>NC_140591.1:424074726-425274726 GCF_964204655.1 Triturus cristatus
GAGTGTCCCATGAGTTTCACTTTGAGCCTCTAGAACACCTTAGTCACTCTATCCTAGTATCGATATGGATAACGTGTGAATTACAGTCTTCTGTTTTTAAAAAAATTTTTTATTGGTTTTTAATTTCACTAGTTGTAGGTCTATCACTACTTACTGTATGGAGTCACTGACACTTGGTGAATAAAGACGTCATGTTAGACCAATTAGTCAATAGGGGGTTTATATCACTTTGTGAACTAGACCTGTGTAATACATCCACTTTTTACATTGCCTCTGCTTGGGATGCCTTGCTTATGATCTTCTCTCCTTTTAGGTTTCCCTAGGCAGATGGCGAGACCGTTTCCTAACAACAGGTAGTAGGTAACAGCTGTACTTACCACCCAGTGTAGATTATTGACAGCTTTTAGGTCCTGAGGAATTGCCACGGATCACTAGGACCAACAGGCAAGAAACATGTCGACCAGCGCAGATGAGCATAGCCAAACTGAATCTTAACATCAGTTAGCTGCCATTCTGTTCCCACACATTTTTATTCAGGTAGAGAGCCATCCCCAATAAAATTATTTTTGGACTCTCTAACTTGTTTTAATTCACTTACCTGCACTCACATCTACACCACTAGGTCCCTCTCACACACACTGCATCATACGGCCAGGAACTGAAGATCTCCGCCAAAGAGCCCCTTTTAGGGTGCCCGTCGGGCATTGCAGCGCCGGCCCGACGAGGAGCAGGTCCATATGATGAAGCATGACACCTAGCTTGCTGGGTGTGTGAGGACCCTAGTTCCGAATAGAGGTATTCCTCTGTTTCACGGTCTCTTCTTTCCTTTGGCACCCCCCCGCCTTTTCTTTGAGGAACTGCATACTCTTTTCTTTACACATGACTAAACTGGGCATGTATGCTGGACCTCCTTGAATAAAAGCCCATCAGTCCCTCTCTTGTTTACATAGTCTAGTGCACAGGTAACCCCCGTGGGACAATATTTAGGATACCACACGGTGTAATTACACTGAGTGGACCACTCTCACACTTAAAGCACCGCCAATCCAACGGTTGCATTGTGTTGACCTACCTGCCATGGAGGACAACTTGGGGCTTAGCTTCAATGATGAAGCAGTAGCCGATATTTTAAGAAAAACTCCCTCCCTTCTTGGGAGTGGGGGTTCTGTGGCCTCAGGGTCACAAACGGAAGATTGGACTTCTCTAACCACGTTGAAAAGGGAGTGGATTAAGATCACACTACATGGGGCCCTTATGACGGAATATTTAAGAGCGAATATTGCGCCTAGTGGACTCATTATTAACGTCTTCCCTAGACTTTTCTTGGAAGACCCTACCTTCAAGAAGGAATGGAGTCTAGTCTCGTGGAAATGCACGAGAGATCTCTTGGTTCTTATTATCAACACGGCCCAGAGATTAGCAGACGCCCTATTAGTGAGGATACAGGCAGCGGAGAGTGCACTTAAATCCACGACCCAGAATACCGCATTTAAAGCAAAACTGGCGGAAATAAACAATGAGATTGCTGAAAACAAAGAGTATCTACTCAAATTGAAGATCAACAAACTTCAGAAGGACATTCAGAAGTTTGATAAAGAGAAGATCTTTCCCTATTTGAGAGCAGACTTTCAGGCAAACAAGAATAGCTACTCATCTGATGAGAGTCCCGACAATTCGAGAAGGGGGTCAACGAGCAGTGACTCGAGTTCCAATAGTTGGGGAGGGAACCAACAGAAAAGGAACTATCAATCACCTTACCCTGTTTATAACAACGCCCCAGTCTATACGGGTCCACCACAACCTCCTTTTTGGCAGTTCCCTATGTTTCCACATGGCCAGCCCCAATTCTATCCCCCTGGCAACCCTCCTTTTTTAGACAGAGGTTGGGGCAGAGGAAGAGGTCGAAAAAGAGGGCCAACCAAAGGAGTTCAGTGGCAGGACCAGGAACAATTCCAGTCAGCACCCAGGGGCAGAAACAGAGGGAAAAAGAATTAGTGGTGAACCTGTCAGACAGACCCTTGAGCCGTTTGGAGGAGGAAGTCCTCGAGAAAGGACTCGGTTATGTCCCCACACCGAGAACTGACAATTTCAGGGACAATTGTGAGATTCACGACTTCCTTAGAAAAATACGTCTCAAGGCATTCTTTCAAGACCAACCAGCCACTGAGTCCATGGACACGGGGTTGCGTAATCCATCTAGATTTACCCCCACTAACAACATGGTGCCGCCCGAAGTACTCACATTTGAGAAAGCTGTGCTTCGTGACTTGGGGTCAATTCCTTCTAGGGGATTTTATCATAATATGTCCAATGCGGAGTTGACAGCAGCTAACACCCTAGCCAATGATAGTAGCATTATTATCAAACAGGCAGATAAGGGAGGAGCGACGGTGATACAGAACGTCACTGACTATGACCGAGAGTGTAGACGCCAACTTGACAACACTAAGTACTACACCCCCATCTCCGTTGACCCCACACCTAGGCTTACCACTAGGATCGCGACCATCACTTTTGAAGCTGAGAGTAATGGATGGATCAGCAAAAAGGAAGCTGAATTCCTCAATACTAGGGAGCCTAGGACCCCGTACTTCTACACTTTACCCAAGATACATAAGGGCACCACACCAGTCCCGGGACGACCTATTGTATCGGGTATAGGTTCACTCCTGGAACCCCTCTCAAGATTTGTTGATCACTTCTTACAGCCTCTGGTTAAAAAAACTCCATCTTACATCCGCGACACTACGGACATCTTACAAATCATAGAGGAGACACATGACACGAGCAATATCGACCTCCTGGTTACGTTGGATGTGGAGGCATTGTACACGAATATCCCCCAACGTGCCACCTTGGTGGCAATCGAGAATGCCCTTATGAAAGAGGAATGGACATCACCTACCCCTATTCCCTTTGTGATGGAGTGCGCCACACTGGCTTTAACTGAAAACTACTTTGAGTATAATTCACAGCTATTCCACCAATCACAGGGTACATCGATGGGGAGCACCTTCGCCCCTAGTGTGGCCTGTATTTACATGGCCAGCTTTGAGGAGGAAGTCATCAGGCACCCTAGTAATCCCTTTATCACTAATCTAACTTTGTGGAGGCGTTTTATTGATGACATTTTGATCTTCTGGAAGGGGGACCAGCAGACATGCCTAGCATTTTGCGGTTGGATCAATGCCCAGAACCCGTTCCTGAAATTTACACACACTATCTCTGACTCTAATGTACCCTTCTTGGATCTCATGGTCACACTAGGGGACACAAGCCTGAGCACCACGCTTTACAAAAAGCCTACTGATAGGAATAGTTTACTCTTATACAGTAGCCATCACCCCAAGGCCCTGAGGGATAATTTGCCCTTTGGGCAATTCCTCCGCCTGAGGAGGAACTGTTCTAACACCAATGACTACTTAATTGAAGCTGACCAGTTGAGTAAGAACCTTAGGAAAAGAGGCTACCCTGAGCGCCAAGTAAAAAACTCATTGAAAAGGGCTCGCAATAACCCGCGAGAAGTTCTACTACAAACTAACAATAAGGAGAGGACAGAAACTTTGACCTGTGTCACATCTTTTACTCCCAATTCCACTACCATCAAGGGTATAATCAAGAAGCATTGGGGAATACTCACTGCAGGTGACCTCACTATCCCGCCCCCTCGCTTTGCATTCAAGCGCACACAAAATCTGAAAGATATTCTTATCAACACGAGGCCTAGACAGACTCACCACCATGACCAAAACACTCTCTGGGGTCTCCCCCCTGTGAGAGGACACTACCCCTGTGGATCCTGTGCTGTATGCCATCAAACTTCGGTGACTAAAGAGGTGGTTTTTTCAGACTCATTCACATGGAGGCTACAACGTCATACCAATTGCAACACCATGCAGTGTATCTATTTAATTACCTGCCCCTGTGAACAGAGATATATAGGCATGACCATGCGAACAGTAAAAACACGCATAACTGAGCACAAGAGCAATGTGAGATGTCAGAGAGTCACCACTAAACTGTACACCCACTGCAAAGAAAACAACCACACACCAGACTCCCTTAGATGGGTAATCCTTGAGGCACATCCTAGGATTGCACAGAGAGCACTGTTCAAGATCGAACAGCGATGGGTGCATCGCCTTAAGACAGACCGAGAAGGCTTAAATGATCAGATCCCGTGGGCAGCACTTATGGACAGATAAAGCAGTCTTCCACGGTTCTTAGCGGCTTACACTTTCCGTGTCTTCACCTGGTTACTACTACCCCCATTTTTAGAGGGTCCCATAGATTCCAGTGTATACAGACACCATTCTATGATGGCCGCTGTATTTGACACCCTGTGTGGGATTCCAGCCATGCTGTTCAACTTAACTACCATACTCGTTTTCTAAGGGTAACTTAGTCTTGAATGTATACAGACACCATTCCAAGATGGCCGCTGTATTTGACACCCTATGTGGGATTCCGGCCATGCTTTTCAACTTTATCACCAGACTCGTTTTCCAAGGGTTACTTATACTTGAATGGACCTAGACACCATTCCAAGATGGCCGCCATTGTTTGACATTCTCATGCGAGGCTGTGTCCACACTCACGCATTCTACACACTTCCGGGTATTAGACACGCCCTCCGCGACACGCCCTCCGCTAAACGATTCAGCCGGTATATCTGTTTTGGCACCACACCGGCCATCAGCATTCCCGGGTCGAGTGGCGCGAGGGTAGGTTGATAGCACTTCCTGCAACAACCTTAAAGTAAGTAGATCGGCGATATGACTGCACGCCCTGAGGCTACTGACTGGTCAGGTGAGTGGTGTGTTTGCGCTTTCAGCATTGATTGGGATATCTGTTGGTGATCGTATCTCCGCCGCCAAACTGACAATACATGACTTGGACACATTGTTGTCAGTGCCTGCTCCATTTTAGATTTTGTCACAATATCTCGCTAGTAAGTGACACGGGACACACACTACGGGCGCAATTACGCGTCTCACTCGATACTGGGGAGAGCTGGTGGTTCCTTGTTATTTTGCCGATTAAACACTCACGGCAGATCCGGACTTGCCCCGGACTCTCCGAGTGGTACGAGCGAGTGTGAATTGGTGCCTTTAGTCAACGGTCACGCGGTTTCTACTGGCTGATACCCTGACCGACCTTGGCATTAACAATTATTGTGACTTCTTCTTTATTTATTTTTAAGTTTGCTCCGTGGTGCTTTCCCATCATCTGATTACCTCCAGCGGGCTGAGACTCGCATCACAGCAGCTCATGTAACTGGACCACACATGGGCTTTAGAGTTGATGTTTATATTTGCCTTCAATACCTGTCGGACCAGTTGTTGTCACCCCATGTATCATTTTATCTTTACTAGGACACCAGAGTCTTGGTGTCCAGGTGGCGCCACGGCCACGGATAGGAGTATGGTACTAAACCATATTAGGTGAGTGTCCCATGAGTTTCACTTTGAGCCTCTAGAACACCTTAGTCACTCTATCCTAGTATCGATATGGATAACGTGTGAATTACAGTCTTCTGTTTTTTAAAAAAAAATTTATTGGTTTTTAATTTCACTAGTTGTAGGTCTATCACTACTTACTGTATGGAGTCACTGACACTTGGTGAATAAAGACGTCATGTTAGACCAATTAGTCAATAGGGGGTTTATATCACTTTGTGAACTAGACCTGTGTAATACATCCACTTTTTACATTGCCTCTGCTTGGGATGCCTTGCTTATGATCTTCTCTCCTTTTAGGTTTCCCTAGGCAGATGGCGAGACCGTTTCCTAACAACAGGTAGTAGGTAACAGCTGTACTTACCACCCAGTGTAGATTATTGACAGCTTTTAGGTCCTGAGGAATTGCCACGGATCACTAGGACCAACAGGCAAGAAACATGTCGACCAGCGCAGATGAGCATAGCCAAACTGAATCTTAACATCAGTTAGCTGCCATTCTGTTCCCACACATTTTTATTCAGGTAGAGAGCCATCCCCAATAAAATTATTTTTGGACTCTCTAACTTGTTTTAATTCACTTACCTGCACTCACATCTACACCACTAGGTCCCTCTCACACACACTGCATCATACGGCCAGGAACTGAAGATCTCCGCCAAAGAGCCCCTTTTAGGGTGCCCGTCGGGCATTGCAGCGCCGGCCCGACGAGGAGCAGGTCCATATGATGAAGCATGACACCTAGCTTGCTGGGTGTGTGAGGACCCTAGTTCCGAATAGAGGTATTCCTCTGTTTCACGGTCTCTTCTTTCCTTTGGCACCCCCCCGCCTTTTCTTTGAGGAACTGCATACTCTTTTCTTTACACATGACTAAACTGGGCATGTATGCTGGACCTCCTTGAATAAAAGCCCATCAGTCCCTCTCTTGTTTACATAGTCTAGTGCACGGGTAACCCCCGTGGGACAATATTTAGGATACCACACGGTGTAATTACACTGAGTGGACCACTCTCACACTTAAAGCACCGCCAATCCAACGGTTGCATTGTGTTGACCTACCTGCCATGGAGGACAACTTGGGGCTTAGCTTCAATGATGAAGCAGTAGCCGATATTTTAAGAAAAACTCCCTCCCTTCTTGGGAGTGGGGGTTCTGTGGCCTCAGGGTCACAAACGGAAGATTGGACTTCTCTAACCACGTTGAAAAGGGAGTGGATTAAGATCACACTACATGGGGCCCTTATGACGGAATATTTAAGAGCGAATATTGCGCCTAGTGGACTCATTATTAACGTCTTCCCTAGACTTTTCTTGGAAGACCCTACCTTCAAGAAGGAATGGAGTCTAGTCTCGTGGAAATGCACGAGAGATCTCTTGGTTCTTATTATCAACACGGCCCAGAGATTAGCAGACGCCCTATTAGTGAGGATACAGGCAGCGGAGAGTGCACTTAAATCCACGACCCAGAATACCGCATTTAAAGCAAAACTGGCGGAAATAAACAATGAGATTGCTGAAAACAAAGAGTATCTACTCAAATTGAAGATCAACAAACTTCAGAAGGACATTCAGAAGTTTGATAAAGAGAAGATCTTTCCCTATTTGAGAGCAGACTTTCAGGCAAACAAGAATAGCTACTCATCTGATGAGAGTCCCGACAATTCGAGAAGGGGGTCAACGAGCAGTGACTCGAGTTCCAATAGTTGGGGAGGGAACCAACAGAAAAGGAACTATCAATCACCTTACCCTGTTTATAACAACGCCCCAGTCTATACGGGTCCACCACAACCTCCTTTTTGGCAGTTCCCTATGTTTCCACATGGCCAGCCCCAATTCTATCCCCCTGGCAACCCTCCTTTTTTAGACAGAGGTTGGGGCAGAGGAAGAGGTCGAAAAAGAGGGCCAACCAAAGGAGTTCAGTGGCAGGACCAGGAACAATTCCAGTCAGCACCCAGGGGCAGAAACAGAGGGAAAAAGAATTAGTGGTGAACCTGTCAGACAGACCCTTGAGCCGTTTGGAGGAGGAAGTCCTCGAGAAAGGACTCGGTTATGTCCCCACACCGAGAACTGACAATTTCAGGGACAATTGTGAGATTCACGACTTCCTTAGAAAAATACGTCTCAAGGCATTCTTTCAAGACCAACCAGCCACTGAGTCCATGGACACGGGGTTGCGTAATCCATCTAGATTTACCCCCACTAACAACATGGTGCCGCCCGAAGTACTCACATTTGAGAAAGCTGTGCTTCGTGACTTGGGGTCAATTCCTTCTAGGGGATTTTATCATAATATGTCCAATGCGGAGTTGACAGCAGCTAACACCCTAGCCAATGATAGTAGCATTATTATCAAACAGGCAGATAAGGGAGGAGCGACGGTGATACAGAACGTCACTGACTATGACCGAGAGTGTAGACGCCAACTTGACAACACTAAGTACTACACCCCCATCTCCGTTGACCCCACACCTAGGCTTACCACTAGGATCGCGACCATCACTTTTGAAGCTGAGAGTAATGGATGGATCAGCAAAAAGGAAGCTGAATTCCTCAATACTAGGGAGCCTAGGACCCCGTACTTCTACACTTTACCCAAGATACATAAGGGCACCACACCAGTCCCGGGACGACCTATTGTATCGGGTATAGGTTCACTCCTGGAACCCCTCTCAAGATTTGTTGATCACTTCTTACAGCCTCTGGTTAAAAAAACTCCATCTTACATCCGCGACACTACGGACATCTTACAAATCATAGAGGAGACACATGACACGAGCAATATCGACCTCCTGGTTACGTTGGATGTGGAGGCATTGTACACGAATATCCCCCAACGTGCCACCTTGGTGGCAATCGAGAATGCCCTTATGAAAGAGGAATGGACATCACCTACCCCTATTCCCTTTGTGATGGAGTGCGCCACACTGGCTTTAACTGAAAACTACTTTGAGTATAATTCACAGCTATTCCACCAATCACAGGGTACATCGATGGGGAGCACCTTCGCCCCTAGTGTGGCCTGTATTTACATGGCCAGCTTTGAGGAGGAAGTCATCAGGCACCCTAGTAATCCCTTTATCACTAATCTAACTTTGTGGAGGCGTTTTATTGATGACATTTTGATCTTCTGGAAGGGGGACCAGCAGACATGCCTAGCATTTTGCGGTTGGATCAATGCCCAGAACCCGTTCCTGAAATTTACACACACTATCTCTGACTCTAATGTACCCTTCTTGGATCTCATGGTCACACTAGGGGACACAAGCCTGAGCACCACGCTTTACAAAAAGCCTACTGATAGGAATAGTTTACTCTTATACAGTAGCCATCACCCCAAGGCCCTGAGGGATAATTTGCCCTTTGGGCAATTCCTCCGCCTGAGGAGGAACTGTTCTAACACCAATGACTACTTAATTGAAGCTGACCAGTTGAGTAAGAACCTTAGGAAAAGAGGCTACCCTGAGCGCCAAGTAAAAAACTCATTGAAAAGGGCTCGCAATAACCCGCGAGAAGTTCTACTACAAACTAACAATAAGGAGAGGACAGAAACTTTGACCTGTGTCACATCTTTTACTCCCAATTCCACTACCATCAAGGGTATAATCAAGAAGCATTGGGGAATACTCACTGCAGGTGACCTCACTATCCCGCCCCCTCGCTTTGCATTCAAGCGCACACAAAATCTGAAAGATATTCTTATCAACACGAGGCCTAGACAGACTCACCACCATGACCAAAACACTCTCTGGGGTCTCCCCCCTGTGAGAGGACACTACCCCTGTGGATCCTGTGCTGTATGCCATCAAACTTCGGTGACTAAAGAGGTGGTTTTTTCAGACTCATTCACATGGAGGCTACAACGTCATACCAATTGCAACACCATGCAGTGTATCTATTTAATTACCTGCCCCTGTGAACAGAGATATATAGGCATGACCATGCGAACAGTAAAAACACGCATAACTGAGCACAAGAGCAATGTGAGATGTCAGAGAGTCACCACTAAACTGTACACCCACTGCAAAGAAAACAACCACACACCAGACTCCCTTAGATGGGTAATCCTTGAGGCACATCCTAGGATTGCACAGAGAGCACTGTTCAAGATCGAACAGCGATGGGTGCATCGCCTTAAGACAGACCGAGAAGGCTTAAATGATCAGATCCCGTGGGCAGCACTTATGGACAGATAAAGCAGTCTTCCACGGTTCTTAGCGGCTTACACTTTCCGTGTCTTCACCTGGTTACTACTACCCCCATTTTTAGAGGGTCCCATAGATTCCAGTGTATACAGACACCATTCTATGATGGCCGCTGTATTTGACACCCTGTGTGGGATTCCAGCCATGCTGTTCAACTTAACTACCATACTCGTTTTCTAAGGGTAACTTAGTCTTGAATGTATACAGACACCATTCCAAGATGGCCGCTGTATTTGACACCCTATGTGGGATTCCGGCCATGCTTTTCAACTTTATCACCAGACTCGTTTTCCAAGGGTTACTTATACTTGAATGGACCTAGACACCATTCCAAGATGGCCGCCATTGTTTGACATTCTCATGCGAGGCTGTGTCCACACTCACGCATTCTACACACTTCCGGGTATTAGACACGCCCTCCGCGACACGCCCTCCGCTAAACGATTCAGCCGGTATATCTGTTTTGGCACCACACCGGCCATCAGCATTCCCGGGTCGAGTGGCGCGAGGGTAGGTTGATAGCACTTCCTGCAACAACCTTAAAGTAAGTAGATCGGCGATATGACTGCACGCCCTGAGGCTACTGACTGGTCAGGTGAGTGGTGTGTTTGCGCTTTCAGCATTGATTGGGATATCTGTTGGTGATCGTATCTCCGCCGCCAAACTGACAATACATGACTTGGACACATTGTTGTCAGTGCCTGCTCCATTTTAGATTTTGTCACAATATCTCGCTAGTAAGTGACACGGGACACACACTACGGGCGCAATTACGCGTCTCACTCGATACTGGGGAGAGCTGGTGGTTCCTTGTTATTTTGCCGATTAAACACTCACGGCAGATCCGGACTTGCCCCGGACTCTCCGAGTGGTACGAGCGAGTGTGAATTGGTGCCTTTAGTCAACGGTCACGCGGTTTCTACTGGCTGATACCCTGACCGACCTTGGCATTAACAATTATTGTGACTTCTTCTTTATTTATTTTTAAGTTTGCTCCGTGGTGCTTTCCCATCATCTGATTACCTCCAGCGGGCTGAGACTCGCATCACAGCAGCTCATGTAACTGGACCACACATGGGCTTTAGAGTTGATGTTTATATTTGCCTTCAATACCTGTCGGACCAGTTGTTGTCACCCCATGTATCATTTTATCTTTACTAGGACACCAGAGTCTTGGTGTCCAGGTGGCGCCACGGCCACGGATAGGAGTATGGTACTAAACCATATTAGGTGAGTGTCCCATGAGTTTCACTTTGAGCCTCTAGAACACCTTAGTCACTCTATCCTAGTATCGATATGGATAACGTGTGAATTACAGTCTTCTGTTTTAAAAAAAATTTTTTATTGGTTTTTAATTTCACTAGTTGTAGGTCTATCACTACTTACTGTATGGAGTCACTGACACTTGGTGAATAAAGACGTCATGTTAGACCAATTAGTCAATAGGGGGTTTATATCACTTTGTGAACTAGACCTGTGTAATACATCCACTTTTTACATTGCCTCTGCTTGGGATGCCTTGCTTATGATCTTCTCTCCTTTTAGGTTTCCCTAGGCAGATGGCGAGACCGTTTCCTAACAACAGGTAGTAGGTAACAGCTGTACTTACCACCCAGTGTAGATTATTGACAGCTTTTAGGTCCTGAGGAATTGCCACGGATCACTAGGACCAACAGGCAAGAAACATGTCGACCAGCGCAGATGAGCATAGCCAAACTGAATCTTAACATCAGTTAGCTGCCATTCTGTTCCCACACATTTTTATTCAGGTAGAGAGCCATCCCCAATAAAATTATTTTTGGACTCTCTAACTTGTTTTAATTCACTTACCTGCACTCACATCTACACCACTAGGTCCCTCTCACACACACTGCATCATACGGCCAGGAACTGAAGATCTCCGCCAAAGAGCCCCTTTTAGGGTGCCCGTCGGGCATTGCAGCGCCGGCCCGACGAGGAGCAGGTCCATATGATGAAGCATGACACCTAGCTTGCTGGGTGTGTGAGGACCCTAGTTCCGAATAGAGGTATTCCTCTGTTTCACGGTCTCTTCTTTCCTTTGGCACCCCCCCGCCTTTTCTTTGAGGAACTGCATACTCTTTTCTTTACACATGACTAAACTGGGCATGTATGCTGGACCTCCTTGAATAAAAGCCCATCAGTCCCTCTCTTGTTTACATAGTCTAGTGCACGGGTAACCCCCGTGGGACAATATTTAGGATACCACACGGTGTAATTACACTGAGTGGACCACTCTCACACTTAAAGCACCGCCAATCCAACGGTTGCATTGTGTTGACCTACCTGCCATGGAGGACAACTTGGGGCTTAGCTTCAATGATGAAGCAGTAGCCGATATTTTAAGAAAAACTCCCTCCCTTCTTGGGAGTGGGGGTTCTGTGGCCTCAGGGTCACAAACGGAAGATTGGACTTCTCTAACCACGTTGAAAAGGGAGTGGATTAAGATCACACTACATGGGGCCCTTATGACGGAATATTTAAGAGCGAATATTGCGCCTAGTGGACTCATTATTAACGTCTTCCCTAGACTTTTCTTGGAAGACCCTACCTTCAAGAAGGAATGGAGTCTAGTCTCGTGGAAATGCACGAGAGATCTCTTGGTTCTTATTATCAACACGGCCCAGAGATTAGCAGACGCCCTATTAGTGAGGATACAGGCAGCGGAGAGTGCACTTAAATCCACGACCCAGAATACCGCATTTAAAGCAAAACTGGCGGAAATAAACAATGAGATTGCTGAAAACAAAGAGTATCTACTCAAATTGAAGATCAACAAACTTCAGAAGGACATTCAGAAGTTTGATAAAGAGAAGATCTTTCCCTATTTGAGAGCAGACTTTCAGGCAAACAAGAATAGCTACTCATCTGATGAGAGTCCCGACAATTCGAGAAGGGGGTCAACGAGCAGTGACTCGAGTTCCAATAGTTGGGGAGGGAACCAACAGAAAAGGAACTATCAATCACCTTACCCTGTTTATAACAACGCCCCAGTCTATACGGGTCCACCACAACCTCCTTTTTGGCAGTTCCCTATGTTTCCACATGGCCAGCCCCAATTCTATCCCCCTGGCAACCCTCCTTTTTTAGACAGAGGTTGGGGCAGAGGAAGAGGTCGAAAAAGAGGGCCAACCAAAGGAGTTCAGTGGCAGGACCAGGAACAATTCCAGTCAGCACCCAGGGGCAGAAACAGAGGGAAAAAGAATTAGTGGTGAACCTGTCAGACAGACCCTTGAGCCGTTTGGAGGAGGAAGTCCTCGAGAAAGGACTCGGTTATGTCCCCACACCGAGAACTGACAATTTCAGGGACAATTGTGAGATTCACGACTTCCTTAGAAAAATACGTCTCAAGGCATTCTTTCAAGACCAACCAGCCACTGAGTCCATGGACACGGGGTTGCGTAATCCATCTAGATTTACCCCCACTAACAACATGGTGCCGCCCGAAGTACTCACATTTGAGAAAGCTGTGCTTCGTGACTTGGGGTCAATTCCTTCTAGGGGATTTTATCATAATATGTCCAATGCGGAGTTGACAGCAGCTAACACCCTAGCCAATGATAGTAGCATTATTATCAAACAGGCAGATAAGGGAGGAGCGACGGTGATACAGAACGTCACTGACTATGACCGAGAGTGTAGACGCCAACTTGACAACACTAAGTACTACACCCCCATCTCCGTTGACCCCACACCTAGGCTTACCACTAGGATCGCGACCATCACTTTTGAAGCTGAGAGTAATGGATGGATCAGCAAAAAGGAAGCTGAATTCCTCAATACTAGGGAGCCTAGGACCCCGTACTTCTACACTTTACCCAAGATACATAAGGGCACCACACCAGTCCCGGGACGACCTATTGTATCGGGTATAGGTTCACTCCTGGAACCCCTCTCAAGATTTGTTGATCACTTCTTACAGCCTCTGGTTAAAAAAACTCCATCTTACATCCGCGACACTACGGACATCTTACAAATCATAGAGGAGACACATGACACGAGCAATATCGACCTCCTGGTTACGTTGGATGTGGAGGCATTGTACACGAATATCCCCCAACGTGCCACCTTGGTGGCAATCGAGAATGCCCTTATGAAAGAGGAATGGACATCACCTACCCCTATTCCCTTTGTGATGGAGTGCGCCACACTGGCTTTAACTGAAAACTACTTTGAGTATAATTCACAGCTATTCCACCAATCACAGGGTACATCGATGGGGAGCACCTTCGCCCCTAGTGTGGCCTGTATTTACATGGCCAGCTTTGAGGAGGAAGTCATCAGGCACCCTAGTAATCCCTTTATCACTAATCTAACTTTGTGGAGGCGTTTTATTGATGACATTTTGATCTTCTGGAAGGGGGACCAGCAGACATGCCTAGCATTTTGCGGTTGGATCAATGCCCAGAACCCGTTCCTGAAATTTACACACACTATCTCTGACTCTAATGTACCCTTCTTGGATCTCATGGTCACACTAGGGGACACAAGCCTGAGCACCACGCTTTACAAAAAGCCTACTGATAGGAATAGTTTACTCTTATACAGTAGCCATCACCCCAAGGCCCTGAGGGATAATTTGCCCTTTGGGCAATTCCTCCGCCTGAGGAGGAACTGTTCTAACACCAATGACTACTTAATTGAAGCTGACCAGTTGAGTAAGAACCTTAGGAAAAGAGGCTACCCTGAGCGCCAAGTAAAAAACTCATTGAAAAGGGCTCGCAATAACCCGCGAGAAGTTCTACTACAAACTAACAATAAGGAGAGGACAGAAACTTTGACCTGTGTCACATCTTTTACTCCCAATTCCACTACCATCAAGGGTATAATCAAGAAGCATTGGGGAATACTCACTGCAGGTGACCTCACTATCCCGCCCCCTCGCTTTGCATTCAAGCGCACACAAAATCTGAAAGATATTCTTATCAACACGAGGCCTAGACAGACTCACCACCATGACCAAAACACTCTCTGGGGTCTCCCCCCTGTGAGAGGACACTACCCCTGTGGATCCTGTGCTGTATGCCATCAAACTTCGGTGACTAAAGAGGTGGTTTTTTCAGACTCATTCACATGGAGGCTACAACGTCATACCAATTGCAACACCATGCAGTGTATCTATTTAATTACCTGCCCCTGTGAACAGAGATATATAGGCATGACCATGCGAACAGTAAAAACACGCATAACTGAGCACAAGAGCAATGTGAGATGTCAGAGAGTCACCACTAAACTGTACACCCACTGCAAAGAAAACAACCACACACCAGACTCCCTTAGATGGGTAATCCTTGAGGCACATCCTAGGATTGCACAGAGAGCACTGTTCAAGATCGAACAGCGATGGGTGCATCGCCTTAAGACAGACCGAGAAGGCTTAAATGATCAGATCCCGTGGGCAGCACTTATGGACAGATAAAGCAGTCTTCCACGGTTCTTAGCGGCTTACACTTTCCGTGTCTTCACCTGGTTACTACTACCCCCATTTTTAGAGGGTCCCATAGATTCCAGTGTATACAGACACCATTCTATGATGGCCGCTGTATTTGACACCCTGTGTGGGATTCCAGCCATGCTGTTCAACTTAACTACCATACTCGTTTTCTAAGGGTAACTTAGTCTTGAATGTATACAGACACCATTCCAAGATGGCCGCTGTATTTGACACCCTATGTGGGATTCCGGCCATGCTTTTCAACTTTATCACCAGACTCGTTTTCCAAGGGTTACTTATACTTGAATGGACCTAGACACCATTCCAAGATGGCCGCCATTGTTTGACATTCTCATGCGAGGCTGTGTCCACACTCACGCATTCTACACACTTCCGGGTATTAGACACGCCCTCCGCGACACGCCCTCCGCTAAACGATTCAGCCGGTATATCTGTTTTGGCACCACACCGGCCATCAGCATTCCCGGGTCGAGTGGCGCGAGGGTAGGTTGATAGCACTTCCTGCAACAACCTTAAAGTAAGTAGATCGGCGATATGACTGCACGCCCTGAGGCTACTGACTGGTCA
Source organism: Triturus cristatus (assembly GCF_964204655.1). NCBI lineage: Eukaryota > Metazoa > Chordata > Amphibia > Caudata > Salamandridae > Triturus > Triturus cristatus. The sequence goes on from NC_140591.1 coordinate 424,090,427, forward strand.
GGTGAGTGGTGTGTTTGCGCTTTCAGCATTGATTGGGATATCTGTTGGTGATCGTATCTCCGCCGCCAAACTGACAATACATGACTTGGACACATTGTTGTCAGTGCCTGCTCCATTTTAGATTTTGTCACAATATCTCGCTAGTAAGTGACACGGGACACACACTACGGGCGCAATTACGCGTCTCACTCGATACTGGGGAGAGCTGGTGGTTCCTTGTTATTTTGCCGATTAAACACTCACGGCAGATCCGGACTTGCCCCGGACTCTCCGAGTGGTACGAGCGAGTGTGAATTGGTGCCTTTAGTCAACGGTCACGCGGTTTCTACTGGCTGATACCCTGACCGACCTTGGCATTAACAATTATTGTGACTTCTTCTTTATTTATTTTTAAGTTTGCTCCGTGGTGCTTTCCCATCATCTGATTACCTCCAGCGGGCTGAGACTCGCATCACAGCAGCTCATGTAACTGGACCACACATGGGCTTTAGAGTTGATGTTTATATTTGCCTTCAATACCTGTCGGACCAGTTGTTGTCACCCCATGTATCATTTTATCTTTACTAGGACACCAGAGTCTTGGTGTCCAGGTGGCGCCACGGCCACGGATAGGAGTATGGTACTAAACCATATTAGGTGAGTGTCCCATGAGTTTCACTTTGAGCCTCTAGAACACCTTAGTCACTCTATCCTAGTATCGATATGGATAACGTGTGAATTACAGTCTTCTGTTTTAAAAAAAATTTTTTATTGGTTTTTAATTTCACTAGTTGTAGGTCTATCACTACTTACTGTATGGAGTCACTGACACTTGGTGAATAAAGACGTCATGTTAGACCAATTAGTCAATAGGGGGTTTATATCACTTTGTGAACTAGACCTGTGTAATACATCCACTTTTTACATTGCCTCTGCTTGGGATGCCTTGCTTATGATCTTCTCTCCTTTTAGGTTTCCCTAGGCAGATGGCGAGACCGTTTCCTAACAACAGGTAGTAGGTAACAGCTGTACTTACCACCCAGTGTAGATTATTGACAGCTTTTAGGTCCTGAGGAATTGCCACGGATCACTAGGACCAACAGGCAAGAAACATGTCGACCAGCGCAGATGAGCATAGCCAAACTGAATCTTAACATCAGTTAGCTGCCATTCTGTTCCCACACATTTTTATTCAGGTAGAGAGCCATCCCCAATAAAATTATTTTTGGACTCTCTAACTTGTTTTAATTCACTTACCTGCACTCACATCTACACCACTAGGTCCCTCTCACACACACTGCATCATACGGCCAGGAACTGAAGATCTCCGCCAAAGAGCCCCTTTTAGGGTGCCCGTCGGGCATTGCAGCGCCGGCCCGACGAGGAGCAGGTCCATATGATGAAGCATGACACCTAGCTTGCTGGGTGTGTGAGGACCCTAGTTCCGAATAGAGGTATTCCTCTGTTTCACGGTCTCTTCTTTCCTTTGGCACCCCCCCGCCTTTTCTTTGAGGAACTGCATACTCTTTTCTTTACACATGACTAAACTGGGCATGTATGCTGGACCTCCTTGAATAAAAGCCCATCAGTCCCTCTCTTGTTTACATAGTCTAGTGCACGGGTAACCCCCGTGGGACAATATTTAGGATACCACACGGTGTAATTACACTGAGTGGACCACTCTCACACTTAAAGCACCGCCAATCCAACGGTTGCATTGTGTTGACCTACCTGCCATGGAGGACAACTTGGGGCTTAGCTTCAATGATGAAGCAGTAGCCGATATTTTAAGAAAAACTCCCTCCCTTCTTGGGAGTGGGGGTTCTGTGGCCTCAGGGTCACAAACGGAAGATTGGACTTCTCTAACCACGTTGAAAAGGGAGTGGATTAAGATCACACTACATGGGGCCCTTATGACGGAATATTTAAGAGCGAATATTGCGCCTAGTGGACTCATTATTAACGTCTTCCCTAGACTTTTCTTGGAAGACCCTACCTTCAAGAAGGAATGGAGTCTAGTCTCGTGGAAATGCACGAGAGATCTCTTGGTTCTTATTATCAACACGGCCCAGAGATTAGCAGACGCCCTATTAGTGAGGATACAGGCAGCGGAGAGTGCACTTAAATCCACGACCCAGAATACCGCATTTAAAGCAAAACTGGCGGAAATAAACAATGAGATTGCTGAAAACAAAGAGTATCTACTCAAATTGAAGATCAACAAACTTCAGAAGGACATTCAGAAGTTTGATAAAGAGAAGATCTTTCCCTATTTGAGAGCAGACTTTCAGGCAAACAAGAATAGCTACTCATCTGATGAGAGTCCCGACAATTCGAGAAGGGGGTCAACGAGCAGTGACTCGAGTTCCAATAGTTGGGGAGGGAACCAACAGAAAAGGAACTATCAATCACCTTACCCTGTTTATAACAACGCCCCAGTCTATACGGGTCCACCACAACCTCCTTTTTGGCAGTTCCCTATGTTTCCACATGGCCAGCCCCAATTCTATCCCCCTGGCAACCCTCCTTTTTTAGACAGAGGTTGGGGCAGAGGAAGAGGTCGAAAAAGAGGGCCAACCAAAGGAGTTCAGTGGCAGGACCAGGAACAATTCCAGTCAGCACCCAGGGGCAGAAACAGAGGGAAAAAGAATTAGTGGTGAACCTGTCAGACAGACCCTTGAGCCGTTTGGAGGAGGAAGTCCTCGAGAAAGGACTCGGTTATGTCCCCACACCGAGAACTGACAATTTCAGGGACAATTGTGAGATTCACGACTTCCTTAGAAAAATACGTCTCAAGGCATTCTTTCAAGACCAACCAGCCACTGAGTCCATGGACACGGGGTTGCGTAATCCATCTAGATTTACCCCCACTAACAACATGGTGCCGCCCGAAGTACTCACATTTGAGAAAGCTGTGCTTCGTGACTTGGGGTCAATTCCTTCTAGGGGATTTTATCATAATATGTCCAATGCGGAGTTGACAGCAGCTAACACCCTAGCCAATGATAGTAGCATTATTATCAAACAGGCAGATAAGGGAGGAGCGACGGTGATACAGAACGTCACTGACTATGACCGAGAGTGTAGACGCCAACTTGACAACACTAAGTACTACACCCCCATCTCCGTTGACCCCACACCTAGGCTTACCACTAGGATCGCGACCATCACTTTTGAAGCTGAGAGTAATGGATGGATCAGCAAAAAGGAAGCTGAATTCCTCAATACTAGGGAGCCTAGGACCCCGTACTTCTACACTTTACCCAAGATACATAAGGGCACCACACCAGTCCCGGGACGACCTATTGTATCGGGTATAGGTTCACTCCTGGAACCCCTCTCAAGATTTGTTGATCACTTCTTACAGCCTCTGGTTAAAAAAACTCCATCTTACATCCGCGACACTACGGACATCTTACAAATCATAGAGGAGACACATGACACGAGCAATATCGACCTCCTGGTTACGTTGGATGTGGAGGCATTGTACACGAATATCCCCCAACGTGCCACCTTGGTGGCAATCGAGAATGCCCTTATGAAAGAGGAATGGACATCACCTACCCCTATTCCCTTTGTGATGGAGTGCGCCACACTGGCTTTAACTGAAAACTACTTTGAGTATAATTCACAGCTATTCCACCAATCACAGGGTACATCGATGGGGAGCACCTTCGCCCCTAGTGTGGCCTGTATTTACATGGCCAGCTTTGAGGAGGAAGTCATCAGGCACCCTAGTAATCCCTTTATCACTAATCTAACTTTGTGGAGGCGTTTTATTGATGACATTTTGATCTTCTGGAAGGGGGACCAGCAGACATGCCTAGCATTTTGCGGTTGGATCAATGCCCAGAACCCGTTCCTGAAATTTACACACACTATCTCTGACTCTAATGTACCCTTCTTGGATCTCATGGTCACACTAGGGGACACAAGCCTGAGCACCACGCTTTACAAAAAGCCTACTGATAGGAATAGTTTACTCTTATACAGTAGCCATCACCCCAAGGCCCTGAGGGATAATTTGCCCTTTGGGCAATTCCTCCGCCTGAGGAGGAACTGTTCTAACACCAATGACTACTTAATTGAAGCTGACCAGTTGAGTAAGAACCTTAGGAAAAGAGGCTACCCTGAGCGCCAAGTAAAAAACTCATTGAAAAGGGCTCGCAATAACCCGCGAGAAGTTCTACTACAAACTAACAATAAGGAGAGGACAGAAACTTTTACCTGTGTCACATCTTTTACTCCCAATTCCACTACCATCAAGGGTATAATCAAGAAGCATTGGGGAATACTCACTGCAGGTGACCTCACTATCCCGCCCCCTCGCTTTGCATTCAAGCGCACACAAAATCTGAAAGATATTCTTATCAACACGAGGCCTAGACAGACTCACCACCATGACCAAAACACTCTCTGGGGTCTCCCCCCTGTGAGAGGACACTACCCCTGTGGATCCTGTGCTGTATGCCATCAAACTTCGGTGACTAAAGAGGTGGTTTTTTCAGACTCATTCACATGGAGGCTACAACGTCATACCAATTGCAACACCATGCAGTGTATCTATTTAATTACCTGCCCCTGTGAACAGAGATATATAGGCATGACCATGCGAACAGTAAAAACACGCATAACTGAGCACAAGAGCAATGTGAGATGTCAGAGAGTCACCACTAAACTGTACACCCACTGCAAAGAAAACAACCACACACCAGACTCCCTTAGATGGGTAATCCTTGAGGCACATCCTAGGATTGCACAGAGAGCACTGTTCAAGATCGAACAGCGATGGGTGCATCGCCTTAAGACAGACCGAGAAGGCTTAAATGATCAGATCCCGTGGGCAGCACTTATGGACAGATAAAGCAGTCTTCCACGGTTCTTAGCGGCTTACACTTTCCGTGTCTTCACCTGGTTACTACTACCCCCATTTTTAGAGGGTCCCATAGATTCCAGTGTATACAGACACCATTCTATGATGGCCGCTGTATTTGACACCCTGTGTGGGATTCCAGCCATGCTGTTCAACTTAACTACCATACTCGTTTTCTAAGGGTAACTTAGTCTTGAATGTATACAGACACCATTCCAAGATGGCCGCTGTATTTGACACCCTATGTGGGATTCCGGCCATGCTTTTCAACTTTATCACCAGACTCGTTTTCCAAGGGTTACTTATACTTGAATGGACCTAGACACCATTCCAAGATGGCCGCCATTGTTTGACATTCTCATGCGAGGCTGTGTCCACACTCACGCATTCTACACACTTCCGGGTATTAGACACGCCCTCCGCGACACGCCCTCCGCTAAACGATTCAGCCGGTATATCTGTTTTGGCACCACACCGGCCATCAGCATTCCCGGGTCGAGTGGCGCGAGGGTAGGTTGATAGCACTTCCTGCAACAACCTTAAAGTAAGTAGATCGGCGATATGACTGCACGCCCTGAGGCTACTGACTGGTCAGGTGAGTGGTGTGTTTGCGCTTTCAGCATTGATTGGGATATCTGTTGGTGATCGTATCTCCGCCGCCAAACTGACAATACATGACTTGGACACATTGTTGTCAGTGCCTGCTCCATTTTAGATTTTGTCACAATATCTCGCTAGTAAGTGACACGGGACACACACTACGGGCGCAATTACGCGTCTCACTCGATACTGGGGAGAGCTGGTGGTTCCTTGTTATTTTGCCGATTAAACACTCACGGCAGATCCGGACTTGCCCCGGACTCTCCGAGTGGTACGAGCGAGTGTGAATTGGTGCCTTTAGTCAACGGTCACGCGGTTTCTACTGGCTGATACCCTGACCGACCTTGGCATTAACAATTATTGTGACTTCTTCTTTATTTATTTTTAAGTTTGCTCCGTGGTGCTTTCCCATCATCTGATTACCTCCAGCGGGCTGAGACTCGCATCACAGCAGCTCATGTAACTGGACCACACATGGGCTTTAGAGTTGATGTTTATATTTGCCTTCAATACCTGTCGGACCAGTTGTTGTCACCCCATGTATCATTTTATCTTTACTAGGACACCAGAGTCTTGGTGTCCAGGTGGCGCCACGGCCACGGATAGGAGTATGGTACTAAACCATATTAGGTGAGTGTCCCATGAGTTTCACTTTGAGCCTCTAGAACACCTTAGTCACTCTATCCTAGTATCGATATGGATAACGTGTGAATTACAGTCTTCTGTTTTTAAAAAAAAAATTTATTGGTTTTTAATTTCACTAGTTGTAGGTCTATCACTACTTACTGTATGGAGTCACTGACACTTGGTGAATAAAGACGTCATGTTAGACCAATTAGTCAATAGGGGGTTTATATCACTTTGTGAACTAGACCTGTGTAATACATCCACTTTTTACATTGCCTCTGCTTGGGATGCCTTGCTTATGATCTTCTCTCCTTTTAGGTTTCCCTAGGCAGATGGCGAGACCGTTTCCTAACAACAGGTAGTAGGTAACAGCTGTACTTACCACCCAGTGTAGATTATTGACAGCTTTTAGGTCCTGAGGAATTGCCACGGATCACTAGGACCAACAGGCAAGAAACATGTCGACCAGCGCAGATGAGCATAGCCAAACTGAATCTTAACATCAGTTAGCTGCCATTCTGTTCCCACACATTTTTATTCAGGTAGAGAGCCATCCCCAATAAAATTATTTTTGGACTCTCTAACTTGTTTTAATTCACTTACCTGCACTCAAATCTACACCACTAGGTCCCTCTCACACACACTGCATCATACGGCCAGGAACTGAAGATCTCCGCCAAAGAGCCCCTTTTAGGGTGCCCGTCGGGCATTGCAGCGCCGGCCCGACGAGGAGCAGGTCCATATGATGAAGCATGACACCTAGCTTGCTGGGTGTGTGAGGACCCTAGTTCCGAATAGAGGTATTCCTCTGTTTCACGGTCTCTTCTTTCCTTTGGCACCCCCCCGCCTTTTCTTTGAGGAACTGCATACTCTTTTCTTTACACATGACTAAACTGGGCATGTATGCTGGACCTCCTTGAATAAAAGCCCATCAGTCCCTCTCTTGTTTACATACTCCCAGGGTAGGTGTCAGAATTATGGTTTTTCTTCGTGGAAGGTGGTATCACAAGGCTATAGTGTATTTAGCATGCACCGTGAGGTCAGGTGAATACTAGCCTTATTACATCAGTTTGTGACCAACCAGATACATATAGCTCTAGCGTGAGGGTGGCATATTGTGAAGTTTTACATATGTGATAGAAATCCGTTTCATGTGCTGTCTACTGAGTAAGACATGCGGTATGCAGAGTCAAAAACCAGGTAGGTGGTATGATGCCAATCATATAAATACTAGTGAAGGTAAATTTAGCTAATATGTTATTTATTTCAAGTGAAAAGTAGAATAGACTGACCTGAACACTGTCTAGTTATCAATCACTGCAATGAATAAGATACAAAAAAGAAAAAATTGTACACATAGCTATACGTAACCACGTAAACGGGACACAAAAATGAAGTAATTGAGATCATAACGGGCATATGCCAGGAAGAAATACATACTTTAGGTATGACGATAATTCCGGGTCATACAGACATGCGACGGGGGGGGGGGCCAATCCTTGTAAGGTAATCGAATTCCTTTGGTAGCTGTGCTCAATATTTAAGGAAAATTTCCCATCTAAGATCAACGAGACAAATAATAGTTTCCGTATGAGGAACCACTATTTGGATCGAAAGTGTTCAAAAACCCCAAAAGGGGGAAGGGGGGTGATACACAATATATGTGCGTCCCGAGAGCTGTTGTTACAGCACTGTACACGAGCATCAAAAGAGAATGTGGATTGAAAGCCATTAGGAAAATTCTCAGCACTAGATCTGCCAGCACATGGGAACACACAGAGATGCTCATTACCATGATAGAACTCATCCTTGATAACAATGTTTTTCTCTTTAAGGATAAATGGTACCGTCAGAAACAGGGAGTTGCCATGGGCTCCAGATTCTCTCCTTCGTACGCCAATCTTTTCATGGGTTGGTTTGAGGAGGAGTGGATCTGGGGCCAACATGGATCGGAATGGACAGAGTTCATTCTCTTCTGGGGCAGATATATTGACGACTGCCTGATGATTTGGACAGGAGACGATATAAAACTTATGAAATTTGTTGAACACCTTAACGATAACTCATGGAACATCAGATTTACACACGAGCATAGCAAGGTGAAGGTGACATTTCTCGATACAGAACTGTATATAGAAAATAATCAGATCAACAGCAGATTATATCGCAAAGAGACAGCATGTAATGCAATACTACATGCGTCCAGCGCGCACCCCAAGCACCAGATTAATGCCATCCCCTATGGGGAATTTGTCAGAGCTAGACGCAATTGCAGTGTAGATTCTGACTTCACAAAATGTACTGAAGAAATGACCAAACGCTTCAAGTCTAGAGTTACAATACGAAAACCCTTAAGAAAGCTGAGTCCAGGATCAAGAGGATTAAAAGAGACACGACCTTAAGGGATACTACTAGTAGAAAGAAAGAGGAGAACAAAGTCAGGTTCATTACGAATTTTAATAACCTCTCTGACGTCTTAGTGAAAAGTCTGAATAGACACTGGCACATCCTTAAGAAAGATGAGACCATGACAGGGGTGATTGATAACAAACCAGAGATTACCTACAGAAAACGGACCTGTCTTAGAAGTCTCCTTAGCCCCAGCTATCCCGCACCCCCTATCAGTAGGAACTGGTTGTCTACATATATGGTGGGTTTCCACAGGTGCGGACACTGCTCAGCCTGCAAATGGGCATACAGCAAGAAATTAGAACATGTGGGTCCTAATGACAGATGCTACAAGATTCTTACAAATATCAACTGTAATACGAGTTTTGTAGTATACATCATCGAGTGCAGATGTAACAAAAAATATGTGGGGAGCACGATACGTCCCTTACGTGTCAGGATAGGCGAACACATGAGGGCAGTCAAGCAGGGGGACCGCAGATATCCCATCGCGACACATATCCTTGAATGCCAATCACAAGGTGTACATAAGGACTTCCTATTCTATGGTATAGAGCAGACAATGAGAAACCCCAGAGGGGGTAATAGAGACCTCACACTTCGCAGGAACGAAGCATCCTGGATCCTGAAATTACGTACGACTGATATAGGGATGAATGTCGATGATGAAATGCATTATTTTCTTGGCAAATGAAAGTAGGGCCTCACATGTAAACATATTGATACATCATCTCTCGTCATGTATACACAGTAGCCAAGCATCTATGATAACTGTGTAAATCATGTACATATGCTGTTCAATGTTTGTAAATATACGTGTATTATGTTTTAAGATGTCACTCACCTCTGCACTATAACCACTGACAACTACATTCTACAAGTCATCACTTAATTACACACAGCGGTATGTACAGTCTTTAATATATATAACAATTCTCAATGTTGTCTTAAACTCGTAGATATAGTCTATATACAGGTTCTTGCCCGATCCCTCGTGGTTTTCTATACCGGATCTGCCACTTTCTGGGCAATACACTTATCCTCCTCAGGGCCCAATCATTTCCTATGTAGATAGAATTTTAGGAGCTTGTATATAACAATAGACCAAATCGACACAATTTTAACAGACATATCGCTTGTCAGCTTCAATACGGGGTTCTGCTGACTATATATGTCGTTCATTTTTTGCTCATCTTAGATACTGAATAAAGTTGACCCCACCGCTTTTCGTCAATTTTTCTCCGTATCAATTAGGGCTTAACCTGATCCAAGATGGCCGCCATCTCTTGGCAAAGCAGGGTTCTAACCCGACGCTATATTTGGAATATGAATTGGATTTGGTATCATGATACTGGCCTTGCCTATACATTACGTATTCATGTATATTCTAAGGTACCAGCTCCAACCTCATGTATTGTGCACACACCCGACCAGACGTCGTGTTCGGTTTTACCGGCATCAAAATGCTTACATGCACGGAACTTCTGACGTTTAGAATAAGCCACGGGATGGATATTGATCACATTTTGATCCCATAACATACATTGGATAATACTAATCGCAACAGTCTTATACATGGCGCCTGTGGTTACTAACATTTTATCTGTACACATGACCGATTTCCGGTCATGTGACTTCCGATTCCGAGTTAAAAACATGCCGAGTGATTTCAACCGGCAACTCGAATTGGAGCCAGACGCGGATGGGGGCAGTTGCATACCACGGACATACTCTCCACTACTCGGAGGTAAGAGATTTACCAACAGCTCTCGGGACGCACATATTCTGTGTATCACCCCCCTTCCCCCTTTTGGGGTTTTTGAACACTTTCGATCCAAATAGTGGTTCCTCATACGGAAACTATTATTTGTCTCGTTGATCTTAGATGGGAAATTTTCCTTAAATATTGAGCACAGCTACCAAAGGAATTCGATTACCTTACAAGGATTGCCCCCCCCCCCGTCGCATGTCTGTATGACCCGGAATTATCGTCATACCTAAAGTATGTATTTCTTCCTGGCATATGCCCGTTATGATCTCAATTACTTCATTTTTGTGTCCCGTTTACGTGGTTACGTATAGCTATGTGTACAATTTTTTCTTTTTTGTATCTTATTCATTGCAGTGATTGATAACTAGACAGTGTTCAGGTCAGTCTATTCTACTTTTCACTTGAAATAAATAACATATTAGCTAAATGTACCTTCACTAGTATTTATATGATTGGCATCATACCACCTACCTGGTTTTTGACTCTGCATACCGCATGTCTTACTCAGTAGACAGCACATGAAACTGATTTCTATCACATATGTAAAACTTCACAATATGCCACCCTCACGCTAGAGCTATATGTATCTGGTTGGTCACAAACTGATGTAATAAGGCTAGTATTCACCTGACCTCACGGTGCATGCTAAATACACTATAGCCTTGTGATACCACCTCCCACGAAGAAAAACCATAATTCTGACACCTACCCTGGGAGCACATTTGTTTACAGTGTCAACAAATGTATGCAACTTCTTGAGTTAACAGTTGGACTAATGTCAATTACCATATCAATTTGTACCTAGCCGTGAACAAGTCGCATGTACAATAATACTAGAGGCGACGAAACACGTGTTGGCTTGGAAACCACTGTGAAGACTGTGAAATTACTATGGGAACAAGAATATTAAATTGAAGAAAGTTACAAGAAAGAAACGGAGATTCACTTATTGTGTTACATGTTTTACTTGACGTAATAATCTATGTAAACTTTATTTCTGCGTGTGCTTGGGTACCTTTGTTCTTGATTTAGGGATTCTCTCTTATATTCAGTGTGGATAGAGTAATAGAATGAATGTTGGTGTAATGGGCCCCACCAGCGTATGATGAGTGCATGTGCGCATGACTGTGAAATTACTCTGTCCGTGGAAGTAGGGAGAATTTATAAGCTCTGATCTGCAGCAGTCACACGACGTGACACACCTCGTCAAGCCGACCAGCCAAAGGGTCGCACCAAAAAGGCCAAGCCGACCAGCCAAATGGTCGCACCACAAAGGTCAAGCCGACCAGCCAAAGGGTCGCACCAAAAAGGCCAAGCCGACCAGCCAAATGGTCGCACCACAAAGGTCAAGCCGACCAGCCAAATGGTCACACCACAGAAGCCAACCCGCCAGGGGTTGCAAAAGGAGGCAACCGACGCACGGGTCAGTGAAGCTACAGAACAAGAGGTCTGACGACAAGACCGAAGGTATCCTGACAGTGATCGGCAGCCCGGACCGTCGAGTGGTCCAAGAAGCTCAAGAAGAACGAAGAGGACCAAGAGTATGGCCCCACAAACTTCAACAACCAAAGTAACTGCAAGAAGAAGGAGAAGAAGTCAGAGTGACTCGACACCCTCACGGAGAAAAGAATCGAGGAAAGAGAGAGGAGTGTGGCAAGAATACTCACACCCCGAAGATAAGGAAGGCGACAAGTGCCAGAACATGGAGAGCAAGTCCGGAGAACACCGGTGGCACGGAGAGAAGACCATCTGCTTGGCGATGCTTTCAGCACACCTGGGATCTGCAGAAGTGAGCAGGCCGGACCGTTCGGAACACCCACCTTTAGGGTCACACGGACACTGGACAACGCCAGCCGTGGTGACTCAGGGGCAAAGGCCTCAGGGATGCCAGTGAGAGAGAGCATCCCCGCGACGAGAGATGGTCATCAGCCACCCTTCAGCAAAGGTCTCAGGAGGATGAAGACATCGCGCGCGAAAGACAGGAGCCAACAGCTACCCTCCAGGTCTGACTGCGGAATCTGAGGTGAGACCTGTCGTCTCCTCCGCACCCGCACTTATCGGCATGGGAGTAACACGATACAGGACACTCAACCCAGGCCAGATCTGATAAAGAGGGCCTCAGGGATATCCCGTGGCAGGGGAACACCTGCGAGAGGGGCATCCTGGTGAGAGGGGTGTCTTGCAAACAACCCGTCTTTTGCTAAAACAGAATACACGCCACCGATGAAGAATAGGACTGGACTAAAAGATGAACGGCAAAATCTAGCGGTGAACCACAAGAACTTCAACTGCGTTTGTCGCCATGGAAATAAAGTGAAGAAAAGACTGTGAGTACAACTTCAAAGCAGAGTCGTCAACAGACTGGATCCATCGAGCACCCAGGCTAGTGCCACAGTGAACTGGTGGTCTCCGCGACAGGAAGAACATTGTCCGCGACAGGAAGAACATCGTCCGCGACAGGAAGAACATCGTCTGTGACTCAAAGCAGCTGAAGCGTGAGCGACTCTGCAGACGTTTTGTCACTGTATTACATCTGTGTATATCTTTCTTTCTCCCCTAGGTTGAACTTTGACTCTGGGTTTTTGTTATTAAAAATTGGGAGGAATGTAGTGTCCTAGCATGGACACGTTCTAGTGTTCGTGTGTGTGTGTAATACACTCTACACCCACCCACCACCTACATCACTGGGTCAGGTGACTAGGATAATAAAAGGGCCGAGCGCACGTGCTCGTGGCCATTAACCCACTACCCCAACTACGTGTGCTGTGTCAGTCATTCACTTAGCATGAGGGCCTAGGGCCCAACATAACAGCCAGCCAGGCAAGCGGTCAATCCCCCGGGAAGCTGGAGCCCCTGAAGGCCGGTTTTGACACCTGGAGGCCGGTTGAGCACCCAGGAGTTGTGATGAAGGTTACACAATAAGATTCTCAGGCCCGTTTAAAAGACTAATGTATGGATGAATTAGGAGAAAGCGTCTCATAACGCTACCAACATGTTCTTTTTCTCGTCAGGCACAGTATTCTTGCACAGGTGCATGCATTATTAGAAACTGTGTAGAAATAGCGCAACTGTGCTAAACTGTTATGTACTTGAAAATTTAATTAAATCCCCTCCTGAACAACCAGCAAATCTATCGTATATAATTGAAACCTTTCAGCAAACACCTTTCAGTTTTATTTTTCCAAAATTATCCTGGGAAAATCAAAGTGCAAAGTGTTGGAGTCACTCACTCGGTGCAAATGGGGGCTGAATTAATATTTTTTTGCCAGGGCTGTTTTAAGTTCCCAGTCCGGCCCTGCAAAGTGCTGATCTCTCTGACACAAATCGACAGGATCCCTTACACATGGTTTGTGTTGATGGCCTGGCCAGACCTAGCGTTGAGCTCTTGTGGACAAGGACTCCATTCCAAAGTAGGGTTTTACATCTGCCTCACTTTCCTGCCCGTTGAAAGGCAGACTTTGTATTCTTATTCAAATCTGCAAACCTGTGCTTTTGAAGTTTTTAACTGCACCACCTTTCGTGTAGAGCCCCCCTAAATTAAAACTTCCAGGACTGAAGATGCTGTGGTTTCTTTAGTGGGCACCGAGTTGCACTGCCTTGGCCACTAATTGTGATGCCATTGATGAAATCAGTGGTAAGGTGATATGTGATCTGATTGATGATATTTGTAATGTCATCTGTGTTGTCATGTATGAGGTCACGTTACTGTTTCAATGGTGTTTGAAGTAAAAATTAATGCCCATAATCTTCAACTGTAGTTTTAAGGCAATTCCACTGTCTTTTTTTAGCAATTATATTTTAATCATGAGTTGTTAATCATAACTCTCCTTTTTTCAGTGAATTTCTTATGATGTACCAACCTCATTCCAGTCCACCCAAATCAGCTGTCCATGGCCTTTTATAATGCCACGTGGCTTCTGGGCACAGGACTTAGCCGAGCCCTTGCCACACCCAAGTGAAGTCCATGGCCTCTGGCCATACACAACTGACCTTAGGCACAAGGCCTGGCCTATGGCAATCTTAAAAGTGGTTGGGGGCTTAACAATGTTTTCATTTGGTAATATCTCTGGTGCTTTTCTTTGACTCTGCATGAAATTTGACAGACAGAGAAAGACGTGTTTGTATCTCTGGCCCTATACCCATAGGTCGCTGGGCATGGCAGAAGGTTTGGGTGGGATGGGGCTGGGCCAAAGTCATGGCTGTGGGCCAGGCTCTGTGTCCAGAGGCTACTGCACATGGACAAGTTTTACTGCACATGGCCAAAGTCCATGCTCCCCTGATCTGTTTGGGAGTGACATGGGGTCTGGGTGTAGGACCTGACCTAAGGCTAGTGTGTCCAAATCCCTGTGCGAGGCTGAAGAGCATGTGCAGTGAGTTATGGCGAGCTGAGCCCAAGGTGGAGGGCCTGGCCAAAGGCTACACCCGGTGCTCAGTCCTTGTAGCTGTGAGGAAATACTGGACTGACAACCCATGTTCTCACTGACTGAAATGACATAGATGGCAGATTGGCGCTCGGCCACTGGGGCGCAGTGGTATGCATAGGGTCACAGCAGTATCACCAGCACTTAATAGCTAGATCACAATAAGAAGATCACCCACTCTTATCAAGTGGGGTACAATGAGAACAAGGTCACTGAAATGTTCTGGCCCAATGTGGCTGGAGTTCTAAAAGTGTGAGCACGCTCTGGAAACTTCTACAACTTTTGGGTTGTATAAGAATACAAGTGAGGAGACACCGGTGCCTGGCAATGTTAAGCCTATTGTATGACTATCCGGAAGCTGTGTTTGTTCACGCGTTGTGCTCCATGCACTTTTGTTGTTTGTTCTGGATTCTCAGATGGGTTAGGCTGCTTTTAGAAATGCTTTATGCACTATTTGCCACAACTACTTAGCCTCTACCAGTTATTCCTCGTTTCATGGTTCAACACCACAGCATTTGTCCTATTCCCGGGTGGATGGAATGATTCCTGGTGGCCCTTAGTCTCATCAGCACATTTCTATACCTAAAGGATGGTAAGATCTTGGTACTTTGGGTGGATAAATATTACACCTGTGTTTTGTGATTTTCTGATAATCAACTATTTTCAAATCACTTTGCCTAGGGCATAAAGATGTGTAACACCTAAAAGTGATCTTTTATGAGCAATCGTTTCTTTATCTACCATAGTGCTAACTGAGATCGAGCGACGTCTCCCTGTTCGTGGTTCCATGCTTCCATTGGTCCTCAGATGGAGGTCTACCATTTTCCATTGCTTCAGCCTACCACTGGAATAAGTTGCTCCTAGTGCTGAGGAAGGAACACAACCTTCTTAGGTTCAGGAAGGCTTTGAAAATGTCGTTATTTTCATCTATGTTTGACATTTCCATCTAGTAATCTACTTTGCCCAGTTCTTCACGTGTATGATTTGCTACAGCGCCAGGATACCCCAACATTGGGTGACAGTATCACGTATTGCAAATAAATACACTAATATATGGTTTTACTCGATTCAGTATTGCTTTGATTTTAAGAAGCTAACAACAGGACTGTATGTTCAGACCAATCCGCAGTTCACCTGTATCCCTCGCCCCAATTTAGCTTAACATTGGCCTGTTTTCCCCTTATGCAATGCCAGGTTAGTGTTCGACCACTGACTGGGTTTACATTTGTGGAAGATCTGGGATTAACATCTGGAATGCACACTGTGCACTCTTTCTGTTTACTAACAGTTGCACACAGCCGCATCGGGCATTAACAGAAGAAGATGTTCAACACCAAACACAGCTGTAAGATTGAGCAATCTTAGCCAAAAGAGAACTACACTACAATTGGTGCATTAGCAACGTCACTTTCGGCATTATCTACCATGATAGCCGTCATTTTAACACAACACACCGCTTCCGAAGTGGCTGTGTTCATTTAACCATTTAGGGCCTCTTTTTTGACGTTCCGGTGGCACAATGTGCTACAGCATATTTATAAGGCACGTAAAGCCAGGTTACGTGGCTTTTTATGGCCTAATAAATATGTTCCCCTTTTACGCTGGGGGCGTTTCCAGCAACATCCATAGCATTTTGACACTGCCCCAGATTTACAAGAAATCATAAGTCTGAAGCAGTGCCAACAACTTACACCTCCCCAGGGGAAGCTTAAGGGAGGCATTGTAGAGCACATATAGAAAGAGGAAAAAGCCTTGTGTGATTGTTTTTGTGGAGAAAGGTTTCCCTTCCTGCACAAAAATAATCATGGCCTCAACACAGGCACCCTTGCACCATGGTGCAAATGTGCCTGCGTTGGCGCACGGCAGCCCGTTGGCGCCGGCGCAGGGGAAAAGAACAGGAATGTGTTGTATCAAATAGATACAGCGCATTCCTGCCCTTTTCGTTTGCAGTAGGGCAGCGCAGCAGCAAGGCTACTACGCTGCCCTATGGCAAAAAACCCATAAATGAGGCCCTTAATATTCCTAGGCACTGCCAAATTTGTAAGCAGTTTTCAAATTGTTGTGCCCCTAGTGTTGCATAATTACATCTATTCATTTGCATAATTCAAAGCTCTTTCAAGAGCCACCGTATTGTCCATTTACGAAAAGCTTTTAATTATTTGGAGTTTCTTTGTTTATTGATGTTTGCAAACATTTGAGAAACAGTGGATTTAATATTGAAGTGGGCCCTAGTGTGCATAATTACAACATGTATTAATTTTCTTCTTTCAAAGCTATTTCAAGGCCATCTTTTTGTCTAAATAGGAATATTTTTTAATTATTTGAAGGTTTTTGGTTTACTGATGTCTGCAAACATTTGAAAAAAGAACAGTGGGTTTAATATTTATAAACACATAAAAAAGGAGATTTATGCAATTTTCATTATTTTGTTTATTTTTAAACCAGGAGGTTGGCTCATGGGAGGGTCTAGGAGTTGTGCTAAAAATGTAAAGGGCAACACAACAAAGGGGGATCATGGACAAAGTAACATCCTTAAACTGCTTAGTGACACACAGAACAAAGTTCCACAATGACGTAAATATGCAGTCCTACTGGGTCCACTAACCCTCCTTGTCACACTTACGTGTGCCTGATCTTCTGTCCAAACCCTGTCATTTTGGACGCTGGTCTGTCGTGACTCCAGACTGAGGCTCCTAGCCTCACTCTCGAGCTTCTCACCTCTGTCTTTTCCATCTCCCGCCACTCTGACTCCTGCTTTGCTCTCTCTGCTCTTGCATCTTTTGGCCTTTTTGCCTTTCAGTTTCTTTTTCCATAGCACTCTTGCACTATCACTCTTGAATGCTTTGTCAGCTTCTTGGCTTTTCAATCTGTGTTCAATGCAGATCACCCTTGCACTGTCAATCTTGCATTCCGTTCAACTCTTTGCCTTTCTCTCTTTTTTCCACACCACTATTTTACCTCTTTTTGCCCGTTAACTCATATTTTGCCATCTCTTGCATCCTTTCTCATCAGTTTCCTTAGGTCTTTGACTGTTTCAACTCTCCCACCCTTTTCCTCTTTCCACACGCTACTCCTGATTCTCTGTAGCCTTCCCTTTTCCATTTTTGCCTCATTTTGTGCCCTGACACCCCTGTGGCCTTCCTGCTATTTTCTCTGCGCACTACCTCCTTTTTATTGCCACTCACTATGGCCCCACCTAGCACCACCCATCACCCCCTGAATATCCTGTCCCCTCCCGGACCTACTAAATGGTGACTCCAGTGCAGAAGCGCTGAAGGAATGCCCAAAGGCAGGTCCGTCTGTGCCCCACTCGTGCCCAGCACCATGACCTTTGAATCTGCTGCCAACCACAGCATTCCCAGATGCTACTTACGCACTGATCTCTGCACCCTGAACACCAGACGGCCTTCAGCTCGCTGTTACTGCACCTCCCACTCCAACGTTGAAGGTGTATTCTCCTGCATCACCTGCTGTTTCTTCTACGTACCTCCCCACCCATAACTTCACCCTCCTCACCTCTTGATCACAACCACACTCTGCAGAACACCTTATGCATAACACATACCCTACCCAACTTGACTTCTACTCAGCACTCGCTCTCTCGTCTCCCCAGACCTTATTTTCCTGACTGTAACCTGGTTCACCCCAACCTCCGCCCCTGACATCGCAGAAGCTAACCTTCCCCCCTCCCGGGCTTAAAGATCAAAAGACAGGGCAGAATCTGCAAACCTGGAGGAGGATTAGTCATCACCTACAAAGAAAACATCCACTGTGCCATCATTTCTGCAAACTCCTGGAACACCTTGCCTTAAAGCTCCAGATCTCCAGAAACACCACCCTGGGAGGGGTCCCACTGTGTTGGCATGCCTGTCCAAGATTCAACTTGGGAAACACCATCACAGACTTCATTGTACTACTGTGGTTAAACTACAGTTGCTTCATTCTCTTCAGATACCTCAATTACCACCTGGAAAACAACAGTGACCTGAACACCAACACCCTTCTGGAACCTGAACAAATTAAGACTCATACTATGATTGAAGGACCCTACACACTGGACATCTCCTCAACCCTTTCTTTGCCAACTTCACCGGTATCACAGTGGACAAGCCAAGCCCCCTCACATGGACCAACCACTACATATTGTGATTCCACATGCTTCTCCCCCACTGATGTAGAACCGTGCGCTCCAAAGCCACCTGACGCAGCTGGAACAGGATCCCCAAGCAAACACAGGCCACAGAGTTCCAAAACCACCACATCAAGACTACCTCTCCTTATCCATCACCAACTTCAATGCTTGGATCACCTCATGCACAGACTCCCTTACTGCACTGAAGACCATTACCACCCCTAGAAACAGACCTCAAACTAACTGGTACACGGAAGAACTGTGACTCTCCAAACACCAACACAACTAGAACATCAGTGGGTACACACAATGAAAATGATAAACAGCTACAGATCTGCCCTCTGGTTCTACCACCAGCAACTTAGTTCTAACAAACGCTCCGCATTGATTGAACAAAATGTGAACAGCTCCAACAACGCCAAAGAATATTTTGCCATAGTGAAAGACTTCATCTCCTCCACCGCCAGCTCCAAGATCAACCTCCCATCACAGATTCACAGAACCATAATGCACGCCATCCACTCAGGAGACCCATCTGATCTATTCCCACACTTCATCTTCACCGAAGAACTCGACCCAATCTGTGCCACACTTACCCCGAAACTTAATGATTCCCTTACCAAAGCCGCTTTCACAGACACCTCGAAACATGCCATGCCATGAAGAAACTCTCAATAGACCAGAAGATTCTAGCAAACTGCATACTGTTCTCCTTGCTTCCCTAACCAGCTAAAGTACTGGACAATCTTGTAAACAAACAACTGTCCGACCACCTCAATGACAAACACCTCTTGGGCCACTCTCAATCTGATTTTAGGTGCAATCACAGCACCAACACCGCCCTCAGGACCCCCACCTACAATAGCCTCCTGATCATGGACAGAGGAGACACAGCCGCCTGCTCGACCCCTCAGCTGCATTCAACACTGTCTCCCATCCCATCCAGCACCTCCACAAAACTGGAATACGAGGATCCATTTTCCGATGGATCAGCTCCTTCCTCACTCAATCAATCAGTTCTTATTGAGCGCTGCTATTCACCCCTAAGAGTATCTAGGTGCTGCGGTCTCACTGGTCTGTTTAAAAGCCAGGCCTTGAGTCCCTTTCTGAAACCTGCAAGAGATGGTGATATTCGCAGGTAGAGGGGAAAGTTGTTTCATGACTTGGCGGCAAGGTAGGAGAAGGAACAACCTCCACTGTACCTTCGGCAAATGTGAGGAGTGTGCGTGAGGAAGGCGGAGCGCATTTGTCTGGTGGGTTAATGGAATTTCAGGCTGTGGTTAATGCATGATGGTCCCTGGTCATGTAGGGCCTTGTACGCATGTGTCAGAATCTTCATGGTGAGTTTACTGTCCAGGATGATGCCGAGGTTGCAGACGTGGTCATTAAGGGTGGGAGTGGGTCCGAATTTGGGTGGCCAACAGGTGTCAACCCAGGAAGAGGTGTTTTTCCAGAAGATCATCACGTTCGTCTTGTACTTGTTGAGCTTCAGGCAGTAGGTCCTTACCCAGATGTTGAGTCCATGGGTTCTGATGAAGTTGGCCAGGGTCGTCATGTAAGTGTTGAACAGGGTGGTGCTCAGGGATGAGCCTTTGGGAATACCATAGATGATGCTCTTGGGCTCCGAGGTGAAGGGTGAAAGGTGTATCCTCTGGGTGCATCCTGTGAGGAAGGAGGCAAACCATATGAGGGCATCGCTCTGGACACTGACATGGTGTATCTTCTAATGTGGGTGTGGTGAGATACAGTGCTGAAAACCGCTGAGGGGTCAAAGAGGATCAGGATTGCTGTTTCGTCCCATTTGAGGAGGGTTCTGATGTCATCAGTGGAAGCGATAAGGGCTGTCTCGATGTTATGGTTGATGTGAAAGCTGGATTGTGAGGCATCGAGCATGTTGTTTCTTTTTAGGTGTTCGGTGAGCTGGTAGTTGATGGCCTTCTCGAGGACTTTGGCCTGAAACAGGAGTAGCGAGATGGGACGGTAGTTTATGAGTTTGCTGGGGCTGTCAGAGGCTTTCTTTAGGAGCTGTCTGACCTCTGCATATTTCCATCCATTGAGGAAGGCAGCTGTGGTGATGGATGCATTAAGAATGGAAGTGAGTTAATCGCTGATTCCTTTGTGTCCGAGGTGGAAGAAGTGGTGGGGGCAGGGGTCCATGGGTGCTCAGGAGTGGACGGAGGTGATGATGGCCATGGTGTTCTGTGCAGTGAGTAGATTACAGGCAGTAAGTTGGGGGCTGTGGATGGTGTCCGTTGATGTGAGGAGGTTGTTGATGTCGGTGGCTTGAGGATCGTAGTTGCTGTAGATGGTGGATATCTTGTCATGGAAGTAGTTTGACAGTGTGTCGCAGTGTTCTTGGGAAGGGCTGACCATGTTCTCCTTGGCTGAAGGGCAGGAAAACTCTCTGACAATGCTGAAGTGTTCCTTAGTGTGGTTGGCACTTGCTTCGATGCGGTCCATCAAGCTGTCTCTTTTTGTGCCCTTGAGGCGTTGGTGGTATTTTTTAAGGGCTGAGCTGAAGGTAGATCGGTCTGTGGGGTCTTTGCTTGGGAGGCCATTGTCTTTCTAGTTACTTACAGTTGCGTTTAAGGGTCCAGAGTTCTGATGTATACCAACTGGCTTGTTTAGTGGATCTGCTGGTTTTGTCTGGCTTAATGGGGGCAACTGTCAGCTCAGTCGGTGATCCAGGCGAAGAAGTTCTGGACGGCCTATTCCAAGTTGGTTGCGGTGTTGGGCTGGGTGGTGTTGAGGGTGTCCATCCATTGGGTCTCTGTCACTTTGTTCCAATTGTGGTGAGGAAGCTCGAGGGCCTGGTGCTGGTGCACGGGGAGCCTGTGATTGTGAAGTGGGCAATGGCATGGTCGGTCCAGATGAGTTTGTGATGTAGTTGATCTTGACTCTGTCGCAGGCAGTGAGTATCGGGTCCAACATGTGTCCTGTGCTGTGAGTTGGGTTAGTGACTAGTTGGGTGAGGCCGATGTTGCTCATGCTTTCCAGGAGGTTGGTGGAGTTGGCGTCTTTGGGGTCCTCGAGGTGGAAGTTGAGGTCCCCGTGGAAGATGTAGTGCTTGGAGTCAATGGCTAGCGGGACAATGAATTCGGAGATGGCATCGCAGAGGCGGGGGCGAGGTCCTGGGGGTCTGTAGGGGAGGGTCCCTTTGATGGTTATCTCGGCATCAGTTTGAAGTTGGAATTTTCATAATCGGTGTGATGTTGCTTTCGGTGGTGGTTCATTAGATGGTTTCCTTGTGGAGAATGGTGATGCCTCCTCTGTGTTTGTTGGTGCGGTCCCGGTGTATGATCTTGATGCCGAAGGGAATTTCACTGGCGATGTCTGAGTTAAGGAGGAGGTTGAGCCAGGTCTCTGTGATGACGATCACAATGGGCAGATGG
Source organism: Triturus cristatus (assembly GCF_964204655.1). Taxonomy (NCBI): domain Eukaryota; kingdom Metazoa; phylum Chordata; class Amphibia; order Caudata; family Salamandridae; genus Triturus; species Triturus cristatus. Next base: position 424,112,631 of record NC_140591.1, read on the forward strand.
AGGACCAGGCTTACTTGCGCTGGGCATGGTCCAGGGGCGTTCCAGGCACAGACTGGTGAAGATGGGCTTGCCTTTGGTGTGCTAGCCTCCATTAGGTAGGTAAGGAGGGGCAGAGGAAGTCGAGAGAAGCACAAACAGCGAAAACAGCTGTAAAGAGAGAAGCAAGATGGCCGGTTCGCTGCAGGAAGAAAACAACAAGTACAACAATTACAAGGATACTGCACAATGGAAAATGTAAAACAGGTAAATGCGGCTAGTGTCTAACTAAACAGGACAGGAACGGCTAACTGGCATATTAATCAGTGGAAACAGAGGAAGAAAGATGGGCTGGGCACAGATAATCTAATAATGACATAGACAAGGTGGGCAAATAAACTATTATGGTGGGAGTGGTGCACGGTGGTGAGCGAGGATATGAACAGCAGGGACTGGGGTACTCGGGCATCCCAACAGTTGCTTCAGGGAGCCCTGAGAGGCTGAGAGTGGGAGCTGGCACAAGGACCTGCTCCCTGGGTGCATCTAGTCTGGCAGGCTGATACCATACACCTCTCTACTGTCACCAACCTGATCTGCGGAGCCCTCCAAGGATTCTTGCTCAGCCCCATATTGTTTATTGTCTACAGTCCACCGCTCACCAACATCACTTGAGCTCACAGAATGAGCATATTCTCATATGCAGATGACACCCAGCTCATTCTCTCCCTCTCAGTGACACCCCCAACACGAGGAAAAGGTTCACCACTTGCATGTCCAAAGTCGCCAACTGGATAAAGACCAACTGTCTAAAGCTGAACTCTGATAAGACATAAGTGGTACTCTCAGGAAAAGACACCTTGCTGTTGGTCCCACCCTAGTGGCCAGCCAAACAAGCACTGACACCCAACCCATCTAATCGAGCCTGGAATCTCCGAATAGTGGTGGACAACCAACTCTCAGTGACCAGCCAGATCACAATTGTTGCCTCCTCCTGCTTCCTCACCCGCCTCAGAGAAATCTTCAGGTGTTGAGCAGGGGTCATCTAAAGAACCATCACATGGACCCTGTTCTTTAGCAAAATGGACTATTGAACACATTCTATGTTGATATCACTGCATATTTCAACAAAAGACACCAGGTCATTCAATACATTGCAGCCAGACTTAACCTCAAATTCACATCCCGCACTCATATCTCCACACACTTCAAAGACCTCCACTGACTCCCAGTTCATAAACACACACTCTTCAAACTCCTCAACAACGTGTAAATCCCAGCACAATCAAAGCCACACCTACCTTAACAGCTGCATCAGATTCCATACTCTGACCAGAAACCTCCACTCGGCAGGCCTCCTGCTCTCCAATCTTACCAGCATCCGAAGAGCGATAGCCACAAATGTTCGTACCTGGCCCCAACTTTCCTCTGCACACCAGAGCTGCCAGCTACGTCCTTGAATTTTCCAGGAAACTGAAAAGCTAGCTTTTGCAATAGGAGCCAGCTAAGGACACATCATCCTCATTTAGGTGCCAGGATACCCACATGTTTGAGATGCAAGCCTTCCTAATACACATAACATAGCATATACTTGTTGCAGACAGAACATCGAACCGAGAAATTGTGCCATTTCCTCTTTTGCTGACTTTGTATAATCAGAGAAGCAGCACTGTTCAGAGAAGTGCCCTCCAGTTTGGGAGAATCTGTAAGAACGCTCCTGAAGAATAGAGTACTTTAGCCCCCGAGCTGTGCATAGCCTTTGACAGTGTGCAACAGACTCTAGATACTCAGTCTGGCCTGTTGCCAGGCTCTATTCTAACCCTATGCATCTGAACCAATTGAACGTGGTTTTTAACTGAAATATAGACACATTGTCTGACCTACAAGAAGACCCCTGGGTCACCACCAGACACTGAGTTAACTTATTAAGTGGCTACCATTTGCTTGCCACTACCCAATACAACCCTAGTAAGCAAAAGACAACAGGGACTGTGCACTTTATAAACAATTTTTGCCCACTAGGGCTGTATTGGGTAGTGGAAAGCAGATAGTAGCCACATAATAAGTATCCTTGCATTGTCGGAGTTCATATATTTTTGGTAAAGGTATAATGACTCTGCCCTGATGAAAGTGGGGCTGGCCTCTAGGAATACAGCCCTCTGGAGCAGTAATTTCTTTTACGCCTATGAGGAACCGATGCATAAGTATTTTCACTGTTTGTATACATGTGGATATATAAAATGGCATCAGTAAAATGGAGACAAACTGGGATGTGAAAAAGACGAGAGATGACAAGTGTAGCTCTGTTCAACTGCCACAAAAACTGACATTTCTGGCTTTAGCTCTTAGAGTGGCATCTTGAGTTATTTTGACTTTTTGTTAAATCTGCACTTTGGCTAGACAGGCCCTCTTTGGCATGCACCGATGCCGAAATGTGCATTCTACATTCTTCCTGTTTAAATTGGATTACACTTACACACACCTCTCTCTCTCTCTCTCTCTCTCTATAGATATATATATATATATATAATCTATTTGCTTGTCTACCCAGTAAATCCCTGTTTCATTCCATGGCTGTTGAATTTATTTTGTAATGGATCATTTTTAGGTTCCGCCTGCACAGTGCTTACACTGTGCTTGTGAAATCTCTTGTATTTAATATATCATAAAGAGGGGCTGTTATCAGTCCCCAAAGCCCGTATTAATTCGCTTTTGTGTTAAACTTTTTTTTTATTAACGACCCCTTCTGCACACATTTACGATGCTCCTACTGAAGCTGTTTACATTGTTAAGCCCCATTCACTGTCAAGATAAAATCTCTTCCCAAGGAAAAGGCAGACAACTCCTAACAGTATGCTGAAATGCTTGCTTTTTATTACCTAGCTGTGTAAAGCAGATGCTTTAGCCTTAGAACATTTGTGCAATTACCTATTCATGCCTCAGTAACTTTCTTTGGACTTTGTAGGCATTATTGGATTTTTAGGTCTCGTCTGACCCAGCGCATGCACTGGTCTCGCGAGACTTATTGAGAGGGCTCCAAAAAGTGCTACCAGGCCAGCCTAGGGCTACAGTGCATGTGCGCGCGCACGCGCCGCGCTTGACCGCAATTGCTTTCACTTTCGCGCCCGCTTTGATGTTTGATCGCGATCACTTCCGCTAGTTATTTTTTCTTTGATAGATTACATTATTGCATTTCAAGTAGGCGCTCATCTCCGTAGATGTGAGGTGATTCTGGAAATGTGCATTCTGCCCGGTCTGTGCTCTGGAGCTATGCACTGCCCCAGTCCTGCAGAGGTGCCGTGAGATTGCAACCCAGTGTCCCAAAAGCTTAACACGCGTTTTTTTTTAACATAAGTGCTATAAACAGGATTGAGATGAGCTGTAGCGTGTGAACTGCAAAAACGGGGAAGACGCAGACTACATTTTCAATCCCAGCTCACATGCTTAATAGCATTGTATCGTTGTGGGCACATCACTTCCTTCGCCAGTGTCTCACTATCCTAACTTGCCTCCAGGGGAAGTAGTAATGGCCAGTAATGTATGCTTTATAATGAATTTACATGAAATATGGGCATTTGCGGGTAATGAGTGATTGAAATAGTTCAGTTTAAACATCATCTTTCTGTGTCACCGATGCAAAGGTACTGTGAAGCACGAAATGGCAAGCAACTTTTGCACCAGAAACTAAATCCTTCCCTAGACTGGGCCTCCTTTGATCTATTCAGATAAGATGGGTATAAATCCTTTCACCATACTGTGTCTGTAGGAACAGCTTTAATTCCATCTCCAGCTTAAGCCTGCATGGAGTGCATCAAATTCAATTTAACTGCTAAATAGCAGCCAATGAGAACCAAGCAAATGAGGCAGTGATCCTGTGGAATGGGAAACAGACAACTTCCATCAGATATCAGTCAAGACCGAAGCTGGTACTGCCTATACATGAAACATACAAAAGGTGATGGGAGGGATGCTTGTAACAAGTGAACCATTGGCAATCGCTCCAGTTAGACGTCCAATCCATCGTTGTTTAGCTTACCATGCCACCTCACATTGAATCCAGCCATATCCAAATAAGCCTTGACCCTGCTCTAATATTAACAGTCCAGCTCGAACTGCCAGGCAAGTCTCCCCCGAAACCAGAACACAAACAACCAAAGACCGGTTTCACACTAATTGGGGCTCATCAGTGGAACTTGGTTCCAGTGGCATGCCCAAACATGGGCCCCTTGCTCACTGTGCCACTGGAACTAAGATACACCTGACTGATGAGCCCGAATGAGAGCAAAACCAGTCTTGGATTGCTTGTTTTTAGGTCTCGCCTGACCCAGCGCATGCGCTGGTCTGGCGAGACTTATTGAGAGGGCTACAAAAAGTGCTACCAGGCCAGCCTAGAGCTACAGTGCATGTGCGCGGGTGCGCGCGCCGCGCTTTTACCGCGATTACTTTCGCTGCCGCAGGGACGCTTGGCATAGCCAATAGGTCTCGCTTTTGGGACCTTATAAGTATTTAGTTATGCAACTGTTGCATGGCTAAACACTTATAAGGTCCCAAAAGCGAGACCTATTGGCTATGTCAATATTTGTGAATTAGTTGTGGTAAGGTTCGTTGTTTGAGCTCGTGAGTACTTGTGCATTTATTTACTTTAGTGTTTCGAAAGGGATAGATTAATTTCCGTTTGCAACCCTCGACTTTTTTTCTTTCTTTTAGAAATTAGTACAGTTCTTCTCATTTTGTTTGTATTTTTACTGCTTCAGAATTCCTCGGATAGTCATTTGTCAGTTTCTGTGCCAGATGTTATATGATCGAATAAGCAACCTTTTTAACCCCAGTCGAAGAGGCCCCAGGAAGTTCAGGTAATCCTCACTATAGGTGAGGCTGTCAAGGGTAAGTTCATGCGCCTTACTTTACACTTCGGGAATCCTTACCTGGACCGTTTTTAAAGCGTTTTGTATTCCCAGTTTTATAGCGAATTAAACAAGACTATTACCAGTTTGCATCATGTGACCTTGGAAATGATACGGCACCCTATTTTACTACATATTATCCTGTCTATTCCAGAACTTTTTTTAATGAGGAATTTGTAGAGTGATACCCCTGAAAAGTGCATTTCTATGTATGCAGCTGTTTTTTCCAGACTGCACCAACCCCTTACAAGCTGCTTGAGAAGTTGGGCTCATTACTCAGAACTATCTCACACTGTCGCTACAACTGAAGACTCGCAGAGAGATCTCTCTGAGCCAGCACCTCCCATCTGTCTGCTGGCACCCAGCCTGTTGTACTCCTGCCAGTATATATACCTTATGCCGTCGTCGCTTCTTTCTGCTACTATCTGCTGATCATAAGCACCACACGTGATATCCTTCTGCCTCGAGCTTTGAGTGAAAGAGGGGGTAGTTCCTAAAATGGGTGTGGCCTAAGCAGAATATCAATGAAATCTCTACAAGAGGTGTGGCCCGATACAGGTGAAATGTAATCCTGTGGTTGACAAAATCAGCAGCAACAGCACCAAAGTGATATAGGGAAAGCTTGAATTAATCTGCGTCGCTGGCGGTAGCTGGCAGCAGTGTTTCAGTCCATTGTTTGAAAGAGGCCTGCCTTATGCAAATCAGTACAGATCCTGGGAATTTTGGGAACAGTCCATAGTGAACTGCCAGACGAGGCCCCACAAAAGGAAGCAGAAACAACTCCAGACTGGCTTTCGCCTCGTCAGTTGGTGCAGCTCGAGTTTTATTGAACATTGAGCATGGGAAGCACATCTGGTCATACCTGTCGCATTTAGGGACCCGTCACACTTAGGGCATCAACAACAAATAGACATGGTGATCGATGTAATGGTTTAATTAACCTCACTCTCTGACGATCATTCTAGCCAAATGACAGTCCATCCCTTCGTGCCCACCATGCTACTCTAGACAGAGGCACACCTTATACACATCAGGATTGACCCTGCTCCTGATGGGAATAGTCTGTCCCGAACTGCCAGGCAAGGCCCCCTCCAGAAGGGAGCACAAGCTATCCCGGACTGGATTCACCTATTTGCGCCTCGTCAGTCAGAGTCCTGTGGTACAGTGAGCACAGGACCAATGTCCGGGCATACCCATCGCACTTCGGGCATCAACTGTAACAACTGACAAGGTGATGTATAGAATGTTTGAATGAATCTCAACCATAGGCGATCTTTTGCAACCACATTCTAGGCAATCGTTTTTCTTCTACGATGCTTCTTTAGACAGAGGTGCACCTGTTCCTCATTGAATCGGTCTATCCTGAACAACCAGGGAAGGTGGTCACCTTCAGAAGACCCCAGGCCAGTTTCGCCCATTTGGACCTCGTTACTCAGGTGCAGCTTCAGTCCTGTGGCACAGTGAGCATGGGACCCACATACAAGCAGACTTCTCGAAATTATGTTGTGCAACTGTAACAGAAGAAAAAAACAAGGCGACGGATGGAATGGTTCAATTAATCTCAGCCATTGGCAATTGTCAGAGCTGCATGCCCACCATGTCATTGGAGACAGAGTCCCACCTTATGCAACTCAGTACTGGCCCGTTTCTTCATGGGAACAGGCTTTCCTGAACTGCCAGGTGAGGCGCTCTCCAGAACAGACTAGAGAACAAGCATTCCCAGACCAGTTTCAGCCTATTTAGACCCCATCAGTAGAGTATAGCTTGAGTTCTACAGCACAGTGAGTACTAAGAGCCCCCCTAACTTGAACACAGTGAGTGAATAGCCCCAGAACTGCATGCCCCCACGAAACAAGAGACAGTGACAGAACTAACAGCAAGCACCCCCAGAAGAGAACAGGGTCCAGTAGCCCTGAAGACGACATTAATTACCAAGTGCACAACATTCATTGCCAAGTACAGGAAAGCAGTATGGCGTAGCGAGTGCCAAGCTTACTACAACATATGACTTCTTTTAGGTGATGCTGGGGTTCGGGGTAAAGAAATACAATATAAACACAAATAGAATACAGCCTGGCGACTCTGAAGACGTGCAGAAACAGCGCGTCTCTCAATATGAAAATCAACAAGTCTTCCCTGGACGTCTATTGACAGATCCGGACTCATCTGTCAACTTCTGCAGTGAGGTAACATTTTATTTATTCGGTCTCGCTTCAAACGGTGATTCGTAAACCAATATAGTGGGATTTACTATATCTTTGTAACGGTGATTCGCACAACTGTACAGTGGGAATCACTACTCAGCATTCTCTTCACTGCTCAACAAACACTTTAGTGCAGTTCATCACTACATCATCAACGGTGATTCGCACACCTGTGGGAGTCACTGTTCACCTCGTTATCCGTGTGGCATATAATGGTGATTCACTCACCTTTCTACATGGATCACTTTATTGTTCAGCATTACATCGGTGATAAGCACACCCTAATGAATTAATATTGAGGTGCATGTATTAAGAAAGTGTTAATTATAATACAGATGCAAGTTCCATTTTTAGCATTGCTTGTCTTGCCTCCTGCGGATGGGGGAAGAAGGGAGAAAAGGCTCCGAGGCGCATATAGAAGCCATAGAACACGAGGTGTTCACTCAAAGGAAGAAGTGTGCTTTATTACGCCACTCCTTGGGTACTGAGGGTAGGACAGTAAGTATTGAAAGCTTTAGATTTACGATTTAAGAAGAAAAGAAATGTTATTGTGGAATCTGTGGAAAATTTTGTAAGTGAACTGAGAATGTTGGGCTCTACATGTGATTTTAAAGCATTTGAAAAGGAAGTGATTCATGACCAGGTTGTAGAGAAATCCAACAGTAAGAAAGTGCTAGAAAAGTTGTTAGCTGTTGATAATCTCATTATGGACAAAGCCATGGAAATTGCGAGTGGTATTGGATCCACTGTTAAATGTATGGAACAAACAACTCCAAACTTTCAAGTACATGTGGTGCAGTCTCAGAATGAGACTAAGGAAAGAGAAAAAAAGAAGGCATCCTTATTTGAAGAAAAGTGAAATCTGCTTGAATGCTATCATTGTGGGGGTAGAAACCATTTAGGGAATGCTCCTGTGTGTCCAGCCATTGATTAAGTGTGTAGCAAGTCTAAAACAAGCATTGGCATAGCCAATAGGTCTCGCCTTTGGGACCTTATAAGTGTTTAGCCATGCAACAGTTGATGTTGTTGCACCAAGGATATTCTGCTGGATAACTAAACACTTATAACGTCCCAAAGGCGAGACCTATTGGCTATGCCAATGCTTGTTTGGTTTTCTGATATGGTATGATGGGCAAAGGAACAATATGTCAGAATGCTACACCAAGCGGTTGCCAGTGGTTAGACTTGTTGCGAGTATTCCTCTCATCATCTTTTGTGTGGTTGATGTACCACCTGTACGTGCACTGTGCCATATACTTAGACATGTTTTTGTTTTCAACTTTATACAGTGTGAATGTGGCCCATGGGCATTGGAGAGCGCTGTGCATTGGCATCAGTTATATTACACAAGGTCATATTCATTTTTCATTATTTTAGGCACAGGGAGATTAAGTGATTTGTCCAGGATTACATGATGTTGAGCCTATGCCGGGGCTCGAACCTGGTTCCCCAGTTGCCAAGTCGGGAGCTCTGGCCATTATGCTACATGTTGATGAAAACTTTGCACGCTGCCAGTCTGGCACCTTCTGCAAACATAAGACGATCACTGAATGTGGGTGTTATGAAAAGGATCAAAGGCATCCAGGAAATTGGTTTAAAAAAGGATACTCTTTTTGCAAGTGGCACTGTCACCGCCTTTGCGCCGGCTGCTTTACCTTCTGTTCTAGTACTGCGGCTGCTGAAACAGACGAGACATCAACAGCGGGCCAGGGCGGATCTCAGCCGCTTCCTTCTGATTAAGGAAATCATTGGGAGATTTCACCTTCAGGGAGACAACCTGTCCAAAAGTGAAGAAATCTTGCTAGGAAGTAAGGTGAAGAGAGGGCAAGGAGAAGCCGCAGCTTCCCTGAAGCCTTCAATGCTGCTCTTGTCAGGTGCTGTGCTGAGGCTGGGTTCAAACTGGAATGGCATGGTGAACAAAAAAACCGATGGATTTAGGCCCATATCTCTGTACTGGGGTGAATGTATGACATTGCTCTGCATTCTGTCCATCAACTGTTGTTATTGCATGAGGCCAGCAATGCCGGCAGTGCTCAGCTCATTGCAGTCATCTATTTTTTAAATAAGAAGTGCCAGGGCCCAAGATGTTTCTCAGGAGACCACTGCAACTTTCACCACTTAATGTCCATGCAAGCCGTGCAAAACACCAGTACCAGTCATCCGTATTTTCCATTAAATTCCCACAACTGTGACAAGTTAGACTATTCTGTGTGACCCAAAGCTATAAAAATGGCATGAGCACCTTGGTAGTGTTATTATTTTTTATTGTATTTTTGAACACTTTGCTTATGTGCTTCTTAAAAAATAGTATGACTGCTCCACCTTGTGGTGGACCTTCATAAATAGGTAAAGGTGCCACGAAATAAGTGCCAGTGCAGAGCACCGGCAAAAACTGCACAAATTAAGCACTGGCACATTGTACTCTTGGATGGTGCCCATGGTGCCCATTGAGCATAGAATGCATGTAAACCCCTCTCTGTCCCCGTGCACAAAGTGCCAGCAAATCGTTTGTTTTCTTATTTGAAAACTATTCTAGAACTCTTGTAGAAGTAGAGATTCCATTCAGAGTCTGTATTAAAACATATGGAACTTGCAGAAGGAAGAAGGACACCTTTTTAGGTAAAGACTAACTTCTATTTGGGGGCCTTCCCTATTGTCCAGCCTTGATATTTGAGCTATTGACATTGCAAATAATTATGCCTTTCATTTTGGTTTTGGTTTCTAAAACAAAGAAAAGGCATTGTCATGTATAATGCCAATATCTTAAGCTTGCTTAAATGCGAGACCTATTGCATTGCAAATGCTTGTTTTTTTTTCCAACTTAATCTATTTGGTCATTATGATCAAATTCTAAAGGTTGTAATCAACATTGCACATTAAAAATAAAGTTCATATGCAAGAACTATGGTATATCTTACTACTTAACAGGCAGACACACATGCAGTTACCTTGCAAACACCACAGGGAGTCACAATTGCAGTTACCATGCAGTTAAAAGGGACTTGATTTAAATGGCGCAGTAGCAGTAGTGGCACTGGGGCGAAAAGCTCTAGGGACCCTACTGAACCCAGATTATTGTTAAAATGTTGGATTAAACAGCCAGTCACAAGTGTAGTTATCTTGCAGGCACTAGGGTCATAATTTCAATGGTTCAGAAGGTACAGTGACACTACGGCCCAAAGCTTTAGGAACCCCTCTAAACATCAAATATTACAATATTTTACTAGTAAACGGGCAGTCACAAATACAGTTACCTTACAAGCAACAGGGTCATGATTTGAATGGTGCAGCAGGTGTAGTGGCACCGGACCCAAAGGTTGTCAGAACTCCTCTAGACACCTAATATTGCTATATTTTATACCATAGAGGCAGTCACAATTGCCGTTACATTGCAGTTGAAAGTGGCTTGATTTAAATGGTGCAGCAGGTGCAGTGGCACCGGGGCCAAAAGGTGTCATAACTCCACTAAACAACAAATATTGCTATATTTTACTACTAAACAGGCAGTCAGACGTGCAGTTATCTTGCAGGCAACAGAGTCATTATTTGAATAGTGCAGCAGGTGCAGCGGCACCAGGACCAAAAGCTCCAGTCACCCCACTAAGCACCTAATAACGCTATATTTTATTTGTAAACAGGAAAACACAAGTGCAGTTACCTTGCAAACAACAGGGTCATGATTTGAATGGTGCAGCAGGTGCAGTAGCACTGGGCCCAAAAGTTGTCCGAACTCCTCTAAACACATAATATTGCTATAATTGACTACTAAACGGGCAGTCACAATTGAGGTTACCTTGCAGTTAGAATGGACTTGATTTGAATGGTGCAGCAGGTGCAGTGACACAGGGGCCGAAAGCTCTAGGGACCCACTAAATCCAGATTAATGTTAAATTTTACTAATAAACAGGTAGTCACACGTGCATTGATCTAGCAAGCAATAGGCTTATGTCTTGAATGGTGCAGCAGGTGCAGTGGAACCAACACCAAAAGCTCTAGGCACTCCACTAAACACCTAATATGGCTATATTTTACTACTAAACAGGCAGTCACCTTGCAGACAACAGGGGCATGATTTGATTGGTGCAGCAGGTGTAGTGGCACTGGGGCCAAAAGCTCTCGGGACCCCACTAAATGCAGAATATTGCTAGATTTAACTGCTAAACAGGCAGTCACAGGTGCAGTTATGTAGCTGGCACGAGAGCCATGATTTCAATGGTGCAGCAGGTGCCATGGCACCGGGGCCCCAAGCTGTCAGAACTCTTGTAAACACCAAATATTGCTACATTTAACTACTAAATAAGCAGTCACAAGTGCAGTTACCTTGCAAGCACTAGGGTCATGATTGCAATGGTGCCTGAGGTACAGTGACACTGCGCCCAAAGCTCCAGGAACCCCTCTAAACATCCAATATTGCAATATTTTACTAGTAAACAGGCAGCCACAAATACAGTTAGTTACCTTACAGGCAATAGGGTCATGATTTGAATGGTGCAGCAAGTGCAGTGGCACCGGGGCCAAAAGTTGTCATAGCTAATCTAAACAACAAATATTGCTATATTTTACTACTATACAGTGAGTCACAAATGCAGTTATCTAGCTGGCACTAGGGGCATGTTCTGAATAGTAAAGCAAGGGCAGTGGCTCTGGGCCTAAAAGTTGTCAGAACTCCTCTAAACACATAATATTGCTGTTAAATCCATTAATTGTATTATTTCCTTCTATCATTTTCAAAATGTTGCTATTGTTTACCTGCACTATACCAATGGTAACAACACAATATATATTTCCTTTTTGTACATAAACAAGTCATAACACTTTAACCGCTTCGGTGCATTGGACGGCCGGGGGCCATCCGACGCACCAGTGCTCATGTGCGTCGGACGGCCCCCGGCCGTCCTCGCACATGGCACGGCATTGCCTCTGGTGCGAGCACAAGAGGGATTGCCTTTATCACCCAACAGCCTCGGCAGCTGAAGAAGAGCTTCCCCAGCTCCTGAGGCTGCCTGCTTTGTTTCCCTGAAATGACGATCGGCGCGCACGTCGCACTGACGTAATTTCAGTGAAACCAAAACTGAAATGAGCCAAGAGGCTCACTTCAGTTTCACTTTGTATGTGCTCAGAGGGCTAGCTCAGCCCAGTGAGCACCTAGAAAGTCAGGAGAGGTATCGTTGGAAAGGGGAGAATCTCCAAGTGGATCCGTGCTTGGGGATAGCCCTAGGAGGGTGATCCCCAAGCAGGGATCCACCCACTAGGCACCAGGGAGAGGGGAGCGGCCCCTTGGGCAAGGGCCTTTGCTCCCCACATATGTTTTGGGCCAAATTCAGTCTTTCTGCCCCCCGGCGGGCAGAAAGCCCACTAGATACCAGGGATTTTATTTTACTTTGAAATAGGGGTGGAGGCTGCCCAATATGGGCATGCCAATTCCCCTACCCTCCCGCGGCAAAATCACAGTCTTTCTGCCCCCCCCCCAGAAAGCCCACTAGATACCAGGGATGTTTTTTTAAAATTATAAAAACCCCATACAAGTGAGGTATCATTTCACTCGGGAGACTGAGGGGAATGCTGCGGGATAGGACATTTGTGCCGGCACGGTGATTCCACACAAACAGATGTGGAAAATATGTTTTTTTCAGCTAAATTTTAGGTTTGCAGGGGATTCTGGTTAGGAAAACGTTTGGGGATCCACAGAAGCCATACCTCGCTGGACTCCCCCGGGTGTCTTGTTTTCAGACATGTGTGGGTTTGGTTGATTCCCAAGGTGGCCGACAAGCCCGGGGCCAAAAACCCAGGTGAGCCCCTTGCAAAACCAGGTTGTTTTGTGATAGGTAATTTTGATGTCTCCTCAATACGTTTTGGGTCCTTGCCTGTCGTGGATACTTGACCCACCCAAGCGAGTGAGGTACCAATTTTATCGGGAGATCTAGGGCAACGCTGGGTGGGTGGAAATTTGTGGATCCACGCAGATTCCAGAACTTTCCACCACAGAAATGTGAGGAAAATGTGCTTTTTTAAAACAAATTTTGAGGTTTGATTGGGATTCTGTGTAACATAACCTGGTGAGAGCCAGACAAGTCACCCCATCCTGGATTTCCTGGGTGTCTAGTTTTCAGAAATGCATAGGTTTGCTAGGTTTCTCTAGGTGCCGGCAGAGCTAAGGTTCAAAATCTACAGCTAGGCACTTTGCAAAAAAGGGTCCGTTTTCACTGTGAAAATGTGGTGTGTCCCCGTTACGTTGTGGGACGTTTCCTGTCGCAGGCACTAGGCCTACCCACACAAGTGATGTACAATTTTTCTCTGAAGACTTTGGGGAATGCGGGTGGGTGGAATGTTGTGGATCCACGCAGATTCCAGAACTTTCCACCACAGTAATGTGAGGAAAATGTGTTTTTTGGGGGACAAATTTTGAGGTTTGCGAAGGATTTTGGGTAACAGAACTTGGTTAGACCCAGACAAGTCACCCCCATCCTGGACTCCCCTGGGTGTCTAGTTTTCAAAAATGTATAGGTGTGCTAGGTTTTCCTAGGTGCAGGCAGAGCTAGGGTTCAAAATCTACAGCTAGTCACTTTGCAAAAAAAGGGTCCGTTTTCACTGCGAAAATGTGGTGTGTCCACGTTGTGTTTTGGGCAATTTCCTGTTGTGGGCACTAGGCCTACCCACACAAGTAAGGTACCATTTTTCTTGGAAGACTTCGGCGAATGCGGGGTGGGTGGAATTTTGTGGATCCACGCAGATTCCAGAACTTTCCACCACAGAAATGTGAGGAAAATGTGTTTTTTTTTACATATTTTGATGTTTGCAATGGATTCTGGGTTACAGAACCTGGTGAGAGCCGGATAAGTCACCCCATCCTGGATTCCCCTGGGTGTCTAGTTTTCAAAAATATATAGGTTTGCTAGGTTTTCCTAGGTATCGGCACAGCTAGGGTTCAAAATCTATAGCTAGGCACTTTGCAAAAAAAAGGGCCAGATTTCACTGTGAAAATGTGGTGTGTCAAAGTTGCGTTTTGGGTCGTTTCCTGTCGCTGGCACTAGACCTACCCACACAAGTGAGGTACCATTTTTCTCGAAAGACTTTGGGGAATGTGTGGTGGGTGTAATTTTGTGGATCTAAGCAGATTCCAGGACTTTCCATCACAGAAATGTGAGGAAAATGTGTTTTTGTTTTACAAATTAAAGGTTTGCAAGGGATTCTGGGTAAAATAACCTGGTGAAAGCCAGACAAGTCCCCCCATCCTGGATTCCCCTGGGTGTCTAATTTTCGAAAATGTATAGGTTTTCTAGGTTTCCTTAGGTGCCGGCAGAGGTAGGGTTCAAAATATACAGCTAGTCACTTTGCAAAAAAAGAGTCCGTTTTCACTGTGAAAATGTGGTGTGTCTACGTTGCGGTGTGAGCCATTTCCTGTCACGGGGACTAGGCCTACCCACACAAGTGAGGTACCATTTTTCTCGGGAAGACTTTGGGGAATGTGAGGTGGGTGTAATTTTGTGGATCCATGCAGATTCCAGAACTTTCCACCACAGAAATGTGAGGAAAATTAGTTTTTTTGACAAATATTGAGGTTTGCAAGGGATTCTGGAGAACAGAACCTGGTGAGAACCAGACAAGTAACCCCATCCTAAATTTCACTGGGTGTCTAGTTTTCAAAAATGTATAGGTTTGCCAGGTTTCCCTATGTGCCGGCATAGGTAGGGTTCAAAATATACAGCTAGTCACTTTGCAAAAAAAGGGTCCGTTTTCACTGCGAAAATGTGGTGTGTCCACGTTGTGTTTTGGGCAATTTCCTGTTGTGGGCACTAGGCCTACCCACACAAGTAAGGTACCATTTTTCTTGGAAGACTTCGGCGAATGCGGGGTGGGTGGAATTTTGTGGATCCACGCAGATTCCAGAACTTTCCACCACAGAAATGTGAGGAAAATGTGGTTTTTTTTACATATTTTGATGTTTGCAATGGATTCTGGGTTACAGAACCTGGTGAGAGCCGGATAAGTCACCCCATCCTGGATTCCCCTGGGTGTCTAGTTTTCAAAAATATATAGGTTTGCTAGGTTTTCCTAGGTATCGGCACAGCTAGGGTTCAAAATCTATAGCTAGGCACTTTGCAAAAAAAAGGGCCAGATTTCACTGTGAAAATGTGGTGTGTCAAAGTTGCGTTTTGGGTCGTTTCCTGTCGCTGGCACTAGACCTACCCACACAAGTGAGGTACCATTTTTCTCGAAAGACTTTGGGGAATGTGTGGTGGGTGTAATTTTGTGGATCTAAGCAGATTCCAGGACTTTCCATCACAGAAATGTGAGGAAAATGTGTTTTTGTTTTACAAATTAAAGGTTTGCAAGGGATTCTGGGTAAAATAACCTGGTGAAAGCCAGACAAGTCCCCCCATCCTGGATTCCCCTGGGTGTCTAATTTTCGAAAATGTATAGGTTTGCTAGGTTTCCTTAGGTGCCGGCAGAGGTATGGTTCAAAATATACAGCTAGTCACTTTGCAAAAAAAGAGTCCGTTTTCACTGTGAAAATGTGGTGTGTCTACGTTGCGGTGTGAGCCATTTCCTGTCACGGGGACTAGGCCTACCCACACAAGTGAGGTACCATTTTTCTCGGGAAGACTTTGGGGAATGTGAGGTGGGTGTAATTTTGTGGATCCATGCAGATTCCAGAACTTTCCACCACAGAAATGTGAGGAAAATTAGTTTTTTTGACAAATATTGAGGTTTGCAAGGGATTCTGGAGAACAGAACCTGGTGAGAACCAGACAAGTAACCCCATCCTAAATTTCACTGGGTGTCTAGTTTTCAAAAATGTATAGGTTTGCCAGGTTTCCCTATGTGCCGGCATAGGTAGGGTTCAAAATATACAGCTAGTCACTTTGCAAAAAAAGGGTCAGTTTTCACTGTGAAAATGTGGTGCGTCCACGCTGCGTTTTGGGCCGTTTTTGCTGTCGCGACCACTACACCTATCCACACAAGTGAGGTATCATTTTTATGGGGAGACTTAGGGGAACTCAAAATTGTAGAGCAACTGTTATTACCAATTGACTTTCAATGCATTTCTGCCTTCCAAATGTAAGACAATGTGTAAAAAAAGAAGTCACTTTGAAAAATGACCTATAATTCACATGCTGGTATGGGTACCCACAATTTCGGAGATGTGCAAATACCTACTGTTTCTAAACTCTATATTTTGTTCCCATTTCAGAAATACATATGTGACTTTCATACCGATTTTTCCCTGTTTATATTTCTCCAAATGAATTGCAATATATTCAGTACACAATAAAAAAACATTGCATGCCGCTGCTCAGGTATTGGCTCTGGGTTCCTTGGATTCTTGGTGAACCTACAAGTCCTATATATTCCCACAACCAGAAGGGTCCAGCCGATGTAACAGTATATTGCTTTCAAACATCTGTCATACTTAGTAGAAGTTACAGGTGAAAACGTTGGCACAAATGGCTGTTTCGTTTAACTCATTTTCAATTTTTTCTATTTTCAACTGTTAGTTTCTATATGAAAACCTTGAAGGATCTAGACAAATGACTGCTTGCTGAATTTAAAATGTTGTCTACTTTTAAGAAATGTATAGCTTTCTATGATCCTTCATTGCTTTCATCCCTATTTTTACCATTAACTGGAAGGAGGTTGAAAGCATAAAAAATAGCAAAAATAGGCTGTCTCAGAAAAATGCCAAAACTGTGAAAAAAAATGTGGTTTTCTGACAAAGGTCTGCTTGTCACTGAAAGCTGGGAAGATGGTGACTTCAGCACCACAACCCCTTTGTTGATACTATTTGTAGGGAAAAAACAGACCCTTTCCTCTGTAGCCCTATTTTCCCATTCCCCCCCCCCCAAAAAAGCATGTAGCTGTATTTTGGCTAATTGTTGGGTCCCCTCCAGGGGAATCAACAAATCCTGGGTACCTTTAAAATCCCCATGATGTTGGAAGAAAAGGATGCAAATTTGACATGGATACCTTATGTGGTCAAAAAGTTACAGGGGCCTAAGCTCGAACTACCCCAAAGAGCCAAAAAAGGCTTAGTACAGGGGCAAAAAGACCTAGCAGCAAAGGGTTTAACAGACTTTAAGTAACTTATATTGTACATCTACTCAGCAAGCTACAACTTACTGGAAAAAACGGCTTATTATTAATCACATAGGCGAAACCTAATGCATTTGTCAATGCTTGTTACTTTGGAAACATTTGAGCAATCCACAGTGGTAGAGATTAATTCAAGCATTCATTCTCTCACTTTGTTGTCCGTTGCTAACTACATATACTGAATTAGAGCTCGATTCACAAACCTTAAACATGCAATTATGGATAGCAATTGCTCAATTTTTGCCTAACATCTATACACAAATGGGTATGTGTCATGCTTAGATAGTAGGGATTACTATTTACACAATTGTACACAGTAGTAAATACCACATAAGGGACGAGGAATGCGTGTTTCAAGGCATAGTTTGTATGCATTCAAAGACTCTGCACCAACCCTTCCCGTCAGAAAATGACTTCATTGAAAGGCTAAAGTTAGAGAAAAGGAACACTCCCAAACTTCGAGGCGATATGAGAAAAAAAGATTTCACGATTGAAAAAATGTTTTCATCATAGAGAGAAAAACGTGCATTTTCATCTCCGCCTATCTCTTATGGAGTTATACCCGGAGTCTAACCCCACTCTGGAGAAACAGCCAAGTGATATGAAATCCCAGCAGTGCGCCGGCGTGCTGTGACGGGAACAGATTCCCAAGTGTACTATTGGGGATGTGTGAATTCTCAAAAGGCATGTTAGGTTAGACAGGTCAGTAGTAGAATGTCCACGGATATAAAAGTATGTTTCTTTTTTCATTAGTCGGGCTCAGAATGCTTGCTGAGTCACTGTGCATTGGAGAACATGATTTCTCCACACATACATCTATTCCGAAGTCAGGGGACCCAATAACATTCAACTGAAAAAACGATTGGAATTCTTAATGTTGGTTTAGGACATCTGTTTTTTTCTGCTATGACAAATTGCCCATGTCGAGAAATGCTGTCTGAAACGAGATGGAAAGTTATTATTGTGAGCAGTCTGTGAAGAAACAAACCAAAACCATGGAGACAGGGCTTCTGCCAGATGCATCTTCTGAAATGGTTTTCATTAAGAAAACATAATCTCGTGTGCGTGCTTCCTTCTCTAAACCATCAGTGTCATTAAGATGGTACTTTGGGACAGTGGCTAAATCTCCACTCATTCATTACCTTAAACAACCCGGAGCAAATGTTTTCCAGATGCAACAAAAATGCATTTTTAGGTCTCGCCTGACCCAGCGCATGCGCTGGTCTGGCGAGACTTATTGAGAGGGCTCCAAAAAGTGCTACCAGGCCAGCCTAGAGCTACAGTGCATGTGCGTGGGCGCGCGCGCTGCTTTTACCGCGATTACTTTCACTTTCGCGGCCACACGGCGGCTTTGATGTTTGATCCCGATCACTTTCGTGGCCGCACGGCCTCTTTGCATAGCCAATAGGTCTCGCTTTTGGGACCTTATAAGTTTTTAGTTTTGCAACTGTTGCATGTCTAAACACTTATAAGGTCCCAAAGGCGAGACCTATTGGCTATGCCAATGCTTGTTTCCATTTACATGGAGCCTTAGCCAGTTCAAACCACATCACGGTAGTATAGCTCGATCAGTAATAAAATATGTATTTGGATGAAGTAACAAAACCGTGTGATTCATGCTCCCGCCCCTCTGTGCAACTGTCTAGCATTTGCAATTCACTAGTACCCAACTGCCTGCACGCACAACTGCGTCTGTTCTAAAAGTCTCTGCAATGCACCTGTTTATGCAGAGCGACGCTGAGAGCACTGTGCACCCACCATGCTATCAAACCACCCTCATAATAGGTCCCTTATGGGGCAAAACGCAAACAACACCATTTCAAGCGCTCACCCCGAAAGACGCTGGGAACCTGATAGTAATCACTCAACAGAGATCTGAAGTGCTTTACATAATTAATCCAAACGACAACTCTGGAGAGCGCCTTGGGCCTTCCAAGGGGTTCGGGAAGCACTATACAGATAGCAAATCAAAGCTAATCAATCTCTCCATATTTATTTTGCTGGTTGGCATGAAACGCACTTGGCCCAGGCGCATTAGAGCGCTTTATTGTGAGCAGCAGATTACATTAAACAAGGTGAGATTAATTTTCTTTTTTGGATAGTGTTATTCCCAGAATCACAGGATGTTAAGCCGCTGCTAGGACTCGAAACTGACTCAACAGTTCAGAAATCGGAGGTTCTGACCAGTGGGCGCCTTCACGTCAGATGCTCTACACTGTCTGACTGACACTTTGCCCTTAACCATAGCTGGTGATGAGAAGGAAAATGATTTATCCACAAACTGGAGAGGGAAATTGTCACTAAAGTTGTGTATGAAAAGGGAATTGTATTTCTCTTTTCCAATATAAAGGGAGAGTTCCTAACAGTTTGGGTTGGAGTACAGAAAGAGGAACCTTGTCTGTCCTGTTGTGTGTTATGATGGAGGGAAGAGGGGCATGGGGTGCAAAAAAGAGCCAGGCACCGATTCACACTTCTGAGCAATTTACACTTTGAATCCGTTTACTTCTTTTTGCATATTCACAAAACCCTAGTGTACGTAACTACTATAAAAACCAATAGTAGGTCCTGTAACCCACATGCCCAAGTATAACAGTTTTATGTATGAACGACCCTGCTCCTTTTCCCAGTTTCCCCAATATGACCCGCTTCTCTAGCGGCATATATTCAAGTAGTTCAGACCGATCAACTGTGTCATCGGTCTGAGCTGTGTGTGTTTGTATACTGGGACATGTGGCATCTTGCATTCTTCCCGCAAACATGAGAAGATTGTAATGCTTTCCTTTTTCCACCAGATCACCTATTTTAGACCTGTCATCAAGATCTCAGTGCTTGGAGACCCTTAGCTTGAGTACCTCATTCAACATGTTCCCTTACCATAGTGGTGTCTTCATTGTCTCCCAGACCACCAAGTTGTTTGTGTTGAGGTTAGTAAACCTTTCCTTCCCATGTACCCGGAAATAGAGTGCAGCCAGGTTGGTGCTTCCATAAAATACCTCTCCAATCTCACTGCAGGTTGTTTCTCAAGGCGTAAAACAATCAATCATTGGTTGAAGTGCTATTTCACCATTAAAAGTGGTTCTACACAGTTTTTTCAGCGCTGTCCCTGGGGCGGGAGAGTCGGGGGAGGGGAGAACTTCCATTCCAAAGCAAGGTGAGTAAATCCATATCAAGTCTGAGGGAAACCATTTCCAGTATCAGGAATGGCATGTTTTGCATCATATGTAAAAACCTGTTGTTTCGCAAGGCGTAAAACAGTCAATGATTGGTCGAAGCAGGGAAGCCAGTGATACACTCCCATGTTTGGTAGTGCTATTCCACCATTGTATGTGGTTCAGTCTTTTCAGTGCTGTCTAGGATGTGGGGGGAACACACACTTCCATTCCAAAGCAAGGTGCATAAATCCCTATCAAGTCCGAGGAAAACCGTTTCCAGTATCAGGAATGGAATGTTTTGCATCACATGTAAAAACCTGGATAAGTTGATCATTTTAAAAATTGCCACCCTTCCCAATATTGTTAGTGGCAGGGTTCACCACCTAGTTACATCCCTTCGACACTCATTCTGTAACATCTCAGTGTTCCTTTCCAAGAACATGTCTGTTTGTGCCAATCACCAATTATTTGAACCCTTCTTACGTAATTTTAATACCATGAGGATATTTCCATTCTATATCCCAATTATGAATCTTGTAAATTACTGAATTGGCCCAAATTTATTTTTTAACCAACATTGCTACTATTTGCTTCAAGCAGATAGAATTTTGCTGGTAGAGTTATGTTAGCATTTGCTGCATACAGAAGGCCACCCATCATCCAAATTAAGCAAGATTTTCTGCCCAGGCACATAAACTCATGCAATAAAACTTTCATATTCTCAATCAACCTCACCCAGCACGCTAGAGGTCCAATACACAAGAAGTGTTGAGAGTTGGCACATTTGCCTAGTCCCGCTTTCCAACCGGAATGGAGAAGATATTACACCATTAACTTGACAACTGCTGTCGGGGTATGATACAGGAGAGCTAACCATCTGCAGAAACTCGTTCCAAACCCATATCGCATCAGTACCAGAAACAGATTGGACCAGTGTGTGTAGTCGAAAGCCTTTTCGGCATCCAGTGATATTATTGCAAGGGGCTGCCTTGTGTTTCTGATTTTCTATCCAATTGTGTAGACTACGGAGTTTGAGCCTTGTTGAAACTTTAGGCATACATCCTATCTGGTCTTTATGAATAAGTAAGGTTATAATTCCCTGTAGTCTTGTCATCAATATCATAACTAGAATGTTGGTTACTACATTTAAGAATGATATTGGGTATATTTCCGAGCTGTATGTAACATTTTACGATTATGTGTCTAAAATCTTGAGGTGTTCCTGGGCATCTTTACACATGTGTAAGAGGTGTAGCCCTATCAGGGAGGAGAGCCTCTTATAGAAATTCTCAAGAATTTCACTGGCTCAGGAGATTTTCTGCTCTGCATGTGTTTGATGGTTTCCAAGGGTCACCTTCCAGAGTCTCATTATCTCCCTTGCCTAGGGCACAAATGTCTAGGTTTTGTTTTCACATTCATTTTTTGGGAAAATTTAAGCTAAGGTGCCTAAAAATATATGAAAATATCTGGATTGCCCGTCTCCATTTTTTGGTAGTGCCAGGTAAAATTGAAGCAGCCTGAGCTGCAACGAATGTTAACGTTTATATTACAGTTCCTGCTCACACATGGGTGTGGAATTTTATAAAATATGTACTTGGCCAAGGAATGGGATGCTTCTGAATTCTACTTGCCCTCTAAAAACATCCACTTGTCCCTTTTGCTGCAATGCACAGAGGTGACTAATCGTGGCTGCATTCTCATTATATAAAAGCTCTGCTAATATCTTTTCTGATTATCCCAGAGTTCATGCCATGTCAGAGTTCAGATTCCATCAAGATTCTTACTTTGCCACCTTTCTCTCTTACAGACCACCTGGCCCCCACTCCCCAACGTCATTGCCGCCCTCATCGTACCCCATGCCCTCGCCTCCACAGACTACATACTACTCAGAGACCTGAACATCCACTTGGACAATGACGACCCCAACACCACCGCCCTCCTTGAGAACCTCAACACCTTTGGACTGAAGCAATTCGTCTCCGCCACCACCCACACAGTGGGACACACACTCAACCCCATCTTCGCAGGAGGAAACAGCATCTTCTTCAGCCATACCACAGAACTGCTCTGGACTGACCGCCACTACATCCATTTCTCGTTTACTCACCGCACACAAGCACGCGTGCCACCTCCCATGCAGAATCTGGAACAAAGATCCGAAGAACACCTTGCCTCCACCCTCACATCTGCTTTACCCCCAACTACGACGGACACCAACACCACAGCAAGCAACATCCACTAATGGATCGCCAACTATGCTAACATACTTGCCCCCCTCTCCGGAACCCCACTAGACAACACAACAGGGAAGCAAATTGGTTCACCACAGAGAATCAGCAAAGATCCAGAAGCACGCTTCGTATACAAAACAGCCACCACGGAACACCACCACCTCATCAAATCCACAAAGAAAAATTTCCTCCAAGACAGAATCCTCTCCAATGCCCACAACTCCAAGGAACTTTTCACCATCCTCCAGGAATTTGCCAAACCCAACCAGGCCCGGACTGGCAATGTCGGGCACCGGGCAATCCCCCGGTAGGCTGCCAGGGGTGGGGGCCGGTTTTTTGGCAGGGGGCCGGTTTTTAGGTAGGGGGCCGATTTGTAGGTCCGACGCGCGGACGCGATGACGGCGTTTGTCGCACACATCACTGTTCACACACACTCTCAGGCTCTCTTCTCTGCCTGGGCAGCGCCGCCGCATTCACCTGCAAATTCAATCATTTATTAATCACCTGCATTAATATTGGGGGGTGGGTCGTCGGGTCGCGCTCGCGCGCTTTGCGCAGTCGCAGAAATCTCCGTCGGCGCCAGCCCCCGCGTGTGCGCGGTCTCAGTTCACCCACCTTGTGGTGACATGCGCATTGGGGTTCCAACAAAAGGTGCGCGTGACTCGTGACCCCGACCCGAGCATTCCAGAACAACAGCCAGCTGAGCCACTAAAAAGACAGGGAACGTACAGGCACCCCATAATTTATTTCTAGTACCGAGAGTCCGGGACTGTCCATCCGTCGTCGACTCGTCGCCCGCCGGCAGCCGCAAGCAGAGGTGAGTCAGTGTGTCACTCTTTAGGCAATTGAATTATTTATTATCACCAAACATGCAAAATTGTCACTTTTGTGGGCCGGGCCGAGGGGCCGGGCAGGAATCGCTGCGCAGAACCGGCCGGGCCGGGGGAAAGGCCTATACCCTTTGTTAATCCCGCCGGGATTAACAAAGGGTATAGGCCTTTCCCCCGGCCCGGCCGATTCTGCGCAGCGGCAGCACTAGCGCCCTGGGCGGCCCCTGACTACCTACCAGGACGGTTCTTGTTTTGTCTTTACGATCCTGCTGGCTGCTGCAGAGCAACCATTTGTCTGTTGTTGGTAGTTTTTAAATGCAGATAAACTGAATTGTATGGGAATATCTCAGTAGGTTACGCCTTTGTCACAGATATCCTTGTGTTACTTGCAGTTCAGAAGTTGCTATCATAACATAAGACAGTGACCTATGAACGGTCATCAAAGAACTGCGTGCAAACTTCGCTTTTTTGTGTTGTGATGTAGTTAGAACTTCTCCATTCTTTCATTATTCTAATGTTACTAAAAAGAGTTTGGGCAGTTATACATTTTTATTAGTAAAGCCAACCCTGACCACTGGAGTACTCTTTAAATCCTGAGTTTGTGCTTCTCCCGACCAAACCCCCATAAAATATATTACCCACCAGAATGGATGAATTGATTTCTACACCTTGTAATCCTCATTAGTTTGTGACATTTCGTGTAAACCGATTTATTGTCTCTGTATAATGTGTGCTATGTAAAGTACTGTGACACCATACCCTACACTCATATGAGTAGTGCAATACAACAAATGGAATGGATATGAGAGAGGGGCAACGGAGACATGAGGGGCACTAGTGGAGGGTGGCAGTGAGGGAATACCAGGAAGAGGTCATGGGGTGGGGGGGAGCTACGGGGAGATGAAGGGTGTGGGTGGCAGTGAGGGAGTCAGAGGAGGAGGTCACGGGGTGGGGGGAACTACAGAGAGCTGAGGGGCACTAGTGGAGAGTGGCAGCGAGGAAAGCCGAGGAGGAGGTCATGGGGTGGGGCGTGGGGGGAACTATGGACAGATGAGGGGCGCTGGTGGAGGGAGCAGTGAGGGAATCTGAGGAGGAGGTCATGGGGTGTGGGAGCTACAGAGAGATGAGAGGTACTGTTGGAGGGTGGTAGTTAGGGTGTGAGGAAGAGGCCATGAGGGGGAGTGACTACGGAGAGATGAAGAGCACTGTTGGAGGGTGGTTGGTAAGTTATCTACAGAGAAAGAGGTCAAAAAAGAGGTTAAAAAGACTTTTGTACCAGCACTAAAGCCGGCCCTGTCATGGCCTTTCTGTTTGTGTTCATTTAATTAACAGTCAGGTGATTAGTACAACTGTTGAGCATACTTTAACATGCAGGCTGATTACATTTACTGCTATATTCAATGTTTCAAGTTTGAAGGTGATTTTACTTTTGTTTTTTACTGGGAATAATGAAAGTGGAGCCCGATGGTGCCTGATATGGGGCTGGGTCCCAAGGTCAGCTGTGATATAAGGTGCAATGGAGAGGGGTGGTAGAAAAGTGGATAATCAAGTCTGTAAGGGAGTGCGCTGCACAGTCATGGGTCAGGTGGAGGTAGTAATGAAGAGGGTTTCTCCCTGCAGGCTCGCACAGAGGGAGCCCGAGTAGAGTCACTTGCTAGATACTCCCACCTTAGAAACCTCCTCTTCCCATCAAAGGGACATTACATGGAAGAAAAGCACTTTTTTAGAGTGATAACATTTAGAAAGAGTGTGTTTTACTGTACCTTGTAAGACTAAGGAGAGATAAAAGTAGGGCCCAGAAGCAGGCCTGGCTAGATATATAAGCGATAAATCGGGCCAGCAGTGGCCCACCCAAACAAAAATTCCTGGAGCCGGGCCTGCTACCTACACCCCCCTTTTGCAGGCAACCCTTTGGTTCCTCCTTCCACCGGCGGAGTCCACTGCTGCCGGAGCGAGGTGGTGGTGGTGGGTGGGTGGCTGCCTGCCTGTGCCTGCCTGTGCCTGCGAGAGTCTGGCTATGCTAGTGCAGCACTGTGGATATGTGTGACTGTGCTCCCATTGGTGGCGCTGTTGTGCTGCTTGACTCTTGGGGGGCTGTAACTGGGGCGAAGGTTGGGGTTAGAAAGTCTGCTTAAAATATATTTTTCACCAAAAGTCCCAACTTGGGGCTTGTGCTGAAAAATATATTTGAAGCAGACAACAGGGCTTTCTAGAGTTTATTTATGTAAATTTATTTTTTAACACGACTGAGTCCTTTTGTTTTGTTTTCCACTGGCCACTGCCTGGTGTTGCCACTGGGCTCTGGCACTTGCGCCGCTTAGGCTAACGTGGGGGGCCTTTTTTAGCTCATGTTCAGGACAAAGGCTTTGTCCTGAACATGAAAGATAAGTCTGTTTTTTGGGAAGGAGTCCGAGCCATGTGGATTACCGAGTTTAACAGAACATACTGCCAACACGTGGCAGTCAGCCTGGTCGGCGCCGCGTTCAATCCTTACATGAGGGTGGTTGTTGTAGTGTAGTCCGCATTGTTTCCTGAATTAGGTTAGATGTTTCAATTCGGTGTCAAATTATTGTGTGGTGCACATGGATTTTTCTTGTATCTAGATGTCATTGTGATTGTGCAGTCAGTATTCACGCTAAATAACCAATGTACAGTCAGTATTCACGCTAAATAACCGATGTAGTGTGCTGAGAGACAGCGCATCTTAACCGGCTGCTAACACGGTGCCTGATTTTGTATTCGCTGTAGGAAGTGTGCTTCGTATTCAAGGCACACAGCGACAAGATGATGAGCTGCGCACAATATTTACATGCCTTTACTTATCTCAGTAATTTCAGCATCGCATCGACAATATCGGCGAGTGACCTCAACATAGAAGAGGGCCTTGCATTGAAACACAGACATAGGCAAGTCAAAGGTGGCAGCTGCTTTTCTTTAAAGAAGGTGTTTATTTTAGGGCCACACCCTTGCAGCAACATTCTCCTCTCGCTACCATTATGGGGATACATTAAATAAAAACAGTACTAGACAAATCACATCTCTCGGGAGAGCAGCATTTTATTAAAGCACTCCAAAGTGTGCCCCTCGTGCACGTTCTTATTAATAAAGTTTTCACCAACTAATGCGAACAGAATTTGAAGCTAGCCTACAAGAAGTGTCTTATGGGCTCCAGGATCATTCGCGATTCTGATATAGGATTGTAATTTAACATCTTATGGTGCAGGTTATAGAGTAAAGGGCTTAGCGCTGCTACCATCTTCTTCAATGTAACTTTTGACCTCTAATGGGTCTTTGTACCCTTGTATCAGTTCCATCTGTTGAAGGTCGCCCTCGGTGCGTTCCCTATGCGCTGGCTCAGTTGCTTCATGAATCATGACCTATATTTTGTTTAATTTTCCGGATTTCAGGCCGGATTTCACAAGAGAGGAGTTTGCGCTGGTAAAATGCGCACTTGCGTGTTCAGTGCTAGTGTCTCTTTTGAAAGTCGCCTCCTGCTGCTAGGGCCTGCTCTTTTGCTGTGTGAGGAAACCGAAACGGCCCCAATCAGTTCCGCTTGGCTAGCGAGTTAGCACTTGGCAGCCATGTGCCAAACAACACTCTCCCTCCTGACCCTGGCGCACATAAACAGACACACACTCAGGGAGGCGGTGACGTGCTGGTGGGTGCAGTGAGGGAGGTTTGGGGGGGGCAGGGCGTGACTA
This sequence comes from Triturus cristatus, assembly GCF_964204655.1. Lineage (NCBI taxonomy): Eukaryota > Metazoa > Chordata > Amphibia > Caudata > Salamandridae > Triturus > Triturus cristatus. The sequence continues at coordinate 424,139,718 of NC_140591.1, forward strand.
TACCAGCAAGTTAATGCCGAAATTGGTCGCTTCAGTGTTGAAGGGGTGGAAAGAAGTAATACCTTTCCAGGAAAGGTATTACTTCTTTGTCATGATGAAACCAATTGCTATTGGACACTTCTCCAAGTAGCCGGGATCGCGCACTTCTATACGGTGCAGCTTTTTATGCGGTTGTACATTCTGAAGCAGCGCATTGATTCAACAAGATAATCTCCGACCTCCCCCAAAACAGTGGCTTCTATTTCCGCGCTGTGTTCTTTATCTCACAAGTACTGTTACCTCGCTGAGGCCGGCAATCAAATATGTAATCACACAAATATGCGAAATCTATAGCAATTTTACACTGATTCACTTCATGTGGCCTGCCACTACAAAATTATATAAATAGAACATCATGCTGCAGTAAGGAGGAGAGCCTGAGGCCAGATCACATTCATCACTTAAGAGGCATTGATTGGCAGGGGTACCGTACAGTAGTAGAAATCACGCAGTCTCGTAGAAATAACACCGGCCTTCCGCATTGAAGTTTCTACCTAACTTTACAAAACATTCCCATTACAGTTTGCATTGCATTGCCTGCTCAACAATCTCGTTGCTATCTCTGAATAATTGTAATACTGATCTGTTGAGAATGGGACCAGATTTACCATACCACACTAAATGTCCACCACTGTGACCCCCCCCCCCCCCCAATGGCACAAGATCACTAAATTGTACTGATAAAGGAGATAATTGTATGTTATGGTTACAAGGCCAGTGTCATATTTTGAAATCCCCCAGTGATGCAATTAAAGCCAGGAAATGCTGGAGAGGAGGGAAAGGAAAGGGGGGGATAATGGAAATTTGGGGGGAGAAACTTGGAGGAGATAACGAGAAAGACGTCCTGTTCACTCATAAGCTTGATAAAGGATCCATTTTGCCCTTTAGGAGCAGGTCCATTTTCACCATAGTACCCCCTAGTAATGGTTGCTCACTGTGCTTGCTCGATACACACCATGTGGGGGCTGGTCTCACTTTTACTTCTCTCTGATTTACTACTTGTGCCTATTTTTGGTGCTCTCTGAAAGAATGTCTATGGGTACATATGACTGGGTGCGTAACCTGGTGCTCTTGAAGGTCATCATCTACTATTTACTGTGGTTTGAAAGTTGATACAATTGAATATGTAATGAAAAATGTGCTGTAAAATTCACAATTTTGGTAGGTTGTCTTTCAAAATTTTCTTGGGGGGAGAACCCCCCCAAACCCCCCTAATAGCGGTCGGGCTCGCTCGCTACGCTCGCTTGCTACGCGCTGGACGGGGGCTGGTCTGCCAAATTTGACGGGGGCTGGTCTGCCAAATTTTGCCAGGGCTGATTTCAGTTCCCAGTCCGGCCCTGAACCCAACAGCGAGACATCTGACGTCCCTGCCTCCTAAGACCTCTGCAACAGACTCGGCTCCTTCTTCCACCTCAAGAGCAGGACGCTCTACGACAACTTCGATGACCAAGACCTCTGCATCACCCCAAACCCCCACCCCCAGTGATGCCACCCAACAGACCCTACTTACCCCTCTCACGACGAAGACACCCTTAAGACCATGAAGAGCATACACTTTGGATCACCTTCACTCCCCTGCCCACCGCACATCTTCCACAGGGCTGCCACAGCCATCCCACCCAAGCTACAGCGAACCATCAACTGCTCCCTCGAGACCATCACATTCCCCGACAACTGGAAGCGCGCCAAAGTCAACACCCTCCTAAGAAACTCTCCGCAGACCCGACGGTCCTCAAGAACTTAAGGTCCATCTCACTGCCTCCTTTCACAGCCAAGATCATCGAAAAGGCTGTCAACACCCAACTAGCACACTTAATCGAGACCAATATCATCCTAGACACCTCTCAATCCGGATTCCGCAGCAACCACAGCACCAAGACCGCCCTCTTTGCCTCCACAGACGACATTAGCACTCTCCTCGACCAAGGAGAAATGGCAGCTCCTCATCCTCCTGGACCTATCAGCAGCCTTTGACACAGTTTTCCCAACACACACTAGCCACCAGACTCCACAACACCGGCATCCGAGGAAAGGCCCTAGACTGGTTACGCTCATTCATCACGGGCAGAACACAGAGAATAAGACTCCTGCCCTTCCTCTCAGAACTGACGGAGATCAGATGCAGAGTATCCCAAGGCTCCTCCCTTAGCCCCACCCTCTTCAACAACTACATGGCCTCCCTCGCAACCTTCGCTAGAAACCACGGGTTCAACATCGTCTCCTATGTCGATAACACCCAGCTCATTTTTTAATTGACATGTTTTTATTAGGGTTTTTTCATGTAATGCATTACAAGTAATAATCATCAGTATTATCGTAAGTTATTGTACTACGGCACAACATAACATTAGGGATCTATAAGGAAGTTAGCGTGTGTGTGTGCTGTAGTCCGTCAGTGGCTAAGATCTCCCGTGGTGTCTTGAGAGACTCGTCTTCCCAGTGGTCGGCTCCATCTGGCCCCTATGTATGTCGTCCTGGTCGTGCCTACATTTTCGGCCTCGGTCGGGGGACGGTTGCCCCTTCCTATCGAGGTCCGAGCTGCGGTCCCCTCCTTCCTGGATTCCCTGTCATGTCATGTAACTACAAACAACGGTGTTGAAACCGCTAACTGGGGCTCTTGCTGCCTACGGGGCGGCTTGAACAGGGCCCTTGAGTAGGGGAGGGGTCTCGTAACTGGGTAGAGTAGGGGAGGGAGGGAGGTGATGGGGGAAGCATGGGGGGAAGAGGGAGTGCGGGGTCGGCAGAGAATCTCGTGGTAGATTGGGTATGGACTGGTGGTAGGTGTGTGTGGCGTGCCCCGGGTATCCCTGGGTGGGGGGGCGGCGGGTCCGCTACTTGACATTAGGCGGGGGGGTCGGGTTCATACGTGCCCTCGCGTCTAGGCATGTTGTCTGCCTTATGGGTCGCCTGTGTCTCTTGTCGCATCGGGGCCGTCGGGGGGGGGCCACTGGGACGTGGGGGGCGGAATGTGTTAGGTCTGGGGTTTCCCCCGTTGCTCCTGTTTGCTTAAAAAGGATGAGGAGCTGAGCCCACTCCATAGATATCGGGTGTTTGCGGGCGCCGTTCGCCTCCTCTTCTCGCAGTAGCTCCTCCTCTGCTGCACCCCACTTGAGCACCGCGCCCACCCATGCCTGGCTGGAGGGCCCGATAACACCCAGCTCATGATATACAAATTCAAATGGCATGGAGGAATCAATATCTCTACATGTGTCCCAAAAACCTTTGTGACATATTGCTTTAGTACTTTGGAATATTGATAGGCTAATTAACTGTTCCCTAAGATTAAATAAAATAGAGATATTGATTCCTCCATGCCATTTGTTTTTGCATAGCACGTTGTCTCTTACCCAGGTATAGGAGGGTAATTTGGGTAAACCCCGTTGTTTTTGCGATAACACCCAGCTCATCCTATCCCACACCAAGGAACCTGACATCACCAGGCACAACTTCCAAGAAGGGATACAAGCCTTTGCTACCTGGGTGAAGAACAGCTACCTGAAATTCAATTCAGAGAAAGCAGAAGTCCTCATCCTCGGATCCACCCCCTCCGCATGGGACTACACCTGGTGGCTGCCCGCACTCAGAAACCCACCCACCCAAACAGACCACACACGCAACCTCAGCATCATCCTGGACTCATCGCTCACCATGAATCGCCAGATCAATGCAGTCTCCTCTGCATGCTTCAACACCCTCTGCATACTACGTAAAGCATTCAAGTGGATCCCCTCCAGGAAAACAGTCACTCATGCCCTCATCACCAGCAGACTGGACTACGTCAACGCCCTCTACGCCAGAATCAACAAAAAACTCCTCTACAAACTCCAGACCGTCCTGAATGCCGCAGCCAGACTAATCCTTGATATCCCATGGCATATCCACATCACCCCAACACCTCTGCGACCATCACTGGCTCCCCTGAAGAACCAGAACCTTTTGGGTCTGGCAGCGCAGGGCACGCCCTAGTCTCCTGAGTTCTCCTGCTTAGCTACACAGAGACACGGGACGCTCTGTCGGCGTTAGAAGATCAGATTTATTTAGCTGCAGCCGGTACAGTTATCCTAGAAGTACACAAAGTAGGTTCTCAGGAGACTGCCACTTCACTCTGTGGTGCATCAGGTAAAATACCATACAATGTTATAATCATTAATAAAAGGTACTCCCAGAGCATACAGGAAGGAGCCAATAAGGAAAGTTGGAAAACAAGGTGGAACCAATAAGAAAGATTTGAAAACAGAAGTGTCGGATAACTCGGGAAGACCTCTCCTCCAACTATGTTTGTCACCCCTCCCTCAAGCTAATTGATTAACAGATTCATAACTAACTTGCAGGTGGCGAGATACGTTTGTGTGTGTGGGAGGACAGTTGTGAAACGAGAGAATGCTAGCAGGAGACAGTGAAGGTCAGTTGATAAGATAAGGTCAGGAAAGAATAGTGTGAGCCAACAGATAGTTGAGACGCGGATTAGAAGAGCCAGACAGGGATTAGTGTACTCGGCTAGTTCTAACACCAGCTTCGCAAATAGAGGCCGAAGGTGTATTTCGACACCAGGCTACAGAAAAGGCAGAAATAGACTTTGTTCGCCGTGCTGCCTGAGTGATGGCAACTCAAAATGGCGGCGGGCCACAAAATTGCAGGTCGATTCAATCGTGATCGAAAATCGAAGTTCCTCAGCCCTCCTTTTGCCAGAACTCAGGCAAGATAGACTCATGCTAATCTGAGTCCACGTCAATAGCCATGAGGTCATCGAGCTGTTGCTGTAACATCATTCGGATGTTCTCGGTTACTTGTGGTTTGGGTTTTGGGATGCACATAGTAGCACAGAGATCACAGATAGCGGGACCACAGTGCATACAAAGGCAACAGGAGAAAATAATGGTCAAGATTATACCAAGAAACGTCAATGCTTTCCAACCCCATTTAGACAGTAGTCCCCAAAACCATTCCGTTAAAGACCAATCTCCTTCGTCCTGATGAATAGACTTAGAGATTCTGTGCAACTTGGAGATAGCTTGGTATACTGTCGGAGCGTCATTAGGCATGAAAATACAGCAACTTGACCCGATCAATTTGCATACTCCACCACGGTCGGCAAGAACAAAGTCTAAGGCAACTCGATTTTGTAATGTCATAAGACGATCCGCCTGTAGTTCTGCCGTGATGTTACTCAAGGCTCCTATAGTGATGTCTATCGTAGTCTCTACGACTGGACCAATTGCCTTATATTTCTGCTGTTAGACATTGGACCCCAGAAGGGAAGAAATCCCTTAAGGAAATCTCCTCCCTCTTGTCCTGCGGTGTCCTTTGAGTCGATAATCCCTCTGCCGTATCTGGTTCGGTGATAACTTGGGGAGGCGGTGTAAGTAGGGGGAAGAAGGAAGGCTATGTAACAAGTACCAGAGAAACCCGTGGGTAACCAGGTATAAGCTCTATTATAGCAGATGAAATAGATGCCTTGAGACGGAACTAGAGGAGGCGAGTTCTGAGAGGAATAAACGTACGTGTAGGAGCAGTTATTCCTTGGTGTAGTGTCATGAGAGTGATCATTTATTTGTAAGCAGAAGTTACCCTGATGTGGTATGGTCCAAATCGGCGAGGACTTTCCTTTCTTAACTTTATCACTAAGACTGGACATATATTGGGTGACATTCCAGTTAGTGTATGCCTTTCTTTCATCAATGGCGATTTTACTATTTTCCATGATTTTAGCCATAACTACCATACCTTTAATCAAAGAACTATGACTAAAATCCGGATAATTGAAATGTGAACTAACAGATCGTCTGAATTTGCTTTGATAAGCATTAGAGAAAATAACAAAGTAAGCCCAAGCAGAACCCTCATAAGAAAAAGGGATAACTAAATATGGCATTCCTTTCTCTATGGTGTGTGGCATAAGTCCACACACCCAACAATCAGTTGTATTAACCACTAATTGGTGCTGATATAATAGTCGGATAAAGGAATTGTTATAATACTCAGTTCTTCTAACAAGTTCATGTGAAGGAAGAGTATGGAAGAGGTGTGGAGAGACAGTAGAAGAAGGCAAAGAGGAAGAAGGGGAGACATCTTTTGGTTGCAAAGCATAAATTATCCAACTAACAAACGCCAAAATAATACAGAATAATATAGTAACACATAAAGTTATGCTGAAACAACTGTACATTATTTTACAGGATGCTTTCTTCATTTCATCTTTTCTTTCTTTATTACCTAGTGTAGTTTCCATCTTACTAAAGGATGCTCACGGCAATCTTCCTCAATCACTTAAGTCACGATGTACTAACGTCCTATGACACTGAAGATCCTGCAGGCCTATTGCCACTTACTCAGGTCGTGACTCAGACTCCTACCATGACCCTGCAACCGGGACAGAATACTACACAAGAGAAAAGAGTTTAAATGTTCTTTGATCTAGGTCTTAAGTAATAATGTTCTTTCCTTGGAACATTCTGGTCTTGGAACAATGTTCGTGGTTCAGTCGTATCCAAGCGACGATGCGATGGAATGGCTTCCTGTAAAATGTCGTCGTCCTCTTTCTCAGACAGTGTCCCACTCAGGTGTGCATCGCTGAAGGGTACAAATCGTGGAACTCTTTCGCTTTCACAGACACCAACACCTCTGCGTACCCATTGATCGTATGGCAAAGGCAAAGGCACTTTCTTACAATGCACACCATGAATCCAATTCTTCTTCCCTTCGACCTTAACTGCTGTCCTCGTGGTCAATAGGACCATCCGGGGCTCCCGCCATCTGGGTTCCAAATTGCTGGACCTCTGGAAATTCTTCACGCAGACCCAGTCACCTGGACGGATGGAGTGACCTGGATCTGTGGAAGCCTCTGGCAGAGTACTCTGAACCTGTTGATGAAGAACACGCAATTTAGTCGTAAGGTCATGTAGATAGTCAATCAACATTGGATATGGCAAGTCTGAGTATTTCTTAGGACGAGGGATTCCCCATATGTTAGCCGGACGGCCAAACACCACTTTGTATGGGCTAATTCCCAAACGAGAGTGTACAGCAGTTCTGGTGGATAGCAGAGCTAATGGCAAAGCATCGGGCCAATTGAGTCCTGTACTTGCTTGAACCTTTGCTAATTTCAATTTCAAAGTTCCATTGTAGCATTCTACTAAACCTGCTTACTGTGGGTGATTTGCCGCATGGAACTTTTGCTTGATACCAAGACCTGCACAAACTTTCTGCATAACTTGGCCAACAAATCCGCTCCCATTGTCACTCCAGACAATGCGCGGCAAGCCAAACCTAGGGAAGAATTCTTTCAGAAGGATTTTAGCTGTGGATAGGGTTGTATTATCCTTTAGAGGGTATGCTTCTATCCATCTTGAAAAGGCGCATACTACCACCAGAACATATTTGAGGTTGTTGCATCGTTCCATATGAATGTAATCGATTTGCAACACCTCAAATGGATATGTCGGAGGAGCAAAATGACCTGCCAGAGTTGGGGTTCCCTTTCCCGGGTTGTACATTAAACAAACAAGACAGTGCTTCACTACATTGTCTGCACATTTTGGGATATTCTCATTCTGCCATACTGGAGTCAGAAGTTTACAGATGCCTTTTGCACTTAAGTGGGCTGGACCATGTGCCATAGTAACCACTGGGAGAACATAGGCATCTGGTAACAGCCAACGTTGATGTTCGGATAATTCAACCCAACAATCCATCTCATCTAGCATTCCCGTACTTTCTTTCCACTTGCTCATCTCCCTCTCTGAAGCCTCTTTCTGAATCTCTTTCACGCTTTCTATTGTATTCTCGTATATTCCTCTTTCTTTAACCAAACTCGCAGGACCTGCCACATACATTCGACTTGTTGAATCTCTCGCTGTTTTCTTTGCTATTTCGTCTGCAAACGCATTTCCTCGACCAACATCATCCGTAATCTTTTTGTGCGTACTACACTTCACGATCGCTATTTGGGTGGGTAACGCAAGTGATTCGAGGAGATCAGTCACTAACTGACCATGTTGTATTTTGGTGCCATGTGAGGTGAGAAAACCCCTTTCCCTCCAGAGACGCCCAAAGTTGAACGCTACACCGAAAGCATATTGGCTGTCAGTGTACACATTCACTCTCTTCCCTTTTGACAATACACAGGCTCTTGTTAAAGCTATCAGTTCTGCTGCTTGTGCTGAATTATGTCTAATATGTGCGGTTTCCACAATTGTGTGTAAAGTAGTCACAGCATAGGCTGAAACTGTATCTCCATTAGGCATTTTAAAACAAGAACCGTCTACCCATAGAGTTCCATCCGGATTCTCTAGCGGTGTGTCTCTCAAGTCAATTCTTTTTTTGTCTCTTCCTCAGTACGGAAGAAACAGTCATGCTGGTCCTGAACACTTTCCTCATTTGGAAGGGGCAACAAAGTAGCTGGATTTAGAGTATTGCATCGTTTAATGTGTATGTGACTAGCCAACAGCGTCAGCTCGTATCCCGTTAAACGTGCACTCGTAAGATGCTGTGTTTTAGTTCTGTTTAGTAAGGTATCCACTGCATGTGGCACCATGACAATATGAGTGTTATCCAACACTACTCCAGCAGATTGTCGGATAGAAATTGCTGCTGCGGCTGTCGCTTTGAGACAACTGGGCAATGCTTTAGCTACAGGATCTAACGTAGCCGAAAAATAAGCACATGGCTGCTGTTTGTCTCCAAATTGCTGTGTTAGAACTGACAATGCACAACCTTCTCTCTCATGAACATAGAGCATAAAAGGTTTAGTGTAATCGGGTGTACCCAATACAGGAGCAGAACACAGTGCGGTACGTAAGTCAGTGAAACTCTTTTGGCACTCATCAGTCCATGGAAGGGGCTGAGGCGTATTCCTTTTGAGTGAGTGCCAACAAAGGTTTGGCAATTAGAGAGAAGTTGGGGATCCACTGTCTACAATAAGAAGTGATACCCAGAAAGGCACGTACTTCCCTTTGTGTGGATGGTACAGTCATTCGCACAATCGCCTGAATTCGTTCTGGTGTCAATCGTCGTCCCTCCTTTGATAGGAGATGACCCAAATAGGTAACCTCTCGACAGACATACTGTAGTTTGGAAGGTGAAACCTTGTATTTCAGTTTAAACAAGTGGTGTAACAATGCAACAGTGACATTTTTACAAATCTCTTCTGAATCAGCGGCTACCAACAGGTCATCCATATACTGGATGAGAGCAGCACCAGACGGCAAATGAAAAGGATCAAGATGACATTTTAGAGCTTGGCTGTAAATAGAGGGACTTTCACAATAGCCTTGGGGTGCGCGCTTAAACCGGAAGCTTCGGCCTCCAAGAGAAAAGCCAAAAATATCCCTACTCTCTTCTGCAATGGGGATGCTAAAGAAGGCATTCTTCAGATCAATAACAGAGAACCAGGTCGCTGTGGAAGGTATCATTGTCTACAAAGCAGTGATATCTGGAACAACAGGAAATTGTGGGATAACAATTTTGTTTACCTCCCGCAGATCAATTACAAAACGGTACACAGGAGGCTGAGAAGGTTCGGTGCGTTTGAGAACAGGAAGAATAGGACTATTGCATGTATTACCTCTTGTTTCTTCAACCACACCCTTCCGAATCAAGTCATGTATTATTTCCAAAAGCGCTTTCTCACCTTCAGCAGAAATTCTATATTGTGGGATGCGCGGTAATTCAACATTAGGCTTGAGAGTGACAACATAAGGCGGAATCTCAAGACAACCCACATCATTCGGACCCGTGGCCCAAAGCGCTGTTGGAAGAGAAAGTAATTCAGGTGGAAATTGATCTTTAGACAAATACATTGGGGAGACCAATTTCTGTCCCAAAGTAAGATGTACACCAGAAGGAGAACAATATATCGTAGCATGCATTCTTTTCAATAGATCTAGACCCAACAGATTCTCACCGCAACCATTCGTTAACAGAAGTGGAGCTTCTAAATCATAGGGACCAACTGAAATGGGCAAAGGACAAGAAGTTGGATTGCGGACAGGGGCGCCAGAAAATCCTACGGAAACATTCGTTAAGCCAGACAAAGGTGCCCCAGGGAGTTTAGAATGAATGATAGAACTTCTCATTGCCCCAGTATCTAAGAGAAATGGCTCTGAAACACCCATCGTAGTGACGTTAACATAAGGTCTATTTTGATCTACTGGGATTGGCACAACTCCCTTACTTTGTCCATGGCTGTCCTAGTTGGCATGAAGACTCTCATTTCCATTTTCAACATAATAATCTTCATTATAATATTGCGTAGACCTAACATTCTGTTGATCAAAACAGTTCACGGAATTGGGAGAAGGAAGGGCACGCTGTTCTTGAGTCAACACACCTCGACCTCTACCTCTGTTTGCTGACTGGAGGCCAGCACGACCTCGTGGAGCAGTTAACGCTCCATTGCGCTGCAATAAAACCGGACAACTATTCTTAAAATGACCTTCCTCTCTACAATAGGCACATTGATTAGGACCTAACAAAGGTCGCGGAATGTATGGCTCAGGTTTTTGATATAACCTATGAAACTGTGGGGGCTGCTGAATATGAGGCTGAACATAACGTGGCGGATAGGCTTGTTGCAAGAGAACCTTCGTTTTTAATTCTTTCGTCTTTTTCTCTTGCTTTTCTTTCTCTTCCTTATCTCTATTCTCATAATATTGCGCAGTAGCCAATATCTGGGCCGAAGAAGAAACAGCCCATGAACTTTCAGAATCTTTTAATTTGTGTGACAGCTCGGGAAGCAAATTGAATACGAATTTGTCCACAAATAATCGCTGTCGACCCTCTGTAGCCATGTCTTGACCACTGTGGTCGATAAAGATCTCTTCAAAACGAGTAAAGAAATCAGAAACACTTTCATCTTTCTTTTGCTTGCATGCTGCTAATTTATCCCAATTAACTCTCAGTGCAGGCATCATAGTTTTCATTAACGTAATGATCCTACCAGGGAGTTCCGAAATCAGAACGTCAGGCTTTGCGCCACCCACTTGGTCTCTATCTGTATCAGTTATAACATTCCAAGTAGCACCTAGTTCCTGTGCATGATCCTCTCTTCGAATTTTAGCCCATATTGTCTGTGGGACTACATTTCCCATTAGCATATCAATATCTGCTAGATTCATGATGCAGGCGTCAACTGTCTGCGTTAGTTCTTTATAATAACCTGCAGGGTTCTTACGGGGATCCGGTAGAGTTTGCTTAAGGGCCAAAACTTCAGATCTTTTCCAAGGGACATGTACCCATATACGCTGAAAATGAGCAGGAATAAGTGGATTAGCACCTGCTGCCGCAACCTCTTCTTTCCATATGGGAGGAACCTCTCTCATAGGATAATTCTTCGACGTCAGTTTAATCGACGGATCGAAATTTGAGAAAACCGTAAGGATCTATAAGAGATAAGCGTCCTTATAGCTTCCTCAAACTTGGAAGACCTTTTTCAAAATCAATCTGAACATTTAACAGATATTGTGGAATCGGTCTCAAACTCACATCTTCCCATTCTTTAATAAGAATGTTGCACATTACATTGAAAGCATATCTTTGCGTAGGCGCATTCCATTGCAAAAAGGTAGGCATAATATCAAGCACACTGTATTGTGGACCCTTCTTAATCCATTTTCGTGCCAAAGAGTCTAACTTCTCTCGTTCCTCAAAATCTGGGAACTGACTACGAGACTGTCTTCGAGCAAAAGCCGGAGACACACTTAAAGCTCCAAAGAAAGGAGATAGAATACCAGTGACAGTGTCTGTGAGACGCTTACGCACAGACGGAGAATGAGACATAAGAATTGGGGATAAAGTATTAGGGAAACTGACAGAGGAAGAATCGATAGTTGCAGGAGGAGCTGAAGGCAAAGGAGATCTAGGATCAGGAGATGAGGGTAAAGAAGTTGAGACTAACGGTGAAACCGGCAAAGGGGGTAATACTGGAGGAGGCAAATGCAGAGGAGTCGGAACAGGCTGTAACTGCTGAGGTACATTGGCATTTTGCACATAAGGCGGAGGCAATCTTAATAAATGGGACATTAGGGGATCTTCTTCTATATCTTTCTTATTACCAGAAGGAGAAACAGGCAACACCGGATAGCATTTATCTATCGCCATATGATGCTGTCTTTCTGAAATCTCAGTCGCATTATCAATTTCATCGTCTTTGAACTGTTGGGCAGCCTGTATAATTGTCATACCCTGTGCCTTCCTATCTCGTTTTGCTTGTTTAATTTCTTCTGTTTGGCTTCCTTTCGCCAAAGGCGGAAAGAGTCAAACATTGCCGGCCGGGCTTTTCTCTTAAATAAAACTGCTTCTAAATTATCTAATACATCAGGATCAAAGCTACCATTTTCTGGCCATTTTAGAACACCATCTTTCTTCGTGTATCGGGTCCATGTCTCGTTAAAGGCAATGGGGCCCATACCATGTTTTGAATAGAGCTCATCTGTAGGAGTTCCAACCGAAGGAATCGGACAAGAGTCCTCAAGTCGGGAATCCCTATTACAACCAAAGCAACAAATTCTTCCAAACTTAGTCAGACCAGGCATCTCACGATATTTCCTGTCTGTTCACAAACTTCCAGGGAATAAAACTCAGTTTACGCAGCACAAATGCACTTACCCTCGGTTTTGGCTGTTGCAACAGTCAAAGACTACGGTCTACAAATACTAAGAAAACAAAGGACAAAAATTGTGGGCGCGACCCACGAAGATACTTAACTAAGGACGTCTTCTCACACCAACAAAAGCCCGTCTATCGTCTCGCCTTACCATACATCATCAAAGGAAGGGCCAAAGCAGGGCGGCAGTCAGGGCAGCGGTCGTCAGTAGCCGTCAGGAAGGAGTAACCACGCTGCAAAAGACCTTCGGACCACTTTCGACATACAGGGGTCGCTTAATGTGGCTCGCGAACCCTCCGGAATTTTCTTGCGGGGTTCCTCACGACCTTCAGGCAGAACCGGTACCACTGAAGCCGCCCCACATTGGGCGCCAGTTGAAGAACCAGAACCTTTTGGGTCTGGCGGCGCAGGGCACGCCCTAGTCTCCTGAGTTCTCCTGCTTAGCTACACAGAGACACGGGACGCTGTCGGCGTTAGAAGATCAGATTTATTTAGCTGCAGCCAGTACAGTTATCCTAGAAGTACACAAAGTAGGTTCTCAGGAGACTGCCACTTCACTCTGTGGCGCATCAGGTTAAATACCATACAATGTTATAATCATTAATAAAAGGTACTCCCAGAGCATACAGGAAGGAGCCAATAAGGAAAGTTGGAAAACAAGGTGGAACCAATAAGAAAGATTTGAAAACAGAAGTGTCGGATAACTCGGGAAGACCTCTCCTCCAACTATGTTTGTCACCCCTCCCTCAAGCTAATTGATTAACAGATTCATAACTAACTTGCAGGTGGCGAGATACGTTTGTGTGTGTGGGAGGACAGTTGTGAAACGAAAGAATGCTAGCAGGAGACAGTGAAGGCCAGGCGATAAGATAAGGTCAGGAATGAATAGTGTGAGCCAACAGATAGTTGAGACGCTGATTAGAAGAGCCAGACAGATTAGTGTACTCGGCTAGTTCTAACACCAGCTTCGCAAATAGAGGCCAAAGGTGTATTTCGACACCAGGCTACAGAAAAGGCAGAAATAGACTTTGTTCGCCGTGCTGCCTGAGTGATGGCAACACAAAATGGCGGCGGGCCACAAAATGGCGGGTCGATTCGATCGTGATCGAAAATCGAAGTTCCTCACCCCGTCGAAAGAAGAATCACTTTCAATTGCTCATACATGCCTACAAGGCCCTCCACAACATCGGACCCCGATACCTCATCGACCGCCTCTCCTTCAATGCCCCCAAGAGAAACCTCTGCTCAGCCGACCTCTCCCCAGCCAACGATCCTCGCTTCTAGAGGACCAGAGCAAGTGGAAGGTCCTTCTCCTACCGCACAGCCAAGATCTGGCACCATCTCCCCCTTCTTCTTTGGTGAAGCACAACACTGAACCAATTCAGCAAAGACCTTAAGACCTGGTTCTTTGAATGACCCAATGGAGCTGCTCACACTCTCCTTTTAGCACATTGAGACCCTAACAGGTGAGTAGTGCACTTTTAAAATCCCTGATTGATTGATTGATTGCTTGATTTCTGTAAATCTATACAAGCCCGATGACGAGTTGAGTGGAGCTGAAATCTGGTATGAAATCCACTCTGCTGAATCATGATTCTGCAGTTGTTCTGCACTCAAATTTACAAAGTGCAAAAACAACGGGCCTAATTTTACTCGTTGGAAAATGTGGTCAATAAAACAGCTTTTGGTATGGGCTGCATTGCAGCCTAGACCCATTTCTGTGACCCTGTCCAACCCTCAACCATGGCACACGGGGACTAGACTACAGTCTCTGTAACCTTAACCCACTCTCCCAACCACCCTGAGTCCTCTGCTTCATTCCAAAGCAGCCCCCTCGCTCTTGTTTACCCTTGCCCAGAGAAGATGTAAATTTGAGCAATAATACCCACAGAAAAAGGATACCAGGAATAATTCTGCATGGTAAAACCAGATCTGCATGAATGTTCCCATTCCATGGAAACAACCTATAATTGCAAAGTACTGATGAGGTGTTACCAACCTTCTAACACCATGCAACTCTGAATCAGGGCCATTTATGGGGTTGGGAGTAGACAAGAAGTGATTCCAGGGTTGGAATGCCCTGCGAGTCTGTGCACACCCACAAATTTACATGTTTAAAGGTATTCACCAATTCCTCTCCAATCTCCTTCCACAATTGAAAAAGTTGGCTATATACTCCTATCAAAGGCATGAGTGAAACGTTTTTCATGGTAGGATTGAGGGGATGTAGGAAAAGTGAATTTGCAGTCGCTCAGCAAATGTTTGCCTGAGCAAGTAATTTACCACGGAGTAGAAGTGATCTTGTGTCATTCACGAATGATTTCCCCAAACTGAGAGATATGCCAGGGGAGTGGTGTACTCAGGTTGATCAATTTGTGAATATTTCACAAGTATTGTGAGTAGATTTGAACGGTGCACAGACATAATATCGAGTTTGGAATATCAAAGTGCCAGAATATGGAGTTGGAAATATCGAAGTGGCAGAATATCGACACTACGTGTCTCAGAGTACGGTTTTCAAGCCAACGTTTATAAAATATTAGGAATTCCTGAAAGTTGTTAATCTACACTAGTGTCAGGATATATACCTGCAGCAACATTTAGGAGCCTTTCTTTTAAAAAATAAAATTGGCATGCATCAGACACATTTCACAAAACGATGTCTCAGATAAATGGTATTTATATTTGCACAAAAATTTAGCAAAACCGTATTTCATATTGCAGTTTTCTGTGTATATTTTATTATGCTAGCAATCCTCAATCTTGCTATGATGCTTCTGCATGCATTTGCACATAACCAGGGAGCAATCTGGGAATATTATAAGTAGCTTCAATTTTTTTTAAATGAGAGAACATGTGCAAACGTTCTTAAACTGGAACCTCTGTCAGGGATGCAAGCTGAGCCAGTGCTCACTGCATTTCCTTTGGACGTGAGCTAACTTATTTGACTGATTACAACCCGATATTGTTTTCCCCAGATCCAGGAAAAATATACTTGATATAATATCATCAAACCGGGAAAATTAATGCGTCAAAGGTCCCATTAAATATCATAAGCCTATAGAGAGGCCATAAAAGAGAAAACGATGCTACACTTGAGAGCGTAATAGAACCTTTGAAAGTGAGTGGATTTAGCCAAAAGTATTAGTACCTAAGCTTGACTGATCCGTACAGTTTTGGATAGATTCAGAAAAGTGAATCAGATATATAAATTCAATACTTATCCATGGATAGAAGAAATAGATGAATAATTGTGAGTTGCTGGGTATATATCAACTTTAGATCAAAGAAACGGCTACTGGCAGAACCCACTGAATCCCTCTGATACAGCAAACAGATTTTTCCACTCATGATGGCCTTTTACAATTCTAATCCAAGTTTTGGATTATACAGCACCCCTACCAAATTCAAAAGATGGATGAAGTCATTATTAGCCCTTCATCAAGGTTATGCATCTGCTTAACTAGGAGACATATTATATAGGAAAATCTGGATGACACACATCCACAAGTTTTTTTTTATACCTTTAAGTCATGGTTACATATAAATCATAATAATAAATATAACTTAGTTGACACCAAAGTTAGGTATTTGTGGTACTTACTTGGACAAGAGCACAAAGGACTTCAGGGAGAGAAAACAACTGCTATAAAGGCAAAAACATTTCAATAAACTACGCTGGATCTAAGAGTCTTCCTAGGACTTACAGGTTAAAGAAAAAATTAACAAACGTCATAGAAATCAAGGACCAGTGTCCTATCGCGCCTTTCTGTAGTTGAAAAATATTATTTGTTTTTACCTGTTGAACCCGTCCCTTTTTGCAGGATTATCCCCAAACCTTTTGCCTTCTTCTTCCCATTTTTCTGACATGTTTTTGTTGGCTTTAGGACTCTGGACGCTTTACCACTGCCGATCAGTGCTAAATTGTAACAGTGATTGGTTTATCCATGATTGGCATATGTGATTTACTGATAAGTCCCTGAGAAAGTGCACTGTGTGTACCCAGGGCCTGTAAAACTAATGTACTAGAGAGCCTACAGCACTTATTGTGCCACCCACGAGTAGTACTGCAAACATATCTCAGACCTGCCTAGTCCTGGCCCCTTGATATACCTCCATAAAAGAATTGTTGTCCAGACACTTTCGTTTTGGATTTGCATTTTTGTATCTTTAGAGAAGTAATTTAGCTTTGGCAGACATTGCTAATCCGGGTCGAATCGTTCTGAACAACATTTTTAAAAATAGCAGATGTGAATCAGTGAGGATGTAATATTTCAGTAACCATAAAACCTATATACGGAATTTTGGTGTCAAAACATAGGTTTTGGGGGACAAATAGCCTTATAGAGACAGAAAATAAGTCCCAGGAGCAACCCTTCTGCCAGTTTTCAAAATGGTGACGCTATAATGATGTGTTTTAGCAATCATATTGGTAAATTATTTAATATTGATTTTGTTTCAGCTTTTCCATTGATTCAAATTTGTAAACATGAGCGAAGCTAGTGATAGCAGAGGATCTTTACCTCCTGACAAAGTGTTGCTAACTACAAACTCTGAGGACTCAACAAAGAAAAATGTGTCATATGCCAAACTAATCTGAAAATAAAGCTGACATCAACTGCGGCTGGACATAAGAAAGTTCGAGATGCTGCAGAAATACGGCAAGACAAAGTTTACAAAAATTTGAAACTGATGGGTGAAGAGGATCACATATTTTATCATTGTAATAACAAGTGCTAAAAGTCGTATATAATGGAAGAGCCTGGAAAAAACTTATCAAAAAATAGCAGAAACCAGTGAATCACAACAAGAATCTGAGTCTTCTGAGAAAAGTTACGCCAACCAAGCCCAGTGCTCATCCACTTAGACGATCGAAGGCTACCCCTCGTCTACCTCCAACAACTGATCAGAAAGCAGAGGATCTTCAATGTGTTATCTGCTGTTTAGCCACAACAAGGGCCAAGCAGATTTATGAAAGTACAAAGTACAGAGTATGTGAGTCTCAAAGGGCAAACATGTTTTTATCTGCAGCTAGTTTCTTTCAAGAGGAAGTTTTCAGCCGAGTAGCTGACCTAATTAGCGAGGTGAATGTATTTGTAGCGGATTTGTATGCCCACCCGAATTGCATGCATTAATTTGAAAATATGAATGTACAATGAGCTTCCAGCAGCAATGTAACCACCAGACTTCATTTAACTTTGCACTCTTTGAACAAGCAAATGCAATTTTAAAGTCACTCTTGAGTGCTGGCTAAGGGTTCACACTCAGTGAGATCAGAGAAATAATGGTCAACATTGATGAAACTTTATTGATCCATAATAATAAAATTAACATTTTTTGGGTGAGAATGTACAATGACATTTGTTTTTGCCAGTGTTACAAAACGAATGAGCCACTTATGGTGTTCTCAGCTGATTTGACTCCTGAAGTTCTTGCTGCCAAAATAAGATCATAAGATGTAGTAAAATCAGCAGAAACCATTTTAGGAGGTCTTAAGGAGGCAAGATGGCATCTGAGTAACGTCCCATACGCAATGCTCCAGCGGTTAGACTCCAAGAAGCTGTAACAAATCCCCAGTATAACCTCAAAATCACATCAAAACACATTTGAAGGGTGCGACAAATGAAGCAGTTTCAATACCTCTAAATCCTGATCACTTTTGCCGACCAACACAAGCAACCTGGAATTGGCGAGGTGTGGAAGCAACCTTTTCTGCCGTCAACTCCTGATGCAGTTTACCTGGATCCGGCATATCTGACGTTCCCAGCCCTGCGGCAGGATTCTCCCGCTATGCTGTCACTCAGGAAGATACTATCGGCAATCTACAGAGCCCTGCCGGCCCCTAAGGAAGCTCCTCTCGCACACAACCTACCTGAACGGCACGCTGGTGTCCCAACAGCTTCCAACGCTCACTGGATACATTGTTGCAGCAAAGGATTTGGACACAGACAAGTAAGGATGGCAGAACGGGGGGTGATAGAGCGTGGGTCACCAGCTCGGGTTAAACACACATATACCTAAATACTGACCTGGGCACAAACCATTCACACAAATGAGCTAGCAAACCCCGCTGATATCAATTTTTGAGTTTTACCTGCAATTTAATTTCACCTTTACCAAGTCTTACCAATTTGATCTCTTTAATAATTCCTTTCTCGATGAATCAGGTTTCTGAGATAGTTTAAGTTAGAAAATTACATTTAACTTAAACTTGAAATAACCACAAACTCAAAAAGTTTTAAGAACTTTATCTAAATCAATAATTTTGTGAGTCAGAATCAATTACAGCTTAAACACATTGTTTCAAGAGGCAAATTAAAATCAAATAAAACAAAGTCATAATAATGATCAATGAAGACGGTACCTGGAGAAAGGAAAAAGAGAGAGTAGGTACAATGACAGTTTTCACAGAATTATATTTACCTAAGGTGATAGATGAACTCAACTCTTTAAAGATAGGCCAGATAGAATCTGCCAGAACAGGATGCACACAGAAGATTGGACAGATTCGGATCTGGGAAGGTGACCTCGTCAAAGTGCAACACCAGCGTTGCACCCCTCTCTGATACTACTCTCCTCGGGTGTCCCTCTTCTGAAATCCCCTTCTAGATGATTAGATTAGCGATCGGTATCTCAATTTCTCAAGCAGAGTTTCTGGCAGCAGCAGGGTCTGAGACCACGTCTCGGACAGAGTCTGTAGCAGCATACGCGTTGGGTCGGTGACGAGTCGGAATGACGGATCTGACAAGTCTGACAACATTTCTAGTTAACTTACCTCAATTATACTACTCTGTATTCGTGTACCTCCCCCCAAAATTGCAATATTTGTGTATTCCCCTATTCTGATTGGTCAGGGCGAGGAGGTGAGTTTATCACACCATATTAAAAGTAATAATTTTACTGTGGACTATTGTTGTATGTTTCCGCCCCTTAATTTACTTTCCCATAGCTTTATTCCCACCCACATTTCTCATTATGATCATTACAAGTTATACATTTAATTCCAAATTGTTGCTTTCGTCCGGTTTAGAGGTTTACTTTCCCAGGCGTCTTCGCCTAATGTGGCCTTGGCTGTGATTCAAGTGTGTTATCCCAGTTTCCGGCAAGTTTCTTATGCGCACTCGCGCAGATCTTGTGAGGTAAGAATTTCAGCCACCCTCCAAGGCCCAAACGTGAACTAATAATAAAGTCAGAAAAAGACACGTTAGAATATGACAATAAATGATTTCACTGTATACCACTTATCTCTATCCCCATTTACTTATTTTAATCTTTTACACTAGTGTTTAATAAAACTTACACGTTTTAGTTCAAGCAGTAGCATATGCGTTAACATGTGAGTTTCAAGCGGCCATATTTAGTGCTTTTGCGCAGCTGCAAAGTTTTCCCACCAAGCGACAGAATACTTATACTACGTAGATGCAGTAGACGCATGCGCAATAGAAATCCCACATTTTGGCGGCCATTTTAAGACACTCGGTTACTTGTTAGTAATACACATAGGAAAGCTTCCCCTAGATGCGGTATATCGTGTATAATGCAATATTAGTATTTACAAAACGCGTTGGTTACGTGGCTACATGTTATTTGAGAGGATTGCATACAAGCAAGTTTCTTTAATACGAAACCTTGCTCCATCAGGGGGAAATCACTGAAAGTAAAAAATATGCAACTCTCTACCCTAGCAATGAGTGTAGTATCACAGCCCAGCACCGCAACTGTCGAAAATCAGCAAAAATGCCTAGATACGCGTGGGGCCAAGAGGAAGGTGGGAAAGAAAAGTGGGAAAGGCGAGAAAGGTGAGAACTCAGGAAACATGGACAGAACAGATATTCTGAAAAAAATGCAGATGAAAACCCCCAGGGACTCTTGCAACTGCCAACAGCTAATGACCAACCGATCTTGGTCCAAGCGAGTGAAAAGGACACAGGGCTCCGGAGGAGAGAAAGAAAGGTGAAGAGGGGCTAAATGAGAAACTGGTGCTGTTAACGCTGCAGCTGCCCCCATCGCAGCGGGGCTGGTAACAGTATGCCCTGACTTTCAATCCACCCCAACTCCCAGCCTGGGAATCGACTATGAAAGTGATTAGCAGTGAAAACTCCCAGCCCTGGGCCCCTAGAGGACCTACAAAAGCATAATAAAAATAAAGGGGGGAAGCTAGGCGCAACCGGCAATGAACTCTCTTCTATCAATAAAGTTTCTGGAATAGAAATGGGGGAAGAAACTGATAAATCTCCTCGCCCCTTGCCCAAGACACCTGCCAACCTGGAGAAGTTTTACTCCTTAACTGACGAATTAGAAATCTCAGACTTGAGCATATCAGCTTCCAGTGAAGGAGAGGCATAATTGGAATAGCAGCTCGGATTCAGATCTGCCTACAAAAGTCATGGTCAGAAAAAACGCCAAATGAAAAAGGGAAACCGGAGAAAGAGATGTGAGACCCCCGATCGAGGAAGCGCTGGGGTCCTTAGATGGGACTATTCGGCTTCACAACTTTCAAATATGTGCGACCTAACAGGATGCTCAGGGGACAATTGCACAATTATAGGCAGCACTGAAGATAGAGGGTTAGGGGCCAAGAATAAGCCTGCTCTGGCAGTGGTGCTACAGTTAATCAAGAGTTTCCAAGAGGAGGTCAAACTAGACAATTGAAGATCACGCCTAGCCGCCAAAAAACTACAATGGGCCGTGAGGAAGGTGGGCAGAACGTGTGCTGAAATCGCAGATAGAATGGCCTCTGTAGAAGTACAGACCGAAAGTCTTGAGAAGAATTTGGTCACTTTGAAGGCACAAGGAGATGAACATGAGGGTATAGTCAAGGACCTAATGTGGAAATTGGAGGAACAGGAGAATAGACAACAGCGCAGTAACCTCCGCATTCTTGGCATTCCGGAAGGAGCGTAAGGGAACGATCCCAGGAACTTCATCATCACGGTCCTCAAGGGGGCCTTCCCGGAACTTCACACGTGGTACTGGGACAAAGAGATCCAGCAAGCACATAGATTTCCTCTAACACCATCAAAACGTCCCTCGTGCAATGCTCTTATACGTTGTAAATTTCCTCCTTTGCCAATTACTCTACAATTTGGCTAGACCAACAACCAAGAAGGAGTTCAACTGAATCACTTTCTTTACAAGGACTGACTTTCCTCATGCCACTGTCAAGCGTAGATTGAGGCTGAGACAGCTCTTTGCCCCCTTTCAACAACTCGAGGCCGATGTGTACTTACAGGACCCAGCATGGCTAAAGGTTGTATATTAGGGGACTATGCGCAGTTTTATTTCTGAAATTCAGGCCCAGGCATACTTACAAAAGATCACTGGCCGAAAGGAGGACAAAATGTAGCGGTCAATAGCCTCAAAAACTTTGTCTTTATGAAGTCTCACTCCCGCAAAGTTATTATCCTGTATCTTCTGCTCTTCTGATCTCTCCTTTCCTTTTTCTCTAAAGGCGCATGCTAGCTTACGATTCTTGCAACAGATGGTAATGATTAATCTTGGGCATTATTAATGGCTGGCAAAAGGCTTGAGTCAGAATAGGTAAAATTTCTTCTTTATTTTTTATTTTCACTGAGGGTGTCTCAAATGAGGAGGGGGGAAGACCGGCGGGGAAGCGGGGTTCTGATTACTCAGATGCCATTATCCTGGCTTGGGCCTTTGCCAGGTAAGCTCAGCTATAGGTGGTGGGAGGGGAGGGGAAGGGTGAGTGGTGTGGATGCGCATGGAGTGGGAAGGGGTTGGCACAACAGGAAGAAGATTTGCAGCTCTTTGTTTTTCTGTAGTCGTAGTCTCTTACCTATCATAAATGAGTAAACTACGCATAGCTACAATCGATATCTGTCGTCTCACTGATCCAAGAAAAAGGCAGAATACGGCATCCGGACTTTGGTTATTGAAGGCCGATGTAATCGGTATGCAGGAAACGGGTATCGAAAGCGCTCAGATACACTTATTGGAAACACTCGGGTAAACATTGGTGGGGGCCATGACACATAACTCACGGACACGTGGGGTTGCAATTCTGACATCTTATCGTTCCCTACAATTCAGAGACACATTAGTAGACCAGCTTGGGAGGTGGGTAATCACTGAATGCCGCAAGAATAATGGAGACCTACTCACCATATGCTCAATTTATGGCTGTACCTTAGACAACCCAACAGTGTTTCTTCATATTAATAATGAATTAGCTGCCTGGCCACTCCCTATAATTATTTGCTGGGAATTCAAAATAAACTTGCCTGCCAACAAGAATATAAGCTTAGAAACTGGCTGGGTATATAGTGGCCGGAAACCAAAGCTGTATCGGGCATTAAGGACATTATGTCTAGAACATGCGCTTGTCAGGAACGGCAAACGTTGCGCCTGCCTTGGACTACATATCCCAGAAAGCCCTGCTATGTGGGGGGTGGAGCCATGTCCTTAAATAGGACGCACCACGCCTGGTAGGCGTGCGTTATACTGGATGCGAGCCTGTTGCATTTCAGACCCCGATATCGAAGAGAAGCAGACGCGCGGTCGAGTCTATTTCATGGACCTTATTTCCTTTCACGGATTTTGGCAGCTACCTCGGCCTCGGTGAGCATTTTCCAGCCCACACATTGCAAGGCGGGGGAAGAGCTATAGCGGGCGCTCGGTGCTTCATTATCGCCCCGGAAACAGAGGAAGGCCTTCCGTTCATTCACGGGGTTGCCTGCATGGGTGAGAACTCGTCGCTGTAATAACCCCCACCGTGCTCTGAGGTAAGAGCGGACAACAGCGGTCTGCCGTGAGTATGGAGGTATTGTATTCTGCTAATTCCCTCAGCTGGGTGAGATCCCTTATGTTTGTCTGTTCTTTGGTGCGCCACGGAGGGACGCGCTACACCTGCCTCACCTTTCACACACCGACAAGAATATAAGCTTAGAAACTGGCTGGGTATATAGTGGCCGGAAACCAAAGCTGTATCGGGCATTAAGGACATTATGTCTAGAACATGCGCTTGTCAGGAACGGCAAACGTTGCGCCTGCCTTGGATTACATATCCCAGAAAGCCCTGCTATGTGGGGGGTGGAGCCATGTCCTTAAATAGGACGCACCACGCCTGGTAGGCGTGCGTTATACTGGATGCGAGCCTGTTGCATTTCAGACCCGGATATCGAAGAGAAGCAGACGCGCGGTCGCGTCTATTTTATGGACCTTATTTCCTTTCACGGATTTTGGCAGCTACCTCGGCCTCGGTGAGCATTTTCCAGCCCACACATTGGAAGGCGGGGGAAGAGCCATAGCGGGCGCTCGGTGCTTCATTATCGCCCCGGAAACAGAGGAAGGCCTTCCGTTCATTCACGGGGTTGCCTGCATGGGTGAGAACTCGTCGCTGTAATAACCCCCACCGCGCTCTGAGGTAAGAGTGGACAACAGCGGACTGCCGGGAGTAAGGAGGTATTGTATTCTGCTAATTCTCTCAGCTGGGTGAGATCCCTTATGTTTGTCTATTCTTTGGTGCGCCACGGAGGGACGCGCTACACCTGCCTCACCTTTCACACACCAGGATTGCAAGACTTGGTTACTTTTGTGTTTCCCGGAAAGAGCTCCGACGTAGGAGCATGATTTATTGTATTTACTGAAAACTTGGGAAAGGGATAGGAAATCACTCGTGAATGATAACGAGTGGTCACCTCTTAGGGTAATTTTGGCACCAAGACTGTTTGCTGTGTACTGGTAGCCTCACTTATTCTATCTACCGGTATATCACTGTCAGAGACTCCCTATGTAGTACAGTACTGGGTATGAATGAATACCGTACTTTGGAGTATAGGAAGAAGGCAGCCAGAGTTGTGAAACATGTCAGGCACTGGATGACCTAGTGAGATCAATTGAGTGTAGTGTTGCATGCACTTGTATTTTCATCGTACTGTTCTTTGTATTACAGATTCTTCTCCCTGCTGTTCCCTTCCTTTCCCTTCGCTCACTTGATCGCCCTAATACTCTGTGCAGTTATTGTAGGAGTTGGGGATGTCAAGGGATGGAACCCCTATTGCGTCGCACGAATCCTGAGTAGTACCCGTCTTCGGACAGGATCGTACAGCGCTTACCGATCTTTGGAATTGGGAGAATCCTACAGACCCTGGCTTTACTTATTTTTCATACCCACACAACAAACATGCAATATTAGATTTTATATTAGTATCTCACACTCTTCTGCAGGAATGCTCGATGGAGAAAACCCCATGCATACTGGCTGATCACAACCCCCTAATTGTAGCTTAAAGGAAAAGGGCCAAAAGGCGGGGTGCTTTCACATGGAGCTTTGAACGTGCTCTCCTTGTCAATGAGAATACTGTGATCATATGAGGGAGCGGATTCCCCAATTTCTTAAAGAGAATATAGGGAGTGCAGGAATCACAGGTTGTTTGGGATACACTGAAAGCAGGAGTACGGGGAGGAAACACTCAGATTCTCACTACCCCTGAACAAAAAAAAGCACTTTGCGTTAAATGATATGCAAGGCAGATTGCCCGTTGCTGAAGAGGAATTGATCAGTGCGCTCCAGACTGGGGGCGACCCTGCAGAAGCACAGGCAAAAGTGATAGTTGCTAAGTCAGCAATTATGGAGATAATAGCTAAAGACGCCGTGGACAAACTAGCTGTATGGCGGGAGGAAGCATATGAGTGTAGTGAGCAGGTTGGGCATTACCTAGCAACCAGAGCTAGACAAAAAGCAACTCAGAATATAATAGTAGAAATTAAAGATCCCATGAGAGGGATGATCACAGACCCAGAGGGAATCCAAAATGTATTTTACTCATCCTACTAAGAGTTGTATCAAGAGGATACATCAGGAAATGTGGAAGATGTGGCGGCATATCTTAATCTGATTCCAACAGAACAGTTTTATCAGGAGGGTCAGCTACAGCTGGAGGAACTCCCGCAATGGATAGAGATATTATTATGCATCAACAGTCTCTCTAACGGCAAGGCCACTGGTTTAGATAGCATACCCCTTGAGTTCTATAAGATATTTTCGGCACAACTGAAAGAGTGCATGACACAGCTATTCATACACGTATTTAAGGGTGCAAGACCACCGGAATCCTGGGCACAGGCCAAAATCGTAGTCTTTCTTAAAAAACATAAAACACCATCAGAACCCAGCTCATACCGCCCTATAACATTAATCAATAGTGACAGTAAGATTTATTAAAAAAATCTTGCTACTCGTCTGGCCTATGTAATTTATAAGGTTATTTCTATCAGGCAACATGGGTTTATACCTGGGCGGGGGACGACGGACCATATTTGAAGAGTTATCTCACTTCTGGATACCGGAAACATCTCTAGAGACCCAATTGCAGACATTTTGCTAGATACAGAAAAGGCCTTTGACAGGGTCTCCTGGCTTTTCTTATGGGGGACCCTGTCAAGGGTCGCAATTAGAAAAGGACTCCTACAGGCCTTCAAAATGCTTTACTTTTGCCCTACTACAAGACTTTTTTGGTCTTGCAGACCTAGCGCTGGAGCGCGCATGCGCTCCTCGCTCTGCGAGGCTTATTGTAATCGGTAAGATTTCAGAAGTGGTTCTTTAAGCCCCGTCCCTGCATTTCATTGGCTTGAGTCATCATACATGCTAAACGCTGGTTTTGGATTGTACAGAAGGCTTCTTAGTTCCTCCCTGTTACCGCCCTTTCGAATTTTAACCCCGCCCATCCGGACTGCACGGTGTACTTGCGGCGGTACACTATTGATTTTATTAGTTGGTGTAGGCATTTTTTGCATTAATGTAAATCTGCTTTCACGACTATGCATAGCATACATATTTGCGGCATTACACTGTTTTCTTTACTATTATTATTGGTTGTAGGCAATTTTACATTTAAGTGAAGCTGCTTTAACATGCCCGTGTTGTGTTGATGCGTGGCGAAGGAAGCGCCAAATGTCCTCCGATTGTCTAATAATAAGCCACGGAGAGGTTAGTACGTTCGGGGCAATATGCTGCGTGTTCAGTTTTTGCTTTTCTGCTTTCACGTCACTGTGCATGTTTGTGTTGTGTTGATTTGTGGCGAAGGAAGCGCCAACTGTCCACCGATTGTTTAATAATAAGCCACAGACAAGTTAGTAAGTTCAAGGCAATATGCTGCATGTTAACTAGAACGGGGCAAGCCATGAGACAAAGAGGGAGGTAGAGGCACACAGGGAGACAGAGCGAGATAGACACAGAGGCAGTAAGAGCTTTCGCGTGTTCGTGTTGTGTTGATACGTGGCAAAGGAAGCGCTGAATGTCCTCCGATTGTCTAATAATAAGCCACGGAGAGGTTAGTTCGTTCGGGGCAATACGCTGCATGTCCAATTGTTGCTTTTCTGCTTTCACGGGAGAGGTTAGTACGTTCGGGGCACTACGCTGCATGTTCAATTTTTGCTCTTCTGCTGTCACGTCACTGTGCATGTTTGTGTTGTGTTGATTTGTGGCGAAGGAAGCGCCAACTGTCCACCGATTGTTTAATAATAAGCCACAGACAAGTTAGTACGTTCAAGGCAATATGCTGCGTGTTAACTAGAACGGGGCAAGCCATGAGACAAAGAGAGAGGTAGAGGCACACGGGGAGACAGAGCGAGATAGACACAGAGGCAGTGAGAGCTTTCACGTGTTCGTGTTGTGTTGATGCGTGGCAAAGGAAGCGCTGAATGTCCTCCGATTGTCTAATAATAAGCCACGGAGAGGTTAGTTAATTCGGGGCAATACGCTGCATGTCCAATTGTTGCTCTTCTGCTTTCACGAGAGAGTGTAGTACGTTCGGGGCAATACGCTGCGTGTTCAATTTTTGCTCTTCTGCTTTCACGTCACTGTGCATGTTTGTGTTGTGTTGATTTGTGGTGAAGGAAGCACCGACTGTCCACTGCTTGTTTTATTAATAAGCCACAGACAAGTTAGTACGTTCGGGGCAATACGCTGCGTGTTAACTAGAATGGGGCAAGCCATGAACAAAAAGGGAGGTAGAGGCTCACAGGGAGATAGAGCGAGAGAGACACAGAGTGTTATGGGTGGACTGAACTCAGCAGCAGTATCCTGAAGATCCCATGGACAATAGTGGGTTAAAGAAGTCAAGCTCTGTGATTCATTCCCCGAAAATGCCTTTAGTTATTTCTCTTGAATAGTATCTAGGCCCCAAACATTGTTTTCTATTGTACACAGTTTTGTGGTTCATGATGTGACGTTTTGACATTACTGTTTATTTAAGCATAGTCTGTAATATTGGAAGGAGGCTTGTACCCACGTTGTTATGCCATGTGCGATTTCCTATTCGGTGCGTTCCACATGCTGAGATTATGTAAATCCCCATTTATTTATCCAAACGTGCTTTTCACCCAAGCAACGTGCGCATGTGTAAACAGTCTTTCAAAGCACACGTTTACGCAAAGGTGGAATCGGGGCACGAAGACTATTTAAACAACGCTCGCCCTTGCATTCACGCTTCGCTTTAAAGTTGCTCAGTACTCACCCGACTCCAGCGCAGTTCCTGTCTCCCGAAGTGCTCCAGAGACAAATCCTGACCCTGTGCTTCCCAGTCTTCGGGCCCTCAGCGCTTCTTCCGGCTCCAGATTCTTTCTACATTCTGGCTCCCCAGCTCACCTTCCGGTTCCCTGCGAAAGAAAAAAGACAGAAAAGAGACCTGAGAATAAAAAATTAGCTAGCATTCGCGCCAAGAATTTTCAATTCTATTAAGGACACGGAGGCGAGGATTATGCTTCTCTTTCTTATTTATTGCTACTCACAGCAGCCAATGAAAACTTTTCTTATGCAAAACAAACTACATTTCCCATGATGCATGCACCACATCACTTCCTGCAGAGCCCCATAAGAGCCAGTAATACCGGAACCGGACCTCTTTCTTTGCTCCGAACAATAAGTCAAATAATTATAACAAAGTTCAACAACAGCTTCCAACGTGGAAGAAAACCAGACCAGCTGGGAAAAACATCAACTTCAAGCAGGATAACGACTAATCCATCTTCTTCTCGGATCCTGAAAAAAAACAGAGATAGAACAACCCGTAACTTCTGTATAATCAGAGTATATATGCAAAACGGGTGGGCAATAATTACAATACTGTAATTTAACCGGGTGGGATAATCCTCGCCTCCGTGTCCTTAATAGAATTTCTTGGCGCGAATGCTAGCTAATTTTTTATTCTATTACAGGACCGGAGCCTTCGTATTATGCTAGTTTAACACTGATTAAAAACAACAGAGGATATGTCACCCACCGGTTTATAATAAAACTGTTTAAATGTTGACTCAGATGACCAATCTGCAGAATGCATGATATCCTGTACAGCAGAACCCAACATGAAGGTCTTAGAGGCCATAGCGCCTCGAACAGAATGTGCACCAAAGACCTGAGTATCTACACCCGCCTCTTGCATAACATTTTTTAGCCATCTGGCTATAGTAGCCGCAGTCACAGGTTTGTACGGTTTCTGCAGAGCAATCAACAATTGTACCACACCATCAGGCCTGATAGGCCTGGTACATTCTTCATACGCCTTAAGGTATTGGACCACACAAAGTTTAGCATTGTCGGGAAAAGCATGATATTCCACACTGCGTGACATAGTTTTAGTTCTAGACGTAATATTAAACGAAACTCCCTCTGGAGTAAATACTCTACCTGTAATATCAAGAGCCTTAACATCCGAAGAACGTCTACAAGCCGCTAGACATAGCAACATGGCCAGTTTGGCCGATAATTGTTTCCTGGACAACATATTATTGTCGGGCCATCTATTAAAAAGCGAAAGAACCAGCGAAACATCCCACAAGGAAGAATACTTTGGTTTTGGCGGATTAGCTACTCTGATACCCTTTAGTAGTTTACATATTAAAGGATGCATTCCGACAGGTTTGCCCTCTATCTGAGAGTGGCCCGCCGATATGGCGGAACGGAAGTTATTAACTGAGCGATACGCTACACCTTCCGACGCTTTCTCTGACAGGAAGTTTACAATAAAGGGTAATTCTGTCCCCACGGGATCCACATGCCGTCCCATGCACCAACAAACCCAGCAACCCCAGGCTGAAGAATATTGCTTCCTGGTCGAGGGGGCCCACGCTTGGTTGATGAAGCCTGAAGCTTGTTCCGAAAACCCTGGCATTTGCCAACGTTGCCTGAAAGTCTCCAGGCCATCAGAGACAGATGCCCCGATAGAACCATCGGGTGCATCTCTCCGTGAGGGCCCTGGAGCATTGTCGAGGACCATGGGATCCTCCTGGGAAAGTCGCAACTCACCTCCAGCAACAACGGGAACCAAGGCTGCGACTTCCACAAGGGAGTCACTAATATCACTTCCGCTTTCTGGCGCATCACCTGAGTGAACACGCGCGGAAGGAGAATGAAGGGTGGAAACGCATAATTCAACTTCTGAGTCCACTCCTGTGCAAAGGCATCCGTCGCCAGAGCCAATGGGTCAGGCCTCCAGCTGAAAAACTTTGTCATTTGACGGTTCAGCCTGGAGGCAAACAGGTCGATCTCGCAAAACCCCCATATCTCCTGCAACCACTGGACCACCCGTGGGAGGAGTTGCCAGTCGCTGTAGTCCTTGAGGTGACGTGAATTCCAATCCGCCACCACATTGGACTGACCCGGAATGTATTCTGCTATGACTGAAATCTGATGACTCAGGCAATAATGCGAGAAGGCCTTCGCTATCTCTATCAGCATTGAGGACCTCATGCCCCCCAATTTGTTGATGTACCTGACCGCCGATATGTTGTCCATCCGAAGAAGGATGCAACATGAGACCTGCCTGGGAGATAGAGTCCGGATCGCAAATGATCCTGCGAGGAGCTCTAGACAATTTATGTGAAGATTTAACTCTTCTAGGGACCCACGTCCCCCTGTGGAAATATTTCCGCAGCTCGCTCCCCAACCCCAACGACTGGCGTCGGATTCTATGACTACCTCCGGTAGAGAGCCGAAAATCGCTCTGCCGTGCCAACCACCACTGCATCTCCTCCCTCACTTCCTGGGAGAGAGGGACTACATCCGTGTATGAAAGACCCTTCTGCAGATGTTGAACTTTGAGTGGTTGAAGGGCCCTGTAGTGTAGGGGTCCCGGAAATATTGCTTGAATGGATGACGCAAGAAGTCCCACTATCCGGGCAATCCCCCTGAGGGAAACCCTATGTTTTGGTCAGGAAGGAGCGAAGCTCCTTCTTGATATCCCGAAGTTTGGAATTTGGAAGACTGAGCTGGGCCGTCTGAGAGTTTATGACGAACCCCAGAAAAGCTATCGTCTGCGTGGGACACAGAACCGATTTTGGTTTGTTGATCACGAAATCCAGGTTCTGCAAGATACGAATGGTCATGCGCAAGTGCTGAATCGCCAACGTCTGAGACTGCGCCATGATGAGCATGTCGTCTAGGTAGACAACCATGCGAACCCCTTGTTCCCTGAGGTAGGCTACGACAGGTTTCAGAACCTTGGTGAAGCACCACGGTGCTGAGGAAAGTCCGAAAGGAAGGACCAAATATTCGTACCATCGGTTCCGCCATTGAAATTGAAGGAATCTGCGATGGGGACGATATATGGGAACGGACAAGTAGGCGTCCTTCAGGTCCAGACGGACCAACCAGTCCCCTTGCTTCAATAGGTCTGCCAGCAGATGGATGCCCTCCATCTTGAAGTGCTTGTAAGTCAGATAGTGGTGGAAATCCTTCAAATTGAGTACCAACCTGTAACCACCGCCTTTCTTCTGCACCAAAAAAATATTGCTGCAGAAACCGCGAGGGCCCTCGTCGCAAGGAGCTATCGCGCGTTTCTGCAGCAATCCTTCTACTTCTGAATCTATGAAATCGCACTCTAGTTGGGAAAAAGAAAGCTGTCTGGGCCGATGAACCTGACAAGGTGTCTGAAAGAACTCTAGATGGAACCCCTGAACTGTCTGCAAAACCCAGGCGTCTTGTGATAGTTGAACCCAATTGTGATAAAACTACTGAAAACGTCCCCCCAATGGAAAAGGAAATAAGTCTGGAGCGCTCACCTGAAGATTCGGTGTTCTGGAATCCTCCCCGATAGGATCCCTTGTTAAAGCGTCGCTCGTTGAAGCGCTGCCTGGTGGGGTAGAAGGTGCCACCGCGGGTAGAGTCCCACTCTCCCTGCCACGTCCGAAATCTCCACTCTGAGGACCTTGGGAGAATTGATGGCCAAACGAGCGTGCCCGGCCTCGTCCGGCCCTGTTGAAAACCCCTGCCTGGAATAACTGTTTGATTCCTGCCTGAGCTTTGTCCAGGGTCGTGAAGGTGCCCACGTATTTCGCCACATCTTTGACGAAACGGTCGCCGAAGAGGTTTCCGTCCGCCAACGGGCCAGGCTCCGCCGCCGCCAACTCCGTAAGGTTAGAGTCCATACGCATCAGGATGGACTTCCTGCGCTCCGTGGAGATTGCGCAGTTGGCATTACCTAAAAGGCAGATAGCCCGCTGGGTCCAGCCCGCCAATACATGGGAATCAATAGCGGTTCCCGATTCCTGCGCCTCTAGAGCCATCTCCAATATCTTGGCTAGGGGACCGACCACATCAAGAAGCTTGTCCTGGCACCCTCGCCAGGCGCGGTCGATACCCTTCTTGGGGTCCTTGGCAAACTTCTTAAGGAAAGTTAGTAGGCTAGAGTCAATTTCTGGCGTTTCCGCCACCTTGTCCGAAAGATCCGGTCGGGGACATTCAGACCGCAGTCTGTTGCGCACTTCCTTGTCAAAGCTCTTGCGCAAATTCTCATGTGGGTACGCTGCCACCTCCGGGGCAGGCAACCAATCCGAGGATCTAGGATGAACAATATCCGAGGGGTTGAAGGTGAAAGGCGTAGTAGCCGTCTGTGGAGTCTCCACATTCTTAACCTTCCGAGATTTCTTCTTGGGAGGGGAATCATCAGGGGTGTCCGATGAGGTGGAACCAGGTTCCGAGTCAGTATCCTGAACCCTCTCCCTCTCCGTAGCAGGGCGCGGGAGTGACGAGTAAGAAACAGAATGAGGCCAGGGCTTAGGTCGTGGCTCCTCTGCCGGAGCTTCATCTGGGGTAGTGAAGCCATGATGCTTCGCGAACGTCTCCAATTGCCTAGTAATAGGCTTCAATGCAGTTGCCAATGCCTGCTGCACACTTCCCGAAACTGCCTACTCCAGGGCCTTGTTGACTGACTCCTGCACGGAAGCGTCCAGGGCCTCAACAATATTTTCCTCGATGGAAGGTGTACCCACCTCCTCCTCGTACAAGGTGTCATCCTCCTCATAATGCACCCAATTTTCCATGGTGGAGCCGAATTTATACACGTGCTTGCTCATAAGGCAGCAGTCCGGAGGAGGGACAGGGGGGGGAGCCAACCCACAGCACAACAGCACCGGTACCTAGCTCCTCAGCCAAAGCTGTATTTCAATTGTTACAGCCCACAGGGCGTAGTGGAGCCAAAAGAGCAAGAAAAGTCCAAGGAGGTGTGCTCCCTCCAGGCCCAGGTCGTTTTTGCAGCCAGCCAGGCGTAATGGGTGCTCTCTGTATGGAAGTCAGCCTGGGATGGCCAAAAACGAAAGAAAAACGACAAAAAACGGGCAGTTACGACGTGCGTAACCCAAATCCTACCAAAATAGCCCAATTGGGCTACGCACGTGGAAACATAAACAAAAAGCGAAAGTGACTGGCTCCCAGCGCACCGGCTTATTAGGGGAGCCTTCGCGCTATGTTCAACAATGATCTACACCCACCGAAGGCGGGGCGGTACCGTGCTGTTTTAATATTGAAGCGCTCAACACGCTGATATGAGGTCTGCAAGACGCGCTTGCCAAAATGCCTCAGATCGGCGCGATGCCCCCACGCATCAAACGCCGTACACCGGGAACTCCGCTAAGCCCTGAAATGTCACCGCTCCCAGCGGGAGCTTCATAGCGCCCAAGGCGCGAAATCCAACACGTCCCGCAAATCGGGCCGTTAATTCAGAGTGGCAAAGTGGCGTTAGTGAAGCCTTTAACAATAAAAAAGCGCTGCTGCAGCAAATAGCGCATCAAACGTTAAAAGCAAACATTTAACATGTTAATAATCGAGAGCTCAACTTATCTGTCTGCGTGAGCAGCAAAGAAAGAGGACTGGTTCCGGTATTACTGGCTCTTATGGGGCTCTGCAGGAAGTGATGTGGTGCATGCATCATGGGAAATGTAGTTTGTTTTGCATAAGAAAAGTTTTCATTGGCTGCTGTGAGTAGCAATAAATAAGAAAGAGAAGCATAATACGAAGCCTCCGGTCCTGTAATAGAATCAACCTTTGTACAACACAATGAAAGCTACGTTTTGTAACGAAATATCTTGAATAGAGAAAAAGTGGTAAGACATTAATTACCAAATGATTAAGTGACACTGATTTGTGGAATAATTCCGAGCAGGAAACTCTAAAAGAAAAGGCAGTACAAGAGACTTGAGTGACTTTATTCTGTGATCAGAACTGTTCAGAAAAGAATAATTCAAATGCACAATTAAGTCTTTGATGTACATTGATAAAAGGGCACTGTACTGGAAATTCTGCTTTTTTTGTGTGTTTGTTTTAGTTTTCACATTACAGGGAGGCGCTTCTCAAGACAACAACAGGTATGACCATGTTGTTTAATTACAATTGTTATTATATACAAATTAGCGTATGAGAAGGTACTTAGCTCTTTGTATTTGTTGCTATTGCATTTCAGATATTTTGCTGAAGTCTGTATTTTGCTGAAGTCCGCCTTTTGAAATAGAGTTTAAAAGAGGACTCATGAGCCAAAACCCACTAGTGAGAGTTTAATTAAAGAAACTGGTAGGCAGCCTTAATAAGTATATGTTTATGGAATAATTGTGTCTAAATAATAGAGGTTCCTGTTAATCGGAGGTTACATCTTCTCTTGTAGATCAACCACTGCGCCAGTCACAATTTCTCTGCAAAAGGAGAACGCCCTTTCATCCCTCCAACCAGTGAATCACCTTGAGAAATAGAGACGCCAGCAACATAGACAAAGTTTTCTTGTCTCTTTTTTCTCTCGCTCCCATCCCCCTTCCCCCTGGGAACTATCGGAGCGACTAGTGTGAATTTCCTTGTCGGTCCGGTAGGTTCAGGAGGGTTTGGGAACAGCCAGCATCAAGGAAGGAACAACTGGAGTTCAGGTGGGTGTCTCGTAACACAGAGGCAGTAAGTGTGAGTGATATGCGCCAGTACACGCCAGTGTGACAGGGAGCCACAGACAGGTTAGAACGTTCGGGGCAATACGCTGCGTGTTCAAATCTTGCTCTGCTGCTTTCATGTCGCTGTGCATCTTTGTGTTGTGTTGATTTGTGGTGAAGGAAGCGCCGACTGTCCACCGATTGCCTAATAATAACCCATGGACAGGTAAGTACGTTGAGGCTTCTTAGTCCCTCCTTGTTACCGCCCTGTCTCCTTTTGGCCCCGCCCAACCGCACTGGATCTTTCACTTGTGGCGTTACACTGCAGATGCCAAGCTGAGTCCCCAGGGGGAGGAGGGTAAACGAAGAAGGTAAACAAGCCTTCCAGCTGCCCTCTCGTCCCTCCCTCCCAGTCAGGCGCTATCCTCCAAGCATGGTGTAAATACACCGATGTCCTTCTGTCCGGCCCCAGGGGTCAAATTTTTGCCTCTGCTCTTCCTCCTTCTGTATTTACTGAAAGGTGCCACTGAAAAATCCTCCCCCTTTTAGGTGCTCGTGTTTTTTATTTGCATGGGAAGTAGAGGGACAAAACTCTAAGGTGCTAAAGCCAGCCTCTTCCTCATTGTCCACTTCATCACGTCATCACAGCTCATGAAATGGCCAAGGCGTCCTTAGAACAAGGCTATGCTGCCAACGGGCAGTGGGCTGGCAGCGTCTCAGGACTCTTTCTCGGGGTGAGGAAGGTCATCGAGGACACAACACGGTTATACACAGCGTAGAAGTATGCTCACAGCCCCGAATGTGAGGAGGGGATCGGAGTACTTGCAGTGCATTCGTCTCATGGCTCGGGGTGTCAAGTTAAATAAATAATGTAATTCTTTCGACGGCTTGTGTTTGCTTCCGATGGATAATCAACAGATTGCGCGTTTCTGTATCCCAAAACAAAGTATAATTATCACGCCCCCTTCTATTAGGGCAAAGAATACAAGTTCCAAAATAAACAAGGCAGGATTGTGTTTCGTTTGAAAGCTACGTGACTCTGCGGTCCAGATGTGTGAACAATACAAGCTAGAACAAGCATTTGCAATGCAATAGGTCTCGCATTTACGCGAGTTTGAGCTATTGACATTGCAAATGACAATGACTTTTATTTTTGTTTTCGTTTTTAAAACATAACTAAAAGGCATTGTCCAGGCATTGTCATTTACAATGCCAATAGCTTAAACTTGTGTAAATGCGAGACCTATTACATTGCAAATGCTTGTTGTTAATGGAGCACTTACAGACACTTTCAAAATAACGAGGGGTACCCGGCTGGGATGCCCAAGCTCGCAGCTGCTATTTGCAATTTATATAGACCCGTACGCCAATTGAAAAATATTAGGGTTATTAGGCCTATCATGACCCATGGTTGGGAAACCAAAGTTTTGGCATACGCCGATGATATTGCTCTTGTGACTCCCAATCCTGAAAAGGCTATAGTTGAAATCGAAGTAGAAGCGGCGAGATTTGGGACACTCTCAGGGTACTCCCTTAATCGTAGCAAAACACAAATCATCTGTAATTAGAACTTAATGATTAATGACGTTCGAGCAGTTAAAAATGCAACATATCTCGGCGTCGATATCTCTGCAACCATCGACAACATTGTTAAAGATAATAATGAGCCACTAATCGCTAAAACGAAAACGGACCTGGTGAGATAACATAATTTACACTTATTCATTATCGGCAGATATAATATTATCAAAATTTTATTTTTTCCTACGTTTTTATATCTGCTACGCGCAATCCCACTGGAATTTACCACTAATTGTCTAAAAGAAATTGAGGATTTATTTTCCCGATTTATCTGGGGATATGCCAAGCCAAGAAGGGCACATAAATATCTCTCTTTACCTAAGGAGAGGGGAGGACTGGCCCCACCAAATATTAGACTTTATTACTGGGCCACTACACTACTATATAACCTAGTTCTTGTACAAGATGAGCCAAGAGATAGCGCGACAGAAGAAGTATCGACCCCGCTAGAACTCGTAATGGGGGTAGAAGCCTGGGGCTGGTGATATTTAAACGACAACCACTATAAGAAAGTTCACTTTAAAATGCTGCAAGTGGGGAATAGAATTGTGAAATCAGTCCGGAAACTGATCGGTTTGGGTTGTCTGAATTACTACACACCACTTTGCAATAACTTTGCAATAACCCCAATTTACCTGAAATTTTTAAAGGCCCAATCATTAAAAGACATGGCGATGGGAGCCTGACTAAGCTTGGAGCCTTTTTTTCTCCAACAGGACTGGCCTCTTTTGAAAATCTTAAAGAATGGTATAAGCTAGATCGGAGGGATTTTTATAAATATCTGCAAATTAGGGATTTCCTAAATAGGAAAGGGGGGGTCCAATAGGTTTTGCTAATAATGATATAATAGATAAATTACGAAAGAACAGATGTCTATCTATTGGAGTCGTTTATAATTTTTTTAATTCACTAATGATTGATGACATGGAAGATCGGGCGTTAAAGTGGAAAGCGGAGACTGGAATCCCGGAAAATCTGTTCTTTCACTTAGTCAAATTAGCACAGAATATTTTAATCCCGGCCCGACTCCAGTCTCAATACTATAAATCATGCTTCTCTCTATATTACACCCTGAAAAGGATCGCTAAATGGGGGACGGGGAGAGGAACTGTCTGCCCCCGGTGCGCATTATATCAGGCAGATCTCTTTTATATCTTTGCCTCCTGTGATGCTCTTAGTAAACTAAAACAAGAGATTACCAGTTTCTTTAAGGAGGCTTTAGAAGTTGACTGCTTTCTCTCTCCGACCTTGATAGGACTTGGGGTAGCCCAGGACATGCAGGTTTCCCAGAGCTCTGCAAATCATGGGAGTCAACAAAAATGTCTGATGTTGTCTTAACATTTTGTACATCATTGTTTAATATCAGCAAAGCAAAATGGTTACAAACTAAATTTCTTGAGTTCGGAACAGAAGTTGACAACATTGATGATGACTTTGAAGATATAAGTGAAGAAGTGGAAGACAATTCAATGAACCAACAGGCTTATGCTGTGTAAATGTACTGGCTTTTACAAATCATGTTTTATTAATTATATTACAGCAAAAAGAAAACTCATCATGACTGTCCATGCAATCTAAGTGCAAAATTAGAGTGCTACTCACTTCAATGAATTGGTGTATCAACAATTTATAATTGCATAGTACGGAGCAGGAACTTGTTAGCAGCTCATGCGGTAAAATCTTGTGAATATGACAGCACACCACTTCCACTTTACCAGGAAAGGATTTATAATTGCTGCTCTTCATAATTTTGATTTTTGAAGACAGGTCTTTTTTGTCTGGAACCTCTAACACCTGATACTGCCATGGTGGTTTTTCAAGAGTGTACAATGAAGTAGCTGCTGCAAAACAAGACATGTCAGCTGTCAGCATTAACAAAGGAAGCTCCAAACTTTTAACCTAACTGCCTTGCCAACATGTGCTAAATCCCTACACATCATCAACACATCCCAGTGTACCAGAAAGTTTCAAAGTGGCTGAGGACATGGATCTTCTTCTACCTGATGCTGTGGTCCGCAAAGCTGATTTAACTGAATTTATCATATTGCTTATTCGGTGCGGACCGAAGGATGATGAAAAGCCAGTTCCTCCATGGGCTGGAATTCATGCTCTGATCTCCCTGAATACCATCCCACTGAAGCAGGTTGGGTTTTTACTAGCAATACCATCTCCAGTCACAAACTACGCAACAGTATAAACAACTCTAAAAAATTCCACAGCTTAAAGGCCAGCCTAGCGTGTCAGTTTTCTGAGATGAAGGTGCTTTCTGTATTGTAGCTGACATTTTTATGACCAATTCAGTAGAATTTACCAATAATGGGTGTTTTCCACATGACAAAAGTTACATTGCGGTGTGCAGGTATTTATCTCAGTGGATATGGCACAGACGATGCATTTATTGAGGCTGAACTCTTCAGAAGCAAAACTGTCTAGTCAGTATTGAGCAGAACTCAGTGTGTTCAGCATATCTGAGACTATAGAAACATTGTTTTGGCATGCTTTCTGGAAGAAGAATGACAAATGTGGTTTCGCATATCGTATCTCAGAAGGGAACAAGGCACAGGGTGCAGTTCATTGAAATGACATAATGCAAAGCCAGGCAATGTTCATTACACACAGTTCAAAATCAGAAAACTTGAATACCAAGTTTGTAGAGTTTGTCAAAGAATGTGAAGAAAAATCAGAACTTTGCAAGTACTGGGGAAATGTTTTACATATGATAGCTCTAGCTTGCTTGATATACTTTATTCGATAAAAAAATTTCATCATAAAAGTATGCAATTTATACAGTACAAAAAGGATAAAAACAAGAACCCGCCAATCCTTAAATACATACAACCACACATACTACACAAATTCTAATTTGATAAAATATACAATAAAAACAGATACCAGGAACCATGGGAACATCCTACCAGGAAACCCTCTAGCAATTAGGTGGAGTGGGGGAGGGACTTGGCCCTCCTCATGCGTGTCTGCCATGCACTACCCAAGTATTTAGCTACTCCACACACCATAGCAGTAGAGGTCGTGTCGGTGCAAAGAACCCGCAGGGCCATTTTGTGACATCTGAGACCCAGCCCCTTGCATAATGGCATTAACCATATCTTCCTGGCAACCCTGTATGCTGGACAGGCAAAGAGGAAATGCGCCACAGACTCGTTAGGGGCTGCACAACCAGGGCAAGCTTTCATTGGACCACCCAGGTTGTTCCACCCGGAGGTGAAGTCGTTCACCGGAAGAGTCCCGAGTCTAACTTTTAGGTAGAGTGATCTATCCAGGGGTTTCCCTATGAAGGCAAGGAAAGGTTCAAGTTTCCTTGTCCATTTAAACTCCAGGAACCGCTCAGTGAGAGGACCCCCTACACCTCTACATGTGGCCTCCTCCTGGACCCAGTCCCAATACAACTTATTGATCACTAACTTGGGGGGCGGTGTTTGGCTCATCCATGATTCACTCAATCCCAATTGCACAACCATCTGCCTCAGATTGCACAACCACTTGATCTTATTACCTGTATTAAGCAGAATAAGTTCATCTAGAGCTGCTGCATAGTTATGAAGCTCCCGAGTCCTTCTCAATCGAACCCAAAAAAGTAGTGGGCGCAGGCGCACTAAGTCTTTAAGGGGGCACCTACCCAAATCTAACCGTAGTGGGATTAGCGGGGTGGAAACTGGAAGGGCTACCAGATCTCTCATGAACTTGTTTTCAGATGTAACTAACTCCGATGTATTCTCAAACCCCCACAACTCGGATCCGTATAGGGCAGCCGGTAATACTTGGCCCTCATAAATTGCGAGAGTCGGTGCCACAGGTTTACTCGTCGACTCCCGCTGTTCTCTCAAGACCACCCCTGAGACTCTTTTATGGTTTAATAACATTTTGGCCAAGTGATCTTTCCAACTCATCCGGCTATTTACCCTAACACCCAAATAGTCAAAGGAATCTACCAACTCCAGGGGTGCACCATTAAGCGAGAGATTGTTCCTAAATCTCTTGGAGGGTGATAGGGCCATAAGCTTTGTTTTAGAGGTGTTGATGGTAAGACCTCTATCGGTACAAAACGCACTAAAACGGTGCAAGAGCTTTTGGAGGCCTGCGGGGGTTTTAGAGATCAAAATGGTGTCGTCCGCCAGGAGTAGGGTAGGTGTTTTTTCCCCTGCCAGGGATGGCGCGTCTGCCGATTCCTCTCTCAGGTGGTCCACCACTCCATTCACAAAGAGGGAGAACAGGGTCGGCGCCATAACACATCCCTGGCGGACTCCACTCCTCACGGCACCCTCTCTGTCAGTTGTCCCTGGGTGCCCCATCTAATCCTCGCATAATTCCCCTCGTGGAGCTTCACCATAAAACCCAAAAGTGGCCCTGGGAAGCCCATCTTCTCTAAGATATCCCACAGCCTTGCACGGGGGACCAGGTCGAACGCCGTCTTGAGATCTATGAAAGCCAGGTAGAGGCTACCTTTATTGATGGTCACAGACTTCCAATAGATCGCAAAGAAGCGGAAGACCTGGTCCATCGTGCACACCTTTTGTCGAAGCCCTGCTTGGAAATGAGAAAGGACATGCTCCTCTTCCATCCAGACACCCACCCTCGAGATAATGACCCTGCCAACCACCTTCTGGATCACGTCGATCAGACTGATAGGTCTGTAATTGGCAGGGTCATCTCTGGCACCCTTTTTATACACAGTTACCACCTCTGCTCCCTTCCACGAGTCTGGCACAGGGTGTCCCTTGGAAATCAAATTCATTATTAGGGCAATAAGTTTAGCCCAGGCTACAGGTTCTTCCAAAAGGAGGTCCCCTGGTATCCAATCAGGGCCAGCAGCCTTCCTCGGGGTCAGGTGTCTAATGGCCAGTGCTACCTCAGAGGCCAGAAATGGCTCCTCAAACACCAGTGGAGATAGGGCCCTACTATCTGGATCAGAAGGAGATGAACGTGTCGCATCTATCCCGCCGTACAGTGCAGAGAAGTGGGAATACCATTGTTTATTTGTTATGTGGTTAGCTATTGGTGACATGCTTCGCTGCCTAGCCTTGTTAATCAGTTCCCAGAACAGCGTTGCATTTTTCTTGTTAGCTGCAGATTTGAGATCCTGCCCGTGTTGTTCCTCCCACTCTCGTTTGGCCAACACCATTACCCTCGCATAATCTTTCCTAGCCACTCTAACTAGTGAGGGATTCTTTTTAAGCAGGGCAACTGTTAGCTCCTTCCTTTTTACCTTACACTGGTCCGAGTACCAAGGGTTACTGGCTTTGGGCAGTTTATTATTCACTCTACCACTTTTACCCTGGATTAAAAAGTATTGTCCTACTTCCTCTATTACGTTTTTATAAGCCAAGGCGAAGGACGGCCCCTGGGCACTACCTTTTCCCAGTTCAAGATCCGCCAGCTCTACAGTCAGATCTGCTACGTGCGCCCTGATCCTCGCAAGATTACCCTCCTGGGATTGAACCTTATCCCATTTCAGCCTACTATTACCATTATAAGGGACGACCTCGTTGGTTGACCTCAAAGGGACATTATTCACACATCCTTTTAGTTTACCCCACCTTAGCTTCATACATAAGGGGTTGTGGTCGCTATCCTGCGAAGGTACCACCTCCATATCTATTAGATCACACCACAATGTGACATCCAATAAGATATAATCAATTCTAGACGGGCCATTAAGCCTATTAAAGGTCATCGCTCCAGCACGGTCAGAGGGTGTCCTGCCATTTAGCGCTCTTAAGTTGAATTCCACGGTAAGGGCATTGATCTGTATTGCCTTTGCTGACCATTTTCTGATTGGGGCTAATGACAGGGCTGGAATGGACCATCTAGAATCC
The DNA here is from genome assembly GCF_964204655.1 of Triturus cristatus. Taxonomy (NCBI): domain Eukaryota; kingdom Metazoa; phylum Chordata; class Amphibia; order Caudata; family Salamandridae; genus Triturus; species Triturus cristatus. The sequence goes on from NC_140591.1 coordinate 424,181,913, forward strand.
TCCTCCTCTATGCCCAGGGGATCATCCCCACTAAGGGGTTCGAATGTACAGTTAAAGTCCCCTCCCACAATAATTTTAGAGGTTGGGGGCCAGTTGGCTAGTGCCTGTTCTAAGGTCACTAATGTACATGAGGTTGAATCCCCCGGGGTCCCTCTAGAATAGATATTGAATAAATCTATCCTACTGCCCTTGTTTTGCCCTGCGAATGAAAGGTGTTGGATATCCCTACTCGCTGATTCGTGGGTGGTAACATCCCAATTCAGTTCAATTTTTACCCAGACATGTAGGCCTCCTGCTGGTCTGCCCTTCCCACAACTTAGTGCGGGCAAGAAAAAGGTTGCATAACCGGATTTGTGCACTGGGAGCAAACTCCAGGTTTCTTGGAACATGCATACATCGAACTTCTCGATAAACGCATTCCATTCTGGAAAAGCCATCTTTTTTTGCAACCCAGCCACATTCCAAGATACCAAATGGATAACCTTATAACCTGTGGCGGACAAGTCAGGGATAACCCCCTTATTCCCACCCTGCACACATGGGATAGGCTCGATGGTAACTTCTAATGGGCCTATTGATTTTGGGGATAAACTACTGTCACCATTGCACCCCAATAACAATAATTGTGTGGTGGTTGTGGTCCCACTATTATCAGAACTATTGGCTGCTATAGGAGCCACTTTCCCATTATCGGGGCTGATGGCCTCCATAAGGACCTCATAATCACTGCCCACTGGGCTAGCGGCGCATAATCGGCCCCACATGCCCAGCGTAGACTGTAATCTTCAGTCGCAATCATCCATACCAGTGAACACATCAAACCTGTTCACTGTCTCCAGGGGTGTAGAGGGTCTCAAATGATCCATTCTCCTGTTGGTATTTCTGTTAAATCTAGGAGGTACGATGTTCCACCCAAAGGGATCAACGGCAGGTGCTGTGTATTGTCCATGTGCCGGTTGCCTAGTGTTGTATGATATTAAGAGGTTTGTATGAGTGGGAGCCTGTCCACTTGTATGGGTTAGGGGGAACACCAGGGATCTAGGATAAAAATATGTCAAGGCACGGGGGATGATGCAGTTATTACCATTTCCCGTAGGCCAGTTTAGTATATAGTCAGCCGCGCGAGGATCTCTGAAATTAACTACAACTAAGCCTCCCTCGATATCTTTGCATCTGCCACCCAGCCAAGGGAGTCGCCTAACGTGCACTATCTCACCATTGATGTTCTTTATGATTGGTCTGTATATACTGAGCCAGTGCATGATTTTATTTTTCAACTGGGCGAACCCTTCCCTCTTGTTGTCTGCCAATGTGGGCACCCCCGTCAGAACAACCACAAAGGGCACAGCTTCTGGGGGTAGTTCTACTTGTGGCCCTTTATTCGCTAAAGCCCTGGTGTGTCTATTACTTCCCCACTCTTCCCGCGTGTTCCCTGTGGGTGCCTTTGCCCTTCCCCTCGAGACTTCACTAGCAGGATTACCAGCCGGTTTATTTACATGCTTATGGGGCAGTAACCTTTGTTGGTTAGAATCTGCCTGACTAGAAGGCTGTAATGTAGCTTTGGTAGATTGGGATGTGACTTTAGGGGCATTATTGATAGGTAGTGTGGCCATGGGAGTGAGTGGCACAGCCACACTCACCTGAGCCCTGACCGAATCAACCTTGCTGCTTATAACGGACTCTATGTCCGCAAGTCTTTTCTCCACCCTCTTCAAACTCTCAATAATGGGCAGAATGAAAGACCTAATTAGATGTCCCATATTATCTTGTGAAGCAGTCGATTCAACAAGGATAGGGGATGACTCAGTGATGTTAGCATCTGTTTCAAGGTGTGCAGATGATGGGGGGAGTGCCAAATTTGGCAAAATTGCTGGTACGGCCGCTGTCGCCGGAACAGTTCTAGCAACAGGCTTTGTGTGCTTACCAAAGTCGAAATGACTGATCTTGGGTTTAACCAGACCCCCCCCCCCTCCTTTCGTCTTCTTTTACTTGGTGGTGGACCATGAATCTTAACCGTCACTGGTTTCTTCGGCTTCTTCCTAGCCGGTTTGCCACGGATAGGGGTCTGGGTGGTCAGGTCGACAGCTGTATTGATAGAACTGGGAAGAGGAGTGTCACTTATGTCCTGGTCAATGGGAACACAAGGTATGGGAGTATAATCTCGCAGCAAAGGTGGGACACTCTCCTGAGAAAGAAAGTTTTCTTTACCACTAGGGCTACCTCCATCATGGGAAAGGGCGTGGAGTGTGAGATCTATGGGAGCCCTGTATTTCAAACTTTCAACTGAGCGTCGACGCTCTGCCCTGCGCTCTGCCAGAATGTTTTCCCTGTCTTCGTCCGGGAGGACCCTTGTAAAGTATTTATCAAGAGAGCCATTTATCAACCCCCCCAGCTTTTCAAGGATGACTTTGTCGGGACTCTGGGCCATGACAAACAATAATATCAAGGAATACAGATGAAAACAGGATGAAAATGAATGGGCCCTGCCCGGCCTCACTCGGCCTCTGAGGGCCTAAGAGGGCCTGCCCTTTGCCCGGGCTTAGCCTGGCGTCCCGCGAGGCGGGGCTTACAACGTTTTTAAGTGCCTCCTGGCACTGCAGAATGATGCGTGTAGCCGCAGGGGCAGCTGGGAGATGAAGTCCTCCGCCCTCACTCCACTCGACAACCTCGCCAGCAAGGTGGTGGTTCCAGCGAGTCGGCGGGAGGTGGGCTAAGGGCTCCGGCGGCAAAGCAGCACTTGGGGAGAGCAGCGCTATCCCGTAAACCAGGCGGCAAACAGCAGTCCGTGGCAAGGCAAGAACCCCACTCAGCAGGGGCTTACAACGTTTTTAAGCGCCTCCTGGCGCTGCAGAATGATGCGTGTAGCCGCAGGGGCAGCTGGGAGATGAAGTCCTCCGCCCTCACTCCACTCGACAACCTCGCCAGCAAGGTGGTGGTTCCAGCGAGTCGTTGGGAGGTGGGCTAAGCGCTCCGGCGGCAAAGCAGCACTTGGGGAGAGCAGCGCTATCCGGTAAACCAGGCGTCAAACAGCAGTCCGTGGCAAGGCAAGAACCCCACTCAGCAGGGGCTTACAACGTTTTTAAGCGCCTCCTGGCGCTGCAGAATGATGCGTGTAGCCGCAGGGGCAGCTGGGAGATGAAGTCCTCCGCCCTCACACCACTCGACAACCTCGCCAGCAAGGTGGTGGTTCCAGCGAGTCGGCGGGAGGTGGGCTAAGGGCTCCGGCGGCAAAGCAGCACTTGGGGAGAGCAACGCTATCCCGTAAACCAGGCGGCAAACAGCAGTCCGTGGCAAGGCAAGAACCCCACTCAGCAGGGGCTTACAACGTTTTTAAGCGCCTCCTGGCGCTACAGAATGATGTGTGTAGCCGCAGGGGCAGCTGGGAGATGAAGTCCTCCGCCCTCACTCCACTCGACAACCTCGCCAGCAAGGTGGTGGTTCCTGCGAGTCGGCGGGAGGTGGGCTAAGGGCTCCGGTAGCAAAGCAGCACTTGGGGAGAGCAGCGCTATCCCGTAAACCAGGCGGCAAACAGCAGTCCGTGGCAAGGCAAGAACCCCACTCAGCAGGGGCTTACAACGTTTTTAAGCGCCTCCTGGCGCTGCAGAATGATGCGTGTAGCCGCAGGGGCAGCTGGGAGATGAAGTCCTCCGCCCTCACTCCACTCAACAACCTCGCCAGCAAGGTGGTGGTTCCAGCGAGTCCGCGGGAGGTGGGCTAAGGGCTCCGGCGGCAAAGCAGCACTTGGGGAGAGCAGCGCTATCCCGTAAACCAGGCGGCAAACAGCAGTCCGTGGCAAGGCAAGAACCCTAGCTAAAAACTTGGTACATGCTGATTGGTAAGGTGATTGAGAGCTGCACATGAAGACTGTGGAGTCACTGATTACTGTGTTTCGCGAATTTGATTGCATAAACTACCTGAGATATGGGTTCCTGGTATTTGGAAAGAGTGAAGAGCTAGAGGTGGAAAACCCATACCTCTACAGAAAATTAATCCAAACCCGTTTTGTGGTGAAAGGCAGAGAGGGAAGTTTCAATGCTGTGGCTCCAGATATGAAACTGGATCAGATGATCCCGAGATCACAGAAAAGCTCAAAGGGAATTGTTGGTCAGGGACATAAAAGTAAATATGTTGCTCAACATCAGCTAATTTACCATGAATCCTTTCTATTTGCAATGTTTTCAGAGAGAAGACAAATTCAAAACGAATGGACCATCGTAAAACTGTTTCTCACCACAAACTTGTGGGAAAGAGAGGGTAACATTTTAATAAACATTTTGACAGCCTTCTTCATTTCATGCAGCAGCAAGAAAACCCCTTTGAAATGACTGAGCCTGTGTGACTACAAAACGTTGTTGCCAAACAATATGTAGATAACGATATAAAGACATGTCTACTACATGTCCTTGAAAATGGATCGAAACTATATGCAGAACTGAAGCAGGATAGATTTGTATTGAAAGAGAAAAAGCTGTTTGACATTATCACTAAAGCTAAATTTCCACACTTTAATTGTCATGGTAAGAGTTTCGTCCAACCAGCCACTACAAAAGAGGTTACAAAAAAACAACTTTCACAAGCACACTAGGAGATGGATGTAGCAAAAGAAAAGGGGGAATTTATCAAGGACATTCTGTCGCCTGATCTTCTTCCAATAAACACATTATTTGATGGAGATGTTGCAACCAAATCAGTGAAGCACAAACTCATACAAGAGCTCGAAAAAAAACTTTCACCTGAAGAATTTCAATTCAAAAAGGTGGAACATTTGACCTTGCCTGCATTAAAAATGTAAAACCTATATATGTGCAAATTGATCAATTCTGGTCATCAACATCAAACAAGATGAACTTGGAGATGTTAACTTACCAAAACATTGCTAATGCTTCAGTGAACACTGAATTTCCAATTATTGCAAGTGAAATGATTGTCAATGAGGAATTAGTGCCTGCAGAGATATATTCAAAAGATACGGGCCATTTTGCTCAAGAACTTAACAGCAAATTGGAGGAAGCTGTCCTTAGTGTTGTGCCAAATGTTGAGTGGGTTGTTCAAAATAGTTCCAATCGAGTCATTGTAATGTCAAATGGCACAGATGTTCTTATTGTGCTACTTAGATTTGTTGCAATGCTTATAAGTCGAGGATCGTCAGAGTTATGGATACTTTATGGAGCAGGTGAGAAAAGACACTTAATCCCGCGTCATATTCTGTACAAGTAGCCTGACCCAGAGATGCCCAGTGTTGTTAACCAGGAAGATATTCTTATGGGTGATGGCACTATGAGCAAAATTGGAACAAAGCTTGGAGCTTTAACTGCTGAACCTGTGGAGTTTCTAAATGGATTTGCTGAGACAGAAGAAGAATGTGACTTTAAAGACGTAGAAAATACTTTGTGCATGTGTGGAAAATGAGTCACACATTTGACGATCTTCAATAGAGTGAGTTCAAGAGATCAGTCCAACTAAGTAACCATCCATCGACATCATATTCTATGCTTGGACACATTAAAAGAGCGTTCTACTTGATCAGAAGATGTGAACATGTTTTGGACCATGCATATGTAGAGGAAGATCGGTGTGAATTTGGTTAAAAAGATATTAATGGGGTGCTAAAACCTAAGAAATTTCAAAAGCCTCTACCCACAGAACTTACACGTACATGTACTTGCAAAACCTGTGCTACAAAAAGATGTCCCTGTCAATATGCGCTTCTCAAATGTTCAACATTCTGCAAATGTACCACAAGCGATTGCTGAAACAAACAAATAAAGTGAACTATGAAAATGTGTTTAAAAAAGGAGTGATAAAACAAAATCATAGTCAGATCATAAACATGGTTAGGTGTACACATAAAAGGATTAAAAATCATTATTATTTGTTTCATTTCTATACATGTCTCTTCTTCCTCTATTATAGCCGCCATTTTGGAAAATGGCAGAAGGGTTGCTTTGGGAAGTTATTTTCGGTCTTATGAGACTACTTGACCCCCAAAACCTATGTTTTGATACCAAAATGAAGTATTTAGGTCACATAGTTACTGAACTATTACATCATCACTGCAACATATCTGCCATTTTTTATAAATGTTGTCCAGAAAAATTCAGCCCGGATCAGCAATGTCTACCCAAGCTAAATTACTTCTCTAATAATCCAAAAACTCAAATCAAAAATGAAAATCACTGGACAACAATTTGTTTATGGAGTTATATCAGGGGCCGGGATTAGCCACTGCAGTGTTTGCGGGTGCAGTTTTAAACTGCCATGTCGACCTGGCAAGTACTACAACTTGCCAGGCTCAAACCTTCCCTTTTATTACATATAAGGCACTACTAAGGTAGGCCCAAGGTAACCCCACGGGCAGGGTGCAGTGTATGTGAAAGGTAGGACATGAACTGGTGTACTTTACATGTCCTGATGGTGAAATACTGCCAATTTCATTTTCCACTTTTGCAACAACTCTCTCTCATAGGTTATCATTGGAGCTGTCTTGTAACCTCTTACAAGTGTAACTTACAATTGGGAAGAGATAGAGATTTGGAGTTTCGGGTCTCTGAACTCGCAAATTAAAAAATACATCTTTTAGTAAAGTTGGTTGTTATATTGCTTGTTTGAAAATGCCACTTTTAGAAAGGGGGAATTTTCTTGCTTTACTATTCTGTGTCTCTGCCTGCCTGTGGAATTTAGGTCTGGTTTAGACTGACAGTTGGGATGTTTGTGCATTCACTCTAGACAGTCACATAAAAGGACCTGAGGTGTGCCCTGCATATCCTGATGGCACATCACCAGGCTGATGGTTCTTCCTGAGCCAGAGTGGTGGGAGAAGTTGTCACTGACACCTGAATAAGACTCTGCCTTTACTCACACAAAGCTGTTTCTACCCCCCTCTAGTGTGTCTGTTGCTAGGTCAGGGAAAGGCAGGGTCTTGTGCACTACAAAGACTTTCCTTTGAAGTCTGCCTACTTCAAAGGCAGAAACTGGTATAAGTACTGGAGCTGTGGTACCATAACTTCAGAACACTTCTGGACTAAGAGGAGATTCTGTCAAGAAGAAAATCTGGAGAAGCTGTAGGAAGGAAACTGCCACTCTGCTTGTTGCTGTGTCGGGCTGGCCTGCTGCTTGCTGTTTCTGTCTTGGGCAGTTAAAGAACTTGACTTTTGCTTCCTTCATCCTACTTGCCAAGGTTCTCCAGGGGCCTATGTTGGCTTGCCTCCTGTTAAAAAGTCTCCAGGCCATCAAAAACTTCACCTGAAACCCCTGAACACCTCTGCTGGGAGTTCTGACCTGCCAAGGTGTACCAATTCCAGTACCAGGCATTTGGAGGTGGTCTGGCTGCAAAGAAAATCAAAACTCCACGCATTGACCTTCAGCACCCGTTTTTCCTGCCGCATTCTTGCCATACTGTTGAAAAACCAAAGCATTGCCAAGGTGCGGCTGAAGAATCGACGTAGCGCCTGCCATGCAGCTGAAAAGATCGCCACAGCCCGAGTCCTGAGCACTGTATCTCCGACGTCCAAGGCACCCACTCTGACTCTGATGCAGACCCTGCTGTGCGGCTGAAAAATTACACATTACCTGCTCGTGACTGGAAAATCGACACAGCGCCCGTTTCGATGACGTTGCAATGACCTCAGCACATCCGTTTTTTTAGCGCATCGCATCTGTGTGCCATGTACTTCATCGGTGTAGCCCAGCAGTATGAAACCAAGGCTGCATGTCGGGAAACCCGAAGCATCAGCTCCCCTGTCAGTAAGGAATCGATGCATCACCTCTCCTGCGCGGCAGTAAGTATTCAATGCATCATCTCTCCAGGCACTAAGGAATCAATATATCACCTTCCCTGCGAGTAAGGAATCAACGCATCAATTTGTTGCCTGGCGCTTCAGCTCCCCTGTGCCTGTTTTTGTTTTTCATTTTGGCACATCCCAGGTACTTTGTCATAAAAGTGACACATCAATAGTTTCCTATGTATTGAACTGTTTTGAATCTTTTAAAAATGATATCTTTACTTGTGTGTGTTGGATTTTTGTCATTTTAGTTTTGTTTTTCCGGCACCTAGATATCTATACGATGAAGGAGCTGAAGGGCGTCTGAAAGCAGAGGGAGCTGGCTGTGAAGAGGAGATCCCCAAGGATCTTGAGGCAGCCCTGTTTTGTCATGAGGATGCACGCTGGGTAGCAACACTATCAGATGACTCTAAGGAAGAATCTGAGGAGGAGGAATCTGAGGGAGAGGATCCCTAGTCAGAGTCCCAAGAGGGCAGTGGCTCTAAGATGGAAGCCGATGAGAAGAAAAATTATTTTGCAGAGGCACCAGGGGAGAAAGGGGATCCCACCGATAGGAAATCCCCTGCTGAATCTACTGCTGGCAGCAGGGTTTTCTCTCCAGGTCTGTCTGCAGAGGAGCTGGAGAACAGGCGAATAGCCAGGAAGCTTGAGTTGGAGCTTGTAAAGCTGAGGTTGGATCAGGAATGGGAGGTGGAGAAAGAGAAATTAGCCATGGAGGAGAGAGAAATACTTTTGCTCATGACCTGAGAATGAGAGAGTTGGAGCTGTAGTTGAAAGCCAAGAGGGCTGAGTCCAGTACAGATGGTTGCAGCGAAAATATAATATCCTGTACTTCAGAAAAGGTTCTCATACCCAGAGACTTGGTGCTGACTTCAAGGAGGGGGATGACAAATACCAGGGGGTTCAGGTTTATGAGGTAGCTCCAGAGGTGCATAGGGTTCCTGAGGTGGATTGAGGAACTGACACCTGGAGACATGTTCCTAGTGGTGGGAGGGACACTTCACTGACTCTAGAACAGGGTGAAAGGGAGACACCCCAAAAGACTGTAGATTGAGTTTCAGGGACAGTCAGATACTGTCTCACCAGTTTCACGAGGGTGATATGGGGTACTTTTTCAAGGCACTGGATGGTGGAGTGAAGGGTAGTATGGTTAACACATGGGAGCGGCTGGACAATTTGATTACTGGAGAACATATGTTCAGTCACGGTTTTCCAGAGCTATGCCAACACCTGGTGGAGTGTGAGTTCTTTGACCCAAGGGAGCTTGCACTGGAGGCAGACCTTTTGGTGGATGCCAGAGGGTCTGAAGAGGCTTTTGGGAGTGATCCTGAAGGGAGTGGCTTAGACTTTCCCCGACAGAGGAAGTGGGGAAGTTGTGCAAAAGCCCAGGTAGGTCCCAGTGGAGTGGGATGGGTAGAGTGTCCCATGTTCCTTCTCAGGGTAGAGGTGGGGGGCAGATGCTCATATTGCCCAACATCCAGTCCCAGGGCCTGGATGGTTCCCAGAGCGAGCACCAGGAAAGGGGTCTTGTTTGTATCAGTAGGCCATCCCATGAGGGGGATCCCATAGTCCAAAAATCATGATGGATGGGGAATGAACCACTTGTGTCTTTTTTGCCAGAGTCTCTGGAAAGAGTAATCTTAAGAGCCTCAACCATGCTGTCACGACCTACAGTGTTGTATTGCTTCGCTCTCCTAAATAATAGAAAATACCACCCTCCCACACAGAGGCACAAACACAGCGAAGCAATGTCAAATGAACAACATTCAAATGTGTATGGATATATATATATATATGCAAGCAATAATATCACACTTATAAGTAGGCAAAAGCAACTGTTAAATGCATGGAATAAAAAATACATGAAATGATTTACAAGCAGATAATAATATAATGGACGTCCACTGCAAGGAATCAGAAAGATATATATACACTAAAAACATCAGATGATTGCAACCACTGAAGACTTGAATGTGCACAGACACACTCGCACATCACAAAGTCAATACTCAAAGAAAACATCTCACCGGCTGCAAACACTGCCTCTTAGCCCACTCCTGCCGGGGATGATTCACAGCCTAGGTTAAGAGCCTCAGCAAGCCAGGTTCCTGCACTGAAAACGCGTCCACTTTTCAGGCCCAAATTCTGGTTTCCAAGTGAACAAACCACAGCTTTATAATCTCAAAGTACAATAGAAGTTTCCGAGGAAACTTACTGGAGTTGGCCACTTTCCATGCTATCATTCCAAAGGCAAAAGAGTTCTCACGTTTCTTCTGCACTCTCATATGTTCCAGCCCTTATCTAAAGGAAGCTTACGAAAGACCAGAAAACAATCTCCAAAAACCAAACAACCTTGAGCGTGACTAGCCTAAACAACTTGAGTAATCTGGGGGACAGATCAAAAAATCAAAGGGGGGGAGGAGCCTAGCGCGCACCCAAGATGGCCGCGTAGGTGCGAGGCTCCCGAGGACCTCCGCGACCTCCTGCATAAATCCTGACCGAATCCTGTCCTAGATGAGGGGACTGTGTTTGTGAACCCGAACTGAGGTGACGCCCGTTTCCCGTTTTCAATTCGGACTTCGGACACCGGCGGGAGCACCGATCAAGGTTTGCGGCCTTCTCCACACCGGCCCCCCGTACTGGAGTTGTGGGGCGATCCGGCGACAAAGTGAATAACAGCGGCGGGCAAGGCCGGGCGACTCGCGCACCCCGCACTTTCACTTTCGCTTTTGCGCCCTCCTTGCTGCCAGGCGAGGTAGGGTCGCGAAGCGGTGTGCGGTGGTGTGGCCTCGTTGGGGTGCCCTGCCGGCCCGCCGGCTGCGGTCCGTCCTGCGGAGCGGTGGTCGCCCCCCCCCAGAGCCCTTGAACGGGATTGTCTACCCCCTTTTTGAGGAGATTGGCTCGATTTGGGGACCGCGACCATGGCCACAAAACAAGATGGCGACCGGGCTAAGGTGAAGTCGACCCGTCGTGGCGCGGCCCATCAATCCAACAACATGGATCGCTACACCCTCCAGAAGGGGTCTCCAGAGGCGCTGCGTAGGTCCCCTACGGGCCCGACTGATGCTCCTGCTCTGCCCACGGACCTGACCCTCCGAGACGTCATGGGCGCCATCGCCGAGATGAAGGCCTCGGTGGACCAGCGCTTTGACACTCTGGCGCAGAAGATCGACTCGGCCCTCGTGGACGTGGGCCTCGTGAGAGCCGATCTGTCAAAAACAAATGACCGGGTCGATTCTTTGGCCCACTCTACCTCGGGCCTCACATCTGACGTGGCGGCCCTCCAACAGGAGGTGCGCAGGCTTGGCCAGGCGAGCGCCCTGATGCACCGTCGACTGGAGGATTCCGAGGGTCGGGCCCGGAGAAACAATGTCCGCATTATCGGGGTGCCGGAAGGACGCGAGGCAGAGGCAGCGGATCTGTTTGTGGAGGACTTGGTCCTCACCCATCTCCAGCCTCGGGGGCTGAGTAAATTCTTTGCAGTGGAACGTGCCCACAGGGTCCCCGGGGGTAGGCCTAAGGCCGGAGCCCCTCCGAGGCCTCTCATCGCCCGGATTTTCAATTTTCGGGACAGGGACGCTATCCTGCAGACTTCCAGGCTACAAGGGCCGGTCAGACTTGATAATATGGATATAAATTTCTATCCTGACTTTACTCCGGCGGTCCAAAAGCAGAGACTGAGCTTTCTCGGTGTCAAACGTCGCCTACGGGACCTGAATCTCAAATATGCGATGCTTTTTCCGGCTAAGCTGAGGGTGGAGGTGGATGGCCGCACGCACTTTTTTGATCGTCCCGAAGCGGCCGGGGACTGGCTGGACACTTTGCCCGGAGATCGGGGCCGGGGGGGTGAGGCTTTGAGCGGTTGGTGGGGAGGGCCCGCCGGATCAGGACTGAGGGACTAATGGTAGGCCTTGCTCTGGACTGTGTTATTGTCACCATTGACTGTTAGGGTAAGTTCCCCTCCTGTGGAGGTCGTGTGGGGTCTCTTGGGGGATCTCCCTCCTCCTCTGGGGGACTAGTTAGTTTTCTTTCTATGGGGCGACAGGCACACTGCACTTTGGGGGGGCTGTTTGGGCTCATGCAGGGGTGCAGGGTGGGGGGAGTTCTGTTGGGATGGGTGGGTTGGGGTGGGGTGTGGTTCGTTTCTACCGCAAGGCAAACCCTTCATTGTATTGGTGTTTTTGAGATGCTCTCGGGGGGACAAATGATGGCTTCTGTATGTGATGGGGGGTAGGGACCTGACTTTGTTGTCCTGGAACGTTAACGGACTGGGTGATAGGATTAAGCGGGGTGTGGTCCTGCAATATCTGAAACGGATTTCGCCTGATGTGGTCTTTTTGCAGGAGACGCACCTCATTGGTAACACCTTTTGTGCCATGAATCGGCGTGGCTATCGTTTGGTGGCCCACTCGGGCTTCACATCAGGCTCACGAGGGGTGGGCATTATGGTCAAGACCTCGCTCCCGCTAGAAATAGACGAGGTGCGCCATGATGAGAGGGGACGCTACACTGTCTTGGTGGGGAGAATGGAGGGCAAAGTAGTCGTCTTTGTCTCAGTGTACGTCCCACCGGGGTTACAGTCCACCACCTTTGCGGACCTGGGACACCTCCTGCTTGACCTTCCGGGGGGGCTTCTGGTGGTTGGGGGGGACTTCAATGCGGTGGCCTCTGGGACTATGGATCGCTATCCCCCTAGGGACCTCCCCCGGGCACAAGCGTGGCTGTCTGGCCTTTTGGACACACTGGGATTGGTGGACTGTTGGCGTCTAAAGCATCCCACTCAGCTGCAATACACCTTCCACTCGGGGGCCCATGGTAGCCTTTCGCGGCTTGATCATGTCCTTGTCCCTGCGGCCTATGCCGGGAGAGTGGGGGAGGTGCGCCATTTGGCGCGGGGTATTTCAGATCATTCCCCACTCCTGTTGCACTTTGATGTCTTCCCGAGGGGGGAGGGTAGGGTAGCTCCAATCAACGCCTGGTACCTGCGCGACCCCACTATTCGTGCGGACTTGATTAAATCCTTGCAACGGTATTTCGAGGAGAATGTGGGGTCTGTCTCGTCGGCCATCTCCCTGTGGGAGGCTTTCAAGACAGTGCTTAGAGGGGAGGCCCTCTCCTTTATTTCCCATGCCCGGAGGCGCGCACAGGAGGAGGTGACCCGGGTGGAGGCCGAAATTACTGAACTGGAGGGTGATCTGGGGAGTGGGGTGACTGACGCTGCGCTGCACGTTCTACACCTTAAGCAGGCGGCCTATAGGTCCCTCGTCACGGAGGCGGCCAGGGGCCTCAGCAGAGAGCAACAGGGGCGATTGTATGATGTGGGTGATAAGGCTGGCAAGTTGATTGCGTGGTTGGATAAGAAGGAGAGAGCTAGTCGTGTGGTCCCGCTGATTGAGAGAATGGATGGTGTACGTGTTACTGAGCCGGAAGGCATTGTCTCTTGCTTCGCAGATTATTTCCGCGAGGTATATTCCCCGGTTTCTCCCTGCCCGGAGGAGGATTCCCAGGCCCTGCTGCGTGACATCGCGCTGCCCTCCCTCTCAATGGAGGACAGGGAGTTGATGGATGCCGCCCCCACCTCGGACGAAATTGCCCTCGCCATCCGCTCGGTCGCTTCTGGCAAGGCCATGGGCCCGAACGGCATTCCTATCGAGCTGTATAAACTGCGACCGGATGTACTGGCACCCCATCTCCGCGCAATGTTCCTTGCGGCCCACTCGCGGGGCTCCCTCCCGCCGGACCAGCGTCTGGCTACCATCGTTGTTATCCACAAGGAGGGGAGACCGCGAGACCGGGTCACATCCTACCGGCCTATCTCGCTCTTGAACGCGGAGCCTAAAATCCTAGCCAAGGTGCTCGCCAACCGGCTGGTCGGCGTGGTGGGCGATTTGGTCCACCAAGACCAGTCCGGCTTTATTCCCCATCGCAATACGGCCCTTAATCTGCGGCGCTTGCACGGGGTGCTCGCGCGTGTTCCGTTCGTGCGGGAGCCGGCCATCTTGGCGTCCTTGGACGCCACCATGGCGTTCGACACGCTCGAATGGCCCTACATCTGGGCGATGCTGGCGAAATTTGGATTTGGCCCGGGATTCATCAGTTGGGTCAAATTGTTGTACTCGGACCCATTGGCACAGGTGGTGGTGAATGGTCGAGTCTCGGCCCCATTCGTGCTGGGACGGGGCACGCGACAGGGTTGTCCCCTGTCGCCGCTCCTTTTTGCATTGGCCTTGGAACCCCTGGCGGAGTGGCTGCGGTGGCACCCTTCTATCCGTGGTCTCCGTTGGACCCCCGAGTATGAGGACCGCGTGTCCCTCTACGCGGACGATATCCTTTTGTACTTAGCCTCCCCGCGCAAGTCACTGATTGTCCTGGTCGATGTTTTGCGCTCCTTTGGCCGTAATTCAGGCCTTGTCATCAACTGGGCTAAATCCTGTGTCTATGTGCTTTCCGGGGAGGCTCCTGTCCTCCCTCGGGGTTGTCCGATCCAGATTGCCTCGCAGGGATTTCGATACCTGGGGGTCTATATTACGCTGGACCCGGTGGCCCGCTACGAGCGAAATTTGCTTCCCCCCCTCCAGCGCTTGAAGGAGGACGTCGCGCGCTGGCGGCGCTTGCCGCTCTCGCCGCTTGGCCGGGCGGCATTGTTCAAGATGATGTCATTGCCGCGCTTTCTGTACGCTCTCCAGAACACTATGGACTTGGTCCCGGCGCGCTACTTCCGTGAGGTGGAAAGCTTGCAGCGCCGTCTGTTTTGGGACGGGAGGCCGCGTATAGCTCTGGCAAAATTGACGCTCCCGTGGTACGACGGAGGGATTGCCCTCCCGGATATTAAGCGGTATTACTGGGCCTCCCAGTTAGCTGCAATTAATCACGGTTTCTATGGGCCCGCCCTAAACCCGGCATTTGAAATGGACAAAATGCTCCTGCCCGGTGGCGACTACAATCGAGCGCTCTACACTAGCGTGCCCGATTCCCGCTTGACGGGACCCACGCGTGTCATGGTGCGAGTATGGCACGCGGCTAATGCAGCTATGGGATGGAAGGACCGTTTGACCCGAGCGTCACCGTTGTATGCGTCGGAGAGGCTGGGCTCTTTGTGGACCTCGAAGGGCTTCGAGAGGTGGGACATGATAGGCATCAGTACAGTGGGAGATCTCTGGACGAGGGGAGGATTCAAAACATTCGAGACGCTGCAGGCGGAGTTTCAGCTGCAGGGCAGTGAATACTTTCGCTACCTGCAGATCCGTCACGCACTGGGTTCCGTCTTCCCAGACGTGGCCTCCATCCCGGAGTCCTCCCCCCTGGAGGATAGAGTGCTAGATGGCCACGTTCCGGACAGCACGATCTCCCTCATTTACAAGAAATTGATAAATGACCGCTCGGGCTTACTGACTGGCCTCCGCGAGGCTTGGGTTGCCGATGGGCTGGAGTTGGACAACGAGGACTGGATTTCCGCGGTGGCCTCTCCGAAGGAGGTGGCCATCCCGGCTCGCCTTCGCTTCGTCCAGCTTAAGATACTCCACCGGGTGTATATGACGGGGCCAAGGCTTCTGCGTATGGGCTATGCCGAGGATGGATTGTGTAAGCGTGGGTGTGGTGCTTTGGCGACTTTTTTGCACATTCTGTGGGAATGTCCGAGGGTGGAGCGATTCTGGCGTGGTGTGCATGAGGTCCTGCGAGCGGTTACGCATGTCGCGCTGTTGCCTGAAGCGAGGAGATGCTTGCTGAATGTGTGGGAACCGACCGATTACTCGGTTCCGCAGACGCGATGGGTGACTCTGGGATATATGATAGCTAAACGTGACATTGCTCAACTGTGGGGATCCCAGAGGCCCCCGGCGGTGTCAGCCTGGAAAGAACACATGGATTGGTGCATGTTCCGAGAAAAGGTGGTGTATGTGGCGCGGGGTAAGCCTGGGGCATGGGTGAAGATATGGGGCCCCTGGAACGCCTACCGCGGGGGTATTTGCGAGCCGCCGTTGTTGCCTCCCACTTCACCAGCTCCATCCCCCTAGTTGACCCCCCCCCCTCAGCCCCGGGCACATTGTTCTCCCAGTCCCGGATCTGTTTCCCTTCCCCTCTCTGGATTTCTTTGGATGGTTGGGGTCCCCCACTGGAGGAGCACGTGTCGTCATTTTCGATCGCGGGTTGCCTTGCGGGTGTGGTTTTATGTTGTTGTGTTGTATAAAACGAAACCGTATTGTGGGCTCAGAGTCATGTGGCCCACGTTGTTGATACCTCCTGCTTTATCGTCTCTGCAAAGTCAGGTGCCTTATTGTATGTATGTCATTTGCTTCTGTCACTTTAGCGGCCGGCCGGAAGGTTGTAGGCCCATACTTGTATATATTTGAGATTGCAATAAACGGTTTCAACAAAAAAAAAAAAAAATCAAAGGGGGGAGTAAAGAGGGAAAAAGTAGAATCGTCCTCCTCGTGATATCGTAATTCAACAAAGGGATTCTTCCATTATCTACATAGATATATATGTGTATAAGTGTATATTCAGATGGCTTTTGAAACATGTCGACCCTGTAGAAAGTGACCCATCAAAGTACACTATCTACACCTCCCCACTTTTACTATTCTCAGCTAGGGAAACCAATAATGTGTACTTTTTTTCCACTAGCCAGGGAATTTTTAAAATCATCACATATATATATATATATATATTTTCACGATCCCACGCACTACACATACACACTAATCACTAAATTAAGTACTGCCGCGTCTACGTAGGTAGCAGCACGCCCCGTACCGTAGAGGGGCAGAAAGACCCCAATGATGAAGCATGACACTGAATCAGATTTCAGTGTGTGAGGGGTATTTTACAATTTTTTTAACACTGCCCTTCCTATAGACTAGAGAAGGATTTTTCCAGACATCATCATTAGAGCACATTAAAAACACTTGCAGTAAAACTGAGTAAACTGGGGGACTGCCTGTGTGCGCAAAAGCTCAAGCTAGACAGAGTCAGAATTCAAGATGGCATGAGGGCATGTCAAAGCCAATAGTAAGAACTTCATAATACTTCCCAATGTACAACACAATGCACATGTGTGCACCACTGCCTATAGCATCATACACTTCATCTCCCAATGTACAGCATAGTGCACATTTTAGCACCATTGCATATAACACTTCACTCTTTTCCCTCTCTCTCTCATGCTTTCAAATGCACATCCCACTCGTTCTGTTCTTTTTTCAAGGCTGTTCTACTCTGTGAAAGCGCTCCTACACTAAAACTACAAAGAGACACAAAAGAAATCTTTGCGGAAACGTGCACATGCAGGGAAAATGATGTCGTACATTCAAGCTAGGGTAAAGTAAAACACCAAAAGTCAATTCAAATAATGGTAGTCAAAGGTTCTCACGTGGTTTCAATATATGGGAGTGCCTTAAGCACTGCAAGTGTGTGTTTATCTCTGCTTGCCTGATCTGGTGGATAGCGTCATCATCAAGTCTTTATCACTTGAGTTTCCCATTCTCCAATTGATACTACATCCTTCACCAGGAGGGAGACTGTCTGTATACTGACAGTGGCATGTGCTTAAAATTATCTCTTGTTCAGTGAAATGGTTTAAATAAAAAAATCTGGATAAGGATAAGGTTAAAAACTGTGCTGTGTTGGCATGGGCAATTTATTATTTCAAAACACCTAGTAATCAGGTCGACATGATTCTGCCAACATAAGCCTAACAGGTCTTGTGGCTTTCATCAGGAACATTATCGTTGAAGGCCTACATTTTAGGGTGCTTCAAAAGCATGCAAAAGTGTGAGCAAGTTTGGTCACTCACCCATCTTCTTCTTGGGACACAATATGTTCTGAGTACGAAACAGTTACTGCTTCTACATTGGAACTATAACTGAAAGGGGATAACAAAAGAAGACAGACATTCAATACAACATTTGTGACTTCTGAGGTTTGGTAGTAATTCCTTAAGAACCCAGTGTGACCATTTAACATATATAAAAATTGTTATTGTGTTCTGATTCCATAATGTGACTATTGTGCGCCTGAGCTCCTCTTTAAAATATGAAGAACTGTGCCGGTTAAAAATCTTGTTATTCTTAGGAAAGGTCTGTTGCTATTTAATGTTAAAAAAGTAGGGAAGAGGTGTACCTGTTAGGAGAATTGGTATAGCTCCCTGGACATGGGTGGGGAGCGCTCGGTGCAATTTTGTGCTGGCTCTGAAAAAATGACCAAATGGGAAAGACAAATGAGCGCAGCTTATGTCATTCAATTGCAATATTTAAAAGGGAGTAAAAGAGGAATTAAGTCTCGGTGAACTGCGAGGTTGAGAAGTTTGGACTCACCGGGCCAGCTGCTGCGTTGATTAGTTGTACGTGGATTCGGCGTCAATGCCATATTGCCCTAATTTTACAAAATGATGTGGGGCGTTCATGACGTTAGCCTATGTCGTTTGGGAGATTTCTGAAAAATGTTACAAGATGTGGGAATTAATGATTAATTTTGAGAAGACTAATATTTTTATCTCAATTCAATGAGAAGAAAGAATATATGCTATTCTTAATAGAACATGTAATCTTATAAAAACAACATAGATAAAAGACTTCCATTTGATGTATTCGAACTTGGAGGTCTTATTTTACGGGATGAAATTTCTAGGATAGGAATGGTTGATGTAAATTTTCTGCCTCTTACTGCCGTCAAGAGGGTCGTAAAAATAAGGACACTGACTGGTCTCTTGTGCAGTGTTGTGCTCGATAGAAGAGGTTGCTTGTCTTTATGAAATGGTAGTGTGTTTGTTATCGTTGAGCTAAGAGTTACTATTAAACATTCACTGTGATTCTGATCATAAAGGTCTCAGGTTGGAACGGTACACTGTACCATGCTTTTTTGGTAATGTGTGTTAAGTGCTAGCCAGGGGATAGTGTCATTTAATTCCTTATCAAACATTTTAAGATAGTATACCCATCTTTGCTCTTTTGTAAACAGAATTTGTTCTGTATCACTTGTGTTTTTCAAGGTCTCTGAACTCACCCACTCCCAGTCATTAGCAGTATGCTGCATAGATAAGAAATGTTACTCATTTGCGTGGTGATTTTATTGCACCTTATAATGCTCCAGTGCTCTCCTTTCCAGGTTTTCACTTTTGTGCAGGTCAAGCCAATGTATCTTAATTGGCATGGGAAGGTGATCATATAGATTGCGTGTGTAGTATTGCAATTGGTGTGACGTCTCTATGTCAATTCTAGATTCTCTGTGAGGTGTAAAACTTTTGCAGCTTTGGTTAAATGACATCCTGCACATGTTCCACATGGGAAGTGTCCGGCCACTGGTTATAGACCCCATGCGATGAGGACAGTGTTTTCTTTGGGTTGACTGAGTGGTCGTGTGTGGACCAACTTGCGCGAAGGTTACTGGTTCTTTTATGGGCAAACCTGGATTTTGGCTACTATAGTTTGCCTGATGTAATTAAACTCCAGTGTTTATTGATTGTTTTTTTTATCATGTTGGAAGCTGTGCTGTTTGTTGTGGCACGCGTAAGGACATCATTCCCTTGGCTTTTTTGTTGCTTCTAAAAAGATTTCTCAATGTTGGTTCTTTGCTCTTTTTTGGCATTTATTGATGATATTAAGAGGATAGTTTCAGTTTTGTAGTTTTTTTGTTAAATCTGTAGCCTGTCTTTTATAATCCTGTGTTTCACTGCAGTTTCAGCGGATTATTAAAAATTGACTGCAAGGTAAGTTTTCTCTGAGTAGTCTTGGGTGTTTTTTGTTGTAGGTTTATAGAAAGTTCTTGTTTTCAGACTTGTTCCATCGGCATAGATAGTAACATCTAGAAAATCAATGGTGGTAGGATGCGTTGTGTGTGTGAATTTGAGATATTAATCACAAGTATTTATCCATTTGAGAAAGTCCAGAATAGAAGCAGTGGGCCTCTTCCCATTCAAGAGAATATCATCTACGAATATTTTCCAAAATAAGATCTGGGTCCTGAAAGGGTTAGAGCAGTGTAGGATGTGTTTTTCTTCAAAGGCGCTTATGTCAGGTCTGGCTGTGCTTGGAGCAAATGTGCTTCCAATGGATGTTCCGTGGGTTTGAAGGTATAGCGTGTCTTCAAACTTGAAAAAATTCTCTGAGAATGCTATCCGACAGCATTACAAGACAAAGTGTCTGGGAGGGTTAAAAGAACAGTTTTCTTTCATAAGAATTTCTTCTATAGTTTGCTATGTTGCCTCTTGTGATAGACTAGTATAAAGGCTTTCGATGTCTAAACCCACCATTATGCTGGTACTTTGATCATATGTAAGTCCTTTGAGGTTGTTAAAGAGGTTGTGTGTGTCCTTCAAGGAGGTTATAGTTTTCTGGACTAGCGGTCTAAGGAAATAGTTGATGAATTGTGAGAGAGAGTCCAAAATGACGCCAATGTCGGACACAATTGGACGGCCAGGTAGCTGTGTTCTTCTTCTTTCTCCCACATCTTGATTTGACCAAAGGGGATCCCATAGTGTCAGGAGAGCTGGGGAGGAGGGGCGGCTGTCACAAGCCTCCCACCAGTTCTGGTGTCTGGCAGCACATTGCTTGTATATTAAATTAGTAAAACGGCAAACTCACTGTGGCATTAGAGCAAGTAACAACTCTCTCTTAGAGGTGGGCGAGCCAACAAATCACCAGGGAGTGCGGAGCCAGAGGTCTGGCTCAGATCTTAAACCCCATGCAAGAGCAAAGCCCTGGAAATATGTTTTACGCAAATTATCCAACAAACCACATAAAATATGATAATGTCTCTTCAAAGTTCAAATAAGTGTATTTCTTTAACATGTGGAAGCTTTGATATTAATAGCTTACATTATAGCACTGCACTGAGATGTACTTATTAAAAGGAATCATTTGTACAACTGGTAAGGTTAACTCACACATTCTAAAGTGCTTTCATATATGCTAATGAAGAAAACAGAAATAAAATATTTGCCTAAGATAACACAATTTGAGCAGGAAAGCCACGATTTATCCAGGGTTTCTGGTTTCACTCTGTACAAATCTGTCAGGGATTCACAGGTAGCCACCATCCTTGCTGCCGGGGAATCGCGCTGGTGGCCTTTGCCTACAAACCTGCAGTTTTCTTGGCACATTCTTTTGCATTCTGCACTCTCATCCACACCTTAAGTGCTTGCATCCATGTGGCCTTCTGCTCACACTTTCAGTTCATCATAGTCTAGGGTATGTAGGGTATAGAGCTCAACACTTTAGGTCAGCTTTTTGGCAGAACATTGGGGGATCTGTCTACCTACGTGCATAGTGGTTTATGCTTTAATTGACTTCTTTCCCAAATGTTGCCTTGGATGGGGGTATGAATACTGGTGAGTCATCTTCAGTTGGCGAGTCATTCACAACATGAGACAGGGGGCTGAATACTGGGGTGTCATCCTCCGCTGACTAGTCACCCACAACAAATGTGATTCATACTCAGCTGCCAAGTCATTCACAACAGTATGAGACAGCCAGCCAAGATCTTGCAAGACCTTAAAGTCTTGGTGGTAATTTTTAAAGCCCTGAACTATGAGTAGCCTGGGTCCTGAACATTTAATGCTTTGCATCAAGGAATCTAGACTTGACCCATCTTTTGCCCAGCCTCTGAATTCGGATCACACTTCTCCCTCTGGATCTGATAAGCACCCAATTTAGAGCTCTCCCACTTTGATATTAGTCTGCGGCCGCTGCACTCATTGCTAGGGATTTTCTTGCCTTCCTTTGACCTCTGGCTATGAACCTGGATAAAGTAAAGCTTGGTACCTCTCACGGCCAGCGAAACCTCTGCATTCAAGCTGCCGAACTTTCTCAAAACAGCTACACTAGGGTTATTTAGCTGCGCAGCTAAGTTTGTTGTTTATTGTGTATATTGTGTTCTCTTTCAACCTCCCTAAGAACTCTATGTTTGTACAATCTGGTATGCTATTCTGTGAGGAGAAACACTAAACATCCGTGTACACTTTGTCAGTGTATTCGTGGAGATCATGCATCTACTACGTACGAAGGTTCATATTCTACGCAAGTTATGTGTTGTGATATATAATGTTGAGCTGTGACAAGTAATGTATGTACACCTGTGATATTCTTGTTTGTGTACATCATCGTGAGGTAATAGTGTGCTGCCCCTCATCCAGTGTGCTTGATTAGTAGGCCCAGTATCTTGTCTCCCCCTTGGAACACAACCAAATTCGCTTTAGGTAGCATTTGGCAGATTCCGTTTTGGGTGATATAACTGTCCTGCTATCTTTACTAACATTTTCCTTATGATTACTTGTTCTGTAGGTCCAAGTGGGACCTCTGGAGGATAGTAGATCAACACGTTTGTTATTTTGGTAAATTGTTTTAGCCTTTTATTTTAGCTTTCTATTTTAGTTTGTTCCCAAACCCCTTTCCCTTGTGTTCATCCTGACACTATTGCGTTCTTCTTCTACCAGTGGTGGTGTCTTGGATGTAGGGGAGAGATGGTGCATGCTGCTCCTGCAACAGTTGATCTTGGACCTTGTGGATGATGACCTAAAACTGTAACAAGCTCTGACAAAATCAGTCAGTAAATGGGTATCTATTTGGTTTTCCTTATGTTACGTCTTTGTTTTTACCTCTTTGTGCATTCTACTGCAGTTTTTAAAATATAGCAACAACTCGACCCAAAAGTATTGCATCGCTTTACATGAGAAGCACTTACATTACACAAATGCATTGTTTATAGACATGGGAAGATTAAGTGATTTGCCCAGATTCACATGATGTTGAGCCAACATGAAACTCAAACCTGGTTCTAGAATTCCATAGTCGGCAGCTCTGGCCGTAACACCACATCCCTGGTAGAGGAAGAGAAGCAGAAGCCACATGAAAGCTTGGCTATTTATCGCCTCAAGATTACAACAGTACCTTCAGTGGCTCGCCCACCTCTACTCTCTCTGCAAATCTGAAAAGATGACATCACTATCTAAGTTTATAGGCACTATCCCACACTTAAGTAAGCATCCAGCATCTTCCATGTTATTGCTAACAAGATGTTCAAACTAATATGAAACCTTCAGACAATAAAACTTTACACTGATGAATAGAACTAGGCTCAGCAACTGAACCACAGCTGAATGTTGTAGTTATGAACATTAGAAAGTTAATTCAGAGAAAAACAGGAACATTATAACAACTTATCTTCATTCTGCAAAGTGGTGGGCAGAGAAGATGTGCAAGGGGAGGAGATGGAAGAGGGTGAATACAGGAAAGAAATCAGCATCAGAATAGCATCCATCTTAACCCAGTTGGAGATTCACGCACCAATGTGGCACAACTAAACCATGTTAATAAACACACTTCTATATGTAGTATTACACTTGTTTCATCTGCAATCTTATCAATTCAGCATTTGCATATTAGAAACCACATAAAAAACCATTATTCACCATTATTTTTCCACGAAAATATAAACCGAGAAAACGCTACTACAAGCTTCAAAAAGCATATGTACAGGCAAAGTACATACTGGATGACCTACAATGCATGAGTGACAGAAATGTGTTTGTAGAAAGGTCAATTTCCACATTTTTCCAAATATTGCTAGGCTGGAGAATTCTACACAAACTAACCTTGCAGTAGCTGAGCCTTCACACAGTATGAGGCAGTGGTGGCCGGTAAGTTTGGTGGGTGGGGGCAGACGTGACACACTGACACACACACATACAGATAACACTCACAGCAATGCATTCACACACACGTACACACACACACACACAAACACATCCATTCACAACACTCTTCACCAAACATTCATACATACATGCAATCATGCATGCATCAAACATTAATTTAAAAGAAAAACACACACTTACCTGCAGCCAGCTCTGCCTCGGAGGTTCCAGGAGGCTTGGGACTGCTGCCTTCCCTAAAGGTCAGCCAATGAGGGAAGGCAGCAGTCCCAACGTCATCACGGAGTGGGATGGGGTCAGTGAGACTGTTGACCTCACCCCCCATCCCTGTGATGAAGTATCACTGATTGACACTCGACCCTGGGTGCTTGAGGGCTTAAAACTGAAGCTCACAGGTGCGAAACAATCAGTGACGCTACCCCTCGTCACTGAGGGGAGGGCCTTTGGTACCTTTGCTGAGCTGAGGACATCATGCCTTCAGGAGCTGTGACTTCCTCGGCCCAGCAAAGTTCAGCTCAGGCAGCCAGGGCTCCTCGCTGCCTGACCTGAAAATGAACAGTGTCTGTCAGGCTAACCTTTGTTCAGCCTGACAGACACTGTTCGTGAGGGGCAAAAGGTGGAGGGTAGTGGCCCCTCAGTCCCAAAGGGGAAGCTGCAGCTGGTATGAGGGCTGCTTTTGGCTTCCAGTCCAGCGCTGCCAATTTAGCTTCCAACTTATCTGCAGCACGGTGACATCTACCCTGCTGATGAATACAGCATGTTGGTCTGTTATGTTATGTTATACCTAATTTGTATAGCGCACGTACACCGGATTGGTTTCACGGCGCTACTCAGGAAGGTGTAAGAGTGATATGTTATTCAAATGCCTGTCTAAATAGCCATGTTTTTTAAAGTTTGCGGAAGATCATGAGATCTGTGCAGGATCTGATCTCTAGGGGCATGGAGTTCTAGTATCTGGGGCCTAGTGTGGAAAACCTGGATCTGCCAAATCATTTCTGTTTCAAGGAGGCTGTTATCAGGAGA
Organism: Triturus cristatus; assembly: GCF_964204655.1. NCBI lineage: Eukaryota > Metazoa > Chordata > Amphibia > Caudata > Salamandridae > Triturus > Triturus cristatus. The sequence goes on from NC_140591.1 coordinate 424,206,363, forward strand.
TGCATATGGGTGGATCTCAGGTTGCAGGTCGGATTGTATCTGTGGATCAAGCTATTGATAAATTTGGGGTTTCTGCCATTCAGAGATTTAAAGATAATGCATCCCATCTTGTAGGCGCATCTCTGGGATATAGGGAGCCAGTGTAGTTTCTTCAGGAGGGGAGATACGTGTTGGCGGATATTTTCCTGAAGAATCAGTCTGGCCGCCTGGTTCTGAACCAGTTGGAGACGGTGGGTGAGGTAAGCTGGTCTCAGAGTATCTGACTTTTCATGCTCCGGGAACTCTCAATGGCTTCTTATACCATCGACCATGATACAGCGTAAAGCATCTTACAGACTCACAACGACCTCTGTAGTCTCTATACTCTCCTTACTCTCCTGTTTTGACTTTTTTCTGGCCAGCACTCTTCACTTATCTTGGGGGAGGGGGGTTCTAAGTTGGTGTTGATCGCTATGCTCTTTGATGAGCACCCTAGTTATAGCTTTGCGTCATGTGTTTTTAGGTTGAACGCGTTGCAGCTGAGCGATTTAGTGTGGTGCCCATGTGCATCCGTACATAGATGATCTAGCGCTAGCTGAAGATGTCTCTGGTGGAGATCTCACACTGCCAATTTTTTAGGATCACATATTCGCATACACTTTGTGTATTATTTGTGCTATTTTGTACGGTTTGTTTCGCACTTTATTGCTAGCAGTTACGATCCAAGCGTATTAAAAAAACCTGCAACTATATCACCTTCATTGGCTCTTTTTAATTTAAGACAGCTGTGTTTTTTTAAGCATTTGTCTTTTCAACACCTGCTGTTATAGTGCATGTTGGTACATCTTTTTCACTGACGCTTTAAGACTAGTTACATTACAAGAAAAAAATGGTAGCTTATTAGTAAAATGACATTTTGTATTGAAATCACTAATTCATTTAGCATTACTTAAGGTAAAAAAGCGATGTTGGGGCATTTAAGATGTTTAGGGTTTTAGGGGTAATACCTCGTGAGAACACAATGCATTCGATAACACTAACCAGGAAGTATATAGAAATTAAAAAGACAAAAAACCGAAGCCCCTTTAATGAATTCAGGTGAGCATCACGGAGGCCATCACGGAGGCCATCATAAAAAGCCATTACTGCATGGAAGAAATCAGACAAAACACATAAACTTTTGGTCAAATGAATAATAGAGGGTTCGGGGAAAAAGAAGCTATGTTTACCTAAACAGATGTTATTTTACCTGGCTAATACTGAGCAAATGTCTCCAAGGCAAAGTGATAACTGCACTACTGGCAGCAGACTTTTCAGAGTTTGTAGCAGGTAAAAACATAATTTTTTTAAGCAGCATCAAGTTCTGAGGAAAGCAAGATTTATTTTTTTCAAATTCAACAAAGGAAGGGCTGGAGTTGGGAGAATTATATGCACATTCCTACTATCTTACAAACGTCCAGCTCAAAGGGTTTCCGATGGGAAGCATGCCAGGGAGCAATAGGAGAAGAAAGACAGCATGAGTGGCTAATGAAAGCATGGGGTAGCAGAAGGAGGAAAACCTATCATTGATGTCTGTGGAGTAGGGCCAGCAATCATTAAATGTAAACATAGCAGGAACCAATGATGTAGAGTTGAATGGCCCCATTAATTCAGCAGAGTTTACTACTTTTCGCAGCAATGCATGCAGTACACAGTGATGCAGTGTCTCATATGTGTCCTGTTGTTCCTTGTGACACCATGAGCAAGAGAATTAACTGCCTCTGCCACTAGTGAAGGAAATGGAAAAAAATGACTCCGGGAACCTGTAAAGAGAAGGTCAAGGCGTGGCAGCGGAGGGGTGGGGGTGAGTAACGAGGGGAGGAATACTGAAAAGCAGAGTGGCAGTCAAACTACTATTTTTTTTAAACGCCTGCTGCAAAAAAACGGGAAACTATGACAAATTACACAGTAGATCTGTTCGGGCTACTTAAATTGACACAAAGGGTCTGCATTTTAAAATATGTTATGGGGTTAAGTAAGGCACCTGCTGCAGAGGTCGTTATGCACCCCACACTTTTCAGTGGATAATAACAGTAAGATAACTTTGGTGGTTAATGCACTTGCGGGAGATGTCTAATGGGGATTAATGTGCCTGCTGCAAATGTAATAAACTGATTACGGATTTCTATTTTACACTGATGTCTTAGTGGGTTACTGCGTTTGTCATAGAGATCTTTTTGTAACTTTCAGTTCATAATGTTCAATTCTTCTAATATAGCACAACAAGCTAAGAAATGGCATTAAGATGCCGCATACAAACTGCAACAAACAAGGACAAGGGACACCCTACTCACTGGGAACCAGGGTAAATTATGTGTGATAGAAACAGTGGTTCCTGTGGAAAAGTTCATGTACATATTTATATACCTTTCAAAAAATATATAAAAATGTGTTGTATACACAAACGGAAGTGTTCTTGGTCTCCTTTCCGTCTGACATCTAAGTAACCCATAACTATTGCGATTGCGCACAATATTACCAATATTGATAAGTACTTTTCCAGAGGAACCACTGTTTCTGTCACGCATACAAACTGCAAAGCATGGGCTTAGAATCATACTTTTACCAACCTTTCCTTATTCTAAGGTTAGTAAAAGGGTTCCTTTGGGTCTCAATAAAGTTTTATTAGTACAGACAATCCCAGCCACCGGATTACACTTTAAATCCTGACTGGGTTTCTTCTGACAGGCACACTTAACCTATAATGCCTACCAGTAATGACAATATGCGACTCATATACTTTGTATCCCGCATTGTCTTATATAACATTTCCTGTATACTGGTTTATTGCCTCTATATATTATGTATGTGAAAGCATGAGAAAGCAGTCTGACACCCTCCCCTGGGATGAGTAGCGCTGTAAAAGAAATGAAATCAATAAATTCTTATGTGCTATTTAAATGGTTAAGTGCTAATACTCATACAGAGAGATACATCTGACATTCTTATAGTGCATGCATATCATTATATACAAGAATTGAACAGTGTAAAATACCTGCTGCCAAATCATAGTTTCTCTGAAGTACTTGTGAAGTGAGAACAAGCTGTGGGTCTTTGTTTCCCTCCATTGCTTTTGCAAGTAGGTGTTCATTCCAGGTAGCTCTCAACCAGGAAGATACTGGAAGAGAAGGAGGGCTTATGTCACTTCAAATAAGGCCTTTGTTTTGGAAGTGAAAAGAAAAAAGCCCCATGCTGCCTTCAGGTTGCTTCTCCAAACGGAAAGCAGACCATGTGTGGGAGCTGAAAATTACACCTGGAAAGCATGTTTTCCTGAGGCGAGCACGGACCCGGCTCAATAATACCTGTTGTCTGCCCCTCACTTCCCGCACTGCCTGCCACACAGCTAAAAGCTGTTTGGGAAGACTTAAAAGAGATGCCCCAGCAAAACCGCCCTAAAGTGAAGCACTGCACTGTGATTGTGTGTCCTAATAAATGAGTGCAGGCCAGACAGGCGCAGGAGCACAGTCGATTCTCACAATGTCCCATGACTATCCTGATGACATGACACATAGGGACCTAATTTGGAGTTTTGAAGGAGTAAATTATTACGGAGTAGATTCCACACAAATAATTTCCTCCACAATAACATCAATATGTAAGAGGAAGTTCAGCCGGTGGATTCTACTCTCCATTTCAAATTTCTCCCTTCAAAGTCTGAAAGAAGCTGTAAATCCTCACACATGACATTTGGAAGCTACCTCCCGCATTCACAATATATGTAACACAGCTCTTTTCCTACCCTACAAACTGGTCGTGGTGGCAGATTTATGTAGATGCTGTCAGGCAGAGCCTCACATAATGCTTGAGAAAAGTACTGGAATCACTGACTGCCACCAGCCTGTCATACTCCCATCATTTAATACTGACTCATCAACTTAGAAACTCTCTAGTAGCAAGGTTGGGTCACGTCCGCGTGCACAACAAGCTAATGTTCTTATGTCATGCCGACTTACCCCCATTAGAGCGAGTTGCTGTAAACAGCACCGGCCATTAATATTTTGACGATTGTATACAGTATATAAAAATGCTTATAAAAACAATATAAACAAAAAAACCAAAGTTCAAAAAAATAAACAAAAAATAATAATTTTGAAGGACGTTTATTTCCTTCACCTCATCTGGGTTTTCCCATAGATACATTCACTTACAGCCGGCTCTGGAATTTGAATTTGCATTTGGAGTTTTCATGCCGGAAATCGGCGTGCAGAGGTGAGCATGGCCGGTCGCGAGGAGACGGAGGCTCACTGTTGTGGGGTTGCTGCACTCAGAGGTACATGGCTACGTCAGGCCGGGGCATCTGGGGCATTTAAAGTACCCAAAGCATGCGGTGAATAAAGGAGAGAATTACTAAACCAGCCGCGGCCGCTGCAGGTAAGAGCGGTGGGGCCAGGTGAGGGGGTATTTCCAGAGACAACAATGAGGGAAAATTAAATAAATAAATAATTTCCCCTCGTGGTTGTCTCTCGAAATCCCACTTCCCCTCGCCCCACCGCTCTACCTGCAGCGGCCACGGCTGCTAAAGACATGGCTCGTGACTGGCCCTACACTTCGTTTTAGGGCTTGACTGAGACTTGATTAAGGCTTCTTATCCAGTGGAGGGGCTGCTCCTCTTTACTCCCTCGTTGCTTCTTGCTGCTTGGCCGTGTTAAGGTCTAGGACTTTGCATAGCGGCTGCATTTTGGAGAGTTGAAGAGAGTTTAAAGACTGAGATGGCACCTGAGTGATCTCAAGGCACATTTGAAGTAAGAATTAGAATAAGTGCATCCGGAGCAAGAGGGGAGTAGCGGGGCAAGTAGAAAAGCTAGCATCAAAGAAGGGATGAGTTCTTGGCTCTTGACTTTTGCCTCTTATTCAGGGAAAGTAACTGGCACAGTCTGCGAAAACAACACTTTAAGACAGCAAATGTCTCTGGTGCTGCAAATATTCAGTCTACTCATGCCCAGAGGTCAAAACGACAGGTGATTCAAGCTAAATCCGTGGACGCAAGGGTGGAGTCTTAATGCGCAGTTGAGGATGGAGGCCAAGGACAGATAACTGGTTGATGCAGGCAGTTCTAGTAGTCAGGGTGGGAGCGAGAAGGTGTCTAAATTAGAGACCCCACGATGAACGATTCAGGAAGGTCTCCTTTGGTGCTGGAGCAAATGGACAATAATATCAAGCAGGTAGCAGATAACAGGGGGGAAAGCCTCAAGTCAAGTGAAGACCAAAGAATATCCACTGTTTTTCAAACTGACAAAATCTACTATGGGGGCGGTAATGGTTTAAGTGAAAAAGTGGACTTGCCAGCAACTTTGACGGCGCCGTCCGGGGTACAGGTGGATACACAGGTAAGGCCCAAAGTAGCGGAGGGAGAAGGGGAGTAGTCTCTCTTCTCCCAGCAGGAGTCTTAGCGAGAGCCCCTGCAGGAGTCCCCACCAATGATTTCCGGGTCAAACGCATAATTCAGCAACATTCAGGCACAGTCCTCTTCGATATATGGAGCTAGCCTAAGAATTCAAGACCTGCAACAGGAACAGGGGCAGTGGCAAGGAAAAGGATAAGCTCATTAAAAGCTTCTTAAACATTATTTTGCTAAAGATAAGAGATTTGAATGCATCTCAGGTGCATGAGATTGCTTTTCTCATTTTCCTGTGAGATTGAAGGAGGCTGAAACTAGAATCTCTGATTTAGAGGGCAAGGTGATATCCATGCAGCAAGAAGTGGAAGCCTCCAGGAAAATAAGGTTGATGACCTGAGAACTACAATAGGTGGTCAAATCTCCATATTGTAGGGGTACCGGAGAGGTGCTAAGGACAGCAAGTATCCCAGTTCGTGGACTCAGTGTTAAAAAAAGTAACACCTGAACTCGTGGGGGATTTTACTATCACTAGGGCTCATCGAGGCTCATCGTTACTCCAGCTCTAAGTACCCATGCACTATATTGGCCTACATTTTGTCAAAGGCCATGGAGAAGAAGAGTTTTTTAACCATGGAAGAGCCCCAGTTGCATTTTTGTTCGAACAGGTCTGCATCTGTGGCTTGGCGATAGAGAGCGTTTGTCAGGAGGATTGATTCTTTCAGATCCCAGGGGGTTCAGGCATCCATTGTGGAACAGTCCAAGCTTAAAGTGTTGGTGAAAGGAAATTTTCATCTTTTCTTGACTACTGGGGAGGCACCAGAGCTTCTCCAGAAAATATCAAACTCGTTTTTAGACTTTGAACTTTGGTCTTTTCTATTGGGCCCCCTTTTTTTTCTTGTAGAGATTGTATTATGCAAAGTGTTGTGTGCTTCCAGGGGTTCAGGGTAAGCTTCCCTTGTGGCATGAGTGCAGTAGAGTGCAGTACCATGGCTCCCTTTTTCTGGAGGGTTTGGAGAGGGGTTGTGCGGGCAATTCCTCCTCTCGGTAAGGGAGTAGAGAGGGACACAGGGTTCATTCAGGAGGGTGAGCTTGATCTAAGTAATTAGTTTCAAAAGAGCATTACAATTTTGGAAGAGGGCAGACAGCAGCAGAGTATAGGGTTTTAGCAATGCAAACAGTAAGGTTAATTTCCTGCAATGTTAACGGTATCCTGAACAAGCATAAATATGGGGATTGATACGGTGGTTGATATCTTTTTCTCCCGAAGTAATTTTTTTGCAGGAGGCATATTTGAAGAGAAGTGCTCCAACGATTTTTATCCCCAAGAAGTATTCGAAGGTGTATTTCGTTACAGGGGTTATGGCGGTAAGAGGTGTAGCAATCTATTGTGTGACTGGGGGGTAAGGGAAGTAATTATGGACCCTCGAGGCAAATGGTTGTGGCTAAAAGTTTTAACTCCTGGTTCCCCTTTTAATTTGGTGAACTACTATAGTCCCATTAGTGACGAGATAGACTCTTTATTACGCATCCATAATATAGCTATGGGGGCAGAGGGCCCGATGATCCTTGGTGGCAGGGAATTTTAATTTTATTCAGAATTTATCCTTGGATACATCAAATACGGCTGAAGAACAGCTAAAGCCCAAGAATCAGTATGTGATTACCGTAATGAAACATGATTTCAATTCAATAGATCCCTGGCGTACTGATCATCCTGGCACAGCACAATATACATGTTTTTCTTACCGCTTTAAAACTGCGTCCGCCTTGATTTTGTTTTTGGTTTCTTAGTCACTTAAAAGGGTTGGGTCAGATAGTTGGGGGAATCATTCAGCGGTATCAATCACAACAAAATTGGCTATTCCTGTCAGAGAAGGGCCAGGTGGCAGTTCAATGGGGCTTTATTAACTGATCAGGAATGGCTGGAAGACATGCGTGCATTTATATTGGAGTTTTTTTTTATTAATAGTAATTCGGCCTCTCTTTTTGCTGTATGGGAAGCTTTTAAGGCTCTTGCACATGGGTGTATTATCGCTTATAAAGCTCATCAAAGTAAAGAACATGCCAGACAAATACAGGAATTACAATTAGCAGTGAACAATGCTATGAGTGCTGTTATTAGGTTAGCAGGAAGTGGGACCTCAAAGAACGGTTTAGAAAGGGCTAAACAAAATTTGAGAGACTTCTTTATACTAGAAAAGATCAATAATTCTAAAGCTTATCAGCAACAACTTTAAAAAAGAGAGCCAGAAAAAGTGTACATTTTTGGCTTGGTGTACGCGGATCAAGCATGATCAATCGGTTGTCAAAAAAATTGAGAATCTGTCCACTCATACATTTGTATCTGAGAAGGACAAGGTCGCTTTAGTCTTCAACAACACTATAGCCAGTAACATGAAGCTAAGAACCGGGTACCCTCATCTTGTATTGAGCAGTATATTAGCTCCTTATGTTTGACTCAACTTCCCAATTCTTCTGCTACAGCAGTGTCGGGGAAGATAATAGAGGCTGAGGTCCTTGAAGTACTGGGTAAAATGCCTAATGCAAAAGCGTTTAGAAATGATACCTACCCCGTGGAATTTTATAAATTATTTGCGAAAGAATTGGTACCCTTTCTAACTGATCTATTCAATTTCATAAAGGAAGGTGGGGAAGTTCCCCTCTCCTTTAAGTAGTCCACTATAGTGAGCTTTGTCAAAAAAGATAAATCCCCAATAAATGTGAGTTTTTATCGACCCATTAGCCTGCCTAATGTAGATTATACATTTCTGACTAAAATATGGGCTACTCTGATATTTTCAGCTAGTCAATTATTAGTCGACAGAGACCAGAGCGGATTTGTTTCCAGTCGTCTCATGGCTGCAAACACAAACTTTTTAATTCATGCAATAGATTATTTTTCGTCTAATCGAATGCCCGCAGCAGCAGTAATGGTTGATGCTGAGAAGGTATTTGACCTGGTTAACTGGGAAGCCTTATTTTTCTGTCTGCTTAAATTCAGGTTTCCGTTGTCACTATGCTTAAGAACCCCTATCAGGGAGTACAGGCTATGATAATTGTCAATTCCAGTATTGTGTATAAGGTATCTATTAACAGGGACATTCGACAGGGATGTCCCATCTCTAAAATTGATTACCTTTTTTATAGAACCACTAGCAGCAACATTTCGTAGCACAGAGGGGGTAAGTGCATCTGTGGAGGGGATGTCCAAATTGAAGCGGTTTGCAGACAACATGATTCTGTAGCATAAGCCAGATAAAACAAATGTACAGGGGGCTCTCAATTTATAAGAGGAATTTACAGGTATCAGGGGTACAAGGTCAACCGATGCATTAAAGAGCAATACTTGAGTCTTACTTTGGTTGAAGATTTACCTGTCTCCGTTCAACAGGTCAAAGTTCAAAGTCCAATCAGGTATTTAGGAATATAGGCTAAGATAAACATTCCCAGTTATTCCAGTTAAATTATACCGCTACGTTGAGGAAGGTTCAAGAGACACTGGATAGATGGTGTTATGTACCCCAAACTAGGCCTAAGTAGTAAACAACCTTTCACCTACATTAGTAATACCTTGCTCTGCATAACAGTTCTAGCACTGACCTTTTACACAGTTATGTACTGAATAAATGTCGTTGGGTTTCCTTGAAAGAAGCCTAATTTATTATACATGAGGATTCTTAGAAAAGTCCCCTGCACATGACGTACATAACAGGATTAACATATGCTGTATAAAAGTTATGCAGAACACAAAACAATGAACCCGGCTCCGTACTGCCGTACACTCCTACTACTCATAGAGTAACGAACAGTCAACTCTTATCTGTCCGAATGGAATTTTTATTAGACCATTCCTGTTTCTTATTAATTTAAAAAAATTGATCAAAACAATTTTTTGGACTGAAAAAGAAACACAGTATATACAATTCACATTAACATACACTTAAAGACAAAAATGGACGTAGACACTGTGAAAAAATGATTGGCAACAGCTTGCAACATGACAAAAGCAGCAAATGAATTCATACATTAATCTGATGCAAAACACATTTTTAGGAAAATTTACATCATATACAAAATTTAGTAATAAACATGAAAATATCCAATGTTATGAACCCCATGTGTTATTCCAACTCCAGCGTCAAAAGAGTGTCTGAATAGTCTATCAATCCTTTATCCAATAATTTCCTTCAACTCTCGCCGCATTCAGAATGAACTAAATGCCTCCCAAAATGCCAACGAGTTTCAAGACCCTGGCGAATAGTACTGGGACTATCATCAGAGCTTTATATAAATGGACCGGATATTCTACAAAAAACAAAATAAATAAATGATGCAAAAACAGCGTCAACCCAAACTAACTCTCTCTTGTACATGTAACTAACTTAGTGAGTACCTCGAATAACACATGTGGTTCATAACATTGGATATTTTCATGTTTATTACTAAATTTTGTATATGATGTAAATTTTCCTAAAAATGTGTTTTGCATCAGATTAATGTATGAATTCATTTGCTGCTTTTGTCATGTTGCAAGCTGTTGCCAATAATTTTTTCACAGTGTCTAAGTCCATTTTTGTCTTTAAGTGTATGTTAATGTGAATTGTATATATGTGTAAGTTCATGTGTGAATTTAATAAGTCTGTGTTTCTTTTTCAGACCAAAAAATAGTTTTGATCAATTTTAAAATTAATAAGAAACAGGAATGGTTTAATAAAAGTTGACTGTTCGTTACTCCATGAGTAGTAGGAGTGTATGGTAGTACGGAGCCGGGTTCATTGTTTTGTGTTCTGAATTTTGAATAGCCCTACCTTTCCCCGGTCCGTTGGGCTTAACCCCTATAGGTTTTTTCAATTTAGAGCGGGTTTTTACTCGCGAGGGTTTGGACATTAGGGCGATAGCGCCCTCTTATTACCTGATTGATTGAATCAAGGCAGGCTCCCTGCAATATTATGTCTGAAAGAAACTCTGTCTTTTTCGGAGGCACATATTCAAAATTTGATGTCAACCCCTTCTCCTTTCTCTTCAGTGACGTTAAGTACTTCAGCCCAACAACATAACAAGGCTGAAATATTGACTCGATTGCATAAAAAGCATATCCGAACTGAGCTCCACGGTCATTTCCTACTAGAGCACTTGCGAGCTGGTACTATCTCTTGGGGTCTTCAAGTGAAGAACATACCAGTTGTATTAACTGAGGATTTGGAATACAGAAAAGGGTTCAGCTACATAAACACCAAGTGTAGCCGTGATTTAATGGTTCATACCATTGAAACTGGGCAAAGATTGTGCTTGAAAGAAGTGGAAGAGCTAGACAAATTAACACAAGCGATTAAGGATAATCACTCTGTGGTGGAAGTTAAAAATTTATTAGAGAAAATAGAAAAATAAATCTTGTCATTTAAAGATAATACCATTAGCCTTAAGACTGCTAAATTTGAAAGAGACACAAAATCATTCAATATAGATCAAGTATATCCTTTCCTTAAAGACGAGTTCTACACATCGGTTGAGTCACCTAGGGCTTTATCAAACTTTCAGGGACGCTCAAGAAATTGTTTTCTCACTTTTTCGGAAACATTATCTTCAGAAACCTCCAGTAATTCAGACTCGAGGGCTGGTCCTTCACGTAAGCAGGTTGCTTTTTTAGACAAAGGCGAAGCGAGGCAGAGAGGAAGATTCAAACCCCAGCCGTGGGAGATGAGGACTCGACGACAATACTACAAGTTGTGAAACCCTCTTATATTATTAATCTATCACAGAGACAATTGACAAAAGAGGAATCTTCCGTATTAGAACTGAGCCTTAAATTTGTCCCCAATAGAATTACTGATTTTACCAAAATGAAATTGGAGGGTTCGAGTTTTGCCGAAAAATTCACCTGAAGGCATTTTTCCATGGAAAAGTATATACTAAAATGAATGAGGTTTCTGCTCTTTCTAATAAATCGAAATTTGTCCCATTCCCACATACAGTACCCAAATAAATTTTGGCTTATGAACAAACGGTATTATCAGGCATCAGCCAATTAGAAACAAAGTCTTCATTAAACGTAATATCACGAGACAGCAGCAATTGGCCATTGAGAGTTTGAAACAGGACACATCGGTGGTGATAAAACAAGCCGATAAAGGCGGTGCCGTAGTCATCTGGCCTAAGGAAATGTATGTGTCTGAAGGAAGGCAGCAGGTGAACAACCAGGAGTGGTACCGCAAGGTCAAGGATGATCCAACTAAGTCTACTCAAGAGGTTATTTTTGGAAAATTGAGAACAGGGTTCGACGGAGGATTCTTGGGTCCGAAAGAGTTTGAATATTTGTCCAAAAAGTTCCCAAGGATCCCAGTCTTATATTTTTTACCCAAAGTACATAAGAGGTTGAATAATCCCCCGGGCAGGCCAATAGTGTCCGGGAGTGATTCTCTATTAGAGCCCATTTCCAAATACGTGGATTTTTTCCTTAAACCCTTCTTGACCGAGGTACCTTCTTATGTGCGTGACACGGCTGATTTTATCAATAAGATTGAAGGCCATGAATTTGATGAGTTGACCCAATGGATGGTGTCATTTGATGTCACCTCATTATACACGCAGGTACCCCAAGATGAGGCACTTCAAGTGATTGAGGCCTACTTGGAAGAAAGACCTCGTCCTCATAGGGCATCCTCACAGTTTATTCTTCAACTAGCAGAGGTTGCCTTAAAGAAAAATTATTTCAGATTTGATAATTCCTTTTTTATTCAGATCAAAGGTTCAGCTATGGGCTGTCCGTTTGCTCCAGAAATGGCGATCCTCTTTATGGCCAAATATGAGGTAGATTTATTTTTAACAACAATCCATTTAAAGACCATATAGCGCAATGGTTGCACTAAATAGATGACATCTGGTGCTTGTGGAATGGGTCTAAGGAAGAGTTGGAAAGTTTCTATGGTTGGCTAAACACCCGCCATCAGGATATCAAATTTACATTGACCATGAGCAGGACAAAGTTGCCTTTTTTGGATGTTGAAGTAGCGTCCAATTATAAAAAGTTAACAACTACTTTGCATAGAAAGGCAACTGATAAAAATACCATCCTTCACCATACAAGTGCTCATCCTAGGAGCTTGAAAGAAAATCTTCTGTATGGACAACTATTAAGAATACGTCGCAATTGTTCATCAAAATCAGATTTTGAAAATCATGCGGCGTTATTTAAAGAACAGATGATCCTTCGTGGGTACCCAAAAAAGCTCTTGAAGCATTCAATAAAGAGAGCGTGATACACGCCTCGGGAAGATCTTCTACAAAAGAAGGAGAAACCACCATTGGAACATATAATTTGTGCGACCACTTTTGGTCCGGATACGAACAGATTCAGGCAAGTTATAATGAAAAATTGGCACTTGCTTGAAAAATTAGAATGCAGTTTTCCAAAACCCCTGTTCGCAATGATAAATAACAAGAGAATTGGTCAACAACTAGTACGAGCAGACATCTTTCCCATTCTAAATAAACAGCAATGGCAATTGAAACCGGTTGAGGGCCATCATAAATGTGGAACGTGTGCAGCTTGCGATTCAACCATTGAAGGTGTTGAATTTTCCCATAATGGTACCAAATGGCGCCATTCAGAATTCACTAATTGCAAATCAAAAAACATAGTGTATGCAATTGTCTGCCCGTGTGCCTTATTATATATTGGCAAAACAAATAAACAAATAAATCAAAGGATCACGCAGCACCGTTCTAGGATTAAAAAGAAAGTGTTGACTGCCCCTATGGTGCAACACTTTATTGACAATTCCCATACTGAGAAGGATTTTAAATGGACGGCTTTGTTAAGCTTTGAAACAACCAAACGCGATTTTGATATTGATGCCGCATTATTGAGAAAGGAAGCTTATCTTATTTTAAAATTTGACAGTGCTTCCACTGGATTGAATGGTATGACTGAATTATCTAGAGTGTAGTGTGTATACTACAAATCCCATAATGCAATTCATGAGCATTTGCAAAAAGAGGGACTTTAGAGCGTTTTGATTGGGCAAATTTCCTTTTCCCATGAATCATAGCTCTCCAAACAGGAAGTGCTCTGGTTTGAGATGCCGAGTTGAGTTACAACCAGCATGGTGCACGAGTTGAATATTCCTTCTCGTTTTTGAGTGAAAAGTAAGTCACTGTTTTGCCCCTGTGTTTGTTTGGTTAAAAATTACAATACTAAAAAACATACGACCGTATGCTTAAATGCGCTTACGTTTGTACTTCTTATAGATAATGCCCGTGAGGGAAAGCACGCCCGTATTTGAGCAAAAGGAAAGTCCATTACATTCAGAGTTTTGAATTGGTGAAGATGCGGTAAAGTAAGTCCGCCAGTTAATAGTGTTTTAAAGTGCTTCATGCATTTTGCCTGTTTGGATACATTGTTAAATGAGGACAATATCGTTTTTTCATTTGTAGAATAAAGAGTCTTCAAGGAACTCAGTCCTGCCCATACTCTGCAGTAAAGGTACATATCTTTTTGGTGCTTCCCTCTGGGGTTGTAAGTCGAGAGTAGCAGTAGATATATTCAATACTTTGGTTCTTTCATTTCAGAAATTCATACTGGCAAAGTGTTACGGGAGCCTCGTAGACAGTAACATAAACGAGTCCAGTGGCAGAAAAGCCAAAAACTCTTGGAGCAAACAAGCTGGAGCGGCTGCTCCATCTCTAGAAAACAGGTACTCACTAAGTTAGTTACATGTACAAGAGAGAGAGTTAGTTCGGGTTGACGCTGTTTTTGCATCATTTATTTATTTTGTTTTTTGTAGAATATCCGGTCCATTTATATGAAGCCCTGATGATAGTCCCAGTACTATTCGCCTGGGTCTTGAAACGTGTTGGCATTTTGGGAGGCATTTAGTTTTGTATATGATGTAAATTTTCCTAAAAATGTGTTTTGCATCAGATTAATGTATGAATTCATTTGCTGCTTTTGTCATGTTGCAAGCTGTTGCCAATAATTTTTTCACAGTGTCTAAGTCCATTTTTGTCTTTAAGTGTATGTTAATGCGAATTGTATATACGTGTAAATTCATGTGTGAATTCCAGAGTCCTTTTTAATGCATCTTTAATCTACATATACTTCCTCACTTTATGCATCTATATTCATCTGTGTTTCTTTTTCAGTCCAAAAAATTGTTTTGAAAATTGATATGAAACAGGAACGGTCTAATAAAAATTCCATTCGGACAGATAAAAGAGTTGACTGTTCGTTACTCCATGAGTAGTAGGAGTGTATGGTAGTACGGAGCCGGGTTCATTGTTTTGTGTTCTGAATTTTGAATAGCCCTACCTGGCCCGGTCCGTTGGGCTTAACCCCTATAGGTATTTGTATAAAAGTTATGGTCATTTTCATCCTAGGGCGAAAGAACTACTTTGCATAATTGCAGGTATTGATTTAGGCTCATTCACATAATCGTACTCACAATATATTGATTGTGTTAGGAACCCCAAAGCTATCTTTATGGTATAAAGAACCATACCTTCAATAGATAGACAGAGGAAAAGCTTCCACACTGACACAAGCAAGACACGGAGGTCCGGGCCTGTAGAAGCTACAACATGCAGCGGTCTGACATCCCTTGGGGAGTGTCCAACTCAAGACCAAGACAGGGTCATTCCTTCTCTCCCATCAGGTAATGGGGTTGGCTCTTTCCTAGGGGATTCTTGGCTTTACACCCACATACATGCTAGGTCCACTTAGGTAGGGTTGCATCGCAGGAGTAGGCTTGATTACTGTCATATTTATATGCCTGCATATATTTACTGTTTAGCACCATGGTAGAATTCTAACTTTTATTTACTCTGTTGGTGCTTGTAATCTTTTACATTTGCTTCTATCTAATGGTTGTCGCAGCAAACATGTTTTAAACTAGAATGACAATGGTTCAATAAATGCTTATTGAAAACGTCCCCATTGTTTACTCTCTGTATCTCTCTGAGACTAAGTGAGTATGATTGACTGAGCAAAAAGTACTGTACTGTTTCCACGGTCCCTGAAGGATCAAGGGTTGTCATGTTTGATAGTTTCCAGAAACTATTCGCTCCTTGGTAAGGTTAGGGGGCTTATGGTGGAACTATGAGCTAGCTGGTCTAAAGGGTAACATATCCATTGGGGGTGTCTGGAATCAGTCCAGACACCAATCCCTTAGTTTATGTTGTCTAAACGTGCAGATCCTATGTATTTTTAGGAACGATACAACATTGGTCCCTTCTTCCTTCAATCAATCAAGTGCTACTTGTATAGCGCAGCTTATCACCCCAAAGGGTTACCAGGCTCTGTGCTGCGGGTGTCAGAAAAGCCAGTTCTTGAGTCCCTTCATGAAGTGGGTCAACGAGGGTGAAGTACAGAGGTGGAGGGGAATGGTTTTCCAGGACATGGCGGCGAGGTGGGCGAAGAAGCATCCTCTGGAGCGTCAGCATCCTCTGGAACGGCAGCGTGGGCTGCGTGGTGTCTTTGCAAGGGCGTTGTAAATGGAGCAGAAGTTCCTGGGAGGTCAGTGGAAATTCAGGCAGTGGTTCATGGTGGAGGGCCTTGTAGGCGAGGGTCAGAAGCTTGAATTGGCATCTTTTCTGGATGGGGAACCAGTGGAGGGCTTTCGAGTGCTTGGTGATGTGGCTCACAGCAGTAGGATGAGGCTTGGGATGAGTAAAAGGAAGGTGGAGGGGGAAGAGTCAGAGGGAAGGGTTTGCAAAGGATTGTTTTGGGAGATCGGAATAGTAAAAGAGGTATGAGATGATGCAAGGAGGGGTAGAGTAGGGAAGAGTCTAGAAAGAGTTATTTGGGAGATCATAGTAGTGCTATGGGGTTTTGGATGAATGAGAGAATAGAGGTAGAGGATATATTGATAGAGGAGAGGTGTAGGGTGAGAAATAGGGTAGTGCATTGGAAAGAGTAGTAGAAAGAGGTTTAAGATGAGTCAGAAAGTTGAGGTAGAGGATATATTGAGAGCGGTTTAGGGTGAGAAATAGGGTGATGCATTGGATATGCTGAATTAGAAAAAAAGTAATAAATACATAGATCCACAAGTACAAGGAAGGTATATAGATGCATAAAGTGAGGAAGTATATGTAGATTAAAGATGCATTAAAAAAGACTCTGGAATTCAAGTGTTATTGTACTTTATTTAATTACCAAAAAATAGAATAATGTAACTATCAGTTATATGTGCATTTGTTAAGTAGAATTATTGAATATCTGTATAAAAAAAAAAATATATATTCTACATGTTTATTCAAAGCAATACACATATATAGGTACATATCTATAGTACAAATAAATGCTTATATACAGAGGGATAATGCTGTATATTTCTGTTTGCGTATGGTAGTTATGTGGGAAAGAGCCAATTCTTCAGTAGTTTTCTGAAGATAAGGTGGTTATCCGTGGATCTTATGTTGGGGGTAAAGAGTTCCATAGTTTGGCTGCTTAAACAGAGACTAATGTGCCACCCATGGTTTTTTTGTTGTACGTTGGGATTTTGAGGCATGGTGCCACTCTAGAACGCAGATTTTATTCCTGATGAAGAGTGATCCGGTTCCATGTATCGCTTTGTGGATGATATAAAGCAGCTTGAACGTGGCTCTTCTGGCAACAGGTAACCAATGCAGGGTTTCAAGGCAGGGGAGATGTGGTCTTGCGGTTTTATATGTAAGAGTAGTCTGGTAGCTGAGTTCTGAATCTGTTGTCGTTTTTTCATGGTCGTTAAAGGTGATCCGTGGTAGAGGCTATTGGCATAATCAAGTTTGGACGGAACAAGGGAGATGATAGCTGGAACTTGTGGAAATCCCAAATGGGGAAGATTCATCAAAGAATTTTTATAGTAGCAAAGCTTGATCTTTCTAGTTTGTCTACTTGGGCATTCATTGATAGTTTGGAGTCATGATCATTCTGAGGTTTCTTACTTCCTTCGATTCTTTAGGCAGTGTCCCCAGATCATCAGGCCATGCAGTAAGCGTGTCATAATGATTCTAATCGCCACACGTATTTCAATTTTGGAAGCATTCAATTTGAGATGGAGCCACGTCATCCATTTGTCCACGGCTCTGAGACAACTGAAAATTGGCGAGTTTCCAATGTCTTTGGGGCATTCCAGTTGAAGGAGTAAATGCATGTCATCTGCATAGCTATAGCACGTCAGGTAAAATTGATCAGTGCCGGTAACGACTTCATGTAGATGTTGAAAAGCATGGGTGAGATGATAGGGCCTTGAGGACCCCTGCTTTGGTGAACTACGGTTTGGATGAGAAAGGGGGGGTATGGATGACATTAGTTCTGTTGCGAAGGTAGGCTGTGATCCAGTCTAGAGCAATCCCCTCTATGCCGGCTTCGTAGAGTCTTTGTACCCGAGAGTCATGGTCATCTGTGTCAAAGGCAGCCGAGAGGTCCAACAGAAGTAGCGCAGCAACCGTGTTGCGGTCAACTGTGTTTTTCAGGACATCCCAGATGGCAAGGTGGGCAGATTGTGTGCCTCTTCCTGGACAGAATCCTGTTTGGAAGTCTGAATGTATGGCATTATCTTCAATGAATTGTGACATCAGGGCGAATGCTGCTCTTTCTATCAATTTGCCCAGGAAATGTCCATTTATAATCGGTATGTAGTTGTCAGGGTTTAGCGGGTCCAAGTTTGTTTTCTTCATTAATGGGCGTATGTATGACTTTGAGTTCTTATGGAAATATTCTGGTAGTTAAGGAATTGTTGATGAGTCTTCTTACTGGAGTGGCAGCAGAGGTTGTTAGAAGAATAGTCTTGAAGGTTTGTGGTGGACACAGGTCAGAAGGGCTGCCAGCAGGACTGCTTGCTTTGACCAGGTCCATAAATTCATTTTGTGAAATGTGTTGGAAAGAACAGAGAGGCTGGGCTAGAGTATTCTTGGATTGTTGTTTTGGAAAAGGGTCAGTGCTGGGGCTTTGTCTTTGTTTTAAGTATGAGTCCAATGTGTCGGCTTTGGCTGTATAATGATTTGCCCGTTTGTCTGTGAAATCTTGAGTAACAGGATGAGCTCCTTCTAGGCAATTTGGTTTACGAAACTCATTGAGACTTTTATAGAATTCTTTACTTGCACATTTAGCATTTTGAAGTCTATCTGAATAGTATATTTTCTTAGATTTTTTGATAGCTGACTTGTATAATCTGTTGATTTTCCATAGGCAAACTTTGTGTTGATTGGTGTTTGTTTTGAGCCAGGCACGTTGCAGCTTTCTAATTTGATGTTTAATCTCTTTTATCTCTGTATTTCTCCAAGGTGCTTGTTTTCTTTTGTTCGGTTGTGTGGTTTTTAGTGGTATCAGGACATCAAAAGCTTCCTGCAGTCACTCATTTAGTTTTTGAACAGAATTTGTGTCTACTTCTGAACTGGATGTTAGTTGTATTTCTAAGTGTTCCAAATTGAGTTTGTTCCACAGTCGATAGGTGGATGCACGTAAAATGGTTTTAGGTGCGTCGCTTAGTGTTGTTTTATGTTGGAAAGCAAACAAACGGTGGTCTGACCATGTGACCTAAGTCTTTGTTTGAAAGGCAACTAGTTCTGTATTTGCAAAAATGACATCTAGGATGTGGCCAGCGATGTGTGTGGGTTTGTGGATGATCTGATGCAGGTTCAGTGCCTCTAGGCCAGCTATGATTGTTTTGGATGTGGCATATTGGATTTGTCAAACCAAATGTTGAGGTCACCCACAAAACATAGGTTGGAGTGCAGTATTATCAGGTTCGAAACTGTCTAGAAGTGTGTCTGGGAATGTTGCGTTGCTAGGTGGAGGTCTGTAAAGGAGCAGGAAGTTACTTGAGGAAGACGGAGTAGGATTGCATCAGGTGAAAAGGGCCTCACAATCTTTTATGGATACATTGTCAGCTCTGGTGATATGTAATATTTGTCTGAACACAACAGCTAGGCCACCTTCTTTTTTGCCTGTACGATTTTGGGTGATAGTTTGATAGCCTAGATGAATGGCTTCACGCAGGACTGGATCCATATCATCTCCCAACCATGATTCAGTTAAGAATAGTATGTCAGGTTTGGTGTCACTGGGAAGGTTGTAGATGTGATGTTTGTTTTTAGAGAGCGATCAAGCATTTATTAGCAGACAGCTTAGAGAATGGGCTTTGGTAATAGTGTGATTTTGTTTTGTAGAAGAGTGAGCAGTATTTTTGGACTTGCAGCAGGTGTGTCCTCGGTGTTGGTACTAGCTGCATGAGGATAGCAATCGTGTAGCTGTTCTGCATTGTGTTCCTCGTCCAGCAGGCTAATAAGGCATTTTGATGGGTCTGCGTGTGTAGGTGGTGGAGAGGGTGGTTGAGAGTGAGGAGGTGTGCTGTGTTGTTTTTGTAGAGTAACCTTGTTGTGCAGTAGACAAGAAGAAGCAAAGTTGTGAGGTGTGGCACGTTGCTTATTTTGTTTGCGTCTGTTTAGGGCGGAAGATGTATGAGTTAGGGGTGGTGGTGCAGCATGTGGGTCATGTAGTAAGGTTCTCAATTGTCCAATGGATGAGAGGCAGTTAAAAGAGAATGCTGTGTTGCTTTATGTGTGTTAGGTGGGGTGGAAAAGAGAAAAATTGGCATTGGAGTTTGTTCATTTGTATAGTCTGAAAGGTAGATGTATGTTTGTAGTTTGTGATGGAAAGTATTACGAGGTGTTGCGCTTGATAGATTTTGTTGTGCTGATGTGCATGTTTTGTTTTGGAGGGGTAGTGAAACGAGGTGCTGATGTATTTGTTTTATGAAATGCAATTGTTTGTATAGTATTGTTTGTGAGTGGAAGTTGTAAGGTAAAGGGGGTAGCGATGTGTATGATGGTAGAGTGTACGTTGTGTGCAATAGGGGATGAAGTAGAATTAAAAGTGTTTGTCTTAGACTAGATTGCTGAAAGAGTAATAAGTGTGGTGCAGTGGAATGTGAGTGTAGTGTGGTTATGTTATTGTGGTAGAAAGAAGAGGTGGTTGTTGGTTGGAGAAGTGATGGAAGGCTGAGTATAGGTTTGTTAGTGACAAAAGAACAAGTTACTTACCTTTGGTAACGCTTTTTCTGGTGGATACAGTATCTGCCTGTGGATTCCTCACCTTTTGAATTACCCCTGCACCAGCATTCCGTGGAAATTATTTTCCTAGCTCTCCCACGTCGACGAGGACATCATAATAGCACGGCTCCGCTTGCGACTCCATATGACGTCATCGGAGTCATAAGCCAACCTCGTCGGCGTGCCGACGTCAGTTCTACCCATTTTACCGTGCCCTCGAGGCAAACGGGCGGACCGACAACATTTCCAGAAGTATACACAGTATATATATTACCTACTGGCGGTCGCCAGTAGGTAGTTATAGTTAGGACCCTGTTTCCATAGGAAAACCGCAACATTCTATTTGGAATAACTTTGGCGCCGGTCGACGAATCCTCGCGAAATTTTCAAAACTAATGGGGCGCTACGCTCCGCTCCTACCCTGAAAGTCTCGGGGGGATTCGTCAAGCGGGGGCTGAGAAAAAAGGGGGGTCCCAAAACGCGTTTTTCCCATGCATTTTTCCATAGGACCTTTAGACACAGCTACAGCCCGAACGGCTGAACAGAGTTACTTGAAATTTGGCAGAGAGGTAGTCTACAGGTCAAGGAAGTGCCTTTTGTAGGTCTGGTTTAAATCTGTTCAGTAGTTCCTGAGAAAATAGCATTTAAGTCAATATATATATCTGTGGCAGCTTACGGTGTGCTTACCGTGCGCTTAAGGTAAGCTTACCGTACGCGTACGGTGACGTGCACGAGCGCGATTCTGATTGGCTGTTAGATCTTAGTAAACATTCGAATCGGTCGAAACCAGGAAGCGACGGCCGCCATTTTCTCTCTCGCACTCTGAGGGGGGGAGGACAAATAAAGGTAGAAAACATGTAAAGGGGCAGGTTAGACAGCTCCTAACCACCTAGCCTAGATTAAGGTGTCCCAAAAGTACCCCCAAGGCCAAAAATTCTATTTTATATTTTTTCGGAAAAACGGCGATTACGCTTACCGTACGCGAAAGGTAAAAATTAATTATTAAAAAAAAATGATCCACATTCCCCCCCCCCGTGTTCAAAAGATGCCCGCAGGGCACCTTTTGTGCATGGCATATCGATCATTTTACAACATTTAATAGTTTACCTTTCACAACGAAGCGCCTAATATATCCTCCGTGTGCGGACGGTGCGCGAAGCGCATCGTGCGTACATTGCCCATCCAGCGTAACGTGGGCACGCGGTGCGCGTAGCGCACCGCGTGCCCACCGTGCGTGCATGGCACTAACTGCGTAAAGTGGGCGCGCGGTGCGCGAAGCGCACCGCGTGCTCACTGTGCGCGCACGGTGCACGAAGCGCACCGTGCGCGCACGGAACGAACTGCGTTAAGTGGGCGCGCACGCCACGAACGGCGTAAAGTAACTTAGCATTTAAAAAACCGTACAAATTCACTGAAAAAACATAGGTTTCACACACGTTATAGTTAGGAATTAGCATTTAAAAAACCTTGCAAATTCACTGAAAAAACCATAGGTTTCACACATGTTGTAGTTAGCTGGACATTTTACTCATAAAAAACCAATGAAATTCCCCCGTTATAGTTAGTGCAGGCAACTATAACTCACGCGACCGCAATCCTCTGCTGATGATGTCTTTATGAAAAAAAAATATTTGTAATATATGTATATCTAAAATTTAATGGAAGAAGACATGGGCAAATAAGTGTCTAAATACAGTATTAGCATCAGCAGAGGATTGCGTGAGTTATAGTTGCCTGCACTAACTATAACGGGGGAATTTCATTGGTTTTTTATGAGTAAAATGTCCAGCTAACTATAACGTGTGTGAAACCTATGGTTTTTTCAGTGAATATATATATATATATATATATATATACATATATATATACATACACACAAATACACATAGTGTATACATCAACAGAATGGAAAGAGTCAATAAACAAAGCACTTCCTAGCAGCAAACTGTAAGCATGAAAATGACATATTAAAAACATCCATGTCAAACAGTTATAACTTTTTTGGTAGAAACAGGAGGATAATGGGGAGGCGGGTGGGTCAGTGAGGAATCCACAGGCAGATACTGTATCATCCAGAAGCTTGTTCTTTTGATGGATACATCTGCCTGTGGATTCCTCACATTCTGAATTGAATCCCCAAGCCGTACCTCTCCCGGAGGAGGGTGTCCACCTGACTATACCAAAAAAAATTGCAGAACAGAACATGCAAAATGGCCGTCCCTCCTAACCTCAGAGTCCAAGGAGTAATGCTTCGCAAAGGTGTGGAGGGAGGCCCAAGTTGCTGCCTTACAAATATCAACAACAGGTACACCTCTAGCCAAAGGTAAAATCCATTTTTCTTGATCGAACTGAGCAGAGGCTTGTTGTATTTGTTCCAACCATGAAACATCTGTGATGTTGATGTTGTTCACAAAGTTTATTTTATCCAATAAAAAAAAGAGGTTCATTTGGTTGTTCCACCTCTAGAGTGGGTCGGGAAAGAGCGTCAGCCTTTCCGTTCTTTCACCCGGGTCGAAATGTGATCAGGATGGAGAAATCTGTGAAATACAACGACTAGCGTAATTGCCGGTCATGAGTCATGGAGGCTACTGAGTCATGGAGGCTGCGGAGTTACGGAGGCTGCGGAGTCACGGAGGCTGCGGAGTCACGGCGGCTGTGGAGTCATGGAGGCTGTGGTATCATGGAGGCTGCGGAGTCATGGGGGTTGCTGAGTCACGGAGGCTGCTGATCCATGGAGGTTGCTAAGTCGAACTCTGGCATGGCCAGGAAACAAAGATAAGGAAACACCACCACGTACCGTAGCAGGGAATTAAAGAAATGTCAGCTTTTCTTCCTCCGGGAACACAGGGAGTAAAAGAGGGGATGAGCCGAGGGCGAGAGGCATGTGTTGAGAACCTGCTAGAAGCCCCCACCCAACATGCAGTCTTCCTAGGTAGGATGTAAGTGAGTGAAATGCACCTAGCGCCCTGGGGTTCACCCTGAATAGTTCCCCCACTACTGCTGGAGTGCGGAAGGTGGTGGGCAGTCTGATGGATCCTGACAGTATCTCTCCTTTCTCCTGCCGGTACTCATACTCTTCTAGTAGCCTTTGTACTTCCCTCCTGGAACGCTGCTTCAGGATCAGCGTCGGCGACGCGAGCTGTGGCGCCGGTGACAATGGTGCCGGCGTCTAAGGAGGACCTTCAGAATCAGGCAGGGGTGCCGAGCGAATCCGAGACGGCGCCGATTCGACACCAGACGGAGTTTGAGGATTCGAAATCGAAAACCTCGGTGCCAGAAACTGCCAAGATGGAGCCGTCGCCATAAAAGACACAAAAGGCGCCTGGGCACTCTGCTGGGGAACACCCAAGTTACAGGCAAGCACACCCATGGGGCCAGAAGGTGCACCGGATGGGAAGGGTGCCCTGGCAAACATCGCATTCAGGAAATTTGAGGGATCTGCTCCTGGTCCTGGAAAAGGAGGGTAAGGATCCGGGCCTCCTTGGTCTTGATCCATCCGAGGCCGAACTGGAGGCTGCCGGTGACTCTCTGGGCGCCGGAGAACCTCTGGGCACCAGAGACCATCTGGGCATCGCAGAGCCTCTTGACGCCGGCGAACCCCTCGAAGTCGGCAAGTGGATCGGAGTCACCTCCCGAAAAGAAGGCGACGGAGAACAAAGTCCTTTCCCGGCGTCACTGAACAGGTGAAGCTGACCTCGAAGCCTTGCCCTTCGAAGTGCGGCGTCGAGAAACGTGTCTCCTCTTTGACTTCTTATGCTTCTTAGACTTAGAAGAATGGGGGGGTCGACGACTTCGACCCCTCTTTTCTTTCTTCGCCTTCGCTATGAAGTGTTTCACTTCACGCTCCTTCAACGCCTTAGGATTCATTTTTCGACAACACGAACACCCTTTGACGTCGTAGTCCGAAGAAAGACACCAAAGACAGTCATCGAGAGGGTCTGTAATAGACATATGGCCCCCAGACTCCCTGCAGGGCTTGAAACCTGACTTCTTCCAAGTAGGCATTTCTACAGAAAAACGAAGAAGACTTGAAGAAAAAAAGTAATCTAGTTGAAAATGGAGAGTCTCAGAAAAAAACGTTACGCGTCGATGGTGCGGAAAAAAGGGAACTGACGTCAGCACGCCGACGAGGTCTTCTTATGGCTCCGATGATGTCATATGGAGTCACGAACGGAGCAGTGCTATTATGACGTCCTCGCCGACGTGGGAGAGCTAGGAAAAGAATTTCCACCGAATGCTAGCACCAGGGTAATTCAAAAGGTGAGGAATCCACAGGCAGCTGTATCCATCAGAAAGGGGTCTGTTAAATGTGTGGCAGCTGAGATAGAAGGGTGTAAAAGGTTGATTTCTGGAGTTTTGTAGTGGGTGCTGAGACATTGAACTTTGTCTTGGGTTAGTTTGTAGTTAAATGAGTAGAGCACATGGGCTGTGAGTGTTACTTTGTTTGTGGATGGGGTAGGGTGGGTGCTGGTGTATATGAAATTGGGCAGCATTTCTGGCCCTAGTCCCGACCAGGATCAAACAGGTAATTGCCCTTGTCCTCTCTGCCCTTTGCCTCGATGCCTGGGGTAAGAGGCCTTGAGCGCTCAGCTTAATAGCCCTAGTAATCAGATGACCCTCTTCGGCCACTGGGAATCCTAGCCCTAACCAATCAACACTAGCCCTAAGCCCTAGGACCAATAGGAGACAAGCCTCTTACGGCCAATCACAGTCCTAATCCCAGAATCCAATCAGGCACGAAAACCTAAGCACTACATCCAATAGAATGCCTAACCCCAACCCTAGTCCCAACCCTAGTCCAAGGAGCCAATCATACAGGAAACACTAAGCCCTACGTCCAATAAAAAAACCAGCCCCAGGAACCAATCTGAAACCCTAAACCCATCCACCAATCAGATCATTAGCCCTACATCCAATAAAAAGACCAGCCCCAGGAATCAATCAGTGCCCTCAAATACACAACCAATGAGAACACTAACCCTAATCCAATAGAAACACCAGATGCAACCACCAATCAGTGCACCAATGTAGCGTCCAATAGCAACTTATATAAGGGCCCTGCGACCTCAGGAAATGTTTGCTGGCCAGTGGGATGGAAGCTGCTCCACAATTTAGAATCTCCTAGGAGACAGACAGGCTCAATCCACACTTCGGAGTTCAGCTGGTAAGGGCCTAACAAACTTTGCCCTCTAACAATACTAATTTTACAAAACTTTACTTAATCTCCTAGCCAAAAAACAAGTGTACAATATCTAAATAAAACACCTTACAACAGATAACAGCAGATTACTGTTGACTCAGAGCGCCCTCTGTTCAGTCTCTGATGTATAATATCTCTGTTGCTAATGGGGGACGGGGGTAATCTGGTTTCACTCACTTGCTAAAACAAAATGGGAGCTGGGGGTGGATTGCTTAACGCACAGGTCTGAGCACAGATCCAGGGAGAAACTAGGAGGAAAAATCAGGTAGTCACAGGAAATGTGAAAAAAGAATATATTTTGGACTGCAAAGCCCACCGTTCAACAGGTAAAATGAAACAGTAACGGGCAAGTAAAAGCCTCACATTTCTAAACAAAACAGGTAAATAATGATGCAATCACGGGCAGGTAAAAACTTCAATTTGTAAACTGTAACAACCACAAGCAAAACAGGTGACAATCATGCAATCACGGGTAGAGGAAAATCT
The DNA here is from genome assembly GCF_964204655.1 of Triturus cristatus. NCBI lineage: Eukaryota > Metazoa > Chordata > Amphibia > Caudata > Salamandridae > Triturus > Triturus cristatus. The sequence continues at coordinate 424,232,432 of NC_140591.1, forward strand.
CTTTTAAAGATTTCAGGAAAGAAACAGCACAAGTCTGCCTTCTTACCACCTCCTGGTCATTGGTTCACTGCAATCTTGGGCACAGGGAAACTGTAGCTCACAAAATGGAGGTGAATGTTTTGGGGTTCACCCAACAAATCCTTGAGGGGCCTGGGAAGGTGTGACAGGAGGGCTCAGGGTTGCTTGGGAGCTACTCAGCAAGCTTAGGCTGCTGCCCAGGTGGTCAGGAACCCCAGCAGGTCCTGCGCTCACTAGTTAACAGAAGGCTATTGGGTATCGGGAACTGGTATAGGTTGCTGCACAGCCATTTGACTCCAGATGCTATCCCCGGTTTTCAGGAGAAGATATTTTAGAACACTCAATGCAGATTAACTGAAGGCAACTAGCAGGCTATTTCAGAGATGGGCGATAAGTCTTTGAGAGCGGTGAATTTTAAAAGCATGTCCTTTTTGTCTTGATGGCAAGCATACTACACACCAAATGTTCTCCATAAAATTTGCCCAGAGGTTCGCGACCAATGCTTTTGCTGCCAACAGGAAGGTATGGGTTATTGGCTCAATAGATCGCCAAATTGGATCATTTTTGGGAGGGGCTCTTCTCTGCTAGAAGTAAGGGCATACAGACTATGATAACCCCTGATGCAAGCTTAGTGTTATTTGGGGTTTCTAAGGAGATCCGGAGAATCAATAAAGCAAGGCAGTTGTTTATTTCAATTGCACGAATAGCTCGCTCAATGATTCTACAAAATTGGAGGACACCGCAGCTAACAACATTGCAGGGATGGTGGGGAAAAAATGCGGAGGACATAAAAGTTTGAAGAAGCATTCGCAAAACGTGTCGGCACCATCAAGAGGTTCACAGTTATCTGGCATTATTCTGAGCCTCTTGAAACTAACCAAGGTCTGATCTGTCCCAATATGAATTCCTGCTAGGTGCTTTTTAAGTTGAGCCTTGGCAGTGCATGCGCTGCTCTGCGAGCCATGCTATATTGGAGTATGTACTTGAAGCCCCGCCCACTCTTCCCATATTTGTCATTGGCTTGTGTCATTGTCCTTTGTAAATGCTGGCTTCTGACTCGTTATTAGGCTTGTTAGTCTCTCTTTGGTCCCGCCTTGTCTTCACTTGCAACCTCCCATGAGAATTAGCCCTTTTACTTTGAATGTTACATAGAAGTCTTCTTTAGCTCTAAGCACTATTTTCTTTAATGAGTTTCTCCTACTGCAGGAGGGTCTCTTGTGGGCAGTTGTTACCACCAGCTTGTTTATTTAACTCTTAGCAAACGGGGAGCTCTTCAGGGGCCACGGGAGACAGGAGGGGGCAACTCAGCGATGCCTTCAAGCATTTGGAATGCAATAGGTAATTGTAAATGACAATGCCTTTTATTTATGTTTTAAAAACCAAAACATAAATCAAAGGCATTATCAATTACAATGCCAATAGCTCTAACTCGAGTAAATGCGAGACCTATTGCATTGACGATTCTTGTTACTGTTGTTTTATTCTGTTTGCACGTACATTGCACTTTAGCATATTGCACTTCACATTTGCATTGTGTTCACGCTGCTCTGAAAGTTCTAATTATAAAGCAGATGGGCACTCTAAGGATTTCCAAGCGTACTTTTTCTAATTTATATAACTTAATGCACTTAGCTGCAACTGATCTCGCTGTTTTTATAAGGAGCATGGTTAATGTCTATTATCTGCATTTCTTTTGGCAGCGTTTGTTTGCACTTGCATTTTATTTTTTTCCATTTTATTTTTTTATTTAACAGGGTCTGCTCTGTCCTACTATAAATTCTTGCTGAGGGTCTTACATTGTGGTGGTATTTTGTCTGCATGTATTGCACGTTAGAAATCTGCATTTCATAGTTATTGAGCAGCTGGGTGCTCGATGAATTTCAAAATGCATTTTTTGTGCTTCATCTGATTTAATGCATGCTGCACTTCATTGTAATATTTTGTTTACTGCTTTTATTACCAGGATGTGGATGTTCATTATAGGCACTTTATTCTAGGGCTTTTTTCACTTGCACTTTATTTATGTTCTTTATGTAAACTACCTGAAATGCGGTATGGTTGTGCGATTAGTGTCATTGTATTTTTACAGACACCAGAATAATTTATGCCTTGGCTTTAACTCTAGATTATGGTACCCAAGACATATTGGGAATGAGTTAGGAAGTTGTAATTTATGCACACTTTTCTACCAACTCTAATAAAATAATAATTACTGACTTGAGTTAAACAAACATGGTACTCCCAGTCTGCTGATGTCTTGTTTCTAAGCGTGTTGGTGCTTGTATGAGGGATTTAAAGAGAGGTATTTTGTGTCACCCTTTCTTATGCAGTAGGATGAGGGTGATAGGGCATCCTCCAATCCATGCTGCTAGCCGTTATCAGACACTGAACATTCATCACCTAAGGCAGGAGGTAACTGAGCATCATCCTTGCCATCATGCTGTCCGCCTGGATACCCTCATGTGTGACAAGTTGCACTCTACTAATTGATTGAAATCTACTGATTGAGTCTCCTCATTTCTCTAGATTACTGGACTGTAGTTGTTGTGCTGGTTGGTGAATAGTAAAGTTATTGAAAAGAGGGAGCCTGTTACGTGCCCATGCCCCTTCTCTCTGTTATCATATGACTACTGTTTAACATGCAGTTCTGCGAATTGGGGAAGCTTGCACCTAGCCCCCCCTTAACACACTATAACTGCTGCAGAAGATAATGCAAATAAAAGAGCAGATATCTGCAAGCTTTCTTGACATACACATCATGGGGTGTCAAGTAAGCTTGCACTGGTGCAGGTGGTAACCGAGAAATATCTATTCTGTGCAAAAGAAAATTAACAGATTTCTTCAGCGCTTCCAATTGCAGTGCACGTGCTGCAGACAGAGCTCCAGCCTGGAGCATGAAACGCACTGCAGACACCATAGATAAACACTTGCCCTAGCAGTTCATATGTGATTTTTAGGTCTCGCCTGACCCAGCGCATGCGCTGGTCTGGCGAGACTTATTGAGAGGGCTCCAAAAAGTGCTACCAGGCCAGCCTAGAGGCTCAGTTCATGTGCGCGGGCGCGCGCGCCACGCTTTACCGCGATTACTTTCACTTTCGCGATCGCGATCACTTTCGCGGCCGCACGGCCGCTTGTTGAATCTGAATCTGCGTGTTTGTCACCATGTGCTGTGTGTTCCTGGTTGAATCTTCACATGCAGCATTCATAGCGCCTCATTGGCTCACGTGCGGGTGTGTTATCAGCTGCTTTCATTCAACACACGGTGTCTCTAGTGTGCGATAAAAGCTGTTTAATAAAATTTATACTCCTTCTCATCTTCAGGCGAGTCAAAAGTCGTGATGCCGCTGGGGATTAAAGGGCATGTGGTGTCACTTCTGTTATGCCAAAGATTTTAAAAACCGGCTGCATGTAAATGCGGGCACACGTTTGTACTGATCGAAAACAATTGTATTATTATTTTGGCTTTTTCCCGTTCATCCGATTAATTTTTTATACAAAGAGCGCCTTTGCCAGGGTTGATATTAATGGTGAACAGGGCGTCTTTCCTATAGGGTGACCAACCGTCCGTAAATTTCACGGACAGTCCGTAATTTCGGCCATCTGTCCGTTGTCCGTGAAGGATTCTTTAACGGACGCCATTTGTCCGTAATTTTAACCGGGCACCGGTCGCCCCACCCGAAAGCCGGCACAGCTTCCACCCACCTCCCTGCTTGACTCCGATGCTGCTGAGGTGGGTGTAACAGACTCCGATGCAGCACCAGAGCTCAGATCCCCAGCAGCATTGGAGAGGCACAGCGGGACGGCAACCCTCACACCTTCCGCCCTTGATGAGCTGCTAAGAGGGGCTCGAAGGTGACTGAGAGGGAGGGGCTGTAGCTTCAGGCACAGGGGCATCTATTCAGATGCTAATAGCCCTGAATGTGTCATGTCTCTGCAATTTAGAGGGGCCTCACACATTCCCTTCCTGCCCAGGGCCCCAAAAATCGTAGAACCGGCCCTGATTACAATTGCTGTTACTAAATTGTAAGCAAACCTCGGTTCTTCAAACATGCAGTCTATAATGTAATAAAATAAAGAAATAGCACAATCGCACCCAAACTGATTAACAAAGTATGGAGGACAATCAGTTAAATCAGTTCTCTTGGAGTATCTCCTTTAAGTACTGTACATCACAGTGGGGGGTGGCAAAACGAACATTTTAGAAAGAGAGCCTGTCGTCTCGTCTTGTCCAGGAGGAGGTGAGGAGCCCTACCCCACCCTGGAAGAGACCAAGAGGATACTAGAATACTGCATGCCCACCCCTGTGCCCACCCTGGTGGAGCCTGTACCCCCCCCCCCGTGATGGCTCCTCTCCCCCCATGTGGTGGCTCCTGTCCCCCCCTCCGCTTGTGATGGCTCCTGACCCCCCGCCCCCCGTGGTGGATCCTGTCTCCGCCCCGGGTGGCTTCTGTCCCAGTCCTGGAATGGCTCCTGCAGTTAGGGTGAAGTTCTTGATGGGCCTCTTCTCAAAAAGGCTCAGCTCAAAATTAATATGAAAAGGTGAGCGAGTGAGTAAGTGAAGGGATGGGTGGATGGCTGGATGAATTAGTGAAAGGGTGAATGGATGAATGAAAGATTGAATAAATGGATAATGAGAGAGGATGGATGGATTGAGTGAGTGGAAGGATGGATGAGAGAAAAGGTAAATAGATGGATGTATGGGTGGAAGGGTAGCTGGATGGGTAAAACGGTGGATGGATGAGTCAAAGGATGGATGAGTGAAAAGGTGCATGATGAGTGAGTGAGTGGGTGGATGGATGAGTGAAATGATGGATGGATTGATGAATTGATAAGTGCAAGGGTGAATGGATGGACGGATGAGTGAAAGGGTGGATGTAAGGATGGATGAGTGAGTGAAAAGGAGGGTAGGTAGACAAAAGGATGAATAGATGAGTGAAGGAGTGAAAGGCTAAATGGATGAGAGAAAGGATGGATGAGTGGTAGGGTCAATGGATGGATTCATGAGTGGATGAGTAGATGGATGGGTGGATGGATGGAAGGAAGGATGGCTAAGTGAAAGGGTCGATGGAGAGAGAAAAGGAGGATGGATGGATGACAAAGGGTGGATGGGTGGAAGGATGAGTGACTGGGTGGATGGATAAGTAAGTGAAAAGATGGCTGGATGGGTGAAAGGGTAAATGGCTGGATGGATGAGTGAATGGATGGATGGGTAGAAGAGTGGATGGATGAGTGTACAGATGGATAGGGTGAAAGGGTGGATGGATAATGGATGGATGAGTGAAATGATAGATGGAAGGATACATGATGGATAGGTTTGTAAACGGTTGAATATATTTGGATATGGCTGGGCTTACTTAAATACTATTGCGCGACCTCCTCTGATGTGCCTGTAAAACTTACCTATTGTCCTGAAGTTTTGTCCTGAATTTTGACCTCCTGTCCTGAATTTGTGTCCTGAATTTTGACCCTTTGTCCTGAATTTTTACACTCACCGTCCTGAATTTGCACCAATGCCAGTTGGTCACCCTACTTTCCTATGAACACCTTGGTAGGTCTTGAAGTGACGAGCAAAGAGACGACCTTTACTTACTGTGTGTGCACTTTAGTTGTGTAAATGTTACTCAAGAAATATGCGTCCCAATTTATAGAGAGCTAACTGTGTATTCAAAGGAAGTGTTTCTTCTAGCTTTCCTTGCAGAGATTCAGGTTGTAATACGGATTCCTGTTCCTAAAACTGACCGGTCCTTCTATCAGGCCCCTTGTTTGATTTCCGTGCTGCCGCGCAGGGGGTCGCGCTGTTCAGCTGCGAGGAATATTCCATCCCAGTTCCCGGTTAAACGTCAGCCTACCCTTTGGTGCCCGAGCTAGAGTCTGCTGGCACCTGCCAGTGCTAACACCTCAGAAATGGAGCCGAGACAGAAAGAAAAGAATAGAGGAAGGACTGTTATCAGTTATCACCTCGCGCTGCTGAGAAAGACCTCCCAGCTGCTTCTGCTTCCTCATCGCATGGAAAGAGAATTATCAGGACTGGACGATTGGCTGCACCTGAGCATTGAAGAGAGATACTGACACTGCAGACCAAGCACCCAGAGCAATGTGTCCACCCAAAGACATCATCCTCACACATCACACTGACAGCAAAGAATGCAAAGGCTGCTGTGACCAAACAGAACACAGTTCAATATTTACATTAATACCTTCAAAGTTCTAGCGGTAATTGGACCGAAATATCAGCAGCTGCTGTTTCTGGGTAATGGGTTGGTTGCAAGTATGCTTGAAATAGTACCTCCCCTGTATCAAACCCGGGGCATATAAATACATCAGTACATTTCACCCCTTTGTCCTCCTTTCTTCGCACAGTCCTTGCATTGTGTGATTGGGTCTGGTACAGGGCAGGTGCCCTTTCTTATTTTCTTCGTTTTTTAATTGTTTTTTTACTCTTTATGCATCAGGATGGGCCTCACTCTGCACGCTGAAATCCTGAAGGCCTACCATTGCCTTGGACTTCTTACTGTGACACCCTGGGCTAAGAGTCCTCTAGCTGGTCTCTGCTGATGGGGGTGTGTTAGTCCCTCGCCCTTGCTGTTTACCTCCTTACAATTACGCTCTCCCGTCTAGACAGGTGAAGGTGCAAAATGCTCCTATCCCTATTGCTTCTTCCAGAAGAGGGCGTGGACTGCAGCCAAGTGCACAGTAAACAAAAGAGATGCAACCCTGTGACTTAAAGAAGATTTTGTCTCCACCCTCTGCTGATCAAAGTAGGAAGTTTTCATGAGAAACGCCGTCAAAGCAGCGGAATCCGATATAAACTCTGCTCTGCAATGTTGCTATATCCAGTCGCCATTGTCTCCCGTCAGACACAGTATGAACCCTCCAGGACAACACATGCCATCTCACGAAGACAACGGAATGAATGTGCTACTTCTTGTAAGGACACATATGCTCAAAATGCGTTGTTTACATGTTTTGTAGATCGCCAGAATCATAGGATGATTGAGCCTCCCGCCAGACTCCAACCTGATCCCCAGCTTAAAAGTCGCAATAAATTCACCTAAAAAAACGCACATCTGTGCCCTGCACAAACGCGCACCCGCCATAGGGGCCTATATTTGTAGCTCAATGATTGCCATTTAATAAAACAAAGTGTATTCCAGTTATTGTGGGTGAATTCGGGACACTATATCTGGGCTGCGCCATCCGGCTTATCAGCATGCATAGAACCGGAGTAATGTTCCTTGGCACCCACGAGCCTGAACTGTCATGTTCATCGCCTCGATGCTGGCCCTCGCGGCACTTACATTCTAGCCCCAACGCATATCTTAAATATGAGGGAAACAAAAACGAAACAAAACAATTGTCAGGAAAACGAGTAATGCTTTACCGCCCAAAAGTGTCGAGGATCGCACCTACCTACACTCCAAACAAGAATGATTTCACGCATATTTTAGAAAGGTTTAAAGGCTATGGGCTACCAATGTTTGAATCAAATGGTCAAAATAAGAGTGGGCAATAGGTTTACTAACGAAACAACTTATGCATACCTGGCTTAATTACAATAAAGATACGTTTTGCGACTATACAAGACTTCATATGTTAGCACAAACTTAGTGGTTTTGTCAATATGTCAACAAGTATTCTACCCATCCAACTACACACCACACACCTCAGTTCTCCGGTTACAGGAAGGCCGTTCAGTCTCATACATTTTTCATTGGAATACTGAAAACGACACGTGCACTCCCCCCAAAAAACGCACCCCTCGCCTATCAAATAAGCTGATATGATAGTCTACAGTAGGTTCACTTAATAATGTAAATTCACCTCAGCAAATGTCTCAACGTATTTTATCTTTAAACATATTTGCTTAATTATATGATCGGTTGTTGATTAAAACTTTTGAGAGACTTTTTAAGAGTTTTATGACATGCATAAACAAATAAAGCTTATCTGAGTTGAGTCCAAGTTACACGTTTTTGCTGTCATTGTATTTGGATTGCCGTCCTTATTACACCCACATTGGCAGCGATTGATCTCTTATAAGATCCCAAAGGTGAGACCTATTGGCTATGCCAATGCTTGTTATTTTTAGGCATTGGGATATTAAGGGATTTGCCCAGAATCACAGGCTTTTGAGCTGACGCCGAGATTCGTCCCTGGTTCCCCAGTACCAAAGTCAGCAGCTCTGATATAACCCCACATCGATCCTCTCCCTTCCCTTTTCCTCATCTATAAAGGGGTTTGCGACCACTTAAATGTTTTTTTATATTTACCAACCCCATTTTATATTTATGCCCTACTCGCTTCTTCTCGCCATCTGCTTTTTCTTTATCTCACTCTCATCCCTTTGCTTCTCCCTACCTCCCTCCATCACACTTCCTGGTTTCTTTTTTCATATCCCTTTATGCTAAAATCCATCTCTAACCAAACTTCGAAACACCTCTAGCAAAACACTTCTCACTAGTACTGCTTTGTGTTCTCTCACGAAGCACCATTGTCGAGGGCAGTAGTGATGCCAGCTCCTTCCTCCTCCCAACACGTATGCCTGTGGGTTCGTTTTACCGTATATTAGTTTTTGTTCTGCTCTGGTAGCTGTCATCACAACCTGTGCTGCTTGATGAGTGGAATTAAAGTCGAAAGAAAAATTTTCGTCGGTCGATTTCAATAGTGGGATTATTTTTATTCTTACAGCCATGTCAGTCAAAGAAATACATTTTCTCTCTTTATTCTGCAGACGTTTGGAGGCCCTGCTCTTTACTATCTGCGTAGTTTAAATTGATTTTGACAAATAAACCTTTCTCTAAAATACATCATTTCTTCACGTATTTCTGTCATCACGTGGTCCATTAGTTCATTTCTTTTTTCATATAGAAGCAATTTCATCTCTTTATAGTTTTCTTTTCAAAAACGATACCAGACACGAATCTGGATTTCTCTTTTGGAAACCTTCCAAACTTTGTAGGATCGTTTTCACTTATTTCTAAAGCCCGACCAAGCTTTGTCAATTTATGCGTCCTATTCCCGTTTCTACTGTGTACTGTTTGTGAGAGCCACACCTCACCACACCAGAGGCACAATACAATGGCTTCTATTTGGGATTTCCACTCTATTTTGTGCTCGTGAAAAAAAAACCTGCAGCAACAGAGTCTGGTAGTAAGTCTCCATGTTGTCATTTTTGTTTCTTTTGGTATGTTACACTGTCAGTATTTCTGTAGTGCATTATACTATGGTTGCATTTCAGAGCTTTCTTGATCTGTGTGCCTTTTCGCCTGGTTCTGTTTTTTCCATTATTCCACTGTGAATTGCCTTTTGGTTTTGTATGGGGAGCAGAGAAATGTGTAGTTTAGTCATGGTTTGTTTTTTGGTTAATGAGAAAGTAAACATTTTTTTCCCCTGCTCAAGATTTTGTAATGTGTTACGTGTATGGATGGATGTGCCTAATGGCTTTGCCATTTGTAGGTCTTGTTACAGAGGGCCACCAACTTCGCCAAGCCTCTGATGACCGTACATTTTAGGCTCCTTTTTGGCAGGCCGTATAATTTGCTCTGCACTTTGAATATCGCCCACGTTTATTATATTGTACACCTGCCTGCTGTTCTGTGCCGGTAAAACTAACTTAAAGCGGCCTCGAACAGAGACGTTTTAAGGCATAGGCAAAGTGGGCTCTGGCCCAGGGCCCCAGCCTTTCATGGGGGCCCCTGATACAGCCAGCTCTGTTCTGCAGAGTCTTGCCCCAATGACTGTGGATAATTATTCAACAAAATATTTTAAATACCATTTTCCTTTAATTTATTTTCAATGTGTGTGATATGTGGGACTCTATTCCAGACAGTCTGCAGAGAAATGTTGTGTTGATGTTTCGAGCAACATCCATAAAAAGTTTATTTTAGAACAAAAACTGGCCCGCTCATAGGAGGTGTCTCTAATATTATCTGCAATAATATTAGTGAGCTGCTGCTGTGTTACCTTATTAAAAACCCGTCACAGTCCCTAAATATTAGATGTAAACACATTTAGAATTCGGAACAATGTGCCTGTGCACTGTCAGTGACATAGCCAAAGAGGGCATAAAAGAGGTGAAATTGGACCATAAATCCAAAGCCGTTCCTAACAGGGGCCCCCAAAAGATGTTTGGCCCAGGGCCCCCAAAATCCTTAATATGTCCCTGGCCTCGAACACACCCATCCCCCATTACCTCCCAGGGCCTTTATGCACCGGGTGAATTGAGGTGAGCAGGTGGTACAGCACAGAAAGTGGTTTCACATCTGATGTCCTGACTCACACCGCAGGCTCATTGCACGTGCGCACTGATCTCTTGCATTTGAAAACACATTGTTTTTCCTTTAATAATGTATTTCACAATGCACACGACAAAAGACAGACAAAGTTATGGTGGCCATTCAAGTGCTTAAACAAGAAAGTGTGATGCCGAGACTTACAGATACTGGCTGCCAACGGGTCCGCGTCTCCTGGTGATGGGAGGGTGTCCTTTCCACTGGCCATTTCCGAGGAGAAGGCACCAAAACACACGTGCTTGCATACAGGCCTACTTGTGACAAATGTAACAAGCATTTGCAATGCAATAGGGCTCGCATTTGCAAGAGTGTAAGCTATTGGCATTGTAAATGACAATGCCTTTTATTTATGTTTTGGAAACCAACACGTAAATAAAAGGCATTGACATTTACAATGCCAATAGCTCAGACTCTCACAACTGCGAGACCTTTTGCATTGCAAATGCTTGTTGGTGTTGCTGCAGTGAAGGTTGTGTTCACACAGGTTAGACTACACAACTGCAGAAGACCTCATAATTGATGTGTTATCTAAGAGACACCTCTGCTTTCCAAAGAAGCTTCATTTACAAAAAAAACAATTCACGTTCCCACCAGTCGACATAAGCGTGATTTGCATAAGGATTCAAAGTCAAATGGGATCATTAGTTTAAGTCTGGTCTAACTTCCAGCCGGTGCTTTTAGAATCTTTCTTCTGCCTAATGTGTCAGCTACTATTGTACTGGAGGAGGTAGGAAGAGAGCAAAAGCAAGATGCTGTGCGTCTCCTAACACTATTTACCTTCCAGTGAAGAGAAAGCTCAGCCCTCTTTAGCTGGTACACTCCAGGAAGGTCACTCAGATACTCTTCAGCTAGGAAGGTCTCCATGCCCAGGCTCCGGATAATCAGATGGGGCGTCTGTCCATCTCCGGGGCTGCTGCCAAGTTTTGGGATTCTCTGCCTGTTCACATCGCTACACTAGACTCCTTTGTCTCTTTCAAGAAATCGTTGAAAACATGGCTTTTCTCATCATAGGCTTGATTTTCTGTGCTCAGGAGCTCTGAACGCTGAGATACCCTCGTATTTAACGCGCTTTATAAATTCATTTTTCATTGTACATAGCACACAATAGGCAGATTTGACCTTTTTACCACAGACGGCGGGATCACCTAAACAGAGTTTAGAAGGGCAATTTAAAGGCAGGATTTTAAGCTGACTGGTATAATTTGGAGCCATGGAGCTAGAATGACAATGTTTTCGAAACCTCGACAGTGGTCCTCTCCATCGAGGAGTGTTACTTTTGGATGGAAATGTCACAACATCTGTTGGGAATTCCTAAAGGAAAATACATTAAAAAACAGACCACTGGAACACGATCTCGAAATGCAACAACATAATATAAAAAAACACAATACTACAACACAAAACACAAACAAAGCATAACACAGAAACATACCCACTCACCACAACAGCACAATGCAACACAACACACCACAACAACAGCCCGACATAACAAAATAAGACAACATAAAACAAAGTGCCAAAAAAACACTGCAGTTTTGATGTGTTTGTTGTATTGGTCAAATTGTGCTGCAATGTTGTTTTGCTGTGTTATTTCGTGTTCCTATGTTGATGTACAAGGTTGATTTTTTTGTGTTACTGTGTTGTCTTGTGGGACATTGTGATATTGTTATGTTTTGTTTTAATGTTGTGTTGGGTGTGTTGTCCTTTGCTGTAATGTCTTGATGAACTAGGTTTCAGTGTCTCTGTGTTGTCCTCCTGGGTTGGTGAGAGGTGTTTATACGTGCATTATTACATGATTGTGCTTGGTTGAAAAGGTCTCCGACGTAGTTGATATGGTCATAAGCCTTAATATGTCCATGAGGACAGTCCCTCCGTTTGCTGGTAGTCCATCCCGCGGCCTGCCACTGCTATGCTGATTTGGTCTATTCTTTTTTGGGGGGGTGTAGTAAAGGTGACTTAGTTATTTTGTATATTTTTCAGTTTTCTGGGAATGTCTTTAGTAGTCGTTGCAAGAATACTATTGTTCTCCATTTACTCGCCATCTGATTACAGTATATTGAACCATATGGCTTCAAGGTCACCAGGTCCCACGGCCTCTGACTTGTGATGTGACCCCTCCTTATATGTGGCTTTTCACATCTGTGTCCCCTAGTAATATATCTCTCTAGCGGTGTGTGAACTGGCTAAGACTGCTGATTGTGAATGTCGTGCACTGTCTCACCCAATAAAGGGAGATTTTTTTATTTTTACTTGCTGCCTTTCCATTTATTCTCTGATTTTTTGAGCTCTCAATTATGGAATTATGGCTTACAGGGAAGGGCAACTATGAGGTGCTAAGAGGATAACCACTGATAATATTAACTTTGTTACCTTGATGTTGCAGGTGTCAGATCCAGGAAAATCCTAGAGAGAAGCCATACAAAAAACAAGCATTGGCAAAGTCTGTAGGTCTCACCTGTCCAAGAGCTATTGGCTTTGCCAATGTGTTTTTTAGCAATATTGAACATCAGCGGGACTTCCGTTCAGCATGGCTATAAGTTAGCGGTGTAGAGGAGAGTGTCGTGGGGTGATGTAGAGTGGAGAAGTGTCGTTAAGAAGAGAGTAGCAGAGTGGAGTGTCATGCAGTGTCGGGGAGTGACACGGAGTGGAGTGTCGTGTCGGGGAGTGACGTGGAGTGTCATGGAGTGGTAAGGAGGAGAGGAGTGGTGTGGAGGGCAGTAGAGTGGTGTGGAGGGCAGTAGAGTGGTGTAGAGGGGAGTGCAGTAACAGGGTATCAGACTGGGGTGGCACTACAGATATCATTCAATCAAGTGTCTTGTAAAGCGCGACTACTCACCCGTAAGGGTCTCATGGCACAGGGGGGGATGGGACTGCTGACCCTTCGAGGTACTGTGGTTCAGTCGAATAGCCAGGTCTTCAATCAATCAAGAGGTTGTAAAGTGCAACTACTCATCAGTCAGGATCTCAAAGGCAGCTGATTCGTCTGGGCATCAGGGTTCAGTCAAAGCGCCAGATACCTGATGGATATGTGGAATGGGAGGCGGTGGTTCAGATATGCTTGTCCTCTGTCCTGGAGAGCATTGTAGTCATGGGTGTGGAGCTTGAAGGTGATTCTCTTGTTGACCGGGAGCCAGCGGAGTTGTCGGAGATTTTGAATTAAGGGACTGTGGCGGGGGATGTTGAGGACAAGTTTGTCTGGGGCATTTTGAACATTCTATAGTTTCCGAGCTGTTTCTGGGTGACGGTGGCGTAGAGTGTTACTGTAGTCGAGTCTGCTGATGATGATGACTGCGTGGGTGACCTTCTTTTGGATTCTGTGGGGATCCATCTGAATATCTTACGAAGCAGGCGGAGCGTGTGGAAGCAGGATGAGGACACGGCGTTGATCTGGCTGTTCATTGTGATTGAGGAGTCCAGTATGATACCGAGGTTGCGTGCATGGTCTGTGGGGGTGGGGGAGTTCCCAGTGTGACGGGCCACCAGGAGTCATCCCAGGCTGAGGGGGCAGGTCCCAGGATGAGTACTTCGGTTTTGTCCATGTTGAGCTTGAGGCAGCTATCTTTCATCCTCGTGACAATGGCCTTCATCCCGCTGTGAAAGTTGATTCTGGCGGCTGTGGGTTCGTTGTTGAGGGAGAGGATGAGCTAGGTGTCGTGGGCATAGGATACAATGTTGAGTCCGTGATTCCTGGCGATGGCCACGAGGAGGACCATGTAGACGTTGAAGAGGGTGGGGCTCAGGGTGGGACCCTGTGGCACTCCCCAGCTGATCTCTGTAGGTTCTGAGAGGAACAGAGGAAGTCTGACTCGCTGTGTTTGGCCGGTAAGGAAGGAGTGCATCCCGTCCAGAGCCTTGTTGTGGATGCCGGCTTAATTGAGTCTCGTGATTAGGGTGTGGTGAGAAACGGTATCAAAGGCGGCAGAGAGGTCCAGTAGGATGAGGGCGGCAGTTTTCCAACTGTCGAGGAGGGAGCGGATGTCATTGGTGGCGGCGAGGAGTGCGGTTTCAGTGCTGTGGTTACTTTGGAAACCAGACTGAGCGATGTCCAGGAAGTGGTTCTCTTTTATGAACTCAGAGAGTTGGGCATTGATGCCTTCTCAATGACCTTTGCTGGAAAAGGGAGGAGGGAGAATGGTCTGAAGTTCTTGAGGTCTGTCGGGTCGGCGGATGGCTTCTTCAGCAGGAGGTTGATCTCAGCATGTTTCCAGTCATCAGGGGTGGTAGCGGTTTTGAAGGAGCAGTTGATGGTGCGGGGAAGCTCTGGGACGATGGATGTGGCAGCCCTGTGGAAGATGTGATACGGGCATGGACCCAATGGGGCTCCAGAGTTGATGCTCTTCATGGTCTTGAGTGTGTTGTCTGTGGTAAGCGGAGTCCAGTTGGGCAGAGGCTGTTAGGGTGCGTGCAGTGGTGACAGGCGCTGTGGCAGGGTCTTGGGTGACAAAGCTGCTGTAGATTTGCCTGATCTTGTGGTAGAAGAAGGTGCTGAGTTTGTTGCAGCGGTCTTGGGAGTGTGGGATGTCTGTGGTCTCGCCGTTGGGCCTGGCTAACTCCTTGACGATGGCGAAGAACTCTTTGCTGTTGTGTGCGTTCGCGTTGGATTCTGTCTTGGAGGGCATTTTTCTTTGTGGTTTTTGAGGTGGAGGTGGTGTGTGTTAATAGCGATTTTGAGGATTGCATGAGTTTCTGGGTTTTGTTGTTCACCCATCACTTCACTAGTCGTCTGCAGGTGTGTCTGGACTTGTGAAGGGTGGTAGTGAGCCAGCTGGCTTTCTTAAGAGTGTTGCTTGAGATTGCTTGATGTCCTTCCTAAATTGAGGTAGTGACGGTGATTGCCAAAGGTGTTGAGGCAGAGTGTTCCAGATATTTGCCGCGAGGTAGGAGAAAGATCTTGCTCTGGCCGTGGTCTTGGGTATACGGGGGACAGTAGCCAGGGCCAATTGGGTGGAACGGAGGTCTCTGATTGGTGTGTGGAATTTGAGGCTGTGGTTAAAGTACACAGGTCCCGCACTGTGTAAGGCTTTGTAGGCATGTGTGAGGAGCTTGAAGTTGATTCTTTTGTTGACTGGGAGCCAGTGAGGGCTCTCAGGTGGCCGGTGATGTGGCTGCGGTGGGGGATGTTGAGGACGAGTCTGGCAGAGGCGTTCTGAATGTTCTCCATTTTCTCAAGTTTCTGGGTGACTCCAGCACAGAGTGCATTGCCGTAGTAGATTCTGATGCTGATGAGTGCCTGGGTGACCATCTTTCAGGACTCGGTGGGGATCCACTTAAAAATCTTACAGCGCAGGTGTTGCGTGTGTAAGCAGGATGATGAGACGGCGTTGATCTGGTGGTTCATGGGGAGCGAGGAGTTCATGATGATGCTGAGGTTTCATGCGTGGTCTGGTTCCAAGAGCAGCAGGCCACCTGGAGTTGTCCCAGGCGGAGGTGGAGGAGCCCAGGATGAGGACTTTAGTATTCACTGAGTTTAGACAGCTGTTATTTATCCAGGTGATAACAGCCTTCATCCCTTCGTGGAAGTTGTTCTTGGCGACTGTGGGTTCGTTGGTGAGGGAGAGAATCAGCTGGGTGTCGTCAGTGTAGGAGACTTAATTGAGTTTGTGGTTACGCAAGATGGCTGCGAAGGTGAACATGTAGATGTTGAACAGAGTGGGGCTCAGGATGGAGCCCTGGGGCACTCTGTAGCTGATCTCTGTGGGTTCAGAGTGAAACGGTGGTAGTCTGACTCTGTGTTCGGCCGGTCAGGAAGGAGCAGATCCATTCCAGGGCTTCGTCGCAGATGCTGTCGTCTGGGATTCTTGTGCATAAGGTGCGGTCAGAGATGTATTGAAGGTGGCTGAGAGGTCCAGGAGGATGAGAGCTACACTTTCGCCTTGGTCGGAGAGGGTGAGGACGTCATCTGTGGCAGCGAGGAGGGCAGTCTCGGTGCCTTGGTCGCTTCGGAAGCCGGATCGAGAGAGGTCTAGGATGTGATTCACTTCGATGAACTCGGAAAGTTGGCCATTGATGGCCTTCTCGACGACCTTGGCTGGGAGGGGAGCAGAGAGATGGGTCTGAAGTTCTTGAGGTCCCTCGGGTCAGCAGAGGGTTTCTTCAGCAAGGGGTTGATCTCTGAGTGTTTCCATCTGTGAAGATGGCGGAGTTGATGGTGCAGTTGATGGTATGGCAGAGTTTGGGGGCGATGGAGGTGCCGGCTCTGTTGTGGTGCGGGCAGGTGTTCATGATCTTGAGTGTGACTTCAGCGGTGAGGGGAGTCCAGCTGCGTAGGGTCTGTTGGGGTCCGGTGTCACTGGGTGTAGTGGTTGCGAGTGGAGTTATAAGATCTTTGGTATCGAGGTTACCGGAGCTGTCGTATAGTCCTTAATCATGTGGTGGAAGGAGGTTCTGAGGTTGTTGTATAGGTCTTGGGAGGGCAGGATGTCTGTCTCTGTGCAGGGTTTGGCGAATTCTTTGACAACGGCAAAAAATATTAGCTGTTGAGTGCGTTGGCGTTGATCCTTTTCTGTAGGGCTGCTTTCTTTGTTGTTCTAATAAGGTGGTGGTGTGCGGTGACAGCGGTTTTGAAGGCTTAGTGGTCTCCAACTCTTACTAAGCTGTATACAGTTGAATCTGGATTCATGAAGGACGGGAGCGAAACAGCCGGCTTTCTTGGAGTATTGCTTGCCTTGGGTTTTCTTCAGGGGAGCCAGTTGAAGATCCATCTGTGGAGGTTGCATACTGAGGTATTAGCGCCTGTGGCTGTCGATGGAGGGGTTTTGCTGAGGGAGGTGGTGAGCTGTTCTTCGGTTACCTTGTTCCAACTTCTGAGAGGGTAGCGGGGGCGTGATGGTGTACGGTGGGTTTGGAGAACGAGAACTGGACGCAGTGGTGGTCGATCCACAGGAACTCAGAGGTGGGGCTGAAGGTGATGTCGCTGGTGGAGAAGATGGGGTCGAGCGTGTGTCCTGCTGAGTGGTTTGGGAAGATGACCAGTTGTTTGAGTCCGACGGTGGGGAGGTTCTCCAGCAGGGACGAGGTGTTCTTGTCGTTGGAGTTGTCTAGGTGAAAGTTGAGGTCGCCGAGGAGGATGTAGTCTGTGGAGGTGAACGGGGTACAGGGGGTACGCTGGTAAGCGCCCTCGTGCTGTCATCTCTTGACTATTGTAACGGCTTATTCATCAACGCCCAAGCAAGAGTGACCAACAAAATGCAGACCATCCAGAATGCTGCAGCCCGCCTCCTGTCTGGAATCCCTAAGTTCTCACCAATCTCTGAGACTATAAGGGACTTGCATTGGCTCAAGATTCGAAACCGGATCAAGTTTAAAGCGCTGTGCATACTCTACAAAGCATTGCACAACTGTGGTCCACATTTCCTGATACCAGTCCTCCATAAGATCGCTCCGATCTAACAACCTTAAAATCCTTCAAATACCATGAACAAAAACAGTTAACTGGGGCGATGGACGCTTCCTTGTGGCAGCTCCCAGGTTATGGAACTCCCTGCCAGCATCCATCAAAGACAGCCCATCTCTGATGCATTTCCGCAGAAAGATAAAGACCTGGCTGTTTGATCAAGAATAGTTACCGGCTTAACCTCGGGAATACATTCAAAGTTTCTAGCGCCGAGACGCCTACGGGCAATTGTACGCGCTGTATACATCTCAAAAATAAATAAATAAATGAATGAGAGTGCCGCGGAAGGTGGTGTTCAGGTTGGTCTATAAATGGAAGTGGAGGTGCTCCATGTTGGCCAAGTGGTCATCTGAGTGGGTAATGAAGCGGAGGGTGCTTTTGTGTACAATGGCATTGCCTCCAACCGGTTTGTTGATGCGGTCCTTGTGAACGATCTTGTAGCCATCCGGGATGGTGGTGGTGAGGTCCGGGGTGGAGTTGACCCAGGTTTCGGTGAGGAAGGTGATGCTGGGTTTGACGGAGTTGAGCAGGTCCCAGACTTCTAGGGCGTGCTTGTGGAGGGAGCGTGTGTTGAGCAGGATGCAGCTGAGGCGATCGGATCTGATATTTTCCGGTCGTGCGGTGAGTGGGGCTGGAGTGCGGTGGCAGGCCAAGGTGCAGCTGCTGTTCTGGCAGGAAAAAGGGCCCTGTGTGTCATTCGGTGACGACAGGCAGCAGGCAATGTGGCATCGGTGTTCAGGGCATGGAGGGTGCTGGAGTCATAGCGGTGGATGGTCGAAGAACCAGGGTCTGTGTCGCTGGCCGCAGACAAGCTTACCTTTGGCACGCAATGGCACAGCCGCCAATAAGTAGTGTGAGGGGGTGAGCTGGACAGCTGGGAGGCAGGAAAGTGGAAAAGCTAGAAAGCGGCACTGGAGGGGAGAAGGGCCACGGGAGTGAGAAGCAGCAGTGACACCGAGGAAAAAGGTGCAAAAAGTTAAAAGAGGCAAGAGTGAAAGTAAAGGGACAGAAAAAGTGAAAAAGGCAAAGAAAGATGAAAGGAAGGAAAAAGATCAGAAAGGCAGAAAGCAGAGAGACAGAGGGCAGAGCAGCAGTGCTCCCCACTGGACCACCAGGGATGAGGTACAGGCAGGTACCTGCGGGTGGAGGAGGGCCTCAAACTCAGACCAGCAAGGGTCAGGGGCAGCAGCTACCTAGGTAGAGCTGTGTGGGAAGGGAAGCAGTTCACTGACAACGATATGTTCCTTTTTTCAGTGATAGCAGAACTGGGTGCTTCAGTGATGTCATTCTAAGTGGGTGTTGAAATGTGGGCCACAAGGGTTGAAGAGCTTTTTATAACTTTTACAGGTGTAAATATTTAACTACGGCTAAAACTTGTGAGGGTTGTTGCATAGCAGAATTCCACATATAACCACTATGTGCTAGCTTGTATGATGACCAGACATCCAAAGTAAGCAGCCCGGGGGCCCCATCACGGTGCTGCCGTGCTCCTCTAGTCACAGCAGGCATTTGTGGGTGTGAAGAGACCTAGGTCAGGAAAATAAACCTGGTGAAGTCCTAGTCCTTTTGTGATTTTACAGAAAAAACACCCAAGAGCCACTCTAACCTGAGATGAAGGGGGAGCTGTGGAGGCACATGACATAGTAGTGAACCCTAAAGGAAGTGAGTAGACAAGGACAGATGTACAGGTAAAAGATTGCCGATGTGGCTTCAAGGACTCCTAAAGGCACTGCAAGAGCTGGGTCTCATCAGTGGGCTGAAGAGATTTGAGCTGGACAATGGGCATAGCATAAGCATGAGGCAGCCACACCAGGTGTCTGTCAGTTGCATCTTGCATAGAGGAGATGCGGTTTTGCACTGGGTTCCACTTGAAGGAATTAGCAGCTTGCAGGATCACCATACCTTTTGTCATACTCTGACAAGAAAAGGGAGATGGCCGAGCTCTCTTTCACCCAAACAACAGGGTAAAAAAGAGCTCACCCTTCAACTTCAAGGATTCTAGGACCGCTCCTTAAAGAGTCTGTCTGTGACCCATTTATAACATGATTACTGTTTTTCTTATTTTTCATTCAAAATCAATATATATTCACAGTTTCTTTTAGTCCAAACGCAACTGTTTGTTATTGTTATCTATCACAATCTGCATCGGATATCCAACGCCTCAAACACTGACCACACATCATCCAGACCAGGACCTCCAGCACCTCCCTATATACTTTTTTTGCTTTTTGTATTATACTTAAGCATACATAGCAATGCCTTCTGCACAAGTCACAATTCATAGAATTCTCAAATTTTACTTCTAAAGTTTTGCAATAGATGCTTGGTAATTTGACACCAAATAAAACGAATGAATGACTAGTTTAACAATACGGATTCACTTTGTGAAGAAAATCTATGTACTAAATTCTCGTGATAACAGGTTGCACCAGTTATGGGCACTGCTTCTTCAAGGCAATATATTCTAGGTAGAAGAACAGCACTATTGGAAAAAAACACATCTAATATCACACAATCATGTGTAAAGCATAATTTACTCAAATTCTGACAAGCCAATCAAGAAGAAGTACAATGAAAGACATGGACACAAATAAATAATAAAAAACAAAAACAGTCAACTCATACTGATTTGCTGTAGAACCACCAAAAGTAAAAAGTAGAAAAAACCTATAGTAAACTAATGACCAGGCACTGAAAATTAAAAAGAATGAGAGAGCTAGAAAAGGTACAATGCATGTCCTTAAAGACAGCCTGAAAAGCAAGAAAACTACTCTCAATGCAACAACATTAGGTTAGGTGGTGTTCTGAGAACAATGAAAAGGTTTATTTCGAGTGCAGAGTTAAAGCCCTTTTTAATAATACAAGTGAGCTGCCAGAGTAAGAAAAGATCATACACGACAGGTGGTGTGTCCTGAGCATTAAATCTAGGTATCCGAAAGAGGGTCCAGTTTTTTCAAATTAAAGAAAATGTTCTCTGAAGATCGAGGCATCAGCAGAACTACTCAAGCCAATTGTAAAAAACTGATACCTTTTTTGGTAATTTTTTGGTCATGGAGCACGAGACATTTAACATTCACTCCTGCAACATTAGGTTATGATCTATGGATTCAACAGTAGGGTGACCGCAAAAAATAGCAAAGGATAAAGGAGGCATACCTCGAAGAACAAGGTGAAAACTGTGACGATGTAGAAACCCACAGAGACAAATCCCAGGACAGGGCCATCCCTGAAAGATGCATCTCATCACAGGTTCTGCTTGTTCCTTGTGATGTAGTTTCCCACCCCAATATGTAGATGATCTCAAACCATTCCTCTTTCTGGCTCTTGCACTCAACTGCTCGACCTCCTGAGGCGGAAGCCGGGAGAGGCGATCCTCGCTTTTTAAAAACTTGTATCTGGCAGTGATTTTTAAACTGTTTTAAGATTTGAGTGTGTTTTTGTGTGATTTTACTACATAAACCCACCCCTCCCCTCTGGGCACCACCGCGCAGCTGCTGGCATCGCTGCGGCGGGATACTTCCTGGTATTGACGCTCCCCCCGGGACTCCCAGGACACGCCCACTAACCGCCAGGCCACGCCCCCAAACATACTGTTAAATAGCGCGCCACGAACAGCGCGAGTTGGACTACGTCGACCTCCTGAGGCGGAAGCCGGGAGAGGCGATCCTCGCTTTTTAAAAACTTGTATCTGGCAGTGATTTTAAACTGTTTTAAGATTTGAGTGTGTTTTTGTGTGATTTTACTACATAAACCCACCCCTCCCCTCTGGGCACCACCGCGCAGCTGCTGGCATCGCTGCGGCGGGATACTTCCTGGTATTGACGCTCCCCCCGGGACTCCCAGGACACGCCCACTAACCGCCAGGCCACGCCCCCAAACATACTGTTAAATAGCGCGCCACGAACAGCGCGAGTTGGACTACGTCGACCTCCTGAGGCGGAAGCCGGGAGAGGCGATCCTCGCTTTTTAAAA
Source organism: Triturus cristatus (assembly GCF_964204655.1). Classification (NCBI taxonomy): domain Eukaryota; kingdom Metazoa; phylum Chordata; class Amphibia; order Caudata; family Salamandridae; genus Triturus; species Triturus cristatus. The sequence goes on from NC_140591.1 coordinate 424,254,107, forward strand.
ACTTGTATCTGGCAGTGATTTTAAACTGTTTTAAGATTTGAGTGTGTTTTTGTGTGATTTTACTACATAAACCCACCCCTCCCCTCTGGGCACCACCGCGCAGCTGCTGGCATCGCTGCGGCGGGATACTTCCTGGTATTGACGCTCCCCCCGGGACTCCCAGGACACGCCCACTAACCGCCAGGGCACGCCCCCAAACATACTGTTAAATAGCGCGCCACGAACAGCGCGAGTTGGACTACGTCGACCTCCTGAGGCGGAAGCCGGGAGAGGCGATCCTCGCTTTTTAAAAACTTGTATCTGGCAGTGATTTTAAACTGTTTAAGATTTGAGTGTGTTTTTGTGTGATTTTACTACATAAACCCACCCCTCCCCTCTGGGCACCACCGCGCAGCTGCTGGCATCGCTGCGGCGGGATACTTCCTGGTATTGACGCTCCCCCCGGGACTCCCAGGACACGCCCACTAACCGCCAGGCCACGCCCCCAAACATACTGTTAAATAGCGCGCCACGAACAGCGCGAGTTGGACTACGTCGACCTCCTGAGGCGGAAGCCGGGAGAGGCGATCCTCGCTTTTTAAAAACTTGTATCTGGCAGTGATTTTAAACTGTTTTAAGATTTGAGTGTGTTTTTGTGTGATTTTACTACATAAACCCACCCCTCCCCTCTGGGCACCACCGCGCAGCTGCTGGCATCGCTGCGGCGGGATACTTCCTGGTATTGACGCTCCCCCCGGGACTCCCAGGACACGCCCACTAACCGCCAGGCCACGCCCTCTACCCATTCCCTATTTATCATGTGCTTCCCCCGGAAGCGCAGCGGACGAGCACAGCGGGAGCGCCGTTTGCGCGCCGAAGGCGCGCCTAAGGCAAGCCCGTCTGCGCCCGTCCGCGACCAGACCGCGGCCAAGGCCAGTTATGCTGCCGGTCACAGAACTCAAGGTGAGAGGATAGTGTGGTCAGGTGAGGAACTAAGAGCATTTGCCCCCCCATCCAATCGGTGCTCTCACACTTTAGACCCTCTGACCTTCAACCCTCCGCAGACCTGTGGCAACTGTGAAATAGTTCTAGGTAGAAATGACTTTGTAGGGCCCCCTTACCGTAAACTACCAACCCGCACAAGCCTTAGAGCTGGCCTATTGAATTGTAGATCCTTTGCCAAACATGCAGATGATGTTTGGCTATTACTAGAAGAGCAGGAATGGGATATCCTATTTTTAACTGAAACCTGGATGAAGGAGGACAATATGACCTCGATTGCATTAGCTGTACCTCTGGGATTCAAAATATGTCTCGCCAACCGACCTGGGACAAAAAGAGGCGGTGGCGTAGCTATTATTTTCAGAGAACAACTAAGGCTAACATCCTCGGCCCCGACTACTATCCAGGGAATTGAAGGCCTCCACTTTTGCTTCCAGGTTAGCCCTCAGCTGTCACTCGCAGGACTGGTGATATATCGCCCCCCTGGCAGCACAGATGCCAACCTTTACAATTTACTGGATACGATTGTTCAGAGCTCCCTCCTCCACCCCCATTTCCTTGTGGTAGGAGACTTCAACATCCATATGGATAAGTCCGACTGTGCCATGGCAGAGATGCTCAGAGCAACACTAAATACTGCCAGTCTTAGACTGATAAATGAGGGCCCTACACATTCAGGGGGCCACACGATTGACCTCATTTTCTCTAATATGAAGAACGTGTTGCCTGAAGCACCACTCCCTCTGACATGGTCAGACCACTCTCTGGTCCCTTTTACACTAAACATGGTCTATGACACTTCTGCTTCAAGCAAATGTTACTTCTTGAAGAGACAATGGAAAAGGCTGACCCCTGACACTATGGGCCCTGTCCTAGCACAAACCACCCCTTCTTTGACCAATAATGCTAATACAGACGCCCAGCTTCTTAATGAGTGGATCGGAAAGATGTTCTCTGCCATTGCTCCGGCTACACGAGCATTATCAAAGAGAGAATCCCCCTCAGCGCCCTGGTTTTCGCAGGACCTAAGGAAAGAGAAAGCAGCTTGCAAAAAGCTGGAAAGGTTATGGAGAGCAAACTACAGCCAGGAAGAAAGAACGATATATAAGGAGGCCTCCAAAAAACTGCGGAAAGCCATTAGGAAAGGTAAAAAACAATACTATGCGGACTCTATTTCTCAGGCAGAGCAGTCAGGCAAACAGATTTTTAAAGTAGTACAATCGTTTTTTAAGCCTAAGTGCATTGAGAGGGAGGTCGCACCGACAGCTACTCTCTGCAAGCACATTTCCGAGTTCTTTGATCAAAAGATCAAAAAGGTGTATGAATCCTTTGGACCTGAAATAAACACGCTAAAACAGGACCTCGTGTTTAAAGACGCACCTAACGTGACCCTCACCCAGTTTATGACTATTCCTCTGAGCGAGGCGAGAGAAGAACTCACTCGATGCAAATCCGGCTCCCCTGACGACCCCTGCCCAGCAAAACTATGGAGCTCCATTGCGGAGTTTGTAGCACCTACACTACAACACATCTGGAATTCATCCATCTCCTCGGGTACATTTCCAGATGTTTGGAAACATGCCACTCTCCTCCCATTAAAAAAAAAACCCAATGGTGATCCAGAAGACCTTACTAATCTCCGCCCTATATCACTCTTAGCCGCCCCCGGGAAAATGCTAGAGAAAATCCTACAGCGCCAACTTAGCAAATTTGTAGAAACAAATAATGTACTACATGAGACACAGTCAGGCTTCCGTCCAGGCTTTAGTACGGAGACTGCGCTCATCGAGGTAGCTGAATCAATAAGGTGGTCGATGGACGCAGGCAACTCAGCAATGCTGGTACTCCTGGATCTGTCGGCCGCCTTCGACACGGTGGACCATGCCAGACTACTCAGCCGGCTGGCCGAGATAGGCATCCAGGACAAGGCGCTGGGATGGATTCACTCCTATCTGTCCGAGAGGACACAAAAGGTGGCACTAGGGACGATTTCCTCAGCCCCTAAGGCCCTTAGCTGTGGAGTCCCACAAGGGTCGGCCCTCAGCCCCCTTTTATTTAATATATACCTTGCGCCTCTCTTTACGTTGATTGCCAACTGGGGTGTCAAGGCAATTTCTTATGCCGATGACACCCAGTTGGTATTTCCATACTCAGAGTTGACGCAGGAGTCCTTTTCGAACTTCAAAGGATGCCTCCAAGATATCTCCCACTGGATGAACACGAATAAATTAAAACTGAATGCCAATAAGACCGAAGTGATCTTCTTCGGCAGAGGCCCCACCCCCGCCTCAGATTTTTGGTGGCCAACGGAGATGGGCCCAGCCCCCTCGCCCAGCCGCTCGGCAAAAAACCTTGGAGTTAGATGGGACGATAGTATGGCCTTCACCGCCCACATCCAACAAGTTGCCGGGTGCTGCTTCAGCAAACTTAGAAATCTCCGGAAAATCTTGAGATTCCTCCCGGAGAGTTGCCGGAAAACGGTTATCCACGCCACTGTCACATCTCGGCTGGACTACGCCAATGGACTTTACCTTGGCCAACCTAAATACCTGACGCAAAAACTCCAGGTAGTCCAAAATGCGGCTGCAAGACTGTTACTGCGAATTCCTCTCAGACAGTCAGTCTCTCCGCATCTTCGCTCTCTGCACTAGCTGCCAGTGACCAGCAGAATAAAATTCAAAGCACTCACGCTAGCATTTAGATCTCTGCATGGATCCTGCCCAGAATATCTGAAAAAACGCCTTCCAAGGTATGCCCAAACACGTGCACTTCGGTCCAACTGCCGTGTTCAGCTGGTTGTTCCACAATCGAGAAAGGCTCGACTAGGCGGCCAGACCTTCTCGGCAAACGTCACCTCTCTTTGGAACACCCTACCTCAAGAAATTCAACAGGCACCTTCTGAGCCTTGCTTCAAGAAATTACTGAAAACGTGGCTCTTCATTCATCCCCGCTAGCCTCTTTCCTTCTGCCTCTAGGTCAATTGTACTCCTCTAGCGCCGGGACACCTCCATTGCGAGGTAGCTGTTCGCGCTTTATAAAATGCAGTATTATTATTATTATAATTTTGAGCTTTACAGAGTCAAATGTTGTACAAAGGAAAGGCAATAAATCACCTGTGTTTGTAAACAAGAATAGATTGCCATAACACCTTTTCAGCTCTATAAGACATGATAATGAATATTTTAAGGTAATTATTAAGCGGGAAATAATGAGATTAATTGTAATTACCATTTTCTATGGCTTGACAGACTAATAAAACCAACTAGATCTTAACCCTTTCAGTGCTTATGACGGAATGGTTCCGTCATGAGCACAAGTTCTAGTGTGATCATGACGGAACCATTCCCTCGTGAGCACATGCTCAGGAAATCCCTCTGCTGCAGACAGCAGAGGGATTTTCCTTTTTTCTTTTGGCCTGGGGAGGTGGGGAAGAGCTTCCCCAACCTCCTCAGGCTGTTTTTTGCATTGATCGTCATTAAAATGAAATCGAAACTGAAACTTAGTTTCAGTTTCTCAGTTCCGGTGAGCCCCAAGCAGGGATCCACCCACTAGCACCAGGGAGGGGGGAGCGGCCCCTTGGGCAAGGTCCTCTGCTCCCCCCATTTTCTTTTGGGCAAAAGTCTTTCTGCCCCCCCCCCCCCCCAGGGAAATGTCTGTGTTTCTGCCCCCCCAGGGGTTAGACGGGGCAGTAGCCCCCAATCTGCTCCCCCGGGGGGGGGGGGGGCAGAAAGCTCACTAAAAAACAGGGATTTTTTTTTATTGACATTGGGTGGGGGCTGCCCAAGGAGGGCATGCCAATGTTCCCCCCACCAGAAAAATGTCAAGTCTGGGGCAGTAGCCCCCAATCCGCCCCCCGGGGGTCAGAAAGCCCACTAGAAACCAGGGATTTTTTTGTATTGATGTTGGGGGCAGGGGCTGCCCACAAAGGGCATGACAATGCCCCCACCCCCTCCAGAGAAATGTCTGTCTTTCTGCCCCCCCCCCCCAGGGGGCAGACGGGGGCAGTAGCCCCCAATCTACCCCCGGGGGGGCAGAAAGCCCACTAGAAACCATGAATGTCCTACCCCACAGCGTTCCCCTCAGTCTCCCGAGTAAAATAATACCTCACTTGTCTGGGTGGGGCAAGGGCCTGTGACTGGGAAGAGCCCAAACATAGGGAATAAGGATATAGCACCGATAATTCTAAGCGCTACATTTGAGAAAAAAAAAAAAGTATTTAGCCAATTCTGCATTGGACACCCACACAAGAAAGGTATCATTTTACTCGGGACACTAAGGAGAACGCTGTGGGGTAGGACATTTGTGCCGCCATGGTGATTCCACGCAAAAATATGTGGAAGGAATATGCTACTTACCAGTAAGCATCTGTTCTTGGCATGTAGAGCTGCAGATCTACACACTTTTGCATAGATCGCCATCTGGTGTTGGGTCCGGATGTTTGCACTTGTTTTTGTCCTGGAAAGTCATTGGAAGTCACGAGGTATGTGTCTCCTCCTTAGGATCATAGTGCGCATGGGCATCTGCTCCATCCTCAGATTGTTTTTCGCCATCAGGGAAATGATGGAGCTTTGTAATAAACAGGAAGATGCCCTTGTATAGTGTATCTAAATAAGATAATACTGGAACAGATAAAGGAAGCCGGGGAGGCGGGTGGGCGTGTGTAGATCTGCAGCTCTACATGCCAAGAACAGATGCATACTGGTAAGTAGCATATTCCGTTCGAGGCATATGAGCTGCAGATTACACACTTTTGCATAGATTGTATAGCAGTCCCACGTCTAGCGGCGGCCACCATTATCTGTTGCAGTAGTCTGGAAAAGGGTTTTGAGTACAGCTTGGCCCACACTGGCTTGTTGTTTCGTTTGCACATCTACACAGTAGTGTTTAGTGAACGTATGTGGTGTAGACCATGTAGCTGCTTTGCAGATATCATCTAATGGAATTTTGCCTAAGAATGCCATAGAAGCCCCTATTTTTCTTGTAGAGTGGGCTCTAGGAGGAACAGTTAAAATCCGTTTTGCTTTGTGGTAGCAAATTTGTATGCATTTAACAATCCATCTGGCTATCCCGGACTTAGATATGGGATTGCCTTTGTGTGGTGGTGAGAAAGAAACAAAAAGTTGTTTAGTTTTCCGAAAAGGTTGTGTTCTTTTAATGTAATAGAGTAATGCTCTTTTAACGTCTAAAGTATGAAGAGCTCTTTCTGCGACTGTGTGTGGTTGCGAGAAGAAAACGGGCAACTCCACAGATTAAGGTGGAAGGAGGAAATGACTTTAGGGAAGAATTAAGGATTAGTGCGGAGAACCACCTTATTATGATGCATTTGTAAGAATGGTTACTGAATAGTTAGGGCTTGTAGTTCACTAACACTTCTTAGAGAAGTTATGGCCACTAGGGAAGCAACTTTCCATGTTAAGAATTGTAGCTCACATTTATGTAGAGGTTCAAACGGAGGCCCCATCAGTCGTGTGAGCACGATATTTAAATTCCACACAGGTGAGGGTGGTACTCTGGGAGAAATTATCCTTTTGAAGCCTTCCATAAAGGCTTTGATGGCGGGCACTCTAAATAGCGATAAATGTTGTCTATTTTGTAGGTATGCTGCTGTAGCAGCAAGGTGTAGCCGAATAGACGTGTAGGCTAAGTTGCACCTTTGTAGGTGTAGTAGGTAGGTTATGATGTGTTGGATAGACACATCTAGGGGATTGATGGTATTGTAATGGCAATATATCACAAACTGTTTCCACTTGGCTGCATAGCAGCTCTAGTGGTAGGGCGTCTAGCCTCTTTAATGACGTTCATACAGTCAGGAGGAAGGTTAAGGTAACTGAACTCTAAGATTTCAGGAGCCAGATTGCAAGGTTCAGCTGAGCTGGGTCTGGGTGTCTGATCTCTCCACGGTTCTGGGTTAAGAGGCATGGTGAGAGGTGTAATCTTTGGTGCGGGACTATTGACAGTTCCAACAATGTGGTGTACCACGGTTGTCTGGACCAAGTTGGAGCAACTAGAATTAGAGTTAGCGAGTGTTGCTGTAGTTTGCGCACCACCAGTGGTATGAGTGGGAGAGGCGAAAAAACATACGCAAATCTGCCTGACCAGTTCATCCATATCGCATTGCCTTTGAATAATGGGTGTGGGTATCTGGCGGCAAAGCTTGGGCATTTGGCGTTTTCGTGGGTGGCGAAAAGGTCTATCTGTGGTTGCCCCCATATCTGAAAGTATGGTTGGAGAACTTGTGGATGGAGTTCCCACTCGTGAATCTGTTGTGTTTAACGACTTAACAGATCTGCTATGGTGTTTTGGACTCCTGGGACGTGTTGGGCTAGGAGAAATATATTCTGAGGTAGCCCACCTCCATATGTTTTGTGCTAGCTGGGAGAGCTGCAGAGAGTGTGTCCCGCCTTGTTTTTGGATGTAGTACATGGCTGTCATGTTGTCCATGTGGACTAAGACAGCCTTGCCCGATATTTGTTTTTGGAATGCTTTGAAGGCTAGGAATATGGCCAGTAATTCCAGGTAATTGATGTGGAATAACTTTTGTTGAGGTGTCCACTTGCTTTGTATGGTGTGATGTAATAGGTGAGCTCCCCAGCCGGAGAGCGATGCGTCCATTGTCATGACAATCTGTGGAACTGGCTCTAGGAACGGTCGCCCTTTGGAAAGGATTTTGGTGTTCCACCACTGCAGAGAGCGGTGAGTGCGACCGTCTACCAACACCAGATCTGTTAGCTGTCCTTGAGCCTGGTTCCATTGTCGTGCTAAGCACTCTTGTATGGGACGCATCTGGAGTCTTGCATGAGGCACTATGAAAATGCAAGAGGCCATCATCCGTATGAGCTGCATGAACACTCGAGCTGGGAGAGAGTGATGCGGCTGAAATTTGGGTAGGAGAGCGAGGATGCCTGCTATCCTTGCTGGACTGGAATAGGCTAACGCTTTTGAGTCGTTTATTGTGGCGCCAAGGTATTGTTGTGTGTGAGAGGGTTGCAGATGAGACTTGGTGTGGTTCACTGTGAACCCCAGGTTGTGGAGTAATTGGATAGTCGCGTGAGTGTGACGGACACACTGGTTGTACGAGCTGGCTTTTATGAGCCAGTTGTCGAGGTATGGGAAGACGTGAATGTGTTGTATTCTTAGATGGGCTGCGACTACTGCTAGGCACTTAGTGAATACCCTTGGTGCTGTGCGGCTCCGAAAGGGAGTACTTTGAATTGATAGTGCTGCCCGTCCACTACAAAGCTGAGATATTTTCTGTGAGCAGGGTGTATAGGAATATGGAAATAGGCGCCCTTGAGATCAAAGATGGCCAGGAAGTTGCCCTGTGAAAGTAGAGGGAGGACTTGCTGAAGTGTGACCATGTGGAAGTGGTCTGATTGTACGTACCTGTTTAGTGGTCTGAGGTCTAGAATAGGTCTCAGAGAGCCATCCTTCTTTGGTATGAGAAAATATAGGGAGTAAACTCCCTCGTTTTGTTGGTGCAGGGGAACTGGTTCTATTGCACTTTTTTGTAGTAAGGAAACTACCTCCTGTTTGAGGAGTGACAAATGGTCTGCTGACATTGGACGCTGTTTGGGTGGAATGTTTGGGGGGGTAGAGGTAAGTTCGAGACAGTAACCTGATTGCACTATTTGTCGCACCCACCTGTCTGTGGTGATGTTGGTCCAGACAGGAAGGAACTGCTGTAGTCTTCCCCCGACAGGAGTGGAATGGTTCGGAGGAAGCGGAGGGAAGTCATTAGGAAGGGGTGGAGGCAGAGCGGGTGTTGTTGGTCTTGCCCCTGCCTTTGTTATTGTTACCTCGGTATCCTCCTCTGTGGTAACCTCTGGTGAAGGTGGATTGGGTGGGAGACTTGTAGGAGGTGGATGGGGTGTCAGATGAGTATCCCCTGGAGTTGCCCTTGCTGGATGAGAGACGAAAAGAACATCTGGGAGCTTGCGATTGCAAGGCTCCCATTGATTTGGCTGTATCTGTGTCCTTTTTCATCTTCTCAAGGGACGCAACAACATTAGGACCAAAGAGGTGTTGCTGGTCGAATGGTTGATTTAGTATAGAGCTTTGCACCTCAGGTTTAAACCCCGAAATGCGTAGCCACGCGTGCCTGCGAAGAAGGACGCTTGTGTTCACTGCTCTGGACGCAGTATCTGCTACATCAAGAGCACACCGGATAGAGGTGTTGGTGATAACTTTACCCTCTTGTATTAGGTAATTGGCCTTATGTTTGTATTTGTCCGGGAGGTGTTGGAGCAGGGACTCTAACTTATCATAGTGAGCCCTATTGCATCTGGCTAACAGGGCACAAGTATTTGCGATGCGCCAAATATTAGCTGTCTGGGACGCTGTTCTTTTGCCAGAGGCGTCCATGAGTTTAGACTCTTTGTCGGGTGGAGGTGTATCCCCTTCTCAAGTCTAGGGTTGATGATTCTTGTCCTGACAGGGTCTTTAAATACTTCATTACCCCTTTAAGCATGGGCAAAGTGGATGTGGACCTTTGGGTGGTGTCGAAAGTGTCCATTAAAAAATCATCTTTGACTGGATCTGTATGGAGGTCGACACTGTGGTACTGGGCAGCTCGGTGTATTAGCTGATTAAACCCCATGGTATCTTCTGGTGTTGAAGGCCTAGAGGGATAGATGTCTTCTTGTGGTATATTAGGGACATCAGGCGTATTATAGTCATCCCATGGGTCAGGGGAGTCTGGAGGACTGGGGTCATCTACTGGCATGTTGTTGTCACCGTCCCCCGTGTCATCATATGTGTAGTCGTCATCTACTGGTGGAGGGGATGGCGTAGGAGACCTAGGTAGGAGGGGTGTAGGAGGAGGTGGAGGAGGTGATGGTGGAGGTGGAGAGGGTACCCTAAGAGGTGATGTGGCTATATCCCTTCTTTTAGGTGGTGGAGCTGGTGCAGGCATGTTCAGTGGTCTTTTTCTGGAACGGAGAAGTTTTTTGTTGAGGGTATGGTTGAAAAAGCTCCTCCAAAGAAGTTTGGGTGATCGGTGTCGACGGTGTCGGCATCAAGGGCTTTTTCGGCGCTGGCTGCAGAGCTGTTTTGGGCTTGGAGCCATGCGATTTGTCGGTTTGTGTGTGTTTTTTCGGTGTCGATGCCTTTTTCGGCTCCGAAGAATGCGAGTCCGAACTTTTGGGGAGTGGCTTCTTTGTCGGCTCCGAGTGTTTTTTCGATGCCGGGGAGTCACTAGTTGGAGTTTTCGGTCCTGAATGCTTCGGGGTTGAAGTAGCAGTCGGCCCCGAGGATGGGTGTGGCTTCTTTTTCGGTGCCGATGATTGGGTTTGGGCACCGGTAACAGGCATACTCGAGCCCGAGTCGCCGGAAGGCTTGGTAGGCTTCTTTGCTGGGCCCGAGGGCGGGACATGGGAAGCAGTGTGTCGGTGTGCACCTGAGCCCGAAGGAGAAGGTGTGACCGAAGCCTTTGTTGTAGGGAGTGGGTCGGGGTCGACGTCTGTACTTACGACCCGTTGAGCTGGAGTCACTTCTTCGATGTCGGAGTCATCGGCTTCGGAGACGCTGATGAGCTCTTCTTCGACCCGCTCCTCTGGCACAGACACCCTCGTGGAAGATGTCGTCAGGGATCGAACTAGACGAGCGAGCCATGGTCCTTCGAGCTCGTCAAACCCAGATGGTCTTCTTCGAGCAGAAGGAGGCACAAGCGGGACAGTCTCTGGCTTTGTGCTCAGGAGAGAGGCAGGCGTTACATACCTCATGCAGATCGGTGTGGGGAAACTTCGACCCACATCGAGGACACTTCTTAAATGGCGTCCTTTCCATGAGCCAGATGCCAAGGCTCGGGTCGGCCCGAAGGCCTGCTTCGACGACCGGAATGGAAGATTGGTAGAGATGCGCGCCGATTAGGGGTCGCGTTCGAGACAATACCATCGAAAAGGTGAAGGATTGCGCGTTGAAACTGGAATCGGTAACGGTTCCGAACTGGAGCGCGAGAAACACATCCGAACCCGATGGCGGAAAAAAACAATCTGAGGATGGAGCCGATGCTTATGCGCACTATGATCCTAAGGAGGAGTCACATACTTCGTGACTTCCAAAGACTTTCCAGGACAAAAACAAGTGCAAACATCCGGACCCAACACCAGATGGCGATCTATGCAAAAGTGTGTAATCTGCAGCTCATATGCCTCGAACAAAGTGTTTTTTTCAGCTAAATTTGAGGTTTGCAGGGAATTCTGGGTAGGGTTTCCCTAGATGGCGGCGAGCCCGGGGCCGAAACCCCAGGTGACCCTAATCCCCCCCCCCACCCCCCCCCCCCACCCCCAAAAAACAGGTAGATTTGTTATAGGTAATTTTGAAGTCTCAACAGTACAATTTGGGCCATTTCCTGTTGCAGCCACTATGCCTACCCACACGAGTGAGGTACCATTTTTATCGGGAGACCTGAGGGAACGTTGGGTGGGAGGAAATTTGTGGATCCACGCAGATAGCTAGGTTTCGCTAGGTGCCGGCAGAGCTAGAGTTCAAAAACTTGAGCTAGGCACTTTGCAAAAAAAGGGTCATTTTTCACTGCGAAAATGTGGTGTGTCCACGTTGCATTTTGCGCTGTTTCTTGTCGCGGGCACTAGGCCTACCCACACAAGTGAGGTACCATTGTTCTCGGAAGACTTTGGGGAACGCTGGGTGGGTGAAATTTTGTGGATCCACGCAGATTCCAGAAATTTCCACCACAGAAATTTGAGGAAATATTTTTTTTGACACTTTTTTTTAGGTTTGCAAGGGATTCTGGGTAACAGAACCTGGTGAGAGCCAGTCAAGTCACCCCATCCCGGATTCCCCCGAGTATCTAGTTTTCACAAATGTATAGGTTTGCTAGGTTTTCTTAGGTGCCGGCAGAGCTAGGGTTCAACAACGACAGCTAGGCACTTTGCAAAAAAAGGGTAATTTTTCACTGTGAAAATGTGGTGTATCCACGTTGCGTTTTGTGCCGTTTCCTATCGCGGGCACTAGCCCTACCCACACAAGTGAGGTACCATTTCTCTCGGAAGACTTTGGGGAACATGGAGTGTGTGGAATTTTGTGGATCCACGCAGATTCCAGAACTTTCCACCACAGAAATGTGAGGAAAATATGTTTTTTAGGACAATTGAGGTTTGCAAGGGATTCTGGGTAACAGAACCTGGTGACCGCGAGTTCAGTCACCCCATCCTTAATTCCCCTGGGTGTCTAGTTTTAAAAAATGTATAGGTTTTCTAGGTTTCCCTAGGTGTTGGCAGAGCTAGGGTTCAAAAACTACAGCTAGGCACTTTGCAAAAAAAGGGTAATTTTTCCTTGTGAAAATTTGTTGTGCCCACGTTGCATTTTGAGCCGTTTCCTGTCGTGCAACACTAGGCCTACCCACACAAGTGAGGTACCATTTTTATCGGGAGACTTAGGGTAACACAGAATTGTTGAGCAACTGTTATTACCTATTGATTTTCGATGCATTTCTGCCTTCCAAATGAAAGACAATGTGTAAAAAATGTCATTTTGAAAAATGACCTATAATTCTCATGCTAGTATGGGTATTCCCAATTTCGGAAATTTGCAAATATCTACTGTTTCTAAACTCTATATTTTCTTCCCATTTCAGAAATACATAGGTGTCTTTCATACCGATTTTTCCATGTATACATTTTCCCAGAATAATTGCTATATACCAGGTACATAATAGAAAACCATTGCAAGTCGCTTCTCAGTTATTGGCTCTGCGTTCGTCGGGCTCTTGGTGAACCTACAAGTCCTATTTATCCCCACAACCAGAAAGGTCCAGCGGATGTAACGGTATATTGCTTTCAAACAGCTGTCATAATTAGAAGAAGTTACAGATAAAAACGTTGACACAGATGGCCCTTTTTATTTATTTTTTTTATACTAATTTTCAATTTTTCCTATATTCAACGGTTAGTTTCTAAAAAGAAACCTTGAAGGATCTACACAAATGACCTTGCTGAATTCAGAATTTTGTCTACTTTTCTAAAATATATAGCTTTCCAGGATCCATTATTGCTTTCATACCCATTTTTACCATTAACTGGAAAGAGGTTGAAAGCACAAAAAATTGCAAAAATAGGATATGTCCCAGAAAAATGCCATAACTGTGTAAAATATTTTAGTTTTCTGACAAAAGTCTGCTTGTCCCTGAAAGCTGGGAAGATGGTGATTTCAGCACCACAACTCCTTTTTTGTTGCCATTTGCAGGGAAAAAAAACAGACGCTTTCATCTGTAGCCCTTTTTTCCCATTCCCCCCAAAAAAGAGTTTAGCTGTATTTTGGCTAATTTCTGGGTCCCCTGCAGGGGAATCCACAAACCCTGGGTACCTTTAGAATCCTCATGATGTTGGAAAAAAGGACGCAAATTTGGCATGGATACCTTATGTGGTCAAAAAGTTACAGGGGCCTAAGCGCGAACTACCCCAAATAGACAAAAAAAAGTCTTAGCACAGGGGGGCAAAAGGCCTAGCAGCGAAGGGGTTAAACACAGAGCAAGGGAAACAAGCAATGTAAACACAGTACATGAAGAAAGGACAACACAAGTACTGCACAACATCTTGCCTTTAATTTAGAGTTCAGCTTTCATAAAAAAGGTGCAATAGATCAACATTGTAACATACAGAAAAACAAATGAGGCATATATTTCAGCACAGACCAGCACACAACACGTTTGTACATTAAAAAAACTGATATTTTCCAATTCAGCTATGGTAAACCCTCATAATTATATGAAATAGTGAAACATCAAATGGTTCAAAACTAGCTTTATAATAAAATAGTTTGCTATTAACAAAGAAACCTACATTGTGGCTCTGAAATGTGTTGAATTATATAGAAGTATTTTCCGTAACAAAGCTTTTTGGTGGGCAATTCATGCCGCATTCATATATACAGTATGTAGCTGCCTTTTACCCACAACTATTTAACACTGGGTCTTCATAAATCTTCCTCTGTATAAGAATGTAAATTGGTGCACACAAGAACGAGCTGAGAACTTAAGTACAAAATACAATTGCAAAAGAAAACAGAAAATAATGGTGACGCAATAGTAAGGAAATACTTACCAACAAGCATTGTCTAGAACATAAGTCAAGAGTTATCTACATGCGTTGGTGCGGCCATGAAGGACAGGGAATGGATACGGCTACCTTTTGGGAAGATACCATTTGATTCTCATTCCTAAAAAGGCACAGTAATGCACTGCGACACCAACACTACAACAGAATGTAGTGGTTAGACATTTGCAATATTTCATGGTTATTGGAAACCAGATGTTGACAGAAATGTTAATTACTGCTGTGCTATTAAGATACTACCTCAAACACTTTTCCTGACAATTAGGTGCTTAAACTCTTACCATAACTAGCCAGAGACTTTCATCTTCAACAATATGATACATTTAATTGAAGATCTTAATACAATCAGTTATTGTTAGCAAAATACAAATAATTCTGAAAAAGAAAGGCAACATGATGCATTAAAACTCACAACCAAAAAGCTACCATGTACAAACCAATCATCAAATCATGAACATATCATCAATGTCCATGCTGTTACTCCTGAACTGCATTGTTACAGCTAATTGGGTGGCTAGAACAAAGAAAATATTGCAGTAGCCCTTTTATTTTTGGATTGTCATACACAATAAAAGTAGCACAGTACAAAAACTGTTGTTGAACCTACTTGGGCTTGCTAGAAAAAGATCTCTCGCCGTAATTATGTCAGCGTTTGTATTTTGGTTTCAAGCTCTTTTCGACCTGTACAAAAACTGCTTTTGTAGTGTACATGAGAGGCAATTTTCTAAATTTCCAGTTAAAGGATCTACCTCTCAAGTCTTAGAATGGCCTGTCTCATGAAAGACCTAAATGGCATCACATGATAAAGTTCAGCTAAGAAGGGGCGTGGCTAGGGGCCAATGTGAGGTGAAGCGGACTCCGGGGCTCTGTCCGTAGCTTCCCCCCGCCCGCAACGATCCTGATCATCTAGTGGGGTCCCTTAGCTCAAAGCTGGGGGCGGAACCACTGGTGCCAGCGCTGAACAGCTCTGGAGGGGCGGCGGTGCGCTGGCGGCTCCAAAAATGCAGATAGCTCTCCGGGAGGGTCTGCAGGCTCTGGGTGAGAAGAGTCTAAAATGGCGGCGGAGCTCTGATGAGATGTCCTTCGCCACGCAACGCTGAGGTGACTTGCAGCTCCCAGTGAATACCGCTTAGAGGCTGTGACACTTGCAGGCTGGGGGCTGGTGCTGGCGGGAGCGAAGCCCAGACGCTTGCTGAGAACAGGGCGCTCTCCTTGGGACTTGGAGGCACGGTGCCTTCACAAAATGGCGGCCGTGGATGACGCTGCAGGGCTCCGACGGCTGGAGTACTGAGAGGAAACCTGTACATGGAGCAGAGGTGGCAGCTCTAATTGACCCGCTTTTGCCTTCAGTTCTGAGGCGTGCTGGGGTGACCCCCCTAAATGCTGTGCTGAGGGTGCTGGAGAGGAGCTGGGCAGAGGTGTGCTGGGCCTGTGCCCCGAGGGACCCTGACAGAGTGTTGCAGGACGGAGAGCGGCAGATGACAAGGGGGCGAGAGGTAACTGGATCTGCTTGTGAGCTGATTGAGCAAGGTACGGAGGGCATTGATACTGAGGGAAGGTGCTGCCCTGTTGGACGCTCTCCTGAGACTGCCCCGGGTAGGTGGCGATCGATGAGGGGAGGCTTTCCCCGCACTGAGGTCCCGCGTCAGGGGCCCGTAGAAGCGGAGGAGGGCTCCGAGCCCAGGGCTAGTGATCTGGGGGTGTGGGCTGGCCAGCCATATCATCGCTCTTGCCGCCGGAGAGCATTGTTGCTGCCACACCGGAGGCCCCTACGACCCTACGCACCCATTCACCATGGGGAGGGTGTCCAGAAAGAAGGGTTTCGCTGAATTACGCGTGGAGGAGACGGGTCAGCACACAGATGATGAAGACGAGGTGGAGGTATGGGGAAAAGATGGCGCCCCGGATATCATGCAGGCCATCACTTCTTCAAGAGAAGCCCTGGAGACAAAGATGGATTCCATAGGGGCGGATCTCAACCTTCTGAAGGACGACCATCACAAACTCAAGGAACGGGTAAAACAATGAGAAAGCCATGGAGGAGGTTCTAGAGGCAGTCACCACTCTACAGTGCTCTCTGAAGGTAGTGGAAGCCAAGGTCAAGGTGTTGGAAATGAGAGCATAAGACAGCGAAGGGCGATCCCACAGGAACAATCTGCGCATCGTGGGGGTCCTGGAATGAGTAGAAGGGGACGATGCAGTGCATTTCATTGAAAATTGGCTTCGAACGGAGGTGGCCCCAGAGGGCCTCTCCTCCTTTTACGCACTTGAGCGCGCTCATAGGGTCCCGACTAGACCGCCCAAACCTGGGGCTCTCCCGTGGCCGATAGTGGTGCGGCTACTTCACTACCGGGATAGAGACCAACTTCTGCAACAAGCCCGGGAGAAGCGGAATCTACAGATTGGGAATGCCATGGTGATGATCTTTCCGGACTTCACCAGGGAGGTATTAAGGTAACGTGCTTCTTTACTGACTCTTAAGCAGAGGCTGCACCAGTTGCAAATTACTTATGCCATGTTGTTCCCGGCACGCCTCTGGGTGGTTGATGGAGCCGAAACTCACTTCTTTACTGCTCCACTGGAAGCTTTGCACTGGCTGGAGACGCAGCAGTCGCGGGCACTTCACTGACGGGCAGCACAGGGCGGACATCGGTCACCCCCGCGGTCTCCAAGGACTCCTACACCAACGGGGCGCCAATTGGAAAGACACAGGGCCGTGCAGGCCATCGCGGAGATTTGCCACAGAGCGACTAGTCCGAACTCAACTTACAGCGACCATGACAAGGGCAGATCTGAAAGCTCGCGTCCTAGTAGCATGAATGGAGACTCTGAGGCTGACTTGCCCGACGTCACACCCCAAAGAGCGGATGGTATCATATGAAGATGGCATGCCAAGATGCATGGGGAGTAGCGGCTATGCCGGCGGGAACTGAACACTGAAGGAGCCACCGTGGTGTGGCAGTGGACTGTTGGCACCAGGTCAACTGATGGGACTACCACTCAGGTTCCAGGGTGGGGGGGATAGCCGGGGGGGGGGGTTCAGGGTTCGACAGGGCCAGCCTAAGCCTCACTACTTTTCGTGTCTTGTAGTTCATATTGCTAGTTTGGATGGGGACTAGTTGGTTTGTACCTGTCCTGGGGAGGGGGAGCTGGGGGGGTTTGGTTGTTGAGGGGTTTAGGTTCGGGGCCAGGCATGTCGCTGCGGGGAGATGGGAAGGAGGACTGACACGGTCTGTGCAATGGGACCCCCCCATAGGGATCAAATGCATCTCCTGGAATGTTAGGAGGATGCACACTATGATGCGTCGTCATAAAATCCATGCATACCTAGTCAGGAGAGGAGTAGATTGCCCTGTTACAGGAAACTTCATTTAACACAGAAGGAAGAGGTCGCACTGCAGAAACGATGGAGGGGACAGGTGTTTTGCACTATATATTCGGCTTATGCCAGGGGCACATTGATCTGGGTGCGGGCGGGAGTCTCTTTTCACAGTATCAGACAATTGATTGACCCAGATGGCCTGTATGTGGTGATCTCAGGGAGGTTAGATGGCAGGGACATAGTGATAGGGAGCCTTTATGTCCAAACTTCGATCAGCCTGCATTCTTTGCACACCTTTCGAGGTCGCTGGCGACCATGTTAACTGGGTCGGTACTGTTGGGGGGGACTTTAATTGTATTACTGACAGACCTGGACCGTTCCCACCCCCCACTCCCATACACAGACTGGCAGCAATCAGGCGAGACTGGCAACAACACTGGGGGCTGACGGACTCTTGGAGGGCCCACTACCCAGACGAGAGGGATTACTCCTATTTTTCAGATTTACACAAACTCCACGTTCGGTTGGACTCGATTTTATGTTCCCCAGATGAGCAGGGTGGGGTCACACTCAGCGAATATTTAGCTAGAACGATATCGGATCATAACCCGCTCCTGGTGTCCTTAGATTGGCTAAGGGTTAGATCTACCGGACCTAGTTGGCGCTTGCGACCGGAGGCACTGGAAGATCCAGTGTTTCGGGCCACAATAGGCTCTGTTATTGATGATTATTTTTTGGTTAACAACAGGTCTGTGTCGAGTCCACTTATTGAGTGGGATGCCTTTAAAACTGTTGTCAGGGGACGCTGCATTGGAGAAATGGTTGGAGTGTGAAGGGTGCTGCTGCGGGACGTGCAAACTGCGGAACGCAGGCTTCGGGAATCGGAGGAGAGGCCAGAGCGAATAGATAAGCAGGCTGACCTCCTCGCAGCTCGAGAAAGCCTAGCGACGCAGGTAGAAAAGATGTGCTGCTTCAACTATAAGGCATACATTAATCGGGCCCATGCGGAACAGGATAAATCGGGGGCGTTGTTAGCCTGGCTGGCCAATCCAGCGCATAGAGGGAGGACGATTCTGGAGCTGAGGGGACAGTGGGACGAAGTATATTATGCTCAACAGGGCATCAACGGTCAGTTTTTGGAGTACTACGCTTCTCTCTACCGGAGCAGGTTCGACCCTTGAGCTGAAGACGAGGTGTGGTTCCTGGCCGATCTGGAGCTTCCCACAGTTGATGCTAAGGTGGCGGAGGACTTTGAGGTTGGGGAAGTACATCGCGCAATCAAGCATATGGCTAGGAATAAGACCCCAGGGACAGATGGGCTCCCAGTGGAGTTTTACTCCACATACATTGATGCCTTGGCCCCACAGCTAGTGGCACTGTATAATAGAGCGAAGCAGGAGGGCTGTCTTCCTGCTTCAACAAGAGAAGCGGTAATCGTCCCACTCTTAAAACCCGGGAAACCGGCGGAGGATCGGACTGCATATCGGCCCCTCGCCATGCTCAACTTGGACTACAACATTTTCAGCTGTATTTTGGCCATTCGGCTGTTGGCCCATATGCAAACACTTATTCACGAGGACCAGGCAGGATTTATTCCAGCCAGGAACACGGCGATGAATGTCCGTAGACTCTTGCGCATATTGGGAGCGGACACTTACTGCAGGGACGAAGCGTGTATTTTCATGGTCGATATTGAGAAGGTTTTTGACAGCCTAGAGTGGTCGTATCTATTCAAGGTAATGAGAGCATTTGGCTTGGGGGGATCGCTTCGTGGAGTGGACGGCGATACTGCATAAAAATTCCACTGCCAGAGTTCGGACGGGGGGGTTGATTTCGGAGGCCTGCATGGTATGTAGAGGTACGAGACAGGGTTGCCCATTGTCAGCCTTGTTGTTCGCGCTGGCGATGGAACCCATGGCTGTATACTCCAGGTCGGGCCGCTACTACCAGGGGCTACTGGTGGAGGGACAACTACAGCATATAGCCTTATACGCAGATGACCTCCTACTGTTCCTAGCCAATTCGGAGGGGGCCTTACGGGGAGCCAAATAAATACTGGATCTCTTGGGGAGAGTTGCGGGGCTCAGAGTAAATTGGCCAAATTATGCCTTTTTCCTGTATGCTCGGGCAGAGACAGCTTACGGGAAGCAGAGGGCGTGCCTTGGGAAACCAGGTGTTTGCCCTATTTGGGCACTCGGATATATCATGACCCTGCAGATCTGTTAGAGGGTAATATAGGACGCGCTGTGCGCAGTACTAAAAGTAACTTTGAATTCTGGGGGACCCTTCCATTATCTGTGGCGGGAAGGGTGGCATTGGTGAAAATGGTTACGTTACCCAGACTCCTCTATTTCTTTGGGACGCTCCCAATCTGGATCCCACCTAAGATCTTTGCTCAACTCAATACAATGCTCGCGGGGTTCTTGTGGGGCACTGGGAGGCGCAGAGTAGCACTTACAACTATGGTGAGACCCAGGGCGGAGGGGGGTTTCGCAGTGCCGGAGTTTGAAGCCTAATATCATGCTGCACAGCGGCATGGCTTGGCAGTTCGGGCTGGACTGTTCCCATGAGGCACAGGGTCAGACTGATTTGCATATGGCCATGTCTGATCTGGGGTGGCAGAGTGGGCTAAAGAACGGTGATGGATCAAACCCGGATCTGTTGACTGGGTGTGAGTGCTTGATTGGTTCTGATGCTCCGTCCATCACCACCCCCTTTTGTACCGCTTTGTTCGCCATAAGTTGGCAGGGTATGCTCAGACGCGAGTCCCTTGCTCACTTTGCCACTGGATTCAAGCAAGCCTGGCTGAAGACGGCTGAAATGCCAGAAACCGGCCCTAGGAAGCTTGTTTCCGGTCCAGGGAAGGCATGGCTTGGCAGTTCGGGCTGGACTGTTCCCATGAGGCACAGGGTCAGACTGATTTGCATATGGCCATGTCTGATCTGGGGTGGCAGAGTGGGCTAAAGAACGGTGATGGATCAAACCCGGATCTGTTGACTGGGTGTGAGTGCTTGATTGGTTCTGATGCTCCGTCCATCACCACCCCCTTTTGTACCGCACAGCTACAGTGGTACACGAAATGGATGGCACATAGGCTCAAAAATACAGAGGACTTTGGTGGTCTGAACCCAAAGCTGGGCCCTCTATCCCGGGTGTTACTGCGTCTACCCATGCGCAAGTGCGGACCCCATATGAGCCTGAGATCCCGTTGATTGTTTGTGAGGCTTTACCACATGGTGAAGATTGGAGCAGGTTGCGATTATGGAGTGAGGCTGGGATCTCTACTATAGGGGATTTGCTTGAAGACGCTACTTTGCTTCCTTTCAATGATCTGCTGGAGAAACATGACCTCCCAAGAGATGATTTCCTGCTGTACGCCGCTCTGACGGCAGCCATCTGAAAGCATTGGCGGGAGGGGATGGTGGAACACCAGACCTCCCTGGCATGTCAATATGTGGTCATGGCAGCGGGTACCCTCAAGGCAGTCACTTGCCTCTACAGGTGTATCACCCAGGGAACTTGACGGCCCTCGGAGAACTTACGGCTTAAATGGGAGAAGGACCTGGGTGACGTTATAGATGAGAAACCCTGGGAGAACCTTGTGGAAAGGGCCTGGAAGAGCTCTAGGAATGCTCGCTTCCAGTTAATTCACTTTTATGTGTTGCATAGGGCGTACCTCACCCCACCCAAGATTAATGAGTACTTTGGGGCCCAGACTGGGTGCTCGAGATGTAATTCAGAAGGTGCAGGGTTTCTCTACATGTTGTGGGACTGTCCATGTCTGGGAGAGTTCTGGAGGGGGGTGACGACTGGATTGGCGACCACGACGGAGAGGGACATAGCGTTGACACCGGGTTGTTGTTTGCTGCACTGGTTTCCTCACAATGCCAAGAATAAAGTCAGTAGTAAGGTCATAGATCTGGGTTTGGTGCTGGCTAAAAGGGAACTCACTACTCATTGGAAAGCGAAAAACGGCCCAAGTGTGACACGGTGGACAAGAGAACTAGTGAAATGGGCAGACTGCGAGGGGGCCTTTCGATTGCAGCTGGCCCTCCGCACTGGGAACGAAAAATCAATGGAGATGGCAAAGGCATGGGTGGCACTGGTGGATAAGTTGAAAAACCCGACCGTTGACAACCAAGAGGAGGGGCTCCCTCTAGCAGGAGAATGAACTTGGGATTCACATTGTTGCTCTGAGGGAGTCCCCTTGCTGGGAAAGGTTGCCATGATAAACATTTCCCCCCATTGCATCACTAGCTGGAGATCAGAGGCATAGATTCAACAATGCATTGTTGGATCGACCAATGCTCAAGTGCAGATGTTTTAATGAATCAGCGGCATGCCGGGGGGGTGGAGGGAGTGGGGAGGGTGGGAGTGGGTTTGTTGGGTGTTATTTGCTCAGGGTTATTAGGTGGGATTTAGGGCTGACGGAGTTCACTGGTGGACACTGCAGTATACAGAGATGGGGTGGGCACAGGGCTCGGGTCTGCAGACCCCTATTTCCAGGTGGACTGCCAACAGATTCTGATGGTTCATCATGTATTCCCAGTGTTCAAAAGTATTGAATGTCGAGATGGACATTATGTTTCGCCATGACGCCCTGTGGGCTGGTTTATTTGTCCTACTGTGATATAATTAAATTCTGTTTACAAAAAAACATGATGAAGTTCAGCGAAGCGTATTGACACTTCCTGTTTAATGCGTTTAAAATGACTCAGGAAATGTAAGAAATGACACCCTATGATTTGTAAAAAATTTGACTGATAAAATATTAAATCACAAGCACAGGCAAAAGCAGATAACGGAACTCTTGAAAATGGACAGACAAGATTGTCTGTCAAGTTTGTAATTTTAATTTACACGTATAGAAAACAAAAAATAAATGACAGAATTATACACATTTTGTAGGTGAAATTTGTTTTGCCTTGTTCACAATGAACACACAATTTTCATCTGAGACTGTCCGCACATAGAAGCACCCTCAGAGGGAATACTAATCATAAGACCTGAAGAGGATGACTTTCACTTACTTTAGCGACATAAAAAATGACTACATGGACAAAATGACAATAGATTTTAGAAGGCTTCATTGAACGTTTGAGATCGTACAATTAAACCACATACCATTGTCCAATGTACCTCTCTCCGAGTCAAAGAATGCAAAAGCTTGCCAAATCAACTGCTTAGTACATGGGCTGATTTTTTTGAATATTATAGTTATGGCAAAATTGAAGGAAATACAATGTCATGATTAGTAGGGAGTAAGCAAATAACCTTTGGAATAAGAAAGCAGATTTGCCCAAATGGAAAACTTCATTTACAAAACCGATACATCCACAAATGTACTGATGCAATAGTAAAAATGCTTTCACAGACCGGGATTGCCACATTAGAACATTTGAAGTGACGTTCAGTGAACACTAAGAACGAAATGCGCCATCTAAGGAACAAAGTAATAAGGCACTCTTTCAAAAATTAACTTAAAAAGTCATATGTAGACATTCAAACCATTAACTGGATACAGCAGGCATGATCACTCACATTTAAGGGGCCTTTTAATGGAGTGTAAGGTGCTTTTTGTAAGTCTATTAGAGAAAGTTGGAGACAAAAGAAAGAGAAAATAAAGAGAAACTGTTGAACCAAGCGTTTTGTTCACTTTAGGATGCATAAAAAATGCAAAGATTGCCTCTCCGGGGAATATCAGTCTTAACAACCATGTTCATCAAAGTGCAAAATTATTAAACAGCAACAGTGAAGTAATAAAATGCCCTAAATGACAATGTGGACTGCACACTACTTCACAAATGTTGTGTAAAGGCACACTGATTCTCCATTACCAAAATGAAGCTTTCAGGATTAACAAAAGCAGACTCTTAGGAGAAGTTGATTCTTGTCCAGCAGGAGGGAAGCCTTTGTGTCTTAGAACCAAAAATATACATCCTGAAACAAACTTCATGGTTCGATACTTGAGATAATCATTTATAGACCCCATTAAAGAACTAATCGGAAGAGTGATCTGTGATCCTAGCAGAGATGCAAAAAAAGCTTTACTCTACTTAGGCTAATGATGTGTGATCAATAGAGTGTGCATGTGAATGAATAAAAAATAAATACATCTCTGTAAGAAAACAGACAAATATAGGAAGGCCTGAGGTTTAAGCTTGAAGGGATATTTCTTTCCCCCATCAATTTTTTAGCTACAGATACCTTCTTGCCCATTCCGACAATTAACTATGGAAAGCTGAGGTAGACTTACGAAGAAGTACTTCTGATCAGATATTGAGGACTTGTCCGGTACAATGCAGGTTTTCTCGCATCCAGAAAAATGTCCGTTAGCATTACACAAGAAAACCTATTTTATGAATGCACCCACTCAGGCAGGTTTTCTGAATGGAGCTTCCAGTATATTTTCACAGTTAAGAAAAGGATCAAAAGCTGTGTACGAAGTAACGTCTAAAGACCCATGTAGTTATATGTTATCCCATAACACTGTACTAATAAACCTTTCCTTCCATGTAAATTTCAACGTTTTTCTAATTAAACATTACGTGATGCATAACTGTGGTGGAAAAAACAGCAGCAAATGACGCTTTCAACAAGTGTTGCGATGTGTACCCATATATCGACAAGGTATTGGCAAAGCCAGCAGCTTTGTTTTAAAGTAATAACACACGTACATAAATGCACTCAAAACTGCTGTTTGTCCGTGTTAGCAATAATACAACTAGACTATTGCTTTGCCAACATTAGAGGTCTACTACAGGCTATTACTAGATGCCCAGAGAGAAAGCCTCACAAGCCTGCCACACCACAGTCTGTTAGTAGGAGTTTCAGGAGTGAGTAACAGAAGCTTGCAGTGCCACATACTGTTACTGGGTTACAATTAAATAAGGAGGGGCTGCATTTTCTCAATAAAGCAGAAGGATCTGTACTAGAAGCTCAGCTCCTCTAGCTCAATAAGGACAACGCCGGGGCCACTTTATTACTTACGGTCTCCTTCAATGCCACATCATGTTACTATTCAATAGGACAAGAAAATTATGTGCAATGGAATTAGCAAGATTAGGGCAATGCAAACGGAAAATGACCATGAATTTAACTTTACTCACCAACAGGTGATGTGAGCTGAAGTCATATGCTTTATAGACATCAAATTAACCAGGTGGAAACCAGAGTGAAATTCCCATTGCCTATATGGCTAATGAAGCATTTCGCCCACGGTCCTGTTTAAATTTCAGAAAAACCTTTTTGTCGAAGTGGGTAGACAAGAAGTAAGAATAATAAAAGAGCTGGGTGACCTGATAGCCCAACAATTAAAGAATTAATAATTTTGAAGCAATTGTTCATTGGGGCTGCTACTGCCACCTCTAAGGGTCATTCAAAATCATCAACTTTTTATGAAAGAACAAAAAATCCTAATGGTTTAAATGTTACTTTCAGATTATTTTTAGCTTTGTTTATAGATATTAAACAAAATTCTACTGCAATTACTTCAGTCAGTATTGTACTTACCTCAGTAAATACTATTACTATTGTAGAGAGGAGTTCGAAATAGTCAAAATATTCATTCAGAATATGGGAAAAAAGAAGGGTAGCCCTAAGCATCTATCCATCCAACGTACTCAACAATGTTTATTTTGTGCCATCAGAGTCAACAAGGAGCAGTTTTGAAGGAGGATATATTTGATTACTTGATACTAGTAGAAGGCTTAAAAATTAGGTCACTGGAGAAAGAGGGCACCTATACTTTGTCACCAATACTTGCCCCATGAAAGGGGTGAGGATATATTTGCAAGACTCAGCTCATCAAGGCAAGTAAAAAAACAATTTTACGAGACCGATGTTAAAGACAGGATTGTCAGCATCTAGCGGGGATAAAAACTATAACATAAAAAGTTTGAAAACTCCAATAATGCAAACACATGTCTTGGCTCCAACATGCTTGTAGCTACATCAAGTGGAGTCCCACCACTGTGAACTCCTTTATATATTAACAAAAAAAAGTATGAGTGGTATATCGACATTGTCCTTGATAGAACCAATTGTCCTGTTTTTCAGTTCCAACTCAGTATGCTTCCCGTCACTGGCAGCCTCGTAGGTGCAGTGACAAGGTGACAGAGGTCGTCTGCGACTGACAATAATATTGGAAGAGTATGAACATGTTTCTTTTACAAGAATTGCATCTACATCGATCAAAGTCCTGCATGCCTTTCACAGCATTATCCTTCAGCGATCTCTTCAGCAATCGGACCAGGTGTTTCCCAAATCTCGTCCTCGGCAAAGTCTATCTTCAGAACGACTGTCTCTGCCTCGTTGTTTTCCTTTAATAAGTCGCGATGTCCTCCTGCTGACTGTAGGTCAGCTCTGAGAGTACTTGTGCAATGTGCAGTCCTGTCTGTTAACACCTCTGCTGCAGATGCCACTGTGCTCCCATCTTGAGCAGGCTTGAGCGACTCTGCCCTTCCATGAAGTCCAAAGAAGTTATTTCGCAGAATGTATCGTATGCACTGCAAAACAACGTTGCGCTCATGTCTTATGTCGTTCGCCAACAACTAAAGGAAGAAACAAAACACAATGTTGTTCAGAAACCCACACTATTCAGATTTACTGTGCACAACATGCAAATTAGTTATTTTTAAGACTGCACAACTTGAGGAACATGCTACGATCCTTGAGCAAATGTGAAGTTGATGCATTGTAGTGATAAACCAGACGGCAGTAACTTGAAGTAGTTGTTTATTGAAAGTGGCTACACAGCAGAGACAGCAGACCGGACAGGAAAACAGCTCACAGTAAACTGCCCTACCAGTATTCAAAATCTAGAATCTCACGACAGTGCTTCCAAGCAACAGCACTAACATTCTTTTATAAAGTCATACTGAGAATACAGATTTTAACAAGCATAAATAAAGTAAGATAACATTGTGAAAAGGCAATATGAGATAGAACATGCATCAAATAGAAAAAAATAAACAACGAGTAACTGAAGAGGTGAAAGATTATTTGAGGATAGAATACTGAAAGGCCTTAATATTTGAAGATGGGTACTTCTTTCGATCAAGTATGTTTAGAATTTTGAGGAACAGTTGTGACATGTATTCAGGGTTACAAAATATCAACTCCAGAGACTAAGCTCTAACAAAATGGGTCGTGGACAGCAGGTTAGCTGTTAACCGTGGCATTATGCTGCTTAACTGCTGCATACTTATCAGGTCTGGTTAAAATACTTCTTTTCTGTCTCACAGTATAGGAAAATGCAAGCAAAATAGGTAAACAAAAACACGAGGAAGTATATACGAGGAATAGTAGATTAAGACACTGAAAACCAACACCACTGAACACAATCAATGAGGAGGCACTTAATTTGCTGTTGGAGAATTTGGACTTGGATTACATTTTTGCAGCACTCAAAGGCCTATTGACTTCATTACTATTAATTTAAATAGCAGGAAATCCATACACATATTCCAGGGCAGGAGTTTATCTTAGTATTGTGCTGGAATTTACTTAGTGCTTTCAGTACCCCCTGCAATGCACTCTCTAGGTGACCAGATTGTATCATTTATATAATACATCATAACCGAAGTGAGGTCTTAGGGTGCTCTTGTTTGTGTCTAGTTCTTTGACACCCTAGAGCGCGCATGTTTGAAAAGATTTTGGTTATAGTACGGCCTATAGAACATGCATGCTGAGGTATTATAGGTTTAAAACGTCACAGTGGAAACACAATGGGGCTCATGGTGTTGTGCACAAGCATGGGGTTTAGTGAATAGCATGAGAGTAGACGCTCATACATGCAGGTGTTCACCAACTTTGGTAAAGGTACAGTTCCCACTCACTGGGCACTGCTAAGTTCTAAAGGAGTGCTATATGGAGTCCACTTAGAAGCGATAGAGGACCAGCCCACTGGAGACACCCAGGAAGAAGCAGGACAAAGAAATAAGCAGACGTTTTGGCTCTTGGCACAAGACATCACAAGAAGCAGCCTTTAACCCTCTACACTTAGGCCTGAATCCCAAAATGGATGCCTTGAACAGAGAGGTGGCAAATTGTTTGTGTCAGTCGATGGGTTTAGATCAGGTGGTGATTAGCAGGTTTAGGAGGCAATTACTCTAAAGATGTCAATCACTAGTAAAATTGTCTGGGACACATTGAAAGCAGCAATTCGTGGCGAAACTAAGAGCTTTTCATTTTTTCATCAAAAAAAAGCTCAAGACCAGATTAAGATCAGGATAGAAGCTCTATGCTCTGCAGAAATTCAGCTTGTCAATGCGATCAGGGAAGGTCGTGATCTATCCTATAGTCAAACCCAGGTAGCCATTATTAGAGCTTCTTTGCTTGAGTTCTTTGGACAGGACCTTGCAGCTAAATACTTTCAGTATCGTTCGATGATGTTCTATGTCTCGGTCCTTACATCGATGATGTTCGAGTTTGGTGAACAGTCGGGAAGGTCCTGGCTAAACGACTACAGCAACGAGCTACGGCCAACCGTATTACTAAGATACAGGATATTCATGGAAATATTCAGGATACTCCAGAATCTGTCTTATCGGTTTTTCTTGAGTTTTATAAATCTTTACATACGGAAGAAATTAAGGACCGAGACATAGATCATGACATCATCACCTTTCTATCAGATCTCAACACTCTTAGAGTTACAGATCAAGAGAACATTGTTCTGGCGGCACCCATAGAATGGGTTGAGGTGGAAACTGCATTGAATTCATTGGCAAACGGCAAAGCCGCAGGACCGGACGGGATTCCGCTGGAATTTTATAAAATATTCCGGCTGGAGATCCGTGAGGATTTCTTGAAAATACTAAGAGAGGCACAACTAGGTCATATACCAGATTCTTGGTGCAACACAACTATAATTCTTTTTAAGAAGAAGGACAAACCAGAGCTGGATCCCGCTTCGTTTCGTCCGATATCATTAATCAACACTGACAATAAAATATTTGCAAAAATTTTGGCAACGAGGCTTGCACGGGTGATAACTCCATTAGTTTCCATCCGGCAACATGAATTTATCCCCGGTAGGGACACGACGGACCATGTCCGCCGTGTTATTGCACTCTTAGACTGGGCCCAGGCCTCGGGCTCCCCTCTTGGGGCAATCTTGCTGGACGCCGAAAAGGCGTTCGACAGGGTTGCCTGTGGGTTTCTCTGGCGGGTCCTACATTGGAAGGGGGTCTGTCCCAACTTTATTCATGCTTTGCAGTCTTTATATAGAACACCTCGAGCAACTATATCTATATCTGGAAAGGGTTCAAGTTCTTTTGCAATCAGTAGGGGTACTCGACAAGGTTGTCCGTGCTCCCTCCTCCTGTTTGCCCTATATATAGATCCATTTTTGAGTAAACTTGAACTCTGCCCAAACATAGCTTCTGTTAAGAACAATACAGTCGATTTTAAAGTTCTAGTATATGTAGATGACATTATAGTGATTACTTCAGATGTTTCTACCTCATTCTCAGCAATAAAAGTGGCAGCTAAACACTATGGCCAGTACTCCGGCTATAAACTTAACGCTCAGAAAACCCAGGTAGTTCAAACGGCGGCAATGGGTCCCTCTATTGCACCGGTGGTTCATAGTGCTCGTTACTTAGGGATAGAAATAACAGCCGCAATCGATAGTCTGCCCGATATGAACATCTCACCCATTATTGACAAAGTTAATCTTACGTTATGTAGATTAGATAAGCTGCATTTGTCTCTGTTTGGAAGGCGCAATGTCTTAAAGATGCTGATACTCCCGAAATTTCTCTATGTATTTAGGACTATTCCTTTGGAATTTGCTCAGTCCAGCCTTATTCGCGCAGAGAGATGTTGCAACAGGTTTTTATGGGGCGATCGCCAGCCACGTAGGGCTGCAAAATGGATGCAGCTCCCATTGGAAAGAGGGGGGTGGTCTGTTCCCAATTTGCTCCTATACAGTTGGTCAGCGTTTATTCAATATCTTGCTCTTCCACTGTTTGGAGATAGAGCAAATCTTCCACCATGCAGGTCACCATCTATTTTTGAGATAGGGCTAGGACATGCTGCCAAGGGGACACTAACGTCAATACTCGAACCCAGCTACTATAAAAAGACCAAGTTTAAAGTTATTATCTCCATGTACTCAATATGGAGGAAGGTTCGACGTAGATGGCCAATTGCCAGTATTAACTTTTATACCCCCTTGTCAGCAGCCAGACTGCTTCCTTCAATTTTCCAAGATAACGTCACAATAAGATGGCAGTTCCAAGGTATTAAGATAGTAGGGGATTTGGCATATGAAGAGAATATGGCCACTTTTCTTTTTTTAAAAGAAAAGTTTACATTAGATACCCATGACTTTTTTAAATATTTGCAGGTCTGTAGTTGCCTTTCCAAACTTCTACTTAATACTCCAACGTTATTTTGTAGGAACACACTTATGGATTTAATTTTTAAAAACTCACGAATTGGACCAATTTACAGAAATTTACTTTCAGTTTTCCCTGATGACATATTGAAATTTAAAGCCAAATTGGAAGCCAAATTCTGTAAGTCGGATATCGATATAGTTCAGGCCTTAGAACTCTCTGGTAAGGTTCTAATTTCCGGGAGCTTGCGCTCCCAAAGTTATATGGCCCTGTATGACCTCTATTACACCCCAGCCAAAATATATAAATGGGGCGGTAGGGGTGGCCACAGCTGTCCTAGATGCGGCATAATAGCGGCTGATGATCTCCACATGTTCTTTTCCTGTCCTAAATTGGCCCAATTCATTCAAGATGTTCAAACATTTATTATTGCTAGCCTTAAAATTCCCTTGGTTTTATCAGCTGAATTAGTTATAATGGGTTGTGAAGCTGATATATCAATGAATAGAACGAGTCATATCACTGCTTTAATATATATTGCAATGTCGCAAATAAGATTATGTATTACATCGGAATGGATAAATTCTGCCGCCCCAACCTTTACGAATTGGAGAGCAAGGATCTTAGCCCTCCATAGTATGGAGTCAGCTGTGTTTTTAAGGGGGGGGGCAGGAGAAGACGGGAAAGGGGCACACAAATATGGGCCCCATTTACACAATGGCTGGAAAGTTAAGTGTTATACAACTGGGTCATATTAACCCAATTTGACTTTGTTCTATTCTTAATATTGTTAATGTAATAATCAATGGCTTGTCTTTTTGTTTTCTAAGAATTGTTAAACATAGGGGAATGCATGACTGTAATAGATGTAACAGATGCTAATGTTACTCTAAAAGATTATATAAATTGCCTGTGTTTCCAAGCTGATAATAAAAAAAAAAAAAAAAAAAAAAAAATAAAGATGTCAATCAGAAGAACAATTTAGGAATGGGCACAATTTATGTGCATGGAAAAAAATTGAGTTCATGGAAACATAGAGGTTGGTCGTAACATCATGGCATCTGCTAGCGGGCATGACTTGGGTAATACATGTGCAATCACTTTGAAATTCAAAGTCCAAGAAACTAATTATGAAGATACACAGAAGACACCAATTCCATAGAAATGTCATTTCATTTCATATGATTCAATAAAATCTGCTAATCATTCTGCTGCAGCCATTCTTAACTGCTACAAATATTTATGGTCCCATATGAAATGGGCATATAAGCCTAAGGCACTAAGCATTAGTTCAGAGTACATTAGTAAATAAGGAAAGGAGTTAAAGTAATTGACAAAGTATACCGAGACACACTATAAGCCCATTCAACTAGCAGCATGTGTATACTAGAATAATAATTGATCTACATTAAGCACATTCAAATATGCTTTTTTGCACACAACATCTATTGGCGACAGAGGAAAAATAAGCACAACTCATGAGAAATATTTTCTTTGAACAAGATTTTAACACTTTCAAGTTTTATTTCAGGGCAGAAACGCGAGGCATCACTGACAAACACAAATGCTATTGGGTATGGGATAAGATATCCTCTCTAGTACGTTATAGGGATACTGTAAGTCACTGAAGTTCTGTAACCATACAGAGGAACAAAACCAAAAGCAGAGTTCCTATGTAAGATCATGGAACTCAGAGACTTGAAGAATTCTTTTAACGTATGACAGAGGATATTTTATTCCTTATAATACGTAGTCTCATTGTTACAAGACCCCTAAAAAGCTTAAGCCTATAGTCTCTTACTCCTTCAAGTCAATGCATATGGTTGTAACTACATGCATGTAGAATCGTAGTGCTGATTTATACTCCCCAACATACAGCAATTTTTCGAAACACATTATGTGCAGCTAAATGTACAACCCTTTCAAAAATAGCTCTAGTTTATAAATGGTAACATACAGAGTGATCCCTCCTTTCATGTAATTAATTGTAGCTGTACAAAAAACAAACAGGCTGCTGTAAGAGGCCCAATTCTGCAAATGACTGTTCATTTCCAGTTCAAAAAAGTTGAGAAGCTAGTTCTCGTTTTCATTGTTTACACAGCATTTGCAATTCTGCCCCGAGGCCTGCCTTTCACACTGTCGCCTGGCTCTGGCAGGAGGCACTGTGAAGGCAGACCTCAACTGCATTAACCCATTACAATTAAGCAGCTTTTCAACTAGTTTTTATCACAGGTGACTAGTGATGTCACAACTAGACTGTAGTAGGAAATTAGAGACAGGATTATTATACAAGGATTGCAGGGTCTCTTCTATTATGGTGGGATACTAACACTTTCTTCAGAGGAGTTTTCTTACCCAAATGAGCATGCATCATTACAGAACGGATTGAGATAGGATTTTATAGGAAGCCCGTAGGACTGGAAGTTCCAGTGGAGTGAAATACTATTTAAATTCGAAACAGTTACTTGCATACGTTTGACAAGGCTACTCAAACGTGAATAAAAAAGAGCTTTTGAAAAATTCACACAGAAACGTCTGTCATCTTGCTTCTTCACTCTAGAGTACCACTCAAATTTTAGTGTAAACCTGAAGAGATACTCTTTGTTCAGAGCCCCAATGACTAGCACATGTTCGTTAATATTTCAGATCTGACGTGGCTGTTGCAAATTTCCAGAACTACAATAGGTATTACTTAGAAACAAGTGAAAACAGTAAACTGTACACAGGGAGGTGCCATGTACTTGAGACAAAGGCATTTCCAGGACAACAGAAATCCGAGTATCCAAGGCCAGTGAGCAACTCTATTTATTCATTTCTATCTTGCCTTACAAAGCACAAACTCCACCGATCGGCTCAGATGAGTTTGTTACAACAATGACCTGCAAACAATATAATTTGATATTCATGGCACTTAAACAGGAAGCTAGCACAATGCTGACAAATAGGACATTTTTGTGCAAACGCTTGAGAAAAAGATACATGAAATGTGACAATTTTAAAGAAATAGATGAAATCCTAGTTGCTCATGTTAATTTCCTGTCTATCTACCCTTATTATGCTGCAGATGCCTTTATTGCCCAGTTACCTACCGAGTTTGTTAGGCTAGTGATATTTGGGTTTGCAGTTAGAGTCACGAGTGACTAATGCTTACTAAGCCAACCTAAGATATTTACTAAATTATACGCTGGTGGGGTGTGGCTGGAAAAATGGCCGACTAGACACAGACCTCTGAGGCTCCTTTGTGGCCTCGACCACATCAACTGCAAGTCTTTGCTTAAAATGGCCATGTGAAAAATGTGCACCAAACCTGCAGCCACCCGAAACATTAAACTTGGAAAGTGCCCATCCACATTGAGCATGAAATGTACGAGGGTGGAACAATCTAGTGGTAGGCCTGTGAAACAATATGGAGCTGCCAGAAGGAAGACAGAAAAGGGCAGAGGAACTCCAGAAGCCCTGCTCCTTGTGGACTGAGAAAAAGGTATGCAGAGATCGATGCCCTCCTCTGCCTACGTACAAGGGGCTGTGAGCAAGAAAAGTGGCTGTAGAACGCCACAGCATGAGTGAAGCTAACCAAGCAGTGGGGGCCGGAGTGGTGCTAACCACACCGCGGGGCTAGAGTGGTGCTAACCAAGCAGCAGGGCTGGAGTGGTGCTAAACAAGCAGGGGGGGGCTGGAGTGATGCTAACCAAGCAGGGGGGGCTGGAGTGATGCTAATCAAGCAGGGGGGGGAGGAGTGGTGCTAACCAAGTAAGGGGGCTGGAGTGGTGGTGGCCCCACAGAAGCACGTGGGGCTCAACGCTGGTAACTTGAGAAGCAGAACAAGACTACTTTAGAGAGAACAGAGAGGTCCCTTGACAATGCTGCCGTTGACAGATAGGGTGGTGGCAACGGCGGAACAGTGCTTGTGACACTGCAGCGGTTGTGTTGAGGTGGCCCTCGGTGAATGCCTGAGGAATTTGAGCCCTTGCAACAGCCTATGAAATAGATCTAATGAAACAGAGTCACCCGCAAATACTTGCATGACAACGCTGATTACCTAGGTGGTGAGGAAGGGAGGCCCTCACTTCGGGGTTGGGCTGGAATTCAATATACACAAACAGACAACCATTTCAACTTTCCGAACTGATCTAAAGTAAATCCCCTTGCCCCCACATAATGCCATAAAAACTATTTGAACGACGCTGCACAGAGAACACTTTTCCAGGTTATCTCTAGCTTAACGGTCATATAGTACACAATAATGGCCCTTAAAAACCGAGCTCAGAGAAGAAATGAAAAAAAGATATGTCTAAAGGCCTAGAAGAATTAAAAGCAGACCTCAACATGAAGGTAACCGCTCTACGCACAGATGTTTCCACCAGGACAAGAGTGGTGGGGGTGCAAGCCAAAATTGAACAGCAGCAGCAAAAATGATCTTTAACAATGGAAATCACCTTAAAGACACAAACTGAAGCAGCAATAATGAATAGATCAAGGAGGGTCAATGTGTAAATTAGATGCCTGGAAGAAGGAGCAGAAGGAATAAACCTAGAATTATTTCAGACTGAGCTCTTTTCTTCAATTCTAGGTGATGATCACCCGGAAGTTCACTTTGAAAGAGTTCAAAGAATTGGGCCCAACTAACCCAATGAAGGAAAAAAAAACTAGAGACCTACTCGCAACATTTTACAGTTATAAAGAAAAAGAGAAGGTCATAAAATTAGTGAAAAACAAGGATACGATTTTCATCCAGGATTATGAGTGCGCCTTGGTTCCAAATTCACTTCTTAGTTGACAATTTTGCAGAATTACAGAAAAGCTGACACAGGAGCGCATCAAATGCAAATGGTTTTATCCTTTCAGCATAACCTTTGAAATCCAGGATAAAACCCACCACTTCATGGAAAAAGGCTAAGCTGGCCAGCTGCTGGGGACTCTCTTGCAAGAGGATAATGATGACGAACCATGCACTTCAAACAAACCCAATGATAAGGACGCAAGCTACCAGATGAGGGCCTGGATAGTTCCGAAAGACAAAGAGAGGTTCACCTTTAAAGTAGCTCAGTGACCCTAAAAGGAAATGCTTAAATTAAAATAACGAACGCTCAGTAAGCGGTTGAAAAACAAAAAATACGGTAATAAGGAAATTAAATCCACATTGTTGGAGGATAAAATCCTTAATTCCACATATCTGAGTATACCCTAGATTAGAAAGGGAGGTGCTGCAAGGAGCATATTTCTAAAAGAATGAAAAGTGCCATGGAGGGAGCCATGCCAATAACCTCCCACAAATGGCAGTAACATGAATCATAAGAAGTGGGTCCACTGTCGTCCTCCCCCACCGGGGAAGGGGAGGGGCTTGCAATGCACTGGTTAAGGAATCCAATTCAAAGGCTAAACAGTTTGATATATTAAACAAACTAATATCGTGATTGCACCACTTTTGTTAATATATCAGAATAGTTCATATTAAATCCAGATACTGATTGGTGTTCATCTTTATTGGCGATTCATAATCTTCTCACTCTTGATATAAAACAGAGGCAAACAGCCAACGCGTTTCGTTCTCTACTGAGAACTTCTTCAGGGCATTTTAAATTTTCCAAAAAGCGAACAGAGTAGATATTTATAACCTTGTAGTCCTGGATTGAGTAAGTATGTCCGCCCAGTAATCGTCAGTCAGCTTATGAGTTGAAGCGAACGCTGTCACTGTATTGCAGTATTCAGTATGGAGAAGTCAAATGGTGATATAATAGTCACCATATGCACCATAATATATACTTTGAAACAAAGTATCAAGGCATTACCCCGTGTTGCAGTGATAACGTAGCGATCACCGTAACTCGCGTGAGCCCGCCGTAGTTTCGAAAAAGTTTGATATATTGTTTATAGACTGGGAAGGGAGGTAAACAAGAATGAAGATGGCAACAAAATCCTAACAGAGCTTAGCAGCGGGGAGAGGGACATAAAGCTTCAGGTAAACTACAGCAACATACAAATTGCATTTATACAATAAACCCATGGACACATGAAGATTACATTATTATTACTGAATACGAAGGGTCTTAAATCTCCCAATGAAAGGACAAAAATATGGAAATTCTTCAAAGAAGGGAAAGACACATAATAGCAAATCCAAGAATGCATGAGAAAACAAGATCAATATTGTCTTAAGCATAAAAACTCTACCCATTGACTCCGATCCTCAGCCAAAACTAAATTTAGAGGTGTAACACTTTTTGTCTACCAGCCACTGGACTTTACTCCTGCAAGCCAGAATATTGACGAAAAAGGCAAATAAGAAATGATAGCCAGTCATGTTGCGGGTAAATTAGTAACAGTAGCCACAGTGTATGCTCCAAACTCAGGCCAGGATAAAATCCAGTTCATCTTTTTAGATACACCATTTTAATATGCTGTGGGTAACTTCCAAACTTAAATTAAAGATGAATACAATACTGGACAGACCAGGACACACTACATCTTATTCTAACTTTTTTCTAGGGGGGTAAAAGAAACGCTACAAGGCTTAGGACAAACTTGAGGGTACTGGAGAGGACATAAATGCGTTCATAAGGGATTACACATTTTACTACCATATGACTTACTTCCGTTTAGATTATACTCTAGTGAACAATGCCCTGATGCCCCTGGTGCAGGATATGAAAATACACTCAATAAAACTCTCCGACAATGCTCTACTGTAACTTGCCCAAGCATGAGACATCAGAGTGTTATAACCTCACTAACATGGGTATTTATCCCAGCATTTCCTAGGGACCCTGAGGTTAAAAGAAGAGCTACATATACATATAGCAGAGTACTTCCAATGAAATCCCCCACAAGATACCATCCTTACATGCCTCTGGAACGCGTTTAAAGTTGTAATTTGTAAAAGATGTATTGAGGCATGAGCCAACTCAAAAACAATGAAACACAATGATTTCACTCTTTTAGAAGAACTTGCAGAAGAGTTGAAAAAAAAATCCACAAAGCAAATCCCAAATGGCAATTAGGATAGATTCGAGGTAAACTAAATACAATAGCCACTATCCAGGCTGCGCTCACAATTTTGCACTAGTGTGCCTTAAGGAAAATACATATGACCAGGGTGAAAGAGTGGGCACACTTTTTTAAAGGCTGCCAAGATATAAAATGTAAATGAGATATAGACGAGACATACTCAATGAGACAGGTCAGTTAATCACATCTGCAGAGGAGAAATTAGAGGCTTTTCCGGATATTTATACCTCACCTTATACTGCAGACCCCAAGCAAATAGAAGAGCCAAAGGAAATACTTGGCATCTATATAATTGAATAAAATTACACAATTACAGAAAGAGGTCCGAGAGGAACCCATCAAAACAGAAGAAGTTTGAGCATAAAGCACCAGACCCAGATGGCCTTACTAGGAATTTTTATAAGGCGTTTACATCAACATCAGCCCCACAGCTAATGAATTTAACAAGGTTACTAAGTCTAGGAGGTCTGCATTACGGTAATTCTAAAGGCAGGAACGATGTCAATCAGCGCGGCTCATAGAGACCT
This sequence comes from Triturus cristatus, assembly GCF_964204655.1. NCBI lineage: Eukaryota > Metazoa > Chordata > Amphibia > Caudata > Salamandridae > Triturus > Triturus cristatus. The sequence continues at coordinate 424,291,359 of NC_140591.1, forward strand.
ATTATATTTCTTAACATGGACTCTAAATTATATACCAGAATACTAATGATAAGATTAGAAATATTGTTCCCTGGTCACATCCCTTCCGCTCAATCCAGAGTTATCAGGGGTGGTAGGTACATCCACAAAATAATCCACCTGGTCAAAAAGAAGAACATTTCAGTTATTGTACTATCACTTGGTGCAGAAATTGCATTCAACTGTATGGAATGGGTGTTTTTGGAAAGGATGGCTGAACTTTTATGGACACGATAATGGAAAGCTATCAATCTCTGGATCCTACAAATTACTCTTAATGGGAAACTTCTGTGACCATTTGCAATGGGACAAGGGACACTTAGAGGGCGTCCCCTTTCCCCACTGCACTTAGCACAGAATATTTTGCTAGGCGAGTTGGAGCTGATGGGGTATCAGGGGCCATCCCTTTTAGTTCTGATGTCCATAAAATGACACTATTTGCTGATGATATCCTGTTAAACTATGACATACTCTGAATCATCACTGAGGTAATTACAGGTATACCCGACAATACGAAGAAGCCTCAGGGTTTAAGGTGAATCTATCAAATAAAACATTCTCAACTTAACATCCACCCAGGGACAAGTAAACATCATAAGTGCTATAACTAGTTTCAGGTAGGCTAACCAAACCATCAAATATTTGGGACCCAATATTATGTCTAACCCAGTTGAACAATATAAAGCTAACTAACCACAACTGCTTACATAAGTAAGCAATGACTATTGCTGATGGGCCCCAATCTTTCCTAGCTAGGTATAATCAATAAAAGTAAAGATTAATATTTTGCCCAGAGCCTTGTACTTCTTCCAGGCCCTTCCAGTATGAGTCTCCAGAGATTTTTCTCAGAGCTCAATAAGCTAACCCTGCATTTGGTATGGCAGGGAAAAGGGACCAGTCTGGCCAAAAAGATCCTTAGAGTACCTAAACAAGCAAAATGGCTAGTTTCTCCCCAATTTCCTAACATATTACAGATCAGAGCAAATGTGAGAACTCGCAGAAGGGTCCCTACAGGGAACTGAGACACATTGGATAGAACTGTGATGAGAAGAAAACCATCAGGGACCACGTCGAGAAGTCAAAACAATTTAAGTGTCCAAATCCTTGCATTGGAACACCCATGAATACAATACTAGCAGTATGGGACACACTCACAAGAGGATAAAATCTGACAACTTCCTCTCCCTACTTTATATCCTCCTATTCTGTCCAGTACTTGAGCAGGGTCTGTTTGATGGATAAAGGCAAGGCCAGTACCTAACTATCTTGGATATGTTTCATGGTCTCAACATTCTCTCCTTCAAAAACCTAAAAAGAAATGTAACCTAGAGGAGTCAGAACCTTACCACTATGTTCAACTAAGACACTGGGTAATGCATTCACCCAACAGAGAAGCTACCACCTGAATTCTAATCCCAATTGAGAAATGTGTTAAGATAGTGGGGGACTCAAAGGGTCTGATCACTCATCCACATAATATTCTCTTAGAAGCCCAAACCCCTGAAATGCACTCATGCAAATAATTTTAAAATGTAGTCCTGGGACAGCAGCAGGGAAATGTTCAATGGAAATACCTACGACAGTATATTACACAGAACAAGACTAGTATAATGGAGAGAGAAGCCTATTATAAATTGGTTAACAGCTAGTATTTATACCCCTGTAAGCTCACAGGTATTTCCCAAACACACGCTTGCTTAGTGAGTTTGTGCTTCAATGGGAGATTTCAAACACCATTATAAGATTGCCCAATAAATAGACCCTTCTGGGCAGAAATTCTAGGTGTCATAAAAACTATTGTGGGCTGTCCCATCCCAAACCAATTAATAAACCCAGTAATGTATTTGTGTTGTGAAGATTGTGTTTTTAAACGTCAACAAACTAAGTTCTAGGCATTTGCCTTGTGCAGGTTTGGTGCTTAACAGGACACACAACAGAAAGCTGCACAGACCTCAGAGCAAAGCACACTGAGCAACTGAAGTTGGGTAACTGAAACAAGCTAAGGGAATTATTCTGCAGCATGAAATCACTTCTGAATCTTCAAGCACCAATTGATCAATCAGATCTAACATTGCCTAATCTCCTCCAGACTTTCTCACCAATAACTCACCTGAACCATATAGCCCCACAAATGTTTTCACACCTAACTAGTATTAATATCCTGTATCACAAAGTAACTGGAGTAAATGCATGCAATCTTTATTGACTGCACATGACTAATACCAATAACCACTGAATTAAACGCTAACCTTTGGTTCTCGCTACAAAGTGCTTCAACGCCTCGTCAGGGGTAGTAAGCGATACATAAATAAAGTAAAATAGAATACACCAGAACAGTGAAATCTGCAGAAGCTCTTCAGAGCTGCAGGATAAATCACTTGCGATTCCTACAAACGCGTGCAGATCAAAACAGTTTCTGCCTGCTTTTAGCTGGGTTCTCAGTGATCGGTTGTCTACTCATCACCTAACAAACGCGTCTCTTAGTAAAGCTATGCTACACCATGGTAGGTTATACCATTAAAAAAACTCAACAAGAAAGTCACTCAGATTAATAGTTATGAATAGTTTGAAGAGGGAAGCAAAAATAGAAAAGGAGGATGCACTTGCCATTTCTAGCAGAGTTGGGCGACGTTTCTGTTGTGCCAGGTGCCGTTGTCTGCGTTCGTTTTTAAAAGAGTTTCTGGATGTCGAGTTGTGGCTATGGCCCCTGTTCCTGCCCCAATGTTGTTCCCTCTCATCTGATTCATTCTTTCTGTTTTCCACAAGAACTTTATTGTCCGGAATCTTTGGAATGTCTTCAACAACAGCATGATTCTCCTCTGTAGGTTTTCTAACCACCTTTGCCGGAAGTTCTAATAGGAGAAAAGAAAAATCTGTATTGTTATAACACTGAAACAAAGAAAGATTTTTAAAATACAATTACAAATGTTCCTATTGTTACATTTTCACACAACGAACAAAGCTCTGGATTTGCGAAGTGCAATTTACAAGAAAAAGGTGAAAGAGATTACCAGGAGAAAGCTAATCAGCAACCTGGTGAATTATTCAAGTGACGAAGCAAAATGTAACATAAAGCACGGGAACAAAAGGACCAGGTACATGAATAATATGACTTATCACCATAATGCAAAGATAGGGGCACATCCATAAGTACTGCGGCTCAGGATTAATAGTATTTGGTCTAATCTCATCTTTCCAAGTTAGACAAAACAAAGACCTAGATACTTGTTTGGCATAGAGTTTGGCAATTAATGAAAATCGATCCACAAGTATTGTATTAGTATTCACCACTGCCAGTGAAAATAAATAAAATTCATCAGAAAATTAGAAAAAGAAGGAGTTTTCATCAACTGAAGCAAACAAATGTTTGCTTCGGTTAGGTTTGTCCAGTACTTGGCATGGACTGACCGTTCATGAAGAGGGCCCAGCTCTAGAGTGATGAGAAATGGGAGCGGTAATGCACAGATCCAGGCAGTTCTAGTCACTGAACCCTCCCTACATAGACATATGCTTTGGAAAGGATGCAATTGAAAACAAAAGTGTGTGTTGCCTGGGTTTTCAACTACTATTAAGAGAGGGGCCTGGCCAGAGTAGCTGACCCCACTCAGCCGTTAACTCTATTTACAATAATAAAATATCTGCTGCTCCCAAACTCCAAAAATAATAATCACATATTCAGTAATAATAATTATATCTTTGTTTCAGGCCGAGGCTGAGGGAATTACTTGGTATTCATCTGTAAGTTATAGTGCTAAGAAACTTGCATACCTCCTCATTCTTCTGATACTACTTACATGCGATAAAAGCAGGGCCCAAGCCAGAAGCATTAGGTTTCAACAGCAAAAAAGTGCATGAGGTTAGCCCAACTGACAATGCAGCGATTCCAATCAGGCAGTGCACTGTTCCACCTCAGTCTGACCAACACTAAACAGTTTTTTACATCCCTTTTGTAACTCTGGAAGAGAAACTTTTCTGAGAAGTTGGAAACCATCATGCTTAGCTTAGTGGAGAGGTGTGGTGCAGCGGCCAGGGCAGCTGACTTCGGACCACAGGGCTCACGGTTCGATCCCCGGCTCCGGATCAGCTCAGCACCATGTGACTCTGGGCAATAGCTCACTTAATTTCCACAATGGCTCCCAGCGCCTTGAGACCCGTAAGAGTAAGTAGATCGCGCTTTACACAAATACCGGATTGATTGATGCTGTTCTGCAAAATCCTAAGTTATGATGGGTGCAGAAGAAAGGCCATCATTAAACCGTCTCCCCTTTCTACTCCCTGCTCCACTTGGGTAAGAACAGGGATCACCTTTATTCTAAATGGGTCACTGGTTCTGGCTGAGATCTCCAAGGAATAATCGTGAACATATCAGAAGAGGAAGAATAGGCCATAAAATGAAAAGAGAGCAAATTATTTGAGACAACATTTCTAAGAGACCACAGTACATGTCGGTAGCTGATGATGGAAGGCATCCTTTTGAGTATATTTGAGCCTTCACAAAATTCAGAGTGAGAATTGCCAGATAATGGAGACTAACGATCAGATTGTTACTGGTACAAACATGGCCCACTCAATTTGAACACGAATACTGTAATCAATTTCAAAGATAAGATATACGGAATAAAGTATCCCCAGCTGTACATTATAAGGACATTGTAAGTAACCAAATAGTTTCAGCACCATATAAAGGAACAAGGACCAAGGTCATGGAACACCGATGTGACTTATAATATCCTTAATCACCCTTTCCACAAACTAATTAAATCCTTGGTGTGTTGCTCTTTGATTTAAAGAGGGATTTTTGCAAACGTGAATACAAGTCGAATTTCTAGTGTAAAAGTAAACAAATCAACCAACAGTCAGATATTAGTTGCACAAATATATAAGTATCCATTTAATACAACTCAGATTTTAAAAAAATCGCTATAGTGCAGAACATGTGGAAGAAACATGCAGAGACATTCTATTTTTTCCTTATAATTACCTAAAGCTTGCAAAACAAATAATTTGTCATAAATATCTTATTTCTGTGTATCACAGTTTTTGTAAAAAAAACACAGAGCAGATGAAGGAAAATCCAGCTCTTGCTTTCGTTTGGTAAACTGCAGCTTTAATTGTGCTCTGCCAACTGACGTTCCCTCCTGGTTGCTGGATCTGGTGGCAGGCATTGGGACGTCAGAACTCAACGGTAATAACTAATTACAGTTGAGCAACTGCATCATTTCTTTATTACAGGTAACTATATGCGTCGCCTGCAACAAGGAAATAAGAGACAAGTTTTTATACAGGGAATATAGGTATTAAGTAAACTCTAGTGGTACAGCAGGAACCCACATGGAGAATACCAGATTTAAAGACAGTTGTTGAGAATGTCCTGGCATTAGTGTCATCTCAAAACAAAGGCAGCTTTAACTGTCTATTTCTAAAGTCAAAGGTTATGAAGGGACCCAAATGCTTTAGGGATGATCTGGCCAAAAGAACTTTCAATAAAGTAACTAGAAAATAACTAGATCCCAGACTCACGTGCTTCAGACAAGGCAACTTATTGAATAGTACTGGAACACCTTGGAGGAGAAAACGGTCATTGTCTGCAAAGCCCTAAAAACCACACAACTTAAACTAGCAAAAATACATTAAAATGAGAGCCACATTATCTTGGTTTCATGAAAGCAAGTTTGATTATCCTATGAGGATGACACATTTCTTTAAATTCCAGCACTAAATTCTACACTCTTATATAAAACTGCCTGACAGGCGTCTGTAAATGAGCTCTTTTGCAATCAGTAACAGTGAACTCATCTACTCTCCTGCCTAAACCAGTGACAAACCTTGGTATGTAGCTCAACTCAGGCATGTGGCTTTCACCTAGATTAGGAGAAAGCGTATAGTTTCTTACCTGTCGGTGTAGTTTTGCAGCTCGAATACTTTCTGGATTCACTATGCTGTGCATTATCCCGTCATCTAGTGGTTGGGTCCGGAATCGTCGTATTTTCTCTCTTTCTTCTTTTTTTTGTTTTTGTGGCCCAGGTGGGTGCCGAAATCCCACCATTTGGTGTACTTCGTGACGTCGAAGCGCTTCCTGCGGAAGCTCCCACCTTTCAATCAATCAATCAATCAGTTATTTGTAGAGCGCACTACCTACCCGTGAGGGTCTCAAGGCGCTGAGGGGAGGGGGGTGCCGCTACTGCTCGAAGAGCCTGGTCTTGAGGAGTCTTCTGAAGGTGAGCAGGTCTTGGGTCTGCCGAAGGTGGGTAGGGAGGGTGTTCCAGGTCTTGGCGGCGAGGAAGGAGAAGGATCTGCCTCCGGAGGTCGTTCGTTGGAAGCGGGGGACCGCGGCGAGGGCGAGGCTGGCGGAGCGGAGCTGGCGGGTGGGGGTGTAGAAGCAGAGTCTGTTGTTAAGGTAGGCTGGTTCGGTGTTGTGGAGTGCTTTGTGTGCGTGGGTGAAGAGCTTGAAGGTGATCCTCTTGTCGATGGGGAGCCAGTGAAGGTCTCTCAGGTGCGGGGTGATGTGGTTGCGGCAAGGGACGTTGAGGATCAGTCGGACGGAGGCGTGTTGGATGAATTGCAGTCGTTGCAGGTGTTAGGCCGGGATTCCTGCATAGAGTGCGTTGCCGTAGTCCAGCCTGCTGCTGACGAGGGCCTGTGTCACCGTTCTTCTTGTTTCGGTAGGGATCCACTTGTAGATCCTGCGGAGCATGCGGAGGGTGTTGTAGCAGGAGGAGGAGACTGCGTTGACATGGAGACGGAGGAGTCGAGGATGATTCCTAGGTTGCGTGCGTGGTCAGTGGGTGTCGGTGCTGTTCCCAGCACGGTCGGCCACCAGGAGTCGTCCCAGGCTGAGGGGGTCCATCCGAGGATGAGGACCTCTATCTTGTCCGAGTTCAGTTTTAGTCGGCTGCTCCTCATCCATTCGGCGACGGCCTTCATACCCTTGTGGAGGGAGAGGATGAGCTGGGTGTCGTCGGCGTAGGAGATGATGTTGAGCTCATGCTGGTGGGCCACTTGTGCGAGGGAGGCCATGTAGACGTTGAACAGCATCGGGCTGAGGGATGAGCCCTGGGGTGCGCCGCAGATGATGTCAGTGGCTTCGGATCGGAAGGCTGGGAGGCGGACGCTCTGGGTTCTGCCGGAGAGGAAGGACGTGGTCCAGTCGAGGGCCTTCTCTTGGATTCCGGCTTCTTGGAGGTGTGTTTTTAGTGTGCGGTGACATACCGTGTCGAAGGCGGCTGACAGGTCCAGGAGGATGAGGGCTGATGTTTCGCCGTTGTCTAGTTGGCGCCTGATGTCGTCTGTGGCGGCGATGAGGGCTGTCTCGGTGCTGTGGTTTCTTCTGAATCCAGACTGGGACGGGTCTAGGATGTTGTTGTCCTCGAGATGGCGGGTCAGTTGCATGTTGACGATTTTCTCGATAACCTTCGCCGGGAACGGGAGCAGGGAGATGGGCCGGAAGTTCTTGAGGTCCTTGGGGTCTGCCTTGGGCTTCTTGAGAAGGGCGTTGATCTCGGCGTGCCTCCAGCTTTCCGGGAAAGTAGCTGTCTAGAAGAAGATGTTGATGACCTTCCGAAGTTGGGGTGCGATGGCTGCGTCTGCTTTGTTGAATACGCGGTGTGGGCAGGGGTCTGACGGTGCTCCTGAGTGGATGGAGTTCATGACCTTGCGTGTCTCTACGTCGTTGACGTTGGACCAGGTGGTCAGGCCGTTGGTGCGGGTGGGGTTCGTCGGGCGGGTGGTTTTCGTCGAGCGGGTGGGAGCTGGCGTTGTCGGGGTGGTCGGGGTGTTGAAGCTGTTGTGGATGTCTGTGATCTTGCGGTGGAAGAAGGTGGCCAGCGAGTCGCACAGTTCTTGTGAGGGCGGGATGTCGTTGGCGTTGGCGCTTGGGTTAAAGAGTTCCTTCACGATGCTGAGTTCTTTGCTGTCGTGTGCGTTGTTGTCCAGGTGGGTTTTGAAGGAAGATCTATTGGCTAATCTGATGAGGTGGTGGTGTCTGTGGGTGGCGTCCTGGTGGGCTGCGTGGCCGTCCGGTGTTCGTTCCAGGAGCCATTTCTTCTCTAGTTTCCGGCATGCTCGTTTGGAGGTCTGGAGCTCTTTGGTGAACCAGGTGGCTTTCTTGCTTGTGCAGCTGTTGGGAGGGTTTCTTGAGCAGGGCGAGGGTGTTGGCGCAGTCGTTGATCCATTGTCTGAAGTTGCGGGCGGCGGCATCTGGGTCAGTGGGTGGGTTCTGGGCGAGCGTGGTGGTCAGCTGGTCTTCGGTGACTCTACTCCAGCAGCGGCGGGGCAGCTGTTGGGTGCGGTGGTGGGTTTCTTGAAGGTGAAATGAACGCAGCGGGGGTCGGTCCAGTGGGGTTCGGTGGTGTGGCTGAAGGCGACGTGGGTGCTTGTGGAGAAGATGGGGTCAAGCGTGTGGCCGGCGGTGTGGGTGGGTGCTGCGACGAGTTGTTTGAGGCCGAGGTTGGCGAGATTGTCGATCAGGGTGGCGGAATTGGCATCGTTGTTGTTCTTGAGGTCGAAGTTCAGGTCCCCGAGGAGGATGTAGTCCGTGGAGGTGAGTGCGTCGGTGCTGGCGAGGTCGGCGATGGAGTCGCTGAACTATGCCCGGGGTCCGGGGGGTCTGTAGACGAGTGTTCCTCTGAGGATGGTGTTGGGGTCGGTGTGGATCCGGAAGTGCAGGTGTTCGGCGGTGCGGAGGGTGTTATCTGAGTGGGTGGAGACCTTGAGGGTGGACTTGTGGACGATGGCTATACCTCCTCCGATTCCGTTGGAGCGGTCCCTGCGGGTGATCTTGTAACCGTCCGGGACGGCGATGTCGGGCATCGAGGAGTCGTTCCACCAGGTCTCGGTCAGGAAGGCAACGTCTGGGGCGGAGGTGTCGAGCAGGTCCCAGAGCTCAACGGCGTGTTTGCGTGTGGAGCGTGTGTTCAGGAGTATGCAGCGGCGGAGGTTGGGTCCTGCCTTTGGAGGTTTGGTGGATCTGTCGCAGGTGAAGCTGCAGGTGCGGCAGGAGAAGGGTCCGTGGGTGCGTTTCGGGGCAGCCTCGAAGCAGCTGTAGTCTCGGCCGGAGTTGAGTGTGTGGAGGGTGCTGGCGTCGTAGCAGCGTCTGGCATCGTGGTGGTTGCGGGGTCCAGGGGGTCTGCCGCTGGGCGCGGTCCTGGCGCGGACAGGCGAAGGCGGGTTTGCCTCTGGCGCGCCGCTAGCGCGGCCGCCATTTGAGGCGGGGAGGGAGGAGCAGCTGGGAGGCAGGAGCGGGGCGGCGAATGGACGGAGAGGGGGGCGGGGCCGCAGGGGAGCAGCGGCGGGAAGGAAAAATGCACGAACGATAAAAACTGTGAATTACAGACTAGCGGGGTACAGGGAAAAATGCACAAAAGGAAAACCAGTGAATTACAGAGCTGAAGGGGCACAGAGAAGCAATGAAATACAGACTAATGGGCACAGAGAGAAAAGAAAAAACACAGAGCAGACCTTTGGTTGCCATCTTCGGATTCTTTTTTCTTGTCTTGTGTTATCTCCTTTGCAGATCCATTTAGCTATGTGTGCCGTTTCACCCCCCTTGTCCTCCCATCTCATCTTTCTGGCGGAGGAGGGTGGGATCGCTAGTGAATCCAGAAAGTCTTCAAGCAGCAAAACTACACAGACAGGTAAGAAACTATAAGTTTTGCAGCGTGAATCTTTCTGGATTCACCATGCTGTGCATAGACTTAGTAGTGGTTTGTCCTTACTGTGGTGGCTGGGTGGAAGAGGAGCATTGGTTACTGAAAATGTGCTGTAAGACCTTCTGTCCCACTTGCGCTTCCTTGTTCATTTGAATATCCACACAGTAGTACTTAGTATGCACTGAAGACCATGTTGCAGCCTGGCAAATGTCTTGGATAGGTGTGTTTGCTAGAAACGCAATTGTTGCTCCTTTCTTCCTTGTTGAGTGAGCTTGAACTGCTCCTTGTAACTGTTGTCCTGCCTGCTTGTGGCAGAGTTGAATTGTCTGTGCAATCCATCGTGCAATCGTATTTTTGGTGACTGGTCGTCCCAGAAAACTGCTAGCAAAGGAGACAAAGAACTGTTTTGTTTTTCTGCACTCCTTTGTCCTCTCTCTATATAATGCATTACAGCCCTTCTGGCGTCTAGTGTGTGTAGCGCCCTTTCTGTTCTTGTGGTCAGTTTTGGGAAAAAACTTGGTATTTGGATTGTTTGGTTAATGTGGAACCGAGATACCACCTTTGGTATGAAGTGTGGGTCCGTTCTCATTACAATCCTGTCCTTGTGTATTTGTAAGTAGGGTTCCTGGAGTGTTAGCGCTTGCAACTCGCTTACTCTTCGTAGCGACGTGATAGCCACTAAGAAGGCTGTCTTTAGTGTGAACATGTGCAGTGTAGCCTTGTGAACAGCTTCAAAGGGTGACTTCATCAATTGAGTTAGCACTACGTTGAGGTTCCATGCTGGTACTGGCATCCTCTTTGGGGGTGCGAGTCTTTTCGCTCCTTCCAGAAATCTTTTCACATCTTGGGAGGTGAAGAAACTTTTCCCTGTTTCTCCTCTTGTGTAGGCCACTATCGCAGCTAAGTGTGCCCTTATTGATGTGTAGCTTAGGTTGCTTTGTAGCAGGTGCGTTAAGTATCTTAGCACTGTTGATTCCCTTGTGATCATGCATTGTAGTTTCTCCTTGATTCACCATTGAGATAACCTTTTCCATTTTGCTACGTAGCACTTCCTTGTGGTAGGCCTCCTTGCCTCCCAGAGTACTGCCATAGTACTTGCTGGTAGTTTGAGGAGTGCGAATTCTAGGTCTTCAGGAGCCATGCTGCTAGGCTGAGGCTCTCTGGCTCTGGGTGTAGCACCTCTCCGTTCTACATTAACAGGTCCCTTCTTCTTGGGAACCGGTGTGCTGGTTCTTGTGCCATTTCCACTATCTGTGAGAACCAGGACTGTCTGGCCCGCTGAGGTGCTATCAGTATTAGGGTCAAGTTGCTGATTCTGCATTTGTTGAGTACCCTGTGTATCAGTGGTATCTGGGGAAAAGCGTATGCAAATGTCTTTGACCAACTTATCCATAGCGCATTCCCTTGTGACCAATGGTCTGGTTATCTGGATGCGAAGTGTTGCCATTTTGCATTCTGGTGTATTGCAAATAGGTCTATTTGCGGTGTCCCCCACCTTTGGAATATCTTTTCTATTCCCTGCTGGTTGATCTCCCATTCGTGGGATGCTCACGTCTGCCTTCTGAGTCCGTCTGCTTCCACATTGTCTTTCCCTGGGAGATGTATTGCTAGTAGGTCTATTCTTAGTGGAAAAGCCCATGCCCATATTTCCTGTGCTAGCCCTGACAGTGCTACTGATTGTGTTCCACCTTGTTTGTTGATGTAGAACATGGTAGTTGTGTTGTCTGTTTGGATCAACACCCTGTTTCCGTACAATTGCTTCTGAAAGGCTTTTAAGGCTAGGAACACAGTTTTTAGTTCTAGGTAGTTGATGTGTCTGACCGCTTCTTGCTGCGACCACAGTCCCCTCACCTTGAGTTTGTTCATGTGCGTGCCTCACCCCAGCTGGGAGGCGCCCGTTGTGATGGTCACTAAAGGAGTTGGTTGTGTGAATTGTTTCCCCTGTGATATGTTTTCCTCGTTCCACAACGCTATTTCCTGATGCACTGCATGTTTGATAACCACTAGATCTTCCCAACTCGCTGTTGCCTGTGACCATTGCTGCTTTATCCATTCCTGGAATGGTCTCATGTGGAGTTGAATATTTGGGACTAGGTGGATGGATGACGCCATCATCCCCATCAGCTTGCTCACTGTCCTCACTATAAGAACTTGCCCGTTGCGGTAAAGACGTGTTTCCTTCAGTATTGCCAATGTTCTCTTCCTGCTGGGGAACACTTTGACCTGTATGGTGTTGATTTCTGCCCCCAAGAATATTTTGATCTGCTCCGGCACGGTAGATTTTTCCCAATGGATTGAGATACCCAGTTGGCTCAGTGTTTGAACGACCTGCTGGATATGTTCTTTGCAGTGGCTGTATGAACTTGCTTTTACGAGCCAGTCATCGAGGTAGGGATATACGTGTATTCCCTGCCTTTGTGGGTGTGCTGCTACCGCCGCTAGGTATTTTGTAAACACCCTTGATGCGGATTTGAGTTCGAATGCCAGTACTGTGAACTGGTAGTGAGTTTGGTTGATCACAAACCTTAGTAGACGTTTGTGCTTGTGGTTGACGGGGCTGCGTAAGTACGCGTCATTTAAATCTATAGTTGCCATGTAATCCCCTTGTTGTATTTGTGGTATTACCTCCTGTAGGGAAGTCATCTTGAATCTTTGAGTTCTTATGAATTTGTTCAAGAATCTCAGATTCAGGATAGGACTTCGCGTTTCGTCCACTTTTCGCACGAGGAAGTAAGTTGAGTAAACCCCCTTGTTCCTTTGGTTGTGCGGTACTACCTCTATCGCCCCCTTGCTGAGCAGTTCCTTTGCTTCTAGTTGCAAGAGCGAAAGTTCCTTTGCTGAGTGAGCCTTGTTTCTTGGTTTTCTGTTTGGAGGTTGTTTTTCTAGCTCTATGCAGTATCCGTATTGTATGATGTTTAGTATCCATTTGTCTGTAGTGACCTTCCTCAACTCCTTGAGGAAGTTCTTTATCCTGCCTCCTACTGATGTTGTATGTTCGTGGGACTGTCTTTTGTGGAACGTTAGGTTTCGGCTTTTCTCTTTGTCTTTGCGCCTGCCCCGAGGTGTTGCTAGGGTGGGTGCTTGCTTCATGGTGAAGTCACTTGGAGGAAGGTTGTTGGCCTCCTCTTTGTGTCTGTCCTCATCCGTTTCCGCGCCCTCGAAAGGACTAGCATTATTGCAGCGTGAAGGACACACTTTGGTGCTACCAGACCTGCCAGAGAGGGATTGTCGACCGGTAGTGCCTGTGCTGAGTGTCTTCCTCGCTCGCCGCCGGACATCGCAGCCGCGAGGGGAGACATTTCCCTTGAGCCCCTGCTCCTCATCCCACTTCCGCCTCCAGCGCGCCCGGAGGCGCTTGAAAAGCCGAAGCCTCCTCGGGGGAGCGGGGGGGCATTATTGCAGCGTGAAGGACACACTTTGGTGCTACCAGTCCTGCCAGAGAGGGATTGTCGACCGGTGGTGCCTGTGCTGAGTGTCTCCCTCGCTCGCCGCCAGACATCGCAGCCGCGAGGGGAGACTACATTTCCCTTGAGCCCCTGCTCCTCATCCCACTTCCGCCACCAGCGCGCCCGGAGGCGCTTGAAAAGCCGAAGCCTCCTCAGCGTCGCGGGACGCGCGCGGCGCCGGGCTAAGCCCGGGCAAAGGGCGGGCCCTCTGTGGCCCTCAGAGGCCTGAGGAGACTGGACTGGGCCCGAGACCTTGGTTTCTTGAACTGACTCTTCTTATTTAAAGTAACAAATGAAACCTTAATTCTTTTTAACAGTTATGTATAGTCGCATTGCAACCTAAACACGTATTGTTTCTATTTAGGATGTCTAAGGCTAAAAATGATAAAATTGTAACGGGCCTCAGTACTATTGACAATTACATGGTAAAAAAAAGTCACTCAGATCAACAGTGAACGTCGGGCATCTCTAGGGAAAGGGCCACCTGCAACAACACTGGTTGAGACGCCGCCTCTAATAGCGATGGTTGTTGAGGGGGAGGCCAGCGTCAATGGTACTGCTAGAGAAAACCCGGTCACGCCGATTGTGGTAAGGGCTGAGGTCCATTTAGAGCACCAAGATATATCCAGTGAGGATTTGGAGGATGTTCCGCTAGCTATAAGGCCGGTATGCAATTGTAGGCGAACACAGATAAAAGGGGGTGGGAAACAGAAGAAAAAAAACTACTGCTGTAGATTCTGCTATTGTTAATATCCCACTTAAAAATCCCTTTGTGTTTACTGGGAACAAGGAGAATAACTTAAATGCTAATACTGCACAACTGACTGCCCTCATAAAAAACTTCGAGTCTAAATTGGAATCTAAGGTAGAGGAGGCTATCAGACCTTTAACCACCAAGATAGACACTCTAACAGCTGAGGTGTCCAGGCTTGGTGGCCTGGTAGCTTCGTACCAGGCTGCAGTTACTGGACTAAGGGATAATCCTGGGGAAGGCAGACAGGCAGGGACGGTGCGGGGAAAAATTCAGTCAAACTCCATTAATACGATGGCAGTACCCACCACCGCGAGTGGGGCACCAACAAAAGCAACTACACCAGCCACCCAAGTAACAATGGATCCACAGATTCAATCTAACCCTGTTTCAAGACAGGGAACAGATAGCAGGTCGCACAGGAGTAAACGCTATCTTATATCGTGCGCTTTATAAATTTTTTAATAACATAACATAACATAACATAACATAACCTACCGCCTGACTGTGCGCCATTTGTGGTAGTCCTAACGAATGTCCCACCCTGCGGTACTCATCCTGCCTCACCCTATGACGAGTCTCATGCCTCACTTAAAAACAAAACGGTGTCATAGCTTAATAAAAACTGCGATTTCCCAATTGCATATTTTGATCAGATAGTGGCAGTCAGGCGGGTGAACTGGGTGGGCCCATCGAAAAAAATGGGAAGCAGAGACTGCATTGTTGTGAACTTCAAACATCCCCAACATGTGGCCACCGCTCTCTTAAGAGCTTCGTCACTGATATATAATGAGAGCAGCATATGTGTCCGACCTCTGGGGTACTTCTATGCTCATCTTTGTCATAACTCCCCCCAACATAGGTTGTTTAGTCCAGTGGCTGAAACTCAGACCCAGGTCATGGACACCCGCTTTCAGTATAATATTGTTAACCCGAGGGGCTCTGGAAACGTTACCAACACACAGTACAGACCTAATTCTTTGGCCCAACCCATTTCTGGGTTTAACATCAACACACAGAACAGGTACGACCTTCTATCTGGCCTGGACATGTGTGACTGACATGAGATCCCTGTGGGTCAGGGCATCTCAATCCCAGATAAATTGGTACCTATTCTGAACTCACAGGACCAAAATTGTGGTAGCAATGTTGTCTCGTGGAACATTGCGGGGTTGGCTGCAAAAATGGCAGACACAAATTGGGTCAACTATATTAAGCAATTTAAAGTTATCTGCTTACAAGAGACATGGCTGGTTGAATGTGATCTCTTTCTAGAAGGGTACAAGGCCTTCTATGTCCCGGCCACACCATCATTAAGAGGCAGACCTAAGGGTGTACTGGTGATTTTTGTTTCTATCCTTGTTACCTGTAAAATCAGTAGAATTGATGCAAATGATACTGGTATGATGGGTTTGGTTTTAAACAGGGAACACTGCCGAGTATGTTTAGTGAATTTTTATAATGCTGCCAATGTCACTTCAGTATCTAACTCCGTATCTGTCCTGCATGCTTTTCTTACTTCCTCTTTAAAGGATTTCAATCACAACCTTATGATTGTGGGGGATCTCAATGTCCACTTGTGTGGAGACCCTCTGCACAAATGCATAAATGATTTAAGTTGTGAGCGTATGGAGGGACTCCACCTGGATCACACAATGGCTGGGGAACTTTGCAATGCTCTCCTTGATAACCTGGATCTTTCCCTGGCCATGACACTCAGGGATCCATTTAAATGTTTTGATACTCCCACCTTTAAGGGGCATGGGAGGGGCACCTTTATTGATCACATGCTGTTGTCAGCGACATTGCTGCCTTTTTTAGATTCGTTTGATATTGTCCCAAGCGAATTCAGTGACCATAATCCTTTAACAATTCGTCTGAAGGGACCCTGGTTTTTTAAGGAAAGACAGTTATGTAACTCCGGGAGGCTGGGCACTATAGATGGGAGGCGGCGACTTAAATGGTCAATGGTGACTCCAGATTTACTGTATAAAAATATTGTAGACACATGTACTGAGGATATTGTGAACTGCACTCAGGTGGGGGCAGACCCACAACGGGTTCTTACTGCTTATCAAAATCTGTCGGAGAAGGTGTCAGAACTGATGTTGGTTCCAGCAAAGATGAGTGTGGAAAAATGTGGGCCAAGATGGTTCAATCATGATTGCTCCAAAGCTGCTCGTAACCTCAGACTAGCACTGGCAGCTATACCGAGAGTGCAGGAAAATGTCAAACTGTGCCGTAGAGAATATAAGTCCATTCTCAAATCCCATAAGGAGTCGGTAAGAGTAGAAGCGTGGAATGAGTTACTTGATCCCTCTACCTTAAAATCCAGTACCAGATTTTGGACAATAATTAAAAAACCATTCCTGGTAGAAGACCCGGGTAATGGTCTGGACTGTTGTATTACCAAGGAAGAGTGGGAATTTCACTTCAAACTATTATACTCATCTGGGTTACCTGTTACAACTGAGAAATTGCTTGATGCTAGGGGAGGTGCTATTAGGTTTACTAATGGTGAAGTTATGGTGGCCATTTAAGGACTTACTGCTAGAAAAGCCCCAGGGCCTGATGGGATCCCCCCAGACTTGTATAAGTCTGATCCACACTTTTGGGCGCCCATCCTGGCTGCAGTATTTAATGCAGCTGCCAAAGTGGGCTGTCCTATCTCCTGGGGACTATCTACGATTGTGCCCGTTTTTAAAAAAGGAGATAAGGGCAGTCCTCATTGCTACCGGCCAATCTCATTAATTGACTTCATGGTCAAAATTATGGGGAGAATTCTACTTCAGAGAATAACATGCTGGGCGACTGAGAATAATATCATGTCGATTTCTCAGTATGGTTTCTGTGGGGGGCGCTCCACCATAACCCAGTGCCTTAACCTCTTCCTTGTATTGAGCAAATATACCATTGTACAGAGGGGAACTGTCCATCTTGCCTTCATGGACCTTTCTTCAGCCTTCGACTGTGTTAACAGGGGGGGGCTGTGGAGGTCCATGAGGGAGAAAGGTGTGGATCCAGGGATAGTCGACTTTCTGGTGGATATGCACAGTAATACCAGTGCTAATGTCAGATATTCTGTAAACGGGGACACCACTGGTAATTTTGACATAAAGAAGGGAGTGCGTCAGGGTTGTATTCTTGCCCCCTTCCTTTTTAATTTGTATATTAATGATTTAGATGATTATTTACAGAATGTACAGGCAGACTGTCCTAGAGTCGGCAGGCGGGGTATTCCAGTTCTTTTATACGCAGATGATGCGGGTTTAATCTCAAGAACGGAGAGGGGCCTCCAGGCGCTTTTAAATGCTTTTAACATTTTTATGTCTGACCGAAATTTATTGGTCAACAACTCCAAATCATACATAATGCATATTGGCTATAAACCCAAAAAGAATTTTATTTTTAAATTGGATGATGTCCCAATACCTGTCAGAGAAACATTCTCATATCTTGGTGTCCTGTTTGATACCAAGCTTAACTGGGGTCCACACTTGGCCAAAAAGAAAGGCGAACTGACAAGGGCTAATGCTTCTGTTTTTAACTTTGCGACAAAACTGGGTAAGAAGCCAACTAACGCAATGATGAAGCTTTACAATGCTAAATCTGTTGCTACAGCTGCATATGGTAGCGAACTTTGGGGATATGTGGCTGGAGAACAGTTGCAGGTTGCCGAAAACAATTTCCTAAAACGTCTACTCTGTGTCCCCACCAGTACACCCAACCTGTCAGTACATGAAGAACTAGGAATCCAGTATCTAAGTGATATTTTTTCCTTAAGGCCTCTGACTTGTTGGGTGAAATTATGGATAAATCAGGACATACCTCTTACCCATTTGATTTTAAGAGAACTTGTATCTCAGGACAAACACATGTGTGTCCCCTGGTTAAAATATTTGAAAACCTGCTTTTCCAGGCTAGGCCGCCTGAATTTGTTTGAAAATCCTAGCGGAATTGTAAAGGGGGATATAACAGCAATCAAACAAGCCTTCTATAAGGACAAGTTGGCTCAAAGGGAAAGTGAGGAGTTTATTAAACCAAGAATTAGGAAATGTGTGATGCTAAAAACTTGTGAAAGCATGGAGCCATATTTATTGAGTAATTTCACCTCTCATGAGAAATTTTTGTTGACTAGGTTTAGATTTGACTTCTTCCATCATCTTCTAATGCGACCGAAGTCAGACATTTTTAATAAGGTTACAGCACCCTGTGGCTGCGACGGGAAGTCTCCTCAGGATATGCTGCATTTTATGTTTTTATGTAGATTTTATGAATATCCCCGCAAACGTTATCTTGTTGCACTCTTAAGGAAACTTAATTTTAACCAAATCAAACCTGCCTTTTTCTATTTGCAGCTTTTGTACAGCGATAGTGTCTTACAGGTTAAAGAATTTTTAAAATTAACCGTCAAACTAAGGAATTGCCTAGACCAATGATGTTGTACTTACTATCTGCATTTTACCATGTATTTGGATCAAGTTATTGGTAATGGGCTATGTGTAATATGATTCTTGTATGTGACTATGAATTATTGTAATAGTATGAATAATGTTTTTAATCGTATTGTATATATGTGCACTTTTATGGTGTGAAATATAACCGAATAAAGTCTCTATTGAATTGAATTGACTAGCCCCGTGGCTGGTATTGCCTGTTCTGCTGCTGCTGGCCTTGGTTGTTCCCTTGATGGCCTTGTTGGAACATTTGGTGCGATGTGGTAGGCACATTGCCTCCCCTACCACCGGGCCTTCTGCGGGTGTACCCCTTCTCATCCCTCTGAACTGAAGCGCTCCCATGGACCTTGCTGTCTCGTTGTCCTTTTTGAGCTGGGTTAACTTGTTGTCAACTGGTTGCTCTCCGTTAAAAGGCGTGTTCAGAATGTTGCTTTGTACCTCTGGCTTGAATCCTGAAATTCTAAGCCATGCGTGACTTCTCTCGGTCACTTCCATCATCATTAGTCTGCTGGATGTCTCTGAAGCATCCAAGGCCGATTTTAAACATGTATTTGCCATGCTTTTGCCCTCTTCTACCAGGTGAGCCGCTCTTTGTTGGTACTGTCTGGTAGATGCTTAAGGAGCTGCCCCACTTCCTCCCAGTGCTGGTAAGCGTGCCTGTTGATCAGGGTGTTGGAGTTTGCGATGTGCCAATGGATTGCCGCATTTCGCTCCACCTTTCTCCCCGTGAGGTCCATCCTTCTACTCTCCTTGTCTGGAGGTGGTCCGGCATTTGTGGGTACATTGGCCCTTTTCCTAGCCGTAGCTGTAATTATGGAATCTGCTGGCACGGACACCTGGATGTATGCAAGGTCCTTTGAAGAATGCTTATACTTCTTTTCCGTCCTTGGAGTCACTGCTTTGCATACTGCTGGTTCTTTAAAGGCCTCCCTTCCTTGGTCCAGCACACTAGGGAGCATGGGCAGGAAGTGGCTTCTAGTTTGTTGAGGCAGTAGAGCTTCCAGGAGAAAACATGCCTAAGGCTTTTCCTCCTCCATTTTCACCCCAAAAGTCTGTGCAGCCTTTTGGACGACCATATTGTAGATCCCTATGTCGTCTGGCGGTGAAGGCCTCGAAGGGTATGTGTCTACCGATTCGGCGTCGAGGTCATGCCACTCCAAGTCTTGTGCCTCCGAGGGCGTCGAGTCCCGCTAGGTCTGCTGATCCTTGTATTCTCTGTCCTCGTAATAAAACAGGGCTTCTTACTCCTGTTCCTCGACCGGTTCAGGCGTATTAGGAGGTTCTACGTCCTCGTCGTCTTTAGTCTTCGAGCGCCTGTTTCGGCGGGATGGTGTACTGGTGCATCCTTTCGTCGAAGTCCCTTTTCCGCTGCAGGATGCTCGCCATTTCTGCCTCGAGCCTCCTCTTCTTCTTTCCATCTCGGCAGCCTGTTCGGTGTCGAGGGATGGAGCGCTCTGCTTCGAGGTCGTCGAGGTAGCTGTTGGCCCTTCCTTTCTCGGCGCCGAGGTGTCCTTTCCAGGGGTATCCTTCGACGACATAGATCTTTCGTGGGGTTTTGCCGTCTGGGAGCCCTTTTCGAAGGATCCGCTGGGTTGTTTGTCCTTGGTTGCTGTTGCCTTCGCCGAGTGTTTTGGGGGCAATGCTCCCTTCGAGGACTTAGCTTCACTCCTACGAGTGTCGCTCAGGGCTTTAGCTTCACCCTTTCGAGTGTCGCTCGAATGTCTGGGGGCGATTACTCCCTTACCTCCTTCGACGTTTTCTTTTGGACCTTGATGACCGTGCAGTCTTCGGCTATGTTGTCTTCCTCTCCACCTCCCTTGCATGGTGTGGTTCACCCTTCTCTGTCTCTCTCTTACCCGGAGTGTCTTGGGTGTGAACGCCGAGCACACGTTGCAGTTCTCGCTGCTGTGGTCGAGCGGCAGGCAGAGGTTGCAGACTGGATGCTAGTCCTTCTGGGCGTATTTGTGGTGGCAATTGGTGCAAAACTTGAAGGGTGTTTTGTCCATCCCAGCGCTCAGGGAGCCCCCTGCGAGCGCATTCTCCGTTGAACGTCGAGATCTTGGTCGAAACCTTTTCCCTAGTCGTCTCAGTTACCTGACCTATAGTCTGGTGTGTCTGAAAACTTTGATTTTCGTCGATTTTCTCCTTTCTGTTGAATCCTCTTCCAAAAACTCTGGGACTCTTCGGTAACGATCCATACCCAACAGTGGAAAAAAGAATCTGAAGATGGCGACCAAAGGTGGGAGCTTCTGCAGGAAGCGCGTCAACATCACAAGGGACACCACATGGAAGGAAGTCGATGCCCACCTGGGCCATGAAAAAAGAAAAAGAAAAAAAAAAAAAAAAGAAGAGAGAGAAAATACTACGATTCCGGATCCAACCACTAGATGGCGGAATAATGCACAGCATAGTGAATCCAGAAAGATTTACGCTGCAAAACGTGACTTCTGCAGCAGTTCCCTGACCAGCCTTCCCCAAGAAATGTACTTTTCCCTTACGCCAAGTGATAACGTTTAATCTTTAATTCTATTTGACTATTAGTAACAAACATAGCTAAATGTAGATTTCGGACACTGGTAGGCATGTCCACCACCGGCACATCTGTCAAGAATTCTCAAAAAGCCTCACCCACAACACCCCATCCCACAAACTCTAAGATCAATCGACCACCATTTTCTTATGGTGCCTAAATCTAACTTCCTCTTGTGTTAATTCTTCAGATTACTCTATTCCGGAACAGCACCTCATGTTGAGCTGCACATAACCCCAGCCCTTCCTCAGTTTATGACTGCAGTGAAAGTTTCTCAGATCAAATTCGAAATTTAACATCATAGCCTCATGATCTTACTCTAAATCATACCCACACCACACTACCTGTAAATCTATAATTTTTAACACTTCCTGTACTGCTATTTTGTGTCTCCTCACTCACTATCTATCCAATGGCGTCCATCAAATCATATGACTGCACAAATGTATAATCCCTAAACACCTGAATGCACAAACTCAATCTATAATCCTTAACTGAGATCTTCGCCACAAAGACGAAGGTTGATAAATGGTGTATAAAACGCAAGGACTTTTAAATTCAGTAAATTTAAATTCAGTAAATTTAGTTTTTTTCTGCCAACAGATAATATCATGGAATGTTCTAGATTCGGCTGTAAAGATCATGCCAACAAGTGACCTCCCTAATATCTTATTAGGGATGCTTGGTGTAAACATGCCGTAATTACATTCACCGGCAACTTTACAAAGCACTCTAAGCACAAGATTCGAATAGGACCTTCCCCCCAAGTTCAATCTTACTGGACCACCTATTTTATTTATTTTTATTTTATTGAACTTGTATTGCGCGCAGCTACCCGCAGTGGGTTTCCCGGCGCCAGGGATAGATTGGAGAAGAAATCAGAAGACAAGCGATTGCAAGAGGGAGACAATTAGACCGGAGGAATCTGGGACTAGAACAGAAGGGTCTTCAGTTTTTTGCGGAAGGCCAGAAGACTGGGTTCTGTTTTAAGCGCCAATGGGAGAGCATTCCACATCTTGGGGCCTAGATATGCGAATGAACGGCCTCCCATTTTTGCCAATCGGATTCTGGGAATCACAAGATTGCCACTGTTGGATGACCTCAAGAGGCGGCCAGGCTGATATGGCTGTGCAAGATTATGCAGGTAGGCTGGAGCGGAGCCTTGACGAATTTTAAAGAGGATGCACAGAGTTTTGAAGGCCACTCGATCCGAGATTTTTAACCAGTGGAGGTCACGTAGTGCCTGCATTGCGGACATTCTCCTAGGGACATTACGCAGCAGGCGGGCGGCTGAGTTTTGTACGACCTGGAGTTTATTGATTGTAGCTTTATCTGCTCCTAGATAAAGCACATTGCCATAGTCGATATGGGACATCACAAGGGCCTGTACGACAGTTCTACGAGTGGACTCAGGCAGCATCCATATGATCTTTTGCAACCAGCGAAGGGTGTTAAAGCAGATCGCAGCGACCCTAGTTGCCTGCTGCCTCATCGAGAGTTTGTCGTCGATTAGGACACCGAGGTTGCGAGCAACAGGCACGGGGGTAGGCAGAGGACCCATGTCACTGGGCCAATGTCGTGAACCCCAGAGATCTTTTTGTTTGCCTAGTATAATCACCTCGGTCTTATCTCCGTTGAGCTTTAACAGATGCATTTGCATCCAGGCTGCAACGCGAGAGAGGCCGATTTTGAGGGCGGAGGTGTCCTGAGCCCTGCTGCTGGACAGAGAGAACACAATCTGCGTATCGTCTGCGTATGAGTAAATAGACAGACCGGCGTCCTCTACGATGGTAGCAAGTGGTCGGATGTAGATATTGAACAACAGAGGGCTCAATATAGACCCTTGGGGGACGCCGTAGGCAGAGGAATGAATCGCAGATTCCGCTTTGTTTGAGAAAACCTGAAAGGTGCGCTCATTAAGAAATGAGGACACCCAGGCAAGCGCTGATCCAGCAACACCGAGGGATCCGAGAGACTCCAGTAGGATGGAATGGGACACGGTATCGAAAGCAGCGCTTAAGTCAAGAAGAATCAGCGCAAAGGTCTCACCGCCATCTATACCGTGTCGGAGTCGCTCAGTTACTCCTAGGAGTGCGGATTCGGTGGAATAATTAGCGCGAAAGCCTGATTGGGACGGATGGAGATATCCCAGGTTTTCAACAAACTCATTAAGCTGGGTGTTAACATGGCGTTCTAGGATTTTAGAACAGACTGGCAGCAGGGATATAGGCCTGAAGTTGGCAAGATTTGTGATGTCAGCACCAGATTTTTTAGGCAGAGGGACGACCATGGCATGTTTCCAATCCTGTTCCACACGAGATTGGATGAGCGAGACGTTTAATAGCCTCATTAGGAACCTTCGTGGTTCGAGGTCAAGTTGTTTAAGTATCTTCACGGGGACTGGGTCCCGCGGAGATCCAGACCTGATGCTTTTTAGGCAGGATAGGAAGGAAGCATCATCAAATGGTGTCCAGTTGTAGATGAACTCAGTGGGGGAGGTGGGGGTATTACAGGACAGACCGTGTAGAGAGGAATCAGTTGGAGAGGGAGGGGAAGCAAGAGATTGATGGATGCCTTCAACCTTAGATACAAAAAAGTCTGCTATGGCATTACACTGTATGGCATCTAGAGCCGGCAATGCGGGGATAGTGTCAGCTCCAGTGAGTTTTTTAACTGTGGCAAAAAGAGTACGGGGACAGTTTTGCACTGAAGTAATTGCGGAAATAGTGTAGGAGGCCTTAGCACGTTTGCAGTTTGCATGATAAAGTTTTAGTTCTTCTTTGTAAGTTACTTTAGAGGAAGCTGAATAGGACACCCTCCATTTCCTCTCCAGGGCTTTGCATTTAGAGCGTTGGATTTTCAGCTCCTCTGAATACCAGGGTGCTGGTGGGCGTAAGGATCTATGTTTGCTCCTGGATAAGGGGGCAAGAGTCGATACTGCATCTGTCAGCCAGTCAGAGATGGAAACATTCAGATTCTGGACAGTGTTGATAGAAGATGGAATAGACTCAGTTAGGCGCAGATTAAAATCGACTATATTGAGCTTGTCCCAGCGATACGATGATTTAATTTCATCCACATGGACCCTGGCAGAGTATAAAGCAGGAGGTAGTGCAAAGTGAACTGCATAGTGATCAGACCAGACAAGCGGGCGGGCAGAATGAGCACAGTCAAATGAGAGAGTAGAGATGATTGGATCCAAAAGATGACCAGCATTATGAGTGGCTCCAGAGTTACAGAGTTTGAGGTTAAAAACCTCAAGGTCAGAAAGAAGGACTTTATTGATAGGGTTATTAGCATCATCGAAGTGTATATTTAAATCACCAAGAATGGTGAAATTATTAGATTTTAATAGTGTTGCTGATAAGCAATCAATAAGTGAGGGAATCCAAGGTGCGGCATTTCCGGGCGGTCGATAGATTAACAGACCGGAGAGCGTCATTCGAGGATTAATCGTAAATTTGAAAAGTGCAGCCTCACTACCTTGGAGATGTAGGGGTTCCAATTTGCATTGGTAGATGGATTTATAGATGATAGCGATTCCACCACCTATACCTACAGGTCTGTCCTGGTGCAGCATAACATAGTTAGGAGGAACGGCTGCAGCAATGTCCGGACCGGAACTGGCCTGAATCCACGTCTCGGTCAGGAACAGAGCGTCAGGTGATTCCTCAGTGATAAAATCGAAGATGTTTAATTTATTCCTAGGGAGCGATCTACAATTTAGGCTCCAGAAATGAAGAGGGGACGGTGAGGTGATAGGGCCCTTGGTGAGCTTTCTTTTTCCCCTGTAGTGCTTGACGCTCTGCTGTGTCTTGGAGAGCTGCATTTTACCAGTAGTGAAGCCACAGCTAGCACATGTAAAATAATGGCAAGGCAGAATGCACAAGGAGCAAGATATGGGGGTACAAGGTCGAAAAGACAATAATGTCGTGGAAGAGTAGATGAACTTACGACCACCCTGTGTCTGATTGTTGAGAGGCATGATATAAGAGGGACAGCCCGTCCTGCAGCTCGTCCTCAGCGCGGACGGGCGCAGACGGGCTTCTCTTTGGCTTGTCTTAGGCGTTATTAGGCACAACCCTGCGCGCAACCGCTGCGCGCTTGGAGTGACGAGCACCCTTTATCGTCTTGCGAGGACGAGGCTGGAGCGCTAACCACCCCTAACCCGGAAGTAGCAGGGTCTGCCTGTCCGCCCTCCGCTCAACGGTGATAGCCACCGAGTCGGACCGAGGCGTGCAGGCTGTGAGCTGACCCAAAACTACTGACGTCGCAACAGGTAAGGGGGGGGGGGGGGATTGAGGGTATTTCACCGCCCTAACACCGTTAGAGGAATAGTGTAGTTAGAATTTGCTTTTTAAAATGTAACATTCACACATTAAAACAGCGAGTGTTCCCAGAATTGCTTACGTCTCCAGTCGCTTTCAGCAGCCTATGTAGACGCTGCCACCGTCCACAATGAGCCGCCAAAGTCTGTCGTTCCTCGCTCCCTTTATCGTCTTGCGAGGACGAGGCTGGAGCGCTAACCACCCCTAACCCGGAAGTAGCAGGGTCTGCCTGTCCGCCCTCCGCTCAACGGTGATAGCCACCGAGTCGGACCGAGGCGTGCAGGCTGTGAGCTGACCCAAAACTACTGACGTCGCAACAGGTAAGGGGGGGGGGGGGATTGAGGGTATTTCACCGCCCTAACACCGTTAGAGGAATAGTGTAGTTAGAATTTGCTTTTTAAAATGTAACATTCACACATTAAAACAGCGAGTGTTCCCAGAATTGCTTACGTCTCCAGTCGCTTTCAGCAGCCTATGTAGACGCTGCCACCGTCCACAATGAGCCGCCAAAGTCTGTCGTTCCTCGCTCCCTTTATCGTCTTGCGAGGACGAGGCTGGAGCGCTAACCACCCCTAACCCGGAAGTAGCAGGGTCTGCCTGTCCGCCCTCCGCTCAACGGTGATAGCCACCGAGTCGGACCGAGGCGTGCAGGCTGTGAGCTGACCCAAAACTACTGACGTCGCAACAGGTAAGGGGGGGGGGGGGGGGGATTGAGGGTATTTCACCGCCCTAACACCGTTAGAGGAATAGTGTAGTTAGAATTTGCTTTTTAAAATGTAACATTCACACATTAAAACAGCGAGTGTTCCCAGAATTGCTTACGTCTCCAGTCGCTTTCAGCAGCCTATGTAGACGCTGCCACCGTCCACAATGAGCCGCCCACCTACTGTGTGATCTTCTTAGTAAAATAAGAACAGAAGAAGTTACTTCAAGATTAGTACAGTAGTGGCACTGTTCACCTCACGATGTGCTAGAATCTGTTTTCCTCCGCCGTCGTCTCACCTGTGAGGTATGTATTTGCAGTCGTGAGAATTCCATGCTAGAGGCATCAATTGCTCCTACCCAGCTCACTATTACAAATTAATGGGGTAACCCAAATAGCGATACAGGACCTGGGTACAATGCAATATAAAAAAGTTTAGTCCTTGACTAGCTTTGGAAAGAACAAGCAATGCGAAATGATATATGATCTGAGGGTTGCTAGAATGGTTAACCACTGGTAATTAATACAGTTCAGCTGTAAAAACAGACCCTGAACAACAATTCCTCAAAATACACAATTCCTTAACATACACAATACGAGTATATAAACTACACCCACACAAGTTTTAGTAGAGCTATTTCATTTCTATATATATTTTTTTTAAGTTGATTACAAACATAAATCAACAGGTAAAGATATTGTATGGTAATATCTTTACCTGTTGATGTTTGTAATCAACTCTAAAAATATATGTATAAAAATGAAATTGCTCTACTGCTACACCCTTTAGCTCGATATTCTTTCCCTGTTGTTCACCTCCAGGTTTGCGCTGGACTGTAAAAAGAAATTATTTATCAGAACACGAGCAGGCCCATAACACTAATTCATTTTATAAATGTTTCTCTTTTCCTGGGTGATGATGATGAAAGAACCAAACTGTGTGACTGGCATGCACTTATGTGCGATTTGATATATTGCCTACAGCCCTGGAGCACTAGAAAAAGACTGTTTATGTACATTGGGAGACCAAAGAGGCTGATAACTGGAGGTTAGTGGGCTGGAATTATTATTGTGAAATCAACAGAATCACTTGTGATTTAATCCGTGGACTGGGCGACGAGGAAATCGGCTGAAGGCAGTGTAGTGGGCGTGGTCTACATAAACTTCACTAAAGCTGTAGACACTTTTCTAAAAGAAAAATCAGTATCAACTTAAATAGTGCTGGGATGAGGACCATCCAAGTCTGTCAGCTAGACAAGCAACAGTATGAAGAAGAAAAAAGTTTATTTTGAGGAAAAAATATGAAAAAGAACAGTGCCATAACGATGGCGTCATCAACCAGTGTTCTTCAATACATTTAGATGTCATACTTCTGTGATGCTGGTGCACAAGTTGTAGCTATTAGCGCATTATTCAGAAAGTCAAATGGGCGGTGAACCAGAGGGAGAAAATAATGCAGATGTGCTTTGGAAGTACTGGAAGAGTGATCTGGGCAGCAGCTTACATTCAATTAAACACATGAAGTGCTATTGTAAGTCCACTACTCCTTTTGGCCATAAGTTACAGTTCTCTACCTTATAAGTCAAGTGCTGTAACAGTAGACCATGCTGAAGTGTGGAGTTTCAAAAGCTGAAATGGATTATGAAAGTAACACATGCGAAGAAATTAGTGTTATTTAAAATGTATCTATATATCTATGCAGGAAATAAATTTAAAAAAGGAAATAAAAATTTAAAATAAACTTAGACTTTGACTGCACTGTAACAGCAGATAATTTAAATATCCCTAGAAACAAACTTAAAATGGAAGCAAACCATTTTTCCAGACACATTTATAAACCTTCAGGTTGAACTATCATTTTTTTTACTCGCTCATTGGAGAACCGATTTATTTTAGAGTTTTTTTAAGAGTGATGCAAGCGCCCCCTGCACATGTGCGCAGATGGTCAAGGGGGATTTCTTAAGAGCACAAAAATGATCCGTACGATGTTCAGAAGTTTTCTGATTGTTACTCTGATTCAACTATCGCCGAAATGCAGCAGCCTTGTCTTACCACTGGAGGGTGCTGCTTCCTAATAAATATCCCCATACGAGCCCGACAGACCGATAGCTCCAATCAAGTGACATTCGCGCTGTTTTTATGTAGTCAAAACGTATTCCGCGGATACATATAGTGGGCAATTACAACAGAATCCTGTCTGGATCTGTTACTTATGACAATCAGTATGGTGAATGGAAAGAGGCAGAAGGTTGATGGAGTGGATGGCAAGTAGACCAGCACTGCCATTATCTTTGAAATCGCCGGCACTGAAACATTCTCAAACCTATGCAAGCCACGCCTCAGATACAAACATGCACTGCATTCCCAGACCCACACATCACAGCCTCTCCCGCACATTTTTTGTGTGCACAAACCGTTCCTTTTAGAAGACAGAAAACATTCGCTACATTTAGCAAATAAAAGCTATAATGTTAATTCGAGAGATTAGGAAGAGGATGCCCGTAGGTCAGAAACTCTACTATGGATTTTTCATCCTTCTTCGATGCACTAATCGCGGCTTCATCTCATCCTGATGAATGTCACCTTTGTGAATGACCCCACTGATGACTCGGATCGACCAAGGAGAAATCTTACTTTGCAGCATCCGGTCGGATGTGCGGATACGTTCACGTGAGGGGGCGGAACCTGCTGTGTACAGTTGCGTATAAAAATCAGTGAAACGCGCCTTGATCTCCTCGGGAGAGGTGGTACGAACTGGACGACCGTCCTAGAGCGCTATGATGCAAGATGCAGCACGGGCCAGACGAAGAAGGTTGGCCAAGGTTTTACCTGGTCGATCGCTCTTGCCGAAGCGGTGTGCCCGGTCCTCCCTGCCAAGGAACGAAAGCTCTCTGTTGGCCTCTTCGGTGAATTCAGTATGTTTCTCGCGAAGGCGGGCGATCGGGGCTAGGGTCAAGAGCTTGAGAGGAGTAAGCATTTGATTTCGGATTCCAGCTTATTAAGAGTGTTGCGGATAGAACATAAGACCCCGGACTGTTTAGAGATGCATACGCCGCGAAACCTCATTGAGCTCAAAGTAGTTGGTGATCGCGGTCTGGACCTCGTCACAAAAGACGGAATCACGCAGAGCGTTAGATGGTAACTGCCAGGAGAAAGCGCGTCAGGGGGGGACAGAGGTAGAAGGAGCCCGAGCTGAACTGGCGCGTGCTCGGAAAGAGTTCGCGCCATGTGATCAACAGAAGTAAGCCAGGAAAGCACATCAGGGGAGGAGCTCCAGAGGTCCAGCCGGGACCAACAACCGCGTGTGCCGGTGACACAAGTGCCCTCACGGGCATCGGTGTGCGTGTGGCGCAAAGTGTCATGCAGGGAGTTTTTGGTGAGGGTGGAGTTTAGGAATGCCGCAGCACGTGGGTGGGAGGCATGAGGGCCAGAGCGATCCAGGATGGTGGATAACGTAACATTAAAGTCCCCACCCCAGAGGAGCGCAGTGGGGCCAAAGAATGAAATGTGGTGCCATACCTGCGCGAAAAAATCTGGGTCATCATTATTAGGGCCCTAGACTGCACTATTGTGAAATGTTGGGCCTGAAGGGAGCCATGCAGAATAACAAAGTGCCCTTCGGGGTCGGTTATAGCGTGGGAGGTTTGCCAAGGGAGGCCCCTACGTATGAGAATAGAGACTCCCGAGAATAGTTGGAATAGAAAGAGGAGGGTGATTCTCCCCAGTGCTGGGAGTGCAGTCTGGCGTCAGATGCAGGAAGCAGGTGGGTCTCCTGTAGCAGGCAGACGTCTACCTTGTGCCGGACCAGATGGGCATGGACAAGGCGGGCCTTGCGGTGGTCGTTGAGACCTCGAATGTTCCATGTCCAACGAGTAATGTCAGTCATACCGTGGAGAGTGATCATACGGAGTGTGGTAAATATGGCCCGGGTCTTCGTGCAGGGGCATAGGGTGGTGTCAACTAGCTGGGAAAGCGACGAATGGTGCTGCAGCGAAGGGGAGAAACAAGGACAGCCGAGAGCCCGTCACGACAGGTAGCGGGGCAGCAAGGGAGAACTGCAAGCTGTAAACCACAAAAGGAGGATGCGGAGGAGTGACGAGCCCAGAAGCAGGATCATGGGGAAGTGCGCAAAGCAACACAGCATGGCATAGCAGAGCCAATATAGAAAGGCATCGCAAGGCAAGCTGAAGGACCAAGCAGTACAGAATAACCAAAACCAACATACCTTAGAAGGAGGGGGCAAATCCCCAGAGCCCCCCACCCAACCAGTCGGGCACTGCGATGATTATTGAGGTCACGAGTGTTCCATGGCCCGAGAATAATGTCTGTCATGCCATCATATTGTTAGGGATAACCATGTGGAGTGTGGTGAAGCAGGCAAGGGCCCACGTGCAGGTGCGTGTAACTGCGCGATCCGACGGTGGAGATAAAGAGCAGTGCAACAACATAGGAACTAAGAAAGAACTATCTAGATGTTGTCCCAATCGACAGCCGAGCTGCGAGGGGAAACCACAAGCGTCAAACACAGGGGGTAGGATGTCGTTGAGTGTCGTGCCCAGTAACAGAATCTTGGAGTGGTGCACATAGCAATATGGTGTAGCATAGCAGAGCAAGTGAAGAATGGTGTCGCACGGCAGACTGAATGACAAAACAATACATAATGGCAAAAACAAACACGCCTCAGAAGGAGGCAACAAACCCCAAAGAATCACCCACCCACACCAACCCCCCAAACAGGTTGCGAAACCACCCACAGCCACCCCAGGGAACCCCAACTGGGAAGGGAAAAATCAGTTTCTGAAGTGGGAATTATCCCACGGGGGCATGGCGAAGCTCATCGTACACCCCTGCCAGCAAAGCAGGGTGGCCAAGCAAACTGTAGTGGCAGACAGCAGGAGAGCTAAAGTCTTACAAACATACAGTGATGATAAGCTCTGGAGAGTTTTAATGGGTGGACAGAGCAACCCCGAGCCAAGCAAAGTGGGTCGAATTAGTAATTGTCGCTGAGACGGGCAGAATCCGAGACCTGAGAGATGGCTGGGGTGGAATGGTGAGTGCGATCAAGTTTCTTGGCAAAGACAAGTGCATCCTTAGGATCCAGAAAGATCAGTGTCTTGGAGCCTTGCTTGACTCGCAGCATGGCGGATAGGCAAGGGAGTACGGAATGTCATGTTTTTGTAGAAGACGCTTTGCAGGCAGAAACTCAAGGCAGGCAGCCTGCACCGCCAAGGTGTCGTCTGGGTAGAATGACAATGAGTTACCTTGGTGGCGGATTTCACCTTTTTCCCTGGCCGCTCGGAGGATGGCATCGCGATCGCGGAAGTTCAGGATTTTCACGATGATTGGGCGAGCAGGCAGCCCGGGGGTCGGGCGAGGACAGAGTGAGTGGTGCGCTCTTTCCACAATAAAGACCAGGGAGAGCACATAACCAAACAGTTCACGCACCAGTTGCTCCACAAAGTCTTCCATCCGTGATATATTGGTGGATTCCAGAACTCCTGTGATGCGGAGATTGCTCCTACGGGAGCGTGCCTCCAAATCCTCGTTCTTGAAGCAGATTAAATTCAGGATTTTATCCATTTGGAGGAGTTTTTGACGGTCTTGAGTGGCGGCGTCCTCAGCGTCTGAGACCCTCGATTCGACATGCAGCAAACTGTTGTCGTGGGAGTCCACCCGGAACTTGACCACGTCGAGGCAAGAAGACAGCTGCTCCAGCTGAGTGGCAATGCCAGAGACGGCCGATTTGACCTCCAGCATGATGGACTTGAGGTCATCTTCCCGAGCGGCGGCCATCTCAGCGGAGAATGTGGAGTCACCCCCATCGATGGCTGCGCCCCGCTGGTGCGTCTGTCTGCGCTGGTCAAATGTGATCCGCGGTTGTTTGGGGTCTGCTTTGCCCATGCTGATCACCAAAAAGGGGCAGCGCTCCGGGGGTATCCAGCTGGGCGGCAGGGTGGTGGTGACCAATTGAAGAGCGGCCAGGTAGAAGGAAGAAGGAGCGGAGGGGAGCAGCGTGGGGGGGAGGGACGCCAGGGGCCCAAGGAGAGTACCTGGAGTCGTGTCAGACGCCCACACGTCCTGAAGAGCACCAGCAGGGGCCCCTGAGCCAAGAAGGGGAGACCGTCAGGGAATGTGTGCCTCCGCGCCAGCAAAGCGGTCTGTAAGGGTGGGTGCTCAGCAGGATCTCGCACCCGCGCCCGGGGCGGCTGTAAGGGGGAGTGCAGTCGATGGGGAGAACGCAGCTGGGATGCACGGAGGGTGCACGGACCACCCCCACAGGGCCAAGAAAACCACCAGGCTGAGAAACGGAGCAGTGCCGATAATAGGAAGCGGAGGCCCCGTGGTATGCACGTGCGCCCCCAGAGAGCCGCAACGGACCCCGGAGTGTCTGCACTCACCCCAGGCCGTGATATCAGGCCACAGCAGGTGTGGGGAGGAAGGTGGAAGCCCAGCAGGGAGGGCAGGCAGGCGCCAATGTCAGTGGCCGCAGCACGCCGGCAGCAGAGTCCATCTGCCTGCAGGTAAGCCCAGGGGCAAGACAGTCGCAGGTCCTGGAGTCCTCGGAGGGCTACACCTCACAGCAAGCAGGCCCCCAGCCAGATAGGGCAGTGAAGAGTGGGAGGCCGGCTCGGCGGCCACAGGCAATCCCTTCAAGGGGCCGCTGAGCTGCAGCGGGAGGGGGGAGCACACAGCGGGGAGCCAGGGGGTATGTGCTGCCTTCGTCACGAGGCCAGAGAGTGAGAAGGCCTAGTCGGCGGGCGCCGGGGTCATGAGCAAGGTGCCCGCGCGTAACCAGGCCAGGCCGTGTGACAAGCGCGCTCCCAATCCCACCGTGCAGCGCTCCCACAGCCGCGGTACTCGCCAGCAACCACGTCGGGACTGTGGTTATTTCGAGCAGGATGTAGAGCCTGATCTCCAGAAGGTCGAGGCCGAGCTATGCGAGCCTCGGATCTCATCACAGCGGGAATGTAGAGCAGCCGGGATCGGATCGATCAGCGCTCCAGGGTCGGGTAAGCTATAGGAGCAGGGAGCCAGGTCACGATGTGTGTGTCATCTGCAGGATTTTCAGTGGATATTTAGCTTGGCCGGCAGAGCCCACTTAGAGTGCAGCCAGCCAAGCCACGCCCCCCCTACTATCGCCTACATGACTCCCCCTCCTGCAATTGTGCAAACTCAGCATTCAGTACAAGGTCGGGTGGAAATTTGTCCTTAATTCGTTTTTTCTCAAGTTTAGCTAAATGTCAGCTTCCCCTTTCATCAAGCTGGTCTTCCTGACTCTTCAGAATTACTTCAGTATAACAGATCAGGTGTTGTACAGAATAGCAAACCAGGTGAATTCTTGAATGGGAAAAGACATGGAGGAAATGTTCATGTAAGAAAACAGAGCTTTTGCAGGTATCTCCCACTTTTTACCCCCATGTGTGAATGTTGCCGGTGTTTCCTTACTGTGACCTGGGCTCTGCTTGCCAGGCAGAGGGCCAGTGCTCTGTGTAAAAGGTATATGGTAATGAGGTGAAATTACAATTGGTACTGAACACCTACCTGTAAGTCCCTAGTATATGGTAAGGCATGCACGTTTAGAGGCCCAGTCGGTTTAATAAACGTAAGTGTGCATTGCTGTGGTGCCTGCTGTCATTTTAAAGGCAACTCTGCTTGGCAGGCTGCTTTTAAAGTAAAACTATGGTGCCTGCTGTCATTTTAAAGGCAGCCCTGCTTTTAAAATAAAACTATGTCCAAATTCTACTTTGGTATTAAAAGTATTTGCAAAGTCTTAAACTACCTGATGTTTTACCTATAAATCAGTTCTAAAGGTCTACCCTAGTTGCCTAATCCCTGGAGTATGCCATAGATGGCTGACTGGGCACCGAAGGATGCTTCGGTTTAGAGGTAGACTTCAACCGCTGTTTCAGCTCCCAATTGTTGTCGGTGCCAGCATCGAGACCCCAGAAGTCATCGAGAGAGCTGTCTGCATCGAGGTGGGCCAGGTCTTGAGTGGCTGGTTCGCGCCAGGCTTAGAAACCTCTGAAACCTTAGGGAAGTAGCAGCGATGTCTGGGATGCAGTGGCGGCCTGGAAGGCTGTGTCACCGATTATGGGCTCGACGTCTAACCCCCGGAGGGACGTGGGTGACTTGGTGGTAAAAATTGGTTCTTACTGATGTCTTCAAATCCAGGCATAGTGCCTAAGCACTATGCTGGTACACACTACCCTACCCAAAATTGACAGTGGCCAGACTGGATCTTATGGCATATTAGGCTGCATGCTGTCGTCCAAAACGAGCCTTTGTAAGGTGGAATGGAGCTC
The DNA here is from genome assembly GCF_964204655.1 of Triturus cristatus. NCBI lineage: Eukaryota > Metazoa > Chordata > Amphibia > Caudata > Salamandridae > Triturus > Triturus cristatus. The sequence goes on from NC_140591.1 coordinate 424,325,542, forward strand.
CTCCTCTTGGAGAGGTTGCAAGATGTCCTCCACTTCAGCCCATAACTCATTCAAATGCCTGCCCAGGAAGCATGTTCTATTGACAGAGCGAAGGGCGAGGCTTGTGGAGGAGAATATTTCTTTCACAAATGTCTCTATCCATTTGGATTCCCTATCAGCTGCAGTAGTACGGAAAAATTGGGGTACTACAGAAGAAAGTCCAGGTCTCCAGGAGCCGACCTGTGCCGCCTTGACACTTGTATTTTGACGGGGGGGAGGGGCAACTTTGTGGTTTTGTCCAAGTGCGTATCAGGACATCAGTCAGCTTTATTAAAGGGGAGCGGAGGTTCCTCGTTGGATTTTGCTGGGTTGAAGACCACTGTAAGCCTATTAGATATTAGCTCTTGAATAGGTAGTGTAAGGCCAGCCACACTCCAAATTATTGTTGCAAAGGAGGCGGACTCCTCAGTAACCATTGTGGGATGAAGAAAAGAAAGGCCAATGTCTTACGAGGTATTCAGGCCACTGGCATCCTGGAGGTCGTCAAAAAATTTGCTGTCATTATGTTGGTAATCATGGTCATTGTTCCTAATATTATAGTATGGTGCATAGTCTGGCTCACATTAGGTATAATGCCTAGGTCTGGTTGGAGGAGGTGTCTCAGAGTTTAATTAAACTATCAGCTCCATTTCCGATGACTTCTGTGTCAGTATCTACATTATCAGTCATGGCGCTGACGCTGGAATGGAACATACAGGCAATTTTGGATTTGGGGGCGGCGCCAGGGCCGGAGCGGACGGGTCAAAGCCAGGAAAGGGGTCGGTTTCTGAGCTAGGTTGATGGGTACAATTGAGTCAAGCATGGATCCGCAATGGTTATTCAGTATTCTAGGTCTGTCAGTCAGAACCCTTGGAATCTACCCAGGGACTGAGGTAACTGATTCACATATCTGATTACCTAGCTGCTGAATTGATATGTCTAGCAATAAATATTTTTGCATGTGTACCTGCCTGCCTCCAGAGACCTATACCTCTGTCCATGCCTAAGCAACAATTGGTTAACTACTAGAAAGCAAAGCAAGTGAAAAATACAGTTTGCTCTTTGGTCGTAAGGCAATCACTTATTTTGGACTCTTAATCCCTCTGTTACTTGGCTATGATTAGCTTGATTTACTAATAAAATATTTGAAACCTCAGAATTCAGGACTCACCCTCTGGTTCGCTCTCAGATGTACTGCCGTAACTTGCCACCAGACACGCCAAGCCTGAAGTCACCTGTTTTGGTATGACAATGAGCCCTACATTCCCACTGACCTTCTGCTTTTCATCCTTATCAGAGTCTGTTAAGAGAAGAAAAATTGTCAAGGTACCCGTATTTGCCTCTAATAACCTCACATTTCACAAATACAATCTCATAAAAACCACAAACTACATGAGAACATAATACAGGGCTTTAACCAAATAATAAAATCAAACCTGTGTGTGTGGGTTGGAAACATTAAGTACAGACAGCAGACATCCTCCCACTCTCCCCAACCGCAAAAGCAACCAGTCTTCTGAACATTGGCCTAATTTCCTTGTAGTTAAACCATCATAGGCAACAATCAGGGATATTACCACTGCCACCAGCCCCCCTCAAGACACAGTGGGAAGGAAAAAAGGAGAGGAGTGTGGGCAGAGGTGGTCTGGGTCCCAAACAGGCCCCTTCTGCAGTGAGCCATTTTGAGAGCGGCATGCCCTAAAACTACATGCACCCTCTAATCAAAATGCAGTGAAATTTGAAGTTTTAGATGATACACAGAACTAAGGATAAATAGATTGGTTGCTGTAACAATAAGAAAAAAGCAAGAGAATATTTTAATCATCGATTTGAGGAAAGGACTTCATGTTTAATTTCAGAAGCTGTATAGCTCAAGTAGACTACAGAGGATGTGTAATCCATAGTGTTGCATCATACAGGAAAGATCACACAATATGTTTCACAACTTCATCAAAAAGAGACACGTTTATCACAATCCTATGGGTAGGTATGTTTATTACGATCATACAGGTGCCAGAACTGTTTCGGCAAAATGTCAATCAATTGTAAAAATAACGAAAGATTTAACAAATGTATGGGTGATGCTGTAGATTCTGCACTGGATTGTTTTACATGGATGCTTTTGTTACATTTTAATATTTAAAAGATGACATTGACCGAAGTAAGAAACATGTTAACTGAAAGAAAACAAATGAAAAAATCTTAACATTTCGCATTTGAGATCTTTTCTTCTTCTTCACAGTGTAGGGGGTTAAACACAACCTGTTTACCCCACTAAGTGCACTGTCTCAAATGGGTGGTGCACTCTATGTTTGTACAAAACCGTTCTGTGTTTTCTACATACCACAGGGATATAAGATGATACCGTCAAATTTCAAGTCCCTCTGTTCTAATTTGTGGGTCAAGGAACCATCACACCCAACAATTGTACGGTATCTGTTAGACCTGGCATCATTGGCATGAGTCTCTCCTCCATTTTTTTCTGTTTGCCTCCTCTGTTTACAATGTTTTTGCTGGATTATTGCTTTGGGCACTGTGCCACTGCTGATCAGTGCCACAGTGCAAGTGCTCCCTATGTTAAATTGTTACATTGATTGGTGTTACCAGGATTGGCTTGGTTGACTTACTGTTCAGACCCTAGTCTAGTGCACTGCGTGTGCCAAGGGCGTGTAAGTTAACTGCTGCTGGTGGGCTTGCAGCACTGGTTGTGCCTCCCACAGAAGCAGCGTGTAAAATGTGTCTCAGGCCTGCCATCGCAGAGCCTGTGTGCAGTCCCTGACTGCCATGTCGACTTGGCAAGGAAACCTACTTGCCAGTCTCTAAAACCTTCACTTTGCCACATTTCAGACACCTCTATGGTAGGCCCTAGGGCTGGGTGCATTGTGGGTAAAAGGTAGGTCATGCCCTGATGTGTGTGGCATGACCTAATAGTGAATTACAGCCATTTTCGTTTTTCACTATTGAAGGGCTACCTGCCTCCAATAGGCCAGACTGGGCAGACTGATCATTAACTCCATTATAATCTAACTGACTCAGGGAGCATGGTAGCAGATCGAGTTTAGTATCCCTGAACTCAGAATTTAATAACACACCCTTTAGGATGGATGGTTTTTAAATTCTGTGTTTGAAAATAGCCCTTTTAGAAAGTGGCTATTTTCTTGTCCAACTATCCACCGGTCGCTGCTGGTTTGGGGTGTGTGTCAGGGGCTGGGTGGCTCCAGAGGTCTGAATGAGTCAGTGTGGGGTGAATGAGGCATCTACACTTAGAGTGGGGGAAGAGTAGTCCCTGATAGCCTGCCCTGCCTGACACAATGCTGGCTCCACCTCCTGCTGGGCGACTGATAGCCCTGCTCCTGCCAGTGACAATACTGGCTCCGCCTCCTGCTGGGCGGCTGAGGACCCTGCCCTGCTCAGTGAATAGGCCAGGTGCCTCTGCCTGGCAATACCCACAACAAACCCAGGATGGGGGGAATTTCCCTGCTTGGACAAAGGGAACAAAGGAGAAATGGGGTATAAGAGAAGGACCCCTGAACCAAGAACTCAGATCACTTCTGACAAGGAAACCTCTACCAAGGTCAAGAAGCCTGCTGATCTAAGGACTTGCCTCCCCCTTCTGCCAGTGTGCTGTTTGCTGGGGGGAACCTGAAGCTGCTTCTTTATTTTTGCCAAGGAACAAGGAGAGAGGAACTTGGTGTGTATCTCCAAATCTCCATGGGCTGGAAGAGTGCTAGCCTCCTGTTGAAGTCACAGGGCCAAAGGACTTCACCCTCTACTGAATTGCTGGTTGCTGGAAAGTGCTATTTCCAGTACACAGGGGAAAATCTGCAGTCTCGACGCCGCCGACGCCGCCGAATCCAGCTCGACATCGTGAGTAACGGCTCCAGTGTTCCGAGCCTTCGACGCCGGCCGCCGGGCCCGATCGACGCCAGCAGCAACGCCAGGAGTAGTGAGTATCGGCTCCAGCTCCAAGTGACCCCGTCTTGACGCCGGTATCGACGCCGCTGAGTAGTGAGTATCGGCTCCAGCTCTAAGCGACCCCGTCTCGACGCCGCTGCTGATCGCATCGACTCGACGCCCTCCTCGACGCCGTGAGCGCTGCTCCGGCCCGACATCCCTCGACGCCGCTGCGGATTGACCCGACTCCGAGGCACGATCGACGCCGACCTCGACGCCGACATCTCGACGCCGTGGATCATCGTTTTCTTCATTTCCAAAGGTACTGTGTTTGTGGGTTCTGTTGCAACTCCAGGCTCGACGTAGCGCTCCTCGCGGTCGACGCCGAACCTTGGGAATATCGTAAACTCGACGTCGTGTGACTCCTGTGGGGGTCACATTGTTGCCAAGAACTGTGTTTTAAGAAGAATACGTACTTTTGTTGCTAAAGAACTATTTCCTGAGAAGAACCTTTACTTGAACTATTATTTTTCCTTCCAAAGAGTATTATTAAGACTGTGGTATATTTTTGTCGTTATTTGGTCTTGTGCTAAGCCTTATATAAAAATACTATTTTTATAATAACTCCTGTGTTGTGTCCATTTGTAGTGTATTCACTTTATTACTGTAGGTGGTCATAAATGCTTAACACACTACCTCTGAGATAAGCCTGTCTGCTCTGCCAAGCTACCAAGGGGGTAGCAGGGGTTATCTGAGTGTGTAATCCCCTTGCCCTGACTAGAGTTGGTGGGTCCCTATTTGTCAGAAGTGTATACCTCTGCCAACTAGAGACCGCCGGTTCTAACAGTATCTAAAAAATGAGGCATATAAGATGGCGAGGTGTCCCTCTCCAGAAACCAGGATGCATACATTCACACAGGGTAGTTGCACTCAGCGTTACTAGTACTCACTCTTACAGGTCTAGTGGTTCACTTGCACTAGAGCAACATCAATTGTCCTTCCGCCCCCACATTGGCTGGGGCATTCTTCCTTAAGTGGCATTCGTATTACCACCTAAACTACTTTGACCAGTAAATGGTAAACTGTGAAGCACAACTTGTTATTCCAGCACCTGCAAGAGTATTTTCATCCATTACCCTCTCGGGCACGCATAAGTGTCGGGCTCATGTCAAAGACCCCACGCTAGCAAAGCTACAGTGTGTGGCAACGGCTGTGGGCCAAAGTCTGTGTGGGAAGGAAATGTTAAGTATGTGCACTCTTGGAGCCCAACAACTCGCCCATGTGGTTGGTAGCCATTGGTGGAGCCTCCCTCAATGTCGGCCACTTTATTTCCGCCAAGAGCTGAGAGTCCAAGGTCCAGCAAATTCTCTCCATCTTCTAATTAAGCATTCTGGGTGAAGATGGGTTGAATAAAATGAAAAGCCTCGGGGAATCCGCATACCAGCGGCTAGACTAGGCCTAGTACTGGTCTGCCAAAGTCCTAGGTCCTCATAGAGCTGAGTTTTTCCTGTCAGGCTGGGGCCTTTCAGAGTTCTGCCTCCATTCAGGATGACGTCAGGTCCCTTTCACTCACGTTGGACATGGCAGGGCAGAGGCCCTGCAAAGCTGCCTTTTAGCCAGCACCCAGGATCACTGCACTGCAATCTTCAGAAGTCCGATCACATACATTAGCTCCTGCATTGGCTTACTTTGCTGGAGGACATACATTTTTAAGTGGTCTCCCAAGCCTCTAAAACATACTTTGCAGGGCCTGCAGTAAACAGGGTACCTAATTCAGTATTAAAACAGCAACAGGCACATATACACACGTAGGCAATGTAGCCTTACAAAATGCATACCATTTATCACTGTGTTGTGAATAGCCAAAGCGCATCCTCAATGACTGGACTTATCAATGACAATTGGAACTTCAAAGGGATCAGAAAATTGGGAGAGGTTTCGGTTGGAACTGATCAAATATCATTTGAGAAATTGAGGAGGACCAACTCTGGAACATCCTCGCAGCACACACTTCCCAGGTGTCATTGATATGGAAGAATACCCCCAGTTATAGTGTTGTGTGTCGATTTAGATACTGTATATAGGTTTCCCGATTTATGTCCTTATTTAGGCACAATTCGCATTGCCCATATTTAGGCATAGAAATCCTACCCTTATTTAGGGATTATCCATGCTAACCAAATACAGGCATGGCCAACTACATCCGTTTATCTATGTCACAACGAGTTCTTGGAAAACCAGACTCTTAAGCCTTTATGACTTCCCCTTGCTTGGATATTGATTTCTCCAAGAACTCATTTATTATGCATGAACATCTATTCCTTAGGGGTTCATTCATGACATTCTTCTGACCGACTTTTACGTCAATACTGGCATTCCTAAACACCTTCAAGGTATAAATATACCTTCACTTACCATGGCAAATCACGGTTCGGCTGCCTACTTGCACGACGCGGCTCGCCACGGCAAGTTCGGAAGGAAGTCACGTCGCCTGACGCACTGACCAGATGCTGTCATCCTTCTCGCAGAGAATCCAGCTCCAGTGTTTTTTGACTCCCCTTGCGGGGTGTTAGAGATCGAGACTCGGAAAGAGATTCCAACCTCACTCATTCTGGTATGGAGCAGACAATAACCTAGTGGGACTTTTGGAAAATCTTGGCAACTATAGCTAAACTAGACTATAGACAAAGAGCACCTACTTCTTACCTCGTACTACACTTAGGTAAGGTACACTGGCGTAGAACTAGCTAGAGGCATCAGATGAGTATTAACATTTTAACCTGTGTTATTTATGTATGTATTTTTATGAATATCTGTCATAGCTACAAACCATGCTATGCAGTATTATTTTATCTTACTGCTAACACTGTACATATTATACTTCGCACTCTGTCTTACGAGTGTAGCAGTTCATATCTCTTGCACGAGAATTAAGACTGTTGAATAAACCCATTTTATTGAAACGCCCATCTATCTATTTCTGTGTAACTCTGTAGAAACGAAGCATGCACGATTGACTGAGTGAAACTGTTATCTATTGTTTCCAAGATTCAGAGATTGTTCCGATTCGAAGGGAAACAAAGTTGTCATGTTTATGCGATTGTCAGAAACTAATCCCTTCTTGTTTATTCGAGAAGTTTTCTAGTGACCTCTGAGTTAGCTCGCACACACAAGTAATTAAGTTTAATGTACTCTATGGAGACATACTGACCTCAGTCCTATCTCAAAACTATAGTGTATATTATTCCAATGCGCAGTGCCTATCAGGGATATAGGAACTACACTACAATAGGATAGGATCCTCTCAAGCCCCTGCAAAATAAGGGCAATATCAGGGATATCATCCACTGGTAATATCTCGGGTTGCATTCTAGTCCATTTTTCACCCACTATGCCACTTCCGAGCGAGACCAGCGATATGCAAGTCAGTCTTAGCCCAGCTCCAATTGCAACAGTAATGCTTGTCCTGCGAGGCCAGATTTCCTCAACTGGAACACAAGCAAACCCAGACTAGTTTTGGGATAATTTTGCCTTATCAATAAGGTACAGCATGAGTCCAGTGGCACAGTGAGCATGGGACCCACCATGGGGCCCTCTCACTCTTAGGATGTCATATTGGGGAACATGGGTAAGCAGACTTAAGAGAACAGGCAAACACTCATTTAATGCTCACAGGACGTCTGTTCTGGGTAACGCTCAATATAGGTTTGGCGTGAATGGCTGCTGTTGCTTTGTATATCAAAACAAACATGCTTCCATTTTCACATCAAGTTAGCCTGGATTCTTTGGTCTGCTTTTTCAACGTACACATCCCAAGCAAGATAGCCCATCTTCTTTCTGTAAATTGGCTCAAGCCATAATTTTGCCTGGTATTGACAACTGTAACTCACTTTATTTAGGGCTTCCTTCTGGCTTGTTCAGTGACTAAAAATCATCAAAAATGCTGTGGCTCGCTTAATTCTGGGCATTCCAACATGTTCTCTGGTTGTCTTCCTGTCTGTCAGTTCAAAATTGGTTACGGTCTGCAAAAGACCCTATATTTAAGCCCTCTGCATGTGTCAACACGTATTTTACAAATAAGAAGCCTATGTACCGTTAGTAGCATCTGTTCTCCTACTTGTCACACAGGTCCTTGTGTTCTCCTTCTGCAGATTTCTTACAGATCCACAAAAAAAAAAGCTCATACATTTATATGCACTCGAACCTTTCTATAATCCAGGGCTCTTGTTACTATCCATCTTGTTTTTTGGAAAAAAACTGAAAATGTGTGTACTCCAAAATCTCACTAGCAATTTCCTTCAGGGGGCAGGGCGTCCTGGTTATGTCTGCGTGCTCTCAACAAGAGTATTTCATCATTTTGCGACTGATCTAGGTGTTTCCACAATTTTACCCACACACTGAGTACGTTCTTGTGGACTTTAATATTACAAAAAGTTGTGTTGACTTTTTATAGTGAATTAAGGCTTTGTTGGAAACTAGCAGTGCTTGTCTTCTGCTTCCACAAACACAATTTTAATTTGGATGAATGTTTTTCAGGAGTCCATGATCAGACTTACATTATTGTTCTGGAAGATAATCCAGGTATGGCATTTCCTTTTTCTTGGACATTGGGAGTACCAGGTGTTCGGTCATTCTTTATGTCAAACTTAGCTGTAATGTTTTCCTTTAATGTCCAAACAACTTCTAAGCCAACATACCCAGCTGGGATTTCAGAAAGCATGAGAAACCATTTTTGTGAAATGTTTGAAACCTAAACACCTCTAAATAATCGAAGCACCCCAAACAATAATGGCAGCTAGTTTCTCTACTTTCCCCCCAATTAGCATTAGGTCCAAGAATGCCGTTTTCACACCTTCTTTATGTTGTCCTTTACTTGACTTTTAATTAGCTTATCAATTACAGTTATTGATGTGCACTGGTATGCATGTATTGATATTTTTTACAGGGGTGTATATCTCATTTTTTTAAGTCCCTCGTCTATCTTTGAAACAGTTCTATGACACTTTCCATTAATGGTCTTAAGAAAAGGAGTGCTGCTATTCTTAGTGGTTTTTTTAAGACACTGACCCAACACCCTGTACCAACTGTGTGTGTGTGTGCAAGGCTTGTCTTAGTTAATGCCGACACTCCCAAGATCCTGATCACCCCTTTTCCGTCTGTAGACTATATCATGTGCCCTACATCAGTGCTTGTGACTTACCCACCTCCGTATCATAACAAATTAGGGCATCAGCAGACCTACTGAGTGACTAGGAATGGATTCCTGCTCTTCTGCTTCACCCACTTTAGTTTCACTACCCAGCTAATGGATCAGTATCAGCAAACTACTCTCGGGTCACTGCCTCATTATTCCTTAAGGTCTCTCCGCCACCAATCACTACTTGTATCACGCCTCAGGACTGGTCAACCAATCAACCAAACAAGATTTGTACAGTGCGGCTAAACACCTGTGAGGGTATCCAGGCGCTAAGAGTACTGCTGCAGGAAGGCTCAATAGGACAGCCAGATCTTGAGTCCTCTTCTGAATGCCAGCACAGAGGATGAGGTTCGGAGGTGAAGTTGGAGGTCGTTTCAGGACTTAGCAGCGAGGTAGGAGAAAAAGCATTCACTACTGTTGCTGCTGCGGATGTGGGGGATGTAAAGGAGGCAGAGAGCAGGTGTCTGAAGGGAAGGTGGAAGTTAAAGCGGTGTCTGATGCATGCTGGCCCCTGGTTGTGGAGGGGTCTGAAGGTGTTGGTAAACATCTTGAGACTGGCATCTCTTCAGCTTGGGGAGCCAGTGGAGCTCTTGAGATGGGGGTGATGTGGGTCTGCTTCGGGAGGTATAGGGTGAGTCTGTCCGCTGAGTTCTGTATGGTTTGCAGTCTCTTGAGGAAGTGTGAGGTGATTACTACGTAGAGTAAGTTTCTGTAGTCCAGTCAGCTGGTGACAGGGGCTTATGTGATGCTCTGTCTGGTGTCGATGGGGAGCCACTTGAAGATCTTGCGGAGCATGCGAAGGGTAAGGAAACAGGCGGATGATACTCCATTGAACTGTATTTTCATGGTAGGCTTACTTTCCAGGATGCCAAGGTTGCGGGTGTGGTTGGTCGGAGTGGGTGAGGGTCTTAGTTCGGAGGGCCACCATGCGTCGTTCGACGGGGAGGTGTTCTTCCCAATGATCAGCACCTCTGTCTTGACTGTGGTGAGTACTAGGCAGTCGTTTCTCTTTCCAATGGGCGATGCTCTTCATGCATCTGCGGAAAGGGTAGTGGAGCGGTCTTCTGATAGTGAAGGGATGAGCTGGGTATCGTCGGAGTAGAATATGATGTTCAGTCCATGTGATCTGACGATGTTGGCCAAGGGAGTCATGTAGGTGCCGAACAGGGTGGGGCTGAGGGAAAACCCTGAGGGATGCCGCAGATGGTGTTCTTGGGTTCCAAAGTGAAGGGAGGAAAGCAAGTTCTCTGGGTTCTTCCGGAGAGGAAGGAGGCGATTCATTTGAGGGCGTCTCCTTGAATTTCTATGTGGTGAAGCCTCTTGATCTAGGTGTGGTGTGACACACCCGCAGGTTCAACAGCTCTGCAGGGAGGTTGGATTAGGCCCATTTCGCCACTGCCACAAATGTGCCTGCCAATTTGCTTTCAAACATGTGCGAGAGAGAGAGAGAGAGAGAGAGAGAGAGAGAGCGCGAGACAGAGATATCTATATATATATATATATATAGTGGCGACTAAACTGTTACTTTTATGGCATGACTATCAGCCACCGGTCACAATCTCAGTTTATCAGTGATTATGTTTATTTTTAAACCTCAATGCTTCTTTTCACCAGCAGGCTAGATATGCATGTCTTGTAGTAAGGTGCCCTTTCTGAAGCATTTTAAATCACGCCTCCTTTGCAGTGTAAATTGTATGTTAATTTCAAGCTTCATAAGAAAAAGCTTATACAATAAACAAAACAATGAACCATTCAACACAACAAAATGGATCATGTAACATCGCAGGCTCAATTAAAGATGACCAGCAAAGGAGGTAAAAATACAAGTCAATGAGCCTGTCTTCTCTACATAATCACACTACCAACCTTGGATGCCTTACTACAAAAACACACTCAGCAGAGAGTGGGCTATTCTAAAGTCTCAGGAGGACTAGGTAATGTGCCTTTTTTTTCAAACGAAAAAACACCGGCTCAAAAATATCTCCATGCCTCGTTAAATGCATGTTTTATTCAAGAAGCTAATGTATGCATGACTTCACCTAAAAGGATATCGCCTTTTGAGGCAGTAATAAATATTACCTTTAAAATGGTAAGAGGAATAGGAGAGATTGCATTCAACAAAAGGCAGATGTTTACTATCACAACCCTGCTCCAAGTTAAGAAAGAAATGAAGATGCACTTCTTTAAAGAACACTAAACCATGATGCAGTTACAGTCCAGCTTTGCTCCTAGAAATCAGGTACTCTTCCAATCACATACTGACTGCGTTTTTGCCCAGGACCCTGTACAGTAGGCCACAGAATTTCAACAACATTCGCTCTCTATAAATACAGCATACATGCATTCATACATGTATTAAGAAGGGGTGGAGGAAGAGGAGTAGGATCATCGTCCTGCAAAATCGGTCTAACGCTGCTTTCAGGATGCACTTTCAACTAGCGCAAGCACCAAGTCAACAAGTCTAGCTTGTGTAACCTACTGTCTTTGCCAATGCTGTTTAACTGGCGGGGTGGGGATTGTGTGCGTGAAAGCACATGATGGAGAGAGCAACACAAAGCATGGGACTGTTCTTGGAGGTGGGCTGATAATCGAGAGAGCAACATGGATCGCAGAGGGTGAGGGGAGTTGTAGGGAGGGAAGCACAGCAGAAAAAGCGAAACGCAGCGTGAGGAAAACATGCGAGAGCAACACAGAGCGTGGGGGTATTGACAGGAGGAGAAAAACAAGAGAAAGATGTATAGAGCACTGGGGTGGGTGGAATCTGCAGGATGGAGACGCACATGGGGGGGAACACAACACAGAACCTAGTGTTTTCTGGGGGTGGGAGGCTTGGGGGTGGTGGGAGTTGGGGAAAAGCATATGGGGGAGAGAAGAACATTGAGCACAGGGGGGCCCCCTCCAGGGAATGAGGGGGCAAAGGACACTAAGAAGATAACAACATGAAGCAGGAGAAGCACACAAAAGAAAGAGCAACTCTGAACACAGGGGTGGTGTGGTTTTTGAGGTGAGACGTACATAAAAGGGAGCTCAACACAGAGCCATGAGGGTTTTTAACACAAGGGGGGAAGGCAATACAGAGGAAGGGAACCACACAATGGATAGCACCGCAGCATAGACGTTTGTAGCAGAAGCGTACCCAAGGGAGAGCAACAAGGGGTGCAGGAGGTGTTTGCAGAGGAGAAGCACAAAAGTGAGAGAGCAACACTGATCCTGGGGTGGGGGAATCACACGAGGGAGAGAGCAACATGGAGAACAGAAGCAAGGGGGATAAACATGGGCAACAGAGCTGGAAAACACATGCACTCTCATGGAGTGCTTAACCAAAGAAGAAGAACAAGCATTGGCATAGCCAATAGGTCTCGCCTTTGGAACCTTATAAGTATTTAGATATGCAGTACAATATCCTTGGTGCAACAACATCAACTGTTGCATGTCTAAACACTTATAAGGTCCCAAAGGCGAGACCTATTGGCTATGCCAATGCTTGTTTAGATGCTGCAACAAAGCGGGTAATCAGCTACTTTTTTTTCCAACATCCAAAAAAGCAGCCGATAATAGCACTAAACACAGTAGATGTGAGAAGACCCATCAAGGAAATGCTATATAGTCTTAGGAAAGAAATGTGGGTTTGTTTTCAGATCTAATGCCTATGTATCTTTAGCTAGGGTTCCTAGATAATTAGAGCCTAAAATTCACCAAAAAGGTGACTGTAATTGAAAAGGTTGTTTTTCATGCAAGGTATTTGAGCTCTGCTGTGTGTATTGGTTATAAAGGATGCCTCGTGAGCTATGCTACAACCAGGAACCTCTTAATTGCTGGTGTATTAAAAAGATACTTCGTCTGGTTGTCAATCAATCAATCAATCAATCAGGGGGTTGTAAAGCATGGCTACTCATCTGTGATGGTCTGAAGGAACTGAGGGGGGTGGGGGAAACTATGGGCTTATGTTCGACATTAAAAGAAGTCGGCATGACTCCATCTCTGTGAAGCCGAAAGAGAGAAAAAACCTATATAGAAGACATTTTCTGTACCCAACTACTGGATGGCAAAATAGTACACAGCACATGAATGCAGAACGGAGTCAGGCTACAAAACGGGTGTGTCATTCAAATAGATCGTAATCTACTTATCGACCTCAAAAGGATGAATGGCTGAGATGGCCAGCATCAAACACTTTGCATTATGGCACTCAAAGCACTGAACTATGTAACAGACTTGTAGCGCTAGAAGGTAGAACTCTTCAGGCAAGAGAATTTCCAAGCAAGGTGAAGGATGGGTTTTAAGGAGTTTTGGTCTGGTACTGAGAAGGATTTGCAGCAGGTATTTACACAAAAGAAAGGAGTGCCTTGCGTTACTTCTAGATCAGCTCTGCTACAGAGTCACTCGGATATTTTGGACTGTTTCCTTTTTTTGTAAAGGGCAAAACGATACTAAAAGAAGGTCTGGTCGAAATTTGTATTATGCCAACATAATTTGCATTATTTGGGGAGTTTCGCATTATGATTGTTAACCAAATTTCCTCAAATTACGCCATTACTCCACTTTGGGTATTTAAGCACAATTTGATGTAAAAATTTACCACAAAAACACACACTGTTGGTGGTTAAAATTTCCTGCGAACAAGAGCAGTTGATGTTTGCAGTGCTTTTGTTAAATATGTTTAAACATTTCATGCTGAAATATACCCTGAAATGACAGGTTTGCATTTTGCCTAATTCCATGTAATTTCGTGAAAGCAAATTGTGCAAATTTCACATACCCCTAACTAAAGGAGCATCAGCTTCAAGGCTCAAAACAAAATAAGAAAAATCTCACTGATATATTTATTAAAAACACATAATATTTAATTAATTAACAAACAGAAGCTAGAATACAGGTACTCGAGTCGTATGGCCCAATATTGCAATTGAGGATTCTGGTGACATCATCATAAACCCTTAGGCTGAAGGCGCAGTGCTTTGTAAATGTCCCCAGAGACAGCAACATAGGACAATAATACAGATTACCTGCTATGCACGTTTCTTTAACATGCTTTTTCTGTTCTAATTAGCATGAAAACTGTGCTGATTTTCAAACAGAATATATTTACTGAAAGCAGCAAGTAAAATACTGGCTTATCCCGATTGATATGCTGTTTATTTATGAGGGTTAAAAATACTGGGCTTAAGAAACAAACATGCTTAACTTTGAAGAAAAAGCACATTAACATCTGAATTATTTTTAGCTGTTGCCAGGAAGATACAGCTTGTAATGCTAAATATTTTTATCACTGAAAATTATACAATTCAAAAACTGTATAGGAAACAGTATAGTGTCTGGGAGGACTGTCAGCTAACTCTGTGCATGATTGCAATTGGAATACTCAGGGTTTTTAAAAAAAATTCATGGACAGACTGTTAATTAACCAATGGGGAAAGGTTATATATACTCGGAGATCTTTGAAGCTGCTCTTACAATGCTGAGATCATGATGGACCTCGACTGCACTTAGAATGTCGATGTGGGTCATATCTTACAAGGTGAGATTTGCCTAATTAAACAATGGGCAATGGCAGAGCTCTGTAGAGTGAATTAGTGTACACATTATCTACATGGACTGTCATGCCTAGAGATCAGAGTGCTGGAAGGAAGGACTCGGACTGAATCTAAGAATTCCATTGAAATGGATATTTCACAAGATTGAGGTCTAGTAGTGAAATGACATCTTCTGCCGTGTGATACAATGAATAAAATATCAACACAAGCCATCTCAAACCAAATCAAGGAGGAGGCAAGGTACAAACCAACAAGCATAATAGTACCTTTTAAAAGCAAGTAATGGCACACTACCTCCTTCAACAGGTAAGGATGACCAACCAGCAGGATAAATTCACCAGCGGCACACAATATAAACAAAACACACTGGCAATACATAAAACAGCCTCAATCATTCACAAGAGTTTCTAGCAGTGGGGTGTGGCTGCTCAAGTGCAAATAGTAATACACAGGCCTGGTGAGAACACCAGTGCCTTAAACACCAGGGTAATGTAATGGGGCACTTTTTAGGTCTAGCCTACTAGAGAGCGCGGACACGTTGCAAGACATATTGTTAGCTTACCACTGGTAGGCTTTATTTTCACTCTCATTTGCGTGATTCTTTGTTAGCATGTATGAGCTTACCTCTCTCTTTTTCCTTCCTGTTCCCCTGGAGCACAGATGCATTACCTGTGTCCTTCCACTGCTAATATTTCAGGAATTACTTTATTTTTGTTTAAGCACTCCATGGGAGTGCAAGTGTTTTCCAGCTGTCTCCTCTAGTGTGCACCTTTTTCCACCTCTGCGCTCTGTGTTGCGCTCTTTCCCATGTGCTTATAGTGCACCACAGTGATTTAAGGAGATAAAAAAAGTGTAGGGGGTATCTAATAGGGGTGTGGCCTAACTAATTAGAGGCATGACAAAAAACGTGGCTTGCAATACCGTGCTTCATACAACATGCTGCCTGATCGGCATTTAGGTGCCTCTGTGAGTTTGCTGCTATTACATCCAGACATTTCACACAACAAACTTATGCATAAACCAAGCCATACTTGTTGGCTTTGTAAGTACTTTCTAGCAGTTTGATATAAATAAGTAAAAACAATGATTTTGTTGTAAATAATCAGGAAAAGGGAATTACAAATGGTGCATGTGTGACCATCACTATGTGTTCAGTAGAAAGGCCAAAGATTGAATGAGCAGGTAATCTGAACACTGTAATGGCCCACTGACTCACACCATCTTCAGCCTCAGCTACAGAGCGCCCCGTTATGAACAACCTCCCAAAACCCAAATTAACCCAGACACTTAACATGCCGACTCCACTCCTCACAAGTACCATTCAAGCTTTGGAAAGCCAAGTAGCTCAGTCTTTTAGAGCTGAGGCCTCTTGGCTATGCCAATATTTCATAAAGTCAATTACAATTCCAATACAAAATTACATTGAAGGAAAGATGGTTTGCAAATGTCAAGAAATTCAAAATCTTTAATTACTTAAAATATGCAATATATACACACAGTAGGATATTGCTAAAATCAATTGCCAACAGTTCCCAAAGGCAAGACCTACTGGCTTTGTCAATGCTTGTTAAACATTGTATTCAAATGCATGTTTTTATTTGCAACAGAACTGTCTGGTGTACCTGGTACACGTTCATTTTTCCATACCACTCTGTTTTTAAAGGTTATTAATCGTTCTGTAAGTGCAGTTATAAGGTTTAACAAACATCTATACAATACACTTTGCTAACAGGACCTTAAGGCATAACTGGGTGCTACGTTACACAAGTACAGCTCGGCCCAAAATGAACTTCTGCCAACAGAGTGATGGTTCGATAGTCAAAACAAAGACTGGAATCTAAAATCCAACTTTAAGGAAGATTTAATTTCCTTTACGAAGAGTCGTAGCGTTCAAATGACTGCACAGATAAAACATAACCACATACTCCTTGTCACAAAAACCACACAATCCCTTTTGTTGCATTCATTTGTGGTCTAATGGACTCATATTTGAGGGTTTCCTCCCACTCATCAGTGCTGGAATTAGAAAAAAATGACTCGGAGAAACCATAAAGAGGATGTCAAGGTGTGGCAATGAAAAGGGGCGGAGTCATGAGGAACAGAGTCATGAATAGGCCTGGGCAAAAATTTCGTTCGCGGAAATTGCGATAATTTGACATTTTTGCGTTCCGCGGAGAGCGCGAAAATGTCAAAAATTCCGGTTTCCGCAGCTTGGCGATAATTTGTTTCTTGCTCGCGCTGTAAAATGATACATTCTCGCGCGCGCGCGATCGCCTTACCTGAATCCCTGCGTTCGCCGACAAGTTTTCTTGATCCGGTCGCGTTCTCCATGAGATGTTGTATTGTTTTTAGCCATTTGCGCTGTCTCGCGACAGTTCGCGCCCGCAGTGACGTCATGCGTCGCGCGATCACGTCTTTCTTCTCGCGATCATGCACCGCGAGAACAACTCAAAACAAGATGGCCGCGCCCGCAAGCAACCACATGGGTAAGTTGGCGACCCGCAACCATGCAGAAAATCTCGCGAACGTGCCGGAAAAAAACTTCCGCATCTTCGCGATATTTCTGCTTGTTTGCGATAATTTTAAACATTCTCGCGATAATTTGCGAAGGTTAATTCCGCAAATTCCGCCCACCCCTAGTCATGAAGTCTGACAGGCAACTTATACTTTTTTTTTCCAACTCTGGCAAAGAAATTGTCAACAAGGACAAATGTGCCAGTAAATGTGTTCTGCTTAATTAATTGGTTACAGAGGCTGCTTTTCAAAATATCTTATGGCTTAAAGCATCCGCTGTAGAAATCTTTGCGTGCCCAGCACATTTCAGGGGATAATAATAATGGTAAGGTAAGTCTGGTGGTTAATCTCCAAAAAAGAGAGTTTCCCAGGGACCAGAAAGGACTGGGTGTCAGATATTTATCAAAAAGGATTCCTTTCTGTGTATTACTCTTTTAGTTGGTGACCATGAGGCCTACACATTTAGATCAATAACCTTTGATTTTTGACTGTGACACTGAACAAATATTATTACTCCAGACTAGAATATACTTTTTGTTACTCTCAAAATTTATTTTTCATAGGAAAACACTTATGTTCAATAAAATCATATTTTAAAATTGCATTCAATATATACTCTGATTGGGTGCTCTGGTACAGTCTTATATATGCTATCTAACAATTCCGTATTACGGTATCTATCTCAGAGTCACACACAGTTCAAATCATGTACTTTCAAAATTGCAAATTAAATACTACACAAATACATTTCATATGTTTTCATATGAAATGTATTTGTGTAGTATTTAATTTGCAATTTTGAAAGTACATGATTTGAACTGTGTGTGACTCTGAGATAGATACCGTAATACGGAATTGTTAGATAGCATATATAAGACTGTACCAGAGCACCCAATCAGAGTATATATTGAATGCAATTTTAACCCCTTCCCCGCTCATGACGGAACCGTTCCGTCATGAGCCACGGTTGCCGTGTGCTCATGACGGAACGGTTCCGTCATGACAATCCTGTTGGCGGCCGCTCCGCCTGCGCGGCGCTGTTTCCCCGCCTGTGCGGGGCGACAACGCAAATGGGCGGAGTCATGACGGAACCGTTCCGTCATGAGCACAGCTCAACTGTGGCTCATGACGGAGCGGCTCCGTCATGAGCACAGGCCCACCGCGCTGCCCCCCTGCCCCCCCCCAGCGCTGCAGCGGAATGTCCGCGGCAGCGAAGGGGTTAAAATATGATTTTATTGAACATAAGTGTTTTCCTATGAAAAATAAATTTTGAGAGTAACAAAAAGTATATTCTAGTCTGGAGTAATAATATTTGTCCAGTGTCACAGTCAAAAATCAAAGGTTATTGATCTAAATGTGTAGGCCTCATGGTCACCAACTAAAAGAGTAATACACAGAAAGGAATCCTTTTTGATAAATAAAAAAAAGTCTGGTGGTTAATGCACTTCCAGAAGAGATCTGGGTTTGCTTAGTCTCGGTTTTGACTCAAAGTAGCATCGGGGGTTGATGTGCCTGCTGCAAAATACCTTGTGTAACACACAGATCACAGATTTGCATTTTATGTCGGCAAGTAAGTGGGCTACAGCTTTGGACACAGATTCTTTTGTTACTTCCAGTTCATAAATTTCAATCCTTCGAATATTGCGCAGTTATCTATTTACCGGCACCAAGGACCTGCCTGCACACTAAGTCAAAGGTTTAGACCCTTATGATGTTTGTAAGTTTGCACAGAAGAGCTCCTTTGGGTGTTAACACAATGTTTTTAGTACAGACAACCACAATCACTGCCTTATATTTGGATATTTCTCTCGCCCGTACACTCAACATATCATGTCTACAAGTATAAACGATAGGTGACTCCTGCGCCATATAACCCTTGTCTTATGTTGTGAAAACCCTCTCACCACAAGACAGAAGTGGTGTCACTTCCGCTATAAACGCGGTAGTGCTTTCTTTCCCGCCTTACAGTGAATGAAGTATACCCCCAGGTTTGCGTCATATGGCAGGAACAGTGGGGCTGACTGAAGCCTCAAGGAGCAGTCAGATGCACACAGGTATTAAAGGTGATGCGGGTGATGCGCTGAAAATAGGGACTGCTAAGCACTCCTTTGACCAGACAAGAATTTTCACTATAAAAGGTTTTACTGATACAGGGAATGTTCACTGCAGGAATTCAGTTTGCATCCATTAGCTTTGCTAAAGTTAAAACAAAGTGGCATATCTCAGGCATGTGGTCTGCATCTGGGGTGCGCTTCTTCACAAGCTCTTTTACTTTGATAAACCGGTTAAATATTACCAGCAGTTTGGCGTTCATTTATAACTACAAGGCCCTTCTGCGAAGTTCGTTCCCTTCCATTTCTGGTGCTTTGCAGAAGTTTTAAGATCTTCTTAGAGTTTTTCGTTGCTCAAATGGGTGTAATTTCTAGGTTTCCCTCGTCTTCATTGCTTGATTTTGTTTGCAAGAAAGTGTCACTCATGGTCATTAAGGCCTGACGAAAGGCAATAACGCCCGGCCAATGTCTAGAACTGGGACGTTTACACACAACGTTAGAAGAAGGTCACACCCGCCACAATGTCGAATTACATGCACGTGTTTGCCATTTAAAAGCCCGACGATGACGGTTTTGGTTGGAAAAGGTTTAGGGGCATCCAAAATCTCACTTGAAAGGTTGGTTTTTTTACATATAGCTGTAAAACATTTTATTTACAAAATTTGCAAATGATCACAATTTTTCATCGACTTTCCTTTTTGGCGGATTTGATTGAAAACACGGAGATCGCTCCTTCGTGTCCATGATTTGTGGTAGCTCGCTGCCAGCACTCCGCATTGTGTTGGTTCTAACCCATTATGGCCGCCCCCTTCCCCCCACCATGATTTAAATCTCCTGTAAACACAATGAGCCGCCGTGGTGCACCTAGCTGCAGGATTGAGGTTTTTAAAGACCTCATAAATCCTGCAGTCCCATTAGCACTGACGGCTCTATTTTTGGTGCGATGTAATGTTACTTACGTCTTATCCTGAACAGGGCCTGGGCACTCTGGCGTGCCAAGATCTGACGGATAAAGGCCACAAATACATGTCAGGGCCCTCCATTGAAGCCTCGGTGGTGCTGACCTCAAACAGCAGTGTGATCTTATGCAGATCTCGGTCTGCTCTCCCTGCGCCTCAACATCCCCGATCTTTTGAGAAGCCTACGGACACGAAACACTAAAAGGTAAATACATGACTAACAAGCGTGCGGGCCCCGCACTGGCAGCAGGGGGAGGGGAGAGAGGAGGGGACCTGCTCCTGTTTCCCTTACGGGAGCGAGCAGGAACCATCTGTTAATTACTAACAGATGGTTTCAAAGCTCGCTCCCGAAAGGGAATCGCCAAACGTGCACGCGTTGCTATCCAAAGCAATGGAATGCGTGCACATTTTGGGCAGCAAAGATGAAGCGATGGCTAAAAGTCTTTTCATATGCAGCGCATGCGCGCTGCTATGTGAGACCTAAAAAAGGTGTTAATTGAAAGTGAGCAGTAGAACAAAACAAGTCAGCCAAGGAAAAGGATGTTATAAAGGCCATGCTCTAGAGAAGGGGCAAACACAAGATGTATATGATGGGACAAGAAAATCCACTGAATAAGCAGCAAGCTAAGCAATAAGGGTGAAAATAAAGCCAACCAGGGTAAGCAATGGACAGGCTCCAGACTCTCTCTTCACAATAGGCCTTTCGCAACCAGACAGTTTACGCTGTATGATAGGCGAGACCAAAACCAATTCTTTGTGAAATGAAACTCCAAAGTCTGCCACATGTTACGCTCACTGCCCATAGCGTACATGATGTAATGAAAGAAAGAAGCCATTCTTCTTTTAATACAAGTACGAGCAGTAGGAAGGGATTACCTGCACAAATCAATGTTGAGAAAATCCTTCACAAGATTTCCAAACTTATGCTTTTGAAACCGCCCACCTAAATATGGAGGGTGTCAAGTACCATTTGTTGCATCATAAAAGATAAGACAGGGTGCGGGGAGGGGGCTGGATGAAATCGGTCCAAAAAGAGATCAGAAAGATGCTGCTTTGTGTTAAATAATGTAAAGGCTGAAACAGAGGTGACAAGTTTCCAGTTTGCTTAATTGCAACATTTTCAGGTTTTCAGTGTGCATGTGTGTGACAGTTCACTGCGTTTTCTGTGACATTGACACTTTTTTCACAATTGAAATAAGGCAGGTCTGTTCATGTAATGAGATAAAAATCTCAAATTATATCAGTCAAACAAAATACAAGATGATTAGCCAGCTGAGTCATGGGCGCGCGCGCACAAAAAACACTTTAGGACTAATGAACATAAAGGGCTGCGTAGCTAACCACATTCATTAAATAGATTCAAGATTAACCCACATAGTCCGTTTTATTATTAAATAAATGCTCAGGATGAAGCCATCCATTTTCTGTTAAGATGGGTTCCTCTGGAAACCTATCATCAATAGTCCTCCTTTTCCGGATCTCAAAAGGATGAAAGGTGGAGTAGGCCCTTTCGACATTATGTGACCCGCAAAGTTACAAAAAGATCAGCAACAGGAGCTCAAACTATTGCGCTGCCTCGTCCTAAACAGATATCAGGACATTAAGTTTCTTCCACCTCATATTACACTCAATTCACCATCACTCATCCAAATCGGCCATCATATAGCAGGAATATGCCGATTAGGAGTGCAAATGAAAGCCAAAAGGCCAGCAATAGAATATCGAGCAGAGACTACTGATCCACCACCTCCAGCAGCAGATAGAAGTAGCTCATGTGTCCCCACACAATCTCAAGCCATGAAGATGGAGGCTATAGAGGAAGGGGTGCAGAACCTTGCCCTCTGATTGGAAGAGGGGTCTGCTTTGAGAAATAGTCAGAGCAGAGGACACAGGGAGAGTCGCAGGAGGTCTGCATACCACATTCCTCTGCAAGTTTGGGGCGATCAGAATGACTTGGGTCCAGTCAAGGCACTGCTTCCTTAATACCTGAGGAGTTAAGGGTATTGGAAAATGCATAGTAAGGCTGAAAATTCCACATCAACCGAAATGGAGCCAACAAGGTTCCCTGTAATGGAAACTGGACAGCCCAGAGCTGGGGGCAGGGCTCATTCTTGCGAGTGGTGAAGAGGTCCATCTGAGGGGTAACCCACAGGGCAAAGATGTCCAGAATTACCTCTGAG
Source organism: Triturus cristatus (assembly GCF_964204655.1). NCBI lineage: Eukaryota > Metazoa > Chordata > Amphibia > Caudata > Salamandridae > Triturus > Triturus cristatus. The sequence continues at coordinate 424,347,889 of NC_140591.1, forward strand.
TGGACCTGCCACTTGTGGTCAGCAAGATGGTACAGACTCGTGCAGAGTCTCAAGGCTTCTTGGCAGAGAAGATGAGATCCCACTTGTTGACATACCACATTGCGGGTGAGTTGTCTGTCAAGATCTGGACAGAATAGCCATAAAGGGAGGGCAGGAAGAACCTCTGGACCAAATTGCCCACTGCAGAAGAAGATTGATGTATTGAATCTGCTCTCCTGGACTTTACAGGCCTATAATCTTCAGTTCCTCTAGATGCCTACCACAACCCCAGGTGGATGTGTCCATCACTGTTCGTGGACTGCAAAATTGAAATCCCTTGCATCAAATTCTCCCCTACCCACAACCACAGCAAGTCCCTTGCAGTGTTCTGGGAGACTCCAATACTGTTCAACCGATCGCCCCATGACAGAACCACTGCAGACAGAGGCACCGATAAAAAGTCATCAGTGTTAACATGAGTTTGTGACCAGTAGAATGCAGGAAGCAAGCAGACCTATCAGGTGTAGAACTGTAAGGAAATGAACACAAGCTACCACACGCAATATCAGAATCACATCCTGAATGTCTGTGGAGGAGTGAAGGCTTTTGAAGATGTTATATTCAATATTGCCCCTGTGAACAGGAGGTGCTGAGAAGCCTCTAAGTGAGACTTAGGCAGATTGATGGAAAATACCAGGTTGAATAGCAGAGATGCTTTGACCTTCAAGAGATCTGACACTAGTTGCGGCCAATCTACCAGGTGCAGCCAAGCATCATAGTATGGGAACACTAAGATCCCTGGCCTACGCAGAGGTGCTGCAACCACTGCCATCACATTTGTGAAGACAGGGGTTGCCATTGTTAGAATGAACAGGCAGAACGCAAACAGGCATTGCGTACCGTCTCTGAAAAGTGCTCTTTTAAGAGGTCTGAAAAGCTAGGCACCATCTGGTTCTCCATTTTTCACAAGGCGTGGGTGTACCTAGCAAGTAGGCATGTGTCTATTCATGGAACGAAGGCCCATAACTGTCAGTATGGAAAACTATTTTACTAACAGCCTCCAGCTTTTTGGACTCGCTTCCAGGGGGATTCTGCTTAGGGCATGATCAGGCCTGCACCACAAAGTGGTGAGGGATGGGAAGACAGAAAAGTGGGATATCCTGGAGACGGTCTGTAGTGGCAAGCAAGGAGCCTGTTCACTGCCAGGGCATAAGAGGTGTTGTCACAAGCTGCCTTGATGCTATCAAAAAACATTCATTTTGATGTTTCTGTAGCACTACAATATCATTTACTGTCTGTATAACAGATGTTTGGTTTGCGTTAGCAGTATCTGTTTCACTAATATTATTCACCACTGTGCTGTTAACCTTCATACTCCTAGAATGCTAAAGCAATATTTTGACATTCGATGCAGTTCTCGCTTAAGCCTTTATAACTGCCCCTCGAAGCCCCCGCCTCTCCCCCCGAGGGTCTTGAGAAATGAGCAATTAGGCATTTTTTTTATATATTGAAAAAGTGCCCTGAAAATTGTGCTTTTCAAAAAATGGCACCAACAAAATGTTCGCAGTGCTAACTAAGATCACTCTCTTAGCTTTCAGAAACAGATGCAGAGGGGAAATCATGTTTACGCGGTTGTTTTTTGCAGTTTTTGACGTATTGGCCTACATTACCTAATTTGGCAGTTTCTACAAATCCGCAAAAAAATCTAAGGAAAAGGTGAAAAAAACCATAGCTGAACCCAGAGAGCTATACAATTTTGAAAAGTAGACATTTTAAAAATCCAGCAAGAGGTGTTTGTATAGATCGCTCAAGTTTCTCCTCAAGAATTTGACTGTTAAAATAAGAAAATAGTGGAGGCAAGTCAGTAAAAGTGTAATTGTCTACAAGTTTTTAACCTATTACGTTGCACACTAAAGGCAGATCTACAAAGTCGTTTACTGTTTTGTACACATAAAAGCCTTTCGGTTATGGAGATTTACAGTTTAGAGATTTACCAAAGACTCACAATACCCACAGCCAATAACCAAGGCAAGGCTTATGATGAATTTTCATTCTGTACTGACTATGCATCACTCGATAATTAATAATCTATGAATTCAAAGTGGAATGAAGGACAGCTATACATTTTTTCAATGTACATACAAAACTCAGTTGGTCGCTTTCATCTCTCCGAATTTTGCTGTAACATAACGCCAGTTGATTCTGAGGGCACTTAAAATGTGTTTCTTGCGGATACTCTCTAACAACAGGAAGTCAGAAACTTAGACATATTCCTCAGATAGAAGGATATTTCCTGTTACAGGAAATATCCGATTATCCTTTATCGCCACACTTCTCCAGACCAAAGTGGTACCTGACATGTACGGGTTGGTCTCTTGTTTGGGACAGACAAGGCCCCAAAACACAATGTGGAAAAAATCAGGAATCTGAAAGGGACCGAAAAAAAATCCTACAATCCAGTAATCCCACGCTTGTGTGGGTGAGCCTCTGACCCACAAAAGACCCCAAAATGCAATAAGGAAACAAAAGATTTTGTTGCTTGGAGTTTCAATTATTTTGGGGACGTGGGAAGGTGGGCTCATGGTCGTCCAGAAACCAGGGAAACCTATCGACCATAGACATTTCGGAGACCTATACACATGGGAAGACCCATAATACCTTGCAAATGTCAACCTTAGGTTAAATACAAACAAACTATCCACGCATTACTGTGAGGAAAAGTTACAGAATTTGCTGGGATTGACAAAAGTTCTTCCACCATGCATTCCACACTCCTCCCTATAAAAATGGAACCCACATATGTGTCTGAGCTTATTATTTGGAAAAGGAAAATCTGAAAATGCAACGTGGAAACATCACGTGTTTTTGCTCGGAATTTCAATCATTCAGAGGATGTTTGTATCGGGTCAGCTGGCACCTAGCATAACCTCCTAACTCACAGACATTTATGAAAACTAGGCACTCGTGGGACTAAAGGGTGGTAGAGATTATGTGGATACCACTACTTTTTCTTACCAAAAATACCCTGTAAAAACCGAACTTCTTTTTTTTTAACTGTAGTTAATTGATTTTTCATGAACAACAAACATACAGGTCATGTTAGCAAATCCGGAAGAGAATCTTAAGCAGACAAATTAAAAAACGCACGCAGTCCAACAATATCTGCATTACAGACATGGAATATACATATATCCTGTAAAAGTCAAACTTGAGCTAAAAATGTAGACTTTCCTCACAATTTTGTGAGCGAACATCCTTGAATGGGCAGGAATTGATAAAAGTACCATCACCCAGCCATCCCACAGATCTCACAATAAAGGCGGTACGGTTTCTAAGTGTAGGCCCAAGGCCCCTCACAGGAAAAGCCCTATAGTGGACTGCGGATTCATGTTTAGAATTTCAATCAATCTAGGATTGTGGGATGCTGAATTATTTGGACCCAGATTCAGCAGACACCCATGGGAACCTACCAATCAAAGACAATTTTGAAAATAAGATACCCAGGGAGCTCAGGGTGGCGCGGCTTGTGTGGGCACAGTTAGTTTTTGTGACCCATAATACCGTGCAAATGTCAACTTAAGGGTTAAAAGAAAAAAAAAAATCACATTTCTGAAAGGTAAAGTTCTGCAGAAATCGACCAAGGGTATCCCAGCTAGAGTTCCCACACTTACTACACGCATCGCTCATAAAAATTGAGAAAACATCTTTAGCTTTATCCTAATTTCCACTTGTGCTTGGCATTCTGGGTAAGAAAACTGTTTTGGAGCCACACAATCCATAACAAATTGGACTCCAATGGGATTCCAGTTTTCAAACATGCCTGGGGTTGCTAGGGTTCCCTAGGTGTAGGCCAACCAAATTCCAAAACGGAATCCGAGAGGAAATCGTATTTGTAGGCTTTCCTTTGATGTTTGAAGAGACGTCTAGATAAGAAGCCACATCACCCTACATACCCATTGGCCTCTATTTTTCAGAAATTCTCAGAGTTGTCTGGAACCTAAGAAAACCAACCACCCCTAAAATGCCAAAGTTTGTCAAAAACAATAAAATTCCTTCCCATATCTATGATGGAAAGTTCAGAAATTCAGAAGAACAGTAAAACACCATCAAGCAGTCCCAATAAAAACAATACCCCAAATGTAATTATAAGCCTAACACATAAGTCAGGAAAGGCTCAACAATGTGACCTTAGAATAGCTTCAAAAGCACCTTTGGGATATGGAATTCTGTTGTGTTTGACCTGGTACTGACAGGCGGCCAGGAAATCCTACCAACCTCTGACATTTCTCAAAATTACACACCCGGGCAAGTCCAGTGTGGTGCAGCCCACATGTTTCTTACCACTTTTTCTTACCCAGAAAATCCCTGCAAACATCAGACTTTGGTTTTAAGATAATAGTATGTCTTAATTTCCAAGGGCTATGACTGCAGTATTTTTCCTCAGTGTCCACAAGTACTCTGGAAATCCTAGCAGCTGGGGGCATTTTTAAGAACCAGAGAAAATTAGAAATCGGGGGTGGTGTCAGTTGCATGTATCACACAACACCTTTTCCCTCCCAGAAAGACCTCCAAATATCAAAGTCGGTTTAATAAACTTCCTCAGGGGGACAGATGCAGTATTTGGGCTTAAGGTCAACAAAGAAGGTATCCTAAAACAAGCATTAGAAATGCAATAGGTCTCCCCTTTCATTAAGTTAAAGCCATTTGCTTTGCTATACAATACCAATAGCAAAGCAAATGGCTTTAACTTAATCAAAGGCGAGACCTATTGCGTTTTTTTAATGCTTGTTTGGTATGCATGGGGAGATTAAGTGATTTGCCCAGAATCAGAGACTCGAACCTTGTTTGGGAGCTCCTAAGTCAGCAGCTCTGGCCCCTAGGCCACATACTGTGGCAGAGAGAATTTAAACAGTACATTTTATTTAATATCGAGTCATAGATGGGCACGTGTGCGCTAAAGGAGCAAGCCGTTCTTAGCTCGTCTGTTCGGGACACGGCCCACTGTCTCCTCACTTGTAATTGCGACGAGCAGATGAGGGCGGAATGGCAGCAGATGGCCAGCACGCTTCCTGACTGGATTCTGTCTCTGGTAGGGATACCAATAAAACACAGCATGCACCCGCCAGTTACTCATCCACCATCTTCCGTTGGCCAGGGGCGCGGAGGAGATGGGGGGGGGGGGGGGGGGTAATGCGCCTCCCTCCCAGCGACCACTCATAGTTACAGAGAAAATGGTGAAAGCTGCCCGTCTGGGAGTATGCATGCACCTCAGGATACCGCCCATACATGTCCCATCTAGCAGTGGGGCTCGCACCCTGCCTCCTCCCCTCGACGCCTCATTAACTGCATCATTTAACCATATTGCTTTTGACTGCCCCCTTTCATTCGTAGGCATATTTCCTACAAGAGGGAGTCAGAGGTCACGCTGCGGCGTTTATATGACGGGTCAAAGATGGGGATGTTTACCGTCATTAGTCCCTAATCAGATCTTTAATCTATCCTGGATCTGTGGGTATTTAATTGGCGTTATTGTAATTTCAACGCCATTAAAGCCCGAGTGGACTCTCATACAGGCTGAAGAGTTCCAATACAATTAGTAGTTTAGTGCAGGTATTCCCGGGCACGCAGAGAATAGGCCCCTACTGCTTGCGAGTGGTGCGCACGACCGCGAGCACCAGGCCATATGTTTTGAATTATCGCGCCAGTGTCTGGGCGCAATAATTCAAAACATATGGCGCCCATGCGGGTAACCGCAAGCAATAGGCTACACACGCACAAGCGTGTGGTTAACTTTTTGAAGCCCTTACAGTAAGTCTCGAAGAGCAGCGCATGCGCGCTGCTAAGCGAGACCTAAAAAACTGGGAATATCTGAAAACTAGAGACCAATGAGATGATGTAAATTGTATGGATCCCATCCCTTTTTTCAACACAGACTGCCCTGCACATTTCAAATTGTGGGTGAAGAAACTATTTTTCCTCAAATGTATGTAACAGAAAACTTAAAAACTTCCTGACAGTAGAAAATTCTCCCAGCCTGGGTTCCTACACTTGTCGTGATAAAAAGTGTACCCCACGTGTTGATGGGCTTAACATAATGAATAGAAATGGGCCGAAACTGGTAGCATAAGAAATCAAAATTGAATCAAAGTAGTATTTGCTGAGGCCTGATGTAGGACCAACTGCCCCACACAACCCCATTTTCTGTTTAACCATTCTCTCTGCAGTCTAGTGGGCTTTCTGTGAAGCTGGAGTGGCAGAATGGAGAAAATCTGCCCCCAAGAGGTGCGGAAAGACTATGTGGGCATTGAGTTTTAATTTCTATATTTAAAGTAGAAAGCAGTATAGTGGGCTTTCTGCACCCCCCCCCCCCCCCCCCCCAGGTGGATAATCTGAGGGCTAATCCCTCAGCGGGAAGAAAGCCTGTTTTGCCCTCCTGTGGTGAGTGATGTGGTCTCATGTAGGACTGACCACCACGGTAAACCTCCCAATCTACCCACCACAGAGAGCAGGAGTGGGAGGGAGTTTGGAGAAAGACTAAGCAGTGGGTGTGGAAGGCCCAGTATCAAGATGGGATTTCTGCCCCCTGGAGTGGGAGACTGGAGGGAAATCTCCAAATCTCCTAAAAAGACTGTGTGGTGGGGGACTCGATAGCCCATGTGGTCAGGAAGAGGAGCCCCCATCCTACAGTTCTGAAGGTCTACTGGAGTGGATTCCTACATACGGAGGTGATTACTAATCAGGAAATCACTCAGTAGAGGAAAGGGAGAATCACCCCGTACAAATGGTACCTCCTCTGTGCAGATTGGTGATTGCAGAGCTGAGCTGTGCCCATAAGCACAGATTACAGAGAAAGCAGTGGAAGAAAAAGAATTCTGGCTGGTTTCACCACGGGTGTGGATGGTAATCCTGCCCCCCCCCCCCAAAAAAAAAGCTTGGAATGGCAGCGATGCTCTTCCAAAGCAAACAGAGGTGAAGGCCACTAAAGGGAAGCTCTCTGGGTTTCCGAACCCTAGCTGGTAAGACAAGATGACCTTGTCAACAGTACATTCTGAGCAGCGCTGTATAGGAGATCATCTTGTCTATTGCAATGTAGGTTTTAACAAATTATGGTTGTATAAAAACAGGATAGTTACAAACTGTGATAAACAAATAAATATATAAGAAATGAAACCATGAATGATTTACCAGCATCGTTGCCAACCAAAATACTTAGTGGGTCCATATCAAGTGCCATTGGGTCTCTCTTTGGTGGTTGCGTTTGTTCCAGATTTATATTTTCTTTAAAGGTAGCTGCATGGTTGTCTTTGAGCAAGTTCTCATTGTTTTTGAACCTTTTCCTGAAGCCACCTCGATTTTTCTTGTGAAATCTTCCTTCCTGTTTATGGTCATTAGCTTGACTACGAGGACCATTCTGCATCCCTTTCATCTTGCTGTAAGTAAAAAATCTAGGGCTTAGATAATGATAACAGCTGAAATGCTTAAGACTTCTTTCAAAAAAGCACATAAAACAACAGCAATTGAAGTCCAATGTTATTTTGAACAATGATGAGGATTTTGGGGCAAATATGTACAGAGTGTATTGATATTACCAATAGGGCCCAACTGTTGACTTTGGGAGTGATTTAGCGTTTAGAGGACGATTGTTCGTCTGTCATGGCGATGGAGTAAATCGCTATCACCCTGACGGACATCCCAGCCATCCCCCAAAGCTTTCAGAATAAGGAGCTACAAAGAAATAGAGTGAGAGAGAAAAAAGAGAGGGAGGAGCGCAAAGAATAATGCATTTGAAAACAAAAAATGTACTTAATTCTGTGAAAGTCTGGAGTTGTCCAGTCAGATTATTCCATCATTCTGAGTGAGTGTAACAAGAGTCCTGTCAAAGGCATTGGGCTAGCATGTGCCCTGTTCCCCCAAATCAGCTAACTTCTACATTTGAAGGGTGAGGAGGGCTGATTTAGAGTATGGAGAACGGTTGAATATCTGTCAGGGTAACAGACAAAATATCTCCGTTACCTTAATTGACACACCGTCCTCCAAATCTAGAGATGTCCCCTGAACCTATGGACATCTCTTAACATTGGCAGTGCCTGGCAATGTTGTAAAAACTTTACAGATGGCTCCGTCAAACAGGAAGGCTGTCCGTCACATTTTTACATAGTTTTCTTTTGTCAAAAACAAACCCTTGCAGTGGGAGTTTGTTTTTGAAAAAAGTCAATGCCCCCCCCCCACCCATGTGACTTTCTAGCTTTGAGTAGGAGTCTTTTAGTATTTTTATTTTTTAGTGTCCCACACTGCCAGGCTTTACCTGCCGGTGATAGATAGCAAAAAAAGAAAAAAAGGCATCCTACAGCCCATTCTAAACTGGGTGGACAGACAGTGACCAAGATGGTAACCCTCATTGTTTTTGTTTATACTGTTTTTGTTTACAAGCTGTTAATGAATTGGGCTTTGTTTTTATATGGATACTTGGAGGCTGGCACTTTTATTTTACCTTCCCTGCACTAATGTGGCCGCCGACAGATTCTGTTTTAGGAAGCCATTTTTTCCCCTTGATTGGGGCAAGCAGAGGTACCATTTTATGACAGCAGCGCTCTAGTTTATCTAGAGAGGGTAATGACAAACATGGCCGTGGTGTGGACGCGCCTCGGAATGACAGTTACCCACTTTACCCTCATTGTTCTTGTGTAGAAGGTGTTAATGAATTGGGTTCGGTTTATATTCTACAGTTTTTATATCATTATTTGTGGGTGCTGGTATTTTTTATTTTGCCTGCTCTGCTGGTATTTTTATTTTGCCTGCTCTGCTCTGGCGGAAGAGAGACTCAGTTTCAGATTGCGCCATTTTGTGACAGCTGCATTTTAGTTGATCCAGGGAGGGTAAAGAATACTCCCCATATAACCAGGGCGGCGATACAGACATGCAGCTGGTGAGCCACAGGCAAGCCTGCCTGAGTCCAGCACCATCCACACTGCTCATTTATGTGCCCTCAGAGGATTGCAGTCATAAGCTTTCATTGGAATGTTACATGGGTACCCAGGTATGTGGTGGGTGTTGTGTATCTTTTCCAGTCTGCTAGGGCCCTTTCCAGTCTGGGAAAAGGCAGAAGTGAGCCAGGTCATGAGATCAATTTGAAGGCCAGCCATGAGATCAATCCAAAGGCCGGCCAAAGGCCGGCCACCCCCACACCTGAGCCACACTGCTTAACACACATTCTCGCTCTCTTTTGTTTTTGATTGTTTTTATAGCGCGGACATGCCCCTTGCGGGTATCAGAGCACTTTACAAATTTACAGAGAGCAGAGCAATTAAAACAATTTCATATTTGAGAAAAAATACAGGATAAGGTAGTACCCAGAAAAGGGAGGATACGCTTTACAATTTTCAGAGAGCAGAGGAGATAAAACAATAAAAACAAAAATATCATAGTCAAGAAAACTGCATGTTCAAGCAGTGTCAAGAAAAGAGAGGGTAATGTCAGGTTTGATAAGTCAAAAACACTAAAGTAGCCGGTGAGAAGTAGTCGTGAGTGTGAAAGAGGGATCGGGATGGGTATCTTAGGACTAAGGGAAGACATTTTTTCATAAGGAGTACTTTGACTTCTTTCCTGAAGGATACAGTTGAGGGATTCCTTCGGACTTCAGGGGCCAAGGTGTTCCAAATTCTCGGGGCAATCCCAGAGAAAGATCAGTTGTATGTTTTCTTCTTGTGGGATCTCTGTGGTTTTAGAAGTAAATTGTTGGAGCTTCTAGATGATCTGGAGCCACCAGACAGTTCGAGCTACTGAGCGAGATACCTAGGGGTTTTGAAGTGGGAGTCTGTGTGTGTCATGCAGGCAATTTTAGCTTGATTCTTGCTTCATAAGGTAGCCAGTTGAGGGATTTCAGATTGGGGGTAATGTAGCGGTTTCTTTTTGAACCGGTGATGAGTCTTGCATCAGAGCTGAGCGAGACCCTTAGAGGAGCCACTTTGGATCTAGCCAGTCCAGAGAAGCTTGCACTTCCATAGGCCAACCTGGGAATTACTACGGCTTGCACTGCATGCTTGAAGTCGTTGGAGGGGATGGGGGGTTAATTTTCTTAGAATGTTCAAATAGTGATTTGCTCCTTTGGTGGCAGCACTGATTTGCTTCTACATGTTGAGGTTCTAGTCGGGAGTTGATCCCAGTGATCTTGCTGAGTCAATGACTTTTGGAATGCAGTTGAGGGCTGTTAGATGTTTCAACCATTCTTCAATGTCAGGTGACTGGTTGGGTGGGGTGATTAGGAGGAATTCGGTTTTTTGAGTATTTAGTTTTCAGTATTGTATGCTAGCCAATTTTGAGTTTTCAGTAGAGTTGCGTTGATCAAACTGATGTCTTCTGGGGAGGAGACGTAAGTATAGTTGGGTATCGTCAGTGTACATGTGGTAGTGGATGTTAGGTGTTGGATGAACTCTGAATTTCTGTTACAGGCTCCATGAGCAGGTTGAAGACAGTGGGCAAAAGTGAGGAGCCCTGTGGGACCCCTAATGTGACTTTAGTAGTCTGTGATAGAGAGTGATTAACCTTGATTCTGACCCCCTGTTGTGGAGGTAGGAGGTGAACCAGTTAAGGGCTGATCCTGTTAGTCCCATGGGGTGTTCCAAAAGGTCTACAGGTTGTCTCTGCATAGGAATATGCTTCATTTACATAATTTGCTCAGCAAGGAGCAGCTTGATATCCTATTTTTAACAGAAACATGGTTGAGTGTGTCGTCTGCCCCAGATGTTGTGCTTGCTCTCCCACAGGGCTATTCTATTGATAGAATAGGAGGTAGGGGAGTTGCCATTGTTTTTAAGAATAGTTCCAGGTGCTCTAATTTTGTGTTACCTTATCTCAAAGGAGCTGAATCCGTGGGATTTTGTATAGCTATTTCAGCACGGTTACGTGTGTCAAAGGCTTTGATCTATCACCCCCGTGGCTATGCCAGCGATTTTCCCAACTCCCTAGAGGTGGCCATAGCCCAGTTTATCCTCCAGTTTTCTAATATTCTTCTCTTAAGAGGTTTTAATCTTCATATTGACAAAACAATTGGACTATCAAGCATTAGCTTTATTGGAGAAGATGGCCTAATTTAATCTGCTTCAATGTGTCACCATCCTCAACTCATCAGGCAGGACATATCCTTGACCTTATTTTCTCTTACAGAACTCTATTGATAAAGGATTCTATGGCCGTCATCTGATCTGACCAATCTACTGTCCCTTTCTCATGGGGTTTGGATAATGTCATGAAGAGGAGGGAGCCTCCTGCTAAATCGGTTTCCTATTGTGCTAAAGTTAAGTAGTCTGAGACAGAGAACTTATTGCACAACTCAGTCCCCGTGCTCTGTGGAGAAATTGTGAAAGATGTAGAAGCAAATGATAAATGGCTACAGGATATAAACAATAAAGTGGCCCCATTAAAAATGTTTGCCAACCAGAGATGTAGCCCTTCTGCACCCTGTTTCTCCACTGCTTTGGTGGAAGAGGAAAGGCAATGCAAGAAATTGACGAGACTATGAAGGAGGCACTATTCCATGAACGATAAACGCAGGTATAAAGAGGCCCTGAGGAGGAAATATAATGCAACAAATAAAATGGCACAGCCTGCATATTTAGATGAGATATTTCCGGAGCTGTCAACAGCCCACGTGCAATCTTTAAAATTGCTATGAGTTTTTTTCACTCCAAACTACTAAATTCCCAATCAGCAGTTCTTACATATATCCGCATCCAAATTCAACAACGATTTCCCGGTAAACAGCTATTACGGTGGTCTTGTAAAAGCATCTTACTTATTTGCAGTCCAATCCCTTCAATGAAAGCCCCATTCAGCTAAGACGACCTCATTCCTCGCAGCCGGCCCGATAAATCCTGTTGGACTGCAGATATATGTAAAAACTGCTGATTGGGAATTTAGTAGGCAAAGATGACCTAAGGAAATATGGTGATCATGACATTTTGGAAACCATTATTTTAGAAGAAAAATAAAAATCAGAACCTTTTGCGTGATAGGTAGAAGTTACACAGAAAGAACACTGAGCTATAGCCCTGATGACGTCCTACGTTGGACGAAACGAATTGGCTGAATTTATTAGGAACTTCTGTTGATGAACAGCTACAAGCTTGTCAATTAATATTAATGAACGGTCATAATCGTTGTGGAAACACTATCCTAAAGTGACGTGCAATAAATTGTGGATTCAAGGAAATCAGTCTTTTTGATTGAATCAGTTGGGAACAAATTTGCATTTGTAAATACTGATTACTGAATATGGCGCTCTCTTCATTGTGGTATTTTTCATTGGAGGTGGTCCTGCAGCGGTGGGCTACAGAAGATTGAGCGTGATTAATTGGATTAATAACACTGAATTGATATAGCAATAATCCTGTCCTGTGCACACCAGTTGGATGACCTCACTGCTAGGGATTATTTTCAATGGGGGAGGGAGTGTGCGTTGGCCCAGTTTTATGCATATTGGCTACTGTAGTTCGAATCTGCAATTCACCTTTGCACTGCAGGTTGCGGCAGAGGTAGGCTTGTGTTTTGCCCAGGCGCATTCCCTTGAAAAATGTTTGTTTCTGCAGCCTGCTCACCCACGGAAAAAAAGTAATTAATGTGTTAATTACATCTTGTCTTTACTAAGCAAATGCTTTGTAGCTGGGCCTATCTTGTTGCCTGATCAAGAGGCCGCAGGCGGGACAGAATTCAGCAGCTACTACTATGTATCCCGCGGCAGACTTCGATCTGTCCTTCTGTGAAGGAGCTTCACTGGTTGCAGATTACGAGAGGACCCTTATTATTATTTTATGGCACTGGCCCTTTCTTTCTCTCCAACAGACTTAGTCTCTACTGTTGTGCTAGGGCCCTTTGTTCAAGTGATGCAGGGCTGCTTCTTATCCCAAAAATTAAGCACAAGAAGGGGGGCAGGGGTTCCTTCCTCCACTTCTTTCTTGGCAGCTCCTGCTTTGAATTGTCTCCATCTGCTGCTTCATAAGGCAGAAAATGAGCATCAGTTATGAGAGACTTTCAAAACCTGACTTTTCGGAGCAGCCTACTCAGTAGGGTTTTTTCTAGTCTTTCATTTAGAGGTATTATGGAGATCCGCTCTCTAAGCGCTGGTACACTCTTTGGAGTATCTGTGCACTTTAGAAATACAATATATGATATGATAATGCCAGTTGGATGGCTAGCTTCAGATGGCTCGTACTCTGTTGGGCCGTAGGAGGAGCAGATTTCTGAGACTGAGTCAGAGTACGCTCACTGCGTCTTCAACATACCTAAGGCCCACCCATTGTAAATCAGGTAAACAGACTGGGTTTGGTGGAGAGGGCACTCCATTGCAGGTGCAATGGAGTACCCTCTCTTCCACACTCTCAATCAGTCCCTTTGTTGTGTCATATACAGTTTACTATGCTAAGCTATTTATCAAAAACCTGAAGACATTCAGAAAAGAATCAAGACAGACTGATGTTCGGTCATTTGGAAGCCACACACACACACACACTTTAAGTGTTAAAGCAAAAGGGAATAGAGCTTAACAAGTATGCACGCTCTACTATCCCTAATACTTGCGAGTCTTACACAACTATACATTTTCTGGAGTGGGATGACCTGGCTTTCTGGTCAAGCTCTGCATAACTCTTAATCAATGCAGTTTGGATATCTTGACATCTGCTTTACTTTTTGTCTTTTATTCTTTCTTGGTCCACTAGCTGAAGGGCACTATTATAAAAGCAGTATCTAGTACTAAACAACTTCAACACATCCATTCTAGTGCTTCATGAAAATTTCACACTTCTCCATGAAGTGACTTCCGAGAACATATACCAATTTGCAACAGCCTATTGCAGTATAGCTGCGACAGTCAGCAGGCACTCCTAATAAGTCCAAGCAAGCTACTTCAGAAGAGGAGCAATTGCACAGCCATGGTCAGACAAACTTTGTGAAAACCTCCAGGTTTGTGAATGTTAACAATTCTGAGAATTAGCACACAGCACTTGGAAAAGTGGGACACACAGGTAAAGTATTCCACTAATGAAACTTACACAATACAACATTTTTAAGAAGCAACAAGAGAGTAAGATAAATTTTGTTTCTATGTTTAATTTACTGAGACAATCTTTTTTATTGTTGGGACAAGCGCCAGTAACCCAAGATATGTATAAGTGATTATAACATTCCTCACACTTTGAATCAATATCCACTGTAGAATCACCCTTGTGTTCCCAAAGTTCATAATCTTGATTTAATTACAAGCTTAAATTAATGTCCGCTCACAGAAATAATTAGGATACTGAACTAATTCTGATGAACTTGAAGGGTTCAATCAAGTAATAATGGGTTATTTGCATATTACATGAGGTATATTCAGAGGGTATCTTTATCTTAGGAGTATGACTATCAACAGGAAATCCAAAAAATAAGTCTGACAAAAAGGGAAGCCAATATACAAAAATGTCGAAGTTCACTATGTGTTTTAACTAGTTGCAAGTAAGAGAATTATCATACTAAGCATATCCATACAATCTGGCACTTAACTCTGACCAGCCAAGAGCAGTTTGAAAACAGACCAAAAATCATGGCAAGCATAACACTGCCTACTCACACATTACCAGCCATGACAAAGGTAAGCAATGATTCAAGGGTAATTTACCCTGACAAAACCTTGTCGGAATGATGAAGACAGGTCATTAGCTTTTTCTCCAACTTGTAGTCTATGTAGAATAAGCTTAAGGTACACCTTTGCACGAATATCTAGCAACATGGTTGTTTTATAATTTGAGCAGTCGTGTACTTAAAATTTTATGTTTACAGTGGGCCGTATCATGGTGCCATTTTCAGTACTGGTCGTTTTCAAAATTAATCAGTTACTTACCTTTGGTAATGTTCTTTCTGGTAAATACTCTAACCACAGAATACTCACCTTTAGAATATACCAGATGCAAGGCTGCATCCGGAGATTATCGCAAGCAATGTGTTCAGCGCACATCAAGGTAGTCCAGTGGGACTCCGCAACGAGCTTGCACCAGCCCAGAAGTAATAGAGGGAGCCACATATAGGCGCCATCCCCGAGTGCTGAATTCAGTTTCTTCATTTACTTCCCTTTATTTGGGACCTTTTTACGATTTGCAGAAGTCCACTCCACAGAAAAGGGAGGTGAAACAATGATGAGCAATCTGCGTCTAGATAAAGTATCGACCAGAAGGAATATGTTACTTGCCCTGTAAGCATCGGTTTGTGGCATGTAGTGCTGCAGATTCACATGCTCTGCATACTCCTGCCATCTAGTGTTGGGTCCGAAGTTGTGCAAGTTGTTTTTCCTTAAAGAAGTCTTTCGAGTCACAAGGTTGAGTGACTCCACCCAGTGGTATCGAGCATGGGCATCAACTCCATTGTTCGATTGCTTTCCAGCAAGCGGATGAGAAAAGAGTGTAAAGTATGTGTAAGTAATGCGATGACCATGCTAAATGTATATAAATTGTTTAAAACTAGTAAATGTAATGAAGTGTAACGCCCACAAGTGTCCAGGGAGGAGAGTGGGCACATGTGAATCTACAGCACTACATACCACAAACAGAAGTTTACAGGGTAAGTAACATTTTCTGTTTTATGGCATGGGTGGCTGATCATACACATGCTCTGTGTACACTAAAGCAGTCCCTCCTTTGAAGTGGTGCGTAACCTGTGGGTGTTGTAGAGGTTTGAAAAAAGGCACGTACATTAGCTTGCTGGTGTGCTAAAAGATCCACACAATAATTAATGTTTGGTTAAAGTGTGTGGTTCAGACCATTTAGCTGCCTTATATATGTCAGCTGTGGGAATATTTTCTAAAAAGGCCATGGCTGCTCCCTTTTTGCAAGTAGAGTGTGCTCTGGGAGGAACAGGTAAAGGTCTTTTGGCCTTAGCATTGCACGTTTGAATGCATTTTACTAGCCATTTGGTTATGCCTGATTGGGATATAGGGTTGGCTTTGTATGGTGAGAAAAAGGCGAAACAATGTTGATTAGACTTTCTGAAACATTTAGTTCTACCAATTTAGAACCCGAGCGCTCTTCTGAAATCTAATGCATGAAGAGCTCTTTCCACAACAGAATCAGGTTGAGAAAAAAAAAAGACTGGCAATTCAATGGATTGGTTGAGGTGAAATTGAGTGACTACCTCTGGTAGGAATTCAGGGTTGGTGCGGAGAACCACTCAGTCCTTCTAAGGTTAGAGTCTGGAGCATACTAGCATGTCTGAGTGACGTTATGGCAGCTAAAAATGCCACCTTCCATGATTTGAATTGAAGAGGGCCAGAGTGTAGGGGTTCAAATGGGGGATCCAGGAGTCTTGCGAGTACTACATTGAGGTTCCATGAAGGTGCAGGAGGAATAACGTGTTGGTCTTTTCATAAAGTCTTCGATGGCTGGAATTTTGAAGAGAGAGAGGTGTTGTCTATTTTGTAGATAGGCAGCCATAGCAGCAAGATGTAAGCGTATAGAAGGGAATGCTAAATCAGCCTTTTGTAAGTGAAGTAGATAGCAGATAACTATACTGTGGCTGTGAAAGGGTTAATTTGTTTTGAGTCGCAGTGGCACACAAAACGTTTCCATTTTGCTGCGTAACATGCCTTAGTGGTAGGTTTACGTTCTTCCTTAAGAATGTTCATGCATTCTGCTGGTATTTTAAGATAACCAAACTCTACAACCTCAGAAACCAGATTCCTAGGTTGAGAGTTTTGGGATCTGGATGTCTGATTTGTCCGTGATTTTGAGTGAGAAGGCACTGTCTGTTGAGGAGCTTCTCGTGTGGAACTACAAAAAGGTCTAGTAATGTTGTGAACCAAGGCTGGCAAGATCAGTTGGAAGCTATTAGGATAATTGTTAGAGAAGTCTGCCTGAGCTTCCGAACCAGAAATGGAAGGAGAAGGAGAGGCGGAAAAGCGTAGGCAACTATTCCTGACCAACTCATCCATAGTGCATTGCCCTTGGATAGTGGGTTTGGGAACCTGGAGGCGAAGTTTGGGCATTTTGCATTATCTGCTGTGGCTGAAAGGTCTATTTGAGGGAACCCTCACTTTTGGAAGTATGGTGGGAGGACTTGTGGGTAGAGTTCCCATTCGTGGACTTGTTGCTGCATCCTGCTGAGCAGGTCTGCAAAGTTGTTGTCTGTTGCCGGAAGGTACTCTGCTAACAAGTGAATGTGCTGATGTAGAGCCCAGTTCCAGATGGTCTGAGACAGCTGCGGGAGTTGTGGAGACCACGCCCCTCCTTGTTTTCATAGGTAATACATGGCTATCATACAGTCCGTCTGGACTAGGACACCCTAGTGAGTCAGGTGCGGTAGGAATGCTTTCAATGCCAGGTGAATAGCTTGAAGCTCTGGGTAGTTGATGTGGAGAGACTGGTGCTCAACACGCCATACGCCCTGCACTGTGAGGTCTTGTAGGTGAGTACCCCATCCCGTCTGTGATGCGTCTGTGGTGAGAGTGATGTGGAGAACAGGGTCGAGAAAAGGCGCACCTTCAACAGGTTGGTGGTGGTCCACCACTGCAGAGAATGTGGTAGTCTATCAACACTAGATCTGTCAACTGACCCCGTGACAGAGACCACTGACGAGCTAGACATTCTTGTAATGGAAGCATGTGTAATCTTACGTGGGGAAATATGGCAATGCAGGAGCAATCATTACTAACAGACGCATGACCATCCGCACTGTGAGATGTTGGTTCATTTGAAACTGGGGCAATATTGCCTTTAAGTTTTTAATACTTGTGAGATTGGGGTAGGTTCATCCTATTTCTGTGTTTAGGATGGCCCTAAGTATGGTTGAACTTGTAATGGTTGCAGGTGACACTTGGAAATGTTGATAGTAAACCCTGAATTGTGGAGATCTATTGTCATCAGAGTGTGTTGTTGGCGCTGATGAGGAGTGCTGTCTTTGATAAGCCAGTTGTCCAGATAGGGGAATACGTGGATATTTTGTCCGCGTAGGTGAGCTGCTACAATTTGGTGAACCACTCAGTATGCAGTGGTTACCCCGAATGGGAGAACTTTTAATTGGTAATGTTTGCCTGCTATGACAATCCTTGAGTATTTGCCATAAGCTGGGTGTATTGGTATGTTAAAATAGGTGTCCTTCAAGTCTAGTGTAGCCATAAAGTCGCCCTGTTGCAGAAGTGGAATGACGTCCTGTAAGGTGACTATATGCATGTGCTCTGACAGGATGTATTTGTTTAAAGGCCTGAGATCCAAGATTGGCCTTAAGGACCAGGCTTTTTAAAGGATTTGGAAGAATGGCTAATACCCATTTATCTATGATGTAGCCTGGCCCCAACAGGTGTGGTGTGATAGGGGTGACGAAATTTCCCCCGGGAGTAGGTGTTTGTAACGATCCATGGCCTTAGCGGTCTCTGTATCTTTTTTTTAATCTTCTCTAAAGTAGAATCTACCTGTGGACCGAACAAATGCTCTTTATCAAAAGGCATATTCAAGACAGCCTATTGAACTGTACGTTTGAATCTAGAAATCCTGAGCCAGGTGTCATGCCTTAGGAGAATATTGGTGTTTATTCCCCTGCCCGCCACGTCTGCCACATCTAGCACACACAGTATGGAGGTGTTTGTTATGGTTTGTCACTCCGCTTCCAACTGCTGACACCAATTTTTATGATCCTCTGGGAGATACTGAAGTAACTCCTCCATCTCATCCATAGTAACACACCAAAAGAGCTTGAGAATTGGCAATAGCCTGTGCTGCAACCATTTTATCCACAGCGTCTACCTGTTTGCTCTTATCTGGAGGTGGTGTGTTGCCAGTGGATTGGTAGTTGGCTCTTTTATATGCGGTCGTGGCAACTGGAGTCTGGTGGCAGCTGACTTCTGATGAAGATAGGGTCAGCTGGTGCAGGCTCATATTTTTTGTCCACTCTTGGTGTTAATACCCTAGCCCTAATAGGGTCATTAAAAATCTCTTCAGTATGTTGCATCATACTTTTTAACATAGGCAGATATTGTGTGGCCCTGTGTGTTGTGGACAGAATGTCAAAAAGGAAATCATCCTCCAATGGATCACTGTACAACTCCACATTGTAGAAGGCTGCTGCCCTTGCTAAGACCTCCTGATAAGAGGGTGCATCTTCAGGGGGGGAAGGACAACGAGGTATAGGTCAGGATGATTGTCTACAGATGATCTGTGTCATACATGTCCCATGGACATCAAAATCTATTATGCTGCTATTGCCACAGCCAAAGGGCAATTTTTTGCAGGTCGCATCGATGCTGCCAGGAACAACGCCAAAGAAATCTTTGTCATTGTGTAGAGTTTTATGTCGCCGCTGGCTCAAGCAAGTGTGATTCCTTCCTCTCTCGCCTGGTGTAACACTCTTTCAGGCTGCTTCAGAGATAAAATTCAGGCCATTCAGGCTACATTTCCCTCTGGTAATGGTTGCCCTGAGGGGCCTTTGGCGGTACAGTTTGCAGCTCCTACGTGCTCGCTGTCAGCTTTTAGAGCAGTCGACCCCCTGGAATCTCTTAAAATCCTCAGGGGACTCAAATCCGGTTCTCCTGCGGACGCTTGCCCGGCCAGGCTTCTGGCAGCTGTGGCAGAGTGTGTACATATAGAGGTGAATTTTATCATCAATCTGTCTCTTCAGACAGCGGCTGTTCCTCAGGGGTGGAAGCAGGCGAAGATTCTGCCGCTTCTTAAAAAACCCTCTCTGGATCCCCTTAACCCAGGTAACTATCGGCCCATCTCCCTCCTTCCGGCTATTGCCAAGGTCTGTGAGAAGGTGGTCAATAAGCAACTTACAGAATTTGTGGAGACTGAGGTATATCTGCATCCAGCTCAATCAGGGTTTCGAGCCTCTCACAGCACTGAGACTGTCCTGGTTGAGGTGGTGGAGGCCATCCGGGAGTGCCTCGATGCCGGTGGGAGGGCGACATTAATTTTGCTGGACCTCTCGGCGGCATTCGATACGGTCCCACATGCTCTTCTTTTGACCCAACTTGCAGAGATTGGTGTGTCGGGAGCTGTCTGGGGTTGGCTTAGGTCTTTCCTGGAGGAGCGGGCTTAGCAGATTTGGCTCCTCCCTTTCTCCTCAACTGGTTAACACTGGAGTCCTGCAGGGTTCCTCCCTTAGCCCTTTCCTCTTTAACATTTATGTTACGCCATTGATATATCTGGCAGAGGAGCTTGCGGCTAAGGTGATGGCCTATGCGGATGATACCCAATTATTGTTTACCTGGGATAAAATATCTGATTCTGTCTTTGTGACACTGATCACTTTGTATATGCTATGTATTATACAAAGATACATGACGCGGATGGCAGTGATCTGTAAATGCAGTTCTGGCAAAGGAATAATGTGAACCTGCCAGTTGTCGAATATTACAATTGCTGGCATTACTAAATAAAAAACAGAGTTAAACGAAACGACTGCTGCCTATGCTGATGTAAATGTTTTCTACCACCACCAGGCCCTCTGCAACAACATTTGGGCCTAAAGTATCTACATTTTTGATGCAATGGTGGGCTGTCCTCAATAATCACAGATCGTGCTACAGTGGGACTTTCTTTACACAATGCTAGTTGTCCATGAGGGACGTCTGGACATCCCCAGCGAATTTGGTTTCCTGTATGTAAGCATGCCACCTCAGCACTACGCTGGAGCTGATAGCCCAATATATGCAATCAGTGGTGTATACAGTATACATTTTGTTGCATGCAGACCATATTTAATCATTTGGGCTAGTGACCCCCTGAGATCATCCAGGAAAGCCATATGACTGGTCATTTCCCACAATTATTGTATGTACCAGTCCAGATGATACACCGATGAAAACCAACACGCGATGGGTGGAATGCTTGAATTAATCACAGCTACTGTCAATTACACAACCTGCATCCCAGTCCAATCGTTCCTTTGCCCTCCATGCCTCCTTAGACAGGAACAGGTCATATCTAAATAAGTCATGGTCCTGCCCCAATACGAAAATTGTAGCATGAACTGCCAGGCCCTCTTTCAACTGGAACACAACAACCACAGACTGGTTTCGGACTATGTGAGCCTCTTCAGTAGGGTGCAGCTTTGTTATGCATTCAGTAGGGTGCAGCTTGGTTCAATGTTCAAGGAGCACAGGACAAGGCAGGCGGAGAACAAAATCTTCTTACCAAAAACGTGTATACCCTGGGATTCTCTTACTGGGGGATAAGGAGAAAAAGCATTGTGATGCTCCTAGGTCGTCGACACCTGTAGTACATGGCTTTCACGCATACGGTATCAGGATTGGCGGGTGCAGGTCCTTGTTGCATGGCCGCCAGCTGACTGACGAAAGGGGCTGAGCAAAATTTTGACCATGTTGCCATGAGGGTTTCTTAGAGTGCTTCCTTAACGGCAAACAGGAGCTTGTGGAAGCTAGTCCCGGTTTGAGTATTTAAGTAGTTAAGTTACATTTAGAGGCAACAGTAGACAGTTGCAAAACTAAGACCTCTGCTGCTCTGAACACAACAATTGACAAAGATGCGCTTTCTTCAATTTGTGGTCCAGGTTATGAATTCAGTTTAGTTTTAAGGAGGTGTCCCAACCACTCGCATTTTTCAAGTTCAAGTCCAAGTCAAGTCTTTTATCTTTATAGTGAAGGGGGAGCATATTGTAAGTCATTACCAGTACCTTGGGTATTAGTTTGCAGATCCTGGACTATATCAGAGTTGGAGTCAAAAAGCCTCTAGCGCCCAGGGGAGTGGCCACGCAAGATGGCTGATCGGACGTGATCCATATCGGCTCCGTCGCCCCAAGGCTGTCGTGGGCAACATGCAGCCCCAATGTAGCCGAATCACAGTTCAGCCGGTGTTCTTCGCTGCGGGGGAAAAAGGGCTCTCAGCGGAATCGTCAGAAAATCGGCCGTGGCCACAGCTGAACACGGGCAACGGAGATATGCGGCGAAGCCCAAGATGGCGGCGTGCAGCCGTATACCCTGATCCAAGGCTGCTCATCGAGAGTAAGGACAGCGCCGCGAGGACCGCGCTGCTACCCAACCCCCCGCCTGCACTAGCGGAGAAGATGCCGACAAGTAGACGCCCGCAGTTCCACTTGCCGCTGGGAGGCTCAGCACTGAGAGCAGCGGCGATGTGTATTGCACAGACCCATTGCAGATGAGAGGCCCCTAACATCACTGGAGGTAGGCAGGGGCTCCTGATTACACGCCTGAATCACCCGCGGGAGGCAACTGGTGGCCACGAGGGGCCCTTGAGGCAGCAGCAATGTAGCTAATATTGCCTGACTCTAACATGGCGGATTCAGGCCCGCTAAGAGATTTTATCATGCCCACGCCACTGATGCACGCCTGAACTTCACTTGGCACCAGTGCAGGCACAGACGCGTAACGGTACTGGAGGTCGGGGGAGAGTACGCCTCCTGCTGGGCACCAGGGGAAAGCAGGGAGTGCCTGACCCTAAGATGACTGCCGCAGATTGGTCTTCCTCATTAGCACGCTCTCCCCCCTTCGGGGAGGTGGGATCAAGCATTTGTATATGGGGCCATTGGGCCCTTATAGAGAATGATCACAGCGGCATGAGAGAAGCAACCAGAAGAAGAGTCTGTGGAAGAGCCGGTTCCTATTAGATACCGCATCTATGCCACCTAAGAAGGTGACCTCTAAGGTGTCTAGCTACTTTGCGCTTGCGAAGGAGACTCAAGCCCAGGAGAAAGAGACCCCCGATCCAGTCATGGCACTGACCAAGGAAGATCTGCTCAGCTCCCTGAAGGACTTTAAAGCAGAACTTCGCACTGAATTAAAAGGAGACCTGCAGGCCTCCATGGCTCAATTGAAAGCTGATCTCTCCGAAAAAATTACCTCTCTAAAACGGGATGTGGACTCCATTGGTACGAGGCTGTTGGACACGGAGTCCCAAACCCAGGAGCTCGACAAGAGAATGATGACCACGGAAGACAAGGTAGAATGCTTACATTCGCAACTCCAACTGGCCCTGTTGAAGAATGAGGAATGAGGACCTGGAAAACAGATCAAGATGCGAAAATATAAGCATTAGGGACCTGGAGGAGGGAACAGAAGGTTCAAAGAGGTTCGTGGAAGGCCTGTTCGCAGAGATACTTGGGCCTAAACGTCTAAAAATTAAAATCGACAGGGCACACAGGGTGGGGTCGGCTCTGCTGGGTGAGAGACGTCACACTGGAGATGTCCATGTCAAGCTCCATTCTTACAAGGTCAAAGAAGCTATCCTCCAAGAATCCAGAAAGAAAGACTCCATCACCTTTTGAGGCTTGCGATGTGTCCTATTTCAAGACTTGGCGCAGGCGACCCTGCAAAGATATCAATTCTTCAGGCCTCTCACGGAGAAGCTCCGACAGGTCCAAATAAGATATAGGTGGACTTATCCCTTCAGGCTAGCATTCGAATATAAAAACAGACAGCAGTACGTTACAGAGCTCAAAGACGGTTTGGAGCTCCTCGCGATTCCAATGCCGGACGATGAGGCGTTGAGCTCACAGTCCAGTAGAAATGTCCCCTCTCGGTCCAATTCCACAAAATGGGAAACAGTTCCTAAAGGGCGTTCATCCTGATTCACGGACAGCGGTGGGGAAGGAAGGTTTGCCTGGAAATAGATATTCACGAGGAGGCCAGATACTGGTAAATGGGATGGAAAGGACCCACAGCACATGTGTTGATCAAAGGGCAGGAGGACTACATTTTGAGCAAACTTTAACCCATGTCGGCCTACAATACGAATGCTATTAACAAAGACCGAGCACGTGTTTGGACTGAACAATGCCTATGGGGGCCCACACGACGACGAGAAGTGGTCGACCTCTTTGTAACACAGAACTCAGGAACGCACAAACCTTTGAGGCCGATGGACAAGAGGCGACCCATAGACCACAGCAGACGAGAGAGCAAGGGAGCTGGGAAAGGGTATAATATACCCCACATATCCCAGGAGTGATCGAGAAGCGTACAACAAGAACTCCCGCCTCAACGGCATTAGGTTACGTTGGACAGAGCTACTGAGACAGCAGGAGGGACGGGCGAGGGCCGGAACCCCGGCCTGCCGATTCTCGCGAGACCGGTCGCACCAGCAGGACACGTGAGGGTCCTGGGGACGAACATTTTTAATTGTTTTGGTTATATTTTTACATTTAAAGGGAGGATTCGGGTGGAGGGGGGGTTGGTGGAGAAGCAGATGGAGGGGGGGAGAGTCACTCCTACGTCACATGGCGATCTATAATGCTGAAGGAGTAAGGACATTGGTGATGAGTTACGGGCAGGGAAGGGAACAATGGAATTTCCAGGGGGGCACTGGGCGCAGGGATGCCTCATAAGATGATATCCGTCACTACGTGGAATGTGAAGGGCCTGAACTCGCCGACCAAGCGGCAAAGAATTTGGAAGTACCTGGAGGACCATCAATTCGATGTGGTGGCGCTCCAAGAGACGCATCTTAAAAGGTCGGAAGAGTTGAGGCTTAGACACAAAAATTATTCACTTATATACAAGTCATCCACTGAAACAATGCACAATGGGGTAGCATTAATGTTTCACACCCACGTTAAATTTCAGACGGAAGGCATCCAGATGGACAAAGACGGACAGGTGGTAATGGAAAGCTCATGGGTCGATCAGTGAAATTTGTTTCGGCCTATGTCCCTAATTCAGGACAAGCGACATTTGTCAAGTCACTACTGAACATGGTGAGTGGATTTGCCGACAGTCTCATAATTGTAATGGGGGACTTTAACCTTACTTGGCATCCTACAGACGATAGCTCTCACAGGTCCACGGGAGGCAGTTTCCCTAAATCAAGCCTTTTTGAACCTGGGGTTCTTTGACGCATGAAGATTTCTCAATTCCTCCGTCAAAGATTACACATACTACTCACATGCTCATCACACTTACGCCAGAATCAACTACATCTTTAAGTCGCAAGACCTACAAGGCACCCTCCAGGGCACTAAGATCCTTCCTATCTCTCTTTCTGACCATAGTCCCGTGACAGCGGGCCTGGATTGGGGTGGCAAGACGCAGGGATTCACGAAATGGTATTTCCCCGCCTCACTGACGCGAAACAAGGTGCACCGCGACGAACTAGGGCTAGCAAATAAAGACTTTTTCATACAAATGACCAAGGTGACATCTCCCCAGAACAATTGGGACGCTTTTAAGGTGGTCATTCGAGGGAAGTGTATAGCAATGGTATCAGCATTAAAATAAGGAAAGAGCAAAGGAGCGGGAGGACCTGGGGGCGGCACTATCCCAAGTAGAAAGGGAATACAAAAGAACTCCACACTCAGCCTTAAGTGCCAGCTGGGCTCCCTCAAAGGGAAACTAGGGGCAATCTACACAAACAGAGCTGAATTCACCCTGCTCCGTCTTCACCGGAGTGCCTACACACAGGAGAATAAGGTGAGCATGCATCTGGCAAGGCAGCTTAGGGAAAAAAGGACGAGGGAGTTTATTGGAGGAATTCACAAAGAGGGGGGAGGTTAGAATTAGATGACAGGGGTAAAGCCGCTCTGTTCGGCGCCTTTTACCAAGATCTCTATAAAGCAACGCCCCCCGACCTTATGGCACAGATAGAATATTTAGACTCACCCGCTCTCCCTACGATCTCAGAAACCTGGGGAGACCAGCTGGACGCTCCAATCTCTGAAGAGGAAGTGCGACTCTCAATCGGAGCGCTTAAACCTCATAAGTCCCCAGGGACGGACGGCCTAACAGCCCTCTTTTACAAGACGCACACTTCCGAACTATTGCCCCATCTGACAGCCCTATTTAATGACATAGCTACGAGACAGGCGGTAGCCCCCACCATGGCAGAGGCACTCATCACTGTAATCCCAAAGCCGGGGAAGAACCTGCATCATTGCACCCCATCTAGACCGATAGCTCTCTTAAACCTCAACGCTAAGCTTTACTCTGCCATTTTAGAGACCCGTTTAGAAAATCTTCTCCCTGACATTATCCATCCGGACCAGTCCAGTTTTATAAAACGGAGATAGACACATGAAAACATCCGCAGGACACTCCATCTTATCGAAAAAGCCAACAAGTTCAAGATTCCAGCGATAGTGCTGGGTTTGGACGCGGAAAAAGCCTTTGACAGGGTGGATTGGCATTTTCTGTTTCTTACCCTGGAGAGGTTTGGCTTTGGGGATAGGTTTCTACGAATGGTACGAGCCAATTATTTAAGCCCATGCTCTAGAGTTCAGGTTAATGGGGTGAGATTGGCCTTCTTTGAGCTGGGACGAGGAACGAGGTGGGGGTGCCCTTTGTCCACATTGCTGTTCGCTCTGAGTATCAAGCCGCTGGTGGCCAGACTTGGGGCGAATCCGGACATTCAAGGGCTTAGGTTTGTGGGTGATTAACATAAGGTGACACTATTTGCGAACGACATGCTGTTAACCCTCCCGGCTCCTAGAATGTCCCTCCGAGCATTACAACTGGTTTGAACAACATTTGAGGGAGTGGCAGGCTTCTGGTTCAACTTTTCTAAATCTTTGATACTTAACACTATCAGAGGGGAGAGGCTACTAATACAGGAGGAATCTCCATTTGCATGGGCTAAGCACAGCTTAACTTACTTAGGAATTCATATCACCCCATGTATAGTGGGACTATTCCAGGCGAACTTCCCTCCCCTACTTTGATAGGTAAAACAGGAACTACAGCGATGGAAACCCCTGTTCATTTCGTGGCTGGACAGGATCCATGCAGTCAAAATGACCCTTCTCCCAAAACTACTCTACCTGTTCCAGGCACTCCCAATAGAACTATGTGACGGGACACTAAGGGCGGCTCAAGGGGCACCGGAAAGCACTGACTGGTGGACTCCCGTGTCACGGGCTTCTAACCTTTTCCCCTCTCAACAGGACGAGTGGGCATCGGAGATCGAAGATCACCTCCTATTAGCCCCGGCAGTGCCCTTTAACTGGGAAGCTCCGCAACCCCAAGGACCGCCCTTAGATGACGTCACGGAGCACGGGTCACCAAAAAGGGGAGGAACCAGGAAGTCGACGGACGGCGATTCCAGGAGGAGAGACGGAGACGAGTAGAGAGAGGAGAGAGACGAAGATTCGGACGAGACCAGAAGGCGAGAGCAGGAGGAGAAAAGAGGAACGAGAGACGAGAGGACCATCGGCTACGGATACGGCGAAGCACCCGGCTACGGATACGGCCAAGCGCCCAGCCACGTTCCCAGGGGAGGAGCGTGGCTTGGACAGGTACGGGACCGGGTAGCGGGTTGGATAGGGAGGAGGGAGTGGCCGCGCTAAACCGACCGCTTCTTGTGTACATCCCCTTGCTGTTTTTCCTTAGTTAAACCCTCACCTTTTTCTAGACACTCGAGTAAACGTTTTTGTGTTACACTAAAGGTGAATCCTCACTCCCTGGCCCTGGTGATAGGCGCAGCTCGCCTCTATAGCAAACCCAATACCGTCCCTTATTCTTTTCTTCTGGGGGAATACCGGGAGACGACCCAGAGACGAGAGAGGAGGCGGATCCAGAGGACCCGACGAGCCAAGAGGCCCCCGGAGCTCGGAACAGGAATTCGGTCTCCGATTCTCAGCTACATCCGGAAGGATGGTAGGGTGCGGTTACCCTTCCACGTGTTAAGGAGACCGAGAGATGAGGGAGGGATAGCTCTCCCAGACATTGAGTTCTATTATAAGACAGCACAGTTAAGGGTTATCACAGAATGTTCCATGCGGGAATCGGACAAGCACTGGCTCCACATGGATCGGGCCACTGTGGGCAGGACAATTTGGAATGTGCTGTGGAAAGCCAAAAAGGACAGGCTGGCTAATGCATACCTTAGCACCCCTACCAGGACCACACTTGGGACGAGGTAAATAGGAGCAGGCGCTGGACCTCTTTTCCATCTCCCTATATCCCTATACACTTTAATCCGGACTTCCCCCGGCGCTCAAAGAAGGGCCATTTGACGCATGGCGAGAGGGAGGTTGTGAGGTGATTTCCGATTTATTTCACAACCATGATATTCTCTCTTTTGAGAATTGCCAATGGGCTTTTGGGGGTACCGTCCTCAGAGCACTTTCACTACCTGCAACTTAAACATTGGGCACTACACCCACAGGTTAGAAAAGCAGCAACTAGAGACCTGACCCCGATAGAAAACCTAGTGCGGAAAGCGAGTTCGACCAAGGGCACAATCTCCTTTTTATACAAGCTACTGGTTTCTACTACGATCGCACCACAGCCTCGATACAAATCAACATGGGAACAGACCCTAGGACGGGAGACTACTGAAGGGGAATGGAAACACTTATGGTCAGACTAAATTCAACCACTCCCTCGATTTGAGACAGGCACATTACAAAATCTTATTCGATTGGTACCTAGTACCTGCCAAACTTAGGCATATTTTCCCACTCACTTCAGATCTGCGCTGGAGAGGGTGGGGGGTCCTTGGGGATTTCCGCTATATTTGGTGGGACTGCCCGAAAATCAGACCATTCTGGGAAGCAATCCTGGCCCAAATGAAAGATATGTTAGGATACCCGGTCCCGAACTCTGTAGAGACGATCGTACGGGGCCTTAGAGATATCGCACTAGAACATCAAACGAAGGCAGACAAGGCAATTATGTGGGCATGTTTGGGAGCGGCTAAAAAGGCGATAGCAGCTAATTGGAAGAAAAAAGAGGCACCCATACTGGCCCAGTGGCACTCTCGCTTACGGAAAATACAATGGAGTGCATAGCGGACATTTTTAGGAACGAATATAAGAATTTTGAGTATGAGTGGGGGCCACTGGTGTCATACCTCACAAAAAGGCTCCCGTTAGCAGTCTGTCCACCTACACTGAGGGAGATTCACCTGTTCCAATTTTAGGCTTGATAATGGGATTCAGCAGATAACCTTTGATGATTAACGGACTGTCACTCATGCGACATCCCACGAACACAATGTATTCCACTGGTCAGATTTACGTAGTAGCAGGGGAGGGGTGGTTCTGCTTCTCCACCACTGGGAGGGGTAAGGGGAGGGGGGGTTCGGAGTTAGGGTTGTTAGTTCGTTGTATTTTTTCTTGATAATTGCCTCGGCATTAAGGGCTACTGATGAGCTGCACTGGTCAATCATTCCAAAATGGTAAGACACTGTATTAGAATTAGATATGATTAGCTATCGGAATGTTGAGAGGGCTACTAGCCCAGAATGTTTGGAATTGTGCTTATATCTAAATGCCAATAAATATTTGACAAAAAAAAGACTCCAGTGGAGAGGCCAAGGGTCTGATTAAATCACTATCTGCGTTTTGGTAATTTCACAGCGTCATATAGGAATTTCGCAATCCGAGTCAGCTCGA
The DNA here is from genome assembly GCF_964204655.1 of Triturus cristatus. Classification (NCBI taxonomy): domain Eukaryota; kingdom Metazoa; phylum Chordata; class Amphibia; order Caudata; family Salamandridae; genus Triturus; species Triturus cristatus. The sequence continues at coordinate 424,377,184 of NC_140591.1, forward strand.
GGAGCGAGGATGGAACTGGAAATAGTTCCAGTCCCGACACTGCTGCAACTGGAGTGGATGTCTGGACCAACATCATTATGAGCCCAGAAACAGATCCGGAGGGGGTAGTCCGTGACTGGGAGGGAACCCTGACAGGAGACCGAGTGGAGACCCTTGCGGCTCCATGGGTATGAAGGCACTTCATAGGGAGCTACTAGAGCTGTGAAAATCTGCTCGCTGTCCTACTTAAAGGGTTCACCCAGCTGTGGAGTCAACGGCTAGGGAACTCAAGGCGTGCTGAATCCAGCTGTGGAGTCAGATCTTGGTGTGTCATCTTTGGGATTTCTTGTCTGGTTTTGAGAGGCAATAAGGGATCAAATGTATTATACTTTGACTTACCTGAAGACTTCAAACGGAAATGGGACCGACCTTTTTACAGAGAGCAAGAACAGGAAAACTGCTTCAAATTCAACCTCTTCTTATGTTCAGCAATGTAGAACTTCACTTTCCACAACCTGATTGCCTTTGGGTGCATGACAGCACATTTTCACACAACGTAGTGTCGTAACTAGAGCCACAGCACCAGAAACAAGTCATTAGGGTCACAACTGCGTCCCTGCAGTTACGGCATGGTTTGGAACTTGTCGTTTTGTGGGAAACATCTTTCCTAGCACATGGTCTGAGAATTGTTCTCAAGAGTCGTTGGAAGGTTGGACAGATAGCGAGTGGGGCTCAAGATCCATGATGAAGGGGGCCAAATGAAAGAAACTGATGTCAGAATCCTGGGCAAGCCCCTATTGATATTCTGAAAGATAGTCCATAAGTTTTATGGTTCAATTTTTTTCACCACTTCAAGTACTGTGGAAATTCTTGACTGAAATATGTACTTCACAACTGCAGATCCCACCGCAGACAGCCAGCACATGTTTTGACTATAAAGAGACTTTTTCAAAGCTTGAAGTAATTCAAGATAGAGTATAAGTCTGAAGTACTTCTAGACATATGAACCATTGGTATATAGATCTTTCGTGGATGCTTAAACAGAAATTCAGACCACAAGAATAGTCCTCCAGACAGAGCATAGTATGTCCAACCATCAAACTACTTGGAGCCTTTACATCATACAAACATATAAAGCCTGTAGGAACTGGTGTATCGTGACTGAAAATTGCCTAGATGTTGCTGCCATCCAATTCAGCAAGAATATTCAACATGCCATGATAAGTTCCAAAATCAAGTCAAAACGGTCTTAGTTCAGCGTCCCTAAGTTGGAAGGTTGTGAAATAATTTTGACAGCAATAAGTACTCAAATAGAAGCTGTTGGATATAATCTCATCAGCATGACATTCAACCATTTGGTTCATCCTAAGATGTCAAGCAACTGATCTGTCAAACAGAGAGAAAACTTTCCCTTTCTTTGTTCAAATCTTTTCAGGGTAAAATGCATTTTAGATAAATCTCCTATGGAGATGTGCACCATCTTCAACCAGAGATTCAGGCTATGTGGGATTCAGAGGTTTTTGCTTCCAAAGTGAGAGCATTGTTGAGATTCACAGGTCACTACAGGAGCTTGATGGTGATAGTTGGCCCAATGGGCTGAAAGAAGGCGACAAAAAAGATAATTTATACATTTAAGTGCTTGGAGGCATGTAAGAAGCTGAAACTGGCCCTGTGGAAAACATCAGTGAACTCCTGAACATGGAAAGAGACACTGCTGACAACGAAGTTGGAGCTGTGTTGGCTTGGCTTAACTTGAAGACAAATGTAGATCGTGCCGACTTCATCATTTGTTTCACAAAGAATTGAAAATGGGCCTACAAGTGTGAAGTACTCAGCAATTGTCTGGGCACTGAATAGATTCTGCTTTTACTGCTTTTGCGACCAATTTCACCATCCCCCAAAACAATAGAACACAGACTCATTAAGTAACTTAATGCTTTGAAGGAAGACAATCTTAATATTACAAGATAATTCATTGCCATGCAGGTTTTGCACTCTGATATAAAGGTGGGTAAGAAACTTCATAGAGCGGGTTGTGCCAGGGGTCTGTTTTGGCCCCAAGAGCTAAAGCACAATCGGAGTAATCACAAGATCTGAGATCACAGAACAAATGAAAAGTAAAAATACGATAAAAACCTAAATCTAGCAACTTGGGATGTCAGGCCTGTGCCATCTCACAGCTTGGAGTGGACATTTTCTGCTTTCCCCCTTCTCTAGTGTAGAAGTCTAGAAAAATATCTGCAACGTTCGTCCCTGCTCTGGGTGCCTAGGCGTTACAATCCTTAAGTACTGGCCCCTCTCACATCCATGAAGAAGAGGTGTGTAAATGCGCATGTGTTTCTGTCGTTCCAGTACCATGTACCTGTATAGAAGTACCAGACACTAACTGCTCATGTTTCAGAGCATTTCCTTAATCACTACCACCCCTTGTCAACAGCATGTGCACCATGATCCTCTAACAATCAGCCAAAGTGCATCACACATTATCATTCTTCATCTATGATGGCTCAATATCTAACAAGGGGTAAGACTCAACCTTGCCATTGACAGAAGGTCCGATAGATGCATTCCCAAAGACCATGTGACATTAAGGGAAAACAGGGACTTTCCATGCACGAGAACAGAACGAATTCTAGGATCTTGCCTTATGGGGTTAGGAAGGCACTGGCCGTAGAAATAGCTTTCAGGGAAGGAGGAGGTAGGATATCACTTTTCAAATGCACACTACAACGTTTGGGTCTGGCGACTTGGGAGGGGTGCATGGGCTAGACAGCTTGTCTGCAGGCTGGCTTCCTGTGTATTAAAAGTGAGAGTACTAGATATCAGCTCATTGTCATGTTGCTCTACATCTGTTCTGTGAAACTCCTCTCGAGATTTGTGCTATTTCCTTGTGCTGGCTGTGGGTATCCTTGATACTTCTGTCCCATAGGTGCAGGCTATATCAACTTCAGGAATCTCCTCTCTGTCTCCCTGAATACAGTGATGTGTATGTACCTGTATGTCAGATCATACCATTGTATCTGCTATTTCCACATCTCCCATGTCTTTGACAGCTGCAGTGTTGCACAGTCAGTGGCAGCACAGGGCCAGTGGTAGGAGGTGTAGATGCGACAGTATGTGACAGTAGATAGGACAATTCCTATGGGTAAAACCTTTTATGTTCTTCAGTTTTATTTAAAAGGCAATTTGGCTTTTGGAGCCTCAAACATAAAACATTCTTAATTTATTTTTAACACAAAAAATAACAAATAGAGAAAATAGGGTAAATAACAAATATAAATCAAATATGGCAAAACGGTATGCAATATGAAGCTTTTCTTGCAGGTCCTCTGCATCAATGTTGTCCATGAAGTGGCATTTCATTAATTAGTTCTTGGTGTGGGAGATTGATGGTATTAATATGCATTTCAAGCTACACCATGTTAGTGTTTCCGAGAAGAATGAGATCCCATGGCTGGGGTGTACCAATGGCAATGTGATCAGTGACTCCAATATATGTATGTCCTGTCCCCTCTGATTTGCACCCTGTCTATTTTGCAATACACATTTGTGGAACACCTCTGCATTCAGTAGGGCTCTATTCAGAATATAAGCACCTTGTTACTAAATGTGGTATACAATTTTATTTTAAATCATACGGGTATTATGTTTTTTGTTGTTGATGGAAGTACACCCATGCTATTTGTGCGTTTTAAAATTTGCAGGTGTTGCAGTCTACCTGTTTAGGATATGCCTGAAGTGCTAGAGTACTTTATCTTGTTTTTGAATGCATGTTTGCAGTGTGGTCGTTTTTTAGCAGGTGCGGTCATGGAAACATGATTGTAAATGCTAGTCTCCAGTAGGTTTTGGCAAAAATGGAGTCAGTTTAAACTTCTGGGTGGTTCGCTTAATGTATACTTTACATTTGCGAAGACAATAACCTCCATCTACAAAATCTTTGGGGATTGAGCCTTTTCTAGATTGAACCATATGTGGTCAATTATGGCATGGAAAATTATTATTTTATCCTTAATCAAGGTAGGAAGGCTGGTCATTCCAATTTTTGACTAAAAGCACTGGGGCAGCACCACCTTCCTTGTGTGGCTGATTGCAAACTGCTGGTGTTCACTGGAAAGATGGTGAACCCCTGGTGGCTTATACTTGGGGTTCTTTACTTCCTCTCCCAACTTGGGAAGGAAAAACATTCACCCTTTGACGAGTATTAGCATGGACTTCAATCAGGGTCTTTAAAAAAAAAATCCTTATTAAGATTAGAACATTTTAAACATTCCTCTTTAAAAACATTAACAGAATGAAAATTGTCAAAAAAAATTTGGCTGTAGCCCTTAGACCATCCCCACTACATGTATCGCACCACCACCATTCGCAGTCTCACTTCATATGTTACATGTCAAAAGGAAATGGGTGGAGAGCATACAGTTACAGATTGAGCACAACATCTAAATTATACACAATGCTGACCATCATTCAGGCCCTATATTGACACCTCAAATCTCATTACATTAACAACACTTCAGTCTCGTCAATGAAAGGGGAGCCGGTACAGTTGTACCATAGATCTCCTTCCATATGTTTTCAGATTCAGCAATTATATAGAGGGAAAAGTTCAATTTCTAATAATTGGAAAGTAATAGTTCTTGATCCAGGGACAGCTGCAATGCCCTGCTAGGGTCACTAAGGAATATAGAAGGACAGTACTCGAAGATCAGAGAATTACATGCTCATAACAGATATACGCATAAACATCTGCCAGATATATACACCAATAAAGACTGTGGAAAGCACACATCTGACCTCATGGGTAACTATCTGAAGGTCTCTGTACTCTCCTCCTGCACTACTAACCCAGTAACGACAGATAGTGTGCAAATTTGTTCTGTACGTCTCCATCAAGATAGTTACTGTTCCTATTTATTAGGCGTTATTGTTGCCAAATGCAAGATCTGTTTCGTGGCAACTAACTGTCTGAAGGAGCTCTGCTCCGATGAAAACTTTGCAACACCATTTAGACCTCAAGAGAAATTAGAAGGGAGATTTATTTTGGTCCTGCAAGGTGGTCTTCTCCATAAAACACTTGCTGGAGTAATCATGCCTGCAATATTTCAAGTCCTATGACATCCCCTTTGATGAATCTGAGGAAATGAATAGCCAACAAAAACTCAACAGAAGCTTGTGGACCATAAGGTATATCATTTTAAATATTAAACACTTCTTGGCTAGCAAAGGTGTCACTGTTATCCTTCAAATTATGCCCCAGTTGTCCTGCGAGTTACATAACACAATTTCATAGGCTAAACACAGCAGGTTTCTTGTTCTATAACTTGGCTGATTTAGCAGGCAAAAGTATCATATGGAAACGCACTAGTAGAACCGTTCTTTTTTATGTTTTTTTTAGATGACTTTTTTGGAGAGGGATATATTCATGTCATTACATAATTTGTATACAACTGGCTTGTGACATAGAACTCTTGCATTTGTTGAGGCAGTTCAACACTAAAAATCATTTCGCTCCCCAATGAAAGTCTCTTTTGTAGGTCAAGAATCTTATAGTGGTTAGTCAGGATCTGCCTTTATATGAGATGGGACTGCACTCAAGGTGTGCCGCATCACTGTAAGGGGACATTAATCACAGAAGAGTCAATGTATGATGGGAATGTCTTGTTGAATAGGGAAGTTTTCATTTTTTTCTTGAACAATGGCAGAATCGAAGATTCAAGAAATTAGGTAGCAGTGAATTCCATACACTGCTTCTTGCGGGAAAAGCTGGTCTGACTGACCACCGGGTGAATTCAATATGATAAGTTAAATAGACCAACGGAATTTGACTTTGCCCATTAGCAGATGTTGAAATAAGTGTTTCAACCATGGCTGAGATTTGGTGACTGAAAGTTAGACTTTCTTTGAGCCATATTACTAGACTGCTTACTTACTACCTGTGTAGGTGATGAGATGGCTCCTAGCTCTAAAGGCCGGGTGATTGGCATGCAGTTTTTATGGTCTGGCTGGACAGCGCAGTATCACAATAGAGGAACTTTGGTTCCGCCCACATGTTGAGAGCCAGGAGTACATGTTTTGATTGGGCAGAAGCTGTGTGCTTCCCCAAAAACCTGCTTTTGTTTATTTATCCACTGTAAGAAAGTGCCCTCTTTTTGCATGGGTGCCCCTACTTATTGCTAAACTGCTGATGTACTTTGACTGAGTGTGCCCTGGGCTCCTGCCAAACAGGTACCCAGGGCCTATGTTCTTTCCCTAAAACTGCACAGAAAACAAAACCCAATTGGCAATCTCTTCCCACAGATCAGCCCCTTGTAAATGTCACCACAGGTACCAAGGGCACTGTGGCCAGGGAAGCCGTCTAATGGCTGCAGCACTTATTTTGCCACCCTTAGAGGCCCTGTACCTTTACACACATACACTGCCTTTGCAGGCTGAGTGTTTTGGTGCAGAACAAAGTGAAGAGTCGACATAGCCCACATCCCTGTGTGTCATGCCTACAACCCACTGCCCTGGCATAGATCAGCCACCCCTCTAGCTGGGTGCACTATACCAGTGGTGAGGGTAAAGGTGCACGAGTTCTTTACCCCTGTAGTGTCTAAGTCAATTCTTAGACATTGTAAGTGCAGTAATGCCATTAGGAGTATATGGTGCTGGGAGTTTGTCATTACGAACTCCACAGTACCATAATGGCTTTACTGAACACTGGGAAGTTTGGTATCAAACCTCTAAGCACATTAAAGCCACACTGATGCCAGTGTGGGATTTAATGAAAAATGCACACAGAGAGATGAGTGGCTGCTCACCAGCTGCCACCACCAAACATCTTTCTGGACCCCTGGGTCGAGAGCATGCTGCTCTCGGGGTCTGAAACAATGCACATCCTGGGACGAGGTACCAAGCCTCCTTCCCCAAGATGGGTAGGGTCCACGAAGTGGGAAGCATCAAAGGCTTGCCGCCTTTATGAGCTTCCCCAGGCCTTTTGCTGCTTTCAGCAACTGGCTCCCACCGGTTCTGACCCCTGCTTTGGGTGGGAAAATCAAATGAGGAAGGAAGGTGTGCCTACCTTTGCCAATCCCACCCCTCAGGTGGGGAAGGCAAGGTGAAGCACAACTCTCAGTCCCCGCCATCTTGCAGATGGGGGAAAGAAACCATCCAGGGTGAGGCATATGTTCCCTTCCCACTGGAGGGTGGCATAATAGGGGGAGTACTCACCCCAAGGAAGGGTCCCATTGGTCCCAACCTTTACTTACCTGTAATGCCCCTAAATCTAGTATTGAGGGGCACCCCTGAACCTTGCCTCCTCAGACAAGAACCGACTAAGAAGAAGGACCGAAGAAGCCGTGCTAAAGCTAAGAAGAGGAGGACGCCCACTGACTTGGCCCCAGCCCTACCGGCCTGCCCCCACATCAAACCTGCAAAAGCGAAATCCCGGTGTGTCCAGCAACCAGCAGCCTCAAGAACCCAATGTACCTGCCCTGCCTTCCACCCCAAAGACTTTGCCTCCCGTGAACACCTTATTTGTTCACCTACAGACTCTGGCCACATCGACGAGTCTGCAACACTCTGCACCCGACAACCACGGCCCAAGTTCGAGTGGCCCAACACCACGAGGAGGTCCCCCCCCCCCCCCCGGTGATTCTGACATGTTATGTTAAACTGATTTTATAATGCACACCGCTACCCAAAAAGGGTTTCCCAGCGCAGGAGATCTGGTGATCTCTGATCTACCTCGACCCTCTCCATGACGCCTGCAGTCTCTTTCTGGAGGATCCCCCGACTGCGACCAGTGGTGGTATGAAAACCCGGCACCTAAAGACACACCTGCACCTGAAGTCCCATGGCCTTGGGTGGCCCAACCAACGGTGTCCCAGCATCACCAGGCATCCCAACTTACCTCTCCAATCGGTGGTCACCTCCAGAAGATCTTCATCCCCGAGCCTGCAGTCTTTGTCAAAACCGGAGAATCCCCATTGAAACCAACAGGGCACTCGGCACCAAGCCAGCACCCTGCACCCAACCGCCCCTGCGTCGCTGCAGGTGTACTTTGGGTGATAACTAGGATCCCCTTTGCCCTGAGCCTAACACCAGGAGCTTTGCTCCCACAACCCTGTTGCCTGCCCGTGGGCAGCCACCAACAGGAGGCCGGCCCCCTGTCCCCCATTGGATAACATGAGCCTCAGCACTCTGCACCCGGCCACCCTAGTGCCGGGTGCAGAGTGAGCTGAGGGTGCTTTGAGAGTGCATCCTTGACCTTGGGGGAATCCTTGTTCTAACCCTAGAAACTCAACCCCAAAGACGGAGTACTTACCTGTTAACCAATTCCTTCATTTCTCTCCATAGGAATACATTGACTGCTTTCCCTTGAAAAAAAATTTAAGTGTGGAGTTGAATTGTATGGAAACTTGAAAACCAAACTGTGCAAAACTGATTTTACTTATCTTTTCTCTAGGAAATGTCCCAGTGTGATATTTAGGCTTATCACACTGAGTAGAAAAGGCAACTTAAAAGTACTCCGAAAAGTAACTGAAAAGTAATCTGAAAAGTAATTTCGACATTTTAAACTTACCTGTAATTCAGTCAATTGTATTTGAACCTGCATTCACTTGTAAAACATTGCATAAGATTTTGCAAAGCATTTCTTTCACTTACCTGTGCCAGGCTGGCTTGGTTCTAGAAATAAAATAACTTAATATTTTTCTACAAACAAAACTGGTTTGAGTTCAGACTTTGAGTGTGTGACATGCTGATTGAGTGTGCACAACACTACCCTCTGATAAAGCCTTACTGCTTGCCCATACTACCACAAATTTACCTCTGCCTACCTTTGGGGTTCCACTGGACTCTGTGCACACTATACCTCATTTTGGTATAGTATATACAAAGCCAGCTCCCTACATCCACCTCCTGAGCTCGAACTTTCTGGGACACAATCAAGACATTGTAAAGCTACTGAACTGTCTTAGAAAACTAGATAATTTATGGTGTTTTTTCCCTGGCATCACCACAGATGGGAGGGCAGTCATACCACATGGATGTTTAGGTCTGGCTTGACAGAATTCCCCCTGGATATTCCTAGGGTTGGAGGTTGACCAATCCCCGGTCTGCTTTATACAGACAGCACTGTTTTAATTGCATGGACTGCCAGGGGGTTACAGCGACTTTTAGATCTTTTTTATTGATTTTATGACTAGTCTTGATTTGTCCATCAATTTCTCCAAATCACAAGTGATGATGCTTGGCCCGTCTAAGACTAAAACTATGACATTTGTGGTAGAGGGTCACCACATTGGCCAGGTTGATAATTTTCGATATTGGAGCGTCCAATTGGACTCTTGCCTTAATTGGCACCCATTAATAAATTACAATTTATTGGCTTTTATGCATAGTATAGTAGATTTTTCCCGTCGGTTAGGGCGCACCCACATACAGACAGTTTTGGATATTTTTAAGGCTAAATATCGCCCGATAGTCAGTTATGGTTGTGGGATTTTGGGCTATGGGTCTGTTGCTACAATTCAAATAGCTGAAAAGAAGTTCCTAAGGGGGCTCTATGGGGTTCCACAATCTACAACTTCTGAGGCAGTCCATGAAGAGTTGGGCATGGGCTAGGTTATATATTTTATTTGTCTTTACCCTTTTTTGCTTTGGCTCTAGATTTGGACGAAGGGAGAGTTGGGACTTAGCCTGATCGTGCAAGATTTCATGGATTTGAACAACGTATTGCAAATTACCTGGCTGCATTATGTCTTCACCCATATGAAAACTTTAGGGAGACTTGAGCTTTATACTGACCCACGTTGCATTGTTAAAACTGATTACATGTGGGTTAAACAAATGCTTAGAGACAAGATGGTAGCAGAAAATGAGGCACTAGCCCTGAACAAGCATTCAGTACGCCATGCGATGTTAGTAGAAACTGAGTTGTCTGGAACCTTATCTTACCCAAGACATGTCTAGCTACCATTTAAGACTATTGACCTTTTTTAGGCTTAATTTATTCCTGCGACTTTTGTCCTTTAATCACGCTTGTTATAAGGATTCCATGCTGCCTCATTGCGAATGCGACAATGTCTCTATTAGCGATACCTTGCGCACAGTTATGATTTGCCCTAGGTATAATAATTTGCGCTATAAATTCATATGGTCAATTTTTGATGTCCATGAATTTCAATCAAGTGAGACCTGTGTTATTGTTTTTACAGTTCTTAACTACCCCCACAGTATGTTATTTTTTATCATGGTATCTTTCTGGTGTTTTAAAGCAAGTTAAACTGTGATTCATGTTGATGTCATCATGTATGTACTGTAGAACACTGTGTATGACTTACGATTATATTTCTAAAATCGAATAAAGTATATTGATGATGATGACAGTGCAACTGTCACATAACCTTTTAACCTCCACCAATTATATACTACAATTCTTTGCTTCCACACAAATACCTATCCATTCCCATGCTATTTATTTTAATGCTTCACATAACCATACAACATTCCTTTAAAGCCAGAGCTATTGGCATTGCCACTGCTTGCCTGAAAGACCTCTTTCATTAGGTATTTCAGCCTTGTAGCCAATTCAGGCATGCATCGTCCTCCTTCGTGTATGCATGTGATATTTATATAGCAAGAACTTTGCTGAAAGCCAGCAGATTGTTGTAGAGGGTCAACGCAGAATACAGAGTGACTCTACATCAGTGCAGGATTCAGAGAGGAAGTGGACTATTTAGCGTGTCGTGATTTTTCTTTTCTACAGGTAGAACTTCGGCTCTTCTATAAACTGAAGAAGGGTAAGAAGTTGTCCTGATTGATGCTTACATTTCGTTCCACTGGGTGTACAGGTGGAGACCTGCAACAACGTGGTTTCGTTTTTTGTACTTGTGTGTTTCCTGACTGTACGTGCGCCAGTAGTGACTGCGAGCTTGTAAGTGAGAAGAGGAGGGTCAACCGTCCGTGATGGCTTTGTAGATGAGGCAGCCTGCTTTGAAGGGGCTGGCAATGGGAGCCAGGAGTTCCAGGGGTCTCCAACCTTTCCTGCAGCAAGAGCTACTTCTGATCACTGAAAACCAGCCTGAGCTACTGGCAAATATATGGATCTGATATGGATCCACTAAGGCCAAATAACTTAAACACTGCCCCGGAGGACAGTCCTGCTCCAGTGAGCATAAAGCATTAATGCCACAAGAGTTGTATCTCATAAGGTTTATATTGGAGTCAGAGGATCAATTTTGTCCATTTGCTCTCGAGACAAAGTAAGAGAGAGAGAAAGCATAAAAGAGGAAATAAAATAGAAAAAAGTGGGCGAAGTAAGGAAAGGAAGAGAGAAAGACCGACAAAGGAGAGAATGACAGAAGGAGAGAAAAGGGCAGGTGAGAAAGAAACAATTAGACAGAAAGAAGCAAAGACAGGGAGAGAGAGAACAGAAAAAGAAAAATGAGATTAAGGAAGAAATACATTTTAAAAAGGAAGAATAAAGAAATAAATAGTGAAAGGAGAACACAAACAAGAAGTAGAAACACAAAGAAGAAAAAGCAAGATAGAAAGAAAAAAGAGAACGAACTAGAAAGAACGAGGAAAGGAAGACAGTAGAGAAAAAGTAGACACAAATATCAAGAGAAAGACAGAATAAAAGATGGGAAGAAAGGAGAAAAATAGAAAATGTACACAAGACAGGAGCAGGGAAAAATGAAAGTAGGATAGAGAATTATAGGAAGAGAGAGAAAGGAAGAAAGAGTGGAGAAAAGAAATTGAGAAATATGAAAGCAAGGAAAAAAGAAACATGGATAAGGAAGCAGAAGAGAGAAAGACAGGAGAAAAAAAAAGAAAGAAAGATTTTTTCAGAAGACAGCACACGGCATGTCCTGCAAAGTATTTTAAAATGCTGCCTTAGCTCTATTTTGTCAAATCCGCTGACAGCAATTGTGTGCCAGCTACTCAAAGACGGCCTACAAGCTACCCACCAGTAGCTGCAATTGACCTTTTGGAAGCCCATACATTGGTCTGTGGTTGATGTGGCCATATTTCTTTAGGGTTTTGATGAGGCGAACTGTGCGGTCTAGGATACTTTGAAGAGGCAGTGGCTCATGGCGTCTAACTACTGAGCTGTGAAAGTATGAGGGCATGAACAGCAGTTCTGAAATTGCTTTCAGTGGGGGGGGGGGATGTTTTCACTTTGTTTAATAGACAGAGATGGTACCATGACAATTTGGTATTCTCTGTGATCTGTTCCTTGAGGGAGAGGTTGCTATTAAGGGTGAGATCGAATGACTTGGGATTTGTCAGAAGTTGGCATTTTAATCATAGCTGCCAAGGTTTCAGATTGCTATGTGCCACATTTTCATAATTTCAGTTTCATTATGAGTGACATTTCTATGACTATGAGTGACAAAATCTCTTCATCACATAGCAAACAAAAAAGGAGAAAGTTGATATACACGAGCCATTGCCAGTTTCCACCAGCCCCCAGACCGGAAATAATTAATTTTTATATTACGTTTCCCCCATCAGTACTGAATGCCGGCCGGCTATGTATCAAGACACTGTTTAATACAGTGTAACATGCCGGGCACAACAGCAGGTTTACATGTCAACAATAGTAACGTCTCTGGGCCCAGCTCGCACTGTCTCTCGAGAGAAGTTGAGTGCACCTCCTGTAGGAGAGAAAAGCGCCTTAGGCAGTGCTGCAGAGGAGCTAAATATGCGTGACAACACATTTTAGTGCGGTGATGAAGGACACCCACTACAACGCGTTACGCTAACGCCTAATGCGTGGCACTTGGCAGGGCTGTTTAATCCATCCAGGTTCCTGTTGTCAAGTGGGGTTTGTACTAGTTATGGCTTTTGTTTATCCACTAGCCACGTGTTCATGAAAAAATTGATGTTGTTGAACTATTGTTATTGGTTACCCAGTCAAATGTTGAGCTGTAAATCTTCTGCATACATTTCAAAATTAATATTTTACATATGGCTAGATCAGCTCGTCCCTACTCAAGCATCCAAAAAGGGGTCAAAAAGTTTATGGACTACTTGATAGTCTTCTCAAATACAAAGTAGAAACATTTATAACCAAAAAAAAGTAATGTGATCTTCCGCCTAAGTCCTATGACTGGACCGGTAGCACGCACAAAAGTTACTAAAACAGAGTTCCACTAGCAATGCTTCTAAAGTGGGTGAAATAGAGTGGGATGATGGGCAAGTAACAAAACGAAATATAATTTATATATATATGCAAGGCAATAGTACATGTCTAACAGTACATACCCAAATTGAGCCGTTGTGAGAACTTCTCCCCTCTCATTTCTTTCTCTTGCTAGTGCTCTCTTCTTTTCAACGTTGGCTAATGTTGGATAGTTCCTGAAGTATAAAGAGATGCATTTTAATTCTTAGACAATCTATTCAACTTTTAGTTGCATGTTTTATTGCCATACATTTTCCCACTGTATTAGCTTTCTGCTTTTATCTCATATACACCCTGCATGTCTTCCTTAAGATTGTAAACTACTTTTTTTTGTATCACGTTAACTATGGTTAATAGCCTACCTTCATCATAGGTAATATATCAATAGGATAATATATTTCTAAGGAAACCAACAAGTACATGTATAACTGGTCCTGTGATGCACTCATTCTCCCTCAAGACTGTGACAGTAAACAAAATACAAGATACCGTTACATAATTTCAATCAAGTTCAAAGTATATGTATCACAGTAGAGTACTTCGTCAGTTGCTGGTGCCAATGTTAATAAATGCAATAATTTACTTTATAAAGTTTAACCATGGTGCCAGTAGTTGCCTCTATGAAATATTTAACGAACTATAATTTTCTGTCAAAAGTGAAACTGAAACGGAAAGCGTCCTATAGAAGAAATCAATAATGCCCTCCCCTGTAAAGATGCTGCCTCACGTAACAGTTGCAATCGGTAAAGGGTTCTGGCCCTTAATCAGTAAGTCTAGGCCAATATATAATCTATACGCCACAAACAATGCCAGTACTGATAGAAATTCACTCAATCAATTCCAACAATCACACATGACACTCATAGTGATTGAAAAAAAGTTAATTAATAAATATTTTATTTTTATATTCAATTATTTTTTTCAAAAGTACGTTAATTCATAATATTGTTTCAATAAACATTATGAACATTAAGTGGACTATACAATAACACAATATTTACAAATTTTCAACAACAAAGACATTACATGACGAACTACACCAAATTTACCAAATCTGAGCACGCTCAAATTCCCTTGAAACTAAGAAAAGAAAAAGGAGAAAGAATGAATGAATGAAAGAACCCAAGGGAAAGGTTTAAAGAAACACCACAGTTAAAATATAAAATACAACACTATCCCAAGGGGAATGTTGGCCAAACAGTACTGTATTCAGGTCGTGCGACCTAAAGTTCAATTAGTTATACATTTTTGTCAACCTGATACTGCACATTTAATATCAGTACTTATTTGGACACAACAAAAAGATCTACGATCGAAGGGAGAAACAAACGAAACACTTAATCGTAACGCACCCTTGCACCAATTGCGAGATGGAGTTCTACAATATTTTTCATAAACGAGTAATCATTCTGTACCTTTCGCGTCTTCTTTTTGGCTGCCGCCGAACGCCTTTCTCTCGTGGAAGCCGACATGTTTGTCATGTATACGGGCGCCTTTATTAGCCGTCACTGTAACGCTCGCGTCATGTGACGTCATCAGTGGGGGCCCCGTGTCATGAGACTTGTTTTTGGATTGGACGAACTTTATTGTGCTGTTACACAAAACATTGCCAGTTGTTCTGCATGTTTTAAGTATTGAAAGTTATACGTGGGCCAACATTGGCACCTATCAGTAACAAGGCTCCAAAAAGGACATTTTCTGTATATTTCATTGCTGTCCTGGGTATTAGGTTGCGTACAGCTGCTCTCTATTATAGATTATAGTAGGAATTTCAAAAAAATAGTAGTGCTTTCCAAAATAGTAATATCGAAAGTATTCAGTCCAACGTGCATTATACTTCTATTTTCAATCAGAATACTCAAGCCTCCATAAATCATAACACAGGTCCATAGTCCAACTTGTGTGGGCGCATCGTGTGATGACCTAAACTGTTAGGGAAGCAAATATTTGTCTATTATTACAAATTGTAAATCTCGGACAGTTCGTTAAGTCCATCGACGGCAGTGTTGTATTTTACAATCAGCATTGCTTCTCTTTGCAACAATGTCCTTTCCATATCACCTCCTCGAAAGTTTATCTCAATTCTAGACAGAATGGTCCATTTCAAATCGTTTGTATTGTGATGTTTTGACAGCCAATGGTTCACCAAGGGCGCATTAGCCACTTTCCTTCAAATTCTGGACATATGCTGGGTAATTCGCTGTCAGGCTTCTTGATTGGTTTTGCCGATGTAGAGTTTTGGACATGGGCTTACAATGCCATAAACTACATTCTTGCTTTTGCAATTTGTGAACAGATCGGGTTTCCACTTAATGTCCTTAAACTCAAAAAGGGCACCTTCCACAGTTTGTGAGCAGCAAGAACAAGTTCCATATTTATGATGTCTTATAATTGGAGGTAGACTCAGTGCAAAAGATACACACTTCATGGAGTAAACCTCCGTTTGCTTTAAAAAAAAGACAAAAGTGTGGGAATCTTTATTGTGCGTGCAGCAGCACAAAAGCCACTCAATAGACACACTCTGAGAACACAACTGAGTCTACCTCCAATCATAGGACATCATAAATGTGGAACTTGTTCTTGCTAATCATTAAGGACATTAAGTGGAAACACCATCACAATACAAACGATTTGAAATGGACCATTCTGTCTAAAATTGAGATAAACTCTTGAGGAGGTGATATGGAAAGGACATTGTTGCAAAGAGAAGCAATGCTGATTGTATACTACAACACTGCCGTCGATGGACTTAACGAACTGTCCAAGATTTACAATTTGTAATAATAGACCATTATCTGCTTCCCAGCTTAGGTCAGCACATGATGCGCCCACACAAGTTTGACTGTGGACCTGTGTTATGATTTATGGACACTTGAGTTTTCTGATTGAAAATAGAATTATACTGCACGTTGGACTGGATACTTTTGATATTACTATTTTGGAAAGCACTACTATTTTTTTAAAATTCCTGCTATAATATATAATAGAGACAAGCTGTACGCAACATAATACAACAGGACAGCAATTAAATATACAGAAAATGTCCTTTTTGGAGCCTTGTTACTGATAGGTACCAATGTTGGCCCACGTATAACTTTAAATACTTAAAACATGCAGAACAACTGGCAATGTTTTGTGTAACGGCACAATAAAGCTTGTCCAATCCAAAAACAAGTCTCATGACACGGGGCTTCCACTGATGGCGTCACATGACGCGAGTGTTACAGTGGCGGCTAATAAAGGCGCCCGTATTCATGACAAACATGTCGGCTTCCACCAGAGAAAGGCAATCAGCAGCAGCCAAAATGAAGACGCGAAAGGTACAGAATGATTCCTCGTTTATGAAAAATATTGTAAAACTCCATCTCGCAATTGGTGCAAGGGTGCATTAGGATGAAGTGTTTCGTTTGTTTCTCCCTTCGCAGATTGATTGTGGATTAGTCATTGTGTAAAGGACCTCACACGAGACATGCCGAGATGGCAACAATCTAGGTATGCAAATGTTTGTTCATATAAGTGGAGGTGTTGCCCTAAGTTATTTGACCTTACCCTGATGGAGTTATTCCTTTGTTTACTTTTTGCAGTTGTGTGCCAGCATTTGACCCGCCTGTTGTCGTTTTTGTAAAATCGTAATTGGACCAATACGTTAATTTTCAAAGGTAAATGAAGCGTTGTTTTAGCTGTTGATAATTCGCCGGGAGTTGTGGTAATGAAGTATGGCCAACTAAAAAAAATAGTTTTTCGACTTCTTTGGTTTTAGTACAACTGACGTTGGTGGCAAAAAAACACTGTGGGGCACAATGCGTGCTTTCACAGAGAACGTATAAGGTAGAGTTTGATTTGTTTAAATAACTAATAGAGGTGTATGGGAGTGCTTGCAAGGTTGAATTGTGTAACACATGCACTTTTTTTTTTTTTTGCAGCTCATCTTCCAGGTCCTGAGGATAACCCGTAAATTAAGATTGGGTTTGAAACGCGTAGACCTTTTTGTTGTGTCCAAATAATACTGATATTAAATGTGGAGTATCAAGTTGACAAAAATGTATAACTAAGTGAACTTTAGGTCGTACGACCTGAATACCATACTGTTTGGCCAACATTCCCCCTGGGATAGTGTTGTATTTTATATTTTAATTGTGGTGTTTCTTTAAACCTTTCCCTTGGGTTCTTTCATTCATTCATTCATTCATTCATTCTTTCTCCTTTTTCTTTTCTTAGTTTTGAGGGAATTTGAGCGTGCTCAGATTTGGTAAATTTGGTGTAGTTTGTCATGTAATATAATGTCTTTGTGGTTGAAAATTTGTAAATATTGTATTGTTATTGTATGGTCCACTTAATGCCTCACGTAACAGAGCATACTACTACCTTTCAATTAGGCCACAAACAATAATGCCAACAAATAATGAAGAAGCACAGGGACAAACAGGGTAACTGCTTAGTACACTGCTTACTGTTAAACCCATCCGGCAATGAAATGGAGCTTCACTGATGAGGTTAATTAGCAAATGCGAATTCTGATTATTGGAGTTAAAGGCAACATTACAAAGTTAAATCTTTTGCCTGCATTAGTTTGGTCATAAAGGACATATGCTCTGCCTTCAATAGCAAGATAAAAAAAGCATAGACAGAGAGAATCAATTATACTGTCTAGCCACCTTCAGACTACACTGGCAGAATTAAAACCAGCAGAAAATGCTCTGTAGTGGAGATCTCCAAACATGAGCCAAATGCAGCAGAGAGAACTGAATTAGAATAACAACAAGATGTTAAGGAATATTTTTAATATGCAAATAAGAGAATGGCTTTCTTCTTGGCACTAACGTAATAAACTTAAAGTCAAAAATGTAAAAAGGCCAGGTTAGAGGCTAGGCCTGTTTTTTTATGGGAGCGTCATCAATTGT
Organism: Triturus cristatus; assembly: GCF_964204655.1. Classification (NCBI taxonomy): domain Eukaryota; kingdom Metazoa; phylum Chordata; class Amphibia; order Caudata; family Salamandridae; genus Triturus; species Triturus cristatus. The sequence continues at coordinate 424,395,235 of NC_140591.1, forward strand.
TCCAGGTGAGGTCCCATAGCTGTTCTTAAGAGGTTCCCTCTAGTTGGATATATCTACCCATTGAAATCAACAGGTGTATGGCATCTATAGAACACAGTGGTTGTACTGGTACATGATATCTGAATTTTTCCATCAGAAATCAAGCCCCTTCAAATGGAAGGTAACACCAAATCCCTGAATAAAGCCAATGTGTAAACTTTTAGAGTTGGTTAACATGTTCTGCTCAGAATAAATGACCAACCTATTCTATTCCTCTATTCTGCACAAGTTGCCACTTCCTAATTCCCCAGGACACCAAGGTATGGCCTTTTAGGATGTTCCAAGCATGAGCCCATCATGACAGTCACCGCATAGGTTTAAGAGGACTAAAAGAAAAATAAACGGGGAAAAAACTATATTTTCTAGATTTGAAAGAGAAACTATCACGTTGTTACTACTACAGTGATGGAAACGTTAGTAAATATCCATCGGTTTACTGCTTGAAGAGAAGCTGAAAATAGATTAGATTATCATGGGAGATTTCCTGAATTAATAATCTTTGTTCCATCTCCCCCACCTTCACAACTGTTTCATAGTTACCTGGTTATAGGCAGGAATAGAAAACCTCTCTAATAAATGCTGCTGCTTTAAGTTCTTTTGTATGGTGTTCCCCTTACAATACACAGCCCCCACTCGTGCATAACCAGATCCGGTTCCGCTTGAATGAAATATATTTCACAGAACTCTTTTCTGGCTGTAACAATCTGTTTCGTGTTTGCAGAAAGGCCTCACGTCTCAAACTTTCAAAAGTTTGCCATGTGCTTTGGTGTCTGAAAGGCCACGAATATGCCTTTGCTTAGATCGAATGAGTCGGAGGTAAAGAACCTGCACTTGTCTACTGCAACACTATATTCTTATGCAACAGACTATGCTCCTTGCAATAGTGGCTTTACCTCATTGTTACCAGAGGGAATATCCATCAAAAGCTTTAAAAAAATATTCAGAAACTCTGAAAGGAGATATAGAGTTCTCTGAACATCAAAGTTGTGTAATGTTTCATCTTACGAGGAAACATGGAATTGTGGCTAAAAATAGGCAGATTCATTTTCTGATTCAAACGAAATTCAATAATGATCTTAGGACCGAAGGATGGAACCATCTGGAGAACAGCAATGTTTTTATGGACCACTAGGTAAGGTTATTTAGAAAAAAAAACAAAAAGTAATATGTCTCAATGGTTTATGATTTAGACGGTGGCTGCCTCTGAAGTACCAGATATATGATATGGCAGTTGTAATGGGATAGAGAATTATTATTCCACAGCAGAGCTTTAATTTTCAAGAAAAAGGTGTAATTGAAAGAATTCAGGTAAGCCGCAATAAATGCCGGACAGAAAATGTTTGAAAAATCAATTATTGCATAGAAGACCACTTCCAGACACAGTAGCAGAAATTTAAGCCATCTGCTCTTGTGCTGTTTTCTGAACGATTTTTCTCTTTGCAGCACCTATGCAGGCAATGTTATCCAAAGAGTTTGTAGAACCAGGCATTCAAGTTCAGCAAAGGCACTGGAGATGATAACCAAATATTCATGCTTGGCTGGAGATCAGGAACGTAAGGAATCATGGGCTGCTCTGCAAGAGGAGTAGGAGTTAGAAGCATCAGAATTAGTGAGGTAAAAAGGAAAATCAATCTCATCGTGGAATTTTGGGGTTTTCTGAATTTTTGCAAATTATGGTTAATTCGGGGAAACAGGGAACGACTGCATACCTTCATGCCGGTTTTAAATATCTTTCTCAAGGTCATTGGAGCAGCTGAACCTATCGGAAGAATGACTAGTACAGACGAAGCAGTATTGTACCCTTGAATGGACTCTGGCACAACCCCCTAAAGAAGAAATTTGTTGAATTATCTATTACCCATCTTAAGGAATTTTTATCAATCTACAGCAGTCTCCAAGGCTGGTGTGGTTCTAATGCAGGATCTGCACTAATGGTGAAATCATTATCCGGGAATATAGGATCCAAAGTCTTGCAACCAGTGCTTTCCTTCTCAAAGTTATTCGCAAAGGTGTAGCTGGAGGTTGGCACAACTGACTGGGTGTCAGAACTCCAGCAAGTTAGAGGCAATTTCTCACCAGTAGAGACTAGGATTAACAACAAGGTAACTGGGACAGTACAGAATTCATATCTTTGCTAAATGACATTGCTTTGTTCAGATAAAAGGCTTATCTGTGACATATGATGACTTTCAGCACAGAACCCAGTCCACAAGCATGGATTTATGTGGGTCAGCTGCTGATAACTACTTAGATAACTTAATGCACTGTTTGAAGCCATCTTGAATTCATTTGTGGCACAGGGACATGACGTTTATTTTTGGTTGGCCAAAAAAAGAAAAGAACAGTCTACCCTTTATGGAGGAGAATGAACAAACATATCTAAAAATCTAAAGAGGGCAGTGCTAGAAAAGCAAAGTATTGAGGCACACCGGATGGGTGGAAAAAACAGTAACTGGGCTGAAATAGTTGGCAATGTATAGGTGGACATCACATGCAATGGGGCACTTGCTCAAGGCACACAAAAGACATCAAATTCAAAGAGATGGACGGGATAGTATTCTTTTATATAAGCTTTCAAGTTTTGCTGTTGCATGCAGGCAATTCTCAATCGGCGAGAAGCAGCGACAGCAGGACAACAGAACAACCCCACACATCATTACAGCCAAGAATCATTCGCGTCAATGGCAAGGTTTATTACAAATGTCCAGATGAAAGCAGTGATGAAACATAAAAATTAAATAATGGCGAAATCGATGAGTAAATAGGAACAGGACGAGTGAAAGAATATTTCAAGGTATTAACAGGATAAGGATGGTTATTATCAGACCGCATATAATATGTTTTTCTTTGAGCAGGCGACAGCAAATGCTTGCACCCATGACAAAACATTTTGTGAACATAATGAAAACATGCTCGGGCAATAAATACGGTTTTAGAGTGCAGCCATTCTTGAATGTTTGAAATAGGATATTACACGAGACGAGTTTCATTTGACTAACTCTCATAGGAATGGGACCTTGGAGACCACTTTATCTTTTCTGAAAAAACAAACTTTCCCACTATTTAAGTGAAAAAAAACTACAAAAATACTGCAAATGCAATTTAGAAAAGTCCAAAGCAAGTGACATCGCATTAGCATTTCCAAAAAATCATGACTGCTATGCCTAGGTATCAGAAAATGAGAGGGCTGTATAGACCGCTCTTCAGGCCACCACTAGCGTCTAACTACATATGTTATTAAAATCCAACAGTACAGAAACACTGCCAAACACTTTACGATTCACAGCATCAGAGCCAGAGATATTTGTCACATTTCACGGTTCTGCACACACTTTCTCTTGACAACAAAATTCACAGAAGGAAGGGACAAACTGAACTCTTATCAGTGTGGACAGAGTCAGAAGCTTACTGAAGCTTGGCAGTCCATTTTCACTGCAGGCAGAAAAAAGTGCTTTTAGATTTTCTGGTCCTTTCACATTTTTTATGCTTGTCGGCTCAAGCAGAATTGTGGCTTCCTGCGCCCAGCTGCTGAGAAGGCCAGATATGTACACTGTGCTAATAAGAACAGCTGGCCACCAAGGTAAAATTAAGATACGTAAATCAACAGGAGACCTAGTAAAAGATGAATGCATGCATCTTTAATGGAGAAGGGTGCCTCACTGCGGAGGAGTCCAGGCTGCACAGCCCAGCCCAGCAAGAGCTGCTTCAGAGCTCATTACCAGCTTGAACAATTTGTCCCATTTGAGGCCTAAAAATAGGCCGCTGAAGACTACAAAAGAGAAAACTAAAGTAACCCAGGAAGCAGAATAAAGGGTTTGGGAAAATCAGGTTTTTAAATCTTTTTTTCACAGGGACTGAATGGCCATGGACATTTCTATGAGACATGGATGTACGTTTAAAAAATAAAAGGGCTTGATTCACGATCAGCTTCGGACTTTGCACAGACAAGGATGCTGTTGTCACAAACTCCAGGAGCCAGCCCATCTAAACATAACAGATTCCCTAATTCATCATTGTGCAAAGGGAGTGTGCACAGTGTGGGCTCAATGCCCATTTTATTAGTCTTAATGGGGCGACATTAAGCTTTGCACATAATTGCCCACAGTAGTGAATGCTGGGGCAGAGGCCTACAGGCCACAGCAGTTCTCAGTCTCAGCATTGAGCATTCCAATTCACAAGGTGTGAGCACTGAGAAATCTGTTCGTGGAAGGGATAAGGGCACAATGGATCAAACCAAGGCACCTCCTCAACTGAATGTTAGGGGATCTGGGTAACCATTTTCTCTTCCATTCATTGCCTACCGCCTTCAAATGCAGAGTATGAGCTGTTGGAAATTTTAAAGTTACGGTTATGCTTTTCAAATGTATTCAGCCTACTCTTGAAAGTCGGTGACCATTTAACGCTATGGCATTCCTTTGATGTCCCTTTCAGTTCCAACTAGCAAGTGTTTGCAATATGTGTCCAGTAATCACAATGGCAACTGCACATTACAATGCAGTTTTGTGCATTGCAAATTGGTACTTTGTATTCCCAACGTCAGCAACCCGGCAAGGAAAGTCAGAGGCACCTCGGCCATATCTATAACGTGCCCACTTCTTCTACTCACAGTACGTTCTTGATCTTATAAAGAGCAGAGGGCGCGGGCTCACAAATTGCTCTTAGTACCACCGGAAGGGAGTGCATAGTACAGACAGCGTTGTAGTCGCTGAAACTTCTCTTCCCCCCTCCCTCCTTTCCCTCCTAAAGCCAGGATTTGACTCTGACGCGCAGCATAAACCCGGCAAGGAAAGTAAGAGGCACCTCGGCCGCATCTATAACGTGCCCACTTCTACTCACAGTACGTTCTTGATTTTTAATTTAAAAAAAAAAAAAAAGATTTTAAACTTGTGTCGTCCTCACCTTTTATTTTCTCTCTTCTCGGCTCTGTGAGCTGTCCCCGTTCTGCCACAGCTTGTCCGCTTTTGAGGAGGGACTGGCCTCACAAATTCCTCTTACTTCCACCGGAAGGGAGTGCATAATACGGTCAGTGATCTAGTCACTGCCGATACTCTTCCTTCCCCTCATAAAGCCAGGATTCTGCGCGGACGCGCGTAGCGGAATCGCCCAGGCAAGTCCGTCTGCGCCCATCCGCACCTGGCTGCCGCCGGACCCTCTGTCCATTTTCCTCGCCGTCTCCTTCCCCTCCTGCACCATCCTCTCCTCACTTGCTTATCCCCACTTCTACCTAAAATCTGGAGCCTGTTAGACTCTGAGAAACCCGATCTCTTTTTCGTCACCAAAATCTGGCTCCATGAGTCTGCCGTTCCTGATATTGCAATTGTATCCCCCCCCCCCCAATCAGCTGATCAGACGCGATAGGAACAACAAGAGAGGGGGTGGCCGAGCAATCGCATTCAGGGCTTGTCTTAACATCAGCATATTGGAATCCTTCCTCTTGGAATGGGGAGAACTCTGTTTATTTTAGAATAGAGAACTCTGCCAATGGAACCTGGAGAGGTGCCTTAGTCTACCTGCCACCTGGCGCTAAAACTAACTTTACCAACCATCTGATAGAGACTATTGCACCTCACGTATTAGCAGCCGACAATTTTCTTATAATCGGTGACTTCAATTTTCATGCCGAACTTCCATCTGACACCAACACCAATCTATTGATTTACAGTCTAAATACCCTTGGTCTTCGTCAGTTTGTAGCTGGCCCCACCCACTCAGCAGGTCATAACCATGACCTCCTGTTTACCAATACCGCTCATATTAAAGTGGAGCCCCCCCATCCCTGTACTCTGGTCGGACCATTATTTGATGATCGATAATAACTTGTCCGTGAAAGACCATGTCAATCATGTGACTGGTATTTGTTATGGACTAATTTGAAGTCTTCGCAAGATCTTCCAATGGATACCAGTTGTATCTGGATGCCGCTGGTCCAAGGACTAATCATCAGTCGGCTTGATTACGGAAATGCCCTGATGGCCTCCATCAATGAAGAGCTTCTCACCAAACTCCAGGTGCTACAAAATACAGCTGCTAGACTCGTATCAAACCTACCCTCGAGGTCCCCGTCGGCACCTTGTCTGTGAGCTCTCCCCTGGCTTCCCATCAGGAAACGCATCCATTTAAAGATCAATTGCCTGGTCCACAAAAATATCCATAGGAATGGGCCATGTTATCTTGCTAAGAAACTCACCTGTTATCAACATACCAGAATCCTTAGGTCCTCAACCAAATATCTTCTCACCCCTTGTAAGATTTGCACCGCCAGAAATGGCGGCAGATCCTTCTCACACCTCGCGCCTACTCTGTGGTATTCGGTCCCTCTGCAGCGACGTATGGAAAAGGACCACAGACCGTTTCAGAGAAATCTAAAAACCTGGCTGTTCTGATCTCTCTTCTTCCTTCTAGTTTTCTTCTCTTTCTTCTCTATTCCTCTTTCTTTCCCGCCTCAAGGTTTTTGCCAGCACTTTGAGACCCACGGGTGATATGAGCTCAATAAAATCCTATGACTACGACTAGCTGTGCAAGCTGTTGAAATACAAAGCATTTTAGCGAATCAGGATAAAGTTATAAAATAAGAAAAGGCAAGGAACGAAAATAAGACTGGAGGCTTTTTCATAATTTTTTTTTTAACTTCACATTAATTACGCAAAAGGAAATTCAGCAAATGTCACACACATTTACTACGGATTACCGGTTTTGGAAAATGATTCATATGTAGAAACACGAAGATAATGCGATCGTGGAACATATTTTGCACTGGGAGGCTAATATGCTTGCTTTCGTCAATTTGTGGACAAGTTACAGCTTGAGCTGAGTGAAATGGCCTCACTGCTAGAGCAGGAGGTTGGCAGTGATGTGAAATGCGTTTGAATCTGGCAAAGGTGGTCAGTGTGAATAGCTGGCATTGATGTGTAATGTCAACTGTTCTCACTGATGATCATTGAGAGACAAGCACGCTGCTAGTGGTTTAACCTGCCACTGATGCGCAGTGTGTCAAGTAGTCATTAGTGGGCAGCATGAGGAGAAGGCAATTTTGATTAACATTTAGTTTAAACTGCTGGATGGACAGGAGAAACGGACACAGATGAGAAGTGTGAAAATGTGAATTTGTGGGCAGCATGAGAATCTGGCATTGTTAGTGAGCTGAAGAAACTGGCACCGGTGGGTACCTTCCACCAAGGCTAAATTGACCACCTAAGTCTCACAAAAGCCTAAATGTGTGTATGCTAGGCAATAAACCACACTCCAAGTAAACATGGGATGCAGTACGAGGATGTGTGTAATTTAAACGCTTCTGTGGCCCACAAGACATAAAAAATTAAGACGGCTGGGTCCTGACACACAGTGGGGGGTCACATACCTTTTTTACTCTACTAATAAATTTTACTGCTACATTTTGTTTAGGTCGAGCATCAGCAAGCATGCACTGTCTGCAAGACCTGCTGTAAACATTACAGCGAGTGTAATCCCACCTGCTGCTTGCCATTGGTTTACTCTTCCATCACTCTTCTTTGTTGGCTCCTTATTGGTTGGCACTCCCGTAACATCATTTCCCAGTTCCTCTCAGGAGCACCGGCCAACTACAGTTTGTTGTGCTGTAGGTGTACATATATTCCTTAGGGGACTACTTCTTTTATTCTCATGTGTGCATAACTTTTCTTTACACAGGCTGTGTGCTTCATGTTCCAGCAGGGCACCCGTTTCAATGTACTCTTCTATGTCTCTTGGTCTACAAATAGTCATTCAACCTTCATCTAAACACAGTGTGTACTTTACGAGAGAAGAAAACAAGGAAAAGAGAAGTCGTTGTGTTTCTGGGAAATCGTTGGTTTCTTTTTTTCACACGGGTGCCGAGCCTCATGTTTCAGCAGGGCGCCCGTTTGTACGTCTCTTGTTTTTGTTGCACATCCCACATCGATGAGGTACCCCACTGGCAGGGTGGGGTCGCGGGATGCAGGGTTACGGGGTTCGGCTGACAGCAGGCCATTATGGTCTTTAAATTCATTCTAGCATGCAGTCATCACACAAGAACTTCAAGGAGTGCTTTTACAATTCCTGCCCTGAAGCCTGCCCAGAAGTGCAGGCCAAAAATACCATGTTTACATAGCAATGGGATGCATTAGCAACCTGTAATGAGGGATGGTACACGAGGCCTCTCAGGGTCCTCCTGCTGCTCAGAGACACACGCCGCGGCATGCCTACCCTCAGTATTTGAGTATGGACTTGAAGCACCACCCACTCTGCCCATATTTTTAATTGACTTGTGTCCTTGTCCTTCGTAAAAGCTGGCTTCCGATTCATTATTAGGCTTGCTACTCCCTTCTTAGTGCCGCCTTGTCTGCATTTGTTAACCTCCCATAACGACTGGGACCTTTTACTTGGCTTGTTACACAGTCTGCGTTATGATTCGTGAGCACTATTTTGTTTATTGAATAATGGGCACAATGGCGGCTGCTTCTTGTATTTGCAGGGCGCCCACATGGGACAATGGTAGTCAGTCAGTCAATCCACTTTAATCGATTATTTAAAATCATGAAAGTACAAGACACAAGGTCAAGAAAAACTTTATTCGGTTTAAAAACAAAAACCATGAAAGTTACAACATCAGATACAAATTTACACAAGGATGATATTAAAAATAGAAAAACGACGGGACATATTATAATTCATCCCAGCCCAATCGTTTTCCGTAGTTTAAAAACAATTTTAAAAAAGCTTAAAAGCGCGGTGACAGTTAGAACAGTTTCCATTCGTTGAAATTCTAGAAAAGCTGGACAACATTGGATTAAATTCATTTCTTTAAGTAATGGTATAATCAACTGCCTACGAGGTAAAGAGTAAAATTTACAGAAAAATCAAATATGAATATCAGACTGGAGTGAGAATTCATCACACGGACAAGGGGGAGATTACGCGACCATAAATTCATTTCTGGGAAAGTCAGGAGTCTAAACAAAATATTCAACCTAAAGCGAGTCAAAAGAAATTGGTCATGATTGGACATCGGCAAGGTTAGATAAGGCTGTACTTTAAAATGGGTTGAGACGCTGAGGTGAAGAGTAACTGAGTTTTTCTTCTCTTCCTCTTGTCTTCTTTTATCCTCGAGGTATTCCATACATAACTTAGACAATAGTTTTCTAGAGATATTGACCATTGAGAGTGGGTCTTCATAGAAATGTTGGCATCCAATATTAACCATAAAATTTTTAACATAATTCAACCAATCAGCTCTGCCAACATTGTCCAGAGTTAAAACATCCCGTAGGATAGCCCGGTTCATGACGCACTCCCTTATAGTCCAAACCCTATGCCACAGGAGTAAGGGTTGAATTCTAATAATATCAGAGATATAGGGTAAACCCAATTCAGTGTGGCATATATATGTCGCAACGCTTTGGGGGACTGTCGCAATATACCTCAAGAACCTATTCTCAACTTTTTGAATTAAGTCAATATTGGAATACCCCCAGAGGGCCGACCCATATGTGGCTACCGAAATACAAGTAGCCTTATATATTGTTAGAATTTCCTTTATTGGTTTTTTACCCAGTTTTTTAATAACATTTTTCAAGGCCATAATGTACAAGACACAAAATACAGTAAACACTATAATATTAAATGTGAACGATATTAAAATAAAAATAAAAACAATAACATTAATATAATTCATCAGAATTAAAACATGATATATCAAATTGAATAACATTTCCTTGAGGTCTAAAATAGGCGATTTATACGTAGTTTATCATAGGGTATCTCCTTTTCCTAAGACATATGGCAGCGACAAGAAAACAGGCAATATTAAAAATATCCCAGGTGTTACTAAGCATTTGAAGGTAAAGCAATGCTGGTCTAACCTGTAAAAAGCCTTTGCCCTTCAATAAAGGGACAAAAAACGTCCTGCAAATTTCATTATAATAACTACAAAACATCATGAAATGCAGTGTGTCCTGTGGTGAATGATTATCACACTGGCACGGGGCTGCATCCTCTGGTTTACACCACCCTGGCAAATTACCCAGCGAGAAGTGAATTAAATTAAAATAAAACCTGATCAGGAGCCATCGATGGAAACACTTAGTCACATTTCTCAGATAGGGCTCAATTAACAAGGAGGATTTTATCAAATAGTGAGCCCTAACCTGAGGTTTCTGTAACTCCTGCTCCTCACGTTCCATCACCAATATATTCAAATACTGAGATTTAACTAATTTCACATCTTCTTTTTTAATCCCTTCAGGAACATTAAAAAACATAAGCTTAACGTAAGACAGCCACGGGATGCTACTGGCTTTATCCAGGTTAACACAATCCCGCAAGATCTGATGATTCAGTGTTATGTCTGGATTAAGCCAGGTTTTAAGCCAGCAGACCAACAGGGCTAGTCTCAGCAAGTCTGACACATAACCCAGCCCCAGTTCCTGGTGAATAGCAAAGGTTGGGGATGATTGTGGTACAGACAGGAGGGCACGTAAAAATCTGTTTTCTGCTATCTGTACCCCTTCCTGCTGTTTATAGCCCCAAATAGATGAACCATACATAGCAATAGCCAAACAATTGGATCTATAGATGTTAAGCATGGCCTCTAGTGGCCTAGCCCCCAAACTGTGCAAACCCTAATAAAGCTGAAGTGGATCCGACTACTGCATTTTTTTTTTTTTACTTTCTGTTGGGGGACACAAGAGCATCTTTCATCAAATAGTACCCCCAAATAAGTAAAAGACGTCACCCTGGTCACCTCTGCTCCATTACAGAACAAGCATTTGCAATGCAATAGGTCTCGCATTAGGAAAGTGTGAGCAGTTGGCATTGCTATTAATAATGCAATACTAGCTATTGGCATTGTAATGATAATGGCATGACTTTATGTGTTTGTTTTATAAAATAGATTAAAAAGGCATTGTCATGAACAATGGCAATATCTTAAAATTTAGCAAAAGCGAGAACTATTGCATTGCCATTTATGTATAATTGTCAGAGTGGCAAGTTTCGTACAGACAAAAGCAGGCCTTGCTTGACTCCCATTAGAGCAGGCCCTCTAAGAAAGGTGGCGTTTTGGATGACACCATGTAACCTTATTAATCTCTAAGGAACTCAACATTTTCCTGCGCTTTCAATGCCTGCTGATGTGCATAATAATGCCCTGTGTGTGAGCGAAAATTGCTTCCTTTAACCCAGCTCACGAATTTACATCCAATGTGGAAGCACTCTGTATGAGTGTTGGACTGCCGTGGCCAGTGGCAGCAGTTTGTCCATCGTGTGATCTTCATTAACTCACTGATTCTCCCTGTCACTCATAAAAAGCTCCGTCCTGTGTAAAGTAAATGTTGTTCATATAAAGGAAAGTACAAAAAAACATTTTGGGATTCCCAAGACTAAAGAAGTAAAGGCAAAGCGAAATGCGAATCCGATATTTAACGCTTCCTGGCATCTATTTTGAAAGCGTGAGCAATTTAGTGCTTCAAAAATCGATTGGAAAAAAAAAAAGTACCAGGAAAAAATGTCTGTTCGTGTTCTGGTCATAGGCGTCATACCCGTGCTATTATTTTGCCGCAAATGTGGAGTAATTTCACACAGTGACCTAATGAAATAAATGTATGAATGGCGCAAAACAAGCATATTGCGGCACCTGGAGGCTAAAGTCTTAATTCGTCATGCAAGGTATCATGTCCAGTCTATGGAGGTCGACTAACTTGGCTGGCTAGAACGTCTGATGCCTAAATTGGAATAGGAAAGTACCAAAAACATTTTGGGATTCCTAAGACTAAAGAAGTAAAGGCAAAGCATCGGTCCCAATGAGGTCGTGTGAGAGCAATGCTTTTCCATAAGAAGGAAGCATTGCTTCATTCCCAAATGAGAAGTAATAATAAAAACGCAAGCAGGAAGTGGGATAAGGGAGGGGGTGGCAAATGGTGTGCACTTTCGCGGCCGCTTTGATGTTCTCAGTGGCGGCGCGGCTCACTGAGATCAAAGCGGCCGCAAAATGATCACGCAGGCTGCCAAATGGTGCGAGCGCCCCGCGCACATGCACTGTAGTTGGCGGCCTGAAAGCACTAGTTTGCACTTTCAAATCCCCCGTTTACAAAAGCTCTCGCGAGAGCAGCGCTAAAGCGCTGGCTCAGGCGAGACCTAAAAAGGATTTAGCTTTTCTGTTTCCTCGGCCCATTGTCATAACATGTGATTTCGAGATGTTCCCTATCAGGTCCAGGGACTGCATGTAGGCCCCAAAGGCATCCAAGAGCTTCTGAAGGCCTACAGCAGTACGTGCTAGTAACACGGCGTTGTCCGCGTATAGAAGAACTGGAATGGTCCTTTCTCCTACACGCGGAACGTCCAGGGTTGCCACAGCCAAAGATTTATCTAGCGCATTAATATAAAGGGTAAAAAGCAGTGGCACCAGTATACACCCCTGGCGGACACCCCTGCCCGACTTAAAGTGCCTTGTGCATTTGCCTTCCTGAGTGACCCTAACTGATGCTGAAAGATCCCGGTGTAAATCAGCCAAAAAGTAAACAATGCAAGGATCAATGCCCATATCAAGCAAAATGGTCCACAGCTTCGATCTGTTAACCAGATCGAACGCTGAGGAAAGGTCCATAAAGGCCATCTGTAGTGAACCTTCTTTAGCCATAGTGTATTTGCCTACTAATAAATATAGATTAAGGCACTGGCTCATAGTGCTTCTGCCTTGTCTAAAGCCATATTGTAGGTTGGACAAAACTTCATTGTCCTTCATCCAAACCAGGACTTTAGCTAAGATCGCTTTGCCTAGTATTTTGACAGCGGAATCAATCAATGATATTGGTCTATAGCACCGTGGATCCCCTCTCTGACCCTTTTTAAAAACTGGTATAATTGTCAACAGGGACCAAGATGCAGGAAACCCCACTGCACCCAAGGCATTAAAAACGTTAGTATCTTCGTCCAAAATTTAGGGTGGCTTTTATACAAGTCCGCTGGGACACAGTCGGGACCAGGTGCTTTATTACTAGAAATCTCCATTATCGCCCTATCAATGTCCTCCTCCATAAAAACAAACGGAAATGAAGCCCTCTGAGGTACTGAGCTAAGACAAGGGTCCAGAACCACATTAGACCCATAGATTCCCTCAAAATGAGAAAAGCACTGTGCCTCTGCGATGTTACTTTCCAGGGCGTCATTTTCTAGGCCAGTGAAAAAGGGAGTGTTAACGATTGCCCAAAATCTCGAGCGATCCTTTAAGACTTCAACCGATAAAAGTGCATTCCAAGCCTCTTCTTTAATCTAATTTTTCCGTATGAGCACTGCTGACTTGTATTGCTTCCTTAGACTGGATATCAAATCCCTATCTCCGGGTGTATTTTTCAGATTCTGAAGTAGGATACGATGGGCCCGTGAACAGTTGTTATCAAACCACCTTTCTCCCTTTTTAGGTCTCGGCTGCGAAGGCTGCGCTTGCGCAGTCTCGCTCCGAGATTTAATGAGTTTGAGTGACTTTGAGAAGAGGGGCTTGCACCCGCCCCTCTTCTCTCCTGTTCTCCATTGGCTGGCCTCTTAAATGCTGGCCAGCCACTGGAGAAGAGGTCCAGTCACTCCGTTGAAGCCCCGTCCTTTTCGGATCGGGGGGCGTGTTTTTTCGTTGCTTTTCGCAGGGCGTGTTTTTCTCTCCTCCAGCCAATGGCAAGAGGAGAGAAAGAAAAACACGCCCCCCAATCCGAACATGACGCTGCGTTTCTCCGAGGCATTTCTGCTTGAACTTGCCTCGGAGAAAGACGGTGTTCATGGCGTATCAGGCTCTCCAGCCCCCCCTGAGGTCGTGTTGGCAAAAGTTAAAAGTAGTGGCCTATTGAGAGGGGTGACATAGGTGGATATGCCGGAACAGTGACCCGCTTTCTCCGCGGGCACCTTTGGCTCATGTCCTCAGCGCTGATGCGCATTGAAGGAGAGGGAGGGCATCAATGCGTTAGTTGCCTAAAGACACTTTGTGACCAAGTGCTCTATTTTTCTACTTCTGTTATCCGCTTCGATTTTATCAACCTGATGAAATAGTAGTCGGTGACATGCACTTTCAGCCCATGCCGTCTGCCGAAGGGAACAGGCAGCCTCGACCGTGAGTCCGATGGGCGGGACAGCCAGGGTCCTTTGCCCGGCTGCTGCTCTGGTCTCCTCCCCCTGTTTCTCTGGGTGGCGCTGTTCAATCTCCTCCCCCTGGCGCTCGCTCCCTTGCCCGGCTGCTGCTCTGGTCTCCTCCCCCTGTTTCTCTGGGTGGCGCTGTTCAATCTCCTCCCCCTGGCGCTCGCTCCCTCTCCTCGGGCTCCTGTCCGGGTGGGGGCCGGTCACAGTTGGGCAGCAGACCTCGCGGAGGATCTTCGGTCGGGGGCGCTGGCGGTTCCGGCCAGGGAGACGGAGTCAGTGGCGCTGCTGCTCCGGACCCGGAAACACAAAGAGGCAACGGCGGCAGCAAGGGGTTGGTGCTGGAGGAGCCAGCCTCCAGCAGCACGAAGAGGAGGGGGGCGCCGGCTACAACAGCGAGGATGAGTACGAGACGGCGGCGGCCCGAGTGGAGGCCATGGACCCGGCCACCGAGGATCAGGTGAGGCTCGGGGGTTATTGTAGGTGGACGTGTCATCGTTTACCCCCTTACATGTACTGGTCTGTGTGGTCCTGGATAGCCTTCACAGGGGATCAGTCACCGTGGAGCAAGTGAGGCTCGGGGGTTATTGGAGGTGGACGGGTCACTGTTTATGTCCCGTTACATGGACTGGTCTGTGTGGTATTGGATAGCCTACACAACTGATTGATCTGTGACCTTGGAGCAGGTGAGGCTCGGGGTATTATAGGTGGACGTGTCAGCTTGCCCCCTTACATGTAATGGTCTGTGTGGTATAGGATAGCCTACACGGGGAGTCCGTCACCGTGGAGCTGATGAGGCTCGTTGAGGGGTGGGGAGGGGGGGTTCGCTGGGGGGCAGGGGTATCATAGGTGGATATGTCATGTCTCCTTACACGTAGTGCTCTGTGTGGTACTGGATAACCTTCACAAGTGATCCGTTACCGTGGAGCAGGTGAGGGTTAGGAGTTAATATACGTGGACCATGACTTATCATTGTTTGTCCCCTTACGTGTACTGGCCTGTGTTGTACTGGATGGCCTTCACAAGGGAACCTGTCACAGTGGAGCAGGTGAGGTTCGGGAGTCTCTGGTGTTGGTATCTGTGGCTTTGTGTGTGTGGCTCTGCATGTGTGTGGGAGGCTCTATGTGTGTGCGTATGTGTGTGCCTCTGTGTGTGGGGCTCTGTGTGGGTGGCTTTTTTTGTAGGTGGCTCTATGCGTGGGTGGCTCTGTCTGTGTGTGAGTAACTCTGTGTGTGTAGGTGGCTCTGTGTGGGTGTCTCTATTTGTGTGTGGGTTGCTCTATGTGAATAGCTCTGTTTAGGTGGCTCTGTGTGTGTGGGTGGATGTGTGTGTGTGTGTGTGTGGCTTTGTGTGTGTGGCTCTGTGTGTGGGTGCAAATGCAATAGGTCTCGCATTTGAGAGAGATTAAGCTATTGACATTGTAAATAACAATGCCGTTTCTTTAAATGTTTTAAAAACAAAAACATAAAACAAAAATGTCATGAGCAATGCCAATAGCTCTAACTTTAACAATGCCGAGACCATTGCATTGTAAATGCTGGTTTAGTGTGGGTTTGGTTGTAACTGTCAGGTTAGATGCTATCTGGCCACAAATACCTTCAAAGGCTCTAAGAACCTCAACCCTTGGGGTGGTATGATCAGCACATTTTACAATGTTTTTTTCGGCCTTCATACAAAGATCTGTAATAAAGGAATCGGGGATTACTTTGGACCATTTAAGCCTCCTACCCTGTTCGCTTATTGCCACAGAGTTAGCGACCACTTGCTTTCCCGCTGATCCCAGAAGACCAAAATCTTTATCTAACTCTAAAATTACAGGATTGTGATCACTAAAGGGGGACAACCTAGCGTTATAGAACACTACCTTAGCTAGCATCGAGGGGGACAAAAATATATAGTCAATGATGGTGTCCCTATCCATGGCTTTAAACGTAGGAATCCGGTCAGTTCGATCATTAAAACTAGGTTTAAAAAGATCAGCTCCAGCCAGGAGGTCCTCCAAGGCCTCTGTGAGAAAGTGCCAGCTTTCTTGCATGGTATGTCCCCACTTTTTGCTGAATTGCTGAATGTACTTTGACTGAGTGTGCCCTGGGCTCCTGCCAATCAGGTGCCCAAGGCCTATGTTCCTTCCCTAAAAACTATGCTGAAACCTAAAAACCCCAATTGGCAAACCCTGGCCATATGTCAGCCCCTGGTAAATGGTACACTAGGTACCCAGGGCCTTGTGACCAGGGAAGGCCCCTAAGGGCTGCGGCACTTATTGTGCCACCCTTAGAGGCCCTGTACCCTGACACAAACACACTGCCCTTGCAGGACGAGTGTCTGGGTATAGAACAAAACAGAGAGTCGACATGGCACACATCCCTGTGTGCCATGCCCACAGCATACACTGCACAGACATCAGCCACCCCTCTAGCTGGGTGCCCTATGCCAGGCGTGTGGGTACAGGAGCCTGAGCCCTGTGCCCCTACAGTACCCAGGTCCATTCCTGGGCACTGTGAGTGCAGTGCTGCCATTTAAGAGTATATGGTGCTGGGAGATCGTCAACACGAACTCCACAGCTCCATGATGGCTTCACTGAAGACTGAGAAGTTTGGTATCAAACTTCTCAGCACATTAAACCTGCACAGATGCCAGTGCAGGATTTAATGTACACTGCACAACAGAGGGCATCTTAGAGATGCCCCCGGAACCTGACCTACAATCCACGTCTGGTCTGAGGGGCTGCCTAGGCTGCCACACAGCAGACGTGTTGCTGGACCCCTGGGTAGAGAGCCATCCGCTCTCCTGGGCCTGCAACAATGCACATCCTGGGCGAGGTGCTAGATCTCCTTCCCAGGATGGGCAGGGGAAGCTTCAAAGGCATGCCGCCTTTGTGAGTTTTTCCAGGCCACATGCTGTACCCAGCAACTGGCCCCTACCGGTTCTAAACCACCTCTATGGCGGGAAGACTGGCCGGAAACCCCAAGGAAGGACAGGGGGTGTACCAGCCTCTGCCAACCCCACCCCTCAGGTGGGGAAGGAGAGGTGAGGCACATCCCGGGCTTTTGCCATCTTGAAGATGGGGAGCCCTGCCCAATTAGGACTAGGCCACTGCCCCCCTCCCACAGGAGAGTGGCAGGATGGGGGGTGTACCCACCCCAGGGCAGGGACCCAGTGGTCCCTGCCCTTTACCTACCTGTAACGCCCCTAAATTTAGTATTTAGGGGCACCCTGAACCTTCCTTCCTTAGATTCCAGATTCCGAAACAGCAAAGAAGATCAAGAAGAAAGAAGACCTGCCGTGCAGTTGCTAACAAGAGGAAGACACCAACTGCTTTGGCTCCAGCCCTACCGGCCTGTTGACCCTCGAACCTGCTCTTGCTAAATCCCGGCACCTCCCGTGGCCAGCAACCTCACAAACCCCGGAGGACCTGGCTACCTTGTGACTCTGAGCATCTGGGCCTCCCACGAGCAGTGGCACTGCTCAATGCAAGTAACTGACCCCTGGCACCAGCCAGGAACCGCGAACCCTGCACACTCTGCACCCGCCAAGCCTCGCCTGTGCTGGAGTGGACAAAGACCCCGAGGATGTCCCCCGGCGACTGTTACCCCGAATCCGGCACCCAAGGACCCACCTCGATGCTCCTGACGATGCCTGCAGCCTCAGAACTAGGGACCCCCCCAACCGCAATCAACAGAGGGTAAGATTTCCCGACATCAAAAGGCACCCCTGCACCCGGCGCCCTGCGGCCCCCTGTATCCAACTCCTGGGTACCTACCTATCCTCCAACTACCCAACTTACCTCTCAAAGTGGTCGTCACACCTGAAGAATCTCCGTCCCCGAGCTTGCGGCCTTTGTTCGTCCTTGAGCTTTTCCATTGAGCACCCGACCGCTCAAAAGCACCCTGCAACGAGCCGCACGAGTGGCCCTGGCAGTGCAACTTCTACTCCTACCTACTTCCCCATTTGCCCTGAACAAGTGACCAGGAGCCCAGCTCCCACAGCTGCGGGCGTGCTAGTCAGCAGCCACTAACCAAGGGCCCCCTGCCTTCCATAAGATAACATTGGGCCTAACTCACTCTGCACCCGGCTGCCCCTGTGCCGCTGAGGGTGCAACAACTGTACTTACCTGACCCTGGGAGACCCCCGAGTCTATGTCCAGAACCTTAACTCTGCCAGTCAAGTACTTACCCAAAAGCCGATAACTCACTTTTCTTTCATAGGGTAACATTGACCGGTTTCACTTGAAATTTCTTCTAAGTGTTGGAGTTTCTAAACTCTAAAATATTCACCAAAAATCAACCGAGTAACGAAAACGGAAATACTCATCTGCTATTAGGAGAGATCCCAGTGCTGGATCTTGGTGCCCAGCACTGACCCTGAAAAGTACTTACAACCGTATTTACCACAAACTCAATTTTCTTCCGTAGGAAACCATTGACTGTTTTTCTGTGAAATTTCTTTTAAGTATCGATTTTGCAAACTTATAAATATTCGTTAAAGATCGCCTGTATAACTTAAACGCAGTTTCTCAACTGCTTACAGGTGGTACACTAGTGCTGGATCCAGGATCCAACACTGACCTAGAAAAAGTAACCACAACCCCACTTACCTGCTAAGTGAATTTCCTCCCATAGGAGAACATTGGTACTTTGATTACAACTTTTAAAATAGCAAAATATTGCTTAAAAATCACAAAAGTAACTAAAGGAATATGCTACTTACCAGTATGCATCTGTTCTTGGCATGTAGAGCTGCAGAGTTGTACACTTAGCATAGATCGCCATCTGGTGTTGGGCCCGGATGTTTGCAGTTTGTTTTTGTTCTTTGGACAGTCTTTGGAAGTCACGAGTTCGGTGACTCCTCCTTCGGTCCGTACTGCGCATGGGCTTCGGCTCCATCCTCAGATTGTTTTTCGCCAACAGGGAAATGATGGAGCGTAGTAATAACAGTGAGAAACCCATGTGTTGTTGTATCTAAATAAGATGGACTGGAACGGATACAGGTAGCCGGGGAGGCGGGTGGGCGTGTACAACTCTGCAGCTCTACATGCCAAGAACAGATGCATACTGGTAAGTAGCATATTCCGTTCGAGGCATATGAGCTGCAGATTGTACACTTAGCATAGATTATATAGCAGTACCCAACCTTAGCGGCGACCACCGGTATCCGTTGCAGTGGTTTTAAAAAGTGTCTTTAGTACAGCCTGGCCCACACTAGCTTGCTGCTTGGAATGCACATCTACACAGTAATGTTTTGTGAAGGTGTGCGGTGTTGACCATGTGGCTGCTTTGCAGATGTCATCTAAGGGTATGTTCCCTAGAAAAGCCATAGAAGCCCCTAACTTTCTAGTAGAGTGGGCTTTAGGTGGAACAGATAATGTTCTTTTTGCCTTTTGATAGCAAATTTGTATACACTTTACAATCCACCTAGCTATCCCTGATTTAGAGATGGGGTTGCCTTTATGTGGTGGAGAGAAGGAAACGAACAATTGTTTAGTCTTCCTGAAGGGTTGCGTTCTTTGTATGTAGTACAGCAAAGCCCTTTTAAAATCGAGTGTGTGTAAGGCCCTCTCTGCAACAGATTGAGGTTGCGAGAAAAAGACAGGTAATTCCACCGATTGATTGAGATGGAAGGGGGAAATGACCTTGGGTAGAAACTTCGGATTTGTGCGAAGTATGGCCTTGCTGTGGTGTATTTGTAGGAAGGGTTCTTGTATAGTGAACGCTTGTATTTCACCAACCCTTCTAAGGGAAGTGATAGCTACGAGGAAAGCTGTTTTCCAGGTGAGGAACTGTAGCTCACATTTATGCATTGGTTCAAAGGGTGGACCCATTAGCCGTGTAAGAACTACATTTAGATTCCATACAGGGGAAGGTGGTGCCCTGGGAGGAATTACTCGTTTAAGGCCTTCCATAAAGGCCTTAATAGCGGGCACTCTGAAGAGTGATAAATGCTGTCTGTTTTGTAGATAAGCAGCAATCGCTGCCAGGTGTAGGCGTATGGATGAATATGCCAGGTTACACCAGTGAAGATGGAGCAGATAGCATATGATGTGCTGTATGGATGCATCTAAAGGGTTGATTGTATTGTTACGGCAGTAAATTACAAATCTTTTCCACTTTGCGGCATAGCATGCTCTAGTGGTAGGACGTCTGGCTTCCATGATAATGTTCATACAATCAGGGGGAAGGTTAAGGAAACCAAATTCTAAGATTTCAGGAGCCAGATCGCAAGGTTGAGCTGAGCTGGGTCCGGGTGCCTGATTTCTCCATGGTTCTGGGTTAGGAGGCATGGGGACAGGTGCAGTTTTTGATGTGGTACCACTGATAGCTGTAGTAGTGTGGTGTACCACGGTTGCCTGGCCCATGTTGGGGCTACCAGAATGAGTGTGAGGGAGTGCTGCTGTAGCTTCCTTACCACTAATGGAATTAGTGGGAGAGGTGGAAAGGCGTATGCAAATCTGCCTGACCAGTTCATCCATATCGCATTGCCTTTGGACAATGGGTGTGGGTATCTGGCGGCGAAGCTTGGGCATTTTTTGTTTTCGTGGGTGGCGAAGAGGTCTATCTGAGGATGACCCCACATTTGGAAGAATGGGTGAAGAACTTGTGGATGCAGTTCCCATTCGTGTAGTTGTTGCGTTTGTCTGCTGAGCAGATCTGCCATGGTGTTTTGTACGCCTGGAACGTGCTGCGCCAGGAGAAAGATGTTTTGGGGAATTGCCCATCTCCATATGCTCTGGGCTAAGCGGGAGAGCTGGGGAGTGTGTGTCCCCCCCTGTTTTTAGATATAATACATTGCAGTCATGTTGTCTGTGCGAATGAGGACTGCTTTGCCCGAAATCTGTTTTTGAAAAGATTTTAGGGCTAGAAAGATCGCCAAGAGCTCCAGATGGTTGATGTGGAGCGATTTTTGCTGTGGCGTCCATAGACCTTGCATTGTGAGGTGTAAGAGGTGCGCTCCCCAGCCGGAGAGCGATGCGTCCGCTGTTAGAATCACCTGAGGAACCGGGTCCAGGAACGGCCGTCCTTTGGAAAGGTTTGTGGTGTTCCACCACTGCAGAGAGTGATGGGTGCGGCCGTCCACCAACACCAGATCCGTCAGCTGACCCTGGGCCTGGTTCCACTGTCGTGCTAGGCACTCTTGAAGTGGACGCATGTGGAGTCTTGCATGGGGCACTATAAAAATGCAGGACGCCATCATTCCTATGAGCGTCATAAACACTCTTGCTGGAAGAGAGTGTTGAGGAAGGAATGTTTTGCGCAAGGCTTGCATGCTTGCGATTCTGGCTGAGTTTGGATAGACAATACCTTTGGAGGTGTCTATAGTGGCCCCGAGATATTGCTTTGTGTGAGATGGTAGGAGGTGGGACTTTTGGTAGTTCACCGTGAAGCCTAGCTGGTGGAGCAGTTGAATGGTGCTGTTGGTATGTTGCACACATAGGTTGTAGGACGCGGCTTTTATGAGCCAGTCGTCTAAGTAAGGGAAGACGTGAATATGTTGACGTCTGAGGTGTGCTGCTACAACTGCTAGGCATTTGGTAAACACCCGTGGTGCGGTGGTGACCCCGAAGGGGAGAACTGTGAACTGGTAATGTTGACCGTCCACCACAAACCTGAGGTACTTTCTGTGAGAAGGGTGTATTGGAATGTGAAAGTATGCGTCTTTCAGATCCAAGGTAGTAAGAAAGTCTCCCTGACAAAGGAGCGGGAGGACTTGTTGTAGGGTGACCATGTGGAAATGGTCTGAATGTATGTATGCATTTAGAAGCTCGTCGTAGTGTGCTCTGTCATAGCGCGCAAGTAGCGCTTGTGTATTTGCAATGCGCCACATGTTTGCAGCTTGGGAGGCGGTGCGTTTGCCAGACGCGTCTAGAAGTTTGGATTCTTTATCTGGCGGTGGGGCTTCTCCTGAGGACTGGGAGTTAGCCCGCTTTCTAGCTGTGGACACAACTAGGGAATCTAAGGGAGCAGGGCCCTTGATGTATGCAGGGTCTGTGGGTGCCGCCTTGTACTTTTTTTCTATTCTAGGGTTCAATACCCTGGCCCTGACAGGGTCTTTGAACACCTCTGCAGCATGCTTGGTGACGCCTTTAAGCATGGGCAAGATAGACGTGGACTTGTCCTGAATGTCAAATGTGTCCAGTAGGAAGTCGTCTTCCACTGGTTCACTATGCATTTGCACCCCATGGTAGTGTGCTGCTCTCTGCAGTAAGTGGTGAAAACCTAAGGAGTCCTCTGGAGGAGACGGCCTGGATGGGTATAGGTCGTCCTGAGGCATATCAGGTATGTCAGGGTTATGGTAGTCTTCCCATGGGTCTGGGGTCCCCGGTGGAGTGGGGTCCATTGGGGCGTCCGCTGGGTCATAATGTGGATCCCCGAAATCCGGATCTGGGGACGGGGTCGGGGAGTGATAAGGTAAGGGTGGCGGAGACCTGGGAGGGGGAGGGGGTGGAGGGGGTGGAGGAGGTGGAGGAGGAGGTAGTGGGGAGGGCACTCTGAGAGGAGAAGTAGCAGAGTCCTTCCGCTTGGGCGGTGGAGGAGGAGCTGGGGTGTCAAGTCGTCTTTTCTTGACAACTAAAGTCAATAGCCCAGTCTTTGGATCTTTAAATAGAGTCTTTTGCAAAGGGTCTGGTGTAAAGAGATCCAGTGGCGCCGAATCGTCCGCTGGCGCCGATGTTTTCGGAGCCGAGGGTTTCGATGGTTTCTGTGCGCCATGCTTTTTTGGAACCTCCGGTTTTTTCGTGGTCGAAGGAGTTTTCGGCGCCGGAGCGTCGGTGCCGACAGATTTGTGTTTGTGTTTTGTCGGCACCGAGTCCAGGCTTCGGCACCGGTGGCTTCGGAGTCGAGCTGGGTATCACTTTCTTCGGTGCCGGATGGTGTTTTTCGGCACCAGGCATCGGTTGGCTCGAGCCCGAGCTGCCGTGAGACTTCTGAGGCTTCGACACCGGGCCCGAAGGTGGGGTGATAGAAGCTGTGTGCTTGGTTTTGCCCAGGCCTGCAGGCGAGGGTGTAACCGGAGTCTCTTTGGTTTTGGGCGCGGGGGTGGGAGGGGGTACAGTACTCACGACCCGCTGCGCCGGTGTGATGTCCTCCACGTCGGAGTCGTCGGCCTCGGAAGCGCCGACGACGACGTCCTCCTGCTCGGTGTGTAGTTGCCCCGAAGCTTCGTCGTCGTCTCCGAAGATGTCCGGTGGAGCTGCGGACGATGAGTGCGCCATGGTGCGTCGAGCTCTTCGATCCCGGATGGTCTTCTTTGATCGAAAAGACTTACAGGCGGGGCAGTCTCTAGCCTCGTGTTCTGGAGAGAGGCAAAGGTTACACACCTGATGGAGGTCGGTGTGGGGAAATTTAGACCCACATTTTGGGCACTTTTTGAACGGAGTCCTTTCCATCGGCTGGGACCGGAGTCGAAGAGGGCCCGAAGGCCGGTGCCGATGTACGGGATGGAGAAAAGTGCCGCTTCGAGAGATGAAGATGATGATGAAGAAACTCGAAGAAACGAGGATTTTCCGTCGAGGCTGGAACCGTAGAAGTTCGAAGCCGGAGCACGAAGTATCACATCCGAGCCCGATGGCGGAAAAAAACAATCGGAGGATGGAGCCGAAGCCCATGCGCAGTACGGACCTTAAGGAGGAGTCACTGAACTCGTGACTTCCAAAGACTGTCCAAAGAACAAAAACAAACTGCAAACATCCGGGCCCAACACCAGATGGCGATCTATGCTAAGTGTACAATCTGCAGCTCATATGCCTCGAACACTTATTTACTCATTTGTTTCCAAGAACTGTCCCAGGACTGAATCTAGGATCCAGTCCTGGAGTTAGAAAAGTAATCCTGAAAGTAATCAATTGCATATAACTTAAAATTCCCATTGAGCTCAATGTATTATTGTGTTTGAAATTGTGTTGCCTATTGCAGCAAACTGTAACTATTACATTCAAAAGTCAATTGCCTATTGCAAAGTATTCAACTAAAGCATCTCATTCTGAGAAAGTTTATTTTGATACCTGTTGTTGGTTCTAAAATAAAACAACCATATATTTTTATATACAAACTATTAGCCTAGAGTTCAGTTCTTGAGTGTGTGAGACCATTTGCTGACTGAGTGTGTACAACAAATGCTTTACACTGTCCTCTGATACTGCCTTACTGCTCGACCAAGCTACCACTTTAGAGCAGTGTTTCCCAAACTGGGGTCCGAGGACCCCCAGGGGTCCGTGGCACATTCCCAGGGGGTCCTCAGGCAGCAGTTTTAAAAGCACTGCAAAGTTCCTTGTAAAATTAGCAGTTTTCGAGCAACTAGAAAAGTGTCATGAAAATGCCAGTGATTAATGTACCTGCTGGAGAGAGAGGAAAGTTTTGTCTAGTGGCAGTTTTGACTTATCTAATGTGACACAGAGGGTTAATATGCCTACTGCAAAGAACGTGTACAATGCATTTTAAAAACAGTATTTTATGTGCATAGGTCAGTGGGCTACTGATTATGTCACAGAGATTCTTTTGTCACTGTGCAATTCATAAGGGACAATTGTAATCTAGCAGTGTCCTATAAACTGTCAAAGAGCTGCTTGCAAACTGCATGGTAAAAGTTAGCAACATATGTTTATTCCCAGTCTATCATTATCCTGATGCTGCTATGTTCCCACTTCCTGCACATGAACAATTTTGTAATGCCTTTTTGTCCCTTCTATGTGTGCTGCCTAATGCAGCACACATGGAAGTTACAAAACGTCATTTTTATTAAAGATTGTTTATGTGCAGGAAGGGTCACCATCCTGAACATAAACAATCAAAGGTGTTTTGCTTTTTCTGTTGGAAAAAGCAAAAACGAGGAGAAATAAGGCATTTCTCCTCTTTTCGCCAAGTTAAGACCAGGTTTTTCATGGTCTTAAGTTGGGTACTGTCTCCTATTTAAGCTGAACTTGTAAATAGAGGGCAGCGTCAAAATCAATGGGTGTTGGAGTGAAACGCCCACTGCAACTCCCACTGCCCACCTTTTTCACGCTAAGCATTGCGTGAAAGGGGGCCTTATTTACAAGGCAGCGTTAAGCCACAATAAGTGGCTTAACGCTGCCTTGTAAATAAGGCTAAGCCCCTATTGCCACAGGAACATCGCAAAAAGTGACGTTCCCATGGCGATAGGGACTTGTAAATATGCCCTTAGTAATTTGAGTATTTGTTTTGAGTGCACACGTTTGTTTATTTTTTTCGAATTACTGTTTTAATGTTTGAAATTTAAATCCTACAAATTGCTTGGGGGTCCCCGGCTTCCAGTGGTGACTCAATGGGGGTCCTCAGGAGTCAAAAGTTTGGGAACCACTGCTTTAGAGAGTAAGGTTATATCTAACTTTAGCTTCTGCCAAACCTCTGGGGGCTGTGTTGGGAACAGTATATACAGAACCACTTTCCTACAGCCTCCCCCTGATACGTATTCTCGAAATGGGGAGTAACTGAATGAGCATGCCTTAGATGATCATCAACATAATTCAAATCACATAAATTAATATTAAAATCGCCCATAAGTACACTATGATAAAAAGTGGATTGCTTTGACATGTAATCTTCTAAAAAAACATTCCAAGAAACATAGATGTTGCTTCATAACATCACATTCCCCAGAATTATATAAATTAACAAATAATATTTTGGGATAATTAGGGGTGGTTAATTCTATCATCAGACAGTTATGGGAGCCCGCCTCCAACCTCTTTGGTGACATATTTAGCTTTAAGGAAAAAAGGAACATTAGACCCCCCTTTGCTCTACCTGCCGGGACAGGGCGTGCGGGTAAATAGTAAGATATAAAACCATCCAACTAGAAATTATCCCCCCTGTCCCACGTTTTCTGGAGGGCGATTATATCATATTGTTTTATAAAGTTCACCCAACTTGGATCGACTCTTTTAGTTCCGAGACCCGCAATATTCCAGCTGATAATTTTACATTTGGGGGAATTTCTACAACTCTGACCCGATCGTTATGGCTAGATAGATACAGGTGAGCAATCGTCCAGCACCTCCAGTCAATCGTTCATATCCCACTGGGACAGAGGGAGAAATCTGTTTGTTAGAGCTAGGCTGTCTCCTTCAAGCCCTAATGGCAAGGATAGCAGTTGTGGGGCTGTCACATCTCTCCATCAGGGCCTTTCTGGACGGGGCTCAGGAACTTTATTACAAGAGGGGTCTGGTATGTCCTCTTCAAGTGAGCATCGGTGTAAGGTCCATCAAATACGGATGGTCTCCTTGCTGGAGGATAGAAAAAGCCCAGCGGCAAAGCCCCGATAGCCCCCTTCTCTAGATCAGAGGCATCCCAGGACAGCCTGTCGGCTATGTCCAGTTTATTAAAATGAACAATAATACAGTCGCCGTTAACCTGTTTGGGACCATTACCAACCCACTCCACCCGTCTAGCCATTATGATGTTAGATGAAATCTCGGGGTTACCTGTGCATTGTTGGTCACACCAATTTTGGGTTTTTCGTATCAGAACCGGTGTAGGTTCATTGTCATGGGCACCAAGTGGAGGCACCCCTACTAGAACAGCTACCAAAGGGGTAGCTTCTGGGGGGAGATTAAGTCTACAGTAGTTTGGTCTTGTATTCCTCTCTTGTAGGGCTGAAAACCCTCTAGTTGCCACAGTAATGCCATTAGATTTAGGATTTGAAGAGGTCAGATCTACATAAGTAGGTGTCGCCCCCCCCCATGGTGAACTTGGGCTACCTCGGGTCCATCTACAGAGCTGCTTTTTGACCTAGCCCGTGACTGTGATAGGGGTTGATGACCAAGATAATTCTCTTCGGTATGAGGCCTGATCTCCGATTGTGCCTTAGGTAACATACTTAGACTGGGGGAGCCTGGTCGAATTCTTGGTTCCCTAAGATAGGAATCATTTCTCTCACATTTATTCAAGATGCCCGCAATACAGGTGTTCAAAGTGTCAATAATATCTTTAGCAATATCAGTAAGTATAGATTCAAACCGCGTGCTAAATATGTCCTCCACCAGGTTTCGCAGTGTCAATTGAATGTTCTCATCCACCGCGTGCACCTGCTTTTTTGAGCCTTTATCCCATTTATTGGCTTTTCTACTGGCCCTCTTTTCCCAGTAGGCCCCAAGGCCGGCCCATTTGGTACCCTTTCCAAGTCCGGCGGACTTTCATTGATTGCGGCATCCAAGTCTCCAGTCAGAGCAACGGCATATTTCGATGCATCTCTCCCTGCCGTTGGACTATTTATCAACACTGTTAGTCCAAAGGAAGAGGAAGTTTAGTCAAAGATTCAGATGCAAAATTCACCTCTCTAGAATTTTGGCTCGTACCCAAGCCCAGTTCCTGTTCTGCATTAGCTATCTCCTTGTTTAAAGCTCCCACCGCCGAGGTCAAATAAGAAATGATGGATGTAGACTTTCTTGGGATTTTTGCTTTTAAGCCCCCCTGATCTTGACTGCAAAGATGCTTGCGCTTACCCATAGCTGAAGTTAGAGGGGTGGCCCAGCCCGGTCTCCTCCGGACTCTGACGGGCTCAGACGGGCCCGCCCTTGGCCCGGCACGCGCCCGCACGCGTCCTGCGGAGCGGGTGCTCCGAGGTTTTATGTACGTCTCCTGGGCGCACAGCAACTGCGTAGTTGGCGCCTCCAGGCGCAAGGGCAAGGCTCTCTGGGGCTTGAAGTCCCCCTTCTGGTCCCGTCGATCAGTGTGCAGACGGCGAAGCGGGTGCCGCGAGGTCTTAAGTACGCCCCCTGGGCGCACAGCAACGATGTAGTCGGCGCCTCCAGGCGCAAGGGCAAGGCACCCTGGGGCTTGAAGTCCCCCTTCTGGTCCCGCCGGTCAGTGTGCAGATGGCAGTCACTTCTAGTATGTAGCGCTATGCTGCTCTAACTTTAAAACTGGCTGTCCCCTACCCCCACAGTACTCACAGGACAATGGCAGACACTTATGGTGTTCAACACAGCGCTCTGTTTAATTGAATTTTTTTTTTTTTGTTTACTTTATTGGTGAGCGCAGCGCCCATTTCAAGGACACCGCACTCTGCAATACAATAGGTCTTGCTTTTGCCAAACTTTGACCTATTGGTATTGCAAATGACAATGTCTTTTATTGTTAGAAAAGGCATTGCCATTTACAATGCCAATAGCTCAAAATCTCACAATTGCGGGACCTATTGCAATGCAAATGCTGGTCTTCTATGCTTTGGTCTTTACATAATCTGAGGCAAGAACATCCCACGGGTAATGGTCACCACTTTTTAACACATTTGTCTTCAGAATACAAGTTTCCATCAGTGAGAGGGTCCACAGAAATGTGTATTACACACTGAACTGCCTGTGTGGTTCTCTTTTTCCTAATTAAAGTGCTACTTACCTTATGTGCACGAGAGGTACACATAACATGTTTGGAACTCACAAAATGCCAATTTCCACTCGCACATTGATTACATGGAAAATTATGCTGGTATGGTGCAATTTTACATGTGAGTAAATCTACTTTCAGGGGCGGGGCAGTGGGTGTTCCATGGTAGAAATACCACGGAAGGTTTGGTGAGCACCAACAAATTTGTGAACTTTACCTTTTGTATATTAACACACTTATTCGTAGTCCACTCCGACCCTGAAAATGAATGGAGATGCATTCTTGCCAAAGGCAGGTATAAATCTCTATCTAGACAGTGTGACCCCTTCTGTAATACTGATAGGTCTGGTGCACATGTAGCGCTAGCGCTATCTCAAGAGGGCATTCCTTTGTTTGCATGGGGAAGGCATACCATACCAATGAGGGAATCTCTTTGCCTCTGTGCCCGTGACATATTATGGACGCAGGCTAAAAGGCAAAGAAGCAGTTAGGAGGCGCACTGAAAGTGCACCACAAAAGGTGCCACAATGTCAGTGTACCCCCTGAGGACAACCCTCTCGAGGGATGAAAGGGGGTCCCATGAACCCCACAGACATCCCCTTGCAGGCTGTTGCAGTCACTCACTGCACCTGCCTGCAAGGAGATCTCTACTCCCTCTTGAAAGTGAAGGCAAGTGCTGCCTGCAATGTGAAATATGGAGCAGCTTTGAAGCAGCAGCTCTGATTTCACTCGACTGTGCTACCCCCAGGGCAGTACGAATTAGCGGGTGCCCAGAGAGCAGCACAGTCCACATAATAGGGCGCACGTTCCCTGTTTGCGTACAGAGCATCTGTTTGAAGGTGCGCTGTGACTTAAACAGGAAAAATTTGCCCTTATGATACAGTCCCTGGTGTAGATATAAAAAGCCAAATTTCAGCATTGTCACAGTGTTTGCACATGCGTTACATACACTTTGAAGATTTGTGTGTAAATGCTTAAGAGTGTGAGTAATCCTGTAAATCTACCATTTGTACAGCATTCGAAGAGTACTCCTGGGATATTTGAGAATTCAACTGGAGTAAATTAACACTTTGGTTTGTAAATTGTGCCCAGATACCATGATCCTCTTCTTGGGGCCCTTGTTTGACATCCTGAGGAAAATGGAGACAAATCCTCTCTACTGCCCAGTGGGACTTGGTTACGAAACAAGGCTATGAAAAAGTAGCCCATCGTGTTAGGACATGCCGCTACAGACTTGCAGTTGTCAGGCATCCCTCAATCTCTCCGCTTTCCCCCGAACACGGGGGGGGGGGGGGGATTGCAGCTAAGTCACTCCTGACCACAGTTTTGTGGAAGCCTGATAGAAACAGTGTCAGGGTTCACAGTCAAAATGTTTAGACCTTTGACTAAGTGGAATTCCATTGAAGGGTTGGACACAGAAAAGGTATTTCCTCTTTGTACAGCAGGTAGGTTGAACCTCTCATATAGCCTTATAGCGTTCATTTAAGGCCCGCTCAATAAGGGAGCGGGCCTTTAACGGCCGGTATAGCCCCGCTAGGGCAGGCTATAACACTATCAGAACATTCTGTCCGTAAAGGGCAAAATGTTCTAATCAGTAAAACAAACACCTCACAGAGCCCGAGGGGTTGAAACCCCCTCCCCCCACCCCCAGCTCTGTGAGGCCTCTGTTCACAGCAACAGCTGCAAAAGGAAAAACACTGGAATGTTGATGCTCTTTTTATGAGTCACACTGTCCTTTGCAACACACACCAGCAACAGAAATTATTTCAGTTTCATTGTCTGTTTTATGCAAACAAATTAAACTTACCATCAGGCTGCTAATTAATACATTGAGTGTGGGTTTCGTCTGAATTACATAAGGGGATTCCAGCTTGACACAAAGAGCCCCACAGTGGACTCTGTTCATATAACGTATACTCACCCTGGTCCCGGCACAGAGGGTTCTCCTTGTGACATTATACACAATGCGGTATGGCTACACCAGTTGGAGGATACCTACGATTTGTTTTTAGCTACAAATTTTATTTTGTGATAAGAAGGTGACAGGAAGAGAAATGGTGTTTCTGAACCTTAAGAACTAAAACAATTATGTAGGCGTATTGATATTCAAATTGACGACTCAAAAAGCTCTCCTCCTGTACCAACCTATGGATGTATATAGCTCCATTCCTATTATTACAGAACTTTAATTGTTCCTGTTATTTTCAGTAAAGGATGTACACTCCCAGTTCTCTGTTCTATTTGGCTTGAAGGTAGTGCCCACAGTCCCCACAGAGATGCCAGCTATTGGTGGCTTCCTTGCACAAGGTGGCATTGTACCTCTTTTCATACTTAAGCTTCTTGTTTAAGCAGGCCCCAGCACAGAAGTTGTATACTAAGGAATGGAGATAATTTTTATATATGCAGTAATCTGACAGATATTTATGATCAACTGGGAGAAGTTACAGTAAATTTCTAAGCCGGATCTACAGTTCATCTATTACTGCTTCTTCACAAAGTAGGGCTTGCTTTTCTTCCCAGAAGCTAGAGTTGTTGGGCTGCAGGAGCTACATTATGCTAGAGGGGGCATCACATCACTTGCATTTTTGTGACCTAGCTTCTTGAACTGCAAGGCAATGATTTCAGTGAACCAGAGTATGATAAATGGTGTTGAGTGGTGGTAAAGCCTGACAACTTTGCTTGGGTATTTCCTTTTGCCAGCCTTTAGAAGTTTGGAGCACTCCATTGTCTTCAAAGGAGTGCTCACATTTCCGATGTTCTAATTGTTATTAAGAGAGATCTGGTAACACAAGAAGGACAAACACTCTGTTGAGTACGAGGGCACATTCACATCTCTCAAAGATTCCCAAGGGGACCACACTTTAACTTTTTAAGTTTCTATTGCAGACTTAGCTGTGTGTAGACAGATCTATTTTTCCTCTACATAACACACACTTAAAGTGGGCTTTAGGTTAGCCGCTTGTTCATGACTGAATAGCTTTGCTACCTACCTCCCGATTCAATAGTTTTCCTCCCTATTCTCATGTTTGTTCTGCCCAGGGTAATTTGAGTAAATGATCTGGTTTCCCACACTGCTTATCTAATGGGGCTAGGTTATTTTTTATATTCATCAGGGCATGGGTTTCCTTGACCTCACAACCACACCCCGCATTTTCCTCTGCCTCCTCGTGTCCTGTTTTCACTGCTCATCCACCAGACACTAATGTTCTCAGTCCCCACTCCCTAAAAGATATATATATATACACATATATATATATATATATATATATATATATATATATATACATACATACACACACACACAAATTTGCGCATCCTTACGTCTCTCATCCATAAGGCAAAGTCGCACTCAGGATTTAGTAGGAAAATAAAGTTTTATTGACCGACGCGTTTCAACCCAAAGGTCTTTCTCAAAGTCACTCCGTAACCCGGAAGTGGCTGTGTTTAAATGCATTCTCAGGGTCAAAATAGACATAGAAAACATATGCAAGTTTTGGAGTCTTCATACGTGTGAGAATAGACTCCGGTCATGTGAAAATAATTTTACATTTTTCTCAATGCTTAATTCAACGACACTCAAAAATAAGTATAAAACAATATATTAAATGTCATTTTCAGGGGTGCCACAATAACACACCATGTGGTTACCAGCTTGACCTCGCGCTGCCACCACGAGTCAGCAGAATGAAACGCAAGTGCTAATTCACGCTACCAGCACCGCATCGCGCTGCCACTGCGTGTGAGCAAAATTAAATTTAAATTTAACTTTAATTCAAAAAATTGAAAGCTAGTGCTTCTGAAAAGCTGCCCTTGTTATCTATAACGCATGTATGTTAGACATGACTGAGCTGAAGGCAATGGCTGCTATCGTATGCTATAGAAGGCAAGTGCCTATGTATGTAAGATGTGCCTCTTGCACCCTGCTAGCTATGGCACAACCGGTCGGTAGGAGCACAGTGCAAAATACAAGCTACAAACATAGCGCCACAGGGCAGGCTGTCATAGTCCAGATCCAAGTTTAACCCTTTAAACTTACATGATGGTATTGACACATACCACGAGACAGTACTGCTCGATCTGATGGAACTGTGGAAGAAGCAGAGTAATCAGTTTGCGACAAACTTGACACAAGCACAAAGGGTGGGACTACAGTCCCTCCGAAAAGCAGACAGTTTTGTAATAAAGCCCTCGGACAAGGGGGGCAATGTCGTCCTTTGGGATATTAACAAATACAGGACGGAGGCCAGACGTCAGTTAGAGAACTCAGGAAGCTATCTGAGGTCTAGCTTAATGGCGTATAACAAGACCATATTGGAGTACCACAAATTGCTGGATGTATGCCATGGGCAGGGCATTTTGAGTCAAGAGGTCAAACTGGTAACCACTTGAAGCGTTATTGTGGCATCCCTGAAAATGACATTTAATATGCATTATTGTTTTATACTTATTTTTGAGAGTCGTTGAATTAAGCATTGAGAAAAATGTAAAATGTCTTTCACATAACCGGAGTCAATTCTCACACGTATCAAGACTCCAACACTTGCATATGTTTTCTATGTCTATTTTGATCCTGAGAATGCATTTTAACACAGCCACTTCCGGGTTACAGAGGGACATTGACAAAGACCATTGGGTTGAAACGCGTCAGTCAATAAAACTTTATTTTCCTGCTAAATCCTGAGTGCGACTTTGCCTTATGGACGAGAGACATAAAGATCTGCAAATGTAATAGCGGGTGCAGCGCCCGCCAGTCGGCACCAACCCCACCTGCTGGAAGGCTGGGAGTTCTCGTAAATTGAGTTTCTACTTTCCCGACTCCTGCCACTGCTTGAGGAATTTCCAGGTGACCTACAGAATTGGGACAGTTGTCTGGTAACGTCAAGAAAGGGATTCAGGGGCGGCTGGCAGGAGTTAGCTCCTAACGGTGCTGACTGCTGCTGGGCTTTCTATCCCGGAGCGAGTCTCACAGCGACCAGCGAGTCTCATTGAATAACCAAGAACGGCAGGGGTGCTCTCACCTCTACCCAGCACAGCGGTGTTTGGGTGCGAGTGCAGAGGAGGAGGATTTGTATAGGAAAGAATGATTAGGTGTGTGGTCTTCAGCACTGCAGTAGCGTACCAAACTGAGGAGTGATAACCATGTGTGAGGCGATTCATAAAAGGCTGGACGTAGCCAAAACGCTTTTCACTGAAGCAGGCGGTGAAGTTAACCGTAATGCGATGGGAGGAGGCTCTGCAGAAGGCGGGGGAACCATATCCCTGATTTATACAGGCTGGAAAAGCTGTATAAAAACGAAATCAATAGGAGCTGGGAGGTAATCTCCCTCAACAAGTATATCGCGGAAGGGCGCGTCCCAAGGGGGCTACCAATTTTAATAACCCCGACCTACCAGAACCCAAGTCCCAGGCTTCTAGAGGAATGGTCATTGCTGATGGCGGCCACTTGCAAACAGATGTTGGGTCTGTTGTCCAAGTATGCGGCACTTGAATTAGAATAGGCTGGAGAGGAAATTCAAAACATTACGAGAGACCCTGGAGAAGCATGCATCCCAGGATGAGGTGACAAACTTCCTAAAGGAAATGGATGTAAGACTGACGAAATACGAAGAAGGCATCAAATCGAAGAAACGCTGGAAGTTCATCAGAGACAGGAATGACTATGCGCAGGGCTGGATTCTCACATTCTGCCGAAAGTACGACTGAGCTAGAAAGGATTTTATAAGAACTGAGAGAGTGCGCATACATGAGTCTGAAACCTCGGAGTCAAGCTCTGATAAACCTTCAGACCTGGATGAACATCAAGGGGCATCTGGGTCGGATCGGGGACCATTCACGACGCTCATGGAGTACCGTTTTTTATAGCAGAGCCTGAGTGGGAAAAAGAAAACACCCCGGGGAAGAGGAAAAGGAGGAGGCAGCGAACCAGAAAGAGAAAGTTCAGGAGAGGAGGTGAAAGCGAGAGACAACGGGACGCCGCATGGGAGAGGCACACGGCGATCTAAGCTAAACAAGTAATGGGTGAGCAACATAACTTTTCTATTATTAACCTTTCCTCTCTTAACATTACCTCTGATGAACGCTCAGTCTTGGAACTAGGGTTATCTTTCTGCCCCACTGCGAATTTTGACTATCCCAGAGCTCGCATTGACATTTTCCTGTTTATCAGGAAGCTAAAGCTGTTGAAAGTACACACTCTCAAACCGAGCAGGGGCGTTCCCCCTGAGACCCAACCAGCTACTTCTGCAGACCCTACAGCAGAACCACTTTCCATTGGTGACATTGAGACACTTGCCACACTCAGAGAGATAAGAGTTGAGCACGAGGGACTGGGTGACGGACCGGGAACTACTGGCTAGCATGGATATTATAACAGATCGTAGGTCTGGGAATGATTTCAAGCCCAGACCCAAGTTTAACCCTGTAACCTTACATGATTGTTTTGACGCATACCACGAGACAGTACTGCTCGATCTGATGGAACTGCAGAAGAAGCAGAGTAACAGTTTGCGACAAACTTGACACAAGCACAAAGGGTGAGGCTACAGTCCCTCCGAAAAGCAGGCACTTTTGTAATAAAGGCCTTGGACAAGGGGGCAATGTCGTCCTTTGGGATATTAACAAATACAGGATGGAGGCCAGATGTCAGAGTACTCAGGGAACTATCAGAGGTCTCGCTGAATGGAGTATAACAAGACCATATTGGAGTACCACAAATTGCTGGATGTATGGCATGGGCAGAGCATTTTGAGTCAAAATGAGTTTCTCTTTCTTCTGGTGAAGAAACCTGTCATCCCGGTATTTTATATGCTCCCAAAAGGTACACACACATGCAACAGAACTGCCGGGCAGACCTATAATTTCGGCCAACCAGAGCCTTTTGGAGAACTCCTCCATTTACTTGGATTACCACCTGTGCCAATATGCCCTCTTTTTGCAGAGACACCATGGATTTCCTTTAAAAAATAAAGGGAATCCTATATTCTGGCTAAAGTGAATGTAGTGTCCCTGTATACTTGTATTGAACACAGTCTGGTACTAGAGGTGTGCAAATATTTCTTCCGAGATAGGCCCCTCTCTATGTATGATCACACTATGTTATTGTTAGACATGCTACAATTCTGTGTACACAATAACGGTTTCCTTTTTGAGGATAAATGGTATAAGTAATACACAGGGACCACGATGGGAAGTTGCTTTGCTCCCAGCTACGCCTGTATATTTATGGGGTGGTGGGAGGTGGAGCACCTATGGCCCAGGGACAACGAACCTTACATGGATAACCTTATCCTGTGGACCCGCTACATTGACGATATTTTTCTGATATGGGATGGTCCACAGGATTTGCTACACGATTTTATCACAGGTTTATCTGACAACACTTTAAATCTCAGGTTCACCAGTAAGATTCACGCTTCAAGATTGAATTCCTTGACGTCCTGGTTGAGGTTAATGATGACGTTTTACAGACAAGTTTGTTCAGAAAGGTAACTGCGGGGAACAGCTTACTGCATGCGCGGAGTCACCACCAAGATGGATTGAAGGAGAGCATCCCTTATGGTGAGCTCCTCAGGGCAAAGCGGAATTGTAGTTCCATGGAGGCTTATGTTAAGGAACAGAAGAACATGCTGGGTCGGTTCAAGACAGGTCTACACGGGCAAAACAAATCAGAATAGCAGTAGAGAAGGCGTCAGCAAGGGATAGGAATAGCCTCCTGGTCCCTAAGACAAAGGATAAGACTAAACAAGAGGTGAGACTGATAACTACCTTCAATAACGCTTCACAGGCATTTCAAAGAATAGTACGCAGACACTGGCATCTAGTCAGGAATGATGTGGAAATAGGCAAGCTGGTCAGCCCG
Organism: Triturus cristatus; assembly: GCF_964204655.1. Lineage (NCBI taxonomy): Eukaryota > Metazoa > Chordata > Amphibia > Caudata > Salamandridae > Triturus > Triturus cristatus. Next base: position 424,431,574 of record NC_140591.1, read on the forward strand.
AGACCACATATCACATATCAGAAATGTGATTCACTGCAGGACACACTTGTACACAGTCACCTGACACGGGGTAGCAGAACCCAGGGAACTTGGTTGAGGGACCTCCCGGGTTTCCACAAGTGTGGCCGATGCAAGGCCTGTAGCAGAGCTGTAATGTTAAGAAATACAATCTGCCAACAGGTAAAAGTGAAAAAATACGTAACTTTATCAACTGTAACACAGTCTTTGTTGTTTATGTCTTGACCTGCATGTGTGGTTTGCGCTACGTTGGAAGCACAATCTTCCCAGTGAAGAAACAAATTTTGTAACACCTGCGTGCCATTAGAAATAGGAACCTGACTTACACAGTGGCCAACCACTGCGATTTGGAGCACAGGAATATTACTGAGATCAGTTCTAAGATGTGTTATTTTGGTATTGACAGGATCCCAACCCAAGCCCGAGGAAGAGATCAGGAACGCAGCCTGCGACGACTGGAATCTGAGTATATTATCCGCCTACAGAGCAAGATCCTGGGAGACCTCAACCATTAGGAGGACCTCCATGTGCATCTAGGGTAGAGAAGATATCATATACCTTTGGTGCCCTTCCATGAATTTTGGACACTGTATATACATATATGTTTCAGGGACTTTACTCAGTTTCTTTTTCTATTACTTTCCTTTCTTTTTAGATGCTCCACCTGTATCTGCTCCGTTACTTACAAATTTGGATCTCACTCCCTCTAAGCGGCTGCTTTGACAAAGAGTGCTTTAAATTCACACACCTCTCTTTTTATAGCACCTAGGGTTGGTTTATTTTAGTGTGGTTTTTGTAAGTGCATTCTCCATTTGTTTATATGTGAGGTTTCTCCTTCTTTATATTGGAAGGGGTCACTAGACGAGTGCACAATGGCCGGTAGGAGCACAGTGCCACAGGGCAAAATACACCCTACAAGAATAGCGCCACAGGGCAGGCTGTCATAGCTAGCAGGGGGCGGGGGCGCATCTTCAATACATAGGCACTAACCTTCTATCGCATAAGATAGCAGCCATTGCCTTCAGCTCAGTCATGTGCAACATACATGCGTTATAGATAACAAGGGCAGCTTTTCAGAAGCACTAGCTTTCAATTTTTTGAATTAAAGTTACATTTAAATGTAATTTTGCTCACGCAGTGACAACGGGATGCGGGGCTGGTAGTGTGATTTAGCACTTTTGTTTCATTTTGCTGACTCGTGATGGCAGCGCGAGGTCAGGCTGGTAACCACTTCATGTGTTGTTGTGGCACCCCTGAAAATGACATTTAATATGCACTATTGTTTTATACTTATTTTTTAGAGTCGTTGAATTAAGCATTGAGAGAGATGTAAAATGGTTTTCACATGACCGGAGTCTATTCTCACACGTATGAAGACCCCAACACTTGCATATGTTTTCTATGTCTTTTTTGACCCTGAGAATGGATTTAAACACAGCCACTTCGGGGTTACGGAGTGACTTTGACAAAGACCGTTGGGTTGAAATGCATCAGTCAATAAAACTTTATTTTCCAACTAAATCCTGAGTGCGACTTTGCCTTATGGACGAGAGACGTAAGGATGTGCAAATGTAATAGCGGGTCCAGCGCCCGCCTGTCGGCACCGACCCCGCCTTGTGGAAGTGGTCGGAAGGAAGGGAGTTCTCATAAATTGAAGATAGATAGATAGATAGATAGATAGATAGATAGATAGATAGATAGATAGATAGATAGATAGATAGATAGATAGATAGATAGATAGATAGATAGATAGATAGATAGATACAATTAATTGTTGCCAACAATGATTTTAAAACCTGTATGGTGATGCGATGTTGTAACAGCATATCAGCAGCAAAAAGGAATTAAGCAGTCTGGACAATAACAGCAATCCTATTGGCCAAAAATACACCAATGCCAAAGGCAGGAATAGAATAAGTATCCAACCAAACGTGGCGTACCTTGAAATAAGCTTTTTCAGTTTTGAGAAAGGCAATACACGCGAAAATCGTTTGGTGGGAATGGAAAAGAGCTTTCATGAATCCTGCATGTGCTCCACACTAAGACACTGTGTAGCAGAAATGAGGTCCCACCCTCATCCCATGGATAAAGCACCCATCCGGATTTCAGAGATCGAGGTGGGAGTTGGTATGGTGATGTTAATTCGATCTCCTGAAACGCGCCCGACACGACTCTCCCATCCACCACAGAGGAGTTGTGTTACTCAAACTCAGGGACGTTTGGCTATTGAGCCGATGCCTGCAGGAGGAACTGTGTGTGAAATCCGACGGCTATGGCGAGGGATGCATTGGCACATTATTGCTTGGTTGTTAAACATGTGGAATGGGAAAAACTGCGTGGCAATCACCAGTAAAGACTGTGAGGCATCGTATCCCCATTGTTTGTCCATTGAGGAAGGGATCAACATATGGGACAATTGATGTCCACAACGATTTTAAATCCTGTATGGTGATACGATGTTGTAATGGCATGTGGACCACTAAAAAGAAAATAAGCAGTCTGAACAAAAACAGCAATTCTATTGCCCAAGAATACACCAATGGCAAAGGCGGACATAGAATAAGTATCCAACCAAACATGGCGTACCCTGAAGTAAGCTTTATCGGCATTGAGAAAGGGGATACACACCAAAACGCGTCTGCTGGCAATAAAAGAGCTTTCATGAACCTCGCGAGTGCTCCAATTGCTTTGTAGACGTGTAGCAGAAATTACGTCCCACCCTCTGAGATCGAGGTGAAAGTTGGTATGATGAGATATATATAGATATATTTGTTTTTTACAAGGGCCTGGCAGCAGAAAAGTGCTGCAGGACTACTCTCTTCCTTATTTGCTCTTCGCATTTTTTTGTTTTCATTTTTTTAATGACTCATTTATTGTTCTAACCTTGCCATATGCCCATTTAGAACGCTGAATTAAAGCTGGCCTTCTCGGGACAAGACACATTCATGATAATGCATGCACGCACATTGGCAGCTATTGTGGATTTTTTAAGTTAAATAAACACAGATTACAAGATTGCCGACCATTCATGTGCATGTATCTTGAGGCATGCCATTAGCTAAAAGAAATGCAAAAGCCAGTTGCCTGGTTTGTCCTTTAATTATTTATTCCTTTGGGAATTTGATTGTGCCCTAGTTATGCTATTGCTAGTCCGGTTTGAGTTGATCAAGGCAGAAGCAGTAAAAGAAAGTAAAAGGGTTGTAATAGCCCTGTGAATCTTTCTGCTGTTCATACTGCTTTCTCTCATGGATCCTCTGCAGCAACTAAGAGGCTGGTGGTGGTCTAGAGGTGGACTACCCTCTGATGTCACAGAGGGGTCTTGATATCAGTTTTGCTGCCACTGGCGATTTGGTGAATCGAAGTCCTTGTGTGCAGTTGCCCTTGCAGCCATGCAGGCTCACTTTGTGCACCAAAATCTGTTTGGGGTGCGCTAAGGATGCTAAGCCGGGCATATATAACTACCAACAGCAATTTAGACCAGGAACGCTTTGAATGCATAAGCGTTCTTTGTTTAGAAGATTGCAGAAACAGTGGTGCTGCTGCCTTGCAAAAAGCATCCCTGATCTCATCTCCCTGCATGCAAGGTCGGTTAGTTTTGTGCTCATTCTGCTCCATTAGAGAATCCCATATACCCAAGCTGGTTTGCTCCATACAAAGATTTTGTGACACAAACCTGACTCATAGCCACTAGTCTGTACTGATGCTCCATGGGTGGTAGGTAGATAAAGTGTAGATGGTCTCAGCCAAATGAAAGTCAATCTCGCAAAAAGATATTTTATTCAAGTGGAGCAGCCTTGAGCAGTATTTTTCTCACAATGGTATGATTTTTGTATTTCGGCATGTAACAGCATTTGTCTGAGCCAAAGAAGAAACTAACAAGTGGCATGCTTTAAATCAAAATGGACCATTTGGATTTTTTATTTCTATTTACTAAGTGTCTGCTGCTATGTCTGGTGAATCTCTTGTATACGCTGAAGCAGAAGTGTTAACGCAATAAGGTTAATCTAAAACATATTTATCAAAGGCTGAGAGATATGCTGAAAGGCTTTATCATTGTACTACATCCATTATGTTTAATGTATTGTCCTTGTGTTGCCATGGAAAACATCCAGTGTTGCTCTGTAAGTTGTTGTGTAGCACGATGTTCTTTAGCGTGACAGCAGTCTCCTTGACATGACTCAGGGTCAATGCTTTGGCCTATTTCTTTTCAGTTATCACAAGAAGCAAGTTGGTGGGGGTCATGATATTCCTGCACAGCCTGCCTGACTATTCAATTTGAGATTGCAAACATCATTTTTGAAGAAAGAATAATATGAGAGAATAACAGCTGTGAACAATTTTGATTAAAAAAAAAAGTCAAATAATTAGCACAGCAGAGTACTGGCTTGTAAAACATATGCCGCTCATGTCTTTGTACAGTTAAGATTAGTGTTGTGAGCAAACAACAACTAGTCCTATGTCACCACATAACAGCAGCCTATTTCCACTGGCACCACCATGCCTATCATTTCTTTACTATTCGTGTTCTATACCACAATATGCCCATGTCATTCTCTCTTAACAGTCTGATGCCACCTTGACTAGCATTTGTATTTAGCTCATTTAGTATCTCTTCACCAATCCAAGCTCATCAATAAGGTATGCATGCAACTAGGGGCATATATTGAGCATTGACTAAACTAGATAGCAAGAGTGCTGATAGAGGTATGCAAGCCCAAGGCATGTCCTTAAAAATGGTAAAGCGAGGCAGACAGATTAAGGGTTGGTGCCTAATGATATGAAAATGTTCTGTAAATTGTGAGTCTTCAACTCCTTTCCAATATCCTTGCAGAGGGGGTGTTTAGCAGGGAAGGAAATATGTTACATTACTGTACCTTCTTGAGCTAAGAAACACCCAGTATCAGACACAATGCTGTGGTGGATACTGTCCTCCTGTAGTCTAAGGGAGAGAGGATCTTCAGCTCAAACCTGGCTGATGGGGCCCCACTCATTGAGTTTTAAAGATGCTTTTTTGAACAATAACATGGAATAAATAAAGCGCTTACAAATGTAATATGGGGTGTAACAAAGCTACACTAATAACTATGACAGTTATAGTTCATATAATAAAATATTTTCAAGTGACAAACCAATCAGAAAAAAGTATAAGGTAATTTGATAGAAGGAATGATATCTATATGAACAAGCATTGAAAATGCAATAGGCCTCGCCTTTTATTAAGTTAAAGCCATTTGCTTTGCTAATGGTATTATATAGCAAAGCAAATGGCTTTAACTTAATAAAAGGCGAGGCCTATTGCATTTTCAATGCTTGTTTTCTTTCAGTGCGGAAAGTTTCCAACCCACGTGACTTCCAGTTTCATGGTTCTCGGCGCCGCTTTACCAGAAACCACAGCGGCCCCCAAGCATAGCGAAAGATGTCACCAAAACAAAGTGAGATATCGACGGCAGATAGGGAGAGCCTGGGAGGCAGTGAGAACTGCGGGGAAGAGTCAGAGAGTGGTAGGAGGAGGGAGAGGGGCAGTCGGACCAGAGACAGAGCTAGAAGAGTGAGAGGGCAGAGAAGGGCAGAGACAGAGGGGCAGTCAGAGCAGCGAGAGTAAGCACGCAGAGAGCCTGGGAGGCAGAGAGAGCAGCGGGGCAGAGTCAGAGTGGCAGGAGGAGGGAGAGGGGCAGTCAGCCCAGAGACAGAGCTGGGAGAGTGAGAGGGCAGAGAGGGCAGAGAGAGAGCAGCGTGAGTAAGAGCGCAGGGCAGAGAAAGAGGGGCAGTTGAGAACCACAGACAGAGCGGGGAGAGTAAGAGGACAGAAGGACAGAGTCAGAGAGAGGTAGAAGGAGGCAGGGGGTAATTAGACGACCGCTGGCAGAGCGGGGACAGAGAAGGACAGAGTCAGGGAGGGTAAGAAAAAGCCAGAGGGACAGTCAGTCCAAAGACAGAGTGGGAGATTAAGGGGTCTAAAAAGGGCAGAGCTAGACAGGTGTAGAAGGAGGCACCGGGGAGTCAGAGAGCAGAGAAGGGTAGAGTTAGCAGGGTTGAGAAGACCACGACGGCTCACGGAGAGTCCAGGGAGAGACGGCGGTGTGCGGAGACCGGCAGGGGTGATTAGGGGCAAGAGCAGAGGCAGAGGGTAGTCTGTCGTGGTGGAGAGACCGCTGCCTGCTGAAAGAGACGTGGTCGGAGTGCTGCGGACAGAGACACCGCTGTAGTCAGGCAGCCCGGCACGTGGGTCCGTGGCAAGAAGCGCGAAACGTGGGCACCGGCACACTGACTTTGGTACCGGCGAGGGAAAGTAAACGCCCTCAAACCTTTCTGGGCCACTAGGCGCTCCGTACCGTCCTCTGCTTTCGTTTGCCGGCTTTGCCTACCGTTACAGGCATCTGTCATTAAAACAAAAAAGGGACTGCTGCGTAGATCTGGGAATGTGACCGTACTAAAACGGCGGTTACAATTCCGTTTTTCCAGCCATTGAAACGCAACAGCTCCTTTGAGAGGCATGCCACAAGACTCGGACAGCAACGACCAGAGCTACAGCAGCAGCTCCCCTCCACCTAGCAACAGACAGGTACCGCTTCCCTCCACCCAAAAACAAACAGGTACCGCGCGCCTCCTGCCTGAATCAGAGACCGCCTCACTCTGTCAGATACAAGCATGCTTCCCTCCACCCAGCACCAGACAGGTACCGCTCACCTTCTCCCAGAAACAGAGACATCCTTACTTTGTCAGATACAAGCAGTTCAACTCCATCGAGAAACTACCTGACTCTCCATGTCCAGCGACAAACAGGCACGAGCAAACACGACTTCACTCTGTCGAGCGACAAACGGGCAAACACGACTTCACTGCTTCACTCTTTTAGAGCCGTCCCAGTTGGACTGGCTCGCGAGCCGTCCCAATTGGACTGGCTCAAATGACTGGTTTCTCATCTTTATGGGGCCATGTATTTAGCCCCATAAAGATAACAAAACCTTTTACGCCAGCAGTAAGTCGGGGCAGCCAGTCCAACTGGGACGGCTCTAAAACAGAGAAGTGTACGTCACTAGATGCTCTTTTCCAATGGCTGGCCACCGTTTAGCATAAACGGTGATGCCAGCCAATGGAAACGAGGGGCGGGGTTCAAAGCCCACTAGAGAAATCTACCCTAAAACATTAAATCTCACCAGCGAGACTGCGCATGTCTGCGCAGTCTTACGCCAGGCGAGACCTAAAAAGGAGCTAATTTAATAACGCATACTGTAAAGTAATAAGAAAGAGAGATGAGTTGCCCTAACGGCTAGGGCGCTCGACTTCGGACCTGGGTTCGAGTCTCGGTAATGACGCTGAACATCCTGTGATTCTGGGCAAATCACTTAATCTCCCCGTGCCTAACAAAAAAGGAATGTGTGTCCTCATGTAACGTAACTGGTGCTATGTAAAGCGGTCTGATACCCGATTGGATTCGGGTCAAGCTCACGATATATAAAACTCTGCAAAAAAAAAAGAAAAGAAAGAAGAAAAAGGGCATATATACAAATTATTTAAAAATGGAAAGAATTGAATTAATTAAAGAAAGAGAAAATTCAGAGAATAAAACCTTTACCTTATGTTGCAGGCAAATATAGGTAATATGACAACATTATATATAAACAATATAAAATAGATATTCCAAGTAAATAATTGAGGCTTCATCATTTCGTCAGCAGAGCTTTCTATACCTTTACTATGAATGCTAGCTTTGCTAAGGAAAAATTGTTAAAGGGAAGCACACCTGTGCTCTTTTTTTAAATAGGCAACAGGAGTGACATATGCTCTATCTAATGTATGATGAAGACAGACCGCATTCTACCAGGCTCTAAAGGAAACATTATCACAAATGTTTTCAGTTAGAACTAATTTGATTAAATGTTAAAACGATTAAAAGATCTATTGATTTAACCATACGAGGTAAAAAGTCCAAAACCAAGGAAACACGTCCTAGAAATATATGTGATATGCTATAAGGAAAAGTGAAAAATGTTCTATATGCGGACAAGTAAAAACCATTTGCATTAAGTCAGCATGGTATGCATCACAGGCCTAACATTTGTCCTGGGACACTAATTTCCATTTCATTAGTGAGACAGGTGTAACAAGCTTGCGGTTATAAAGAAACTTTTTTTGCGTAGTATTAACTCCTCTAGATGACGTATGAATTTAGAACATTTTTTTTTCCACTTGGTGACAGACCGTATGACATTTGAATCTGTCTCCATTGCCATTCAATAACAGATTTAAGTCTAATATCATTAAAATGCGAGAAAGAACTATATAATGATGCAGCTTTAGAATGGAGTCTGAACAAAGATATCATTCTGTTTTAGCTGAGACAGGACGTATTGTCATTATCTGACTGCAAAAACATACTTGGAATCTTATCTGATAATAGAGTATATTTAGTAATAAAGGGACAAGGCAGATTAAAGAGAGAACACATTTCATGAAAGGGTAATACAACATCACCATTGAATATTTGGCTAACCCAATGTAAGCCCCATTCTTTCCAGGATTCCCAAAAAACAATTCTATCATGAAATGTAATACCAATATTGTACCGAAATGAGGAATTATTAGAATCTGTCTTGTGCATATGCTTAGGTTTCAACAACCAATACAAAAAATAGTTAATGGGTGAGGAAGCTGCAGCATGTCTGGTCGAAAATGATAACAATTCTTCTCAAGAAAAGGGAGAGGTGAACAAACTTTCCACATTAAGACATATAGACTTGAGCAACGCTTCATCAAAAGTAATTTAATGTGCAATCTGTTTCAGACAAAAAGTAGTGCAAGATTTCAGGAAATAAACACCTTCTTTCTGTTTACCTACGTTTAAACGTGAGAAAGCAAATCTAGGTTTCTTGTTCTTCCATAAAAAATGCAATAAAACTGTTCCAATATGTTTAGAATCAATCTTTGGTATCTGAACTGGAATTATAGAAATTAAATACTCCACGAAATGAGAAGGAATCATTTTAATGGAACTAAGTCTACCCCTCCAGGATAAAAACATAGGTTTCCAATTTAAACATTCATTTTTAAATTTCTCTGACAGTCTAAAAATTAATGTTAATGGTATTTTGTATTGAATTAGAAACCATAAACCCAAATATTTAATTTTATTTAAATTGACTTTTAAAACATCTGAGGGATTCTTTAGTACAGTACTTAAAGGGTAGTATTTCAGATTTATCTGAAATTAGTTTGTACCCTAAAAATTTCAAAAATTGAACCTCTGCTAGAAAAGCATGTATAGATTTGTCCAGATTGGAAAGACATAAAAGAATATCATCAGTGTATACAAATATCTTTGTATATCATCATACAAAAAAAACAGGGATGCAGAGATATCCAAAGTATTTCTGATTGAAGAAATAAAAGGTTCCAACATAAAAAAAAAAAAACATAGGAGAGCATCCCAGTTTACAATCAATGAGGATATGTAAAGCGCGGCTGCTTTACCCGTGAGGGTCTCGAGGCACAGTGGGATCAAGCTGCCTGTACCTATTGGTTTAACATCCAGGTAAGGCGGTCCTTCCTGAACTGCTTGAGTTCATATGGTGTATCTAATGACTTCTGGTTAATTCAATTAGAAAAAGTATCCTAAGCCGGTCTTTACCTGAAATCATTGCTTACACAGTATATATTCTCACTTGTAATTTTTATCCCCTTCTTATCCATTCACAAGCACTCTTATCTACACTGAATTTCCACTCACTGTGGAGGATCTGCGTCTCATGAATTAATGTGTCTAGAAGTGATCAATGAATATCCTATTTTAACAAATTTGATACTCAAGTCTTATAAAGAGTTTTGTAATTTGTGATATCTGGTACTATGTGATACTTGACTTGAATAATTCTAGTTTGGACCAACTGTTTTCTGTACCAAGTATTAGCCAGGTCCTACAGCCCACTGGGTTGCCCCATTGTTTTGTAATGTGACCAATTTACAACAGTCCCGTGCCTCTCATTTTGCTTCACAAACTGCTAGCTTAATACTGTACTCACTCATGAATATGAAGGGACTATAGCTATATACTTGCAATCGTTTTCATAATGATATACAGGAATTACTGTGGTAAGGATAAGCAGGATACAGTAAGGTTTTGTCTACCAATCAAGTAAGACACTGTGGACAATTAGTGACTTACTTTTTTCTTTCTTCCCTCCATTTTGCAATGTCTTCAGGAGTATCCAGCTTGATCCTCTTGGTACCTGGTGCATGTGTCTAGAAATAACAAAATATTGTTTACCTAATCACTAAAATCACATAAAGCACAATTTTCTCTCCTACCTGCCTACCTCCAAATCAATCTTTCCTTTGAGGAGACATAATTCCCTAAGATATGCAGCTATAGCCTAAATGTAGAGGAAATATATACATCCTCATTGGTGCAAATGAGACCTCTATCTACAGCAGACTTACAACTTCACTACCAGCATTAGGACAAAATGCTTTAATGGGATCGTTGATAAAAGAGTTCAACACAATTCTCGCTCTACAATGTACTTAACTGATTTGCTGATTTTTAACAAGCATTGTAATTACATTTATATTGAACTTACTACCACTGACAAGGCACTGAAGCGTTTTATGCCAGCCAGCACGCTACCCTGGAAACTCAGAATAGTGGAATCCACTGTTTCATGTTGGTTATTGGGATTAATCTTGTGCTCTCACAGACACCACTGCATGCATATACTCCAGTTATTTTATGTAGTTAGAAGTAGTTAAGTGTGATAATTAGTGGGGGTATGAGAGTTTATGCAGGCCTTGTCAGGGATAATAGATGAGCTAGAGTAGACTAGATACGGTTAGTTTTTAGGGGGTATGACGACGTGATCTTGAAATAAGGTGTGGACAATTTGCATGAATACAATAACAGGGATTAAGGCAAACCTGTACCTGACAGAGTGGGCAGTACGCGGAGAAAGGTGGCATACAAAGATGGAAGGTAAGAAGTGAGTCATTTTTAAAAAACAAAAAAGTTGGGGCAACAGCCAGGTGTTTAAAGTCAATGTCAGTTTTTAGGTCTAGCCTAGCGACGCAGCGCATGCTCCTCTCACCTTGGCGAGATCTATTGTCGTCGGTTTGTCGGCGGAAGGGGGACAGGAGATGTGCACGCGCGTCACTTTTGCTTGCGTTAGCACAAGAGACAGCAGATGTGCGCGTAAGGAAGACCGGAGATGTGCACGCGTACGGCTCGGGCGTTAGCACAACTCCTGCTCGCTCGCTCTCTCCCTCCCTGTCTGCGCGGAAGGAGGACAAGAGATGTGCTCGCGTACGGGTCGGGAAGCGCTGCCTGCCTACCTGGGAACTCTGCCGGGGGCTGCCTGCTCAGTCCCCACGTGGTGTATCTGACCGACGACTGCGGGTGGCAGGCCGCTTTCCCTCTCTTGTAGCTGCAGACGGCCGCTGACTTTAACCAGCAGGTAATCAGCTGAGTGTCCATACCACCCAGAGGAGCGGGATGCATGGCCAGAGGGAGTCCTGTGTTAATACAATAATGTGCAGCTGCCTGAGCAGCTGAGCTTTCACGGGGACCTCACCTGGCAAAATGATCAATTCGGGACTCAGCTGTAATATTCACGAACACCGATTTTTCTGGCCCCGTCTCGCCCCTCTCCCTGTGCACACACTCCCTCTCTCTTAGCACTTACATGCCTGCTCCAAGGCATCGACTCCAGCTTGCCCCTTTTTACGTCTCCTCCCCCCCTCCGTGCTGTGTGTTTGCTCGGACAACAGGCAGCTTCCTGTGCAGGCTTTTAGTTTTTCCTGCGGTGCTCGCTTGGAGCCCCAGACCTGGGCTGCATATTTAAAGAAAAAGGTAAAATTCAACCCCACCCACAGGAATGTCACCGCCATGGACACTCAAAGATCCATATGTTGAAGAAAAACAAAAAAAAAACAAGGTCTTAATATATGGTGTGTCTTTATACACTTCATCTTGGGGGGGGTGGAAGGGGTTATAAAGTGCTAGTAACAGTTCTGACATCTTGAGAACACGAACATGCAGGGTCAAGATTATTCAGTAACGTTCGCATGGTGAATTCGAATACTTCAAGCACTGTCTTAAGGTTTTATTATTGTATTTCATTCTAGTTTACTTACAACACTCTGGCCTAATTACACTGTTGGACGACCAACCGCGAAATCATCCAAGGTTTCCTTCCACAATGGAGCTCAGGATCAGATAAAATCCTCTTTTGTGGCAGAGTTTGGAGAGTTTTTTATACTTGGCTGTTCAAGTGGCATTAGGTTGTGTTTGGTCGGCCTTGGGCACATGTTTGTTCAGCAACTTGCATGCTCCATTTTCATATTTAAAGCATTCAGTAAACGGCAGGGGGCACTTTCAACTTTATTCTTTGTGTATGAAACCTTATAAGCTGTTCCTGGCGTTGTACGTCCTTTCACCAGTTGGCAGTTAATAACAATTTTTCATAGCCTTTAGTACTCGGAGTTTCACACTCTGTTTTTCACAGGTGAGTCTCGTTACTCCTTTCATTTCATTTACTCAGGATCTCGTTTCAGGCAACAACCTGCATTGAATCAAGCAGGAGAAAGCTCTGTTTCCATTTCACGTGTATGTGATTCTATACTCAATGCTGTCTCTTTGCAATTTCGCCTCTAAATGCTTTTTGAGAAATGGGTTCCCCTTTATCCTTATGCACATTAATTTCCTCCCTCTTAAAGTATAACAATATTACAGTTCAGTACTAAGGAACTTTAAAAGAATATTATTATTTTTGTTTTAATAGGGCCGTTCAACTGCACACGTCTTTTTGTTTTTTGGCTTCCAACAGCTCCTACCCCGAGATTAAAGGGGCTGTAAAATTAAGACATTCCTCAGTTCTCTGATTCAGCAGCACTTACAAATGTGCAATACACCCACGGAGAGGCTGGCTTTTACGTACACACATGCTACCTTCTGTACCACCTCATACTGGTCACTGGTCCACCTTTCGCCTCCCCCTCTTGCTGCCCCCTCCCACACATCCGTCTCTCTTCTCTCGTAGTCTCTCATACCTCTCACACCTCTCTTGCACTCTTACATATTGGTTCACTTCAGATCTTCAGGCACAGTTTACTTCCTGTGCCTTTTCAATATTTCCGTCCCTCAAACCCATGCTCTCCTCCTTTTTTTAGGGTGTCTTCTGTGTACACAGGCGCACCCTTTATGCGTCTGTGGCTTGCTCTCCCCATCTATCTCTTTTTCTCACACACTCTTTCTGCTACCCTGTACGGAGTTCATTCACCACTACATGCACAAACTACCTATCCCTCTTTATCTCCCTTTCTATCAATTCTGTACACCTCTCACCATATCTAATCACCATGCCACATAATTCCACTACGCACCACACGATTCCATCCCACACAATTAACAATTCAAATTCAAACCACATAATTTCACTCCAAACCACATATTTACACTCCACTCCAAACCAAAACACATGGGGAAAACGACATATTCATTTACAACGCCGATAGCTCTAACTTTCCTAAAGGCGAGACCTATTGCATTGTAAATGCTTGTTCATGCATGTTTTTAGTAATATTGTGGAGGCTTTTTGAGAGAGCATGTATGCAGAATGAGAATGGAAAACTGCATACAAAACCCCGACTGACAGTGAAGGGGGATGAAATTCATGGGCGGGCAAAGCCCCATTAGTGCTGCAATCATGAGAGGATGACCTTTAGGGTTATGAGGAAAAGCAATGTGGGTTTCACTCTTGCATAGTGAATTTGAGAGGGAGCCTTTTATATGAGCTTTTAGGAAGGAGAGGCTCTGCCGGTCGCAGTTCCAGAGCACAACGATAGCCAGGAAACGTATAGAATTCAAAAAGGAAAATACCCTGGGTAATAATCAGTAAATAGGTAAGTGTTCAATTAGTTATACTTCAGTGCGGCACTAAACCATTTGTGCTAGTCTGATTTGCTGCCCTGATGTCCATTAGTTCCAGACTAGTGGCTTTTGTACTTTGTATTTGTGGTAACCTTCTGACTCAACTATCTCATCCTACTCCCTTAGTAACAGTATATTTTTAGCAGCCATTAGCTTAATTATCCATCTCCAAATTCAATATGAATTAAAATTGTTGAATTAACGTCCCCTTTAGAATTTTTTTCATCTCTCTTCCACACCCAGCCAGTAACTACATGGCCTGCACAGATGTCTGCAGCAAAATTAAACATTCAATTTCCATCGATCTCTTGGTAATGTCCATAAAAAATATTATTCTGGAGGGGAAAAGTATTGATTTATACCAGTAAGATTAATTGTCTGGTCAACTATTTATCAATTTCATTTAAAGGAACACACTACTTTGATTTGAACTTCTGAATAATGTAATATCTTCCTCCATAACACGTGTTCCAAAGTTGATTTTCCTTTCGTAAACCATGGATAAAGTAGAAGCTTGTTTTTCAGTATATTCAAAGATTTACATTTAGAGCTGTATAATAGCATCTTCAAAGCAGCACATTTTGATAAACAGCATTTAATTTGTGCTACAATTATTTGCACAACATTGAATTACCAAAGCCTCATCTCGCTAGAGACACAGGAAAGTACAGCAAATCACAAGACTATGAATAATAATATAAATCCCATGCCACAATTATTAAAAACAGATTAGATTAATCAGCATGATTTATACAACATACAATATTAATTAAATTGTTTTTCAATGCATTCCAACTTACGATGGACAGAACAGATATACACAAAGATTTAAGAGAATGGTCAGAAAATCACGATAAGGGGTTTTTCTGAGGCCTTTCAGAAAAAGGCAGCAATGGTACGGCCTAATGTAGTGTTAGCTGGTTCCACAGCTTTAACCTTCATATGACAAACCTGATTTTGCCATGAAACGCAAACTTGGACATTCTGACTTATACCTATTGTTAATAGGTTAGCTGAAATATGGCAGATTTAACTGATCTTCATGCTGGAAATGCCCCAAATGTCATTACTGTTAGCCTGTGTTTAGACAGCCCCCCTGTTTAAATATACGTTTCAGTGTCCATAAAACGTACATCTCCTCGATGAGTCGCCTGGACCGCATCACCGGACAGCCAGATTGGGTCATGTTCTTAGGGATGGCAGTCTCACAGACAGGATTGACGAACACTTCATTGGTCGCTGTCTCCTTGATCTGCTGGTCTCCTTTGAGGGGTTGTGTAGCCATCTTGAAGTGTGACACATTCCGTAAATTGGACTTCTCAGTCCGGGTTGCCGTGCCCAGGTTAAACTGAATGGGAGAAGAGAGCTGAGCTTTGGGGCACCAAGCCACTAAACATTTACAGATCTGCAGAGACTGAGGAACCACTTGAGCCCAACTAGAAACCACTCAATGGTCAGGCCAGAAACACTACTGCACGAAGACGGTCATTCAACACAGCATGAGTCAACATATCAAAAGCTGCAGGCAGAGCTAGCAAAAGTAACTCAGCTTATAGTATTACCACAAGTGGCCCTCAGCTCACCCTGAGTCGCACTCACTAACCCAAATAAGTCATGCTCGAGCTGAAAAAACATGAAGCTAAGTCAATGAGCCTCCTGACTAATGACATTATTTGCAAGATGGTGTATTGCCTATCAAAGGTCCAGTAGGAGAATGATCAGATGTTTTCAGAAGGGCAGAGCCATTCCAGGCTTCTTAATTAGCAGGTTAATGACCAAAAAATGGTGTACTTTGCAAGACAAAATTTTAAAAGATCAGTGTACGTGACAAGATACTGACATTGATACTAGGATTCACAGCCTGCCTTGCAATTTGTCTAATCGCTGGCAATCGCTCAGGTAGCATGCCAACCCATCGTTATTTTGCTCACAATGCCACTTCAATTTGAGTCCAGCCATATCCAACTTAGTCCTGACCCGGCTCCTCATGGGAACAGTCTAATCCGAACTGCCAGGCTCTCCCCAAATCAAAAAACAAGCAACCTAGACCGGTTTCGCCCTAATTATGGGCTCATCAGCCAGATACAGCTTGGTTCTAGTGACACAGTGAGCACTGGAACCACGTAGGGGAATACCCATGCCACTTAGGGCGGCACACGAAAATAAAGCAGGGTTTTAACTGCCCTTGTTGAATTTGCTGGGAGATCATCAATTGTACCATACGTCATCCATCTGCCTAAACAGGGCACAAGTACAAGGGCAACCTTGGATATGAACGCTGGCAGTGGAGCAAAATGCCGATGGTGAACAGGTTTCTGGATTAGGCTGAGATACTGAACGCAGGGTAGTGGGATACGTTAGTGGAGGAGTACATATGTTAGAAATGGGCTCTCTAGTTGGCAGTGGTTTGTACCCTATCCAAGTAGAGACCCTAACTCTAGTCAGGGTAAGGGAGTCACACAGCTAAGATAACCCCTGCTCACCCCCTTGGTAGCTTGGCATGAGCAGTCAGGCTCATCTCAGAAGCAATGTGTAAAGCATTTATACATATACACACAAAGTAAAAACACTACAAAAGGAGTCCACACCAGTTTAGAAAAACAGCCAATATTTAGCTAAATAAAACAAGATCCAAATAACAAAAATCCAACATACACAATTCAAAATATAACTTTAAATAGATTACGCAAGTTTAGTCCACAGAAATCAATGGATGCATTTGTATTAGCACAAAGCACATTGCATGCATCAAAAATTAAAGCTGGTGTAAGGCGCTGGGAAGATGACGTGCCAGAAAAGCAAAGCGATGCGCCGATTCCTTACTAAACAGGGGAGGGATTCATTGGTTCCTTAATGGCAGGGGAAGTGATGCGTTGGTTCCTTACTGTAAGGGAGGTGATGCCTCGGTTTCCGGACACATGGTCTTGGTTCCTTATTGGTTGTCAAAGAGTCGGCGTCGAGGGGGAATGCGGTGGAAATCCAGACGCTCTGCATCGTTGTGACAGCAGCGATGCAGACGCTGCTTCGATTTAACAGCCTCGAAGCAGGTGCTACATTAATTCTTCAGCCATACGCAGGTGTTGTGTGGGAGTCTGTGCGGGTGCCATGGACGTCGGTGACACGGTGCTCGAGACTCATGCTGCATCGATTTTTCTGGGCATTGTAACCTCAAGCTGGGGCCTGTGGTAAAAGCCATGGTTGAGGCACCAATCAGGAACCTCGCTTCGGGGCAGGCAGCAGCGATGCATCAATCTTTTGCAGTGATGCATCGAGAAAACAGGTGCTGGGAGTCAATGTGTGGATTTTCTCCTTAAGGTCACCAGATTCTACTTCCAAAGGCCCAGGAAATGGATTTGGCACCACTTGGCAAGTCAGGACTCTCGCAGAAGAGCCCAGACACTGGTAGGTGAAGTTGTTGATGGCCCTGAGACTTCTTAACAGGAGGCAAGCACGCACAAGCCCTTGGAGAAACTTGAAATCAGGATGTAGAAAGCAAAGTCCAGTAATTTCACTTCTAGGACAGAAGCAGCAAGCCAGTACAACAAAGCAACAGGCACAGTGGAAGTCCCTCCTACAGCATCCAGCTCTTCTTCCTGGCAGAATGTCCCCAGTTCAGAAGTGTTCTAAATTTGAGGTGTCCGAGGTCCAATACTTGCACCCCTTTCTGCCTTTGAAGTAGGCAAACTTTAAAGGAAAGTCTTTGTGGTGCACAAGACCCTGCCTTTTTCCTGATCTGGCTCCAGAAACACTGCAGGAGGTTGGAGACAGCTTTGTGTGAGGGCAGATACAGCCCTATTCAGGGCTCAAGGACAGCTCCTCCCACCACTCTAGCTTAGGAAGGCCCAGCAACTTGGTGATGGGCATCAGCATATGCAGGGTACACCTCAGCTCCCTTTGTGTGGCTGTCTAGGCTGAATGCACAAGAGCCCAACTGGTAGTCAGTCAATCCAGATGTGTACTCTACAGACAGGCAGAGGCACAGAATGGTTAAGCAAAAAGATACCCACTTCCTAGAGTGGCATTTACAAACACGCAATTTAAAAATCAAATTCACCAAAATATGTATTTTTAAATTGGGAGTCCAGAGACCCCAAACTCCAAATCTATATCTGCTCTCAATGGGAAATTACACTTAAAAGATATTTCAAGGCAACCCTCATGTTACCCTTTGGGAGAGATGAGTCTTGCAATCGTGAAAAGACTAAATGAGCAGTATTTCACTACCAAGACATGTAAAACACACCAGTACATGCCCCACCTTGTTAATACACCACACCCTGCCCATGGGGCTGCCCAGGACCTACCTCATGGGTGCCTTACATGTAATAAAAGGGAAAGTTTGGGCCAGGCAAGTGAGTGCACTTGCCAGGTCGAAATTTTTAAAACTGAACTCACAGACATGGCAGTTGCAGGTCTGAGACATGTTTACAGGGCTACTCATGTGGGTGGCATAGCTAGTGCTGCAGGCCAACTAGTAGCATTTGATTTATAAGCTCTGGTCACACCTGGTGCACTTTACTAGAGACTTACTAATAAATAAAATATGCTAATCAGTCACCAATATAATTCAGAAAGAGAAGATATGAACGTTAGCAGTGGTAAAGTGCCCAGAGTCCTAAAACAAAAACAGATCAGAAAACATAGGAGGGAGAAGGGAAAATGTTTGGGAATTACCTTGCAAAAAAAGGTGAGTTCCAACAATATGTATGACTTCTTCACAGCTCTACTGGATTACATGACGAGAAGAATAATTATTTAACTATTGCCCTGCACTACAGCAACTAACCTTGTATGCAGACCCTCTGCCCCTTCCCTCCACACTGATCTGTGAGCAGGTATTAGCTTGCTTTTAATATGCAATCGGTTATGTAGGTACTTCTGGGCAGTAATGACTCATGAAGAGGAAGATGAAGGCACGCAGGTCAATTTCAGATTGCAGAGCATGTAGTCCCTAGGCTCTCTTCAGCTCCCCAGCCAGAGTGGCATATTACGGCTTGTGATTGTACTCCGTACCGGTGTTTTGAACCCTTTCGGAGCAATTGGTTGGATGCCAATAAATATTTTAAAATCAGTCGCTGGAGAGATGTCTTCAAAATATTATGTCATTCTTACTTTCGGGATGGCTCATACCCACCTACTCCTACGAGTTCATCTGCCAGCGGCACAGACATCCTTTCAATCACACAGTATTTCTAAGAAATCTTTATTTGAAAAATTAACAATGTGAACATTCTTTTGAATTCGTTTTTTTCAAATTTAAAGGCACATTATCGCAGATTTTAAAGATCTTACATGATTTTTAAAACTTGTTTTAGTGACCTAAAATAAAGCTAACTTATTAAACCGCTATCTCGTATTAAAGAAACATTTGTAAAATTTTCTTTTTTGTGCCACAGAATGTAATGTTAAAATTGGGCTACACGCTTATGGAGGTTGAGGTAATCGTAAAGAGTTTTGGAAAATACATTTCATGTGTAGGAAATCTATTTTATCATCCAATTCAGATTCAATATTTGGACACCTTATTTTATTCCCTTGTCTATTAAAAGTAGTGGTACTTACAAATACAATAAATCCCCATTAGGAGATTTATAAACTATGGGATATCAAGATTTACAGACTCTTGCAGTAAGCATTCAAAAAAGTGCCATCCTCTTAAAAGCCTTTCTTAAAAGAAGTTCCCTAGAATCATCCAGTTACATGTATGTTTGGAGGCTATAACTAAAAAAGATAGGGCCATGGAAATACTTAGAATTACTTACGTTTTTCCAGTGAATTTCAACAAGCTTCACATGTGCGCTGAACAAGCAACCATCCACACGACACTGAAAAACAGAAACAAATACAGAGCAGTTGTTGTGCTGTCTTTCATTCAGAAGTTCGGCATGAACTAGAAGTCAGCACCTTCACCAGGTGTTCACTCCTGTGTTTAAGGCTTCAGTAGAGAGCTGGAATAGGCCCAGGTAACAACTGAGCTCAAGCAGTCCTCAAAACGAGGTCCTTTATTTTTCTCTCTCACAATAGAGTCATTAGATAAAATTAAACACATGTAAGTGAAGTGGCAAATAATAAGAGGAAAGGAAGGAGGGGAAAGATGTGCGGAAATTGCCATTCGCTGGTATATTTTATTTTTTTCACATAAAACCATTGAACATTTCTCATATTTCAATGATGGTCACTTTTCAGTTTTAAAATCGCATTTTCCAAGAGCCTAGGTAAAACACTATTTGTGTACAGAAACAAACATTCAACAGCATATTTTTTACGTGCTAGAAGGTTATCTCAAAGTAAAGCAAACAGGACTATTTGTACTAAAATTTAACAACAGTCTAAAGCACAAGGATAATGAAGAAAAAAATAGTATAAGCAAGTCAAGCTAGGCAGATATGAGTGGAACACAGATTATCAAAAGGAAAATGAGTAGCATTTTTCGCTTGCTGTGAGCAAAATATAACCATTCCTAATTAGTGTCATCTTACAATCAATCTTAAGGCGATGACCTACAAGGAAGATAGACTGCTGCTTGATTTGTGAGTGTTTAGGCAAAAAATTGTTTTAGGAGGTCGCAGCGTCTACTGCTGGTTCTGCCCACTAGCACCTCCGCTGCCGCCCCCCAATCATTCGGTTTTCTTCACTTGACATACCTGCTGCGTCTCAAACACAATCCGCAATGCACAGCACTATGCTGATCCTCTAGTAGGTTTGCATACTACAACAGAGATATCAATAAAATGATTCCATATTGCCATTCATTTCAAATTAGGAGCATCCCTCATTTATGCCGAAACTGATTTCATGTCTGGTGTCAGTAGTTTGTTTAATCCGGTTTTCCGTTGGCATAGAGTATTTGAGGTCCAACCTTCCTGACAGAAAAAAAAAAGTATAGGAGTAAAAAATCATGAATGACTAGGTATAGGTTACCACCTACTATGGGTTCACCCGAGAGCTACTATATGTTTGGGCTGGGTTTCTAAACTAAATCTCAATACAGCCATGCCAATACCAGACCCACCTCTTGGTTCCACATTACTGAATAATTCAGCGGGAAAGAGATCACCTGCCTGATCCACTGAGGAACAAATCTAAAATGGAAGACAAGTCAATGGCTCTCCCTACTTGAAGGTGTGACTGTGCATGGGAAAAGCCTAGTGGGTCTGGTGCCTCGGCTGCTATGCCGTTTCAGCAGCAAAGTAAACGATAAAGTGATGGATGCAATGCTTAAATTAATCTCCGCCACTGGTATTTACTTGAGGCTGCATCCCAGACCGTCCTTATTTGGCACACTGTGCCACCTCAGTTTGGACCCAGGCATATGCAAATCAGTTTTGTCCGTGCTCCAAAGGGAAAACCTCTGCTATAACTTCCAGGTCAGGTCTACCCTGAATTGACAAAAATTAGCACTATTACATTAATAATAGTGTGCCCATTGAGCACTCCTGAGAGACGTGGTCTCCTTTCAAGTGTAGATCCGTTTCATGTAATGAAAACAGTAAACTCTATTCATATCCCAATTCAATGGTCATTTTTATTACGTCATCTTCTTCATTGTTATATCACAGTTGGTTCATTTGATGTACATTGCATCACTTTCTAAGAAATTGTACTTCACTTCCTGAATTAACTTCATTCAATGATGTAGATCCCTATGCATTTCTGGACTGAGCCCTTCTTCAGGGGTAATGCAAGTAATCTGAAAAAAATGCACAAAATACTACGCTATAATCCATGGATGTCTAATATCCCACAATCAAACACAAAGTCAAGGGTGATAGGCTGTGAGCTCAGGAGTATTGTGGTGGTGAAGTCAGTAAACGTGATGAAATCGTGTTGTCAGAAAACTGTGGTTTCAGTTAATCCATGCTCTCAAAAATACTAGGTAAATAAGTAAATACATTAAACGTGTCGAAACCGCGAGGGTTAAAAACTTGTTAACCGAGGAAAAACAAACAAATAAACTGAACAGTGCTCATTAGAGAAGGATCATTCTCAAACTGTATAATTGAGTGATGAAGTTGTGACCTCGCGTTATCGATAAAATGGGTGTTCGCCGAGTGTAGTTGCACGTTAGTAAAAGTAAGCGTTGCATGCGCCGGAGTTTGTTTAAACGGAAAAATTCCTAACACAGTGACCGCGTCCCCAAGTGTATCTGTAGTTAAATCACGGGATTAAAAATCATCTAAGTCCTACCGCGTAACTAAACGCTGGACTGTTCTATGCTCGTAAACTTCTGTGGAACGGTAACAAATGTTGCAGATATGCATGTAGGTGTATAAATGACATCACACGTAAAGTGAAAAAACACGAATCTACGCGTGTATTGAAATTATGGATATTGTAATGAAGTTGTAGGTTCGTTATGAGATTTACTATCAAGAAGGATAGATAGAAGGAATATAATCAACATAAAAGTGAGTGACCAAATCATCATGATTTACCTTGAGTGAATCGAAATCACTGTCCTGGAAAAATTCTTACGTTTTGGCGCTACATTGATGACATCTTCTTAATATGGATGGCCTCTCCAGACGAGATAAAATAATTCATTACATTCATAAACACCATAGATGATCACATACAATTTACATATTCTACTAGTATGGAACGCATCGCATACCTTGATGTTCTGGTAACCCGCAATAAGAACATAATTGAAACAGATGTCTACACCAAAATTACCGACAGGAATAACTCTTTGCACTTTGAAGGTTGCCACCCAATGTCTTTGAAAAGACATCTACCATACTCACAATTATTAAGAGCGAAAAGGATATCTTCTCAACCCAGTACATACGCAAATAACCAAGACAGAATACTTGAGAGATTCAAAGACAGAAAATACCCAGATATGATTTTGAATGCAGCAAAGGAAAGGGCAGAAGCCATCAATCGGAAAGAGTTGTTAACCCCTCACAAAACAGAAAGGTCCAGTAGTAGACCAGTTTTCGTGTCAAAATTTTCGACCAAAAGCCATCAAGTGAAAAAAATTATATTAAAAAACTGGCCTATGATCAAAAATGAACCTGATTTTAATGGCATCTTTAACTTCACACCACTATTTGCATACCAACGTTCTAGAAATATCAAAGACTTATTGGAGACAAGACCGCAACAAAAATGTGCCACATACACAGGAACTAAACCGTGCCTTAACTGCAGTCACTGCAACAATATCATCCGAGGCAACATTATGAACGATCCTACATCTGGTAAAACCATTAGATTATCCACTAACACAACCTGTGACACAAAGAATGTCGTATACTTATTAAAATGCCCCTGCGGTCTCCCATAAGTAGGGAAGACGGAAAGAAAAATGAAGGTTCGCATAACTGAACATAAGAGTACCATAAGGAATCAAGTCATGAAAGCACCAGTGACGGCACATTTTACCAGTCATAAACACAACATAAGTCAGCTAAGATTTTTGGTATTGGAGGTTGTCCCTGTGAGACGGGGATTGGACAACAAAAAAAGACTTTTACAACGCGAAATGTATTGGATTAAAAAAACTGGACTCCTGCCACCCGAAGGGGCATAATGAACGTATGTGATACAGTTGCTTCCTGTGAACACATTTTAATGAATGAGCATGCTTTAATGTGTATACATACACATATACAATGTAACCTTGTTTTTGTTCCTTGTTTATGATTCTAGTAATTCCAGGACAGTGATTTCGATTTTCGAGTTAAATTTTCCTTCACCTCTGCCGGCTGCCTCGCCAGCTCCGTCCCCCTAGTTGACCCCCTCCCCCGGCCCCGGGCACAGGGTCCCCCAGTCCCTGTTCTCTTCCCGTTCCCCTCTTTAGATTCTTGTGGATGGTTGGGGTCCCCCACTTAAGGAGCACGTGCTGTCACTTCGGATTGCGGGTTGCCTTGCGGGTGTGGTTTTTTTTTTTGTGTTGTTGTGTTCTTATAAAATGAAACCGTATTGCGGGCTCGGAGTCATGTGGCCCACGTCGTTGATACCTCCTGATTTACCTCTCTGCAACGCCAAGAGCCCTTTTTTGTATGTATGTCATATGCTCCTGTCACTCTAGCGGCCGGCCGGAAGGTTGTAGGCCCATACTTGTATATATTTGAGATTGCAATAAACGGTTTCAAACAAAAAAAAAAAAAAATTTTTCCTTCACCTCACTCAAGGTAAATCATGATGATTTGGTCACTCACTTTTATGTTGATTATATTCCTTCCATCTATCCTACTTGATAGTAAATGCCATAACGAACCTACAACTTCATTACAATATCCATAATTTCAAAACACGAGTAGATTAGTGTTTTTTCCACTTAACATGATTCGCATTACACTACACACCGTCTCAGTAGATTTAAACACAAGAGATTTTAACTGAAACACATACACTATAAGATGGCCGACAGATTTATGTCCACCGTCGGTTTCCATTCGGGATCCAATGAATGTTCAGCGCTTTACGTGTGATGTCATTTATACACCTACATGCATATCGGCAACATTTGTTACCGTTCCACAGAAGTTTACGAGCATAGAACAGTCCAGCGTTTGGTTACCCGGTAAGACTTAGATGATTTTGAATCCCGTGATTTAACTACAGATACACTAGGGACGCGGTCACTGTGTTAGGAATTTTTCCGTTTAAATAAACTCCAGCACATGCAACGCTTACTTTTACCAACGTGCAACTACACTCGGCGATCAACCACTTTATCGATAACGCGAGGTCACAACTTCATCACTCAATTATACAGTTTGAGAATGATCCTTCTCTAACTAGCACTGTTCGGTTATTTGTATGTTTTTCCTCGGTTAACAAGTTTTTAACTCTCGCAGTTTACACTTGTTTAATTTATTTTATTTACTTATTCACCTAGTATTTTTGTGAGAGCATGGATTAACCGAAATCACAGTTTTCTGACAACACGATTTCATCACGTTTACTGACTTCACCACCACAATACTCCTGAGCTCACAGCCTATCACCCTTGACTTTGTGTTTGATTGTGGGATATTAGACATCCATGGATTATAGCGTAGTATTTTGTGCATTTTTTCAGATTACTTGAATTTCCCCTGAAGAAGGGATTAGTCCCGAAATGCATAGGGATCTACAGCATTGAATGAAGTCAATTCAGGAAGTGAAGTACACTTTCTTAGAAAGTGATGCAATGTACATCAAATGAACCAACTGTGGGGATCTACAGCATTGAATGAAGTCAATTCAGGAAGTGAAGTACAACTTCTTAGAAAGTGATGCAATGTACATCAAATGAACCAACTGTGATATAACAATGAAGAAGATGACGTAATAAAAATGACCATTGAATTGGGATATGAATAGAGTTTACTGTTTTCATTACATGAAACGGATCAACACTTGAAAGGAGACCACGTCTCTGAGGAGTGCTCATTGGGCACACTATTATTAATTTAATAGTGCTAATTTTTGTCGATACAGAACCCAACTCCCGAAGGTCAGAGGGAGATACCCATCAGCACCCAAAAGCATAAAGTGATTAATTCAATCACACAAAGTTACACTTGCCAAATTGGAGTGTGCCACACACCATTTCTTTAATTTGTCTACCCTGAATTGAAACACAAGCACCCCAAGACCGGTTTCACCTTTATTAGCGTTCATCAGACAGGTATAGTTTGGCTCCAGTGGGACAGTGTGCATGGGATCCACATCTGGGCACGTCCGTACCACTTATGGCGTCACACTGAACAAGCATTTGCATAGCCAATAGGTCTCGCCTTTGGGACCTTATAAGTGTTTAGCCATGCAACAGTTGATGTTGTTGCACCAAAGGATATTGTGCTGCATAACAAAATACTTATAAGGTCCCAAAAGCAAGACCTATTGGCTATGCCAATGGTTGTTCAAGATGTTTCTTTAATGGGTGTGCAGGGAGGGAAGGACAGGTGGTGGTGTCCTCCATAAGAGAAGGGAATGCATGGTGAAGCAACTGTATAAGTGCAGGGATAGCAGTGGGAGTGTAGGGTCAGCAGCTTGCCTTTGTGAGAATGAGAAGAGTACAATATGTGCTCAATGAGCAAAGTGTATTTTGAGTGCAGGTTGAATAGTGAACATTGTAAGTGCAGGGTTGGGGTTTACTTTTGTGACTATACAATGAGCAGTTGGCCTGAATGAGTGCCGTGGGAGTAATGTGAGAGCTGAGTTAAATTGTGTGCATAGGGAGTTCAGGGTGAAGGGACTGGAACTGCTTGCTGCGTGTGCTTGTGTGAGTGCAAGGAGAATCATGTGTCTGTGTGATTGTAGAATGAGTGGCGTGTCAGAATGTGCGTACAGTGAATAATGTGCTTGAATGCAGAGTTTCAGTGTGTTTATGAGTGCATCTGAATGCGGAGTAGACAAAGTGCCTGAATTTAGGGTGAACAATGAGTCTGTGTGAGTGTAGGGTAAGCAGTGTGTCTTTGTAAGCTAAGCGTAGCGTGAGTGGCGTGAGTGGCAGGGCAGGACTGGGAACTCAAAGCAGTCTGGCAATTTTGTCCATGGCCTTCATTAAGTAACTACTACTAAACCACTGGCTTGCCAAGGGGTTCCTTATTACATTGCAGATTTGTTCCTTGCCCTTAGAGCCTTAATTTCATATCAGGGGGGTCCTTATTTCTTTACACTGATTAACCCACAGTCTGTCTGTGCGAGACTGTTACATGGCCTTTATTAAGTTACTGCTACAAAACCACTGGGTTGCGAAGGGATTCCTTATTACATTGTAATTTTGTCAGACCAGCCTCCTCAGGGAGGGGGATACAAGGGTGAAGCACTGCTGCTTTTGTTACTGGGGGCCAATATTGCAGCACCACTGCAAAATCGGCCCTAAGTAACAAAAGCGGCCCCACTGCTTCAAAACAAGCCCCCACCCTTCCAGCCTCCTAGGGAAATGTCCGATACCCAGTACAGCCAGTCCGCCCTGGTGAGTGGTATGCTGTGAGTGCAGGGTATGTGCCTGAGTGCATTGTTAGTGCATGATAAGTACTGTGTCTATGTAAATGTAGGGTGAGGGGTGTGCTTGTGTAAGTGCAGCATACACCCAATTAAAGCCAGACTTATTGGCATTGCCAGTGCTGTTAGACAATTTAGCAGGGAAATGTACTTTCAATTAACCGTTTAACTTTTAAAATGTTTGGGGAGGTTTCCTTTCTAGTGTCACTAGAGAGTAGTATAATTTTTTCCAGCATCACTCGGTTGCAAACACAAACAAAAAATGTGCGCACACATAATATTCACTGCTGCACGGAGACAAAATAATTAGAGGCAACACTGCCCATAACTACTGCCCACAGTATACCCTTGAACAGAATCTCAATTCTAGCTCCAATTTACTTCGAGATAGTTCTACTTCTATTTCCAAACTAACCAGATCTTGGGTAGTCTTTCTTCAATGTCTCCAGGCCTGTCACAATCAAACATAAGATAAGTGTTAGACCTGCCAGCCCTTTGGCTGTTCCCTCCTTATTTTTTTCTTCCTTTACCCTTTAATTTTTCTGTCCACTAGTTTTTTTTGGTGTTGATTTAGAGGCTCTGGGTGCCCCATTATCACTAATTGATGGTGTGGCGTAAGGTGCTTCCCTAAAATGGAGGGAGGGAGAAAGCTCCTCCACAAAATGGTGGCCTAAACTGTCACCTCAGAACCTGGGCCATAGGCTGTCATGAGGGGTTCCAGAACCTTCTGGGCCACTCTGGCCAGTCAGGGCCCAGGCTATATATAGGGGTGAGGTGCGTCGCCCATTTTTGTAGAAGGTGTGAAGTGAGGTAGTCAGGAGTAAGGCACCTGAGTGGGGAGGTGGGAGCGCAGAAGGGGGGAAACTGACTGTTCTTAGCGCCTGCTTTTTCCCCCCCTTGGTTGACACTACCCCTACCTCGTGACCTAGCCTTGCCTTCAACCTCTGACCTGGGATCACATTAACTGGTTGTGCTTCCCGCCTAGACAGGACCCCTGAGGGGAACTGAGGGAGAGAGTGGTCATCTCCAACCTTGTCCACCGTTTTCCTGACTGTGCCTGGGTTCCCCCTGTCTTGTTCCGCCACTGGCGTGTGCCCTGCCGCCTTCCAACTAACCCGCCCTGAGCCAGGGCGTCGCTGTGA
This sequence comes from Triturus cristatus, assembly GCF_964204655.1. Classification (NCBI taxonomy): domain Eukaryota; kingdom Metazoa; phylum Chordata; class Amphibia; order Caudata; family Salamandridae; genus Triturus; species Triturus cristatus. Next base: position 424,459,600 of record NC_140591.1, read on the forward strand.
GGGAAAAAGGGGCGCTAGGCGCCGAGCACATCGCCACCCCCGAACTGCAGGCCACCCCTTAATTTGTATCACCATCGCCGGGGCTGCCCCCAAAGAATAGCTCACCGCTGTGGCCCCGGGCCGGAAAGGTCACCCTCATGGTCACTGGGGCCCGCGAAGAGGACCGGGGCCCCGCCGCTGCCGTCGCAGCCTCAGTAACGCAGCACATCTTGTGAGAGGGCCGCCGGAATTCGAAGAAGACCGCGTTAGGCTTGGAAGCCAGCCTCCCGCATCACTTGACGGGGGCGGGCTGCCTGACGCCGCCCCCGCCGACTCCTGAAGCCGTAGAGGCCGCGCCCCCGCAGGCTGCGCTGACAACGGCAGCCACGGGCGCGCCTCCGATCCCCCACCAACTCGATGGTATCGCGGAAGGTGGAGGCCCTCGACCCGGAGATCGCCGGGAGGCCGGAGAGCCCTCGCCAGGGCCAACGTTGAGCCACAGAGTAAGGTAACCCCCAGGGGAGGAGGGCGGGAGGCCCGAAGCACGCCCCTCCCCCGGGGGAAGCCCGTTGTCAAGTCTGCTGAGAGTCCCCCCTACCCTTCGCACCGGGATCCCCAGACCAAGTTGGCGCTGAGACGCGCTGGGGGGAACTGTGCGGAGCCACGCTCAGGGACCGTATGTTCAGCTCTTCTGGGACTAACCCGATAGGGCTGCCACAACTAACCACGAGTAAGGAGCTGATGTGAGGCCAGGGTTCAGGCAACAAAGTACTCCCAGCTCTGAAGCGCATTGTAATGGCTATGTGAAGCGCTATATTTGATGACCTGATTTCAAGCGCATTGTAATGGCTATGTGAAGCGCTATATTTAATGACCTGATTTCAAGCGCATTGTAATGGCTATGTGAAGCGCTATAGTTAATGACCTGATTTCAAGTGCATTGTAATGGCTATGTGAAGCGCTATATTTAATGAACTGATTTCAAGCGCATTGTAATGGCTACGTGCAGTGCTATATCTAATGACCTGATTTCAAGTGCAATGAAATTACTATGAGCAGGGCTATGTCTATGACCCTAATGAGATGTAAATGAAAACTGACTGGTTTCCTCTGAAAGAAAAGAAAAACCGGATAAAAAGAAAGATAAGCTTTTCTAACTTTTCTAACTCCTTGGTGTAGTGTCGTTTTTAGTGGCGATACACTGGAGTGCCGAGGTGAGTGGGATGCAAGCACGACATGTCCTCTGGAATGAGGCCTTTCCACCTGAGCCAAGCTACCATAGGTCTTTAGGTCCAACAAATTGGTGTTCAGCGGTGGGATCCTGAGCTTGTGCTTGCGTCCACTCATCAGCAATTCAGTGTGCGCCATGCACCCTACACCTGATTTTTGTTTTTGTTTTTATTGTTGTTTTCTCCAGGTTGTCTCCCTGATTGGAATTTTTGAAATTATCTCGGTCCCGTGGTGTGGCTTCCTTTTGAAAGAAGTTTCTTCTTACTTTGAGAGTTCTTTTCCGCAGTGTTTAGGGCCGTTCCTGGCAGGATGGAGTTTGAGCTGGGTAATCTAGAAGAGTACACTGTAACCCAGTTAAAGGAATTCTGTCAGGAGAGGGGGGTATTTTTCAAGCGGGGAGCAAAAAAAGAGGAGCTCCAGACTAGCTTGAGAGCCTGGGTGATGGCCCACCCTAGCGGGGGACGGGAGGAGGAGGGACCGGACACCACGGAAGGAGCAGAGACACTTCTTTCCACTGAGAGCAGCAATATGGTTGCAGGACTCAGGGCGCCTTCAAGCGCCGGTTGTAGCACTTCGGGGGGAAGCCTGTCTTCGGCCAACTTAGCCGACAGGAGGGAGGAGAGGCAATTCAGGATGGAATTAGCCCGCTTGGAGAAGGAGAGGGAAGAGCGGAGGTTCCTTCATGAGCTCCATTTAAAAGAATTAGAACTCAAGGCCCTTCAGTTAGGGACCCCCAGTAGTCCTGTTGGTGGCAGCGTACAGAAAGAAGTTCCCAGGGAACCTAGACCCCACTTCCCAAAGGACGTAGTTGCCAGCTACGGTGTTGGGGACGACATAGCCAAGAGGTTGGCTGCCTATGAGGTCTCCTTACGAGCCCATGGGATCCCGGAAGCTCAGTGGGGGGGTGGTCTGTAGAGGTACATGCCTCCGGTGGGGAGGGATGCCCTTTTAGCCCTAGAACAACTGGAGCAGACCAATTACCCCACCATGAGGGTCGCCTTGATTGGGAAATTTGGGCTGACCCCTGAGAAGTACAGGCAGAGATTCCGGGGTAGCCAAAAGCTGGCTGCCCAGAATTGGGTGGACTTCCTGGACTACGCAAAAAAAGCTTTGGAGGGCTGGGTGCAGGTCAGTGAGGTAAAGGACTACGAGGGGTTGTTTTTGAGGGAGCACCTCCTCGAGAAAAGTTTTCCGGAGCTGCGTCAACACCTGGTGGACAGCAAGCTGACTAATCCTAGGAAGCTTGCAGAGGAGGCGGACATCTGGGCTAGTACCCGGGTGTCTCTAAAAGGAACTGGGGGGAATTTCCAAGGGACTGGTCAGGGCGCTCCCCAGAAGAAAGAGGGGAGAGACAAAAAGAAGGAGTTCCCTAAAGGCCCCCAAAAGAGTTCGCAGGGAAAGGGACCAGGATTCCCTCCTAAGGTTGGCCCCCACAAACCCCCTTATCCTGTCCGTTGTTATGAGTGTGGCGAGATTGGGCACTAAAAGGGGGATACCAAGTGTCCCAAGAGACCACACCCTCCCACTGGAGGAAAGACCCCTGGGGTGGTGAGTGCAGTGCTCGGGGAGGAGTTGCCCTTAGATAAGGGAGGTGAGTGGTTAGGGCTAACATTAGTGTCCCTGGGAGATTGCGAGATGGTTCCTAAGACCCATGTGCCCTCGAATACTACCAAGTACAGGCAATGGGTCACCATCAATGCCCAGAGGGTGGAGGCTCTGAGGGACACAGGAGCCAGCATGACTATGGTAAGGAATCAGCTGGTGTCCTCAGAGCAGGTGATTCCCAACGTAGTCCACCCGGTTGTGATGGCTGACAACCGAGAGGGTCACTATCCGGTGGCTCAGATTCCCTTTGAGTGGGGAGGGGTTGCGGGTCCTCTTCGAGTTGTGGTAAGCCCTGCCATGCCGGTCGACTGTCTGTTGGGAAATTACCTTGAACATACGGCCTGGAAGGAGGTCGAGTTCAAGGCTCATATGGAGATGTTGGGGTCGCCTGAGTGGACTTGTGCCAACACGCGGTCCGTGACTGCCCGGAGGGGGAGTTCACAGAGGTTGGAGCCTGGGACAAAGGCCCAACCAGCTGCCAAAAAGGGTAAACGGGGACAGGGGAAGCCTGCCCCGGCATCTGCACCTCATAAGATGGATGGGGCAACTGAGGTGGTCCCGGAGTCCACAGAGGGGGATGTGACTTCCCTGGAGGGCTTACCTACCCCTGCAGAATGGCAGGTGGAGGGAGGACCTACCAGGGAGGAGTTTTGTCGGGCCCAGAAGAAGTGCCCCACCCTTGAGGGCTTACGGCGACAGGCCGAAGCCCAGGCAGCGGGTAACGATTCGGGGAACTTCCACATATATTGGGAAGATGGTCTCCACTATAGCGAACCCAAGGCTCCGGTGCATGGATCCTCCCAGGCCTTGGTGGTTCCCCAGCGTTACCGAGCCTTCCTTTTGGAATTGGCTCACGAGATACCCTTGGCAGGACACTTAGGACAGGACAAGACCTTTGCTCGGCTTGTCCCTCACTTCTATTGGCCTCAGATGAGGATTACGTCTCTTTTTGTAGGACGTGTGTCACCTGCCAAGCTAGTGGGAAAACAGGGGTGAAGCTGAAGGCTCCCCTGGAACCACTGCCTGTCGTTGGCATCCCCTTTGAGAGGGTGGGCATCGACATTGTTGGGCCATTGGATCCACCAACGTCTGCCGGTCACAGGTTTATCCTGGTTCTGGTGGATCATGCCACCCGGTACCCAGAGGCTATTCCTCTGAGGACCATTACCGCACCTGCGGTGGCACGGGCCCTGATGGGAATTTTCACCCGCATGGGGTTCCCCAAGGAAGTTGTGTCGGACAGAGGCCCCAACTTCATGTCGGAATACATGCGGGCTATGTGGAAGGAGTGTGGAGTCACTTACCGGTTCTCCACCCCTTATCACCCCCAGACCAATGGTCTGGTGGAGAGGTTTAACAAAACCTTGAAGGGCATGATCAGGAGTCTGCCCGAGAGCCTGCAGAGGAAATGGGACGTCCTCCTGCCTTGCTTGCTGTTCTCCTACAGGGAGGTACCGCAGAAGGGAGTAGGCTTCAGCCCCTTCGAGCTGTTGTATGGGTACCATGTTCTGGGACCCCTCAGCCAGGTGAAGGATGGATGGGAAAAGACTCCCAGAAAACTTCCCCCGGATGTGGTGAGCTACATGCTGGCCTTCCGTAGCCAAATGGCTAGGTTGTGGAAGCAAGCTTCCGAAAACCTAGAAGCCAGCCAGACGGTCGCAAAGGAATGATATGACCAAAATGCTCACCCGGTGGAGCTGGAGCCTGGCCAGAAGGTGTGGGTCATGGAGCCTGGAGAGCTTAGCGCCCTCCAGGATCGCTGGTCAGGCCCCTTTGAGGTGATTGCGAAGAAGGGCAAGGTCACCTATGTGGTGGATCTTAAGACCCCCAGGCAGCCCCATCGGGTGCTCCATGTCAACCGCCTCCAGCCCCACCAAGAGAGATCAGAGGTCACCTTGATGATGGTGACTGATGGGTCAGAGGAAGAGGAAAGTGAACCTCTCCCTGATCTTTTCGCGTCCCAAGAGAAGGATGGGTCGGTAGAGGGAGTGATCCTCTCACCATCTCTAACTCCCGAACAGCGGAGAGACTGCCGCCAGGTCCTGGGGCAGTATGCTTCACTGTTCTCACTTATCCCAGGAAGGACTCATCTGTGTACCCATTTTGTGGACACAGGAGACAGCCCACCTGTGAAGTCCAAGTCCTACCGCTTGTCGGATAAGGTGAAGGCTAGCATTCATGGTGAAATCACCAAGATGCTGGAGCTGGGAGTGATTGAACCTTCAAGCAGTTCCTGGTCCAGTCCGGTGGTACTGGTACCTAAAGCTGCCCCGCCGGGCACTACCCCAGAACTTAGGTTCTATGTGGATTACAGGGGACTGAACTCTGTGACTAAGACTGATGCTCATCCTATCGCGAGGGCGGATGAGCTCATTGACCAGTTGGGAGCTGCCCAATACCCAAGTACCTTTGACCTTAACTCCGGGTACTGGCAGATCTCCCTAACAGATGGAGCAAAGGAAAGGTCAGCCTTCTCCACACCGGAGGGTCAATACCAGTTCTGCGCGATGCCCTTTGGGCTCAAGAACGCCCCTGCCACTTTTCAGCGGCTGGTCAACCAGGTCCTCTCCGGGATGGAGGCTTTCTCGGCTGCTTACCTGGATGACATCGCTGTCTTCAGCAGCAGTTGGGAGGATCATTTGGGTCACCTTCAGGCTGTCCTTCAGGCCCTGCAGCAGGCAGGTCTGACGATCAAGGCCAGCAAGTGCCAGATCGGGCAGGGGTCGGTAGTGTACCTCGGTCACTTGGTGGGTCGGGGCAAGGTGCAACCCCTCCAGGCCAAGATCGAAACCATCATGGCCTGGGAACCCCCCAAGGCTCAGACGGAGGTCCGAGCCTTTCTGGGCCTCACCGGTTACTACAGACGCTTTTCAAGGGGTATGGTACTATCGTGGCTCCCTTGACTGAGCTTACATCAAAGAAGCACCCTCGACGGGTAATCTGGACTGAGGTGTGTCAACGAGCCTTTGACACCTTGAAACAAGCAATGTGTGCAGGGCCCCTGACTTCTCCAAAGAGTTCATCGTCCAAACGGATGCGTCGGAGCATGGCATCGGGGCAGTGCTGTCGCAGCTCAATGAAGAGGGTCTGGACCAACCTGTGGTCTTCCTAGCTAGGAGACTACTCCCCCGGGAACAGAGGTGGAGTGCGATTGAGAGGGAGGCTTTTGCGGTGGTGTGGGCTCTGAAGAAGTTGCGTCCATACCGGTTTGGCTCGCACTTCCTGGTTCAGACCGACTACTGGCCCCTCAGGTGGCTGATGCACATGAGGGGCGAGAATCCTAAGTTGTTGAGGTGGTCCATCTCCCTACAGGGAATGGACTTTAGGGTGGAACATCGCCCAGGAGTGGACCACGCCAATGCTGACGGTCTCTCCAAGTATTTCCGCCTTAGTGAAGGGAACTCCCAAGGGATTGGGTAGCTCGCCCCACTTTCAGCTGGGGGGGGGGGGGGGGGGGCGACGCGTGTTAGACCTGCCAGCCCTTTGGCTGTCCCCTCCTTATTTTTTTCTTCCTTTACCCTCTAATTTTTCTGTCCACTAGTTTTTTTTGGTGTTGATTTAGAGGCTCTGGGTGCCCCATTATCACTAATTGATGGTGTGGCGCAAGGTGCTTCCCTAAAATGGACGGAGGGAGAAAGCTCCTCCACAAAATGGTGGCCTAAACTGTCACCTCAGAACCTGGGCCATAGGCTGTCATGAGGGGTTCCAGAACCTTCTGGGCCACTCTGGCCAGTCAGGGCCCAGGCTATATATAGAGGTGAGGTGCGTCGGCCATTTTGTAGAAGGTGTGAAGTGAGGTAGTCAGGAGTAAGGCACCTGAGTGGGGAGGTGGGAGCGCAGAAGGGGGGAAACTGACTGTTCTTAGGGCCTTCTTTTTCCCCCCCTTGGTTGACACTACCCCCTACCTCGTGACCTAGCCTTGCCTTCAACCTCTGACCTGGGATCACATTAACTGGTTGTGCTTCCCGCCTAGACAGGACCCCTGAGGGGAACTGAAGGAGAGAGTGGTCATCTCCAACCTTGTCCACCGTTTTCCTGACTGTGCCTGGGTTCCCCCTGTCTTGTTCCGCCACAGGCGTGTGGCCTGCCGCCTTCCAATCAACCTGCCCTGAGCCAGGGCGTCGCTGTGAGGCAAAAAGGGACGCTAGGTGCCGAGCACATAGCCACCCCCGAACTGCAGGCCACCCCTTAATTTGTATCACCATCGCCGGGGCTGCCCCCAAAGAATAGCTCACCACTGCGGCCCGGGGCCGGAAAGGTCACCCTCATGGTCACTGGGGCCCGCGAAGAGGACCGGGGCCCCGCCGCTGCCGTCGCAGCCTCAGTAACGCAGCACATCTTGTGAGAGGGCCGCCGGAATTCGAAGAAGACCGCGTTAGGCTTGGAAGCCAGCCTCCCGCATCACGTGACGGGGGCGGGCTGCCTGACGCCGCCCCCGCGGACTCCTGAAGCCGTAGATGCCGTGCCCCCGCAGGCTGCGCTGACAACGGCAGCCACGGGCGCGCCTCCGATCCCCCACCAACTCGATGGTATCGCGGAAGGAGGAGGCTTTCGACCCGCAGATCGCCGGGAGGCCGGAGAGCCCTCGCCAGGGCCAACGTTGAGCCACAGAGTAAGGTAACCCCCAGGGGAGGAGGGCGGGAGGCCCGAAGCTCGCCTCTCCCCCGGGGGAATCCCGTTGTCAAGTCTGCTGAGAGTCCCCTCTACCCCTCGCACCGGGATCCCCAGACCAAGTTGGAGCTGAGACGCGCTGGGGGGAACTGTGCAGAGCCGTGCTCAGGGACCATATATTCAGCTCTTCTGGGACTAACCCGATAGGGCTGCCACAACTAACCACGAGTAAGGAGCTGATGCGAGGCCAGAGTTCAGGCAACAAAGTACTCCCAGCTCTGAAGCGCATTGTAATGGCTATGTGAAGCGCTATATTTGATGACCTGATTTCAAGCGCATTGTAATGGCTATGTGAAGCGCTATATTTAATGACCTGATTTCAAGCGCATTGTAATGGCTATGTGAAGCGCTATAGTTAATTACCTGATTTCAAGTGCATTGTAATGGCTATGTGAAGCGTTATATTTAATGACCTGATTTCAAGCGCATTGTAATGGCTACGTGCAGTGCTATATCTAATGACATGATTTCAAGTGCAATGAAATTACTATGTGCAGGGCTATGTCTATGACCCTAATGAGATGTAAATGAAAACTGATTGGTTTCCTCTGAAAGAAAAGAAAAAACGGATAAAAAGAAAGATAACGCTTTTCTAACTCCTCGGTGTAGTGTCATTTTTAGTGGTGATACACTGGAGTGCCGAGGTGAGTGGGATGCAAGCACGACATGTCCTCTGGAATGAGGCCTTTCCACCTGAGCCAAGCTACCATATGTCTTTAGGTCCAACACTAAGTATCCTCCATCATAATGTCCAAGACTATATAGCCAGCAAGGTCTGGAACTCAAGACATTGGTGAGTTTCAGTCAAGAGAAACATGTGGTGCTATGCCCCTAACAACCACACTCTCATCCAGCACCAACTGACTCCTGCCAGAAAGAAAGTTTCCATTTACCTGGTGGCCATCGCGTGACCACAGTATTAGCAGGAGTCAAGCCATCTTCTTAAGTCACTCAGCGCTGCATGCCATAAAATATGCAGAGTGCATTTAACCAGTGCTCTTACAGGCAGCATGCACTCTCCAGGGTTTTTGTGCATCCCTCTAGTGATGTTGACAAAGCTTTTGCCACTGAACAGAGAAGTGGGCATGCTCATGAGTGACGTATGAGTACAGCACACATAATTGATTTCTGAACAAATATTGAGCAACATGCAACCGTCGCAGAACACTAACACCAAGTGAGCACAAATTACCCTTGAAAGCCTCGACGAGCCTGTGCCAGTCACCTTAATAGAGAAGTCATACTGCACACTCACCAACATGCATCTCCTTATGTCACCGTTGAAGATACTACTGCCTGAAGCTCCTTCGGTCACTTTAGAGTAATGCTTTCAGTGAAGGAGATTTCTTGCCTCCTCCACTGTGTCCAAGCACCACCTCCACAGCACTGTCCTTAGAACACTGTCTCCGTATCAATGTCCTTAATATTAGAACAATACATTAGGAAAAATCCCATCAGTTTATATCTCTCCTCAGCTGCTCCTTGTCCACCCTCTTCACTGGACTCCTCTTGTCGAGCAGCCAGCACTTTCCCCAACTGCCTGTTGATCTTTGGATGAGCAGCCCTAAACTAATCCGCCATAGTCACAGGGCCATGTTCTTTCTCTTCTGCCAGAAATGGCTCCAAACTGCCATCACAGTCTGGCTCCATGTTTACACAGATCGTTAACGAGTCGTCAAAATGCTGAAGTTGAAAAGCAGTGTCTTTATACAGGAGGTATGTTCTTTACCTCATATTAGGCCATCAGTCTACAGCAACAGTGGGCTCCAACCTTCCCCATCTCCTAGCATTCACTCCGCATCACACACTAACATTCTCTTACGTCATTCACTCAGCATTCCAGACACCAGCTCTGACGTACAGGAAATTGGGACATACAAGATATTACATCATCTTTAGGAGCTTGTTGCCCAAACATTTACTCTTTAAACAAATAGGTATTTAGAATATATCTGTTATAAATTCCACCAAGGTGTCTTCCGGACATCAAGTGCCTTTAATCCCCAAGTTGGTTGCATTTGCAATTAGAAGGAGGAATGGTGGGTTAAAGGAAAACAGCCCAAATTCAAAGATAAGCTTCATCCCATGGTGAGATTTTGAAACCTGCGATAAAGTGCACTGAACTCCGTAAGACTTCCAGAGTAGTTATTTAGATAATACCCTCGTCAATCTGCAAGGGCTCAAGGGTAAACAAAGACAATGAGAAATGTGTTTGCAAGTAATTATTCTTCACATCCGTGCACTCTCTGGACAAAGTAGTATGAGAATCTTATCACTGATGCTAGTGTGGGATTTAATGTAAAATGCACGACAAAGAGCATCTTAGAGATGACCCCTGAAATTCGACCGACTACTAGTGACCTGACTGAGTGGCTGCGTAGGCTGCCACAACCAGACATGTTTCTGGACCCCTGGGTCGAGAGCCTGCTGTTCTCAGGGGGCCTGAAAAAATGCACATCCTGGGACGAGGTGCCAAGCCTCCTCCCGCAGGATGGGCTGGGTTCACGAAGTAGAAGCTTCAAAGGCATGCCGCCTTTGTGAGCCTCTCCAGACCATTTGCTGCTTTCAGCATCTGGTCCCCACTGTTCTACTCCCAACTTTGAGAACCAGCAGAAAAAACAAGTGAGGAAGGGAGGTGTGCCCACCTCCACCCCTCAGGTGCAGGAGGTGAGGTGAAGCACAACCTCTAGTCCCCGCCATCTTGAGGATGGGGGGGACCCAGCCAACCAGAGACAGGCTCCTGCCCCCCTCCTACAGGAGAGTGTCAGAATAGGGGGTGTACCCACCCCAGGGACGGGGCCCATTGGTCACTGCCCTTTACCTACCAGTAACGCCCCTAAATTTAGTATTTAGGGGGCACCCTGGACCTTGCTTCCAAAGATTAGAAACCACAAGAAAAGAAGATAAGAAGAAAGACTGATGAGCCGTGCAGAGCTAACAAGAGGACGACGCCCATTGACTTGGCCCCAGCCCTAGAGGCCTGCCTCCCCTCGAACCTGCTTCTAAGAAATCCCGGCATGTCCTGCAGCCAGCGACCTCACAAACCCCAGAGGATCTGCCTGCCTTCACTTCAAGGACTCTATCTCCCGAGAACACCGGACGTGTTTAAACTGCAGCTTCTGATGCCAGCCAGAGACCGCAAATCCAGCACACTCTGCACCCGCCGACCTCGGTCCGAGCTAGAGTAAACCAACACCACGAGGAGGTCCTCCCGGCAATCCTGACCCGAGATCTGGCGACCACTGGCATGCCTCAAGCCGTAAGCCTCCAGACGACGCCTGCAGCCTCAATCCAGAGGACCCCACCTACCGCGACCAGAGCGGGTAAGAAAATCTGACGTCCCAAGGCACCCCTGCACCCGATGCCCCACGGCCTTGTGTGCCCAAACCAACGGTGCCTAACCAACCCACAACATCCCAACTTACCCCTCGAAGTGGTGGTCGCACCCAGAAGATCCTCGTCCCCGAGCCTGCAGTGTTTCTTTGTCCTGGAGGTTCTCCATTGGAAACAACAGGGCACCGACCTCAAAACAACCCCCCGGCACCCGGTGCCCTAGTGCCGCCGAGGGTGCACCATTGGTGCTACTTTGTTTCCCAACTTGCCCTGAGGTAAACCCTAGGAGCTTTGCTCCCACAGCTGTGTGGCCGGCTAGCCAGCAGCTACCAACCGAAAGCCCCCTATCCTCCATAGGATAACATTGGGCCTCAACACTCTGCACCCGGCCTCCCTAGTGCCGCTGAGGGTGCAATCTCAGTGCATCATTGACCCTGGGGGACCCCTGAGTCTAACCCCAGAACCTTAACTCCCACAGTCGTTTACCTACCTGCAAAGCGATAATCTGTTTTTCTTCCATAGAATAACACTGACAATTTTCATTCGAAAAAACGAGTGTGGAATTTTGAAAACTTGAAATATTCCTTATAAATCGAAACAATAACCAAAACGCATTTTCTCCACTGTTTTCAGGAAATGTCCCAGTGCTGAATCTAGTCATCCAGCACTGAGTTAGAAAAAGTAACGTAGAAGTAACTTACCTGCAATTTGTTGAAAAAGCCTATTAATTTCAATGTACTGCATTTGCTAAGTGTTGCACACTACTGCTTCCCTGTAAATCAAAGTACAATGCCTATTGCATTTTTCAACTGTACTATATCCAGTAACTTATTACTGAATAGTATTTCATGCTTACCTGTACCAGGCTTGCTTGGTTCTAAAAATAAACAATATATTTTTATACAAAAAACAATTGGCCTAGAGTTCAGTTCTTGAGTGTGTGAATTCATTTGCTGAGTGTGTACATCAAATGCTTAACACTGTCCTCTGTTTCTGCCTTACTGCCGTACCAAGCTACCACTTTAGAGAGTAAGGTTCTATCTAACTTTAACCTCTGCCTACCTGTGGGGACTCTTGGACTCTATATGCACTGTACCTCACTTTGGTGCAGTATATATAGAGCCAGTTTCTTACAGTCTCCCTTCCATGTTTTTTGCTGTTGCCTCATCCGTTTTTGCTGGTCTAGATGCTTTGGGCACTTTGCCACTGCTGTTCAAAGTGCAAGTGCTCCCTTTTGTAAATTGTTGTAATGGATTAGTGACTCCATGATTGGTTATTTGATTTACTTGTCAGACCCTAGTACAGTGTGCCATGTGTGCCCAGGGCCTGTAAATCAAATGCTGCTAGTGGGCTTGCAGCACTGATTGTGCCACCCACAGAAGCGTCCTGTAAAATGTGACTCAGGCCTGCCATTGGAGAGCCTGTGTGCAGTCTGGGACTGCCATGTCGACTTAGCCAGTCCACACACTTGCCAGTCCATTTCTACATGTTAGTCACCCCTAAGGTAAGCCCAAGGTACCCCTGTGGGCAGGGTGCATTGTATGTTAAAGGTAGGACGTGCCCTGATATGTGTGGCATGTCCTCATAATGAAATACTGCCAATTTTGTTTTTCACTATTGCAAGGCTATCTGTTCCCATAGGCCAGAATGGGCAGTTAGTTTATAACATCTTATAAACATAAGTTGGCCCTAGGAACAAGATAGGGAAATAAAATTTTGTATGTCTAAACTCAGAATGTTAAAGTGCATCTTTTAGTGAGGGTGATTTTTACATTCTGTGTTTAAAAATACCACTTTTAGAAAGTGGATATTTTCTTCCCTAACCATCCAGTATGCCTCTGCTAGGTTTGTGTATTGCATGTCTGGCTTGTGAGTGACAGGAGCTAGGAGAGGGCAGCGGCTCCGGCTGTGTGATCAGTCAGGGCTGGGCTTAATAGGACCTGGGTTGAATTTAGAGTAGGGGGAGGAGATTTTCTTTCACCTCCCTAGGCCAGGTCTGCTTTCAACAATTTTGAATGTTGAATGCCAGGAAGATGCACCAGTGAGGACAGAACTGGTTTTGGCTGGGTACAGACACTCTCTGCCTTCAGAGAACGAATAATGTATGTGTGTAAAAAGGGAGACCCAGACCCCAGAACTTAAGATCACTTCTGGGAGCTCAAGAGGAAACCTTTGCCAAGGAGAAGAGCAGGATAAGCTGAGGAGGAATACTGCCCCTGTGCAGTTTGCTGTCTGGGTTGGCCTGCAGTGGCTGCTTGCTGCCAAGGAAAGGAGAAGAAGGACTTTGCTAATTGCTTTGTCACCTGCTTTAAGAAAAAGATCTCCAAGGGCTTGAAACTGAGCTTGCCTCCTGTCTGAAGTCTCAGGGACACAAAGACTTCACCACCAGCTCCCCTGAATTTCCTTGCTGGGAATTGTAACCTGCAAAGAGGTGCCTGCTGCTGTTTAGGACCTCTAGAGACTGTCGCTGGGAGCTGGAAGATCGACGCAAGGAGAAGAAGCGTGTCGCTTCCGTGTATAGTCGTTAACATTCAAATGGAGACATTAAAAAATTGTTCACCTGGTCGAAGCTGGACTCTACACAGGTATGGAGAGCTCCTTGAATTAAAAGAATCAGCCTATAGCCAGTACTGTGGCAACTGTACTCTGACTAATGGTCTGCTCAGACTGTAAGGTAGCCCCTAATCTTCTAAAGAAATGAAGTATAACAAAATGTATTTTCCTTTCTGGTAAGCCAGACTTTCATGGCAACTAGCTTCAGGGAAACGGTTACGTTAATTTTATAATGGACATCTGCTACCCCGGAGGTGTCTTGGTACGGAAACCTGTATAGAGCGAAAACAAGGCAATATCAAACATAAGACTGTGGTCTGGTAAAGAGTTAGGTCTTTTGGGATTTCCTGAAGGCCAGATGATTTAAATGCAACTTTAAATGTAGAGGCAAGGCAATCTATTCCTTAGCATTACAGACAGAAAAAAAATGATAACTAGATGTTGCCTTGTTACAGCGGGGATGGTACATAAAGCATAAAACATTGAAATGTTGCTAGGTCATAAGTTGGCCAAAGATTATGACTGCATGATGGGCGATGCAGAGGTCCTGGAACAGAAATATTTGACTTATGGGAAACCAGTGGAGATCTGCCAGGACAGGAGAGATGTGTGTGTGTCTGGGTAAGCTAAATATTACAATATCTGCAAGGTATTAAACCAGCAGCAATGGATATAATTGACCTTTTGGGAAGCACAAGTTAAGAACATTGCAAAGATCCAGTGGACAGAAGATTATGGCCTGGAGAACTGCTTTCCGACAGTGTACTGTAAGAAATCCATAGCTTTTTCTCAAGAGATAATGTAGAAAAAGCAGAAAAAGGGACCTTCTCAACCCACGCTCTTATGATTAAAGTATTGCCCGTTATTTACCAAAGAAACAGGAGAGGAAGGCGGGGGTCTAAATCATTGTCACTTATATATGTGAACGGACTTCCAAGCTACCTTTGTCCAATCATGTGTAGACATAGCCGTCTTCTCTCTATTGGAATTGGATACAGGGATAGGCAGGTAATGCCATCTATTTAGTAAGTTGTGCAGTCCTGCCCATGCTTTTGGCCCAACTCATTGTTCTGGTGCTGCTCTTTTCAGGCAACAGGCATACCTGCTGGAACTGGCATGGTGCAGGATCAATGAGCACAAGAAGTCATTCTTGCTCCAATTCACTAAGTGTGAATTCGAAGGAAAAATTCAGCAGGGAGAGGTGTATCAGGAAAGCAGCACAGTCATAGGCATGCAGGAGGAAGAGGCAGCAGCACAGACTACCACAAAATCCTATATCGCACTCAAATGTACATATTAGAGTCTAGTGTTGAATTGTGGACTACAGTAAAGTTGACCTGGAATTGTCGAGGTAATATGATTTTGCCCATCATAGTTACCAAAGACAATTTCACTAATGTAGACTTTATTTTTTTTTGTGTTGAAATTTTTTATTGAATTTTATAAGACAAATACATTAGAGCATATGCAATAGTAAATAAATGAGAATAATTACATGTTAGAAGGAATCATGGAATAAGAAATTGATAAATAAATACGATATAAATATGCGTTTAAATAGATAAATACAAATTAATGCAACAAAGATATCAAAACCCAGAATAGCATGTAATAAGAGTGAGCAATAGGGAAAAAAGAGAGAAGAAAAACATAGTAGAATAAAGAGTGCTGGAAATATAAAGAAATAGAATAAAAGGAAAAATAATTAAATAAAAGCAGAAGAATACCACAACGGAGGAAGCAAAGGATTGTGAGGGAACAGAGAGAAGAGAAAAAACAAAGGACAGAAAAGTGAGAGTTGATTAGCGTGTTTGAGTAGAAGTGGAGGCCGGAGAATCAGCAGCATTTGAGTTAAGAAATGGAGACCATATTCGAAGAAAGGTGTCGTTTTGATCTTGAAGATTATAGATTGTACGTTCATGGGAAGCAGTTTGCATCATTGCCACCAACCAGTCCTCCTGTGAGGGAGGCAAAGTTGATTTCCAATGACGCAGTATACATATTTTGGCAGTAGCAATTGAAGTATGAAAAAGACGGAGTTGTGGCTTCGTGAGCTTTGGGGAATGACGTAAGTCATGTAGGAGAATGGTAGTAGATGTAAGTGGCAATTTTAGGGGCATAGTGGATTTCAAGGTAGCACCGATAAAAGTCCAATAGGGTTGAATACTAGGACATTCACAAATGATATGAGTAATATCACAACCTGAATTGAAGCATCTCCAGCAGTTAGAATGAGAGAGAAGACCAGCTTGGTGTAATTTGACAGGAGACCAGTGCCAATCATGCAGAATTTTAAAAAGACAAAATTTAAGCCTTGATTCACGAGCTCCCTTATTTAAATTCTCTAGAATCAAATCCCACTCAGCATCGGAAAAGGAAATGGAGAGACGAGATTGCCATTTACGCTGGAGGTCATGTGAAAGAGATTTAGAAAAAAGATGAGATGAAAAAATTTTGTATATACCAGAAGTAACACCCTTAAATTTCCCCCAAATGTGCAAATAGGATAATATAGGGGAATCCTGCAGGAGCCATGGTGATGTTCCCATATGGGTCTTTAAACATTGTTGGAGTTGAAGATATTTGGAAGAATGATGAAGGGGAAGATCAAATTCTACCCTGAGCTGAGAGAATGACTTAAAGTCCCCATCATGTAGGAGTTGATCCGGATAGAGAATACCTGCAGCTCGCCATTCAGGCCAGGATAACATACGGCCATTAATACGGATCCCCGAATTGTTCCACAAGGGAGCTTTAGCATGTATTCTGGAGTTTGAGCCTAACAATCTATGACTTCTCTGCCAGGATTTATGCATGGCAGATAGTATCGGGTTTTTTGGGTCAGAACGACTAGAGCCAGTACCATACAAGGGAGAAAGGTTTGATTCCGAGGATAGAAGATGTCTTTCTATTGGAACCCATTGTGGTAGATCTTTGATGCCAGGTAAAAAATATGAGATTTGGGAAATATGTAACGCCAAAGAGTAGTGTTCAATAGAAGGAAGACCGATTCCGCCAGATAATTGGTGAGCCTTCAACTTAGTGATAGCAAGTCGCGGCTTCATAGTACCCCAGATGAAAGTTTTAATCTGGGCATCTATTGATCGAAGTAAGGATAGAGGGATCTGCAAAGGAAGCATACCTAGAATGTATATAAATCTCGGAAGGGTAACCATTTTAACCGCCTGAGTTCTGCCCCAAAGAGAAAGGCCCAAAGCCTTCCATTTGTCAAAATCCCGTTGCATTTGGGATATAAGAGGAGATAAATTATCTGCAACCATGTCTTGCAATCCTTTATTAACAAGGACACCCAAGTATTTAAGGCGTGAAGGCTGCCAATGAAAAGGAAATCCAAAAATGGCTGCTTTGGTGGTACCGTTAGAGATAGGCAAAGCCTCACTCTTGTCCCAATTAATCTTATAACCTGAAAAAGAGGAGAAATCATTAATAATGTGAAGAAGAGAAGGAATCGACCGGGGAAGACGAGTAAGAGTGAGTAGGATATCATCAGCATATAAGTATATTTTAGAATGTCCAATTGGAAGGGGGACACCAGAGACCTCATCCGATTGACGAATGGAGGCGGCCAAGGGCTCCATAGCCAGAAGAAACAAAAGAGGGGATAGTGGACATCCTTGACGTGTCCCTCTCTTAATGGTAAAGGTGTCTGATAGAAACCCACCACAATTTACCTGAGCAGAAGGCTGGTCGTATAATAAGCGTACCTTATCAATAAATTTTGTGCCTAAACCAAATCTATCCATGACTTTGAAAAGATAATTCCATTCAATGCGGTCGAACGCCTTTTCTGCGTCAAGTGAAAGGGCTAACGCATCATCCTTAAGATGTTGAGCCGACCATAATGCATGGGCCAGAGAACGCAGATGGTTCCGAGAGGATCGACCCGGTACAAAGCCTACTTGAGAATGGTGTATCAAGGAAGGCAAGACCTTACGCAAACGCGAAGCAAGAATGCTGGCCAGGATTTTAATATCAGTGTTCAATAAAGAGATGGGGCGATAGCTACTGCAGAGCTGGGGGTCCTTACCTGGCTTTGGAAGCACAACAATAATAGCTTTGTTAGAAAGAGGTCCTAGTGAAGATGAACTATCCGCCTCCTGGAATGCGGCATGCAGGGTATCAATAATATTGTGACCTGCCCAGCGATAGAACTCAGGGGGAAATCCATCCTCACCAGGGGCCTTGTGATAGGGCAGGGCAGTAATCGCACTAGAGACCTCATCTCTGGTTATTTCACCCTCTAGGATGGCTCTGCCCTCCGCCGAAAGAGAAGGAAGATGTACTTTTGCAAGAAATGCTGTCATTTTATCCGAGTCCATTCTACTATCGGAGGTGTAAAGAGATTCGTAAAAAGAGGCGAACTCATTAACGATGTCTTGAGGTTTCGTGCACAGGTGACCTTGCGTAGATCTAATGGCCGGAATGGCCATGGACGCCTCCCTCTGACGCAGCTGCGCGGCCAATAACCTTCCCGCCTTTTCCCCTTGCTCGTAATGCCGGCCTTTCATTTTCTGTAAAGCGTATTCTGCTTTAGATGTAAAAAGGCTATTTAAGGCCATTCGAGCTTGCTCTAATAATTTGCGGTTTTGTAGAGACGGAGATGTGGTGTATAAGCGAGAATAAGTTTGTATATCAGATTCGAGCTCACTTTGTCTCCTTGCAATTTGTTTATTAGCAATTGCTGCATCACGCATTAATTGCCCCCTCAAAGTAGCCTTCGCCGCGGCCCAAAGAGTCCTGCTGGAGGTGACAGACCCCTGATTAGTAGAAAGATAATTTTGAAGGTGTGATTGCAGTTGGGCCTTACCAGCAGGAGTCCTGTGGCGTTGGATGCTCATTCGCCATGGTTTACGTCCAGGCCGAGAGAGACCCAGATCAAGGGAAAGGAGAACCGGAGAGTGATCAGACAAGGCCGCTTCCAGGATGCAGGAGTCAGTAACGAATTGAACTGTGTTATGAGAAATAAGGAAGTAATCAAGACGAGAAAATGTACCATGGGCCGAAGAAAAGAAAGTATATTCCTTATCTGTTGGATGGCTAAAACGCCAATGGTCAACCAGTCCAATATCTGATATGATGTCCCCCAACAAGGCTCTGTCTGACGCATTACCCCTATCTAATGGGCCAGTTTTGTCTAGAATGGTATCTTGCGTCACATTCCAGTCTCCGCCAATCAAATATTGTGATGCATTAATTTCAAGCAGCAAACGGGAAAGTTGAAGAAAGAATGTTTTTTTGGTACCCGTAGGGGCATAGACAGACCCTACACAAATGTGAGACTCTCCAATTTTAAGTTTGGCAAATACATAACGGCCATTTACATCTGACCATGTTTTAGAGACAGTGACCGGGAGGGATTTGCGAAGGAGGATTGCTACTCCACATTTGCGGAGAGGGCCTGTGTCTGAGGAATCGTCTTGTTGAACACTACTATGGATAACCTTGCCCACCCAGTCTCTGCCAAGTTTATCCGACTCCAGAGCATCCAAATGGGTCTCCTGAAGCAAGGCCACATCTACATGTTTGGTCTGGAGATAGGAGAGTACTTTCTTCCGCTTTATGTAATGGGTGAGGCCATGTACATTCCAAGTGATCGCATTCAGAGAATGTGCCTGTGACATGGTAGAATAGAGCAAAAATCAGGAGGAAGAAAATAATATAAAGCACAAAACAACGTGGTGAATCGGACAAAAAGAAAAGGAAGAGAAATGACAAAAGAAAGAGGAAACAGAAAGAATATAAGTGGAAGTAGTACTTGTAATCTAGGTGAAATGCATAAAGAAAACAATAAAAAGATAAAGACGAAAGGAGGTAAAATTTAGAAAATAGTACAGTAATAAAGAAACTATAGAATAATAGCGAGTAAAGAACAAGAAACCGTAAAACTGTTACCCGCGGGTCTGGGCGCACTAGAGCGCCGCCGCGGGAAAAGACCCCACAGAAAGAGAGAAGCAATTAAGAAGGCATTAATAATATAGAAGGGGAGCCCAAAAAAGCAATATAAAAGAACAGAAGAAGGTAGAGAAAGCCAAATAGAGGTTGAGAAGCAACACTACATAAGAGGAGAAATCTTACAGTAATTAAATGTGAGGTAACCTAAGCGTATAAAACATATCATACACATATATCAAAAATCTATACCAATATGCATACGAGCAAATAAGGTGATACAACTATACTCAAACAATTAGGCGCCAGTGCACCCGAGTAACTGCAAAACCAGTTGAGAATATGCAATAAAATTGTAACATGAAAAGTAAAAAATACAGGGAGAAAAAAGAATAGCATTATAAGGCAGAGATATAGCAGAGGGCAAAGTGAAAAGGAAAAGAGGTAAGATAAGAAGCTAGTGAGAAAAGAGGTGAAAAAGAAAAGGCAATCAGATATTATAACAGCGAAAAATGCCAAAAATATAATAATAATTTAACAATATAAACAAGGCCCGCAAGGACCGAAAGTCTACGATAAGCTGCCAATAGGTCAAGAGGTGATTTTTCCCCACATGAGGAAGTATTATTCAGTCCGCATCCGAAGGGGTTTTAAGAGGAGAGCGGGACTTGTCCCTTTGTAAGTCTTGTGGGAATGTGGCTGCTGAGACCGACTGTATTGCTGACTTCCTATCTTCTTGTGAGCGATGAAGTCGTTCGAGGTCCCTGCCTCGAGATCTAGGGCTACTAGGAGGGCGCCTGTTACGTTCTGACGTTAAAGTAGAAGATTTAAGGAGTGATTGGGACGGAATTGGCTGTGAGGATGCAGCGAGAACCTCCATATCTTGGGGTTGAAGGCAGTCCAAAAATTGCTGAAGATGTTCTGGATCAAAAAAGTCCTTGGAGACTCCATCTTTGGTGACACGAAAACGTGCAGGTTCAAACAGGCCATATTTGATATCTAATTGACGTAACTGAGGTCGCATGGAGAGAAAGGCCTTCCGCCGTTCATTGGTTTCCTTTGAGAAATCAGCTGCCATATGAATGCGATGGCCTTCAAAAGAGAAGGAACCTCGAAGTCGAGCAGCAGACAGTAGTTGTCTTGTTTGGTCATGTCGGAGAAAGCAAGCAATGATCGGCCGAGGACGCGCGGCAGGATCATCACGAGGAGGACCAATTCTATGGGCCCGTTGAATCTCCAGAGGTGGGGTAAAAGAGATACCAGTCATCTGAGGAAGTATGCGACTCAGAAATGCACTGGAACTCTGCCCTTCAATACGCTCCGGAAAACCAAAGAAACGAACATTATCCCTCCTGCTTCTGTCTTCCAAATCAATAAGTTTGCTGCGGAAGAATAGGAGGTCTCGGTCTTTGTTGGGAAGGGAGTCCAAGTGGTTCTCCACCACCTGAACTCTGGAGTCAAGAGAGTCAATCCTCGCATTAAAGCTGGTGAATTCTGCTTTAATTGATTTGGTCTCCTCAGCTAATGATGTAATTGTGAGTTTCATGTCGTCTAGTCGGCGACTGACCTCAGATATTTCGTGTAAAATACGCTGCAGAGTTACCGCCGATGTCTGTCCCCCATTAGAGGTCGAAGCCGAGGATAAAGCGGGAGGAGAGGAGGCAGTACCTTTCGTTGGCATGTTAATGGTCTGCTTAAGAGCTTCAGCAAAGAGAAGTGGTTTAGAAGACTTATTTCCTTGCCTAGGGGCAGGCATTTGAGGAAAATATTTGACAGAAACTTTGAAAATGCGTGAGGGCGTCTTGCTGGTAAACAGTTCTTGCATATAAACATAAAATTACAACCATTCCAGACACTAAAAGGTAAGAGTACATCACATGAAGGGGAAAACCCCCTGCTTAGTTATCCCCAAAACCACAAGCAAAGGTTGAAAGCATTGATGAAAAAAGTGTAGCTGTCGGCATGCTCAAAGACGCATAAATAGAGTGAAACAGCATATAAATCACAATTGAATTTGCAGAATGAACATGGAGGTCGTGAGCCACATCAAAGCAAAGAGTACACAACCTGACTGAAAAAGTTGACATAAGCACTATGATAACATTAAGTTAAGACATGCCATTATATACGTCACCCATGTTGCATTAAAAGAGTCATTTCCAGACGCCCCCAGTCGGAGGGGCGAAACTATGAGGCCAGTCATAAGAGGATGGAAAAAAAATTCGAAAAGTTCAGTTGTGGGTGACAGTCGTAGCTTGTTCTTGCAAGAAAAACATTAATTTGCAGAGAGTGTGGCGCAAAATGACTGACTGAGGTAAATGACAAGGCGCCACAATAAAGTTATAAAAGGAGTTAATCCTACCAGCAGCAGTCCAGCGGCACGACAAGAACCATGACTCCTGTGAGGTAATATTGCTGAGGAGAATAAAACAGGCAAACTGAAGGAGGCGCGGCTACATGAGGAGGCAGGTATTCAGCAGTAAGAGCAAAGGCGGGACTTCATGAGGAAGGCGCCTGACAGCAGCAGCGAAGGCGCGGCCTCATGAGGAGGCGGGCGCACGACATCCACAGGAGCCCAGCCTCATAAGGAAGCGGATGCTCCTCAATAGCAACAAAGGCGCGGCCTCTTGAGGGGGCAGGCGCACTCCATGAGTAGCAGAGGCGCGGCTTCTGAGGGGAGGATGAGGCAGCCGAAGGAAGCACGTCAGGCGGGTGAGTCAGGTGAGCAGCGCCGCACAATCTCGTCAAGATGAGCAACACCAAGAAGACTGCGCTGTCACATCCCTGGAACACGCTCAAGTCGTGCCCCCCACCTTCCAGCAAGCACAGGGCACGTGAAGAGGGCTCCAAAGCAGGTAAGGAGAAAGATATTTCTGTTAAGAGCCCATCCCGCGGCGGAGCTCACTCGTCAGGCGGCCATCTTCCTGCGTGGCCAGACCACGCCCCCTAATGTAGACTTTAAAATGATGTCATTTTTGTTGCTGTGCATATTTTATTTGGTAGTGTTCAGCGCAACCCTCCCCCCCCCCCACCCATCCCTCCCAACCTTTTTTGACCTCTGGAATCCTCTCCCCAAACTTTGACCCTCAAACACCTTTCCTCTTCTATTGTGGGAGCCACTTCTTGATCCCATTTCCGGAAACTTTCTCCCCCACCCCAACTTTACCAAACTTTAGCAGGGGATGCCTTCCTCTCTTGTTCACACAAAACACACCTTTTGCTGGAGCTAGGCGCACTGCCCCTGAACAGTCCTGATTTCCTACCTGCAGGAAGTCCTGCAAGTAGCAGTTCTTTGTGGCCCCTCCAATGCCATCATTTTAGTGTTACTTTTATCCAACATCTCTTGTTTTTTTATTCCAAAACCATATTTGTATTGCGTTTTTTGAGAAGCATAACTTTCATCTGTTGGCATTACGGCAAACAGAAACTCCCAAAAAAATGTTGGCAATGCTGGGTTACAATGGATAAAGTGTGGAGAACTTGAACGAAGACAACAACCCAATCAAGCAAGATTGAACAAGACAAAGATTTAAATTTAATCCTCTCAATCACGGACAGCTATATTTCAAGAGAACTCTGTTTTTTTTAATTCGCACACCTGCAACCAATTCTGGTTAACACAAAAGCATTCATTATCAAAACTTTAGGGAGGTCCGTGAATATGTACAAAACCTGCTTCGGAGCTCATTTGGCAGTAACAAGATTTTGTCACAGCACTGATCATATTTAATTTGGGCACACTACTTACAAGTATATCTACCGGCTACAAACTTGCTTCCGTAAGTATATGGCACTATGGATATTTATCAGCAGGTGACGCACTCTCTTCATTCCCCAAGACTAAGTCAACATGATTTTATGCATACAATACCAACTCAGCATAAAGGAGCTTTTCAGAAGAGTAAATCCTAAAAACATTTATTATTTGAAGAAATGTTTCATGATCATTTGTGTGCAATACAGTGTTAGCATTAAAACTGGATGTCTGGGGGGAGGAGCCTAGCGCGCAACCAAGATGGCCGCGTAGGTGCGAGGCTCCCGAGGACCTCCGTGACCTCCTACATAAATCCTGACAATATCCTGTCCTAGATGAGGGGACTGTGTTGGTGAGCCCGAGCTGAGGTGTCACCCGTTTTCCGCTTCCAAATTGGACCTCGGACACCGGCGGGAGCACCGATTGAGGTTTGCGGCCTTCTCCACGCCGGCCCCCCGGATTGGAGTTGCGGGGCGATCCGGAGACAAAGTGATCAACAGCGGCGGGCAGGGCTGGGCGACTCGCGTACCCCGCACTTTCACTTTCGCTTTTGCACCCTCCTTGCTGCGTAGGCGAGGTTGGGTTGCGGGGCGGTGTGCGGAGGTGGGGCCTCGTTGGGGTGCCCTGCTGGCCCGCCGGCTGTGATCCGTCCTGCGGACCTGTGGTTGCCCCCCCCCCCGGAGCCCGTGAACTGGTTTGTCGGCCTTTTCCGAGGTGATTGGCACGATTTGGGGACTGAAACCATGTCCACAAAGCAAGATGGCGACCGGGCAAAGGTGAAATCGACCCGCCGTGGCGCAGCCCATCAGTCCAACAGCATGGACCGCTACACCCTCCAGAAGGGATCTCCCGAGGTGCCGCGTAGGTCCCCTGAGGGCCCGACTGATGCTCCTGCTCTGCCCGCGGATCTGACCCTGCGGGATGTCATGGGCGCTATCGCCGAGATGAAGGCCTCGGTGGACCAGCGCTTTGACACACTGGCGCAGAAGATTGACTCGGTCCACGTGGATGTTGGCCTGGTGAGGGCCGACTTATCCAAGACCAATGACCGGGTCGATTCTTTGGCCCACACCACCTCGGGCCTCACAACGGACGTGGCGGCCCTCCAAAAGGAGGTGCGCCGGCTTGGCCAGGCGAGCGCCCTGATGGATCGTCGACTGGAGGATTCCGAGGGTCGGGCCCGGAGGAACAATGTCCGCATAGTCGGGGTGCCGGAGGGACGTGAGGAGGCGGCGGCGGACCTGTTTGTGGAGGACCTGATTCTCACCCATCTCCAGCCCCGGGGGCTGAGTAAATTCTTTGCGGTGGAACGTGCCCACAGGGTTCCCGGAGGAAGACCTAAGGCCGGAGCCCCTCCGAGGCCTCTCATTGCCCGGATTCTCAACTTTCGGGACAGAGACGCTATCCTGCAGACTTCTAGGCTACAAGGACCGGTCAGACTTGACAATATGGATGTAAACTTCTATCCTGACTTCACCCCAGCGGTCCAGAAGCAGAGACTGAGCTTTCTCGGAGTCAAACGTCGCCTACGGGACCTGAACCTCAAGTATGCGATGCTTTTTCCAGCTAAGTTGCGAGTGGAGGTGGATGGCCGCACGCACTTTTTTGATCGTCCCGAAGCGGCCGGGGACTGGTTGGACTCTTTGCCCGGGGATCGGGGCCGGGGGGGTGGGGGGGGCGCGGTTGGAGGGGAGGGCTCGCCGGATCAGGACTGAGGGACTAATAGTAGGCCTCGCTCTGGACAACATTATCGTCACTTTTGACTGTTCGTGTAAGTTCCCCTCCTGTGGAGGTAGTACGGGGTCTCTTGGGGGCTCTCCCTCCTCCTCTGGGGGACTAGTTAGTTTCGTCATTCATGGGGCGACAGGCACACTGCACTTTGGGGGGGCTGTTTGGGCTCATGCAGGGGTGCAGGGAGGGGGGAGTTCTGTTGGGATGGGTGGGTTGGGGTGGGGTGTTGTTCGTTTTTACCGCAAGGCAAACCCTTTATTGTATTGGTGTTTTTAAGGTGCTCTCGGGGGGACGAATGATGGCTTCTGTATGTGATGGGGGGTAGGGACCTGACTTTATTGTCCTGGAACGTTAATGGACTGGGGGATAGGATCAAGCGAGGTGTGGTCCTGCAGTATTTGAAACGACTCGCCAGATGTGGTCTTTCTGCAGGAGACACACCTTATTGGTAATTCCTTTTGTGCCATGAATCGGCGTGGCTATCGCTTGGTGGCCCACTCGGGCTTCACGACGGGCTCACGGGGGGTGGGCATCATGGTGAAGAACTCGCTCCCGTTGGAAATAGACGAGGTGCGCCATGATGAGAGGGGACGCTACACTGTCTTTGTGGGGAGAATGGAGGGCAAAGTAGTTGTCTTTGTATCAGTGTACGTCCCACCGGGGTTACAGTCTACCACTTTTGCAGACCTGGGGCGCCTCCTCCTTGACCTCCCGGGGGGGCTTCTGGTGGTTGGGGGGGGACTTCAATGCGGTGGTTTCTGGGACCGTGGATCGTCACCCCCCTAGGGACCTCCCCCGGGCGCAGGCGTGGCTGTCCGGCTTCTTAGATACACTGGGATTGGTGGACTGCTGGCGCTTAAAACATCCCACGCAGCTGCAGTACACTTTCCACTCGGGTGCCCATGGTAGCCTCTCACGGCTTGATTATGTCCTTGTCCCTGCGGCCTATGTTGGGAGGGTAGGAGAGGTGCGCCATTTGGCGCGGGGTATTTCAGATCACTCCCCGCTCCTGTTGCACGTTGATGCCTTCCCGAGGGGGGAGGGCAGGGTAGCTCCAATCAATGCCTGGTACCTGCGCGACCCCACCATTCGCGCTGATTTGATTAAATCCTTGCAGCGGTATTTCGATGAGAATGTGGGGTCCGTCCCTTCGGCTATCTCCCTGTGGGAAGCCTTCAAGACAGTTCTTAGAGGGGAGGCCCTCTCCTTTATCTCCCATGCCCGGAGGCGCGAGCAGGAGGAGGTGACCCGGGTGGAGGCCGAAATTGCTGAATTGGAGGGTGATCTGGAGGGTGGGGTGACGGATGCTGCACTACATGTCCTACAACTTAAGCAGGCGGCCTACAGGGCCCTCGTCACGGAGGCGGCCAGGGGCCTCTGTAGAGAGCAACAGGGGCGACTGTATGATGTGGGTGACAAGGCTGGTCAACTGCTTGCGTGGTTGGATAAAAAGGAGAGAGCGAGTCGTGTGGTCCCGCTGATTGAGAGGATGGATGGTGTGCGTGTCACCGAGCCAGAAGACATTGTCTCTTGTTTCGCGGATTATTTCCGCGAGGTGTATTCCCCGGTTTCGCCCTGCTCGGAGGAGGATTCCCATGCCCTGCTTAGGGATATCGCGCTGCCTTCCCTTTCGGTGGAGGACAGGGTGTCGTTAGATGCCGCTCCTACCTCCGACGAAATTGCCCTCGCCATACGCTCGGTCGCATCCGGCAAGGCCATGGGCCCGAACGGCATCCCTATCGAGTTGTATAAGCTGCGACCGGATGTACTGGCACCCCACCTCCGCGCGATGTTTCTGGCGGCCCACTCGCTGGGCTCCCTCCCGCAGGACCAGCGTCTGGCCACAATCGTGGTGATCCACAAGGAAGGGAGACCCCGAGACCGGGTTACATCCTATCGGCCTATCTCGCTCTTGAATGCGGAGCCCAAAATCCTCGCCAAGGTGCTAGCCAACCGGCTGGTCGGCGTGGTGGGCGATCTGGTCCACCAAGACCAGTCCGGCTTTATTCCCCATCGCAACACGGCCCTTAATCTGCGGCGCTTGCACGGGGTGCTCGCGCGTGTCCCGTTTGTGCGGGAGCCGGCCATATTGGCGTCCTTAGACGCCACCATGGCGTTTGACACGCTCGAGTGGCCATACATCTGGACGATGCTGGCGAAGTTTGGATTTGGCCCGGGGTTCATCAGCTGGGTCAAATTGTTGTATTCGGGCCCATTGGCGCAGGTGGTGGTGAATGGAAGAGTATCGGTCCCATTCGAGCTGGGACGGGGCACGCGACAGGGCTGCCCCTTGTCGCCGCTCCTGTTCGCGCTGGCCTTGGAACCCCTGGCGGAGTGGCTGCGGTGGCACCCTTCCATCCGTGGTCTCCGTTGGACCCCCGAGTATGAGGACCGCGTGTCCCTATACGCTGACGATATCCTTTTGTACCTAGCCTCCCCGCGTAAATCACTGATTGTCCTGGTTGATGTTTTGCGCTCATTCGGCCGCAACTCAGGCCTTGTCATCAACTGGGCTAAATCATGTGTGTATGTGTTTTCCGGGGAGGCTCCCGTCCTCCCGCGGGACTGCCCGATCCAGATTGCCTCTCAGGGGTTTCGGTACCTGGGTGTTTATATTACCCTGGACCCGGAGGCCCGCTACGAGCGGAATTTGCTTCCCCCCCTCCAGCGCTTGAAGGAGGACGTCGCGCGCTGGCGGCGCCTGCCGCTTTCGCCGCTCGGCCGGGCGGCATTGTTTAAGATGATGTCGTTGCCACGCTTCCTGTACGCTCTCCAGAACACTATGGATTTAGTCCCGGCGCGCTACTTCCGTGAGGTGGAGAGTCTACAGCGCCGCCTGTTCTGGGACGGGAGGCCGCGTATTGCCCTGGCGAAGTTGACGCTCCCATGGTACGACGGGGGGGGGATTGCCCTCCCGGATATTAAACGGTATTACTGGGCCTCCCAGCTAGCTGCAATTAATCATGGCCTTTACGGGCCCGCCTTAAACCCGGCATTTGAAATGGACAAGATGCTCCTGCCTGGTGGCGACTATAATCGAGCGCTCTACTCTGGCGCGCCCGACCCCCGCCTGACGGGACCTACGCGTGTCATGGTGCGAGTATGGCACACGGCTAATGCAGCTATGGGGTGGAAGGACCGTTTGACCCGGGCATCACCGTTGTACGTGTCTGAGAGATTGGGCTCCCTGTGGACCTCGAAGGGCTTCGAGAAGTGGGACACGATAGGCATCAGTAAAGTGGGGGATCTCTGGACGAGGGGGGGCTTTAAAACATTCGAGACGCTGCAGACGGAGTTTCAGCTGCAGGGCAGTGAATACTTTCGGTACTTGCAGGTCCGTCACGCACTGGGCTCCGTCTTCCCAGACGTCGCCTCCATCCCGGAGTCTTCCCCCCTGGAGGATAGAGTGCTGGATGGCCACGTTCCGGACAGCACGATCTCCCTTTGATTAATGACCGCTCGGGCTTGCTGACTGGCCTCCGCGAAGCTTGGGTTGCCGATGGGCTGGAGTTGGACGACGAGGACTGGATTTCCGCGGTGGCCTCTCCGAAGGAGGTGGCCATACCGGCTCGCCTTCGCTTCGTCCAGCTTAAGATACTCCACCGGGTTTACCTGACGGGGCCAAGGCTTCTGCGTATGGGCTATGCTGAGGATGGGTTGTGTAAGCGTGGATGTGGTGCTTTGGCGACTTTTTTGCATATTTTGTGGGAATGCCCGAAGGTGGAGCGATTCTGGCGTGGTGTGCATGAGGTCCTGCGAGTGGTTACGCATGTCGCGCTGCTGCCTGAAGCGAGGAGATGCCTGCTGAATGTGTGGGAACCAACTGACTACTCGGTTCCGCAGACGCGATGGGTGACTCTGGGATATATGATAGCTAAGCGTGACATTGCTCAACTGTGGGGATCCCAGAGGCCCCCGGCGGTGTCGGCCTGGAAAGAACACATGGATTGGTGCATGTTCCGAGAAAAGGTGGTGTATGTGGCGAGGGGTAAGCCTGGGGCATGGGTGAAAGTATGGGGCCCCTGGAACGCCTACCGCGGGGGTATCTGCGCGCCACCACTGCTGCCTGCTGCCTCACCAGCCCCGTCCCCTTAGTTGACTCCTTTCCTTAGCCCCGGGCACAGAGGTCCCCCAGTCCTCGATCTGTTCCCCTTCCCCTCTTTAGACTCCTGTGGCTGGCTGGGGTCCCCATTCGAGGAGCACGTGCTGTTACTTTCGATTGCGGGTTGCCTTGCGGGTGTGGTTTTTCGTGTTGTTTGTATAAAATGAAACCGTATTGTGGGGTCAGAGTGATGTGGCCCACGACGTTGATACCTCCTGATTTTGCTTCTCTGCAACGCCAAGTGTTTTTGAACGTATGTCATATGCTCCTGTCATTCTAGCGGCCGGCCGGAAGGTTGTAGGCCCATACTTGTATATTCTTGAGATTGCAATAAACGGTTTCAAAAAAAACAAAAAAAAAAAAACAAAAAAAACTGGATGTCTGTGCAAATTTAGTGGCCATCTCAATTTAAAATGAACATACCAACCTCATGTCCATTAAAGCAAGGTGGGCTGCGGAAGATTGTTGGTCTAAAAATTGGGTAGTGGTTAGAAAAATGTTTGGGAAGCATTGGCCTAGGGTACAGATAGTACAGTTTTTATCTTTATCATTAAATTAAATGTATTGTTTTAACTTAATGTCAGCCTACTCCTGTGGTATTTATTTATTGCATTTATTTTCTTTATGATCTGGTTTGGCCCAAATGTGGGAATTTACTGGAAAAGTGGAAAGCGTTCCACCTGTCCCTTATAGTGGCTAGATGTATGTAGTTAGAGTGGTGGAACTATTGTAAGTAACAGTTTCAGTGAATATTCAGCATTTGTGCATCACCAAGTAAAGAGTCTTGATTTGTTTAGATCCTATTAAAATCTTTGTTTACATTGTGGAAATCGAAAATAATTTCTGTTAGCATAAGCTGAAGCCATCTTGTTTGTGGCATCCATTTTGTTAGCTATGTTATTCTTCCGTCTTCACTGCTGCTTGCTCTTCCATTTCTGCTTGCGTCATCTATTTTAGTTAACTCCTTCTGTACTGAGCCAAAGCAATGTATGTGCTAAAGGCCTGTAGCTGCTAGAATGCACCTGGCTAAAAATGTAACTGGCAGCTGTTGTTTGGCTGCTGTAAGCAGTTCTGCTCCCCCTCCCACTTTGCTGACTAAGTGATCTTCCATCTGCCCATGTTTGTCGGTAGTTATTCCTGTGTATGCTTGCACCTTCTATTTGTAACTACATGCTTACTCTGCAACAAAGGGTGTATATAAGCACCATGGTCTCTGTATTCTAAGTACTACCTCAGGCAGCACATGAGAGTGCTGTGTGGACGTAGTTCCACTCATGAGTGATTAATAAACTTGTTATTTGAATTCCAGCTTCAGTGCCAATCTCTATCTTGTTGGTCTAATGACCCGTGGACAAAGATAAGGGGGAACCCTGCACCAGTGTGCTCATTAGAAAACACATTTCCACAGTTGGCGCCCGACACGTGGGTCCTCATCGGAGACGCGGCCGTCCAAAGGAGTGGTCTTGACGGGAGAGTGGAATTTTGCTTAGGAGACGTCCTGCATGAGGAGACCCTTGTCTTTGCAGCTGAAGTGATTTTTCCGGTTTTCTCGATTTGACCCGCCAGGTGTTGGCCGGTCCCGACTGAGGTATCCTTCGGCGTTCTTTTGTTTGCAGTGACCATTAGGTCGACCAAGAGCTTGGCAGTTGGAAGTTGGAGACTTTTGTTTGGTAAGGTCGCTGAAGCGGCACTCTTGATTTGCTTGGCCAAGATTCTTGTTTTGTTTGTTTGATTTATCCTTTGCAAAAGATAAAGGCAGGTAATGTGGAGATTTTTCTCTACTTTGAAATATCTTGGAAACATAATATTTGACAAAAAATTGGAAGCATGCCTGCTCCTAACACATTCCATAGGTTGTGTTGCTGTCTTGGTGGTACCAAAATAGATTTAGAAAGAAGTCAGCCGGCTCCCCCAGAGGGGACACTTAATAGGCATATGTACATTAAATACGATATTTCTTCCATAATGTATAGTACACTGTGGAACAAATATACGAAAAAGGATCCTGATTTACGATGGCCAGTGAATGGGTCATTTGATTAAAGAAAAAAAATCAGTATGTAAAGCAGTGTTTGTTTAAACATAAGAGTAGACAAGATATGTTTGATTGTGTACGAATGTGGGAGAAAGAAGTGCAAGAGAGAGTGAGGAAAGAAGAAGCTATAGCAGAAAATGAACAGCGTAAAACGATATATCAAAAGCGTTAGTATTGAAAAATAAAGAGATGA
Source organism: Triturus cristatus (assembly GCF_964204655.1). Classification (NCBI taxonomy): domain Eukaryota; kingdom Metazoa; phylum Chordata; class Amphibia; order Caudata; family Salamandridae; genus Triturus; species Triturus cristatus. The sequence goes on from NC_140591.1 coordinate 424,490,696, forward strand.
AAGCAATAAAAGAACAAGAGGAAAGGGAGCGTCGTTTAGAGGTAACTGGCCAGTACCCTATTAGGCGCCCCATTTATCCCATACTTAATAAACCTCAGGATGATTCCATCTTGTTAGATCGACCTCCGTCCCGTATAAGTTTCCTTCTGCCCCCGAGGATGATCTTTCTGAAGAACAACATCTTTCTTCGGATGATAAAGACATAGGTAAGCAAGATGGGCGACAGACTGACTCTACTTTGACTGTTGACAAAAAAGCCACTATCAGATCCGCTGCTCCCAAAGAAGCTCTTGAGATTACTTCTGCCTCAGATCTTGTAGCGATAGTTCAGCAGTGGAAGGATTTAGAGCAGTTATATTTTGCAGAGAAGTTCACTTGGGAAGTAATACTTAATTTTAGAAACATTTCAGAAAATCTAGAGCCCACTGATATAAATTCTGATTATAAACAATTAAGTGATGGAACTTTCCTTTTTTTAGATATACCTGATTTTAATTAGGCGAGTGGTTAAATTACGACATGATACACAATGTTTAAAAGCGTAGCAAAAATCAGCTAGTAAAGTTAAAACCGCACAAACAGTTCAGACCCCAGTGTAAAAAGAAGTTACAGGGGCAGATAAAGATCCTATTGAAACTATAGTTACTGTGAAACCAATGCGTGAAGCTGCACCTTTGTATGTTCCTCCGAAGGGTGCGGGAACAAGTGCCGATAAAGATTCAGATGATGCAAAAGGATATTTTGTTTATAATTGGGTTTATAGTACTTGGAGTAGAGCAGACATTATGGTTCTTAAGGCTGCTTTGCCCGACCCGGGGAAAAATCCTGCCGCTTTTTATTAAGAAGTGGAAGGAGCCATTAGCTTTTGCACTATGACTTTGCCAGATATCGATGTGTTTTTTGGACTTATTTTCCCCCCTGATATGTGGAGATCAATTCGGAAGGTAGATGATAATGTAGCATATGGTGATACTTGGGTGCATTTAGAAGAAAAAGATGCGGCAGGAGAGCCTGCGCAGAAACCACAACAGGAGATATTAGATCTTCCCAAAGCTATAGTGACTAAGTTAAAAACTCACATACCCCCTTAAAAAAAATAGATTGGACAACGTTAGCTTCTGGAAAATAGAAAGCGGATGAAACAGTTTCTGATTTCTTTACACGATTTGAAGAGACATTCCATGACTTAGTGGGCAGTCATTAACAGATGACACGGGTAAGCATCTGTTCACCGACAAATTTGTCGCTAACATGTTGCCAGAAATAGCTAGTCGCCTAAAGGCCAGCAAGAGTTCATGGACCACGTCCTCCCTGTCTCCTTTTGACTATGGCCCAGTATTATGAGCGTCAGGAATTGGAAGCAAAAGACAAGGAGGATAAGAAGGTTAAGGATTTAAAAACAAAAGTTATGTTGGCTCAAGTCTATGGTCCACCATTTAGAGGTAGTGGAAGAGGTGGACATGCGATGTATCACCCTGGTGTACCCCCTTTTCCTCAAGCAACTTTGTCTTCTGATCAGTGTGCTTACTTTAAATAGATTGGACATTGGCGTTCTGAGTGCCCCCTTTTGCGAGGCCAGCAACGGGGTAGAGGAAATATGAGAGAACGCCCAGGGAATTCAGGAAATAGGAAATAGTCCCAGGTTTGAGGCAGTTGAGCACGGGCCAAATTATTCTAAAACTTTTGACAGACGGGATCAATATCAAATGTCAGATTATTCGGCTGATGGTCTTCGGGATTCTGATTATGCATAGGAATACCTAGGATAGGGTAAGAAACTGGTTGAGGTCCCAGTAGATCAGAAAGGTCCGTATGTTGATGCCAATGTCTTGGGCTCTACTGATCAGTTTCTGGTTGATACAGGAGCTACTCGAAGTGCTCTGTCTAAAAAATTGGTTCCTAGGGCTTCCCTGTCTGGCGCAATGATAACATCGATAGATTTCGATGGGACACCTACATCTAGCCCACTGTCACAGCCACTTGCATTACTCTTGACAAATTCAATGCAGCATGTCCATATTTGCTTTCCCGTACCACGCCAGATAACATTGTGGGTATCGATTTGCTCAAACATTTTCGTACTACAATACTTTGTTTCCCAGAAAGTGTGCGTGTTATTTTAAATGATAACTATCCAATGGTTGGGAGGTCTTGTCTCATTAAAGAGGATATCGTCCTGGCATCATTACCTAGTACTTTATGGGCTACATCAGATACTGATGTGTGACAAATGGTTATTCCACCAGTACATATTCAAGTGAAGGAAGGCGATTCATTGCCTCGACTTCCCCAATATAAAATATCTCGGGAAGGCGAAGAAGCACTGACGCACATTGTTCAGGATTTGATCAAGGTGGGGGTTATGGAAGAAGTCCCTTATAACATCTGTAATAGCCCACTTCTTCCTATTTTGAAAAGAGACACTGATACTAAAATTTACAGCTTCCTTATTGATTTACATGAGGTTAACAAAATCGTAGTGCCCCAATATCCGGTAGTCTCCGACATCACGACACATCTTACTATGGTTCCTCCTACTGCCACTACATTTAGTGTAATTGATTTGAAAAATTTATTTTTTTCAATACCTTTTCATCCGGACAGCCGTTATTTGTTCGGCTTCACTTTGAATAATAGATCATTCAGATTCTGTAGAGCTCCACAGGGGTATACAGAAAGTCCTAGCATTTATAGTCAGGCATTGAAAAGGCAGCTAGATTCCTTTCCTGTCCCGAAAGGGGTGGCTCTTATTCAATATGTCGATGACATCTTGCTGGTTGCCGATACCCCTGAACAGTGTAAAGAAGGAACGCTGTCCTTATGGTCATTCCTTGCCTCTCATCATCACAAAGTCTCTCGGAAGAAGTTGCAATTTTGTAGACAGCAGGTTACCTATTTAGGTCACCTCCTGTCTAAGGAGGGACGTGCACTCACACCAGACCGCATTCAGATCATTTTAGATACTCCTGTGCCCCGTACTCAGAAGGACGTCCGTGCATTGATTGGCCTTACTTCTGTAGGCAGTGGATCCCTAGTTTCTCGTACATTATTAAACCCTTGTTGGCACTTTTGACTAAAGACACTCCGATGCCTCTCCCATGGACTACTGAATGCCAGAATGCTTTCCAACAGCTACGTCAAGCTCTTTCTTCTGCACCAGTATTAGGAACTCCAGACTACACTAAGACTTTCACACTATGTACACGAGAGGGAAGGTTGTGCCCTCTCGGTTTTAACAGAGACACACAGTGATAAACGACCTTGTGTATATTTCTCAGCAGTCCTTGATCCAGTTGCCCGCGCGCTGCCTGGTTGTTTTCGAGCGCTGGTGGCAGCAGCTGTGTCCATACATCAGAGCGAGGGAATAGTCTTGTCACATAGATTGTTTGTGTCAGTACCTCATTCAGTCGATGGCTTGCTAAATCAAACAAAAACACAGCATCTGACTAGTGCCCGTTTGACAGGATATGAAATGACACTTTTGGCCCCTCATATCACGTTGAAAAGATGTTGGACTCTGAATCCTGCTACATTATTGCCACTTCCAGCTACTCAGTCTCAGTCACAAGAGTTACATTAATGTATATCCCTTACTGAAGAACAAACAAAGGGTCGTGTTGATCTACAAGATACACCCCTTTCTAGGGTTGATGGGGAATTGTGGGTTGATGGGTCCTGCCTGAAGTTGCCTGATGGTACTACATCTGCTGCTTATGCAATTACAACACTTCAGACAGTAGTTGAGACGGCTCGCATACCACAGGAGTCAGCTCAAGCAGCTGAGTTGATAGCACTGACAAGAGCATGTGAGCTTAGTTCAGATTTGCTCGTTAACATTTACAATGACTGCCAATACGCTTTCGGAGTGGCTAATGATTTTGGGCAACTTTGGAAGGAAAGAGGATTCTTACTTCACATGGGACACAAATAATGCATGGAGAATTAGTACATAATCTTCTTACTGCCTTGACATATCCTAAGAAAGTAGAAATTGTTAAGTGTAGCGCACACAAGAAAGTGACCGATAAAATAGGGGCAGGCAATGCCTTTGCGGATCGCACAGCTTGAGAGACCGTAATGCAGCGAAGTACCACATCTATGTATGTAGTCAAGTCACAGGCTGAACGTTGGCATGATGCCAGGCAAGAGGTGCTGGACATGCAATGATCTGCTTCTGTTGATGAATTAGACCAATGGTCTAAGGAGGGAACATTGGATGAGGAGGGCTGTTGGAGGAATAAAGAAATGACAAAATGGAAGTTACCCACAGGCTATTTACATCCTATGATTCACATGGCACATGGGCCGGCACAGGTTGGAGCATCCTCAATAGCAAAGCAACTTGTGCAAGTTTGGGATCATACAGAGATTGTCGGTATGGCTAAGAAACTATTCCAGTCCTGTCTGATCTGTCTCCAGTATAATCCTGGAAAGGGAACACAAACTCCAACAGGAAGGTTTGCAATACCTACTGCACCTTTTGAGGTCCTGCAAATGGATTAGATCCAGCTTGAACGCTGTAATAATCTGAAGTATGTTCTTGGTAGTGGTTTGTGCCTTCAGTAAATGGGTGGAGGCATACGTTACAAAGGATAATACAGCTCTCACGACAGCAAAGGTGCTCCTAAAGGATTTCTTTCCCCGATTTGGCATTTGTCGAGTTTTGTGGAGTGACAACGGATCCCATTTCATTGGGCAAGTTGATTTCCTGATGGAAGGGTTGGAAATTACGCAGAAGTTTCATGCTGCTTTTCACCCACAATCAGCAAGGCTAGTGGAATGTTACAATTCTACCCTAAAATTGAAGCTGGCTTCCACATCTTTGAAATGGCCTGATGCACTGCCCTTAGGATTTTTATCTATTAGATCGATACCACATACACGATCTGGCCTCACACCAAATGAGGTGGTTTTTGGAAGGCCAATGAATATTTATGGGATTCCTAAGCCATGCCAAATACATGATGTACCCTAGGTATTGATGAACGACTATTTGTCTCAGTTGACTGACAGTTTGTCTTCTATTTATCAACAGGTTCGGGAGACGCTTCTAGACAGGTCGCAAGGTGAGGGCCACTGCTTGCACCCTGGAGACTACATTGTAGTCAAGTCTTTCCAGAGAACCAGTTCCCTAGTACCGAGATGGCGTAGCCCTGAGCAGGTGCTATTGGCTACCAGGACTGCGGTTTGAGTGACCAACCAGAAGAACTGGGTCCACACGACACACTGCCGAAAGGTGTCGCAAGACCTAGTGAGCCCAGTTGTGTTGTCTGATCACCGCAATGTCCTGGACACTGAGAAAGGACAAGCTACGACACCTTAAGGACCCAAGGAAGTCTTCCCAGACCATACGATCCCTGGTACATCTCGATATCAGCTGCAACCCAGGAAGAAAGACACTTCGTTGCTGAAAAAGACTGTTTGAGCCACTGTCCTGGGTAGTGAAAGCCTGAGTTACAAAGAGGGGTAACCTTTTAGTGACTACTTGTCTCAATCTCAGTGAAAAAAAACAACGTCATCCTGGCCGACTGTGGTGGAGCATGCCGCATCATTGGGAGCAGCTGTTGTATGTACATTCCTGACCACGCCCCTTCAGTTTTTAAAGCAATCTCCAAAATGCACAAAATAGCCACTGAAATCCATCATGATTCAGGGACATGGACTTTGACTGGATGGCTATGGAATATGTTTGATATTTGGGGCTGGAAACTACTGTCAGCCCTATGTATATTTGATGCTATTCTTTTCACTTCTTGCCTATGTATTAAATGCGGCCCAATGCTTTGTTCCCTATGTATTTCTACCTGTACCTCATGTATACCAGCTAAAAAAAATGTCAAGAATGTAAATGCCCGCCTAGCAATGGACCAGGAAATTAATGAACTAATGAGAATAGATGTACATGATATCTTCCATGCTACTTCCAAATCAGAGATGTCTTCAGCCAATGCTAAAAGGGTTGTCTGTGTAAATAGAAAATAATTTCTGTTAGCATAAGCTGAAGCCATCTTGTTTGTGGCATCCATTTTGTTAGATATGTAATTCTTCCGTCTTCACTGCTGCTTGCTCTTCCATTTCTGCTTGTGTCATCTATTTTAGTTAACTTCTTCTGTACTGAGCCAAAGCAATGTATGTGCTAAAGGCCTGTAGCTGCTAGAATGCACCTGGCTAAAAATGTAACTGTCAGCTGTTGTTTGGCTGCTGTAAGCAGTTCTGCTCCCCCCTCCCACTTTGCTGACTAAGTGATCTTCCATCTGCCCACATTTGTCGGTAGTTATTCCTGTGTATTCTTGTACCTTCAATTTGTAACTACATGCTTACTCTGCAACAAAGGGTGTATATAAGCACCATGATCTCTGTATTCGATGTACTACCTCAGGCAGCACTTGAAAGTGCTGTGTGGACGTAGTCCCACTCATGAGTGATTAATAAACTTGTTATTTGAATTCCAGCTTCAGTGCCAATCTCTATTTTGTTGGTCTAAGGACCTGTGGACAAAGATAAGGATGAACCCTGCAACTGTGTGCTCATTAAAAAGCACATTTCCACATCGCACTTCAGAATGACAAAAAATTAGCTTACTTTTTGATTTCCTAACTACTGAATGTGTACAGTTAATTTACAAGTAATTACTTTATGTTGGGAGTTACACAAAAATGACATCCTACAGCTTTTCCCTTTACACTCCCAAGTAAGATTGTCAAATAATTCACTTTACTTTTCTTTTGGTGGCTACAAAGTGGGGTGTTTGTAAAAACCAATCTCCAAATTAAACAAGCATTGGCACAGCCAATAGGTCTAGATTTTGGGACCGTTTAAGTATTTAGTTACGCAGCACAATATTCTTGGTGCAACAACAACTGTTGCATGGCTAAACACTTAAAAGGTCCCAAAGGCGAGACCTATTGGCTATGCCAATGCTTGTTTTGTGTAGTCGTTAGTTACCAGTCTGAGTCGGATCTGCAACTAAAAAGAAAAAACACTTTTTTTTTTTAAAGGTGGCAGGGAGAGCGGAAGTAATGAGGGACGCTAGTAACAGTGCAGTGGAAGGAACATGGGGGACAGTGGGGAAGACACAGAAGCTGTTAAACAAGAACGGGAGGTACCCCTATATATTTATATTAGGGACGAGGTGTATTAATGAGCTGAAGAACAGAAAGTCCCTATGTCGTAATAAATAAAAGAGAAGATGCCTCTATCTAAACCAAAGAATCAGATGCTAAAAGATCTAGCGGTGTTCATTGCCCACTGTGTGCCTCTATCAAAGAGAAACTTTATAGAACTTTATAAAGACCTACTAATCACAGTAACAAATCCAAAATCTTAAAAACATTAAAAGTCGACGCAGCGTTTCGGTGTTTGTTCGAAATTTTCACCTTCTTCAGGACAATAAAACTTTCAAATCTGGATGTTGCGATGGATTATGTTTGGTCAATTACATCATCTGTGGAAGTAGAAATATAGCTCGCCACCGCTAGGACCTCACTAGGAAAGCCTCTATAGATGTATGGATCCTTTTCTTGTATCCGTTAAAGCCACCGTGTTGTATAAGGTGGAATATATTATTAACATAGATTTCTTTATATGGGAAAACCTATATTGTAACAGAACCATTAGCGTAGATATTTATAATCTTTGCCTCATTCGTTGAATTCACTGATCCTGAAACGCTGCGTCGACTTTTAATGTTTTTAAGATTTTGGATTTTTAATGTTCTTAGGCTTTCGATATGCTCAGATTGTAACCTATATTGGGAGGAAGACTACCATTGATTTTTGATTAAATATGCAATATCTCTTTTTTTCGGAATAAAATTGTTTTTGGAATATACTCATGAGCATATTGAATGAGTTATTTCATGCAAACATATGCTGTACTGTGTTACTGTAATTAGTAGGTCTTTATAAAGTTCTATAAAGTTTCTCTTTGATAGAGTCACATAGTGGGCAATGAACACCGCTAGATCTTTTAGCATCCGATTCTTTGGTTTAGATAGAGGCATCTTCTCTTTTATTCAGTACGACATAGGAAGACACAGAAGCATCACAGAGAGGGCGGGGGACACAGAAGAAACAAGGGGAGGGAAGGGGACAGGGAAGTTTAAAGCAGAGCACGTAATACACGGAAGCAGCACGTGTGAAGGCCGGGGGTACAGAAGCAACACAGGAAAGGACGGGGAGACAGCTGCACAGGTGATGCACATGGGCGAGTGCACATGAGGTGGTAGAGAGAAACACATGGGGACAAACAGCAGGGAGCACGAGAGGAAAGGGAAGTTCATGGGGGAGGCTACTCGAAAACATATGCACTCTATGTGCAAACAGAAAAAGAGAAAAATAGTTCCCTAACATCGAGCACAGACATAAAGCAACAAGAGAGAGTATAATGGGAGTGGTGCGCGCGCGGCCGTCGCGCGACGTGAAAGTGATCGCGTTTGCGATCAAGCTCGCGGCGAGCGATGCGCTTAATAAGCATGAGGAATGCCATATGGCGCCTCTGCTCAAGCGTGCGTCCGAACACATGCACTGCAAGCTGTAGCCAGCGGTCGAATTTTTTGAAGCTTTTACTTAAAGGCTTGACAGTCCAGCGCAAGCGCAGGGTCAGGCGAGACCTAAAAAACATAGGCAGCAAATTGTTTGGCACCGCCGTCAGATTCACTGATTTACTGACAGGGCTTTAAATCTGGTTTATAATGTTTCAGGGTTTCTCAATCATCTAGGTCTCTTCTGTTTGCCAATCAGATCTCCTTACAAAAGGATAAACCTTTCAGCAGCCCAGAGCCCTTTTGCTATGGCTCTAGTGTCGCAGAACTGTGTGGCTAAATACCCTCACAAAGTAAGAGGATTCATATCTGTATTTTATGGAGAACTGACAAGTGCATATACCAATGTCTATGGCTATGGCAAAACATCCTCTTTACTCTCCTCAGACATGGGTGTGAGTTTTAGTGACAATTTACTTTCAGCCACCGTCCAGGGCATCACTTGGAATGCTGGCAAACAAACTGCGTTACAGAGGCCTGATTGTCTATTGCCAAACGAAACCTAATGCCACAGCAATTGATTACAGATCCACAAACCTACTGGAACCCAGTGTAAATCAATACCTCAGAATAGCCTCTATAGCAATACACTACGTGACCACTCAGGAAGGAAGCATTCCCAAAACTTAACTCGCTGAAAGAAATATTAGCAGCACAATTTTTAAACCGAGGGACACCAGCCCAGAGGGTACATTTATTTATTTATTTATTTATTTAAAGAGATTTATATAGCGCTGGCTAGACCCGAAGGTATCAGAGCGCTTTACATAAGGTTCCACAAAGTAGCAAAATTACATCCGTTACAAGTTACATAATATACCAGTAAAAACATTTAAGTAGCACAGAGGACGAGGTTCATGGAGTGAAGAAAGTTAAGGGGGTAGGGAAAAGGAGTAGGGGGAGATACGTCGGAGAGACGAAGGGAAAGTCTGTCCAAGGTCCGGCTGGGTAGGTGACGGCCGAGGGGGAAGTCCATAGCCCATCTCCTCAATAGCTATCAGGTAGCTCCACTGGGCATCAGCCAAATAGTTAAGTATCCATGGAAAAATATTAAAGAAGACGAGAAGAAAGGAGCATAGAGGGAGAAGGGGGAGGGGTGAAGGGGTGGGAGGGGGGTACGACGGAGAGACTAAGGAAAGTCTGACCAAAGTCCGGCTGGGTAGGTGACGACCGAGGGGGGGAGTCCCCAGCCCATCTCCTCCTTAGCTATCTGGCAGCTCCACCGGGCATCGGTCAAATAGCTAAGTCTCCACAGTCGCGGGAAAGACCCCAAAGTAAAAGTCCAGAAGAGTGAGCAGGATCAAGGTCAGGTGAGGGCTGTGATCAAGAACATGGTCGAAGGCCAGTTATACTGTCCAGGAGTAGTAGAGCATCATGGAGTAACCCACTGAGGCAGCCATCTTGAGGTCAGATACCGGGATTGTGTCCTTGATGTATAAAATCAGACGGTCCCCAATAATCTCAAAAACACAGAATGCAAAGGGGGTGTGATCTATGCAGTGGTGCGGCAAGAGTACAGGGCCCGTATTTGCGTGTTTTAAAAGGGGGCGAGAGTGTCACTCCCTCTCCCGCCGCAACCGTAACTCAGGGGTAATGAGGGGAAGTGAGTAGAGTTATGCTCAGCGAGCACCCCAGGGGGGTTGGCCGGTAAATCGGGATGCAGGCTGAGGGTAGGGGGCCTTCTCAGAAGGACAGAACCAGAGGTCAGCGGCATCAGAAAGCATTATTCTCGGTCCAGGGAGTGATCCCACAGCTAGATACCTGGGCGCCATCTTGGCATCTTCGGTAGCGGGGAAAGTCATTGATTTATTTGTGGGGGAGCAGCACATGAGTGGAAGGGCGATCGCCGTGCAGATTAAATGGTGCACGGCGGGCGTCAGTGTCTACACTGTAAACCCGCATTAGAATAATAGTAAGCAGGGCACAAGTCCAAAACAAGAGGAAGGAAAGGAAAGCGGGAGAGTGGACAAAAAGAAAACAAGCGCGCGAGTGGTGCGTGCATGCGCGCGCATCGCCCTAAAAGTAAAAAAAACAACAACAAAAAAAAGGAGGCACGTCTGACGAGTGGCGAGCGATGCGCTTAATGAGCCATGACGAGAGAGGAAAGCCAGATGACGCCTCTGCGCGTAACTGTGCGCGTAACCGCAAGCTTTAGGCCACAAGCAAAAGCGTGTGGTGAGCTTTTTAAAGCCCACTTACTAAAAGTCTCGCCAGAGCAACGCATGCGTTGGCTCAGGCGAAACCTAATAAAAAGCATTTGTTTGTCAACATGAAATTTGGCAGAACCCCATCAGTACAAACACCTTTCGTGCTGGAATGGAGTAGTTCAGCCTACATATTATTTGAGTAACATTCTAATAGATGAGCACCCACTGAGCATGCTCCCTGCTTGTGACACAGCAACCCACCAATATGAGCTGCCCAGCAGCAAATGAAAGAGGTTAAGGCGGTGATACCAGGCGGTTTTATGGGCTGTGGGGAAACATCATTGGTCGACGAAAGTCACGTTTACTTTGTGTTCACCAATGCTAGCGTTTTGACTATGACATGAGATGCTGTTTAGAATGAAGCGAAAAAGGCCAAATTAACTTCCATCCACAAAATTACCTTCGACTGGCAAGGTATAGTGACAGAGTCTATTACACACAGCCCCTCGGATTAACAGAACTCAGGAGATCTGTGACATTGTGAGTTTAGTTTCCGGCCCCTTTCTCTAACTCCCCATCTCTTCAATAGCGTCTTGATCACCAATTCTTTCACCATTCACTTCAGTTCTAACTGGCCTCCATTAAAGAAAACAGGCTGAATTCCATACCAGCCATAAGGAAAGTTTACTAAGCGTTAATCCTAGTTCACCATCACAGGTATCCTCTTAAGATCCATGCACGGTACAATATCTCTTCACATGGATAAGCCACCTTCTTGAATGTTTGCCACTGGAAAAGAGGTCTTACTCTTAAATATTTCCATTAATTCACGGTGATGAATTCATTTGCAGAATATTTAATTTCCTGAACTAATAGGACAGTTAAACACAGCATTGGGTCTTTCAGTGATGGCAAAAACACACAGACTGCTGCTCTCATGACAGTAATTACCACAGCTGACAAGCGCACCCCTGCAGGCCCATCCTTGATACATGCATCTACCAATGAATCCTCCCCAGTGAGTGAAAATAAAGATAGTAAACAAGAGCCCTGTCAGCAAAAAGCTACCCTACACCACATTTCACTTTATTTTCTCTCTTGCGATGTCTTGTTAAACCTAATCTACAGCGTCAATGTATTAAAAAGATTAGCACATTTTAAAGAATAATAGCTATTAATTTTCTTACGATGGGCTTTACATTTAGAATTTGGTTTATATTCACACACATCGTTGCACAAAGACATTATGGGCCAGATGAATGACAATTTTTTGCGGCCGCAAACGAGAGGTTCAATGTCCCCGACTCGCAAAATAGCATTTGCGACTTTTGATATGAGGAAGGGGCGTTCCTTCCTAATAGCGAGTCAACATGCTATGTACTAGTGTTATGTGACCGCATTTGTGGCCACAAAACATTCTCAGTTTACCACCTACTTTAAGTAGGTGGTAAACCACTCGCAAAGGGACCCCTTCCCCTTTGTGAGTATGTTGGAAAATATTTTTTAAGAGCAGGCAGTGGTCCCAGAGACCACTCCCTGCGCTTAAAAAATGAAACTGAAAAGTTTCATTTTCCTTTTTAAATGCATTACTTTAGGAGTATCATTGACACTCTCATGAACACTACATATAACCAGGGGATCATAAATCCCAGCCATGACATTACACAGATTCACCAGGGATAGTTATAGTTGTTAGGAGGTCTCAACGCTGGTGTGCAATATACAAACCAAAGGAAGAAAATGCCAACCATTAACAGCCCATATTAAAAGCGATACCATTTTGTATGTACCCCATAGATCACAGATATGTAGAGTACTTCTTAGGAGACTCATGATATGGGTTTCCTGCAAAAGAAAATATACTAGGTCTGGTTGGATGATAAAATGAAGAGGAGGAGGTCACATGAACACTGTACCAGGGACTTTTGGCCAAGTGGCAGGTGAATGAGTCGGAGTCTGTTGACAGCGAGTGAAGCCAGGTACCCACACATGCTGAAATCAAGGTGTTCATACGCAGAGAGTTCAGTTTACTTTACAGGTAGTTTTGTCATGTTATATACAAAAACTTGTATAAGACTAGCAGATTCGGAAATAAAGCACAAATTATAACCTTGTGTTTAAAAATAGTGTATTGCAAAAATAATAATACCTAGTTGTCTGTTTTCAATACACATCTCAAATGAAAGTTAAATCGTGAGAGAGGACTTTAAAAACAAGCATTTCTAATGCATTAGGTCCCGCATTTACGCGAGTTTAGGCTATTGGCATTATAAATGACAATGACTATTATTTTTGTTTTTAAAAACATAAATGAAAGGCATGGTCATTTACAATGCCAATAGCTTAAACTCGCGTAAATGCAAGACCTATTGCGACTGCAAGATGAGCTCCGAACAGTTGCCTTTTCCCGGTTTTCCTTTCAGCTCACTTTCGCCTGCCACGTTCCACAAAAACAAAACAAACAAAAAATACGGTGCTTCAGCTTATACAGGCTTCACAGCAGAGCGCTTTGAAAAATATAGTTATTGTTTGCAATTACTACAAGGGAGTGTTTTGTATGGGTGAACATATTATCAGTCTCTGTTATGTACCTCACTCTGTTTTCCATGCTGTGACGTCACATGCCTTCGCTCCGTTCTGCAGTGCGCTGCACGGTCTCCTCCACATGCAGGGCACGCACAGAGCCGATGTCCGGCTTCAGGGCTGAAACCTACACCGCCATGCGAGAGTTTTGGGGACACTCGCTATCTTGTTTAAGAGCTAGACTACTTTGTTTATGGAACACGCCAGGGTCTAATTACAAAGTAACTGCAAAGCTGCCGGATCAGAACACATTTCTACAGTAACAACAAGCATTTGCAATGCAATAGGATCGCATTTACGCAAGACCTATTGCATTGCAAACGGGAGTGCGGGTGGGTGGGCGATGGGCGAGAAAGTAAGGACAATGGGAGTGGGGGCGAGGGAAGGGAGGGAAATAGTGCTCTAAATAACACGTACCGTACACTCGAAGTAAAGGGATCATTAGCCAAGGGAGGGTACAAATTACGCCATGGCCATAATAAGGCGGGAGGAACAAGCCTCATAATCAATCACAAGACAGAATTTATGAAGAACAAAGACAGTAGCCAATGAAAACTTTGGGCGAGAGAGTGAGGGCTCCCCATACTCTACTACTGCATGCCTTGCAGAGAAAGCAGAGCATGCGCGCTGCCGCTAAAGCTCAACCTAAAAATGGACATCAGGGGTTGTGATCATATGTGCATACATGTAATAAGTAAGTGGGCTGTCATTTTTCAAGAAAATCATGCTGTGGGCAGCCTATGCACTATCACACTAACTCTGCATGTTAATTTATGTGCAGCGCTCACCACAGAAAGACAGCCAACTTTCTTCTTTCTGCAAAACGGCTATACATATTCCTTCACATATGATATGATCCCTTCTGTTCATGCTTGGAAAAAGACAGACTAAAATTGGCTACCGTCCCTGCAACTCCTACGTCGGTTTTCAGGAAATATTCCAACACCATACTCATATAAAAGAGATTCAATATATGTCATAGTCACTAGCTATGGTTACCAATGCACCTGTCTATTCCAACGTTTATTTAAAATGATAGACAAATTGAACAAACCAAACCTGCTTGCAGAACCCTTGCCGAAATACTTATAACATTTTCAATGTGCATTAGGATATGCAGTTTTGTAATGGCTAGTTAACCAGGTATTAAGGGGTGCATTGTTAAATAATCCTAATAGGATGTTCATCATCATTTCAACTTTATTTCGGCCACTTGGGCCATAAAAGAATAAAAGAGATAAACATACAATAAATAACATGTTATGCACCACATTAAAATACTCATTTAGAGTTAGCAGCAAAGCAACATTCAGATCAGTCCATCCTCAATTTTTGGGCTTTACATAACGATTGCGGCTGATCCACATAGCTGTTAAAAATTTCGCTACCGCAAATACTATTGGTGGTGATAAGTCAGTTTTTAAAATCCTATAAGCTGAAATGTAATGCTTAAAACCCAGGTTTTTTAAAAGTGGAAGAAGCCAGTATCTCCGTGGTCTGTGGTAGGCTTGGCAGAAGAAAATTATATGCAAGTCAGACTCTGATGGGTGGCCACACGCTGGGCATAGAGTTGTTGAGTTAGGTGACCAGCTGACAGTATGGGCTCCAAGAGGCAAAGTACCGTAGCGCCATTGTAGGTAAAGCTTCCTGGTTAATGTTGGTTCAATATCATCTAGGACTGGTTCCCGGGTGTATGCATCTTTAAATGCCAGGAACTGTTCAGTAAGGGACCCAGCCCTAGCCTTCATAACTAGGGCACGTAAGTTGTGCTCATAGTAAGCTGAGGAGATAGTTTTGCGGGAAGACATTGGGCATGTATTAACTGGGTCAGTCCACAGATCAGATCTTCCTATTAATTCACAGGAATGTTTAATATAAGCAAGCCATGGTACTTGATCAATTCTTATAAGGCGCAGAATATCTTGTAGCTCTTTTCTGTAATTCTCAAGCTCTTGGGAACGCCATAATTTATGCCAGAAAATTAGAGGTTTGAGGCCTAGTTCCACCGCAATGGGTTTTAAGCCCAAGTCCAATCTTAAGGGTAATAGTGGGGTGCTTGATGGTAGAGCTGTCAGCTGCCTCAAGAAGTTGTTCTCTACAACCTGTATTTTCTGGATAGGTACATGTCCCCAGATTTCGCCCCCATATAGCCCAGCCGCCCTAGCCTGGGTTTTGTAAATGTGAAGGCGTGGGCCTAATGGTTTGTAGCTCAGCCCACTCAGCATCCTGGAAATGGCGCCCGTCATCTGGGTTAGCTTCAGATTCACTTTTGTCTGATGTGAATCCCACCTCATTAGGGGATTAAAGATAACCCCCAAGTATTCAAAGGTGTACACCCTCTCAAGACTGGAAGTCCCTATCCGCGGGCTAGATCGGGTAGAGGCAGGTGGGTTGAAGATCATATATTTTGTTTTTGTAGTGTTGATCTCCAAACCATGCGACTTGCAGAAGTCGACAAAGCCGTCAAGGACCCTTTGTATACCCATAGGTGATTTGGAGAGCAACAGGGTATCATCAGCAAACATAATTGCCGGTACCCTGTTGCCCGCCAACCTTGGGGCGTCGATGTTACTAATCCCGTCAAGATGGTTAAAGATCCCGTTGACAAAGAGGCAAAAAAGGGTGGGTGCAAGCACACAACCCTGTCTAACCCCCCCTGTCAACGGGAAAAGGATCTGAAAGGGTACCTCCTCTGCCACATCTTACCCTTGCGTAGTTGCCCTGATGTAGTTTTTCCAGAATAAAGAGTAGATCAGCAGGAACCCCTGTAGCTGCCAAAACTGCCCAGAGTTTGTCCCTAGGGACTAAATCAAACGCCGCCCGCAGGTCGACGAATATTGTGTATAGACTGCCCCCCTCGATTGTTACTGTTTTCCAGTAGAGAAGATTCAAACGGAAGATCTGGTCCACCGTCGAAACCCCCCTTCTGAAACCTGCCTGAAAGGGACTCAAGATGTTATTGTCATCGATCCAGTCCTGAAGCCGGTTCATAATCACTCTACCAAAGATCTTTTGTGAGACATCTATGAGGCTTATGGGTCTGTAATTGGCTGGGAGCAGAGGAGAGCCCTTCTTAAAAATGGGAACAATCTCTGCGCCCAGCCAAGTAGCAGGAATCTCCATGCCTCGCAGAATGTAGTTAAATAATAAAACTAGATATGGAGTCCAGACATCCACCTCCTGCTTAAAAAGGTCACCTGGGATACCATCCAACCCTGGGGCCTTGCCTGAAGCTAATCCAGCTATAGCCGCTCTAACCTCCTTGAATGTAAACAGGGAGATTTCTTTAGGATCCTCAGTGCATAAAGGGTAGAAAGCAGCCTGCTCCCCATCTAGTAGTTGGTATAGCGATTTAAAATTATCAGACCATGCACTAGGTGAAATGTTCGGCTCCAGTGCAGGGGCCAATTCCAGTGAGCCAGTGTTCACTGTTCGCCAAAATGTTCGTGAGTCCCCCCTGGCTAATGATACAGAAAGGGATTCCCATTTCTGGTGTTCCCATTCTCTTTTCGCATTACAGATTAAAGTTTTGTAAGCGGATCTCTTGGCTCTAATTATCTCGCTTCCCAGACCTGCTTTGATAGAGGTCAAGAGGCTTGATTTTGCAGTACGACAGGTCCTATTATACCAAATTGGGCCAGCTGCACAGGCAGTTGGCCTCCTTGGGGTACGAGTAAGTGTTGCAGATACTGTCTCAGAGAGGGTTCTATGGCACTGCCCTACTTGTTCATGGTTACTCTGGTTTATATCATTAACCATGATTTCCTGAACTTTTTCGAGTATAGGGACAACCCTTTGATAGAGTATGGGTATCCTCTCTGGGTTAGAGATGAATATCTCCCACTTTACTCTTCGTTTATTTTGAGTCAGGCCAAGACCGGTATCCCGGGAATCCCTCAATTCCAGCCTAGAATCTATACCAGGATGAGCAAATTCTAGTTTCAGTGCATTATGGTCACTGTCATCCCTAGGCAATACCCAGAAGTCAATGATACTTGACCACATTGGTAGTGGGGCCAGTATATAGTCCAGTCTTGACTCCCTACCCTTGCTGTTAAAAGTGAAGCTAGCTGGGTTATCTGAGGTAGACCTGCCGTTACATGCCCTCAGACCAAATTTTAAGGTTAAGGCGGTAACTTGTGTAGCTAGGGGGGTCCAAGCTCTGGGGGCTGTTGCTCGCAGGGGGGGTATGGACCACTCCATGTCCTCCTCCATTGCTAAATCCAACAGTAATCCCGGAAGGGGCTCATAATGGGAGTTAAGATCTCCTCCTATCAAGAAGTGAGTGCCCTGTGGAATGTCATCTAAAACTCCTGAGAGCTCCTCTATCGTACTTGAAGTCTGGGAAATCATGGTTGGCCTGGAGTATACATTAATTAGCAGAAGGCTGTTTGCGTTCGGCCAGTCAAGCCGAACCATAAGAATGTTCGGCGAATTTTGTGGATATACAATAGCCTTACAGCCCAGATCGGTGGCTACCCAGGTAGCCAGACCACCTGAGGGGCGTCCAATGCCGGCCCATGTTGCCTGCACAGAAAATGCAGCGAAGCCTGTTTGGGTGAGATGTTCTCTCGCCCAGGTTTCCTGAAAGAGGCAAATGTCTTGGGCCTGGATAAATTCTCTCCATTCTGGGCAGTTGGCTTTATTTACCAAACCTGCCACATTCCAGGACAGGATCTTGAGGGAGGGACGGTTAGATATTTCCGGAGCAATAATTGCAGAGTCATCGTTCTCCCCCCTATCCTGGCCTGGGAATTCCAAAGCCCGTGATTTCGCCAGTTGGGGTGCAGATACCTCATGTGGGCAACACGTTGGGAGAAAAGAACCCATGTTTTTATCCCTAACTTGATGTACTCCAAGTATTTTTATATTTTCAGAAGGAGTAGTTGGCCTAAGCGGTTTGTTAATAATGTCATTGGGCCCTGTTGTTACCGCCCCTTTCGACTTTATTGGTCAATCGACCATATCAAGACTGCTAAATCTATTATGAGTTAATAAGCAGTCAAAGCGTGGAGGCTTGGGGTGTGGAATTGCTCTAAAAACTGAGGGGGCCTGATTTCTAGACCTTCTGGACACAAGTTCCCAACAATCTTCTCCCCGTTCAGGATCAACGGTTGGATAAAAAAAGGATAGAGGGAGGGAATGAATCTGTGATCCTTGGGGCTGATAGGGCCAACTGCAAATGTGCGAGACAGTAAGAGGATCTCTAAAATTAATCAGTGCACAATCTCCCTGGATTGACTTCCTGGTATGTCCTATCCAGGGGATTCGTCTTACCATCAAAATCTCGCTAAATATTTCTTCTGGCAACGGCCTATTCCTCGAGAGCCAGTGGATTACCTTATTCTTCAGTGCCTCCGCCGGCTCTCTAGTAGAGGAATTTAATTTGGGGATGCCAGCTAAAATTACAGTATAAGGCATTGCTTCTGGTGGTAGATCGATAGTTCTATAGTTATGATCAATGCCATTAGTGCCCATAGAAGGTGTGTCTTTCTTCAGTGGGCCACTTGAGCAGAGGGCTTTAGTTATGGGGCTATAATTTGGGGGCACTGCAGGGACGTTGGAAAGCTGCTGCAATTGGCTGGGATGTAAGGTCGAGCTACCCAGCGCCCCTTTGGTGTCAGATGTAGAGATGTTGATGGGATGTGTGGATTTATTTTGTGGGATCTGGTTTATTGTGCCAGAGCCCTCGTCGACACGGGTAAAATCCATCTTACACTGCACTAAGGCCTTTTCTATCTTAACTAGACAGTTTAAGATGGGGTTAAGTAAATCCCTCAGAAGTGTACCTATATTCGATAGTGTTAAGCCCTCATCTCCCGCGGCATCAAACGTAATTAGTTTATTTTTAGGCTGAGCGCCGGAGGATGAGTTGGCTTGCTTTAGGGGTTTCGTCGTGGCTTTTCTGGCTATACTAGCAGTATTGTTGCCTCGAGGAGGGATATGTTTGAAATTCTTAGTTTTAACTCCTCTTATGCTTTGTGCCCCTTTTTTGTCTTAGGGATTGCCCCTTCCCTCTCGTAAGCGGTAGTTAATTTATGCTGGTCTGTGGAGATTGGAGTTGGTACTCTGTCAGAAAGACTAGGTTCGATAATGGTAGGAATTATGGACGAACTAGGTAGTGGGAGGGATAGTAGACTGGGATCAGAATGGATGGAAAAATCATGAGTTGTTAAAGAGTCATTTAGAGTAACAAGTAACGAATCTTCAACTGTCTTAGTCGCTATTTCTGTTGCCCCCCCCCTCATCCAACGTTGTGGCCCTGGCAAGAGGGGCCGGAGATGTTACATGTTGAAGAGGGCCCAAAGAGGATCTTCTAGCCCACTCTAACTCTTGGGAAATTCGCCTTTCTAATATTGAGATTTCATCTATGAGAAGGGATCCCGCTTTCACAAAATATGTGTCCAGAGTACCTGAGGGGGCCCCCTTGGCCGCCGAGGATTTGCTCCTAGTTGTCCTTGATGACATCCTCAGTCTCTCGGGTGTAGGGAGCGTATCAATAGGGATCGGCGATTGATCGTGGTCCCTCGCCTTCCTCGTCCGTCCTCGTCCGTCCTCGAACGGCCTCAAACGGCCCGGTCTTTGCCCGGTCTTTGCCCGGTCTTTGCCCGGTCTTTGCCCGGTCTTTGCCCGGTCTTTGCCCGGTCTTTGCCCGGTCTTTGCCCGGTCTTTGCCCGGTCTTTGCCCGGTCTTTGCCCGGTCTTTGCCCCGTGCTGAGACCCGCGCGCGTCCCGCTAGCGCGTGTAGGCAGGGAGACGTACATATAATGGAGGGCAACGGTGTTGGGGGAGGAGTCAGGAAGAGGACCAGGTGCGGCTGATCTGCTTCGTGCACAGCACCCTGGTCCTCGCAGTCCTGAATACGCCGGTTCTTGCAGGGTCAGCACACCAACAATGCCCCAAGTGACAGCAGCAGAGTCCCGGTCCCTCGAGCGGCTCCCGCGAAGCGGGGGCCGCGAGGCGCGGTGTTGATTTCAAGAAAGCTGGGATGAAAGTCCAAGGAATCCCTCCAATGGGCAGCAGCACCAGCCAAGTTCAGAGACGGAGCCCACGATGGGGGGCTACACCGCCTGTTTAAGGTGTTGGGGGAGGAGTCAGGAAGAGGACCAGGTGCGGCTGATCTGCTTCGTGCACAGCACCCTGGTCCTCGCAGTCCTGAATACGCCGGTTCTTGCAGGGTCAGCACACCAACAATGCCCCAAGTGACAGCAGCAGAGTCCCGGTCCCTCGAGCGGCTCCCGCGAAGCGGGGGCCGCGAGGCGCGGTGTTGATTTCAAGAAAGCTGGGATGAAAGTCCAAGGAATCCCTCCAATGGGCAGCAGCACCAGCCAAGTTCACAGACGGATGTTACTTATGTGGGCTGCTTCTCTAGGAGGACCCTTTATTTGCGTTTAATCACAGGACTGGTGTACATGTCCACATGTTATCAGGTTGCTAATACTCAAGGGTTAAAACTATCGCCATCAATAAGATTGATGGCATCATTCTTTTTCATGCTATGGAATGTAACATTAAAAAATGAGTGGGAGGAGGAGCCTAGCGCGCATCTAAGATGGTCGCGTGAGCACAGGGCTCCCCGGACCCTTTCTGCTCCTCGGACTATATCCTGAGATTATCCTGATTTGGTTTATGGAATCTGGGAGATGAAGACCAGCTGATCATATATCTCTTTTTAAAACTCTAATCGGACCTGGGAATCCTGAGTTGTCGTCGTCGGAACTTTTGGGACCCACCCGGCGGAGGTGGCCGGGGTGAAGGTGACCCGTGGGGCCGGGCTGCAATTGAACAACAGCGGCCTCAGCGCGGTGCCAGTTGCCGAGTCAGCGCTTTCGGTTTCGATTTTGGCCTTCAGGAGATCGGCTGGCGTGCGTGCTCCAGGTGGCGAGGTGCCTCCTGGGCCTCTGCCCGAGGCTTGCTTCCATCTGCTACTGGTGGGCCTGACGCCTCCGACCCCCACATCGGCAGTTTGTGGTCCTTTGGCTGGCGCCCGCACACCTTTTGATCGGAGGTCCCATTGAGAGACTGCGCTCGCATGGCGGGCAAAGGGGGTCCGGAGGGGCGCAAGACCAAGGCTTCTCTGCGCGGGGGAGCGGTCCAGAGCAACAACATGGACCGCTACACCCAGGGCAGGGGGCCCCCTGGCGCTACTGGCCTCTCCCCGGATGCTGCGGGGGGAGGCACGACCGTCTCTGCGGAACTTTCCCTGCAGGACATTATGGGCGCCATCGAGGGCATCAGGGAAACCATCGCGACGCAATATGAGGCCCTGGCCCGTAAGATCGACACTGTCGCAATCGATGTCACCCTGATTCGGGCCGACCTCTCCAAAACCAACGAGAAGGTCCAGGCCCTTGATACACGGACCTCCACCCTGGGTGCGGAGGTGTCGGATCTGCGGGCCGCGCTTGGGGACATTAGAGTGGTCAACGACCATATGGCCCGGCGGCTTGAGGACTTCGAGGGACGGGCCCGACGCAACAACATCCGCATCATTGGTGTACCGGAGTCCTCAGACGGCCGCCCGGTGGACCTCGTGGTCGAGGAACTTATCCTGCAACAGCTGTCCCCGGCTGGCCTAAGTAAATTCTTCGCCGTGGAGCGGGCCCATCGAGTTCCGGGCGGCCGGCCGCGGCCGGGGGCCCCCCCGAGGCCTATCGTGGCTAAACTGTTCCACTACAGGGACCGCGACGCTATTCTGCAGGCTTCACGGACCCGTGGCCCGGTCCGCTACGAGAACTCGACCATCAATTTTTATCCGGACTTCACGCAACTGGTCCAGAAACAGCGGATGGGATTCCAAGGGGTGAAGCGCCGTCTCCGCGAGCGGGGCCTGAAGTATTCGATGATCTACCCGGCGAAACTCCGAGTGGAGCATGGAGAGCGGACAGCCTTTTTTGACTCTCCTGTGGCCGCAAGTGACTGGCTGGACTCGCTGCCGGACGGGGGTGGCCGGCCCGGGCCCTCTGGGGGCACCGCAGGTGACGGGTCCCCTTAGACTGACATTTGGTCCTTGCTTTTGCGGTTTTGCACTGTGCAGTTGGGTCTTACTTCTTTTGCATACTGTGTCTTACCAGGACCCGTGAGGGGCGCGGGCGGGTTCGGGTCCCTTTCCTCCTCCGGGGTCTTTTTGTAGAATGGGGTTAGGGGGGCGACAGGCACACTGCAAGTTGGGGGGGGTCATTGGCCCGCAGGGGTGCAGGGTGGGGGGAGTTGGACTTGGGGGGGGGGTTGGGGGGGAAGGGGGGTTGTTTTGTTGTGTGTTTTTTGTTTACAGGGCGAGGTATTGATTTTTGTCCATATTTGGGAACCGTGCTGCGGGCTGGGGGCCTCTTGATCTATTGGAGGGGATGGGGGGAGACGGGTTGAGGCTTATGTCGTGGAACGTCAGTGGGTTGGGGGATCGTATTAAGCGGGGTGTTGTACTGCAATATTTGCGTCGTGTGACTCCTGATGTGGTGTTTCTCCAGGAGACGCACTTGGTCGGCAATGTCTGCCATGCGATGAACAGGGGGGGATACCGCCTCGTAGCTCATTCTGGTTTCACAACGGGCTCCAGGGGGGTGGGCATTCTCCTGCGAACCTCCCTTCCGGTGGAGATCACGAGGATAGTCTCGGATGACAGAGGGCGCTATGTGTGTTTGATTGGGAGGTGGGAGGGGCAGCCCCTTACCCTGGTTTCAGTCTACGTTCCCCCGGGTCTCCAGAACTCCACCTTTACTGACTTGGGTCGAATGCTGCTTGACCTTCCGGACGGCCTCCTGCTCATGGGCGGGGACTTTAACTCTGTGGTTTCGGGTGAACTGGATCGTCACCCACCGAGGACCCTCCCCGCTGCCCAGTCATGGCTGGGTGGGATGTTGGAGACCTTCGGCTTGGTGGATAGTTGGAGACTAATGCATCCGACCCAGTGTCAGTTTACCTTTCATTCGGGGGCGCATGGGAGTCTCTCTAGGCTGGACTACTTCCTTATGCCCGCGGCGCAGACTGGTCGGATTCGAGAGGTCAGACACTTGGCGCGTGGTATCTCCGACCA
Source organism: Triturus cristatus (assembly GCF_964204655.1). NCBI lineage: Eukaryota > Metazoa > Chordata > Amphibia > Caudata > Salamandridae > Triturus > Triturus cristatus. Next base: position 424,514,000 of record NC_140591.1, read on the forward strand.
TTCTCCGCTGTGGCTTCTCTTTGACACCGGGTCGCGGTCTGCAGGGCGGGTAGCTCCTATTAACCCTTGGTACCTGCGGGACCCTGCGACTCGTGACAGCCTGGTTAGGGCCATGGACCAATACTTCAGTGAAAACGAGGGGTCGGTGTCGTCTGCGTTGTCCCTTTGGGAAGCCTTTAAAACTGTGATACGCGGACACGCCCTCGCCCAGATAGTGGTGGCCAAGAAGGTTAGGAGCGAGGCGGTGGTGAAGCTGGAGACTGACATCTCGGGGTTGGAGTCGGCCCTGGAGGCGAATGTTACTCCGGACGGGCTACATGCCCTTAGCCTGAAACAGTTCGAATATAGGTCCATGGTCACTGACGCGGCCAAAACTATGTATAGGGAGCAGCAGGGCCGATTGTATGACGCGGGGGACAAGGCGGGAAAGTTGATCGCGTGGCTGGACAAAAAGGAGAGAGTGAATCGTGTGGTCCCCGAGTTGCGTGCTGCTGACGGTGTGTGTGTGACTGAGCCGGATGAGATTGTGGAATGTTTCGCTGACCACCTCCGGGCGGTGTACTCCCCGGTGACTGACAGGGATGAGGAGGACTCTCGCCTCCTACTGAGAGATATTGCTCTGCCCGGCCTGTCCGTTGAGGACCGGGAGCGGCTGGACGCTCCCTTGTCGTCGGATGAAATAGCGACCGCGATCCGTTCCCTTCGCTCGGGCAAGGCTATGGGTCCTAACGGTCTGCCCATTGAACTATACAAATTGCGTCCTGATAAGCTTGCGCCCTTCCTCAGCCGCATGTTCCGCGACTCTCTCGCGGCGGGTTCCCTTCCGGCCGACCAGCGCTTGGCCACTATAGTCGTTATCCCCAAGGAGGGCAAGCCGCGAGACCGCTGTACTTCTTACCGGCCCATTTCACTGCTCAATGCGGAGCCCAAAATCCTGGCGAAAGTCCTGGCCAATCGATTGTTGAGTGTCGTGTGCGACCTTATTCATCCGGACCAATGCGGCTTTATCCCGCACCGCAACACCGCTCTTAACTTGCGGCGTCTTCACGGTGCCCTTGCCAGGGCGGAGTTCCTCTCCGAACCGGCCGTGCTGGTTTCTTTGGATGCCACGATGGCCTTTGATACTATTGAGTGGCCCTTCCTCTGGGCCGTCTTGGATAAATTCGGCTTTGGAGAGGGATTTATTGGCTGGGTGAGGCTCCTTTACACGGGACCCATGGCTCAAGTGGTGGTGAATGGGCGGGTCTCTCGGCCCTTTGCCCTCGGCAGGGGCACGAGGCAGGGGTGCCCGTTGTCCCCGTTGCTTTTTGCTCTCGCCCTGGAGCCACTCGCTGCCTGGCTCCGTTGGGAGCCCTCGCTTAGAGGGATCCGGTGGGGCCCGGGCTTCGAAGATCGGGTCTCGCTGTATGCGGACGACATTCTCCTGTATCTCACCTCACCGCGGCAGTCACTCAACGTCCTTTTTGACGTTCTGACCTCCTTTGGGAACAATTCGGGTCTCACGATCAATTGGTCTAAATCCTGCGTTTATCCCATCTCTGGTGGTCCTCCTCTCCTGCCGCCTCGGCTCCCGATTCAGATATCTCTGAGCGGCTTTAAGTACCTGGGGATATACGTTTCGCTGGACCCGGTGGCTCGCTATGAGCAGAATCTCCTGCGTCCACTTCGGCGGCTGCGGGAGGACACGGCCCGGTGGTGCAGGCTCCCCCTGTCCCCGCTGGGTCGGGCCGCGCTGTTTAAGATGATGTCCCTTCCCAGGTTCCTCTATGCACTCCAGAACTCCTTCGATGTTATCCCAGTGGCCTACTTTCGGGAGGTGGAGAGCCTGCAGAGGAGACTGGTGTGGGACGGGCGGGCGCGTATTGCTCTTGCCAAGCTCACTCTCCCCTGGTATGACGGGGGCATCGCGCTTCCTGACATTCGCAGGTACTATTGGGCCTCGCAGCTATCTGCCATTAACCACGCCACGTATGCGCCCGGCTTGAATCCGGCGTATGAGATGGACAAGTTCCTGCTTCCCGGCGGGAACTACAACAGGGCACTTTATTCCCGCCTGGCTGGCCGGACCCTTACGGGTCCTACTAAGATTGCGGTGCGGACCTGGAGGGCTGCCACTGCGGCCATGGGCTGGAGTGAGCGATTAACATGTGCTACTCCCTTGTTTGCTTCCGACCGCCTGGGAAGCTTGTGGACCACGAAGGGGTTTGACCAGTGGGACACGATTGGTATCAGCAAAGTGGGAGACCTGTGGCACAAGGGCGCGGTAAAGACTTTCGCGGTGCTCCAGGCCGAATACGAGCTGACCGACAGGGAGTTCTTCCGCTACGCCCAGGTTCGGCACGCCCTGCTCTCGGTCTTCGGGGAGGGGACCATGATCCCTGTTTCATCGCCCCTCGAGGACCGCATACTTGATGGACATGTCCCTGATAGTACTATTTCTTTAATTTATAAAAAATTAATCAATCACCGGGCGGACCTTCTTGTTCGCCTTCGGGAGGCTTGGACTGGGGACGGGGTGGAATTGGACGACGAAGATTGGCAGTCTGCACTGTCGTCCCCCAAGGAGGTTGCCATTCCGGCTCGTCTTCGGTTGGTACAGCTCAAGATTCTCCACCGGGTGTATGTGACGGGTCCGCGCTTGGTCTCGATGGGATTTTCCGGCGACGGGCTCTGTAGGCGAGGCTGTGGGCTCAGCGCCACCTTTCTTCATATCCTTTGGGAGTGCCGCGAGGTGGCGGACTACTGGCGCCGGGTCCACACGGTAATGGGACAGGTCACCGGGGTTGTGCTGCTGCCGGAGGTGCGTCGCTGTGTCCTGAATGTGTGGGAGCCCAATGACTATAGCGCGGCTCAGACTCGGTGGGCGGCCCTAGGGAACATGATTGCCAAGAGGGACATAGCGCAACTTTGGGGCGCTCAACGGCCGCCCACCGTGTCAGTATGGAAGGAGAATATGGACTGGTGTATGTTTAGGGAGAAGACTGTGTATGTGGCCCGTGGCAAGCCGGGGGCATGGGGTAGAATTTGGGGGCAATGGAACGCGTATCGCGGAGGCATCTGTACGCCCCCCCTGGTAGATACTGATATCGCCATGTCCCCCTGACCCTTGATGGCTCCTGGCGCCTTTTGGAACAACTACATATGGACGTTCATCTTCCTTGACCCCCTCCCCCCCCACCCCCCCCCCCCCCTCCGTCCCCGGCCTCCCGGTACTCCTTTCTTTAGCGGTTTGCTCAATTGTCCTGACTGGAGTTTCCCGGGGGGAGCCTGACCCGCACTGGTTTCCCTCATAACTCGCCTTATGTTGTGTATTGTTTGTTTTTTTTTTTGTTTTTGTGATTGTTGGACTTACGCTTCCTGTTCCTCGAGAACTATCTGGAGCCACTGCAGGGCAGTGCCCTGGGAACTGATTGTAGCTTTGATATGTGTATATTTCCTTCTGTACCTAGCGGCCGGCCCGAGTGGTTGTAGGCCCGTACTTGTAACCGAATTATTGCTTAATAAAACTTTTTCAAAAAAAAAAAAAAAAAAAAAAAAAAAAAAAATGAGTGGCTTTTTCGTAAAAACCTCCCATAATACATAAGTCATGGGCCGACTCGCAGGGTAGATTTGCTGTAGTAGAGGTAACATAGGAAGAAAACTGTAACCTTAATATCCGCCTATGTCCCCCCATCGTGCCACAAAACAGCCCTCACTGATCTTAGTAAGCTCATTCTGGAACTATCACTCAGAACCCTAGTGCTGGGAGAAGATCTGAACATGACACTACATGACCAAATGGATCGACCGCCCGCTCGAACGCACACCCAAGATAATACATTCTTGTCTGACTTTCTCAACGCACTGGGCTTGGTGGATGTCTAGCGCCCCCTCAATCCACCAACGCTACAATATATATTCCACTCTGGGGCCCATGACAGCTTGTCCCGTATAGACTATATAGTGACAGTAGCAACTGAAGTTCGCAACTTTTTGGCACTGTCAAAGGAGCGAGCACAAGCGTGAAGGCCTGCAGAATCAGGTAAGCGCTACCCACGCTACACGTCTCGCAAGACGCAGCATCATGGTCTCCGTGACTACAATCTATATCTCCCTCGGCATATAGGTCACTGTGCCTACGGGTCCCCCCCCCCCCCAGGAGGCTAAACACTGGCTTTTAACAAGGTATGCAAGCGCTGCGCTTCACTGAATTTAAACATTTTAAACGTTAGATGCCTGGAGGAACCACGGGCACTTGCATTAAATTACTGCCTCTCAGGGTCCATCACGGCGTTCTTGTAAGCACGTTTAACAACACGGCAACGATCATTACGCAATTTAATTTGTTTATAACCCCCTTCTATGTGTGATAAACAGGCGCATTTACCTGCACAATATTAATCAAATACGCTTGTGATTCTTCCTGTCAGCAGTCAGCATTACCTACCATGCGATACCATTGCATTTGAGACTCATCAATCAGTTATATTTTCGTCGTCTTTGTGACTGAATTGGCACTACATCTTTTCTACATCTTTTCTACCTAGATTAATTCATTAGTGGGTCAAGGCCAATTAAGTTTGACTACCCACCTGGGGTCACACTACTTTCCCTTTCAATTGTCTTACTGTGTAACATGTTTTTATGAACATTTGTGTAACCTTTTTTTACTTCAGTTTTATTTATTTATTTATTTATTTTAGCGATTTCTAAAGCGCCTGGTGACCCAAGGGCATCCCCGCGCTATGTAACTTGAATCTTATTGAGAGGGGAGGAAACCGAAGGGTGTTAGTTGGGAAACAGATGGGTCTTTAGTTTTTTGCGGAAAGCAAGGAAGTTGGATTCCAGTCTGAGGGCGCGAGGGAGTGCGTTCCAGCCCTTGGCCGCCTGAACGGAGAATTGTCGGCCTCCTGTGCGGGCTTTTTTGAATCTGGGGATGCGGACTAGATTCTCATTTTGAGATCGTAGCGATCTGGGTGCTGTATAAGGTGTGATCATTTTACTAAGGATCGCTGGACCAGATCCGTTGTAAAGCTTGTGTGTAGTACACATTGCTTTAAAGTGCACCCTTTGGCGCACGGGGAGCCAATGCAGGGTTTTAAGGGCTGGCTTGGCGGATATTCTGGGGGGGGTGTTGGTAATCATGCGTGCTGCCGCGTTCTGTGTCCGCTGGAGTTTCGTAATGGTAGCCTCGGGGGCTCCCAAGTAGACCAGATTGCTGTAGTCCAAACGGGACAACACCAGGCCCTGGATAAGGAGCTTTCTGGACATAGGTGGGAGTAAGGGCAGGATTTTACGGGTCGTACGCATGAGCCCAAAACATGTGCCCGAGGTTTTGGTTGCCTGGGTTTTCATCGTAAGCTGTGGCTCTAGCCACACCCCGAGTGTCTTGATTTCAGATTTAGGGGGGGGAATTTCTCCGAACACATCGGGCCATATTGTGGGAGGGATGGTTGTCCATTGTTTGCCGAGTAACATTACCTCTGTCTTAGTCCCATTCAATTTCAATGATGATTCGTTCATCCAGTTGTGGATATTAGTGAGGCAGTTAGTCAGATTTTCAGGATGGTCAATCAGCTGGGACAGGGAGACGACTAGTTGGGTGTCGTCAGCGTAACTCACCATTTTGATGTTAAATGGTGTTACCACATCCTCGAGGGGGGCCATATAGACATTAAAAAGCGTCGGGCTTAGGGAAGAGCCCTGGGGGACGCCGCTAGTGAGTGGGAGGGTGGATGAGTGATGGCTGTCATCCCACACTTGAAAAGTGCGTCCTGTAAGATAGGATTCGATCCATTTGATAGCTGTCCCGGTAAGTCCTGCATTAGCCAGTCTACTCAGAAGGACACGGTGGTTGACCGTGTCAAAGGCTGCACTTAGATCCAGGAGGATCACTGCCACTGATCCTCCTGAATCTAGTAAGCCCCTTGCCTCTTCGATCACTGCAAGGAGTGCGGTGTCCGTTCCGTGGCCTGGGCGAAATCCGGTTTGGGATTGTCGGAGCAGTTTATTTGTTTCGAGGAACTGGGATAGCTGGATGTTTACCAATTTCTCGGTGACTTTACTAATGCCAGGGAGTAGGGATATTGGCCTATAGTTGGACAGGTCCGATGGATCTAGCTGGGGTTTTTTTAAGAGTGCTTTGACCACAGCACTCTTCCAGCTGTCGGGGACGGTTCCATGGGAAAACGAACAGTTGATAAGGTCCGTAATGGTAGGGACAATTACTGAGGCTACGGTCTTGAGGAACCTGATAGGGGCTGGGTCCAAAGGGGATCCACTTTTCATTTTTACTAGGGTTCGTTCAACCTCTGCGGGGGTGACAGGTCGGAAAGTCTGAAGCGATGGACGACAGATGCTTTCAGTCGGTTCGAGGGAAGTGCTACCTTCCGTGAGGCTGGGGGAGGGAGGGAGGCCAGGATGCGGGTGATTTTCTCGTTGAAGAAGTTGGCTAGCTCATTACTTCTGTCAACTTTGGGGGTGTTGGAGGAGGAGGTGGTGGGGACCTTGGTCAGCTCTTTGACGATCAAAAAAGATTCTCGGGCTGAATTGGATGCTTCTTGTATTCGTGTGTTGTAGTAAGAAGCTTTGGCTGATTTGATAGCCTCTTTGTAGAGTTTGACCGCAGACTGGTAGGCTTCTTTGTTGGCATGTTGCAAAGTCTTTCTCCAGAGTCGTTCGGCCTTTTTGCAATTTTTGCGCAGTGTTCTTAGTTCTGCGGAGAACCATGGTGCTGATCCATGTTTGCCGTTTTTATTTTCCCTATTTCTGAGAGGGAGTACAAGGTCTAGGGAAACGGTAATCCAGTCTCTGAGTCTTCTGTCTGCCGTATTTGGGTCTTCGGCCTGAGCAGGGATGTTTTTTTCCAGGGTCTGAGCCCATTCGTCCGTGGAGAGTCTGGGCCAGGTCCTATCCTTACTGAAGGAAAGGGGAGTACGGTTTTTCGTGAAGGTTCCAGGTAATTGGAAAGGGACCAGAAAGTGGTCTGTCCAAGGGAGGGGAAAGCCCTCCTTTGCTAACATTGAGGACGAGTTGGTGAACACGGGGTCTAAAAGGTGGCCCTTGGTGTGGGTGGCTCCGGAGTTTAATAGACGGATATCGAAAGCCGCTAGATCTTGAATCAGGTCATAGGCTACCGAGTTGGCCGGGTCTTCTAGGTGGATGTTCAGGTCTCCAACTATCATATAGTTTGATAAGGAGTGGGCCTGAGTTGTGACTAAGTCCAGAAGCGAACAGGTGAAGGGACCCGGGATGCCGGGAGGGCGGTAAATGAGGAGTCCTGTAAGAGAGGTGGTTGGGTTGAGTGTGACGGTAAAATGCAGACTTTCTGCGTCGGTAATCTGTGCGTCGTAGGTTTTGCAGTGGAGGTGTTCTCGATGGATGATGGCTACCCCGCCTCCTCTGCCTAGAGGACGGGGTAAGGATTGAATACAGTAGCCCTGTGGTGTTGCTAGGACCATGTCTGATTGTGAATGAGGGCCGAGCCATGTTTCCGTGAGGAAAAATATATCAATTCCATGATCTTCTATGATGTCGGCAATCTGAGTCGCATGTTTAGGAAGTGAACGGCAATTCAGAGAGGCAAAGTTAAGGGTGGCGGGTTTGCTGGGTTTAGTGGGTAGCGTGAGCTGCACTGGTTTGCATAAGGAGCAACGAGTGAAAGGTCCCTTGAGATTATGGATGTAATCACAGGAGGGTGGGGGAGGTCTGAGGCTCAATAGATCTCTGCGGGAGTACGTTATAGTAGGGTGAAGGGATTCGGGCAGGGGTTCTGGCCCTAGGCCCGGTCGTGCGCGGACGGGCGCAGACGGGCTTGCCTTAGGCGCGCCTTCGGCGCGCAAACGGCGCTCCCGCTGCGCTGGTGGGGGCGGCACATTTGTAGTGAATGGTAGAGGGCGTGGCCTCGCAGGGGGCGTGGCTACGCCTTTGCCGCGCTGGCGGAGAGGGCGTTTTCTAGCTCGCTCTGGGGGTCTGGCTGGCGCTGAGAGGCAGCGCTTCAAGGGGTGAGATCGTGACAGTCAAATTTTAAAATCAGGTAACAGTTTTTTTAAAAGCAAAAAATCAACAAAACAGTGCGTAGTTAAGTGTTAAACCTCCGGCTTCCGCCTCAGAGGGAGTTCAGGTTATGTGGAATCGTTGCGCTTACTAGCGTTCTTATACTGGTTTTCCTAGGTGGGCGTGGCCTCGCAGGGGGCGTGGCTACGCCTTTGCCGCGCTGGCGGAGAGGGCGTTTTCTAGCTCGCTCTGGGGGTCTGGCTGGCGCTGAGAGGCAGCGCTTCAAGGGGTGAGATCGTGACAGTCAAATTTTAAAATCAGGTAACAGTATTTTTAAAAGCAAAAAATCAACAAAACAGTGCGTAGTTAAGTGTCAAACCTCCGGCTTCCGCCTCAGAGGGAGTTCAGGTTCAGTTCAGGTTACACCATTGACCTGTGACTGAGAAGAAGGGTGAGTTAAGTAACTACCCTATTAGGGTGCTTACAAAATTAGCAACCCAGCACTTTCACTTCGGTCCTGAAGAAAGACCCCTGACCCTTCCTGGGCAATTCAAGAGGATAAAACATGTCGACCTTTGACCTTTCACATGAACTACACAGTGCTAAAGAGCAGTTACATTTCTATATATGCACCACCAAATATTTTTTAACCTTGCCACCTCTCCTTCTGAATAAAGTGTGTTTAGTAGGGAGAGCGAAGCAATTTTAGCTCACTTTTGTTAATTTTTGTTCACCTCAGTTTTTGTTTACCTCATTCCTTATCACTACTGCTAAAACCAGTGGCTCAACCTCCAGGTGGAGGAAAGCATATTATCAAAAAGACCCGATGATGATGCTTTCACGTTCATAGAGAAGGGGAGAATCAAGATACACCGCTGTTACGCTCCTGTACGTGAATGAGGCTTTTTAAGTTGGTTACCACACCTGACTCTGGTATTACAGGTACAAGTGATCCATTCCCCCTTTGATTATTTACCTTCAACAGGAAGCTGAATGGATCATAGCTTCTTCCTCCCCCTACTGACTATACGACTTTACCCAGGACAACAACAATGGATCTATGACTGATGCTTATGTACATATATACATTAGATCCTTGAATACAGCATATTGAGTGTTAAGAATTTTGTAAGTGTTACTTTGCATAGCATTTGAGTCATCTAAGGCGGTTATATGGAAGGTCCCCAATTAAAAAGATGCATTAATGCTATAATGTGAGGGGAGTAAAGCTAAAATAGAGTCAATGAGGTACAACAATATATAAAAAGAGATCCTGAAAATTGAGACAACGCCTTTTGACATTCTGCATGTTTCACATTTGGTACAGCATCTGGATTTCAGTCAAGGGAGGCGGGGATACGAGGGTATCTCTATACAGAAAATACATTGAAGTATGAATCACGTTGACGATGGGGCAAGATGGCGGCGGTGTCCTAGACCGCTGTGAGATCCTCTCTGACCGGCATCGGCTCTGACTTATGGACTAAACGGGTGCCTTTCAATATCGGAAGAAAATATGCAAACTTATTACTTCTTTAAACTATGCTAAGGTTTTGAGATTAATTTTGAAAGGATTTGACGCTGCAGGCTTCTGCGAGCCTAATGGAGTTGGAGGAAAACTCGGCGATCCCAGTCTCTAATCACTCTCACCTGCGGGTCCTGGCTTCTTTGATCGGTTTCGTAGTGTTGCGGGCAGTCGGACGCTCACGGCTGATTGGAACTTGCACTGAAGCCCTTGCTGCCACTGTTCGGGGGAACGACACAGCGACCGTACAAAGTCCACAAAGTACACAAAATACCTCCACCGCTCTGGGCACGGCAGGCCTGGGCCGAGGCAGTTCAATGGCTCCAAAGAACGCCGCAGCTGCGGCAGCTTCCAAAACCCGAGCAGCGAAGCAGGCGCTCAGAGATCGCGAGCTGGCAATCAAACGCGGGGAGCTTTCCGACTCGGATAAAACTAGCTGCCCGGACGTAGCCTCTGTGAGATTGTGTAAAACAACAAAGCAACTGGCGCTTACTCCGGGACCCGGCCCCTCGGTAATGGAGCTTCTTCAAAAAATGCCTGGGATTCCCTCCCCCGCTCCCGTATCTACCATCACGGAGGTGATCTCGCTGACCCAGAATGAGCCGCCTGGAGGTGGCACTCTCGAGCACACCCAGCAAGAGAAAGTTACGGCAAGTTTAACTGATACTGGATTGGTAAGCAGTATACCGGGCAATCCAGAGGGAGAAGGGGGAGAAGGGGGAGAAGGGAGCATTCAACCACCACCCTCCGAAGTGCAAGTGCAAGTGCAAAGGGTCGAAGACTTTGAAGGTAGGGGTGCTAAAGTTACTTGTTCCTCTTCACTAGTCACAGTGGTTTCTAATGCTCCTCCCGTGTCTGTCGATTCTACTTCACTCATAGACACTGCTGCAACTGCCATTCTACAACCGCTTGTGTCTTCCTCCTCTCAACAAGGGGGTGTCATTGGCCTCCCTACGTCTTGTGCTGTATCAAATCTATCAAATCCCTCTAAAAATATTGTGCATCGCGCCCTGGTCCCCAGTGGGAAGGCGTCCAAGGCTTATGCTTCTGACTCTTTTGATACTGATAAAGATCCGTCGGATTTTTATTCTATATCTGAAGGTTTGGAAGAGCTTAGATGGTCTCAAGAGTCAGATTCGGACTCAGATTCCGAAATCAACACTGGTCCTGATACTGCACCAACTGAAAGTGATTATGACCCTGCTCATGGAGAGTCTAGGGAGAGCAGGCGGTCCGTGCTGCGGAAGAGAAGGAGCCTTCATGGAGCATCGGGGTCAGCACGGGATTATTCCCCAACGGTGTTATCAAACTCACAGGACCATGCCTCTGTGTCTCATCCCGAGTTGCCCGCCATTGAGCCGCAAAGCACTACATTATCCGCTGTTATGGATACAGTACTCCAGGCTATCGCTTCCCATCGGGAACAGACTTCTAGGGATGGTCGCAGGGCGCAAGTAGCTCTTCATAAAGTTCAAGGTGTGGTCCGGAAACTCTCTAAAACAGTTACAACCTTCAACACGAGACTGACGGAGATTGAAGATCGTATAGTTACCAATGAAACCGAAACCACTACAATTCAGAAAAAAGTGGAGGCTCATGAAGATGATTTGAAAGACGTCAGGTGGAAATTGGAGGAAATGGAAAATCGCCTTCGACGCAATAACCTTCGTGTACTTGGAGTACCAGAGAAAATTGAGGGCGATGATGTACGCTCATTTATAATCCAGCTCTTCAAGGACACACTCCCCGAGCTGGCATCCTGGAACTGGGACTAAGAAATTCAACGTGCTCATAGAGTCCCAATTACTTTAAAGATCTCACTACAAGGGGAGTACCCCCGTGCTATTCTGGTCTTTTTTGGAAATTTTCTACTACGCCAGGCTATCGCGGAGAAAGCAAGACCTGAAGCTCGGCGTAGCAGAGGCGCTATCTCCTATTTTGTGAGGCCTGATTTTTGTCACACTACTGTTGAGAGGAGATGGCGTCTCCGCCAACTGATCAAACCCTTTCAGGAAAAAAAAGTGCAGGTGTATCTTAACAACCCTGCTAAGCTTAAAGTTATTCACAATGGTCAGGCTAAATTTTTTTCTTCAGAAATTAGAGCCAAGGAGTTTTTGGATAGCCTACCCTGAACCTTTAAACTTTAAACTCTCTTGTTTATACCATATATATTATATATACTAGTAGCACTAGTAGCACTGACTTAGGAAATGGGCTGGGTTGTTTAGCTTTTCTACCCCTTTTTTTTGTTCTTTCTTTTCTATTTTCTTCTCTTTACCTTTTTGCTCTTTTTTTTACCACGGTTGCACCCTTTTGGCCTTATTGGCTTTTCACTCCTGATGTTTATTCTTTATATGCTGGTTAGGGCATATCTCTCCATCGCCATAGACTCCTTTGGAGTCTTAATGCCCTATTGGCCGTCATTTGGGGGGGGGGGGGGGGGGTTGGGGGAGGGGGAGGGAGGGAAATAAAAAAATATAAAAATGAGCAATTTCATGCAAATAAGGCAACTTTCAGGTTTTTGTACATTGAATATATTCTAGTAATTAGAGGGGACCAGACTAAGATTTATGTTTTGTTTTTTATACAGCCTTTTGTCTTTCTGGTGTATAGGTCCGGGAATTTTTCTTGTTTCTATAGATGGGGAGAGTAAAACTCTGTAGTTGGAATATTGCGGGTCTAAATGATAGAAATAAAAGGGCACAATTATTTCAACTCTTGCGGCAGGATCCGGTCGATATTTTATGTCTACAAGAGACGCACATTTCAGAATCAGATAAAGAACTGCTGAACATTCCAGGATACAATGTTATTATAGCAACATCACAAACATCTAAAACACGCGGGGTTGCTATTCTTGTAAAGCCCTTAATTGGTGATCCTATTCGAACACTGGCCGATAATCACAGCAGATGGGCTATAGCCCAATTAAAATCTGGTCTCGTAATTTGTGCAATCTGGACGATCTCCTACTCTTTAGAGATCTAGAGTTGGAATTAGCCTCTTGGTCTGGACCTCTTATTCTATGTGGGGATCTAAACATTGCTACAGGGAGTCATTTTCATAATCAAAATATCACAAATTACAAAGGACGTAAACCTAGGGTATATAGGGCCTTGCGTCAATTGATGGATAGTCATAATTTACAGGATATATGGGGACTAAAGAAGAAAAATGATGACGGATTTACTTATTTTTCATATCCACACAACAAGTATGTCCGAATTGATTATATTATGTCATCATTAGAGCTCCCGTTTTTGTTAGATATAATTAAATCCCAGAAAACGATCTCAGATCATAACGCACTTACCCTTATATTTGATTCCCCAAACAATCTGAAGCCGAAAACGCAATGGTCCTTTGATAGAAAGTTACTTGTTAATTATCAATATATAGCCCATATCACATCCTGGGCCCAGGAATTTTTCGACTGCAATCAGTTTAGTGCCCCGAGACTGATCGTATGGGACTGTTTTAAAGCTGCATTAAGGGGGGAGACTATTGCGTTTGTTGCTAAACGCAAAAAGATAGAAGATAATATCAATCTGACCTTAATGCGAGAATTGTCCAAACTCGAGACACATCATGCTACCCAGATACAACAGGGAGTCCCAACTCTTGATACTCTTCAAAAAATACTGGAATTAAAAGCTGAAATTAACGGTACCTTAACTAGGAAAGCAGTAGAAACATATGAAGCCAATAAAAGCAGATTATATGAATCCGGAGAGAATGTAGGCAGATATCTAGCCCTCCGAACACGTCAAAAACAATCTCAAAACAAGATTCAGAAGATTGAGTATGAGGGTCAGGAATACGCCTCTTCATGTGAGATTGTGGAGGCATTTAGAAAATATTACCAAAAACTTTATCACAGCGATAACTCACACTCTGATAACGCCTTAAAAACTTTTCTTAAAAATTGGCTATCGGATCAGGATCTCAATCCGGTGGTTGATGATTTAGTTAAAGAAGATCTCGAAAGAGAAATTTCAATGTCGGAGCTGGAGATTGCACTTTATGATCTAGCAAATGGCAAGGCAGCCGGACCGGACAAAATTCCACTTGATCTTTATAAGGTGTTAGGTAAACAAATTCTACCCTATTTACTGGACTTGTTTCTGGGGGTTCAGTATCATTCACTTCCACCTGAATCATGGAAACATACCAATATAGCCATTTTCCTGAAAAAAGGCAAACCCCCACATAATCCATCCTCTTACAGACCTATATCTTTGATAAACTCTGACTCAAAATTATATGCTAAGATTCTAGCTAACCGGCTGAGTGGGAACATCGAACATCTTGTCTCCCCATGGCAACATGGCTTTATCCCAGGTAGGGGTACTACGGACCATACGCGGAGAGCCATCACCCTTTTTGACATCATGGGCAGCACGGGGGGTGAGATGTCGATGATCCTTCTCGACGCCGAGAAGGCATTTGATCGCGTATCATGGAGCTTTCTATGGAACATCCTGGAATTTAACAACTTTGGGAACAAGTTCATTAGAGCTATAAAATCTCTATATATCGATCCTAAAGCAAAAGTCTCCATCTGCGGTGTTGAGTCGGAGTTTGTTGATATACAGAGAGGCACGAGGCAAGGATGTCCCTGCTCTCCTATATTATTCTCTCTTTATATTAACCCATTAATTGTTAAATTGCTTTCCTCACCCGTTATTCGGCCTATTGATATTGGTGTGTCATCGACGAAAGTCCTGGCCTATGCCGATGATGTGGCCATTTTAACGACAAATCCTGCTGATGCCGTACAGGAAATTGAATTAATCACTCAGTCCTTTGGCTTCTTTTCAGGTTATTCCCTCAATAAGGATAAATTGTGTATAAATAATACGGTTTTTGATAGCCCTTTAAGAGTGAAGCAAGCCACCTATTTAGGTGTATGTCTCTCTTCTGATGTAAAGGAAATTGATCATCTCAACTATACTCCTTTGATTAATAAAATAAAGGTTGACCTTAGGAGAGTAGATAATTTACATCTATCTATAATAGGCAGGGCAAATTATTTAAAAATGAATATTTTCCCAAGAATACTCTACCTGTTTCGAGCAATCCCGCTTCTACCCGGAGATAGTTTTATTAAGATCATTGACTCCTTCATGTCTAAGTTTATTTGGAGCTTTGGAAAGATCAGAAGAGCCCTATCCTTTTTAACTTTGCCCCAGAGGAGAGGTGGGCTCGGTATTCCCAGTTTGACATTATACTTATGGGCAACATTTCTTCAACAAATGGCCCCATTATTTAGTTATAAAACTACCATCTCGCTTAGTATGGAATATTATATCCCTTCCATTTATGAGCTGAGTCTTGGAAATAAATGTCAAGGTTTATTTTTAAGGCAGGTTGAGCAACTATATTATAAAAAAATTAAGCTAAAGGTAGTCACGGATGCTTGGAAGGTCTGGAAATCTGTATCTAAATACTTATCAATTCCAAAATTCTCGAAATACACCCCCTTATGGCGTAGCGCTATTATACCTATTAGTCTTAATGACTCTACCACCCGTAGGTGGGAACTTTTAGATATTAATACAGTGGATGATTTTTTAGGCCAGGATATTACTTTGTCATTTGGACGGTTGCAACAGAAATTTAATATTCCATCTACTGACTTTCTGAAATACCTTCAGGTGTTTACAAGCATTCGTGACTGTATTCCCAGAATTAAATTGGACAACATTAATCTGTTTTCTATTATTGGGAAACATTCTACTAAGATCGGTACTATTTATCAATTGCTGAACCAAAATACTCCAGATGATTTAGAACGGGTTGAACAGGCCTGGGCCACAAGGTTAGCTAATCCAAATGTTGATGTTGATCTTTGCTTGGTCCTTTCATCTGAGCTTTTTATTCCTTCGAATCTTAAAGCCCAATATTATAGAGTTCTTTATAACCTTTATTTTACGCCCGCAAAGTTATTTTCTTGGGGTCTACGGGCTGATGATTGTTGTCCGAGATGTACCCAACCCCAAGCGAATTTAGTACATATGTTTGCAAGCTGTCCCAAATTAGATTTATTAAAGGCTTCGTTTATGAGCTTTTGGAACCGGCTATTTGGTCATCATATTCAAGATTCATTAACTCTTTATTTATTGGGACATGATGAATCGCTCGGCCATAACACGGAAGAACAAAGGATACTTTTTTTGGGTACTGCTATTTTTCGTATTATTTTAGCTGCACGGTGGAAAGATTCTGAATCACCTACTTTTCAGATGTGGCTTAGCCGGTTTTTAGCAACATATAAACAGGAGCTATTAATTTATAGTTCTAGAGGTAAAAAAACCCGGCTTTTTGGGGCTCAGATTTGGGCTCCTATTTCTAAGTGGTATCTAAAACATAGGTCCAATGATATACCTCTTTTGAACTAAACGAGCTGTCCGCTTCTTAAGCTCTATGTTTCTTTGGCTTCTAAAAATTAATCAAATGTTAGTCCCCTCTGCTGGGCTTTATATTTATGTAAATCCTGATTTGAATTCTTATTTCAGATTTGTTATTGTATTTTCTTACTATGTATTGTCTGAAATATTATGCTGTATGAATTTTGCTCGTTAAAACAAATAAAAAAAATAAAAAAAAAGAAGTATGAATCACGTTGCTGCTAGGCTTCCCGTTGTCTGCACTTTTGCACATTTTTGCATTTTATTGGCACACTCCACTTTATCGAGGTTTTTAACATTAGGCAATTGTAACAGTGTTTCCTATATTGGCCGCACTTAATGTGATCAAGGCCGTATGGTTGCAGTCGAAATGCGTCATGGACTATGCACTGGCAAGTATCAATATAATGGATTAAGAAAATAAAGACACTATCACACCTTGAAGGAGTCCGTGCCTACTTCGTTGGTGAAGTGTTTGTATATAAGGATTGGAGTTTGATATATGAACTTAAAAAGATTGCTATCAAAAGGAAATTTACACAAGGTAACTTGAGTGGGAGACAAATTAATGCTTTACAAGAGTTAAAGTACAACAGATCCTTTGTGATTAGAAAAAAAAAAAAAAACAGATAAGGGAGGGAATGTGGTGGTGTGGCCAATTAGATTAATCTGGCAGAAGGAAGGATACAGCTTAATGATTAAACTAGAATAAGGCATGACAGAAATATTGAGTAATATAAAAATCAGTTAAAAGAATGGCGAGAAGAATTTTTGATTGATGACAATGAATTTGAATTGTGATTTTCCTAAGCTACCAGCATTTTATATGCCTAGGCTACTGGGAGGAACAAATAGTCAGTAACATCAGACTTTGAGGACCACACAGTCCTCTGGGTAAAGTACAATGATGATATTTTTGCATTTGGAAGCGAACCAAAGAGGAAGCTACAGAACTGGTCAATCTGCTGAATGATAATGATTTGAACTTGAAATTTACAAGACATACAGATACTCAAGAAATTGAGTTCCTCGATATTAAAATAAAGGTATGTAATAAATTAGAGAGTGAACTCTTCCGCAAAAAACGGTGGGGAATAGAATACCCCATGCAAGAAGCTGTCATCCTAATAACCTAATGGAGTGTATACTTAACAGAGAACTGCTCAGAGCAGGAAGAAATTGCAGTTCAGAGGACGGTTTTGCAAAAGAAATGATAGAAATGGGAATGAGGTTTCTAGAGAGAGGGCAATCACCAAGGATAATTGAACAAGTATGCAACACAGCCAAAATGACACGGAGAGCATATTTATTAATACCGAAAACAAAACCAGAGAAGGAACAACCAGTTAGATTTTTAACAGAGTTCAATACTCAGGCTGGAAAAATAAAGAAAAGTCTAAACAAATTGTGGAATGTTCTGAAAACAGATGACAATTTTAAAAATGCATTAGGCGATCATGCTCAAGTCACCTTTAAAAGATGTAATTCGTTGAAGGACATGTTATGTAAAAATACTATGCCAGAAACAAAACAAAAAAAGTACCATCCAAGGGTTCTATGTATGTGGAGAGTGCAAAGCTTGTAAGAATAGTAGTAGTTGTAAAATTGTCAAAATCTCAAATAAGAGAAAAGCTTTCACTATAACCAAACATTTAACATGTAACTCAGACTTTTTTGTATATGGTTTGAAATGTCCCTGCTCACTTTTCTATTTTGGCAGCACAATACACAAGGACAAAAAAAGAGTTTTGCAACATTTGTGAGCAATTGTGAATGAATACCAACAGTACCCTGTAGCAAGACATTATGAAGAAAAAAAAAATAAGGATTTTGGGGTGACTTCTGTGGCTCTCACCAGGTTCTGTTACCCAGAATACCTTGCAAACCTCAAACTTTGTTAAAAAAAACACATTTTCCTCACATTTCTGTAATGGTAAGGTATGGAATCTATGGGGAGCCACAAACGTACATCCACCCAGCATTTCCCCAAGTCTCCCTAAAAAAATGGTACCTCACTTGTGTAGTTAGGCCTTGTGCACGCGACAAGGAATGTCCCAGAACATACTATGGAGACTTCAAAATTATCGATCACAAAAAGACTTGGTTTTCCGAGGGAGTCACCTGCGTTATTTGACCCGGACTGGGTGGTCACCAAGGGTAACCTACCAAAACCAGACATTTCTGAAAACTAGACAGCTTGAGGAGTCAAGGAGGTTGTGCATGCATGGATCCCCTAACGTTTTCCTACCCAGAATCCCCTGCAAACCTCAAATTTAGCGGACAAATCTTATTTTTGTCATATTTCTGAGGGGGAAAGTTGTGGGATCAACAGGCTGACATAAATGTCCTACCACCCAGAGTTCCCCCAGGTGTCCTGATAAAAATGGTACCTCACTTGTATGAGTGGGCTAAGTACCCGCGATAGTCAAGGGAAGACATCAAAATTACCTATCACAAAACAACCTGGTTTTGCAAGGGGGCACCTGCGCATTTAGTCCCGGGCTCAGCGGCTATCTAGGGTAACCTACCAAACCGAGACATTTATGAAAACTAGACAGCCTGAGGAGTCTAGGGACGTGTGACTTACATGGATCCCCAATGTTTTCTTACCCAGAATCACCTGCAAACCTCAAATTTAGCCGGAAAAAAAAAAACGTTTTCTCACATTTCTGTGTGGGAAAGTTGTGGGATCACTGGGCTGACACAAATTTCCTACCACCCAGCGTTCCGCCAGGTCTACCGATAATTGGACCTCACTTGTGTGGGTGGGCCATATACCAGCGACAGGCAAGGGTTCAAAACATATTGCTGAGACATCAGAATTATCTATCAGAAAACGACCTGGTTTTGCAAGATGGACACCTTCGTTTCTGGTCCTGGGCTTGGCGGCTATCTAGGGAAATCTACCAAACCCAGACATTTCTGAAAAACAGACACCCGGGGGAGTCTAGGGAGGTATGGCTTGCCTGGACCCCCCCCCAATGTTTTCCTACCAAGAATCCCATGCAAACCTCAAATTTTGCTGAAAAAAGCAATCACATTTTTCTTACATTTCTGTGTGGGAAAGTTGTGGGATCACTGGGCTGACACAAATTTCCTACCACCCAGCGTTCCCCCAGGTCTACCGATAAAAATGGTACCTCGTGTGGGTGAGCCAAGTACCTGCAACAGGCAAAGGCTCACAACATATCGTGGAGACATCAAAGTTACCCATCATATTTTCCACATATTTCTTTGTGGGATCACCGTGCCGGCACAAATGTCCTACCATACAGCGTTCCCCTACATGGCTGCCGAGCCTGGGACCAAAAACCTAGGTGCCCCCCATTGCAAAACCAGGTCGTTTTGTGATAGGTCATTTTGTTGTCTCCACAATACGTTCTGGGCCCTTCCCTGACAAGGGCACTTGGCCCACCAACACAAGTGAGGTACCATTTTTATCAGGAGACTTACGGAAACACAGAATAGTAGAACAAGTGTTATTGCCAATTACCTTTCCAAGCATTTCTCCCTTCCAAATGTAAGACTGTGTAAAAAAGAATTCCTTGTCAAAAATGCCCTCTAATTCACATGCTAGTATAGGTACCCACATATACCAAGTTGTGCAAATAACCACTGTTTCTAAACTCCAGGTGCAAATTCAGGCACAAATGTCTGTTTTTTTTCAACTAGTTTTCAACTGTAAGTTTCTATAGGAAAACCTTGAAGGATCTACCCTAAAGACCCCTTGCTATAGCTTTCTGGGATACATTATTGGTTTTACATCAATTTCTAGCACTAACAGAAAGGAAGTTCAAAGCACAAAAAATAGGTTATGTCCCACTAAAATGCCAAAACTGTGAAGAAAATGTTGGTTTTCAAACAAAAGTATGCCTGTTCCTGAAAGCTGGGAAGATGGAGATTTTATCACAGCAAATACTTTGTTGATACCATTTTGAAAAAACAGACGCTTTCTTCTTCAGGACTTTTTTCTCAATTTTTCAACAAAACCCCAAAATGTTGCTGTATTTTGGCTAATTTCTGGGCCCCCTACAGAAAATTCCACAAACCCTGGTTACCTTTAGAATTCTCACGATGTTGGAAGAAAAGAACGCACATTTCACGTGGATTCCTTATGTGGACAAAACGTTACAGGGGCCAAGCGCAAACTCCCCCAAATAGCCAAAAAAGGAAGGCCCAGCTGTTATGGGGTTAAAGCCAATATTCTCGTTATGTTATGTTATCAAGACTTATTAAGCTTGCAAATACACTGGGGTGTCGTGGCACTAAAGCTAAAAGCAAACACAACTGAATCATGGTCTAACTCTGCAAAAGCCAGGTTTAAGGACTCTTTCTAAACGATGATAAAGAGTTTGCCAATCTAATGTACAACAGAAGAGAATCCAAATGTTTTGCAGTTCCATAACTAAAGCTTCGACCACTCCAATTGGAAGTACGGACCCTGGGTACAGTCATGAACCTAGCTTCGGTAGACCGAAGCAGTCTACCGGGGTTGTACCACTTGAAAAGATTTCTTTAAAAAATGGGTCCTGTGTTATTCAATGCTTTACATACGAAGCACAAGGTCTTAAACTTAATGTGACTTGCCACCAGAAGGCAATGCAGCTTCCGAATTTCTTTGGAGCCAGATTGATATTTGGGCAGATTCGGACTCATACGGCTGCAATTTGTATCATCTGCAAATTTTTTAGGTGTTGATTTTGGATATTTTGACTCAGACCGTTGCAGTAATCCAATTTAGATAATACAAATGCAGTCACAACCGTCCTCCTAGAATTGGTCGGCAGGTAAGGAAGGATTTTCTTCGTTTTCTTAATTGAGAAAAAAAAGAAGCTACGGTGGCGTTTATATGATACAAGTAAGACAGTTTATTATCGAGAACAACTCCTAAGGTTTTGGCTTTTGAAACAGGTTTGGGAGATTACCCTGGTTCCACAGAGCACCACGAGGCATCCCATGTTGGTTGAAGGTTGCTAAAGATCAATATCTCGGTCTTATCTGAAGTGAGCTTTAAACAATGCTTGCTCATCCAGATGTTAATTTTTCAGATGCACTGTTGAAACCGAAATCAGGAAGAGGGTTTATTTTTAAGTCTCGGCTAGCGAAGGCTGCGCTTGCGCAGTCTCGCTCGCGAGATTTAACGTTTTCTAGTACGGGGCTTGAACTTGCCCCTCTTCTCCATTGGCTGGCTTCCTAAACGTAGGCCAGCCATTGGAGCAGAGGGGCGTCTGTCCATTTAAGCCCCGTCTTTTTCGGATTCGGGGCGTGTTTTTTACTTTCTTTCTCTCCTCTGGAATGTAAACATTCCAGCCAATGGGAAGAGGAGAGAAAGAAAAACACGCCCCCGAATCCGAACAGGACGCTGCGTTTCTCCGAGGCATTTCTGCTTGACCTCGGAGAAAGACGTCACTATCTCCCTTTCCTCCCCGCCATTGCTCCTTCAAAGCGATGCCTGCCTCTCTGCTCTGACACATCCCGCTGCAAAGGTTTACAGCCCAAGAGCGTGGCTCTAATGGGCCCGAGTGCCTGCACGCGATGTTCCACAGAGATTTAATTAGCACCGTGGGAAGATCTCTGGTGCGGAGGCAGCCGCGCGCCATCTGTCAGACAGGTATCAATTTGAGTGCATGAATGTGTCCTTTGTAATGTAACTGGTGCTCACGTGAAGCGCTCCAACACATTCGCTCAATATTAAAAAAACATGTAAGCTGTCACGGAGGTGTGTTATGTTCTTTAAAGTTTAACTCCACACCGAAATGCACTGGACTCGATGAATATTGGAGCCTACACAGTTGCAAAGCTGTAATTGTTTTTTTTCTGAAAGTTGGGGGTTGAGTGCTGGTCGCGGGGAAGCAGTGGTTTACAGCTGTTTTATCTATTCTTCATGCAGATGCCGGAAGAGGCGGCGCATGCGCGGTGCTCCCGGGGCCGAGCCACACCCCGGAGCATGGAATTGGCTGTGTCACCTATTCGCTCAACTTTAGGCTGGAAGCCAAACCCCTCCCCAGAGCCAGCAACAAGCGGATGCGTCCAGGGTATCCAAGGCTACTGCGCGGCGTACGGGAGGCTCCCTGCCCAGGTCGGGGTAAGTACCGCTGGCAACCGCGCGCACTGTGGGCAGGTTGCGAACAATGGACGGAGGGGCATCGTTCCAGCAGCAGGAAGGCAGGACCGCGGGGGGAGAAAGGGTTTATGTACACCGTGTGTCGGGAAGAAGTTTCCTCTTAGCCTCACCCACGCGTGTGTCAGCCTGGAGAAAACATTGGGACACCCCTTACACCGCTAGACCTTAGAAAACATTGAGACACCCCTTACACCGCTAGACCTTCAGGGAAGAGCTTTCCTGTCAAAGTTGTGTGTTCTACCCAGAAACCGCTTGATATTCAGAGAGACCCGCAGGGCACTCTGCTGGCGGCGTTTGATGGCCGCTCTCTCTGGTGATTGCAAATATATCCTTATGTGACTAAACTCTACTCCTCAGAGCTTTATGATAATAACATGTCGAGGCTACTTTCATGTTCTTTTGAAATGCATGGCCCCGAATGAGACGTGTTTGTTTGCACCGTGAACCAAACCTGACTGAGTAAAGACTTTACCAGACTTCGTTAACATAGCTGTCTTTATTACTATCCCAGTAGCTTCATTCAGCTTCATTTTATAATTGCCCATTACAGTGGCACTTATGTTTCTCACCTCAGAAGGAGGAAAGGCTGTGCCTGGGTACCAGGGTTCAAAGCTGTGTCTTATGCATCGCAAACATATTTCTGCAGGGCCCAAAGTAACCACTACGCTATCTTTATGTTGCACAATTTCAATGATTTAGCTAATTTTTTTGTATGAGACTATGTAGAAAACTGGTTTGGTTGGAATGCTTGTATGAATCTCAGTGGTCCGCCTTCTAGTCAGGTTTTTTTGTGCCTGCTAAGCCACTCGGGGCAGAGGCCAACCATATCAAACTTGGTCGTGCTCCAACAGGAACTGTCTGATCTGAACTGCCAGGACAGGTTCCCTCTAGATGTTAACACAAACAGCTCCAGACCAGTTTTGGCCTTTTTTAGCCTTAGCAAAGTGCAGCTTCAGTGCAACTGCTGTGCACTGATATACAGGGCTTTAAGTGGGATTAATAAACTGGGAGGGGGGGGGGGGAATTCATCAAAGGGGTGTGGCCGATGTTGTTAAGGGCATGGCTCAACACTCAAGCTAAAAATCTGTGCTTAGCATAGCGTGTCGTCCGACTGGTATTTTGCTGCGTCTGTCAGGGCATCCAGATATTATATACAGGTAACATTACACCTATAACAAGCCAGGACTATTGGCTTTGTCAACGGTTGGTAGTTGCAAAAAGATTTTTAAAAAGCAATAACTATGGCTCCGTTGTAAATAACATTGAAAATGCTTCAGTTCTGAGTTGATGAGAGTGTGAAAGACCTATAGTGATTCTCTTTGAAGTTACATCAAAGGTAATGAAGGGTGGCACTGCTGCAGAGTTAAGATTTTTTTGTCCACCCTAAGGGTGAGGGTAAAAATGGAGAGCCCGACAGGGACCCATCTCAGCATCTACTTTGTAGAACTGCTGGTGCTGAGCACTGGCAGGACCCGGACCGCTTAAAGCACTGCTGATATGGGTCCCTTGCTCTCACTGTGCAACACGGCTTAACCAGCGCCTCACTTACGTCTGGATACACTCTCAGGTGATTAGTGCTATACAAATTAATATAACTAGTGTGGGTTTGCTTGTGTTCTCGTCTAGAGCAGGCCCGGCTCTAGGACTTTTGATCTAGGAGAGCCATTAGGTCCGGCACTAAATGGGATTGACTGGGACAGCGCCCTGGGTGGAAAGGACATTTGGTGTTTGCTATCGGGGTGAGGGTCATTTCTGTGTGAGGGCAAGAGGTGTGAGGAAGATGGGAGAAGGGCAGGGGATTGATGGGGTGCTAATAATTACCACACGGTAGATTAAGGGCTGATTACAAAGTCTTCAATGACACCCGATTGAGACCAATTGGGATGGATGAGCTGCTGTTTGCATGACATTAAGTCAGGCGGCTCCCTGCTGCGCCCCTTGGAATGGAGTGTACCATTGAGTGTTCAAATTTTAAAGTGTAGCGATTTAGATCGATTACAGAAGAAAATGTTTTTTACTCATTTGTTAGTTCAGTCTATGTCCGTCTCCCAATAAGGTATAGCGACAGAGTAAGAAGGATATTCTCGACTTGGCTATTTCTCTCATTTCTTTCTTTCTTTGTTGTTGTTTTTTGTTCGTTTTAGAAATGACGTGTGCACCTAGTATCTGCTGTCATAGCCTGTTTGGGGGGAAATACTTTCTTGTGAAAGATTCATAAACATGGTTATATTTAGATTGAACTGCGTGTTTCAATTTGAAGTATAGCAGGAAAGGTCCACACTAGGTTACCACCTCTGCCCTTAATCAAAGCTGCCACTTTGGGAACATATCTCCAAGCACTGACATTTTAGAGGAGAGAGCTGTAGGCCAATGTCATGAGCAATACCAATAGCTCTAACTTTGACAATGCCGAGACCATTGCATTGTAAATGCTTGTTAAAGGCAGCGACCACAATTTGTGTATCGTCCGCGTAAGATGTAAATCTAAACCCAAATTATTGAATCAGGGGAGCTAGTTCTGACACATAGATGTTAACAAGTGACGGACTAAGAGAGGAACCCTACTGACCACCACAAGGCAGCACATGAGGCACCAATTTAAAATAGTCAAGTGCAACTGATTGAGTTCTATCTGTCAGAAAAGAAGATAGCAGAATCCTTTATGCCCAGTTTTTTTAGGCACAATTTCAGCAGGGTATGGTCTACAGTATCGAACACTGCTGACAAATCGAGGAGAACTAGGGCGGCAGCGCCAGCTTTGTCCATCACTACATCCACATACTACTGCATCCACATTTGTTTGTTTTTTAGCAAGGGGAGGATAGATGCATCCTTCCATAAAGTAGGGAAAACTCCAGATTTAAACATAATTTTAAACATTTCTGTGAGAATGGTACCTACTTTACTTGCTATGGTTCTCCACCGATGTGGATCCGGATTTAGCTGCCGAAATGATCTTTTCTACCTGAGCACTTGATACAGGATTAAAGCATGAAAACAAATTTTGTCCTAAAATGATACTGGAAGATTCCTCACTTAGCTCGTTACAAGTGGTGGTCTCAAATTGTGCATATATGTTAACTTTATCCCTAAAAGTATATGCGAAATTGTCACAGAAAACTTGACTGCTCACTTCAATAGTCTTACTGGGCAAAGTGGCAAGCTTGTTAACTACCTGAAACAATTCTTTAGAAGAATATTTGGCATTTTCTATTTTATTAGAATAGAACGCCACTTTCTCATTTATTAGCAAGGTTTTGTATTACGATAAAGCTCATTTATAGTTTTCTTTTTCCAGATCGTTATATTGCGCTCTCCAGCGTCTTTTTAGTCTCCTACAGTTTTGTTTTCTTAGCCTCAAAGTCTCCGAGAACCAGGGCGCAGAAGGCGTTTTCCGATTACCTGATCACTTTGAAGTAGGGACTGCCTCATGGAAGGAAGAATGGGGCCACTCTGTATATTTTATAGCTGCCAGCTCTGGGTTTGAGTTGAGGTTGGGTTGGAAGTTGCTAAGCTGCATCAGGAGATTTACTGAATCAATTGTATTCCATGCTCTGAAAGCGGTCTGATGTGGCTTAGGAGTTACCACTGGGGAAACTTCTGGCGTTTTTAAAACAAACAGAGTGGTCCGTCCAAGCTAATGGTAGGACTTCTTTAACTATGATGGTTGGGTCAGATGTGAAAATTCCATCTAGGGTATGTCCTGCCTCATGTGTAGGTTTACAACAAACAAATGATGGACGGAATGCTGACAATGCATACATTCTCCCCCAGTCAAGAGATCTGGGTTAAATCCATCGTTCTTTTGCCCACTACACCACCCCAGTTCAGACATGGCCATATGCAAAACAGTCTTGACCCTGTGCCTCATGGGAACAGTCCAGCCCAAACTGCCAAGCCATGTCTTCCCTGGACCGGAATCAAGCATCCTAGGACCGGTTTCTGGCTATCAGCCGTCATCAGCCAGGATAGCTTGACTCCAGTGGCGTAGTGAGCACGGGTCCCACGTCTGGGAATACCCATCCCACTTAGGGCGAAAAGCGTTACAACAAACAAATGATGGACGGAATGCTGACAATGCATACATTCTCCCCCAGTCAAGAGATCTGGGTTAAATCCATCGTTCTTTTGCCCACTACACCACCCCAGTTCAGACATGGCCATATGCAAAACAGTCTTGACCCTGTGCCTCATGGGAACAGTCCAGCCCAAACTGCCAAGCCATGTCTTCCCTGGACCGGAATCAAGCATCCTAGGACCGGTTTCTGGCTATCAGCCGTCATCAGCCAGGATAGCTTGACTCCAGTGGCGTAGTGAGCACGGGTCCCACGTCTGGGAATACCCATCCCACTTAGGGCGAAAAGCGTTACAACAAACAAATGATGGACGGAATGCTGACAATGCATACATTCTCCCCCAGTCAAGAGATCTGGGTTAAATCCATCGTTCTTTTGCCCACTACACCACCCCAGTTCAGACATGGCCATATGCAAAACAGTCTTGACCCTGTGCCTCATGGGAACAGTCCAGCCCAAACTGCCAAGCCATGTCTTCCCTGGACCGGAATCAAGCATCCTAGGACCGGTTTCTGGCTATCAGCCGTCATCAGCCAGGATAGCTTGACTCCAGTGGCGTAGTGAGCACGGGTCCCACGTCTGGGAATACCCATCCCACTTAGGGCGAAAAGCGTTACAACAAACAAATGATGGACGGAATGCTGACAATGCATACATTCTCCCCCAGTCAAGAGATCTGGGTTAAATCCATCGTTCTTTTGCCCACTACACCACCCCAGTTCAGACATGGCCATATGCAAAACAGTCTTGACCCTGTGCCTCATGGGAACAGTCCAGCCCAAACTGCCAAGCCATGTCTTCCCTGGACCGGAATCAAGCATCCTAGGACCGGTTTCTGGCTATCAGCCATCATCAGCCAGGATAGCTTGACTCCAGTGGCGTAGTGAGCACGGGTCCCACGTCTGGGAATACCCATCCCACTTAGGGCGAAAAGCGTTACAACAAACAAATGATGGACGGAGTGCTGACAATGCATACATTCTCCCCCAGTCAAGAGATCTGGGTTAAATCCATCGTTCTTTTGCCCACTACACCACCCCAGTTCAGACATGGCCATATGCAAAACAGTCTTGACCCTGTGCCTCATGGGAACAGTCCAGCCCAAACTGCCAAGCCATGTCTTCCCTGGACCGGAATCAAGCATCCTAGGACCGGTTTCTGGCTATCAGCCGTCATCAGCCAGGATAGCTTGACTCCAGTGGCGTAGTGAGCACGGGTCCCACGTCTGGGAATACCCATCCCACTTAGGGCGAAAAGCGTTACAACAAACAAATGATGGACGGAATGCTGACAATGCATACATTCTCCCCCAGTCAAGAGATCTGGGTTAAATCCATCGTTCTTTTGCCCACTACACCACCCCAGTTCAGACATGGCCATATGCAAAACAGTCTTGACCCTGTGCCTCATGGGAACAGTCCAGCCCAAACTGCCAAGCCATGTCTTCCCTGGACCGGAATCAAGCATCCTAGGACCGGTTTCTGGCTATCAGCCGTCATCAGCCAGGATAGCTTGACTCCAGTGGCGTAGTGAGCACGGGTCCCACGTCTGGGAATACCCATCCCACTTAGGGCGAAAAGCGTTACAACAAACAAATGATGGACGGAATGCTGACAATGCATACATTCTCCCCCAGTCAAGAGATCTGGGTTAAATCCATCGTTCTTTTGCCCACTACACCACCCCAGTTCAGACATGGCCATATGCAAAACAGTCTTGACCCTGTGCCTCATGGGAACAGTCCAGCCCAAACTGCCAAGCCATGTCTTCCCTGGACCGGAATCAAGCATCCTAGGACCGGTTTCTGGCTATCAGCCGTCATCAGCCAGGATAGCTTGACTCCAGTGGCGTAGTGAGCACGGGTCCCACGTCTGGGAATACCCATCCCACTTAGGGCGAAAAGCGTTACAACAAACAAATGATGGACGGAATGCTGACAATGCATACATTCTCCCCCAGTCAAGAGATCTGGGTTAAATCCATCGTTCTTTTGCCCACTACACCACCCCAGTTCAGACATGGCCATATGCAAAACAGTCTTGACCCTGTGCCTCATGGGAACAGTCCAGCCCAAACTGCCAAGCCATGTCTTCCCTGGACCGGAATCAAGCATCCTAGGACCGGTTTCTGGCTATCAGCCGTCATCAGCCAGGATAGCTTGACTCCAGTGGCGTAGTGAGCACGGGTCCCACGTCTGGGAATACCCATCCCACTTAGGGCGAAAAGCGTTACAACAAACAAATGATGGACGGAATGCTGACAATGCATACATTCTCCCCCAGTCAAGAGATCTGGGTTAAATCCATCGTTCTTTTGCCCACTACACCACCCCAGTTCAGACATGGCCATATGCAAAACAGTCTTGACCCTGTGCCTCATGGGAACAGTCCAGCCCAAACTGCCAAGCCATGTCTTCCCTGGACCGGAATCAAGCATCCTAGGACCGGTTTCTGGCTATCAGCCGTCATCAGCCAGGATAGCTTGACTCCAGTGGCGTAGTGAGCACGGGTCCCACGTCTGGGAATACCCATCCCACTTAGGGCGAAAAGCGTTACAACAAACAAATGATGGACGGAATGCTGACAATGCATACATTCTCCCCCAGTCAAGAGATCTGGGTTAAATCCATCGTTCTTTTGCCCACTACACCACCCCAGTTCAGACATGGCCATATGCAAAACAGTCTTGACCCTGTGCCTCATGGGAACAGTCCAGCCCAAACTGCCAAGCCATGTCTTCCCTGGACCGGAATCAAGCATCCTAGGACCGGTTTCTGGCTATCAGCCGTCATCAGCCAGGATAGCTTGACTCCAGTGGCGTAGTGAGCACGGGTCCCACGTCTGGGAATACCCATCCCACTTAGGGCGAAAAGCGTTACAACAAACAAATGATGGACGGAATGCTGACAATGCATACATTCTCCCCCAGTCAAGAGATCTGGGTTAAATCCATCGTTCTTTTGCCCACTACACCACCCCAGTTCAGACATGGCCATATGCAAAACAGTCTTGACCCTGTGCCTCATGGGAACAGTCCAGCCCAAACTGCCAAGCCATGTCTTCCCTGGACCGGAATCAAGCATCCTAGGACCGGTTTCTGGCTATCAGCCGTCATCAGCCAGGATAGCTTGACTCCAGTGGCGTAGTGAGCACGGGTCCCACGTCTGGGAATAC
The DNA here is from genome assembly GCF_964204655.1 of Triturus cristatus. NCBI lineage: Eukaryota > Metazoa > Chordata > Amphibia > Caudata > Salamandridae > Triturus > Triturus cristatus. The sequence continues at coordinate 424,543,282 of NC_140591.1, forward strand.
CCATCCCACTTAGGGCGAAAAGCGTTACAACAAACAAATGATGGACGGAATGCTGACAATGCATACATTCTCCCCCAGTCAAGAGATCTGGGTTAAATCCATCGTTCTTTTGCCCACTACACCACCCCAGTTCAGACATGGCCATATGCAAAACAGTCTTGACCCTGTGCCTCATGGGAACAGTCCAGCCCAAACTGCCAAGCCATGTCTTCCCTGGACCGGAATCAAGCATCCTAGGACCGGTTTCTGGCTATCAGCCGTCATCAGCCAGGATAGCTTGACTCCAGTGGCGTAGTGAGCACGGGTCCCACATCTGGGAATACCCATCCCACTTAGGGCGAAAAGCGTTACAACAAACAAATGATGGACGGAATGCTGACAATGCATACATTCTCCCCCAGTCAAGAGATCTGGGTTAAATCCATCGTTCTTTTGCCCACTACACCACCCCAGTTCAGACATGGCCATATGCAAAACAGTCTTGACCCTGTGCCTCATGGGAACAGTCCAGCCCAAACTGCCAAGCCATGTCTTCCCTGGACCGGAATCAAGCATCCTAGGACCGGTTTCTGGCTATCAGCCGTCATCAGCCAGGATAGCTTGACTCCAGTGGCGTAGTGAGCACGGGTCCCACGTCTGGGAATACCCATCCCACTTAGGGCGAAAAGCGTTACAACAAGCAAATGATGGACGGAATGCTGACAATGCATACATTCTCCCCCAGTCAAGAGATCTGGGTTAAATCCATCGTTCTTTTGCCCACTACACCACCCCAGTTCAGACATGGCCATATGCAAAACAGTCTTGACCCTGTGCCTCATGGGAACAGTCCAGCCCAAACTGCCAAGCCATGTCTTCCCTGGACCGGAATCAAGCATCCTAGGACCGGTTTCTGGCTATCAGCCGTCATCAGCCAGGATAGCTTGACTCCAGTGGCGTAGTGAGCACGGGTCCCACGTCTGGGAATACCCATCCCACTTAGGGCGAAAAGCGTTACAACAAACAAATGATGGACGGAATGCTGACAATGCATACATTCTCCCCCAGTCAAGAGATCTGGGTTAAATCCATCGTTCTTTTGCCCACTACACCACCCCAGTTCAGACATGGCCATATGCAAAACAGTCTTGACCCTGTGCCTCATGGGAACAGTCCAGCCCAAACTGCCAAGCCATGTCTTCCCTGGACCGGAATCAAGCATCCTAGGACCGGTTTCTGGCTATCAGCCGTCATCAGCCAGGATAGCTTGACTCCAGTGGCGTAGTGAGCACGGGTCCCACGTCTGGGAATACCCATCCCACTTAGGGCGAAAAGCGTTACAACAAACAAATGATGGACGGAATGCTGACAATGCATACATTCTCCCCCAGTCAAGAGATCTGGGTTAAATCCATCGTTCTTTTGCCCACTACACCACCCCAGTTCAGACATGGCCATATGCAAAACAGTCTTGACCCTGTGCCTCATGGGAACAGTCCAGCCCAAACTGCCAAGCCATGTCTTCCCTGGACCGGAATCAAGCATCCTAGGACCGGTTTCTGGCTATCAGCCGTCATCAGCCAGGATAGCTTGACTCCAGTGGCGTAGTGAGCACGGGTCCCACGTCTGGGAATACCCATCCCACTTAGGGCGAAAAGCGTTACAACAAACAAATGATGGACGGAATGCTGACAACTTGGCAGTTCGGGCTGGACTGTTCCCATGAGGCACAGGGTCAAGACTGATTTGCATATGGCCATGTCTAAACTGGGGTGGCGTAGTGGGCAAGAGAACGATGGATTTAACCCAGATCTCTTGACTGGGGGAGAATGTATGCATTGTCAGCATTCCGTCCATCATTTGTTTGTTGTAACGCTTTTCGCCCTAAGTGGGATGGGTATTCCCAGACGTGGGACCCATGCTCACTACGCCACTGGAGTCCAGCTATCCTGGCTGATGACGGCTGATAGCCAGAAACCGGTCCTAGGATACTTGATTCCGGTCCAGGGAAGACATGGCTTGGCAGTTCGGGCTGGACTGTTCCCATGAGGCACAGGGTCAAGACTGATTTGCATATGGCCATGTCTAAACTGGGGTGGCGTAGTGGGCAAGAGAACGATGGATTTAACCCAGATCTCTTGACTGGGGGAGAATGTATGCATTGTCAGCATTCCGTCCATCATTTGTTGTAACGCTTTTCGCCCTAAGTGGGATGGGTATTCCCAGACGTGGGACCCATGCTCACTACGCCACTGGAGTCCAGCTATCCTGGCTGATGACGGCTGATAGCCAGAAACCGGTCCTAGGATGCTTGATTCCGGTCCAGGGAAGACATGGCTTGGCAGTTCGGGCTGGACTGTTCCCATGAGGCACAGGGTCAAGACTGATTTGCATATGGCCATGTCTAAACTGGGGTGGCGTAGTGGGCAAGAGAACGATGGATTTAACCCAGATCTCTTGACTGGGGGAGAATGTATGCATTGTCAGCATTCCGTCCATCATTTGTTTGTTGTAACGCTTTTCGCCCTAAGTGGGATGGGTATTCCCAGACGTGGGACCCATGCTCACTACGCCACTGGAGTCCAGCTATCCTGGCTGATGACGGCTGATAGCCAGAAACCGGTCCTAGGATGCTTGATTCCGGTCCAGGGAAGACATGGCTTGGCAGTTCGGGCTGGACTGTTCCCATGAGGCACAGGGTCAAGACTGATTTGCATATGGCCATGTCTAAACTGGGGTGGCGTAGTGGGCAAGAGAACGATGGATTTAACCCAGATCTCTTGACTGGGGGAGAATGTATGCATTGTCAGCATTCCGTCCATCATTTGTTTGTTGTAACGCTTTTCGCCCTAAGTGGGATGGGTATTCCCAGACGTGGGACCCATGCTCACTACGCCACTGGAGTCCAGCTATCCTGGCTGATGACGGCTGATAGCCAGAAACCGGTCCTAGGATGCTTGATTCCGGTCCAGGGAAGACATGGCTTGGCAGTTCGGGCTGGACTGTTCCCATGAGGCACAGGGTCAAGACTGATTTGCATATGGCCATGTCTAAACTGGGGTGGCGTAGTGGGCAAGAGAACGATGGATTTAACCCAGATCTCTTGACTGGGGGAGAATGTATGCATTGTCAGCATTCCGTCCATCATTTGTTTGTTGTAACGCTTTTCGCCCTAAGTGGGATGGGTATTCCCAGACGTGGGACCCATGCTCACTACGCCACTGGAGTCCAGCTATCCTGGCTGATGACGGCTGATAGCCAGAAACCGGTCCTAGGATGCTTGATTCCGGTCCAGGGAAGACATGGCTTGGCAGTTCGGGCTGGACTGTTCCCATGAGGCACAGGGTCAAGACTGATTTGCATATGGCCATGTCTAAACTGGGGTGGCGTAGTGGGCAAGAGAACGATGGATTTAACCCAGATCTCTTGACTGGGGGAGAATGTATGCATTGTCAGCATTCCGTCCATCATTTGTTTGTTGTAACGCTTTTCGCCCTAAGTGGGATGGGTATTCCCAGACGTGGGACCCATGCTCACTACGCCACTGGAGTCCAGCTATCCTGGCTGATGACGGCTGATAGCCAGAAACCGGTCCTAGGATGCTTGATTCCGGTCCAGGGAAGACATGGCTTGGCAGTTCGGGCTGGACTGTTCCCATGAGGCACAGGGTCAAGACTGATTTGCATATGGCCATGTCTAAACTGGGGTGGCGTAGTGGGCAAGAGAACGATGGATTTAACCCAGATCTCTTGACTGGGGGAGAATGTATGCATTGTCAGCATTCCGTCCATCATTTGTTTGTTGTAACGCTTTTCGCCCTAAGTGGGATGGGTATTCCCAGACGTGGGACCCATGCTCACTACGCCACTGGAGTCCAGCTATCCTGGCTGATGACGGCTGATAGCCAGAAACCGGTCCTAGGATGCTTGATTCCGGTCCAGGGAAGACATGGCTTGGCAGTTCGGGCTGGACTGTTCCCATGAGGCACAGGGTCAAGACTGATTTGCATATGGCCATGTCTAAACTGGGGTGGCGTAGTGGGCAAGAGAACGATGGATTTAACCCAGATCTCTTGACTGGGGGAGAATGTATGCATTGTCAGCATTCCGTCCATCATTTGTTTGTTGTAACGCTTTTCGCCCTAAGTGGGATGGGTATTCCCAGACGTGGGACCCATGCTCACTACGCCACTGGAGTCCAGCTATCCTGGCTGATGACGGCTGATAGCCAGAAACCGGTCCTAGGATGCTTGATTCCGGTCCAGGGAAGACATGGCTTGGCAGTTCGGGCTGGACTGTTCCCATGAGGCACAGGGTCAAGACTGATTTGCATATGGCCATGTCTAAACTGGGGTGGCGTAGTGGGCAAGAGAACGATGGATTTAACCCAGATCTCTTGACTGGGGGAGAATGTATGCATTGTCAGCATTCCGTCCATCATTTGTTTGTTGTAACGCTTTTCGCCCTAAGTGGGATGGGTATTCCCAGACGTGGGACCCATGCTCACTACGCCACTGGAGTCCAGCTATCCTGGCTGATGACGGCTGATAGCCAGAAACCGGTCCTAGGATGCTTGATTCCGGTCCAGGGAAGACATGGCTTGGCAGTTCGGGCTGGACTGTTCCCATGAGGCACAGGGTCAAGACTGATTTGCATATGGCCATGTCTAAACTGGGGTGGCGTAGTGGGCAAGAGAACGATGGATTTAACCCAGATCTCTTGACTGGGGGAGAATGTATGCATTGTCAGCATTCCGTCCATCATTTGTTTGTTGTAACGCTTTTCGCCCTAAGTGGGATGGGTATTCCCAGACGTGGGACCCATGCTCACTACGCCACTGGAGTCCAGCTATCCTGGCTGATGACGGCTGATAGCCAGAAACCGGTCCTAGGATGCTTGATTCCGGTCCAGGGAAGACATGGCTTGGCAGTTCGGGCTGGACTGTTCCCATGAGGCACAGGGTCAAGACTGATTTGCATATGGCCATGTCTAAACTGGGGTGGCGTAGTGGGCAAGAGAACGATGGATTTAACCCAGATCTCTTGACTGGGGGAGAATGTATGCATTGTCAGCATTCCGTCCATCATTTGTTTGTTGTAACGCTTTTCGCCCTAAGTGGGATGGGTATTCCCAGACGTGGGACCCATGCTCACTACGCCACTGGAGTCCAGCTATCCTGGCTGATGACGGCTGATAGCCAGAAACCGGTCCTAGGATGCTTGATTCCGGTCCAGGGAAGACATGGCTTGGCAGTTCGGGCTGGACTGTTCCCATGAGGCACAGGGTCAAGACTGATTTGCATATGGCCATGTCTAAACTGGGGTGGCGTAGTGGGCAAGAGAACGATGGATTTAACCCAGATCTCTTGACTGGGGGAGAATGTATGCATTGTCAGCATTCCGTCCATCATTTGTTTGTTGTAACGCTTTTCGCCCTAAGTGGGATGGGTATTCCCAGACGTGGGACCCATGCTCACTACGCCACTGGAGTCCAGCTATCCTGGCTGATGACGGCTGATAGCCAGAAACCGGTCCTAGGATGCTTGATTCCGGTCCAGGGAAGACATGGCTTGGCAGTTCGGGCTGGACTGTTCCCATGAGGCACAGGGTCAAGACTGATTTGCATATGGCCATGTCTAAACTGGGGTGGCGTAGTGGGCAAGAGAACGATGGATTTAACCCAGATCTCTTGACTGGGGGAGAATGTATGCATTGTCAGCATTCCGTCCATCATTTGTTTGTTGTAACGCTTTTCGCCCTAAGTGGGATGGGTATTCCCAGACGTGGGACCCATGCTCACTACGCCACTGGAGTCCAGCTATCCTGGCTGATGACGGCTGATAGCCAGAAACCGGTCCTAGGATGCTTGATTCCGGTCCAGGGAAGACATGGCTTGGCAGTTCGGGCTGGACTGTTCCCATGAGGCACAGGGTCAAGACTGATTTGCATATGGCCATGTCTAAACTGGGGTGGCGTAGTGGGCAAGAGAACGATGGATTTAACCCAGATCTCTTGACTGGGGGAGAATGTATGCATTGTCAGCATTCCGTCCATCATTTGTTTGTTGTAACGCTTTTCGCCCTAAGTGGGATGGGTATTCCCAGACGTGGGACCCATGCTCACTACGCCACTGGAGTCCAGCTATCCTGGCTGATGACGGCTGATAGCCAGAAACCGGTCCTAGGATGCTTGATTCCGGTCCAGGGAAGACATGGCTTGGCAGTTCGGGCTGGACTGTTCCCATGAGGCACAGGGTCAAGACTGATTTGCATATGGCCATGTCTAAACTGGGGTGGCGTAGTGGGCAAGAGAACGATGGATTTAACCCAGATCTCTTGACTGGGGGAGAATGTATGCATTGTCAGCATTCCGTCCATCATTTGTTTGTTGTAACGCTTTTCGCCCTAAGTGGGATGGGTATTCCCAGACGTGGGACCCATGCTCACTACGCCACTGGAGTCCAGCTATCCTGGCTGATGACGGCTGATAGCCAGAAACCGGTCCTAGGATGCTTGATTCCGGTCCAGGGAAGACATGGCTTGGCAGTTCGGGCTGGACTGTTCCCATGAGGCACAGGGTCAAGACTGATTTGCATATGGCCATGTCTAAACTGGGGTGGCGTAGTGGGCAAGAGAACGATGGATTTAACCCAGATCTCTTGACTGGGGGAGAATGTATGCATTGTCAGCATTCCGTCCATCATTTGTTTGTTGTAACGCTTTTCGCCCTAAGTGGGATGGGTATTCCCAGACGTGGGACCCATGCTCACTACGCCACTGGAGTCCAGCTATCCTGGCTGATGACGGCTGATAGCCAGAAACCGGTCCTAGGATGCTTGATTCCGGTCCAGGGAAGACATGGCTTGGCAGTTCGGGCTGGACTGTTCCCATGAGGCACAGGGTCAAGACTGATTTGCATATGGCCATGTCTAAACTGGGGTGGCGTAGTGGGCAAGAGAACGATGGATTTAACCCAGATCTCTTGACTGGGGGAGAATGTATGCATTGTCAGCATTCCGTCCATCATTTGTTTGTTGTAACGCTTTTCGCCCTAAGTGGGATGGGTATTCCCAGACGTGGGACCCATGCTCACTACGCCACTGGAGTCCAGCTATCCTGGCTGATGACGGCTGATAGCCAGAAACCGGTCCTAGGATGCTTGATTCCGGTCCAGGGAAGACATGGCTTGGCAGTTCGGGCTGGACTGTTCCCATGAGGCACAGGGTCAAGACTGATTTGCATATGGCCATGTCTAAACTGGGGTGGCGTAGTGGGCAAGAGAACGATGGATTTAACCCAGATCTCTTGACTGGGGGAGAATGTATGCATTGTCAGCATTCCGTCCATCATTTGTTTGTTGTAACGCTTTTCGCCCTAAGTGGGATGGGTATTCCCAGACGTGGGACCCATGCTCACTACGCCACTGGAGTCCAGCTATCCTGGCTGATGACGGCTGATAGCCAGAAACCGGTCCTAGGATGCTTGATTCCGGTCCAGGGAAGACATGGCTTGGCAGTTCGGGCTGGACTGTTCCCATGAGGCACAGGGTCAAGACTGATTTGCATATGGCCATGTCTAAACTGGGGTGGCGTAGTGGGCAAGAGAACGATGGATTTAACCCAGATCTCTTGACTGGGGGAGAATGTATGCATTGTCAGCATTCCGTCCATCATTTGTTTGTTGTAACGCTTTTCGCCCTAAGTGGGATGGGTATTCCCAGACGTGGGACCCATGCTCACTACGCCACTGGAGTCCAGCTATCCTGGCTGATGACGGCTGATAGCCAGAAACCGGTCCTAGGATGCTTGATTCCGGTCCAGGGAAGACATGGCTTGGCAGTTCGGGCTGGACTGTTCCCATGAGGCACAGGGTCAAGACTGATTTGCATATGGCCATGTCTAAACTGGGGTGGCGTAGTGGGCAAGAGAACGATGGATTTAACCCAGATCTCTTGACTGGGGGAGAATGTATGCATTGTCAGCATTCCGTCCATCATTTGTTTGTTGTAACGCTTTTCGCCCTAAGTGGGATGGGTATTCCCAGACGTGGGACCCATGCTCACTACGCCACTGGAGTCCAGCTATCCTGGCTGATGACGGCTGATAGCCAGAAACCGGTCCTAGGATGCTTGATTCCGGTCCAGGGAAGACATGGCTTGGCAGTTCGGGCTGGACTGTTCCCATGAGGCACAGGGTCAAGACTGATTTGCATATGGCCATGTCTAAACTGGGGTGGCGTAGTGGGCAAGAGAACGATGGATTTAACCCAGATCTCTTGACTGGGGGAGAATGTATGCATTGTCAGCATTCCGTCCATCATTTGTTTGTTGTAACGCTTTTCGCCCTAAGTGGGATGGGTATTCCCAGACGTGGGACCCATGCTCACTACGCCACTGGAGTCCAGCTATCCTGGCTGATGACGGCTGATAGCCAGAAACCGGTCCTAGGATGCTTGATTCCGGTCCAGGGAAGACATGGCTTGGCAGTTCGGGCTGGACTGTTCCCATGAGGCACAGGGTCAAGACTGATTTGCATATGGCCATGTCTAAACTGGGGTGGCGTAGTGGGCAAGAGAACGATGGATTTAACCCAGATCTCTTGACTGGGGGAGAATGTATGCATTGTCAGCATTCCGTCCATCATTTGTTTGTTGTAACGCTTTTCGCCCTAAGTGGGATGGGTATTCCCAGACGTGGGACCCATGCTCACTACGCCACTGGAGTCCAGCTATCCTGGCTGATGACGGCTGATAGCCAGAAACCGGTCCTAGGATGCTTGATTCCGGTCCAGGGAAGACATGGCTTGGCAGTTCGGGCTGGACTGTTCCCATGAGGCACAGGGTCAAGACTGATTTGCATATGGCCATGTCTAAACTGGGGTGGCGTAGTGGGCAAGAGAACGATGGATTTAACCCAGATCTCTTGACTGGGGGAGAATGTATGCATTGTCAGCATTCCGTCCATCATTTGTTTGTTGTAACGCTTTTCGCCCTAAGTGGGATGGGTATTCCCAGACGTGGGACCCATGCTCACTACGCCACTGGAGTCCAGCTATCCTGGCTGATGACGGCTGATAGCCAGAAACCGGTCCTAGGATGCTTGATTCCGGTCCAGGGAAGACATGGCTTGGCAGTTCGGGCTGGACTGTTCCCATGAGGCACAGGGTCAAGACTGATTTGCATATGGCCATGTCTAAACTGGGATGGCGTAGTGGGCAAGAGAACGATGGATTTAACCCAGATCTCTTGACTGGGGGAGAATGTATGCATTGTCAGCATTCCGTCCATCATTTGTTTGTTGTAACGCTTTTCGCCCTAAGTGGGATGGGTATTCCCAGACGTGGGACCCATGCTCACTACGCCACTGGAGTCCAGCTATCCTGGCTGATGACGGCTGATAGCCAGAAACCGGTCCTAGGATGCTTGATTCCGGTCCAGGGAAGACATGGCTTGGCAGTTCGGGCTGGACTGTTCCCATGAGGCACAGGGTCAAGACTGATTTGCATATGGCCATGTCTAAACTGGGGTGGCGTAGTGGGCAAGAGAACGATGGATTTAACCCAGATCTCTTGACTGGGGGAGAATGTATGCATTGTCAGCATTCCGTCCATCATTTGTTTGTTGTAACGCTTTTCGCCCTAAGTGGGATGGGTATTCCCAGACGTGGGACCCATGCTCACTACGCCACTGGAGTCCAGCTATCCTGGCTGATGACGGCTGATAGCCAGAAACCGGTCCTAGGATGCTTGATTCCGGTCCAGGGAAGACATGGCTTGGCAGTTCGGGCTGGACTGTTCCCATGAGGCACAGGGTCAAGACTGATTTGCATATGGCCATGTCTAAACTGGGGTGGCGTAGTGGGCAAGAGAACGATGGATTTAACCCAGATCTCTTGACTGGGGGAGAATGTATGCATTGTCAGCATTCCGTCCATCATTTGTTTGTTGTAACATCATGTGTAGGTTTAAGCACCATTTGTGCCAATCCTATGGTCCCCAGTGTGTCTAAAAGGGCTGCTGTGTCGTTATCCGACCCGTCTTCTAAATAGAAGTTGAAATCCCCTACTATGGTAAAATAGTTCACGCTTAACGCAGATTAAAAGAGTGAACAAACACTCACACTCTGAACACATCATGTCTGAGAGACAGCGCAAGCGCTGTCTACGCGAGACCTAAACAGATGTATGCTTATGACACCGTAAACGTACTTAAAACTTAAATTCATTTCTTAAATGCCCAAGTCATTATAGGTTTTTTATGATATTTTCTTTCGAACTATAGCTTATTTAAGAATAGCACATACATTAATTACAACTGAACAAACATGTTTCTCAAACTTAAGTACAGAGCAAAATATTCTTTTTTAAACATGCATTTCCTCTCAAAGCAGAAATAAACATCTATAAACCAGGTGGAGTGGAAAAGTGGCATAGGAAATGAAGGACAGACAAAGGTGACTGGGTAACTGACTGGAATACAGTGTGCACGCAAATCATTGAAATCTCTGTTTACTTATTGGGAAGCTGTAACACTTTCCCTATATCACTTTAAAAACCTAGACTGTGACTGTCGCTCCTTCAATTTTTTCCAGTGCCCAGTAACATGAAGGAGGAAAATAAAACAAGCAAGCAGAATCATACAAAAAGACTAGACACGTCGTCACATGCTGCCTTACCTTGGTATGCTGTGAGATGTGTTCATCATATGCTTCCTGGTTTTTAAAGCCACGGTCGCAAGTATCACAAAAATGAGAATAATTGGGTTCTTTCCTCTTTTTATTCTGTCAAACAAACAATACACATGTTTAAGAGCAATTTTCAAAGGGTGTTGAATTATAAAAAAAATACTACTTTCACATGATGAAGAAAGAGAAAAAAAAAAAAAGATGAGTGCATTAAAGAAAACAAAGACAACAGTACTGTTTTTTGCTGAAGATTACTGAAATGCAAAGTTGCTAAAAATTAGGCGATAATTGTATTTTTCTAAAAAAACACATCCACATACATCATAGGAAGGAATATAGAGGGGAAGTGAATTGTTAGAAATACGTTGTGCTTTCTTATACATGTGTTTTTCATAAAGTGCAATGGCAGGTGCTTGAGGTAGTTGATAGTCTGGGTCGTCTTCCACCACAGATAACAAACATGCCCATGTTGTTTTGTGCTATACTCACCTAGTGATCCCATCTACCTCTTTGACTTACCTCTCTTTCCTACCCCTACCACTGTGTCTCCTTTCTACTCCTCCTCTCTCTATCCATGCCTCTGCCCTGATTTTCTCTCTTAATGCTTTTGTCAGTGATTCTGTTCTACCAAGAGTCTATCTGCAGGATCAGTAGGAGGCAAAGTGGACTCAGAAACATAGCTGCAAAGAGTTTCACCAAAGGCACTCACTTGGTATTTTCATACTATTAGATTTATTTGGTAAATTAACATTACTGTGGTAATGTGTCCAGTAAAATTAGTACCAATAAACAGTAAAATAGTGTGCTTCTGGCACTTAAAACTGCCTAAAGAAACCATGTGCAAGCCAAATTAAAAGAGCATAATCAAATAACCAAATTATTGGATTGAGCAACAAAGTGCTCAGCACGAAAAGACCGAGGTGTCTCCATCAAAAACGGTATGCTCACTGCACCACTGTATTCAAGCTACCCGGACCGATGAGGGAGGATACCCTGAAACTGGTCCCAGGATGGTGATTTCTGGCCCATGGAGGACATGGCCTAGCAGTTCGGTCTGGACTGTTCCCATGGCGAGCAGGGTCAAGACTGATTTGCACATGGCTGGGTCCAAACTGGGGTGACGTGGCAAGCAAAATCATGATAGATTAAACCCAGATCCGTGACTCGGATGAGTGTTTGAAAAGTTTCAACACCCTATCTATCATTTTATTATATCTTGTAAGCCATGGAAATACAAAACAGATCAGCAAGCTATTAAGTTTAAACTAATGCACAATATTTTTCTATGTTACAGAGAAAGAAACGTGTGCTCATTGGTCATGCATGTTTTAAGGCCTACTGTGTTAGCAACTACAAAATCTCTCTCCAAACCCTCTATACCCTAATACTCAGTTCATCAACCTCTTACAATCAAGTGCATGTTTCAGCCCCATCATGCCAATAACAATGCCCTCTCCCTTAAATGTGATTGACCGCTCGTCAGATATAGCAAGTAACCTCGTAGTGATTGCAACCAATTATTCAGACGTAAAAGTTCTACACTTGGCGATCCCCATTTAATGTCAGCGGAGATGGGGTGAGAAAGTTTTGTAAGGGGCCTCCGCCCACGTGAGCGACTACATGTTTTCAGTCCCCACAAAGAAGTGATGGTCGGACCTACTGGCTCAAATTAACGAACAGGCTGCCTGTTTTCTTTTCCACAGATGGAGGGAGACAGAGGAGGCCTGGCATACACAAAACTAAACCCTGAAACGCGTGGAGTATGTGGGGTGCAATGTTCCCTTTGTAATGGTATAGAGAAAGTAATCAAAGAACAGCACACAGTACAATAAAAAATACAAAGCAATGTAAATGGTGGCTCAAACAATGTACTAGGTGCTTTTGTATAGACTATACAGCAGTCCTGTTTTAGCGGTGGCAACCTGTATGTGTTGCAGTAGTTTGAAAAAGTATTCTTAGTACAGCCTGGCCCACACTAGCTTGTTGTTTTGCATGCACATCTACACAGTAGTGTTTTGTGAAAGTTTGCGGTGTAGACCATGTTGCGGCTTTGCAAATGTCATCCACGGGGATGTTTCCTAAGAATGCCATGGATGCCCCAAGCTTGCGTGTGGAATGCGCTCTAGGGAGAACGGATAATGTACGCTTTGCTTTTTGGTAGCATATTTGGATGCATTTAACGATCCACCTGGCAATTCCAGCTTTTGATATAGGATTGCCCTTGTGTGGTGGTGAGAAAGGTACAAAAAGTTGTTTAGTTTTCCTGAAAGTTTTTTTCCTTTCAATGTAGTAAAGAATAGCTCTTTTGACGTCAAGCGTATGAAGAGACCGTTCTGCTACTGAGTCTGGTTGAGGAAAAAGGGGTGGGAGCTCAACAGACTGGTTAAGGTGAAAGGCTGAAACTACTTTAAGTAAGAATTTAGGGTTTGTCCTAAGAACCACTTTGTTGTGATGTATTTGCAAAAATGGTTCTTGTATGGTTAATGCCTGGAGTTCACCCACTCTTCTAAGAGATGTGATCGCCACAAGGAAAGCTACTTTCCATGTGAGGAACTCACATTTATGTAAAGGTTCAAACGGGGGACCCATGAGCCTAGTAAGGACAATGTTTACATTCCATACTGGAGAGGGTGGAACTCTTGGGAGGAATTATCCTTTTAAGGCCATCCATGAATGCTTTGATGGCAGGTACCCTAAACAATGACAACTGTTGTCTGTTTTGTAGGTAAGCTGCTATAGCAGCAAGATGTAATCATATGGATGTGTATGCCAGATTACATCTTTGTAGATGCAGGAGATAACAAATAATGTTTTGAATTGAAGCATCTAGTGGATTGATTGTGTTGTTATTGCAGTAAATCACAAATCTTTCCATTTAGCTGCATAGCATGCTCTAGTGCTAGGACGTCTAGTCTCTTTAATGGCGTTCATGCAGTCTGGTGGGAGATTGAGGTAACCAAACTCTTAAGACTTCAGGAGCCAGATCACTAGGTTCAGTTGAGCTGGATCTGGATGTCTCATCTCTCCATGGTTCTGTCTGAGAAGTTTTGGGGAAAGGTGCAACTTTGGTGTGGAACTACTGAGAGTTCCAGCAGTGTTGTGAACCATGGTTGTAGGGCCCATGTTGGAGCAATCAGGATCATTGTGAGAGACTATTTTTGAGCTTGCGCACCAGTAACGGAATGAGCGGGAGAGGCGGAAAAGCGTACACAAATCTGCCTGACCAGTTCATCCATATCGCATTGCCTTTGGACAGTGGGTGTGGATACCTGGAGGGGAAGCTTAGGCATTTTGTGTTTAAATGTGTGGCAAACAGATCAATGTCTGGGTGGCCCCACTTTTGAAAAAACGGATGAAGAACTTGCAGATGAAGTTCCCATTTGTGAATCTGCTGTTGTTGGCGACTGAGCAGATCCGCAATGTGATTGTGTATCCCAGGTAGATGTCAAACTAAGAGGTATATTTTTTGAGGAATGGTTCATCTCCATATGCTTTGTGCTATGCGTGAAAGCTGCAGAGAGTGTGTCCCCCCCCCGTTTTTGAACATAGTACATTGCTGTCATGTCCGTCCAGATGAGGACAGTTTTGCTTACGAGGTGTATCTGAAATGATTTTAGAGCGAGAAATATGGCCAGTAACTCCAGGCGATTGATGTGGAGGAGTTTTTGTTGAGGGGTCCACATACCCTGAATGGTATGGTTTAAGAGACGAGTTCCCAAGCCGGTGAGCGATGCGTCCACTGTTAGCACTATTTGTGGAACTGGGTCTAAGAACGGCCAGCCTTTGGAAAGATTTTGTGTGTTCCACCATTGCAGAGAGCGATGTGTGCGGCTGTCCACCAACACCAGATCTGTAAGTTGACCTTGAGCTTGGTTCCACTGATGTGCTAGACATTCCTGTAATGGACGCATCTGGAGTCTTGCATAAGGAACAATTAAGATGCAAGAGGCCATCATCCCTATTAGCTGCATGAACACTCGAGCTGGTAGTGAGTGTTGTGGTTGAAATGTTGTTATGAGAGCTTGCATACTGGCTATCCTGGTCAGATTGGGGTATGTAGGGGCTTTGGAAGTATCTAGTGTTGCACCTAGATACTGTTGGGTGTGGGACGGTTGGAGATGTGACTTGGTGAGGTTTATTGTGAATCTCAAGTTGTGCAGCAGCTGAATGGTGTGTGTGTTGTACACAGTCGCTGCATGACTTGGCTTTTATGGGTCAGTCGTCCAGGTAAGGAAACACATGAATGTGTTGTCTTCTCAAGTGGGCTGCTACCACTGCGAGACATTTTGTGAAGACTCTGGGTGCTGTTGTCACTCCCAATGGAAGGTGTTTGAACTGGCAATGTTGACCGTCCACTACGAACGTTGTCTGTAAGGTATGTGGGGGGAGGGTCGGAGTGAGTTCCAGGGAGTAACCATACTGGATAATTTGTCTCAGCCACCTGTCTGTGGTGATGGAATTCCAGGCAGGTGGGAACTGTGGTAGTCTTGCTCTGACCGGAGTGGAATGGTCTGGGGGGAGTGGAGGGAAGTCACTGTTTTGTGGTAGGGGAGTTGCGGGTGTTAGAACATGCCCTCTCCCTCTGTTGTTATTGCCTCTGTAAGTCCCTCTAAAATATCTTTTGTTAAGGAAGTTTGAGTGGGGCTTTTATAGGTGGAAGAGGTGTTTTCTGTGCCAATGGTTTTGGAGGCGCCCCTATAAGAGGAGCGATGAAAGGAACCTATACTAGTTGTTGCCTGTAGAGCTCCCATAGACTTGGCTGTTTCTGTGTCCTTTTTCATCTTTTCCAAAGATGTGTCCACAGTAGGTCCAAATAAGTGTTCCTGATCCAAAGGTTGATTGAGGATGGTAGACTGAACCTCCTGTTTAAATCCAGATATGCTTAACCATGCATGTCTGCGTAGTAACACACTTGTATTAATTGTGCGAGATGCAGAATCCGTTGCATCAAGGGTACATTTATTAGAGGTATTTGTGATCAACTTTCCCTCTTGTTTGAGATCATTTGCCTTGCTTTTATATTGGTCTAGAAGATGTTACATGAGCTTTTCAAGCTCATCATGAGCCCGGTCATACCTTGCTAGTAAAGCCTGTGAGTTAGCAGTATGCCAAAAACTTGCCACCTGTGACGCAACCCTTTTACCAGATGCGTCCAATAATTTATACTCTTTGTCTGGCAGAGGGGCATCACCTGTGGTTTGAGAATTTGCCCATTTACGGACATTTGCAACTACTAGTGCATACAGAGGGAGTTGACCCTTAATGTAAGCTGGATCGCTTGGAGCGGATTTATATTTCTTTTCAATTCTAGGATTGAGCACTCTAGCCCTGACAGGATCTTTAAAAACTACAAGGGCATGTTTAATTATCCCTTTTAGCATAGGGAGAGTATTTGTTGATTTTTGAGGCTGCGAGAAGGTCTCCAATAAAAAAATCTTCCTCCAAAGGGTCTGAGTGGAGTTGCACCCCATGATATTGTGCAGCTCTATTTAGAAGTTGCGCAAACTCTATGTTGTCATCGGGAATGGATGGCCTAGAGCGATCAGAGGTACATCTGGGACATTATCATCCCAAAAGTCATGAGGTGGGATACTTTGGGTGTCCTCATTAGTATCATCATTATCATGTGGTGGGTCTATGTCCTCATCCCCATCCCCTATATCCTCATCATTATCTTGTGATGCAGGTGAAAGAGGAGGCACTGGAGAGTGTGCTGGAGAGAGTATTATGTTTGGAAACTTTGGAGGTGGAGAGAAAGGCCTCATATGTGAAGTGGCGGAGTCTTTTTTTCTTCAACGGTATCTCAGGTGTCTCTGAGGAGTCTAATTTTCTCTTTTTAGATGGTATAGATGTGACCTGACCGGTAACAGAGTCGATATGGAGAGTTTTTTGTTTAGGATCCGGTGGATCCGGATGAAACAGTTCTTTTGATCCACTGTCTTTTTTTGGCACCGAGGACTTAGGCTCCGAGTGGTGCTTTGGTTTGTCGTCTTTAGCTTTAGGAGGGGTCTTAGTCTCCTTCTGCTTAGGTGGAGTTTTCGACTCCCACATTTTCTTTGGCTCTGAAGGTTTAAGATATTTTTTGGGATCCAAAGCCTTGGGTTGACCATGTTTCGGTGCTGAAGAGTCTGGTGTCGACAGTACCTTGGGTTTCTCGGCACCGTGGTGTAGCTGGCTCGATCCAGAGATGCCTGAAGGCTTTGTGAACTTCGGGGCAGGGCTTCTGAAGTATTGTCACGGTGTCGACCCAGACTCGAAGGTGAAGGTGTTACCAGAGCCTTGTGTTTTTCAGGGCAGGGGCATCGATCTCAGTACGCACGCTCCGTTGACCTGGAGTAATTGTCTAGTCTTCTGAGTTCGATTTATCGGCTTTGGAGACGCTGGCTTGTTCATCTCCTATCTCTGGTTCTGGATCATCGGGGCCTGCATCAAAGATGTTGTCCGGCGCAGAGACGGTTGATCTAGACATTTCGTGACGTCGAGCCCGGCGATCACGTATGGTTTTCTTGGACCTGAAGGAATCACAGGCCTGGCAGTGTTGACTCGCGTGTTCTGGAGAGAGGCAAAGGTTGCAGACCTCGTGAAGATCTGTGTGTGGAAATTGGCACCACACTTGCATTATTTGAATGCAGCCCTTTCCATATGCTGGTTTTGATGGCGTCGATCGGCTGGACTCGAAGATTTTGTTGGTTCTTGGGATACGCGTTGAAGAAGATCGCGATCGAAACAATACCATCGAACGGTGAGAGATTTGCGCGTCGAAGGGGGATCGAATAAGACACCGAACCGGAGCGCAGCAAATCACATCCGAACCCGATGGCAGAAAAAAACAATTTTGGAGATGGAGTCGATGCCCATGCGCACTCCTAACCAAAGGAGGAGTCACCTATCTTGTGACTACAAAGACTTCTACAATAACAAAGTGCAAACATCCAAGCCCAACACCAGATGGCGATCTATGCAAAAGTATACGATCTACAACTCACATGCCCCGAACATACATTTAAAGCCAAGGAGCAAAATGTTTGTGGCCTAGATGCAGAGTATTTAGGAAGAAATAAAGTATTGTTATCCCTCAAGCTTTGCACAGCAAATGTATCCCTGTGACTATTCATACAAGGCACCACAACCATAGACCCACACTTCTAAGCCCACTTCTGTCAACATCAGCCACAGGATAAGCAACAGATGCATATTTTCTTTTTAGATACGGAAAAGGTGCATTGTCACATTCCCTAGCCCACAGATTCAAGCATATCACAAGGCCCATCATGCCCCACACAACGAGAGGAGCCTCATGATAAGAGAGAATCATACATTTTCTTTAGAGATGATGAGAAATTCGCCAATCAAAGGAATACTTCAACCTAGAAAAAAGAGCTTCTGGATTTGACAATGTCTGGTATAATTATTGCCATACAAAAAGGGCGAAGTTTATGAATAATGTCATGAAGGACCATACTTAAGAGTAATCACCAGAGACTTACACAATTTTCAAAAACAACCAGCAGGCAATCAAAACATGGTGTTTTGTATGGTAGTAAGGGATAATACCTTTTTCTTCCTTGTCCAACCTTGATCAGTATTGGAGAAAGCGTGTGTTGCATCATCTGTCTGTCCTCCTTGGGCAAAATATCCTTGGTCAACTAAAAAAAATTATAATAATAAAAAGGCGTAAACTTTTTTTAATCAACTAACTGACAACCTCAAATTCTGCCGCATGCGGAGATATCTCTGTGCCCTCTCGGCAGAGTACAATGTGAGACATCAAGCTGTTGTCATAGTAACGAGAAATCATTTAAGTGCCAAAATGAGAAGTGGTCTAAACATATTATGAACATATTGTTAATCCTCACACTTTCACTCCAAGACTCTGTTGGTAGAACTATTAGACAAGATTGAATCCAAATAATGAAACTGGGATATTCTCGTATTTTACATCTGGTTGTTCAACCCTCAGTGTGCATGTACACAAGGCAAAATGATAAAAGCCTATCAAAGGGCTGTCCAATGAAAGATTTAAGAGATTCCCACACAGCAAATTACAGAATCACAGACGACTATGTAGAGGAGTTTGATGTATGTATAGCTCATGTGGACTGGCTTACAATCTTGCATTGATACACGGCACTTAAAGCTATGTCAGACATCCCTGTTCTAATAGAAAGACATTGCCTTTTTTAAAACAACATGTGCACTGCAAACAAAAACTTGGATGGCCGCTGTAGGACATTCCTTCATTACCTTTTAACTAGGCAGAGCTAAAAATAAAGCCAAAAAGGTTCTGCCATATCTAAAATAATAAACAGAACTACAGATAACCAGCTGTCAATAATTAAGTATTCCAACTGACATTAAAGAATCTAGAGAGAAGCTTCAGCTGTCTCTGATAGCATTTGAAATCCTGGAGTTGAAAACGGCATGTGACTGACAGCAGCCCATGTATAATTTCATGTTGTGTATGCCTCCTTCCACAAATTAACCTCATCTGCTCAACTGATCCTATGGATCAGATCTGTATACTAAGTTAACAAGGAGCCACTCACAACACTTCTGTTGTAATGTACGTAGGCAGTCTCAGCTAGGCTAGGGTTGCAGCTCACTGACACCTATACATTCAATTATTACATAGGAGGGTTCTATGGGGGATCTGGCAGTTGGCTCACCAGCTGTGCCTGGCAGGACTGCGATGTGGGTTTTTACAGTATTACCTCTGTTTAATAAATCATCATACACTACGCAGTTTGAGGTATCTTTGATTAGTAAATTTTTGGCGAGGATCAGGCCAGGCATCAAGAGGTCAGGTTCCAGAGGTGAAGGAAACCTCAACCATGAACCCAAGCAAGCAGCAAGGCCAGTGGATATTTAGTGGATCTTTGAGGATTTATGACAGTGACAGGTCAGATCCATATTATTACTTATGCGGCGTTCTCATCGTGGCAGTGACTGAAAAATAGGTGGGAAAGAAAGAGTGCCAGCGTGACAGCCGGTATGTGAAGTAGCTGATTTAGGCCAAGAGACCGCACGTCAGCCTGTGCGCTAGGCAGCTGACCAAGTCGCCATGACAGCGCGTGAGCTCGTACGCAAGCCTGTGGGTTAAGTGCCTTTGACCGTAATGGGAATTCGGGCCGAAAGGACTGAAGACGCGCTGGGTTACATGCAGCTGGTGAAGTGCGTGCACTGACTGTGATGTGCAAGACGTACAACTGAAATTCGGGCGAAAGGGCTGAAGACACGCTGCATTACATGCAGCTAATTGGGGGCCCAGACCACGCTAGGCATAGAGCGCAAGCAAGTTAAAAGTTGAACTGGTTCAGCTCATGTACTGAATGAGACAAACAATAACTCTATGAACGGGTGTCTAGTATCAAGACACCGGCAATTTAGACAGCCGTCACTACACACTCCATAGCAAAGGGAGATTTAGTAATAAGCATTTGCAATGCAATAGGTCTCGCATTAATGCGAGTTTAAGCTATTGGCATTGTAAATGACAAAGCCCTTTATTTAAGTTTTAAAAACGAAAACCAAAATAATAGGTATTGTTATTTGCAATGCCAATAGCTCAAACTCGCGTAAATACGAGACCTATTGTATTGCAAATGCTTGTTTTGTTTTGCTGTTGCATGTATACAACAGTTATTCCTAAGGGACTTAAAAGAAAAAAAAAGTATAAGTTTTTTTTTAACCTTTCTCCCTCTATGTGCAGATTTGTCACCGTGCCAAAATGATTATTACAGCAGTGGTAATTACAATGTAATCGTAACCACATAGTAGTTATCACAGAATGCAAGTCCCAGCTGCAGATAGTCGGAAACAAATAAGCTCCGTGCTCCACAAGGATTCAGTTAACTGAAGTGAAAAGTAAGGTAATGTATGAATACGGAGAAGATATATGCCAGCCTCGTTTCTGTGTCGGTGACCTAGTGCTTCTGTATGCACTTGTAAGGCACAGGAGATCAGCGTTCCTCTATTCCGATTTGTCTGGTAATCTATTGCAGTAAGTTTGGTATTCTAAGGAGAGAGCAGGCTTGCCCATTACGACATGTATGCTTCGTGAATATTAATAGTAGGAAGGGAAAAACACTTAAGTAGTCTGCAAAAATCGCACTCACACGAAGAAACCTGCCCTGTTGCAAGTAAGTGGTTGGCCCCTTTCTGTCCCATGGGAATTGATTCTCCTCAGATTTTGCAAAGACTTCTTGTTGAAGGTGGTGGCCCAGTACATGTTGTACCATGCTGCAGTCTTCCTTCATGTATGTTCTGCTTGCTGTGTTAGTCTCACTGCATGCTGTGTGCCAATGTTTTCAACCCCTGCATGCTGCCCAAACGGTGTCGTTATTACAAACTGATGCATATGTGTCTTTTTTTAAACGTGCAGTTTACTTCTCTTGAGCCAGCATGGTGTAGGTACATGCTGATGAAGACTGGGCTTAGAGGGAAAGTGTACTTTAACAAGCAGGAAGTGGGATAAGGGAGGGGGTGGCAAATGGTGTGCACTTTCGCGGCCGCTTTGATGTTCTCAGTGGCCGCGCGGCTCACTGAGAACATCAAAGCGGCCGCAAAATGATCACGCAGGCTGCCAAATGGTGCCCGCGCCCGGCGCACATGCACTGTAGTTGGCGGCCTGAAAGCACTGGTTTGCACTTCCAAATCCCCGTTTTACAAAAGCTCTCGCGAGAGCAGCGCTAAAGCACTGGCTCAGGCGAGACCTAAAAAAGAGAACAGCAAAAAAACAAAGGGGAATACCATCTCTGTCATGCTTTGCCAACGTTTTGTTACTGGAACTCATGTGCAGCCATGATATCAATCACCAATTTGCACTGTAAGAACTGATCAACTGGCGATTGGATGTTACATAATACTAAGTCACTTATTGGTCAGCAGGAGCCATTTTCAATATCTGTTTGCATTCTTCATTTTAATTGGTCACCACAAGTTACATACTTTTCAATGAGTCTGTGATCCTGCTGTGGTTATCCTTGGACAACACCACAATCTAGTGGTGTTTACAAGTAATGCAGATCTGTCAAAATGGATTGGAGTACAGCAACTGTAACCACCTCCTTTTTTAGGTCGAGCCTAGCACAGTGCTGCTCTAGATGACCTTTAGAAATCGGTCTGCCCTTTTCAAGCTCTCGTGCTTGTGGTGGCATCCACCTTGCGGGAGTGAGCAGCGGCGCGCAGGGGCCATCTGTTTTCAATTAGCATGGCCACGCGCGCTTGTTGACATTGCACTACTCTCTCTCTCTCTCTCCCCTGCCTGTCTCACCCTCGCCCTCCCTTGTTTGTTTGTTAGAGCTATGCAAATTGAACATCCTTCTAACTGTGTGGATGATTTTAGGATGGCCATTTGGTGCCAGTGGAAGGGCATCATTTAGATCACTGATAGCTGAATTTTTTTTCCCACTGTGAGTTTCCCACGCTGCCCACCAGTAGGATACATATCATGTTTGAATGGCGAGAAAGTGTGCAGAAACAATCCTTATAAAATCCTGTACCTTTTCTGCGCTCTGCCAAAGTTGTCGTTTTGCCAAGGAAGTTATGTGGGAAAAAGTATGGGAAATGGAGTGCGTAGCCAATAAAAGATAATGTTGCACAGAAAAAGAAACTTACTGCTACAGTGGAGGTTGTGGTGGTGAGCGAGCAAGTTGCCAGGAAGGAAGGAATTCCATTATGCTGACTGCACTGTACCAGACACTGATAAGCACAGTGCAATTGCCACTTTGAAAACAGTTTAGAAGAAAGGTTTGAGTCCAGTTGTGATTTTTTTTGTGACATATTTGCAATATCATTTGAAATACAAAAAAATTTAAGAAAGACACAATGATGAATGCTTTGTCAGAAAGGAGATAAGGCAGAGACTGCATCCACAAAACGAGGACCGGTGCCATTCTTTGGGGATGATGTCGGATTAGTTCTTACGGGGTGGTACTGTTAAAAATCGGCATTAAGTTTTTTATTCAAGTTAAATAGTGCATTTGTGAACCAGCACCGTTCCGAACAGCAATACTAAAGAAATGCCGTCTGTGTGTTGTGCCCTGGCACCCTTCTGGCTGTGGAAACTCGGGCACTTACTGAACAGCGGCCTGCACCCTTGGGATTACGCCCACTGTGCCCCTGTACCTTTTTGAGTGTGGAAGCCGATGCCTTGATGGTGAGAAGTGCCTACATCCCTTTCAAGCTGTGCACAGTGCCCCACACTCGTCTGATAGTGGAAAGTCGTACGTTTTAGTGAACTGTGCCCTGCTCCAAGGTGAATTTAGGCACTATGCCATTGCACCCTTTCTACTGTGAACCCCCCCTAGTGAACAGTTACCTGCAAAAATCTTAAAACTGTGCAGTGTGCCCCTGCATGCTTCTTGATGTTGGCCCTTATGAATTTTAGGGAATTGAGATCCTCTCAATATCTGCACTGCTAACTCACACCCTTCTGTCTGTGGAACTCACAAGTGCCAGTAAATGGTGCCCTGCGCCCTTACAATCCAAACAAGCATTGGCATAGCCAATAGTTCTTGCCTTTGGGACCTTATTAGTGTTTAGCCATGCAACAGTTGATGTTGTTGCACCAAGGATATGGTGCTGCATAACTAAATACTTATAAGGTCCCAAAGGCGAGACCTATTGGCTATGCCAATGCTTGTCTAATGTTGCCAGGACAGCCCCCTATTGAATGGGAGGACTGAATTCACTGCTGGCACTAGATGGGTCCAGGTTTACAGCAGTAAAAATAAACCGTTGCTGGTGGGATCTTTCGGTAAAGAAGGACAACATGTTTTAAAATACTGCACTTAGACCTAGGTTGATTAATTTGGCACATGATGGACACTTGGGTCAGACATCGACCATCAAATGATTGAGGAAGAGATATCGGTGGTCTCTCATGGACAGCCAAGTTAAGGAGTGAGTAGAGAGGTGTGAAGTTTGCAAAGATTCTGACAAACGCCTTAGAGTGGGTTTAGGGACTTTACGGGAAGAACAAGCTCCGGAGGCAAGGGAGGTCTGGGAGAAGGTATGCCTGGATTTCATTGGACCGTTTGATTTTCTTCGAGAACAAGCAAAATTAGTGGAAGTTTTGGTGGATGCCAAATCAAAGTGGGTTCGAGGTTGTGTTTATGAATAGGGTCATCACAGCTTCCACTATCTACTTGCTAGGTGAAGTGTTTAGGTGGGAGGGGATTCTCTCTGTACTGCTGACAGATAATGGCACCCAACTTACTTCACTAGAGATTAAATATTTCTTGGACACTCTAGGTGTAAGACACATTTTCCTCTTTGCATAACCCACAAGGGAATTTGTTATTTGAAAGGATTAATAGACTGGTGAAGGGCACAATGCAATTAGCATGTAGTGCAGGCTTGTTAGTGAAGGATGTGGTTAAGGACATGTTGTGGGTTTATCGCACCACTGTCAATACCAACACGGGAAGAACTCCTTTTGAAATGATGTGAGGCAGACAACTTGGGAGAAAGCTGGTACCCTCTTGGATGCGTGAGGTGTCATTTAAGGGTCCCACAATTGGGTGTGCTGAGGCAAATGGGGAAAAACGGTTTATTGATGTGGGAGATTGGGTGATGGTGGCAGTGCAAAGTGTTTGACCAAATTAAGGGGGCCCTTCAGAGAGAAGGCTGTTGGAGGAAATTAGGTCAAGTTATAAAATGGTCAAACATGGTATCTCAGGTGTGTGGCTCTGTACCAGAAACAAGCAAGTGTGGAAGAAAATTCAATGGAGAGGGGCGGTCTATGTGGCCCATGTTCACCGTGGTTAGTGATGTATGACAGGGATTTCACAAGTGAACAAAGTAGTAGCAGCTTTCAGGAAGCTCCTAGCCTACTGGAGAGAAGAGATGAGTGATTGATGAGAAGAGGAGATAAGACAACGGACGTAGCACACACCAGGAGGGAGGTTAGGAGAAGAAGGCCGCCAGGTTATTTGGGTGATTATGTCTGTGAGAAAACCCACTTGTTTTGCTGTGCATAAGTTAGTAATCAGTTTAGTTGTGTTCAAAGAGATTTTCTTTATTCTTTAGAAATGCATTTTATATGTGTGTCTGTTGTGTGTGTGCTATGTATATTGTACAGTCATGATATTCAACGTACATCTTAGATTTGTGTTTTGTGATATGTCCATGTATTGTATAAGGTAGTGAGATGTGTTGTAATGTACTTGGGTAGTCTTATCTAGGCTGGTTCTATGGGGTGATCTGGCCAGTTGTGCCTGGCAGGACTGTAGTGTGAGGTTTCACTTCTGTTTAATAAACCACCAGACACTACCCAGTGTTCGAGGTACAACTTCCCATATCTGTATATACCTTATATACTTTCACCCACATCCCTCTATCTTCCCACCCTGCGTTGTCCAAATATTTAACAAAAAAAATGGCATCCTATCACTGTTCCCAAACACTCTTAACAGTCTCCTCACTTCACCCAGATGTGCAACAAAAAAAACTAGCAATCTGCGGCCCACCCCGGCTAACCCAATACATTTCGCCTACTACCCCATCTCATTTTTTATTTTTATCTGCAATCCTTATATCCTCCAATACCACAGTTTGTAAGTACCTCCTCTAAACAATATTTATAAAAAAACATACCTGGTGTCCTGTGAACTATAGCTTCCCTCACCACCTGAAGCTATGTTCTCGGCTCTCCTGAAGACCTGTGCTTATAGAGTATGTGGTAGTTGACATATCCCTGGGGTTTATGGAGACTCAATGGAATGAGGAAGATACAATAGAGCACAGGGTTAAGAGCCCAGTTTTCCATTGTTCTGATGTTATTGCATTGAGTGACTGGCCTTCACAATAAATGTTTGTATAAAAGCTTCCTGTAGAAGCCTAAAACGACTTTTCGGTTACAAAGCAATATCATCTTTGCTATTCAAAGCGTGAATCCACAGTTGTGTAACCAGCCATGCCTTCTTTGATGCATCAAGCTGTTGCTAGACTCTGTTGGTGGACTCAAGAAGAAAAGGTTCAGTGATGGGTATGAACAATAGGAAAGCAAACTTAAACATAATTGTAGAGAACCAATCAACAATGAAAACGTTCATCTCTAGATTAGAGGGACACTACAGACAAAAGGGAAAACAGTTTGCAACGCTATTGTGAACCCCAAGGTGAAAAATTTCCCCGATACAATTTTGTGTTAGCTATGACACCCATACAAAGCAATTGCTCATAGTATATAGTTTCCTCTTTTAAAAGGTCGCAAATAATAGTACAATGTTTGTAAATCTTTGAAAATAAAATGAATTAAGATCAGTTTATAGTTTCCACCTGAGAGAGAGACATAACTGTCAATGTTATCTGTGCAGGAAAAAGAAATACTGGTACCAGATGCCCGAATATTCGTGTGTCTGACCAACACTATACTCAAATTGACATATCATAAAATGCCTTGCTTCACAAACTGTCCACCAGATAGCGAACATCGAAGCAGTATTTTGAATCTTACTTTCGACAGAGGTTTTCTTTTTTTTATTGCGCTCAGCACAGGGTTTCATTAAGCAAATACCACTTGCATATACAATTTTTTTTCAGGTAGAAGTATTTATTTCGGTTAATAAAAGAAACCATCAAAGTACAGCACAAATAAATAATGATAAAATGTACAATAAAATTGTGCGAGAACCAGTAGCTTATACAATAAAAATACAAGTAAAACAAAAAAAAAGCAAAACATGCATCTCTATTTACAATACAAACCATGGTAAATCATCGCAATGGAGAACAATCAGCTGTTGATTGTGTGTACTTAATATATTTCTAAATTACAAGGCACAAATAGTAAGGTCTTTGAAGTGCACACGCATCTGATGGAGCAGGTAAAGCGAAATTTTGTATACCTCCTCTATTTTGCATGAAATTTAATTATTTAATCATTCTAAATATTAATTTGTACTCATTTGTGTAGAGTGGTATGATTAACCAACAAGTGCACCTTAATAAACACGAGATACACGTGGGACTAAAATGCTAATTGCATGGCTAATAATTAAATGATTAACTGTGGTACGCAAACTAACATTAGGATGTGTTGAAATAGAGAATTGCATGATTCATGTTGCTTTTGTGATGGTTTGTGTTTCCAGTGCTGCAGAATGGTGAGTATTATTGCTTTAAGTGTTGCTACAAGCTAGGAAAATACTAATATATATTGGGATTAGTGCGGGCTTAAACATTAGAATCTTCATTTCTATATATTAATTACTGTTATGTTTGTTTTTGCTTAAGTTGGCATTCGGGCCTACTAGGCCGCAGTACATATAATGGAGTGCAGAAGTGGCCACCGTCATTTGAGCGCGATGTCTACTGCGCAGATTCGGAAGATCTCCAAGCGACCTCCGGTGAGAAACAAAATGTTCCTTGTCAAGGATAGGAACTTGGAGAACTGCCAAGACCAAGACTAGTGTGAATGACTGAGGGGACAATGAACAACCTGTACAAGAAGGCTTACATGTTGTTACTTCTGAACTTTCGCCTGTGAAACGACTAAAAAAGAATACAATTGAGAAGATGTCATGCCCGGTCTCATGGGAAACAGGCAAACATGGGAATATTGAAAAGACTTACAATTTTCAGAGGGTTTAGCCAATCAGAACACTTTCTACCCCTAAACTGTTGCACATTGTCCTAAAAGTAAGGAGAAAAAGAGTATAAAGGGGGGGGGGGGGGATTTAGAAGAGGGTAGGGGTATTATCATTATCGCTGTTGGTGTGAAGAGTCGATTTGCTGGATTTTTGGTTCGTTGGTGCGATTGCCTTGTCCCTTGGCTAAATCGTGGGGACTGCGTCGTGCTGAAGGAGATTTTCTGGACTTACCTGGGTTTTCTTTGATTATAAAAGGACGATTCCATCTGAAGGGATTTTGATTATTGCTGTGGGTTGACGGGTTCGTCTGGAAGTGGTCGCTAATATCCAAATTTAGGTAAATATACATGTCATGTCAATTTATGTTGAATATCAAAGATTGGAAATCGCTCAATAGAGAAATTGTTGAACTGTAATCCTGAATATGCCACACAGAGTGACTTAATTAGATAAACTAAACTTTGATTAATAAGAAACAAGTTGGTGATTCTTTAATAAGGTATTGAAAGGTTCCGCAGCTTTAAATGTGTTTTAGCTGGTTCTAAATCACCATCAACCATTCCAACTAATTGGTCCATCGACCAAGTGGTGGAGTGCCTTGATGTTAAAGTTAGGATTCTACAGGTGCAGATATATATAATGTATATAATGTAAAGGAATTACTCGCGATAGGTAACAAGGCACCCCCCCACATGTCCAGCGCTTCTTTTCCTCCTGTGTGCAGATTCGAGTGAGACGTAGGAGTGTTGGTGTTATGGGCCCCACCAATGAATGAATGTATGAATGAGTAATGTGGTGACGAGTCTGTGGCATCGGGTGGATATGTAAATTTGCCCTTTTCAGCTGGAGCAGTTTTCTGGTAGCAGAGTTATGGTTATTTTTGGATAGTTTGGTGATTTGTAATGGGTTTATTGCATTGGTTTGGTGATTATTGATTAATGTTCTAACACTTAATGTTGAGTCGTGTTGCGTTTTATGTTGTCAATTGGTTTGAAGACTTCCGGGATGTAGGAAGTTGGTTGCCCTGTATGTAGACGGGGAAACGTGTGACAAGTGATGTCGCACAGAGTATTGTCTGGTTGCCCTGTAGGTACACGGGGAAAATGTGTGGCAAGTGAAGTCACACAACGCATTGTCTGGTTTCGAGTTGATGACCTCGTCGAGTGTTATCGGTAGGGACATTTTCTGTGTGAACGTGCGTGAGTGAAATAGCAACAGGTTTATTGGAAAGTAATCCAGATGAAAGTATTTGTCAAGATGAATTTATTGTCAGCACGGCATACAATCCCAAGCAGTCAGGATCCAGATGGAAACTGACCCCATTAGAACTCCTTGCTCCAAAGGCTCCAAATGGAACCCCAAAGCTCACATGAAAATAAATACATGTTGCATGCCTTAAGGGGACAATTATCATAGATATAAAAGAACTTGGGAATGCAACACATCCCCCTTATTAATAAAACAGATATCAAATATGAAACTACATTAAACATAATCACTAAGCGATCTGGGCGCAGTTCTAATACGCACATCACTTTTAACTCTCGAAGCAACAGATCCATCTATTTGTGCTCTATGTAAATTGTTGTCATCAGCAATATCATTAGTGTACCTATTTACATTCCTGTCATATTGCATCGGACACTTGGCCACCCTCCTGGAGTTCCAAACTCTACCATCTTGGGTGATTACACTGTTCTTAAACACTTTTTTTACTTGTATTGGTCTGCCAAATTTACTAACACCTTTATTATTCAATGTGGGTCTTAAAATCCTAACCCAATCACCCACCCTCCAATTATGTACTTTTGTTTTCCACTTGTTGTCATACCACACTTTGGTCTTTTCTTGCTTGTATTCAATTCTGTTAGCAATCTTGTGTATGTCATCTTTGTGCTCCAACACTTTCTTACATTTCACTTTAAACCACCAAGGACAAACTTCCGAAGCTGGGTCTCTACCTTTCAATAACCTGAACGGACTTATTTCAGTAGTTGAATGTGGAGTAATACGATATACCCAGAGTCTTTCTCTGAAGGCACTCAACCAATTTCCCTTTTGTTTTAATGATTCCATCACAAAATTTTTAAGAACACGGTTGAACCGTTCAACCTGACCATTCTCGTGAGGTTCATAGAGAGAAGTGCAAATGTGTTGAATTGAACAACTTTTGAGGAAACTCTCCATTTCATCAGAAACTAGCTGTACTCCATTATCTGAAACCAGAGTAGAGGGATACCCTTCACGTGAAAATAACCGCACTAGTGGTTGCTTTTGAAACAAACTTGACTTCAGGCCATTTAGAATGGTAGTCAATCATGACCAAAGCAAAACGTGAATTTTCTGGTAACATTTAAAATGGACCAGAAATATCAAATGCAACCTTCCTCCATGGTTCCTTTGGCCATTTAACTGTCTTTAAAGGAGGAATATTGACTTTCAACATCTTATCATTGGAACAACAATCATTGCACTCCCTCACAGTGTGGTCAATAAACCTGTCCATACCCGGCCACCAAAAATACGATCTTAAGAGACGTTTCATAGCAGAAATACCAGGATGTGTCTTGTGTGCTAATTTGAGTATTAACCCTTGAATGTACTGTGGAGGAATACATTTTCCTGCTCTAAAAATAAAATCTCCATCACAAAACAATTCATCAGCTACCATGAAAAACGGCAATAGTTCTGACTCTATATGATCCTTCCTAGGACAACCTATCATTACACACTTTTTAAGAAAACCCCATTTATCATCCTTATCTTGGCTTTCCTTCCAAATTTCTTCTGTGATTTCATTGTATTGTGCAGGAAAAATATCAGCAATGCTTAACACAAAATCTGCCTCATTAACAACAGTAACCTTACATTTGCTGTTCTCACATGGAAGTCGTGATAAACAATCTGCTGTTACATTCTTTTTCCCTGGTATGTATTCAACTGTAAAATTGTATTCTTGTAGTCTAGATGTTAAACAAGCTATTCTAGCTGTAGAATTCCAGCCACCACCTGCCGACAAAATGTGAACTAACGGTTTGTGGTCCGTTCTGAGGACAAATCTGCTTCCCCACACATACATTCTATAATGTTCCACCGCCCAAACACAAGCAAGCAATTCCCTTTCAATAACTACATATTTGCGTTCTGCATCATTAAGGGTTCTGGGGGAAAAGGCTACATTCCATTCTTTCCCTTCATCTCTTTGTGATAACACACTGCCCAAACCATATAGGCTGGCATCAACAGTAATGATGCATATTTTTTTCATTTTAAACGGATTAAGTGTGGGAGCATTGACAATGTCACTTTTGATAACCAAGAAAGCTTTGTTTTGTTCATCACCCCACTCAAATACAGCTTTTTGTCTCAATAACCTTCTTAGAGGTTCCATCTTGGTTGCAAAATTTTCAACAAATTTGCTGTAATATTCACACATACCAGAAAAGTATAACAACTG
The DNA here is from genome assembly GCF_964204655.1 of Triturus cristatus. Lineage (NCBI taxonomy): Eukaryota > Metazoa > Chordata > Amphibia > Caudata > Salamandridae > Triturus > Triturus cristatus. The sequence goes on from NC_140591.1 coordinate 424,573,990, forward strand.
TTCTTTGTTCGACGGGGCTGGTGCATTTAGGATGGCCTCAACATTGGACTTCTTAGGAATCAGACCATCTCCAGACAGAGTATGACCTAAATATTCTACGGAACTCTTGAACAATTTACATTTGTGTGCTTTGAGGGTAAGGCCAGACATTTCTAGCCTCTTACGAACTTCATTTAAATGTAATTCATGTTCGGCTTCATTCTTGGAGAAAACTAAAATATCAATTCAATTCAATTCATAAAGCTTTATTTCGGTTAAAAACCATAAAAGCACAAAGATATGGTACATATTGCACATTAATAAAAATTCATAGATCATATTACCATAGTACATTAGATAAAATGGATCAAGTGTACTAAAAAGATAAAACAATAAAACAATCTGTGGGCAATTTGGGGACATCATCCTGGAAACATTTGACATAACTCTGAATGTCTCTAAAAATTTGAAACATAACTCTCTGAAATACAGAGGCTGCTGATGCAAGCCCAAATGGCATCCTGGTGTATTGGAAAAGACCAAAAGGTGTTATAAACGCTGTATATTTTTTTTGACTCTTCTGTGAGCTCAATTTGATGGTACGCAGATCTTAGATCAAGAGTTGAAAAAATCTGAGCACCATCAAACAATGAAACAAGTTCATTTATATTAGGGAGTGGGTGACAATCTATGATGATATTTGAGTTGAGAGCTCTTAAATCAACACACACGCGCAATTTATGATCAGGCTTACGTACTAGAACAATGGGAGAAACCCATTCAGCAGATTCAATGGGTTCAATGATATTATCCTTCAACAGTTCGTGTAGCATGTCTTTTAATTCACTCCTGACATTGATTGGTACCCCTCTTAATTTGTTTGACTGGGAAGGCATTATCTTTTAGTACAATTTTATGTGAAAATTGTTTTAGTTTTCCTAAGTTATCGCAGAAAACTTTATTATATTTGTGTGTTATAAGTGACGTACCCCTTGTGTATTCCACTATTTGATCTACTGTGGTGGCCATGCACGTCTTGTTCACTGCTTAAGGAAATGGGGTCATTGGAATGTGGGTTGAGAATAATACCCAATTCCCACTGAACTCGCCAACCTAACACGTTTACACCTTTGGTAGCAATGTACAAATGTAAAACTTAAAGGAACTGTAAAGAACCCTTCCATATCAATTTTTGACCCATCAAAACTTTCCGCATGGACGTCAGATTGCTGTATATCCTTAATATTGCACAGGTCACGTAGTTTTTCCTCAAAGTACTCCTTGCTAATAATTGTCCACGGTGAACCCGAATCCACCATTAGCTCCAAATCCGAGCCTAAAACATCAAATGAGCATTTGGGAGACTTCATACATTTTTCCTTCTCAGAACCAGTGTGTATGATAGAAACAACAAAACCTTTGTCAGAGTCTTGGATTTCATTAACAGTAGTAATTTTGATGGTATCAGAAACCACAGTTGTAGTATTACGTGTTTGATTGTTGAAGCGTCTATCTCTGCAGACATTACTGAAATGTCCTGTCCTACCACATACTCTACACTCTTTGTTCACTGCAGGACATCCTTGAAATGAGGCGATGTGTGATCTGCTCCCACATCTATAACAAACAAATGAACTACTGGTGTGGTCTTGTTTTCTGCTTGAGAAATTATTGTAGTTGGGTTTGAATTTTACTTGTGTATTATTTGGATTTTTAATATCTCCTTCTGATTTAACTACACATATTTCATCCTCAGTGGAAGATCGGTTTGATTTTTGACTGACTACATCCATCCATTTTTCTGACAATTCCGTTGACTTTGCTATGGCTATAGCTTCCTCAAGTTTGGGATCTCCCATGACCCATAGTTTTTCTTGTATTTTCTTATTTTTAACATGCACTATGATTTGATCTCGGATCATTTCATCGGTAATGTTACCAAAATTACAATGTAGGCTTAAAGATCTTAATGCAGTCAAAAAGGCATCAAAAGATTCATCATCCTTCTGTGCCCTGGTATAAAATTGAAATCTGTTTAAAGCGATGTTTGGCGGTGGTTTGAATCTTTTTTCTAACCTAGATAAGGCTTCTGTATATACATTTACATTGTCTCCTTGTCCAACTTGAGGAAGTATTTGGGGTAACGATCTGAAAACTTCTTGGCCCTCAGAACCTAGGCAGTGAAGTAAAATGCTTTTTTTTCTTTCAGCACCCATGCGTTCCCCATCAATGGCCTTCATATAATTGAAAAATTCATCCTTCCATCTTGGCCAAGATATGAGTGGGTCACCTTTGCTTTGGAGAATTTTTATTTTTTTTTTATTTATTTTTTTTATTGAATATGATCTGTAACATTCATTCAAACAATTTCTTTAGAAACATGATAGATTCTTAATAAAACAACAAAAAAGAAAATATATCAAAGAAGAGAACAGAATCATTACAGCCCAGTGCATATGAACAGCTGAAGTGGGAGATAAGAAATATAAAATAAAAGTGTCAATCCTTTTCTTATCAGGGGGAAGATCTTACTTTCGAGTACCAGTTGGAGATTGGGGCCCAAATCTGAGTACCCCGGGCTCTAGCTTTCCTACCTCTTGTACTATATATAGCTGTCTCCTGCTTGTATATGGCGAGGAATCGACTGAGCCACATCTGAAAGGTGGGTATATTGGTGTCTTTCCAGGAAGCCGCCAGAATAATACGGAAGACGGCAGTGCCCAAGAAAACAATCCTCTGTTCCTCCAGACTGTACCCTAAGGATTCAACGTAACATAAAAGATATAGGGTAGCGGAAGATCTAAAATTCCGCCCAAATACTTGAGTCCAGAATCCTCCAATCAGTGTTTGTAAATTGTCTAATTTTGGACAATCGGCAAACATGTGAATTAAATTTGCCTGTCCTTGTCTACATCTAGGGCAACAATCATCTACTCGTAGTCTCCAAGTAAAGAGTTTGGCCGGAGTAAAATAAAGGTCGTAAATAGTTTTAAAGTATTGTGCTTTAAGGTTAGATGCTAGAAATAATGTTGTATAAAGGGTTAGGGAATAATCAATATCTACATCCGGATTTCTGAGTTTTTGTGCCCAGGATCTCTCAACACGATCTAGGTCATCATTAGAGGATTGAGGAAAAAATATCATATAGGGTACCTATCCTAGTTGCTCGTTCCTCAATAATAGAGAAAAAATTGAAACTATCTAAATTAATATTAAGTTTAGAATTACGGATGTTGGTAAAGACTTGAAAATATTTTAGATAATCTGTAGATGGAATATCAAATCTCTGTTGTAACCCCTCAAAAGATGGAGTAATATTCTGTCCAAAAAAATGACCGAGTGTATATATGCCCTTATTCTCCCATCTCTTAGAGACATTATCTATCAGAGATGCTGAAATAATCTTACTGTGCCAAAGAGAGGTGTATCTTGTTATTTTAGGTATTCCTAGTTGTTTGGAGGCAAGTTTCCAGATTTTCCATGCATCTCCCATCACCTTAAACTTAGTCTTTTTGTACTAGGACGTTTCGAGTTGTTTCAGAAATAGCCCTTGACATTTATCACCTAGTCCAAGTTCAAAAATAGAAGGAATATAGGAGTCTGTGTTGGGTAAATTAGACGATTTTACTCTAAAGAGCAGGCCCATTTGTTGAAGTAATGTCGCCCAGAGATAGAACGTCAAGTTCGGGATACCAAGGCCGCCTCTATGTAGGGGGAAGGTTAATAGTGGTAATGCTCTCCTTATTTTACCATAGTTCCATATGAATTTAGATATTGTGGAGTCAAAGATTTTAACAATACTACCGTCGGCCATCAATGGGATAGCCCGGAATAGATAGAGTATTCTAGGAAATATACTCATTTTGATGTAGTTCGCTCTCCCTATTATTGATAGATGTAAGTTATCTACCCTCTTAAGATCTGTTTTTACTGCTTTAATCAAGGGATCATAATTAAGCCAGTTTATCTCTTTTACCTCAGGAGAAATAATCACACCAAGATAGGTAGCATTTTTGACTTTATAGGGACGGTCATATATAGTGTTGTTAGTACATAAAACCATGGTTTTGTCTCTATTAAGTGAGTAGCCAGAATAAAATCCAAAAACCTGGGTTATTTGTTCTACTTCTGCCACTGCGTCAGCCGGTTTGGTTGTAAGCACAGCAATGTCGTCGGCGTATGCCAATATTTTAGTAGAATATGAGCCCACCTTAACTGGTTGTATTTGAGGGGAGTTAAGGAGCTTTAAAATTAAAGGATTAATTACTAGGGCAAATAATATTGGGGAACAAGGACAGCCCTGCCTAGTGCCCCTCTGTACCTCTACAAACTCTGACTCAAAGCCTTCAATGGATAGTTCAGCCCTTGGGCTGATGTAAAGGGCTTTTAAGGCTTTGACGAAGCCTGGGCCAAAATTGTTAAATTCCATAATTTCCCATAAAAACCGCCAAGACACTCGATCAAATGCCTTTTCGGCATCGAGTAGGACCATCGACATTTCTCCCCCCCTGGCGGCCATGATGTCGAATAAGGCAATGGCTCTACGGGTATGGTCAGTTGTTCCTCTCCCGGGGATGAAGCCATGCTGCCAAGGGGATACCAGATGTTCAATGACCCCCCTCACTCGGTTTGCAAGTATCTTGGAGTATAGCTTTGAGTCAGAGTTTATAAGTGATATAGGTCTGTATGAAGATGGAAGCTGGGGGGGTTTCCCCTTTTTTGGGAATATCGCTATATTAGTGTGTTTCCAGGACTCTGGTGTAGCTGAGTGATGTTGTATTCCAAGAAACAGATCTAATAGATAGGGTAGTATCTTTTTGCCCAATACCTTATATAGCTCTAGGGGGATCATATCAGGGCCAGCCGCCTTCCCGTTAGCTAGGTCCGATAGTGCAGTCTCTAGTTCTACCATTGTAATTTCTTTCTCCAATTCTTCTCTATCTCCTTGATCCAGTATTCTAGATACCTCTGGTTCCGGTAGCCACTCACTGAGAAAAGTTTTAATGTCTCTTGCGGATAGATGTTCATTATCGTTTTGGTATAGTTTTAGGTAGTATTTACGAAAGACTTCCACAATGTCTTGAGGGAAGGTGTACTGTTGACCCTCGTATTCAATATTCTTTATCTTTTTGTATGTTTCTTTTTGTCTAGTTTTAAGAGCTAATTGCCTCCCTGCTTTTTCCCCTGCTTCATAAATTCTGTCTCTATTGGCTTGATAAATTTCCGCTGCTTTTTGTGTTAGCGAGCTATTAATTTCTGTTTTTAAGATCAGTAATTTTTGCAATGTATCAGAGGTTGATATTCCTTGCTGAATTTGTTTAGCATGCGTTATTTCCAGATTAATAAGTTCCGCATTAAGTTGTTTATTAATGCTATCCTGAGTTTTCTTACGGTTAGCTACAAAGGCTATAGTCTCTCCTCTAATTATTGCCTTAAAACAGTCCCATACGCTGAATCTGGGTGCACTATATTGATTACTATCAAAGAAAGATTGAGCACATGATGTAATATAGTTAATATAATCTGGATTAGAAAAAAGTTTTCGGTCAAACGACCATTGAATGTTAGGTCTATTAAAGTTATCCAGTTCAAAAGTTAACGTAAGTGCGTTGTGATCAGAGATGGTTTTGGGGGATTTAATTATATCTATTAAAGCTGTCCTGTGTATTGATGTCATAATGTAGTCTAGTCGTATATACTTATTGTGGGGATAAGAATAATAGGTGAAGCCATTATCCTTCTGTCTTAAACTGTCCCAAGTATCCCTTAAATCATGACTATCCATCAAATGGGATATAGCCCTATAAACTTTAGGTTTCCGACCACTATACTTCTGTGGGAGTCTGTTGTTCACTAGTTTTTCAATATTTATGTTAAAATCCCCACACAAGATAAGTGGACCGGCCCAAGAAGCCAGTTCTAATTCAAGTTCGATAAAGAGTTGTGGGTCGTCCAGGTTGGAGCCGTAGAGTGAGCAAATGGTTATATCCGACTCTAATTGAACGACAGCCCACCTACCATTTTTATCGACAAGGCGGCGTCTAGGACTACCCAAACTAGGTTTTGCCAGAATGGCGACCCCCCGTGTTTTAGACGTTTGAGATGTTGCTGCTATCAAATTGAATCCGGGGATTTTTAATAGATTTTTATCACATCCAGCTATGTGGGTCTCCTGAATACAGAGAATATCGACAGGAGCTTTGGAGAAATTTTGAAGGAGCTTCGAATTGCATGTTGTCAAGGAAAAACGAATTACTCCGCTATAATAAACTCGTTGCCATATGTAACCAACGTAAATATAAGAAATAATATGTAGTGTTAAAATGAACAAAACAATCAGAATAAATATCACTCTTAACAGTACAAAAGCTTGTAACTCTGCTAACCCACATGTGAAATCCTTCAAGATTAGTGTACGTGACCAGGAACAACCAAAGACATATAATTAATTGTATAATTGTGGCACATCAACTTGAAGGGTAGAAAATAAGATGCTTTATCATAACATTTGTCTATTGGCATGTTGCTGAAGTTTGTACTAATTACGGGCTTTTATTTCCGTGGTCCTCGCTGAAATCCGATCGTAAAATCTTCCCTTTTCCTTTTTTTTTTTTTTTTGTTGTGGTTACCGTTGCTAGGTAACTTCCAAAATGGCCCCCGTGCGTGCCGGCAACGTGCGAGTGATGACGCACGCGTAGTCAATTACGGATGCCGGAGCAGGAAGAGAAGGAACAATGGTCGGAAGCTAACGCCGGAGCGAGGCGTGACGCGCTGCTAAGGTGAGCACCCGTTTTCAATGATGTGTGCTTCAAACTGTAACTCGGCCCACGGTTCTTCACTGAGACCTGCTGAATCCCAATATTGAACAGCGCTCGCGACCTCGCTAGCAAGCAGACAAACAACTTCGCCAGCAAACTGGAAAACAATTCCTCACCACATTGGTCTGTTGCACCAGCGAAGCCAACAAATACAGTACTACTCACAATACTCCAGTATCGCCATGGTCCGTTAGTTTTAGAAGTAGATTTCCGGACGCTTGTCCCAATCAATTCAAAGCAGGTCCTGATAACACTCGTAAGGTGTTCGTTCGATCGTTGTTGATGCAACTTCAAAAGGTTGGCAATGTCATGAAATCAATAAAATTTCAACAGTAACGTGGGTGAATATACTCCGCTCCCGTGCTGAAGATAGGCAGGAGTTGTTTCTTAGTCCGCTCGTCGCCAAAATATTGGAAAGTAATCCAGATTAAAGTATTTCTCAAGATGAATTTATTGTCAGCACGGCATACAATCCCAAGTAGTCAGGATCCAGATGGAAACTGACCCCATTAGAACACCTTGCTCCAAAGGCTCCAAATGGAACCCCAAAGCTCACATGAATATAAATACATGTCGCATGCCTTAAAGGGACAATTATCATAGATATAAAAGAACTTGGGAATGCAACAAGGTTCTCTCGTGAAACTCTGGCCTTAATTCTCAGGAGCAGTGTAGTCTCCACAGGTGTTTTATCCTCAGAGAAACGGTTAGCCTTTTTACTTGTTAGAAGGGTAAAGTAGAGGAAAGTTCTACTTTATCGGCGAAACAGAATAATTCTGTGGTAGGGTAGAGGTAAGCGCTGCCTACTGGAAATACAGAATTCTTGAGTAAATGAATAAAACTATCTCTTTGGTTTACCGAAACAGGCAATAGTGGTGTTTTTATGTCGTTACTAACAGATTTGATTAAAGACAACGTAACAATAGTTTGTCGATACAATTTGTAAAGGAGGGGTCAGCTGAAGCAGGAGTAGCAAGAAACGCTGACATCAGAAAGACCATGCTGGGATTGGCCAGCCGTAGAAAGACGAAGCTTTCACGGATTGGTGAGTTGGTGTGAGCCGCGCTAGGAGTGGAGAATTTGCCAGTGTGACGTAGACGCCACGGATTGGTGCGTTAGTGTGAGTCGCACTGGGATTGGAGAATTTCAGGAGTAATGTAGACGCACAGGGTTGGTGCGTTAGTGAGAGTCGCGCTGGGATTGGAGAGAGTACAGAGTAGTCGCAAGAGAAGTGATTTGAAAAGACTAGTGATTCAGAACTAGGGAAATAAAAAATGATGTACTACGATCCACCTGAGGAGGAGAAAAAATCATGGTTTGGAAAAATGAAAAGTCTATTTATAAGGGATAAGCCGATTGTGACTAGGGAAGGACAGATATTTCCTCCACCGAAATCTCCTGCATCTTTTATGGTAGCGAAATATGGGTACCATACATGTATTTGGCTAGAGAATTGGGCGAAGTATACAAAAGAAGATGGACTTCTAGCGTTTCCAGAAAGTGGTTTGTTTAGTTTAGCTGTATTAAGAAACTTAAGAGAAAGAATGATGAGGTTAGAACCGAGACCTAGACCTACTCAGTTCGAGGCTTTGACGGATAGGGAAGAAGAGATGTATGAAAGGAAACGGCATCGGCGTGGAAGAAGGTACAACTACATGTTTGGTAGACAGTGTGGGCAGGAAAGTCATGAGGACCGAATGAGAAGATGGCGGAATACAAACATGAAGGATGGTATGTTTCCTTTGAGAAATACTGAAGAGACAAGTGGCAGAAAGTGTACAGAAAAGAGAAACTATACAGGGTCAGAAGGTTATAAGTATGGTGTGAATGAATCGGAGGATGAAGTGCTAGAGGACGTTTTATAAAAATCCTCCCCCGTATCAACCAAATTCTACATTGGTGACGCCGAGTGCGCCGGTTAAAGAAATCATGCTAAATAAAAATCTTGAGCAAATGCCACCTGATTTAGGTAAAAATAATCCATTTAGAGACTCTGAAATGGCACAACCTGTTAGGACTGGAAATGAAAATTTGGCTGAACTACCTAGAACTACTCTGGAATTAACTGAGAAAATTAGAGAATTAACCAAAAATATGGAAAGCGTAACTGTACCTGTGACTATAGGGCCAGTGATGCCTGTCTTTGATAAACAGAAAGATAGTGAGCATTGTTTAACAGTTCCCTACAATAGTAATAAACGAATCGAGACAGAAAGAAGTGGATCTGGAGGAAATGCATGGGGAAAAAATGGCAGGAACATCAGGTTTAAGTACTCCTAAAAATCTGACTATAAATCAAAGTCCAGCAAGTAAGACGCTGATGACAACAGAATCGGCACCAGAAACCCCAGAGAGAAATACAGATAGAATAGAAAGTGAGACAATCCCTGTAGGACCCACTTCTGAGGAATTAAGCGATTGGTTAGGGAGTTTACAGCGGAAAGATACAGAACCTCAACCTTTAGATGTGGCATAACTAAAAGTAACCTTGGAAGAATTAATAGTAGGGACCATTCCAACTGAAAAATGAAAAGCATATCAGGACGAGGAGCTAATGTTTCTCTGCAAAGGTATAACTTGGAGAGCGAGAGGTTTGCATGAGAACCTTGAAGAGACAGCGAGTGAAATGGGTATTGACTTTGAGAAAATAGGATCATTACAGAAACCATATAGAGTAGATTTTTCTGATAAAGATATTGAAAATCTGAATACTGCAGGGAGATTGACTCAAATTAAAGAACTGATTGCCTTGTTAAGGAAATGGGGTGATGTAGATAGGCGGAAAAGTAGGTGGTTTCGAAAGAAAGAGGATACGACAGATAAGACCTTTTCGGCATTTCCGGTAAGAGAAAAGGAGCCAGTAGTAACTGAATGTCCCATGAGGGAGATCCCAGGAGGGGGGTATGTGCATGTTCCCTGGACTAGGCAGGACATTTTGTCATTTACAAATGATTTCCCAAGGTTGAGAGAAAAACCAGTTGAGTGGTATCGACAGGTGGAAAGGTTTGTTAAATTATCGAAAGTGTTGTGGATAGATTTGAATGGTCTTTTTGATCTAATTGTACCTGCAGATTTATGGGCAGAATGTAAAATTACAATAGGTTGGCCAACTCAAGAGTACCCTAGGGATCCTAAGACGGGACCCCTGATCCGGAGGTAATGAGAAAATATGAACAGGTAATTACTTTTTTGAAAAATAAAGTGCCGCCAAAGGAAACCGATTGGGTAAAAATTGATAGAACTCACCAAGCGGTTAAAGAATCTGTTCACGCCTATTATGAAAGGTTACTGGTAGCTTTTAAGCAATACAGTGGGGATGAGAAATTGAGCGAGAAGGATTTAAGTCATTTTGTATATCGATTTGTTTACGGTTTAAGATCTGAGGTAAGCGAAACGATCAAACATTATACAGTGGATTGGCAAAATAAAAAGATAGATGAAGTGTTACGACATGCAAAATATTTTAGTGATGAAATCGAAGCCAAACAACACAAACTGAAAGAGAAGGCAATATGGGCACAAGTTAAGGTAGCGGAGAGGCAAGAAGCCCAGTTGATTGAGCAGGCTAATGGCATGGGCCAAGTTAGAAAAAAACCTAATATTGTAAAAGGAAAGGGACAAATCGACTTAGAGGAAGCAAAAAAGAAATGGCCACGTCATAACTGCGGAAAATTAGGGCACTGGAAATCCGAGTGTAAATTGCCCCCGAGTGCTAATGCATCATTGAATCCATAGGTGCAGAATGAGGTGAGTTGTCAACCGCCGCGACAGCAGCAGGTTGTTACCCAACAGTGTCAGGTGCCAAAGCCATCTTTTCCACAGAGCGTAAATCCTCATAGATACAGTAATGAGACAGGGTTCTACACCGAGGAACAGGTAACGAAGCTACCGCGCGCTAGTGCTGTTTCGCAGTATTGGCTGCAGCGCAAGGAGAGTGAGTCAGAAGAGAATTATTGACGGTGCCTAGGAGAGGAAGAGGAGTGCGTACTTGGCGCAACTCTAGAGGTAGACCAGACAGGACCCTTTGTGGATGGAAAGGTAAATGATGAAAATATTAATTTCCTAGTAGATACTGGTGCTACTCGTTCAACTGTTAGATCAGCTGACGTTAAAAATCTTCCTCTCTCTGGTGACACAATCCAAGTAGTTGGAGTCTCAAATAGACAGATAAAAACTTATCTTACTGATCCTGTTAAAATTAAAATAGGGAAATTTACCGACATGCATCGATTTGTCATGTGTGACACTAGCCCTGTGAATTTGTTAGGGAGAGATTTGTTGCACAAAATGAATTGCACGATCTTCTGTACCCCTGATGGCAAAGCTTTTGAAACTCTTGATGAGGATGTACTGTATAGAATGACAATGGCACATTTGGAACCTGAAACTACTGAGGCATTTGTTGTATTTGATCCGGAGGAATTGCCTTAGGAATTGCAGAAAACAGTGAAACCCGAGGTGTGGGATTTCACAGGAGAAGATATGGGATTGATGAAAAGAGTAGATCCGGTGAAAATAACTGTAAAAGAAGGAGTATGCTATCCGAATGTTCCCCAGTATAAATTGACACCAGAAATAATTGCAGGAGTGACGCCTGTAATAGACAAGATGATTGAACAGGGAATTTTGAGAGAAATAATGAGTAGTCCATGTAATTCACCGATCATGGGTTTAAAGAAGCCTAACAGAACTTTCAGGATAGTGCAAGATTTGAAAAAAGTGAATACAATTGTTGTGCCCTGCTGCCCCATTGTACCAAACCCTTCGGTAATCCTATATCAGATTCCCCATGATGCGGAATGGTACACAGTCATCGACCTGTGTCATGCTTTCTTTTCTATCCCATTGCACCCCGATAGCCAAAAAATGTTTGCTTTCCGGTTAGGCGAACGTACTTTGGCATGGTGCTGTATCCCACAGGGGTATACAGAAAGTCCATCGATATTTAATCCGATTCTAAAGAAGTCCTTAGAAGATTTGAAAATGCACGAAAGTTCAGTACTCGTGCAATACATCGATGACCTATTGGTGGCATCGAAGACACGAGAGGTATGTGTGATGGACACAATTGCATTGTTAAATCATTTGGCGGATGGAGGACTTAAGGTATCCCCATTGAAATTACAATTTTGTAAAAAGGAAGTACAATACTTAGGTTACAAGATTGAGAAAGGCCTGAGGAAAGGGACTGCAGACAGGATCTGAATAATAAAAGGAATGAGAGCACCAATGACTCAGAGAGAAATGAGAATGTTTCTTGGAATGGTGGGATACTGTCGCCAGTGGATCAGCAACTTTTCGCTGATTGCAAAACCTTTGGTACGCTTGACAAAAAGTCATGTGAAAGATCCCCTTGAATTAAATAAAGAAGAGATGAAGGCCTTTAGACAACTGAGAGACAGCTTGTGTGAAGCAACAGCTCTTGGAATGCCTGATTACAAAAAGGAATTTGAGCTCTATTGCAGTGAAAGAGATGGATGTGCACTCTCTGTGTTAGTACAAAGGCAAGGAAAATTAAGACGACCGGTTGCCTACTTTTCAGCTGTACTAGATCCTGTAGCTGAAGCTTTACCTGGTTGCTTGAAAGCAGTAGCTGCTACCTGTAAGAGTCTGGAGCAGAGTGAATGAATTGTGATGGGATATCCTGTGAGAGTGTTTGTACCCCATGATGTTGCAATTCTTTTGACAAGAAGCCGTACACAATTTATGACGCATAGTCGGCTGACTTAATATGAAAAGGTCATTCTGGGTGCTCAAATGTGAGCCTTGTAAGGTGCCTTAATGTAAATCCATCAACATTGCTACCTGATGCTGTGAATGTGGAAGTAAAGGATGATGTGGATCATGACTGTTTGGAAGTACTTGATTTTTGCACTAAGCCACGTCCTGACATCAGAGATGTGCCTCTGAAAGAAAGTGACTATGTGATGTTTGTGGATGGGTCATGTCCGAGAACTGAAGAAGGGATTCTGAGTGCTGCGTATGCAGTATGTACTGTAGCGGCTGTGTTGGATGCGCCTTGCCTGAAAGGAGTAAAATCAGCTCAGTTTGCTGAATTGTTTTCTCTGACCAGAGCATGCAAGTTGGGAAAGAACCTACGAGTCACTGTGGTTACCGATAGTCAGTATGGGTTTGGAGTGGTGCATGATTTTGGACAAATTTGGTCTCAAAGAGGGTTCTTGACGTCGAGTGGAACTCCGATCAGAAATGCTGAAGTGGTTAGAAAATTGCTTGAGGCGATACAGCTGCCTAAGCAAATAGAAGTTGTAAAATGTGCAGCCCATTCCAAGGGTACTGACTATGTGTCAGCAGGCAACGGATTTGCAAATGACATAGCGCAGTATTGTGCGCAGAACCAATACTCCTTGAATCGGAATCGGGAAAAGGAAATGAACTCATGTCCCTTGCTTTTTACTAACCCTGTGGGACTTGGGAACATGTGAGGCAGTTACAGGAAGAGGCAGGAGAGGAGGAAAAGAAACAGTGGATAAAATCAGGATGTGCACCACGCGAGGTAGACAAGGTTTGGGTTTATCTTGATGGAAGACCAGTAATGCCCGATAGCATGAGCTCTACCATGGCATGGATGTACCATGGACATGCACATATAGGTAGGGATGCCATGATAAGACTTTTCAAACAGACCTGGTATAACGCCAAATTCCGGCTTGTAGCTGAGAGCCTGTGTCAAAGATGCCTTATATGTCAGCAATATAATCCGGGAAGAAAAACAGTGGTGAGTTTCGGAACCATAGGACGGAAGGGAGGTCCTTTCACCAGAATGCAGATTGATTTCATTGAAATGCCCCCATGTAATCGGCTAAGATATGTCCCAGTAGTTGCCTGCCTGTTTTCACGTTGGGTGGAAGCTTACCCGACTAGGAGAAGTGATGGAGTTACTGTAGCGAAACCCCGATTGAGAGAGTTCATTCCTAGATTTGGTTTCCCAGTAACGATTGAATCAGATAGAGGAAAGCATTTTCAGAACGAAATTATAAAATTGATTTGTGAAGCATTAAATTTACAACAGAAACTACATTGTGCCTATCGCCCAGAAGCTTCTGGAGTAGTGGCACAAATGAATGGCACCATTAAAAACAGATTGGGAAAAATGTGTTTGGACACAGGCCTAAAATGGCCAGATGTCTTGCCTCTGGTACTCATGACTATTAGGTCGATTCCTGATAGGAACACTGGCCTGAGCCCCCATGAAATTATTATGGGTAGAGCAATGAGACATGTTTTCATTCCTGTCAACAAACTACTGCCTATATCTGATGACTTCGTTTTGGATTATTGGAAGGGGTTGGCTGATACCGTTCATTCTGTGTTTCATCAGGTTGGACCGGATGCAACCACCATTGAAAAGAAGCCAGCTAATGATTTGAGTCCTGGAGACAGGGTGCGAATCAAAGTGCATAGAAGGAGAAATTGTCTGGTCCCATGCTGGGGGAAACCACATCAAGTGATTCTGACCACGACGACTGCTGTGAAGTGTGCCAGAGTAAAGAATTGGATTCATGCTAGTCATACTCTTCGAATCCCTAGTCCCATAAATAGACCTGAGGAAGAGTATTTGGAAGAGTCTGATACCAGTTCTGAATCAGAATCAGAAGAAACAAGAACAAGACAAAACTCAAGAGTGGGAGAAGTAGATTTGAGCCAAGTTGCGGAGCCAGAGAATATACCATTGAGGAGACGACTGGAAATTTCCGATACTAGCTCCGAATCAGAGACTAAACAGGTGGGAATCCAAGAAAGGATAAAAGAAAACATTGAAGAAACTGAACAAGACATTCTTGATAAAGAAGAACCAAGTGCAAGCACGAGAGAAATTCCGCCTGAAATCATAGAATTAGAAGGTGAGGAATTAGATACAGAGAGCGAGGGTAAGATTGTTGCGGAAGACCCCCGAGGAGGTGTAGGGACAACCCACATCCAGGTAGAAGAAGGGACAGTTAGACAGCAGGAAGATTGCGTGGAAGAAACACGAGGAGGGAAAACCGTAGATAGTGAACCTGAGGTCCTGAGAGTAAAATCCAAAGAAAGTAAAAATCAAACTGATACAGAATCTAAAGAAAGTGAAGGAGAAGGCCAAGGAGGACAAATCTTGAGGAAAAGAGCTTGGAAAACAGAGCGAGGTGAGAAGGGGAAAAGGTTGAAGAGACCGTCAAAAGAGGAAATCTGGCTTATAAGATTGAGATATCGACTAACAAGAGTAAAATCTTCTAACGCAGAACAAGTGAATGAGGTGTCTAGTCAAGAGAAATCAGAAGACACTGATCAGGCACACTTTAAAAGAGAAAAGAGAATAAAGAAACCCAACCAGAAGTACAAGTCACCGGAGTGGACGTATGTGGCACTTACTGATATACAAGAGGAGGCAGACAGCCAAGGAAGTCTAGGAGTGACTGTACAGGAAGTGGTTGAAGAAGAAGAAGATTCGGAAATCCTGAGAGTTATCTTATCTGATATCAGAGAAGAGACGGATGATCAGGAAGTTATGAACCAAGATTGTGAAAACCGAGACAACGACGATCAATGCCCGGGTTGAAGTGACAAAGGAAGACGCAGAGAATATAAAACACTGGACAAGACACGTAACCGAAAGAACCAAATAGGCATTCAGAGCCTTAGGTTTAGACAAAATTAAGTTGTGAATAACAGAGGCGAAGTCAAAAGATACTGATCATTTCCGAAATGGCAAACACAGAAGGTAGAAAACCTACATGTGGGTTTCTCCGAAGATGGTGCAAAATGTGTTGTTGTTATACAGGACTACTAATGCTTCTATGGATCATATTAGCAATAACGATTTCATTTAAGGTGACATTTGAAAGGGTAGAAAACTACACTGAGAACAGGACTAATAGAGAAGAGGTTTATGATACTTATGCTACTAAACTGGTAGATAGAACAGATTTCCATAAGGATAGGTCTATAACTAATTTTTCTAATAATGTTTTTCAAAGTTGAAAGTATGAATATGTAAAGACTATGGAAGTTAGAGATTGTTACGTTTGTATGCAGTTACCTGCATCGGTGTCAGAGGGTGTCACCTATCATCACCTTCCTTTGACATATGGAATAACCTATAGTGTATTAGCAAGCTTGTTATAGAACAGGAAAATTAGAATATTATTATACTGATGTAGATAATGTTTTCTCACAAATACCTGTAGTACCTGGATTAAACAAGGTGATTCCTGGTAGGTTTTTAGGCAAATTCTTCTTAGAAACTAGAGAATTAACTTTAGAATAAGTGTTTAAGAATAATCTTACTTGTTGTCTGAGGGAAGAAGAAAAAACATTCCTGAACATGGTAGAGGAGAGGATAATTAAGATGCAAAGAAAGGTGTCTGGGGAAAAGATAGAAACAACATTTTGGGATGCTGAAAAGGAAAACCATTTAAAGGGAGAAATAAATCCTGCAATTGCTTTGGATTGGCCTCAGAGAGGGAAATTGTGCATTAGTAGAGATAACACTGTTTATGATAATTATTTTGTAGGTGCAAGTGAATACCATGATGTATATAAGATCATGGGAGGATGGGGATTCAAAGGAGGAAATGATCCGGTATTCCCTGGAATATATTACATCTGTGGACAAAAAAAAGGCTTATTATAGGTTACCGGACCACTGGTATGGTACATGCTACCTAGGCCTGGTCTTCCCAAAAAGATTTCATGTGGGAAGGGAAGAGGACGGTGTGCACGCAATAGGTAGACAACTAACACGTAGAAGGAGGGAGAGTTGGTCAGAAATTGTAGGGGATATTTTTGAAGCACTGATACCAGCCGTTGGAATATCTCTGAATGCACATAAAATTAGAAAATTGTCTACAGATGTGGATCGCTTATCGACAAGCACAGCTTGAGGGTTCTTAATGGTAAATACCAAAATGGTTGCCATGAGAGCCATGATTATGCAAAATCGACTTGCCCTTGATATTATATTAGCCAAAGAGGGAGGAGTCTGTGGAATGCTGAAGGTACAACATTGCTGTACTTATATTCCTGACGAGAGGCAAAATTTAAAGAAATACATTAAGAATATAACCAATTTGCATGAGGAAATTGTTCCATTGGAGGTTGAAAGTGTTTGGGAGAAACTTGGTAAAAGTGTTTCTACTATAAAGGGTTTATTAACAAGATTATGCAGTTCATTTGTAGGTAAAATACTAATACCAGTGCCTTGTGTGGTAATACTAATACTGATCTTAAGATTAGGATGTGTATGTATAAAAAGTAGAAAATTACAAAATAAAAATAAAAAGAGAAATTGCGAAAAGAAGGGAAAAGGAAATAAGAGAAAGAGAAGTAGGAGATATAGAACTAGAAGAACGGAAAGAGAACATGTACAAGAAAACAAGAGAAGATGAGATGGGAGATACTATGATGCAACGTAACCAAGCGGAATGGAGTAATCATTTCCGCAAAACTTTTGACATTTAGTGGGATTTGTGGTGATGTTAAAAATCACCAAAGGGGGGATTGATGGAGCAGGTAAAGCAACATTTTGTATACCTCCTCTATCTTGCATGAAATTTAATTATGTAATCATTATAAATATTAACTTGTACTAATTTGTGTAGAGTGGCATGATTAACCAACAATTGAACCTTAATAAACACGAGATACACGTGGGACTAAAATGCTAATTGCATGGCTAATAATTAAATGATTAATTAAATGATTAACTGTGGTACGCAAACTAACTTTAGGATGTGTTGACATAGAGAATTGCATGATTCATGTTGCTTGTGATGGTTTGTGCTTCCAGTGCTGCAAAATGGTGAGTATTATTGCTTTAAGTGTTGCTACAAGCTAGGAAAATACTAATAGATATTGGGATTAGTGCGGGCTTAAACATTAGAATCTTCATTTCTATATATTAATTACTGTTATGTTTGTTTTTGCTTAAGTTGGCATTCAGGCCTACTAGCCGCAGTACATAAAATGGAGTTCGGAAGTGGCCACCGTCATGTGAGCGCGATGTCTACTGCGCAGACCCGGATGGCTCTGAAGATCTCCAAGCGACCTCCGGTGAGAAACAAAGTGTTCCTTGTCAAGGATAGGAACTTGGATGACTGCCAAGACCAAGACTAGTGTGAATGACTGAGGGGACAATGAACGACCTGTACAAGAAGGCTTACATGTTGTTACTTCGGAACTTTCGCCTGTGAAACTACGAAAATAGAATACAATTAAGAAGATGTCATGCCCGGTCTCATGGGAAACAGGCAAACATGGGAATATTGACAAGACTTACAATTTTTAAAGGGTTTAGCCAATCAGAACACTTTCTACCGCTAAATTGTTGAACATTGTCCTAAAAGTAAGGAGAAAAAGAGTATAAAAGGGGGGGGGATTTAGAAGAGGGTAGGGGTATTATCATTATCGCTGTTGGTGTGGAGAGTCGATTTGCTGGATTGTTGGTGCGATTACCTGGTCCCTTGGCTAAATCGTGGGGACTGCGTCGTGCTAAAGGAGATTTTCTGGACTTACCTGGGTTTTCTTTGATTATAAAAGGACGATTCCATCTGAAGGGATTTTGATTATTGCTGTGGGTTGACGGGTTTGTCTGGAAGTGGTCGCAATATCCAAATTTAGGTAAATATACATGTCATGTCAATTTATGTTGAATTCAAAGATAGAGAAATTGTTGAACTTTAATCCTGAATATGCCAACACAGAGTGACCCGTCGGCTTGTTCCTCCACACCCCCTCCTGCCGCCCCGCGTTTCCCGCCGCTGCCACCTCTGCGGCCCCGCCCCCCCTGTGTCCCGATTCATCCCGCTCCCCCCTCCCAACTACTCCTCCCTCCCTCGTCCCCCCTCATAATACAGGCCGCTGCGCGGCCACGCAGCAGGTGCTACGCTGGTGCGCCGGAGGCGTGCCACAGGCGAGCCGGTCTGCGCCCATCCACGCCTGGCCCGCGCACAGCGCCAGAACCCCTGGACCCCACGAACACCACTACGCCAGACACCGCTACGCCACTGCCGCCGCCCTCCACGCACTCAGTACCGGCCGAAACCACAGCTGCTTCCAGGCCACCTCGAAGCGCACCCACGGACCTTTCTCCTGCCGCAGCTGCAGCTTCACCTGCGACAGAGCCAGCAAACCTCCAAAGACCAGACCCAACCACCTCCGCTGCATACTCCTCAACACCCGCTCCGCACGCAGACACGCCGTCAAGCTCTGGGACCTGCTCGACACCACCGCCCCTGACGTGGCCTTCCTGACTGAGACCTGGTGGAACGACTCCTCGGCGCCCGACATCGCAATAGCCATCCCTGACGGCTACAAGACCACCCGCAGAGACCGCACCAACGGAATCGGAGGAGGAATAGCCATCGTCCACAAGTCCACCCTCAAGGTCTCCACCCACGCAGAGGACACCCTCAAGACCGCCGAACACCTGCACTTCCAAATCCACACCAACCCCAACACCACCCTCAGAGGAACGCTCATCTACAGACCCCCGGGACCCAGGGCGCCGCTCAGCGACTCCATCGCCGACCTCGCAGCACCCACGCACTCGCCTCCACGGACTACATCCTCCTCGGGGACCTGAACTTCCACCTCGAGAACAACAACGATGTCAACTCTACCACCCTGATCGACAACCTGCCAAACCTCGGCCTCAGACAGCTCGTCACCACACCCACCCACGCTGCCGGCCACACGCTGGACCCCATCTTCTCCACAGGCACCCACGTCGCCTTCGACCACACCACTAAACTCCACTGGACCGACCACCGCTGCATCCACTTCACCTTCAAGAAGCCAACCATGCACCACCGCACCCAACAACTCCCACGTCGCTGCTGGAGCAAAGTCACCAAAGACCAACTGACCTCCACCCTCGCCCAGAACCCCCCTGCGGCCTCCACCAACCCAGACACAGCAGCCCGCAACCTCAGACAGTGGATTGAAGACTGTGCCAACACCCTCGCACCACTCAGGAAACCCCCCCCATCAACCACGCCAGCAAGAAAGCCACCTGGTTCACCGACGAGCTACAGACCTCCAAACGCACCTGCCGGAAACTGGAGAAGAAATGGCTCCACGATCGCACACCTGACAGCCACGCAGCCCACAAGGACGCCACTCGTAGACACCACCACCTCATCAGAACGGCCAAAAGATCCTCCTTCAAAAACAGACTGGACAACAACGCACACGACAGCAAAGAGCTCTTCAGCATCGTGAAGGAACTCTCCAACCCCAATGCCAACGACGTCCCACCTTCACAAGAACTGTGCAACGCTCTGGCAACCTTCTTCCACCAGAAGATAGCAGACATCCACAACAGCTTCAACATCCCAATCATCCCGACCGCGCCAGACTCCTCCCCCGCGAACACCACCTGGACCAACCACCTGACCTCCTGGACCAACGTCAACGACGAAGAAACACGCATGGTCAGGAACTCCATCCACTCTGGATCACCGTCAGACCCTTGCCCTCACCACGTGTTCAACAAAGCAGACGCAACCATCGCACCCCAACTACGGAAGGTCATCAACGCCTCCTTCGAGACAGCCACATTCCCGGACAGCTAGAAGCACGCCGAAATCAACGCCCTCCTCAAGAAGCCCAAGGCGGACCCCAAGGACCTCAAGAACTTCCGACCCATCTCCCTCCTCCCGTTCCCGACAAAGGTCATCGAGAAAATCGTCAACGCGCAACTAACCCGCCACCTCGAAGACAACAACATCCTGGACCCGTCCCAGTCCGGGTTCAGACGAAACCACAGCACGGAAACAGCCCTCATCGCCGCCACAGATGACATCAGGCGACAACTCGACAACGGCGAAACTTCAGCCCTCATCCTCCTGGACCTTTCGGCCGCCTTCGACACGGTCTGCCATCGCACCCTAAAAACACGCCTTCAAGAAGCCGGGATCCATGAGAAAGCCCTCAGCTGGACCACATCCTTCCTCTCCGGCAAAACCCAGAGAGTCTCACTCCCACCCTTCCCATCAGAAGTCACCGACATCATCTGCGGCGTACCCCAGGGATCATCACTCAGCCCGACGCTGTTCAACATCTACATGGCCCCCCTCGCACAAGTAGCCCGTCAGCACAACCTCAACATCATCTCCTACGCCGACGACACCCAGCTCATCCTCTCCCTCACCAAGGACCCGCACACCGCCAAAACGAACCTCCACGAGGGAATGAAGGCCGTCGCCGAATGAATGCAGAGCAGCCGTCTGAAACTGAACTCGGACAGGACGGAGGTCCTCATCCTCGGATCCACCCCCTCGGCCTGGGACAACTCGTGGTGGCCTACAACGCTGGGAATGGCACCCACACCTTCCGACCACGCACGCAACCTCGGATTCGTCCTCGACTCCTCCCTCTCCATGTCGAAGCAGATGAACGCCGTCTCCTCTTCCTGCTACAACACCCTCCGCATGCTCCGCAGGATCTACAAGTGGATCCCGTCCGAAACAAGGAGAACTGTTACACAGGCCCTCGTCAGCAGCAGGCTGGACTACGGCAATGCACTCTACGCAGGAATCCCAGCCAAACACCTGCATCGACTACAACGCATCCAAAACGCCTCTGCATGTCTGATCCTCGACGTACCCCGACGCAGCCACATCACCCCCCCACCTGAAAGACCTGCACTGGCTCCCCGTCGACAAGACGATCACCTTCACACTCCTCACTCACGCACACAAAGCACTCCACAACTCTGGACCAGCCTACCTGAACGACAGACAACTTCTACACCCCCACTCGCCAGCTCCGCTCAGCAAACCTCGCCCTCACGGCCGTCCCCCGCATCCAACGAAAGACCACCGGCGGCAGATCATTCTCCTACCTCGCCGCCAAGACCTGGAACACCCTCCCCACCCACCTACAGCAAACCCAGGACCTGCTCACCTTCAGAAGACATCTCAAGACCTGGCTCTTCGAGCAGTAGCTGTTCCCCCCTCCCTTCAGCGCCTTGAGACCCTCACGGGTAAGTAGTGCGCTTTACAATTTCCTTGATTGATTGATTAATTAGATAAACTAAACTTTGATTAATAAGAAACAAGTTTGTGATTCTTTAATATGGTATTGAAAAGCTAATTGAAAGGTTCCGCAGCTTTAAATTCGTTTTAGTTGGCTCTAAATCACCATCAACCAGTCCAACTAATTGGTCCATCGACCAAGTGGTGGAGTGCCTTGATGTTAAAGTTAGGATTCTACAGGTGCAGATGTATATAATGTAAAGGAATTACTCACGATAGGTAACAAGGCACCCCCCCCACATGTCCAGCGCTTCTTTTCCTCCTGTGTGCAGATTCGAGTGAGACGTAGGAGTGTTGGTGTTATGGGCCCCACCAATGAATGAATGTATGAATGAGTAATGTGGTGACGAGTCTGTGGCATAGGGAGGATATGTAAATTTGCCCTTTTCCGCTGGAGCACATTAATGAGGCATAGAATACATATAATAGGAATTTCTGATGTTTTTAAAACCGGAGCATATCTTCGAAGCTAACACAGTACGATGCCTACCAACTTGAGGCGGGTTATTTACACACTTTTTCGCACTAGCTATAAGCTTGAGCAGATGTAGCAAAGATTAAAGTTTTACCTAGCTGGCACCAATCCTAGGATTACATATTTGTGATATGGGTACTCCCTCCTCTAAAAATGTTTTACAAAAATCTCGCACTGGGGTCCGCTGTGCAAATCAATGATGAAGTTGGGGCACTGTTGTAAAGCATTTTACTAGAAATTCTGAGTCTAATAAATGTGGTATAAGCCGGTGTAAAGCATGTTTAAGGAAAGGGAACGACAAGTGTGTTAATTCAACCCCGACTAGTTAGCTTACCTCTTATCAAGTTACCTAGATCTCACTCACCATGGCCAGTTTGAGTACCTAGATGTAGCAAAGACAACTTTCTCCGTTGTATTATCTCAAGAGCCTTTGTGCCTCCCAGAAATGTTGAATACCTAGCAGTCTGCTTATGGGAGCAATCCACCTTCTTCTCAGAGTCAGATAGCCGGGTAGAAAAGTAAGAAATGCTCTTCTGTCTCCAGTACAGAAGGGACAATAGGCCAACAAGATGGTATCCTTAACCCATCTAGCTGTGAATATTTTAAGAAGTAGGTTACCAGTTCTAAATCTTTGGACGGATTGTTTACATGACTGGGCCTGATTCTGTCCACATATGGCTCAAAACTGGGCATTCATTTTTGAAGAAGAATTTTGCAGTAAGGTCCTCATCTCTTTGATCGTTCCATAACTTGTATAACATGTAGTCCCAGTAGATGTTATTCCCCCTAGTGGATGTGGCTTTTCCCATGGTCGCTGGAGTCTGCCATAGTTCCTTTTAATAAATGCACAGAGGTGTTTGATCGCACAGAGTCCGGGAGTGGCTACACTTTTGTCTAGCTCAATAAGTCCGATCAGAGCCTGACGATAAGGAGCCAGTTCCACTGTTGTCCATAACCGTACCCAGTATTTTAATGAATTTGCATTCTACTGTGACGAAGGAAGTAATGCCAGCGCTGCTCCATAGCTCTTCTACGCAAGTTACCCCGGGGACCGACTTTTGCCAAAAAGACTTCTAAAACTGGCGAAACTGTTCTATTGGAAGTGTCTTTTAATTTTCTTACAACAGCAGCCTCCCAGTGTTGCAGTATAGCCCTACATTTCTCTATCTGCAGAGCCCATGATAGATTGTCAGTGAGTCGGATGCCCAAGTAGTCAAAGCTATTTACTTGTTCAATGCGTATGCCTTCCACCATCATCTTGCCCCTAAAACAAAGATGGGGTTTAATTACCATGAATTTGGATTTCCTGGCATTTGGCTCGAAGCCCCTGGATGCACAGAAGGCAGCGAATTGGAACCTCTACTTATAACCCCTGACCTGGCACCGAAGCTCTTTTCAGAACGGTAGCATGCAACGTTATTGGGGAAATGTGATAGTATTTGGTGTTTAGTTTTTTCAGTGAGTATTAATAAAAGGGAGACACAGTGTTAGTGTTTGGAATCTGTGTACATAATTACAGTAGTATGGCTAGAATTTACTGTTTAGTTATCTTATTCAACGATAATGTTAAAGAGAAAACAATAGGTGTTTGGTGTATATTTACGTTGATAGAATTAAAACAGGAGTATTTAAGTTTTTTTCCCCTTAATGTTGGTAATTATGAGTGGTTAGTAAATTGGGGATAGTATTAGTATTGGTTTATACTTAGTACTGGTGACTAGCTAGAGAGCATTTTTATAAGAAGAAATGTGCGTGGTTATTTGGTTTGCTTCACATGGGTTTCAGTCGTGTCCAACAATTAACAACGGTTTGGGATGGTTGATCTTGTAGGTCAAATATGTCAGTCCGCAGGTTATCATTAAAATATGCTATTGTTTTTCAGTTGAGTCAAATGGGGATCAGTCTGGGTGCTCCCCTATCCTGGCATGTACCGTTGTGGATTGGTGATGGGATGATACTAACAGAATACACCGGTGTTTGAATGATACGTTTTCAGAAGTTTTAATCTGCATGTACTGCAGGCTGTCAGCACTGTGTGAGAGACATTTCGCTGATGTTTATGCAGTTGCTAGAAGGCGAGATTCTGATAAAAATGTAGGTATTTCC
Source organism: Triturus cristatus (assembly GCF_964204655.1). Classification (NCBI taxonomy): domain Eukaryota; kingdom Metazoa; phylum Chordata; class Amphibia; order Caudata; family Salamandridae; genus Triturus; species Triturus cristatus. Next base: position 424,598,400 of record NC_140591.1, read on the forward strand.
TTCCATTCGTAAGTGGTCTAGTTGTTTTTTGTCAACAAGTATGACTGGATGTTGGGCATGCTGAAGTGCTAGGATGCAATTTTGTGTATGTGATAGTGAGTGAATGTGATGGAGTGTATTATCTTGGTGGACGTGTGTGTTGCGAAGTGTACGAGTTTGTCTTTTTGTCTCTGTATCACTATTGCATTAATTTGACGTTTGTCCTGAGTGGAAGGAAAGAGAATATATGGACCTGCAATGTCTGGTTTGTCCTGTATGGAGGGAAAGGGGATGATGTAGTGATGTGACACGTCTGTGTTCAAAGGGGCTGAGAGGGCACACTGTAGAATGTTGAGTACAGATACTATGAGAAGACGCGTAGACTGTTATCTGTATGTAGGCTTGGAGTTGTTTACCATTGGATGGAGTCAGAATAGGAGCCATCAGGATGTAGCTATAACCTAAGGGACTAACATGAAATAGAGAACATAACTCCAATCTGAGTAGCTCTAGACTCTTGTATAATGACCCCACCCTCCACCGACAACATATTAACCAACTTCCTATATTGTAGGTGACCTTTGATATCACTGGGCGTGAGCTTCATGTCTTCTGTGCTTGGACTGAGAAGAAAATGCCACCAATGTCTTTTGTATGTTGGCCTGGAGTGCAGCATTGTTTTCTGTACTTTTTGATTTTCGTTTGTATGAATGCTGGATTTTTTCTGTTTATGCCTTTGTGAATAATACATTGGACTTTAAAGGTCAATGTCTTAAGCAAACAGCAATGTATGGTTGTTTAACATAAAACAGATAAATGCTTCAGGGCCTGATCACTGTTGATAAAGAAATATAAAATTAAAGACATTAGTGAAGAAGCAGAATATTAGATGGGTTCACTCCAAAGCAGGGATGACACACTATAACGTGCTCATTATTGCATGGGCTACTGATGACCAACACCTTGAAACACATACAGCATGTCTGAAAATATTTAATAAACAAAATCTTGTAGTCAGTGAAAAAGGGTCCCCTAAAAGAGAGACGACTGAAGAAACCTAGTTCTTCCAGGTTCATCCCTCCCCCACCTTTCGCCCCCATGTGGACTACTACTAGGCACTGGTGTAATGACTAAAATGTCCTGATCACTGCTAATCCGGACTCAGCGCATGTGCTCTCAACCTGAAAAGGTACATGTCGAATTGGCTTATCCTCAATTGACATCATTTGGTTTACTTGTAAGTCCTTAGTATATGGGACTGTAAATTAAAGTGTTGCTTGTGCACTGCAGGACTAGTTGTGACACAATGAGTTTGACAAGGCATAAGGATTACTTGAATGCCTCCTGCTGCTGGCTGGCAGAGCAGTTTTCCATTGCTAACTTGACTTTTCAAGCCATGGCAAAGCCCAAGCCTTCCTGTTTAGGTCGAGCATCAGCGATGACCTGTACTATCCCTCTGTGTGGCTTTGGCAAACCCACCCATTGCTATTGGCTGTTAGCTGGTTTCCTAGTGGGGAACTTCTGTTAAAGTCCCTCCTTTGTGTGTTTAGCTCTCTTTCCGGCGATTTCACTCAGAGAGCATTTTGGTCAGCCATCACATAGTGCAGCGTGTGATGGCCTCTCTCCCCCCCCTCCCATCTGTTTTGTAGTTTTATATGGCGCGAACCGGAACCGAAGGTCACTATTTAAGGACACATTTATTATTTAATAGGCACGGGGAGATTAAGCAATTTGCCCAGAATCACAGTATAATCACTTTGGTGCTTGGTCCGGCCGTAGCTCTGCATTGCAGTGCTGCTCGCACCCTAGGCTGGCCTTTTCTTAGGAACAGGCTCATGAAAGGCCGCACTGGGCTCTTTCAGAGGAAAAGCGTTGCCTTGAATATTAATGCCCGGGTTGATAGTGAGTGTGTGAGGGATCTGTGATAGGACAGCCGCTTCCGGCTTTCTCCCGCCATTGGACACCCCACACTATCCTGTGTGGCTGTAAATGAAATTCCTCTTTATTAAAGAAACTATCTGCATGGCATTCTAATTATTTTATTAAAGTCACACTATTTCCAAAAGCATTAGCGAAATACCGTTTTTTTTTGCACTGAACTTGGAAATATGACGCAAACTTTTTTCTTGAGTGCCTAATTGGTATAGGTTCCTCGTTCTAAACTATTTTATGATACGTTCTGTTCCAGGATTATCGTCAATGAGACCACTTAAGATCAGAAAAAAGCACTGAACACAAGCTATTATAAATTATTTTTTTAATAATAAATTCAATTAATGTCGGACTGTCTAAGAATTGATCAGTTCTGTAATTTTTATTAAAAACAAAACCAAAAACAAGTGAATTGGGTTATTTACTAATTTCCGATTACAAAACCCATTGTTCAAATATTGTCTTCCTTTATATAATTTTTGTTTTGATCAAAAAGGATGCGGAGCTGGTTACACTTTAAGAAAACGAATCTTTCACATTTTCTATAAAACTATACACTTCTGTAGTTTAACAAAAAGGAGATTTCATTATTAAGAAATGACGCCGAATATAAACTTGAGAATTCTTATGTTGACTCTGCTTCTGCTTCAAATTAATCCGGACTGACCTACTGAGATCTCTCTGGCTTAGACCTGGGATACGAGCCTAACTTCTGTGACTCGACAGCTTAAATGCAGATTACACGTTATTATGTGTAAATATTGTTTTAATAGTAAATACACATCATGCTGTACGAATCGCATCTTAAATCCTCAACTATTTCTCCCCAACACCCTGGCTTAAAGCATTCCACAAAGAATTGTCAAGTACCCATTTCAATCGAATAGGAACCGCTCTAGTCTTTCAAAACGTATACACACTGTAAATGGCTAGTAGGTTTGAATGGAAAAGGAGGGCAAAGTTAAAAATAAAAAAAAGGAAGGGGAGAAGTGGGGGAGGGGGAATGCAGGAAGATGGGGAAGAGACCTAGTCAATCATTTCCAACACGCCACAAAAAAAAAAAAAGAAGCTCCTCAAGTCACATTGTCCCACAAAATCAGGGGGTGCAAAATGTGAACACCAAGTTTAGAACCGGTCAGGAAGGCGTCCGTATACTGTTCTCCAAATTAGTATACCGACTTGAGTACACGGAGGAAGGATTCCACTGCTTCCGCATTTTATGGTGTATGTCTACTGTTGTGCCGTAATCGCAGGATGCTGAGCTTCACACCATTCCTTTATCCCATATATTTAAGTTCCTTCCCTACGGCCTGGAGTTGCTAACGCCTATGCTGCATTTGCTCGAATAGGCAAGGGAACATGGGCACCCTCTACCTGGAATGAGTCTATTACTCTTAGCTCAGAGTCTTTAATACCTGGACTTCGGAGCACCACTATTATCGTACCACCTCTGAGGGGGCGAGTCTCTGATGTCACTTAAGGTGTTAAAGGAGCTCAAAAGGATCTGGTCCCAAAATTTCCTTCTGGAAGACCCAACCTGTTGCAGAAAAATTAATGCATTACTTCAAGGACAGATTTTCCAGCTTCGCTCACCATACATTTTTTTTTCAATATTGTCAGTTTACTGCTCATCATAATAATTGCATTCACCGCCTTATCTTTAAAGACTGTGTTGCATTGACAGATATTCTATCCCTATAGATTTGCCGGCCAATCTAGGCAATCTGAGATTGTGATGATTTTTTTTTTTTGCAACTGCTGGCTTCTGAGTAATCCACGGTTCCATTTTTTCCAAACAAGCCTCATTCGCAGAGGTTGACAGTTGTCTTCCAGCCTTTTAAGCTGGCATCCACGGCTCCCGTCCTTTTCTCTTGGCCGTGGCCAGTTCAACAATCCCAAGCTCCTCATTGGCCAACTCTGCCCCAGCAGATTGTTGCTGGAGTTGAAAAAGTCTAGGTTAAGCTTCTTCTGTGCCTTTCGATCTTTCATGATAACAACGCTCCATCTATTGCACACAGAGGGCAGCAGGTCCTTCCTAAGCGCCCAATTAAAAATGCAGCCTCTCTTCAGTTGAACCGGTCTCTGTCTCGTCATTCTACTTGCCACATGATTGAAGACTACTGGCTCCTTTTGACCTGGCTCTCTATCTTCGCTGGGATGCTCTCAACACTTCTTAAGTGTGGACTAGCCTAGCGCCCCTAGGGCACTGATCAGACCGGCTGCCCACTTGGCATCTTGCCTCAGTCATCACTAATGCAGAAGAATCCTCTCATCACATTTACCGCTGCTATGTCTCTACCTGCCGGCAGGCCCGCTTCCTCGCCTGCTCCTTTCCAGTCCACCACCTCTGCATGGCTAAAGTATCACTGTGGCCTGTGACCGAAAGCCAGGCCCAATGTTGAACATCTAAACGGAGGGCTGTTATTAAGGTCACTGCCCATCTCTGCAAACCCGATTACCCTTTTTAGGTCGAGCCTTAGCAGCGCATGCGCTGCTCTGTGAAGCATGCTGTATTCAGGTATGGAATACAAGCTACGCCCATTTCCCACCAATCTTTTCAATTGGCTCCTGTTACTGTCCTCTCGAAATCGTTTCTCTTGACAGATAAATAGGCTTAGTAGTTCCTCCTTGGTACCGCCTAGTCTACATTCGTAACCTCCCATGAGGACTGGACCTTTTACTTGTGGTGTTACACAGTCTGCTTTATCGAAGCTGTGAGCACTATTTTCTTTAATGATCTAACACTATTCCACCCACAACATGCTTCCCTACAAGGCAGCACACCGCTGCTTTTAGATTTTTTGTAGTAGTGTATTTATTTAATTTACAGCGTGGTCCGCCTAAACTATAGCGGCTGTGTTTATTTAATTTACAGCACGGTCCGCTTTAACTATAGCGACCACTATTATTTATTTAATTTACTGCGCGGTCTGCTTTCAGTTTAGCGGTCGTGCTACAGAACCTTTCTTTATTTCTTTTTGGGTGAAAGCGCCCCATACCGCGCTTTCACTTTAAGAATTCTGAAAAGACGTCTGAACAAGTAAGGATTGTGGTTTGTGCGGATAAAAATATACCAGTACACGGTTTGTACTTGGTGAATTTTATATTATCTGACTCTTTTGATTCATCAAGTCAGTACAAAGGAGACAGCCAACACGTGTTTCGCCCCATAAACATGGCCATCCAGTCGACTGTACAGACTGAACAGATTGACCGAAATTGGGAATCTAGCCCGCAAAATTTGAGATTGACTACAAGATTGAAATTCAGGACAGCCCAGTCCTGCACTAATACCCTTTTCACGCCCTGAGGAAGCCCCAGGCTGGATGGCCATGTTTATGGGGCGAAACATGTGTTGGCTGTCTCTCTTGTACTGACTCGATGAATCAAAAGAGTCAAATATAAAATTCACCAAGTGCAAACCGTGTACTGGTATATTTTTATCCGCACAAACAATCCTTACTTGTCCAGACGTCTTTTCAGAATTCTCTTGCTCCTAGGGGGATAGGGGTCTCCCCCTTTGTCATGGACAAGTGCACCCAGTATATTGTGCTCAACTAAAACGGCGAGTAAGGCATTGGGACCATTTACCCCTACATATACAACAAGCATTTACAATGCAATGGTCTCGGCATTGTTAAAGTTAGAGCTATTGGCATTGCTCATGACATTATTTTGTTTACCATCCACAAGAGGAGAAAAACATCTGGAACATGTCAGACACTCCCCTTAGATTTCAGACAGATCAGAGAGCACCTGGAAGCTGGAACACATCCCCCCTTAGTACCCCGGCCCATCTGAAAGCACCTAGAAACTGGAAGAACCTGCACTTTAAACTTGGGAAGATCAGAAAGCACCTAGAAACAAATATACTTCTCTGCAAAACTGAGGCAGATAAGAAACCACCTAGAAACTGGAACACAGTTCCATTAGAAATCAGACAGACCAGAAAGCACTGTGAAATTAGAATGCACTCCACTTAGAAGGCGGGTAGGTACAAAAACTTGTAGAAACTGGACACTCTCCCCATAGTACTCAGAAGGATCAGAAAACACCTAGAAACTGTAACAAATTCCACTTCAAACTCGAGCACATCAGAAATCACCTAGGAACTGGAATACACACTCCCTATAATTCACACAGACGATAAAGCATGCCCCCTTCAGATGTATTGTTCTCTCTTCTATGCTACAGTCGACTTCATCCAGCATCTGTTGAGTGTCTTTGTATTTAGTGTATTTAGCAGGACTGAAAGGAGAGTTCTATTTTTCATAGAGGCCCATAAATCGAATTCCTGAGCTGCTGCAGAGCTCCAAATGTTCGGATATTTTTTTCCAGTTTGGGATTCTGGGGAATTAAATTAATGCTTTGCAAGCATTTTATTTGACATTATGAAACTTTTTATATAAGGCCTAAGACAGCTATTATGTTCTTTTAAGGGTGGGAAAAAAAAAACCCTTAACTCTGCAATTGTACTACCCGGCACTGCCTTTGATGTAATTTCCAAGAAAATCGTTTTTCAGTTTTATAAAGTGCAAACTTAAAGCGCTTTTCATGAGCACTGGTTACATTATACAAAGGCATATTCACTTTTTAAATCACAGGATGTTGATTGAGCCAACATGAGGCTTGAACCTGCTTTCTCAGCTCGCAGGTCAGCTTCTCTAGCCTTACGCCACAACCTTGCCCGCAAGTAGCATTTTCAATATTATATACAACGAAGTGACAGTTGTTGCTGATTTATCTTATGCAACTTACAACCATCGACAAAGCCAATAGCCCTGGCTTGCCAATAGCCCTGGCTTGTTGTAGGTGTAATGATACTTGTTGTGTTATACATATGGATGAATGGACAGAAGCACCAAAATACCAATTGGACGGCACACTATACTAAGCGCAGTTGTTTAGCTTTTGTGTTTTAAGCCACGCCCTCCAACTACAGCACTCTATCAGAGACCCCTCAGTTTTTTAATCCCACTTAAAGCAGGCATGCCAACCCTCCCGATTCAGGCGGGAGACTACCAATTTCAAGGCTAGTCACCCGCCTCCCGATTCCTGCAAGCAAAAACCTGATTCCTTGAGGGTTTCACTTTCAGCTGACAGGGCTTAGTATTATGTAACGTGCTAATTCTTCCAGCAATACTTAGAGTGTCGATGCAGGGTCTCTAGAAGGGGTGAAAAACCAACAAAGCCTCATTAACAAGTGAATGGTCTTTAAAAGACTTATGAAGTACTAGGGGGCAGCCCCACATATGGGGGGGGTGAAGGGGGGGCGAGGGGTATGCACTGCCAGCAACCTGCCAGGCTAGTGCACAACACTTGCATCACCCTCTCTCTGCCTGCCATTGTGCTCCATGCTTCTGAAAGGTAAGAAAAAAACGTGCATTTGCGTTTCAAATGTCCAATCCTGCAGCAGCACACTTCCAAGGCCCATACATGACAGTAACCCGATTCAAGCCCTATTCTCCCGATGTTTTTTTTTTTTTAAATCTCCCACTTTGCTCTTCTGAAATGTTGGCATGTATGCTTAAAGCCCCGAGCACAGGTATAGATTTCTCTGTGCTGCTTTTGATGTAGGGCTTATCTAATCAGTTCACGAGCCAGCCGGGTACACAGCACCCTTTGGGACAGCCAGAGAAGCCAGTGATCCTGGACCATCGCCGCTTGCACCTAGTCTGCCGTTGCAGTACCTGGGCAGAGCTGCTCTTTAACGCTTTTAACAGAGATGTACTGAGTATCTGCACTAATGTATTTCCTAATTTAGCGTACCTACACCACTCCGCAATTGCGCAATACATTTAATCGAATAGCAGCAGGAATTGTAAGTGGCAAACAGGTACCCTACTACTAGGGTAACTCTAGGTCACTGATTTCACTCCATTGGAAACCGTTATACATTTTGCAGGGCGCTCTGCTATGCCAGAAAAAATATTTAAGCACACTGTTCTCATCTCCTGTACACACTGTACTGCAAACACGGCACATTAGCTGTAATAAATTCTCCAGAGGACCTCCGTAACGCTGTTTACTGTGCTCGAAGCAAGTGAAAGGATCACAAGGAACAAAACGTAGGTATACACAAAAATAATTAGAATACTGTCCTTTTCAAAGAAAGGGAAGGCGAGTGACATGACTAAACTAGTCACCCGTTTCTGCATCCACGGGAAGGGTGCAAAATAATATGCGCCTTCCGTTTTAAGTACAGTTCCTGCGGTGATGGGGGGAGGAGGGGACACAGAAACCAACGGAGTTTGGGGCTGAGGAAGCTACCATTCCTGCCCGTCAAAATTTTAATTGCTCAAAATAAAAACAAGAGCCTATGATTCCTGGAAACCAGATACATTCTTCCTACCTGGCTTAGAGTTAGCTGAGTCGGAGGAGGCCAAGAGCTCGAACGGCTGGACTGCAATTTAATCCGGTGCCCGTGACGTGCGCGATCACGTACACTCAAGAAGCATTCTTGAGAAGCAGTTAGCAGGGTTTTCTCATCCAATCCAAAACTAGAGTACAGTCTCCGAGCCACTTCAACCAATGAATAACGCGACCAAAAACATTTAACCAATCCTGCCAGAAACAATCTCCAACCAATCCATGATTTCTACAGGTTCCAGCCACTAATAGAATATGTTTACTCGTACGTGATTGGTTGTAATCCTGGTGGGTGGCACAAGAAGATTCGGGTTCGCCGTATGATTATGGTAACACCTTTGTATACATAGAATGTAGCTTTCAAATGAACAGCAGTGGCGGTTTTAATTTTGCCTCCAACATTGTAAGAGCCTAGTTAGGTATCCCACTATGCAAAGGTCTAGGGTGACCGGAGTAATATTAAACAAGGCAGAGCAAAAGGCAAGCGCGGTCCAGCACACCACTGCCTTTCTCCGAGGCGAAGCAGAAATGCCTCGGAGAAAGGCAGCGGTGGTTTCCGATTCGGGGGCGAGTTTTTCTTTTCTCTCCTCTTGCCATTGGCTGGAGGAGATAATCAGAAAAGTTGAAACAAACACGCCCCCAAATCCGAAAAGGACGGGCCTGTTCGGAGTGACGGACCTCTTCTCCAATGGCTGGCCAGCATTCAACAGGCCAGCCAATGGAGAATAGGGGAGAAGAGGGGCGGGTTCAAGCCCCTCTTCTCCAAGTCATTAAATCTCCGACTTCCGGTTCTGCCTTCGGCAGACCGGACGGTCCTCGACCTAAAAAGCTTTCACTTTAAGGTTCGCCGCGCCCCTTTCTTTAGACGCTGCTCACTGTAACCTGAATATGGTGAGCAGTGTCTAAAGAAAGGGGGGGGGCGCGGCCACCATTAAAGTGGTCTCGGATTTGCGAGAGTTTGAGCTGGTGGCATTAAAAATAACAATGCCTTTTATGTGTGTGCTGCTTTTAAAAACACAAATAAAAGGTATTGTCATTTACAATGGTAATCGCTTAAACTCTTGCAAATGCAAGACCTATTGCATTGGCAATGCTTGTTTAAATATTTGTAAGTCACCCCTAAGGCAGGCTTACTGAGCCCTAAAAGCAGGGTACATTATATTATTAGGGTAGACCTTTAGTTTCTTGTTTTTAAGGCCCTAACAGTAAAAACCAACACTGTCATTTTGACTGTTGAAAGGCAAGTAGCCCCATTGGAGAGTTCAGTTACAAGCCCTGATTACTTGTGAATGTACTACTAGAGTTGCTACTTCAAGGTATCAAAAGAATCAGTGTATTAAATCTGATTAAATTGATAAATCCAATTTAACATCACTTGAGGGCTAAGCGCAACTTTAGTAAGTTGCCACTATTCTGCCAAAGGTTTTCAAGATCCCGTTTAAGGCTGCACATCCTCCAGACAGCCTTCTAGCCTCCGGGGGAACAGTGTTAACGACTCTCAGGCAAGTTTACAAAGAGCCTGCGAGGGCAGGAAGTATTATATCCACATGGCAGGAAAAGCCACACAAGGTGTGAGCCCAAAAGGCGAGCTTCAAAGGGGAAGCCACTTTAGAAGTGAAAATGGTGAGCACACACCAAGAAGAGCCACTCCTTTGTTTAGGTAGACAGAAGAGTGTTGGGTACAGTGAGGGAAAACCTTGGTCAAATTAGTTTTTCTGTGGGCACCTAGCTCTAAATACCAAGACCTCTATGGTGGGCTACCAAGCGCCACACACCCAGAGAAGGGTTTAGCCAACTTTGAAGTGAGCAGAATAGAGCACTCTGGGATAGTTGAATGCTACACTTTACAGGATGTTGTCATCACAAAGGGGGGCTCCAAGTAGCTCATTCGATAGTGACCGCGACATCCCCTGAGGGCACTGTCTGAGCATAAAGTAGATATACATTGACCTTTTCAACTGTACTGGAGAAGAGGCTTAGCATCAGGATGCCTATCCCTACTTAACTGCCTGCAAAACTATTTTTGCCCTGTTGACCTTGGACTTGGCAAAGAAAGGCTGCACTGAAGTTGGACTGCACCTGCTGCTCCTTGGGCTAGCAAAGAAAGGACTGTGCCTGTGGTGTCCAGCTCATGGATATGTCGTTCCCGAGCCCAAACAGAAGCAGAGACCTCCAGAGTAATTTGGCTGACTTCCAGAACCAGGGCCACAAAAGCTGGAGAAGCCTGCCTGTGCGTGTTGGTAACCCTGATCAGCGCTCACCGCAGCAGTGCAGACAAGGAGACAGAGTCCTGACATTCAAATGTTGCGCCCGAGTCTGCAGGGCCCGGGAGAGTCGTTGGAATGCACTTTGGTCACCCAGATGGAGCGTTATTAGCAGATATGGGGAACCACTGGTTTTACTGTGACTGGAGACTAGTAGCTCAGTGGCAACTGGACTTTTGCTGGATCAAAGAGGACTTCGAGAGACGTTGAATCTGGTAATCAAAGTCGCCCACAACTACCATGGTCTGAATAGTAGCCCCTTCCCCCCCAATCGACCGCATGGCATCCTCCGCATCCTATATCCCTTGCATCAGGACCACATGCCATTGCCTTCCATAGAAGCCAATGGTACATTGCTATTATCGCTGGAGACTACTTCCTCTTTGAGGTAACTGTTCTGTGGGACTTTGTTAGCTCCACTGACCTGCACCCTGCCGGAGTTTGTCAACCAAAGTAACAGGAAGTGACCGCATTAAACTTTGACAAAAGTTTTCGTGAAAAAAATTCCTACGTGACATATTTGTTGAATTTGCCAGCACTTGTTCACAGTTGAGTGAAAAGTAGTGACTTACTGTTTAAGTATTTATATAAAATCATTAAAAAAAATACAGTCTATTGTAACAAATTGGTGTTGGATTTCTTGAGAGTCGGGTTTCTTTATTTAGTTGTTTTGGCTCAGCTTAAATGCTTTTAAGTTGACTGCTCAAAGCTACAGTAGCCAGGGTTGAACTAAGGTTTGACGAACGTTTTTGACTGAACCCAAGACAGGGTTGTGAGTTTATAACACAGGGATGTCTCATAACCCCACCATATAATAAACCACATTTTCTCACAACGACCCTTTCATTAATAGACCTAATGAGGTGGGCTGTCAGTTTAAGTGTACTAACCTGGAGACTGGCCCTGCGTCTGCTGGTTCTTGTCGCGCCTGTTGTGTTGCTGCCAGTGGTGCTGGTTTTGCTGGTTAAGCAGTTGCTGGTTGTGCCAATTCTGCAGATTCGCCGATGAAGCCTGGTGGCTTTTGTACCAGTCTTCACCTGAGGCATTGGAGAAACCGCACTCTCCTAACCCCCAAAGGGATGCTTGGGGTAGAAAGGTAGGAGGACGCAGCACCGAAGGGGGGTCAGGAGGAGGAGGAGGAGGTGGGGGTGGAGGTGGTGGTGGGGGTGGGGAACAGAAGCCGGGAAGCGGGGAGCTGAAACTAGGGGGTGGAGGGAGAAAACCGGGAGGAGGAGAGCTAAAATCGGGGGGTGGATACAGCATGAAGGGTTCCATGGTAACGGTATTGGTATCTACTAAGTCCTGCAAAGTCCTTTCTACAGCTTGTTGAACACATGGACAGGCGCAGGAAACTCGCGTCACTGCAACAAAACATGTGGAGCTGCCAACATAGAGAAGGAACTAACACGACAGCCTTCGAGTTGAGTAAATGAGACCAACTCGAGGAAGAAGTGAATCCTCAACATTTTTAAAGAAAATTATTTAAAATAAACTACACAGTAATCAAATACGTCGTTAGAAACCGAATGAGAAGTGTAATTTCTCTTCTCCGTACTTTAAACTTTTTTTTATCTATAAATGAATTTTACAGCTTTGAGAAATCGCTATTAAGATAGTTTTCAAAATTCTTAAATGCATATATTAAAAGCCGCATGGCTAATAAATATTTAGGTGAGTAACCATGTTTATTCATGAAATGAAAGATACAATTTGAGTGTACAAAAATGGCCCAGAGGTTGTCTATAGTCAACTGACAACCCGGCGTAGTTGTCTGTTATCTATTTCGATACCGTGGCGCGCCGTAGACTTGTATTGGACTTGTATTGGTGCGAGGGCACGAGGGCTTTCCAGTGAATGGGCGTGGCCTGTCGCACATTCTGTTGTTACTGGAGTACGCATGCGTTTGATGTTTATGACATCCGTGATTTCCGCGAATTGACAATGGCTCGAGAGCTTATCGGTCCCGCTTTGCCCCCAGGTTTTAGGACTCGTGACAGGGATCCGGATGAAGCGAACCAGGGTAAGAGGCAAGCTAGTGGTGATGGGTGGTGGGGACCGCGGGCGGTGCTCAGCACCCAACGTTACCTGTTAGTTTTTCCTTTCGTGGGCAGCGCAAACGCTTAGAGCTGTTGTAGCGTAGACTACTTTTTACTACTGAATACATTTCCCCAGAATAACCTCAGCTACAATTTCCTGTTCCTCTTAAGTCCTTATTGAATAAGAAGCGGTGAGAAGTACATGATTGAAAGGGTGTTTATTCGCAAGTAACATATTCCCACGACCACGGCGTCCAGCTGCTGCGGATTCAAGCACGAAAAGGAACGTTGCTTGAAAGTCCACTAACAACAAACGGACATAGAGCGTGGAACACAGTTGAGTGTAACAAGTTTGTTCACGAGGATCACATGCAAGACCCTCCATGGAAGACTGCATGCGTCCATCTTGTGCACAAGAATGATAACCACACCACAACAGTCCTCTGATAGATCTTGTTCTGTGCTGAAAGGGACAAGAATATTAAGGGGATGAACTCATATTTTCGTATGAGGATCTGGAAAAAGATAATAGCATCCAAGGGCGCAACTGTACCAGAACTTCGGGAGGGGGGGATGAGGGGGGCTAAAACTCCCAGACAGGGTTGGCCCTAGTCGAACACAGTGCAACAGTCTTTTTTTGGCGCCCCTCTTCCATTTCCTCCTTCTCCGTGAATTTCCTCACTACCACTCACCAACAGTGCACCTCAACTCTTTATATAGCACTTTTCTAGCAAATATTTCATTTTTTTATATCGCTACTTATAGTTTACTCACAGTTCTGTGATGTGCATAGTAGACTGCAGGGTGAGCTACAGGGTGAACAGCACAAGTGCATTGTGAGAGTGATCACTGTGAGTGCAGGATGAGCAGGTGAATTGTGTGAGTGCATGGTGATCAGTGTGAGTGCCTTGTGTGCTGTGAGTGCAGGTTGAGCATTAAAGTGAAGAGCGAGAATGAGGAGTGCATCCTCAGACGCTTGAAGTAACTCAGCATGTTATTGACGACTGCGTAGGGTTTCAGATACGTTAAACTAATGCTATTATGGCATTAATCAGGCATCAATGGTGGAAGAAATAAATAATGTGTTGATCCTGCAACAAACTTCCAGTCTTATGATTATGGTTATTTTGATGTCCCAGACAATTCCATGTCCAGCTATCAAGAACAGTAATGTCAATGGCCAAGTGTATGAGGGCAGGGTTCCATGATCAATAAATCACATAAATAAAACCTTGGTCAATAACTCTGGGTATGTCTCACTCCTTGTGCAGACATTTATGTTAATATGGAACTACCCAAAGTGTATATGGGACGATATCCAGGATCAATTGGGCATATGTATACCCCTCATCACTGGCTTGAAGTGGATTTAAGTGGGACAGTGTATCATTTTCACAGAGCCATATTACAGGGTATTTATATAACCATTCATTATGAAAGTCTCGTTTTGGAGCTGCTGAGGGAGTTTCATATAAGGGCTAAAGTGCTACATATCAACACCTGTGCTGAACCAATTGTAATAGTACACCAAGCATACCTGATTAAGCGAATGTTCGCAACATCAGCAGAATACTCTCTAAATTCATAAGGGTAAACAGACCAACCATAAGGTGACATGATCAAAAATTCAATAAATCACTGTAGCCATGACTCTTACTGACACAGTTAAAGAATGCTGCATCGATGAGTGTAGAGAAATAGTGGGTCTAGAAACAACAAATTAATGCAGGATTATAAATGCACATGCTATTCTGCATCAGTGTTGTGTCCCCAAGTGGTCTCTATGCCCAGTGTCACAAATAGCCTGGATTCCTCTTTCTCAATTCCTTTTTTCGATCACTTCTTCGTGCGTTCATCTTTACATGCTTTATTTTATTCACTTTGAAGCCTGCCAATGATTGATCTTGGTGTTTTTCAAAATGACAGGCCACGTGGTAACTCCGGTCCCCAATCTTTATGGCTCGCATGTGTTGCAATATCCTGATCCTCAGTCTGTTGATTGTGCTTCCAATGTATAGTTTGTTGCAGTCACACTTCAAAACATATAATACAAAGTCAGTGTCACATATTATTCGGTCCTGAATTGTAACAATGCGACCCTCATATGTCTGATGTGTTTTTTGGTTTAGTCGATATTGGCAGGCTTTTCAGGAAGTGCATTTTATAGAACCATTCATTTTTGTTTGGCAAATTCCTTTCTTTTCCGGCATCATAAAACCTTTGTGTACGAATGTCCCCCAATGATCTTGTGTTTTTTTAGATGTTATTAGGGGACCCATGCCAGTGACTCCCTTGAGATATTCATCCTTTTCCAATATATGCCAACTTTTTGGTAGGATTTTCTTGATGCTGGACTGAGCTGGATCGAATTGGAGAAAGAGCCTTTTACCTTACCATCTTTCCTAGTTAGTTCAGTGTTCTATTGGTATAGAAATTTTTCTCTTGTTTTTTTTTTTAATCAACCCTCTCCTTAGCTTCCTTTAGGGCATTGGATGGGTAACCTTAATGGTGAATCTTCCATTCATTTTGGGTATTTCATTTTCATAGTCCTTCGTTGAGCAAATTCTTTTCACCCTCAAATTTGGCCATATAGAATGCTCCATTTTAAAACAGCAGGGTGGCCACTATTAGCATTGAGAATTAAGTTTGTGGCTGTAGCCTTTTTATGTCGAGCCTAGAGCAGCGCGCATGCGCTGCACTAGGAGAGGGCCTCTTGGAATCACTCCAGACTTCCCAGAGACTTCTTAGTGTGGGTCGGACTCCTCCCACACATTCCATTGGCCTTTGCGTGTGGCTTTCAATAATGAAAGCACGCAAATGGCCAAAGACGGGTGCATGTCCCGCCTTTCCTCTAAACGTTCACTCCCATGGCCTTTGGGTCTCGGGAGCGAGCAGCGGCGCGCAGGCTGGCAGATGGTCGTGGATCAGGTTACTAATTTATAGCACGGTCGCATCACTTTCGCATCAGCGCTTGTTTTGTGTTTGTTTTTACTTTCTGCCACCACTCGACACAAACCAGGTGAGGAAAAACGTGTTGTAATTTTACAAAACTCCTTATAATTTGAGTTGCATGTGAGCACAGTAGGTTGTGCGATGGTTCTTCACATATTTCTTTTATGTTTACTTAGGATTAACTTTCACAGTCTCATTTTGTTAAAGCTCAGCCATGAGGCGTTCAACGCAGGCAGGAGGCACCATGGATAGATCTTATTCCCCATCCTCTTATAGCGTTTTCACATAATACCACTCAGTGCCACACAATCACAGCCACATTTACACTCTACTCAATGCAACATAAAAACGCTCCACATAATACCACTCAGTGCTACATATTTACGCGCCACATCATTACACTTTACTCAATGCAACACAAAGCACTCCACATGATGCGACTCAGTGTCACATAATTACACACTAATCAATGCAACATAAATACACCCCACATACCACTCAGTACCACATAATTACAAGCCACATAATTACTCTCTACTCAATGCAACATAAATACACTCCACATAATACCACTCAGTGCCACATAATTACACGCCACATAATTACACTCTACTCAATACAACATACACTCCACATAATACCACTCAGTACCACATAATTACACGTCACATTTACACACTATTCAATGCAACATAAATACACTCCACTTAATACCACTGTCCCACATAATTACACTGAACAGTGGTGTTGGCTACACACTCCTTGCATTTACTTTGTAAACCAAAGAATTTTTCAAAACTTTTTGATGATCAGTTTGCTACGCCTGATGGTGTGTACCTAACACACCAAGTCATACAAGAAAAGAAGGGGGGCCTGAAGGCAAATAGCCTGCTGGATCCAGGTGCGCACAACCTAAAATGATGTACAAACTATCATACTTATAATCATGAATTCAATCTTTTTGAACCGAACGCATTTTGATAATCTTTGGTCTTACAAAGTTTTAATCAATAAATTCCTTATTGTGCTGAACGATACATGCGAATGCTGTAATGTTATTACAGTCACTTAAAAAAAAGTAACAATACTAATTCAACATCATTGCAACAAAACATAATTTAAAGACAAAAGCCCAATGCATTTCGGGACTGCTGCCGTCACTTCTTCAGGTGCGTCTCTGTAAAACAAAGTAACATAGTTATGTAAATGTACATTCCTGCCGATTTATAAGCCATCTGTATACTTCATTCAATAATGCAATGTATAATCCTTCTCCCAAGCTAAGAACCATTCTGTGTTACCCTTTAAATCCAAAGATCCTAAATGTGCATGTATTTGAAAGAATATATGACAAAGGGATCAACGTAAGTGACACTAAGTTACTTGTATATATTTTAAAGAAAACCACTCATCTCCAGTCGAATATGGAGCCCCCGCGGTTTCAATGTGCCCAACTGCTTTATCCAAAAAATCTCCCTTTGCAGTAAGCATTTGTTGATGTCTAATCATGTTTGTTCTGCTACTGTTTCTAAGATCTGAAACTTGATCCATGCTATGGTGCGGCGATTATCCGTCCAATGTGTAGCTAAACGCAATGTGGCACTCATGTTGCGAATACGGCTTTTGTGTCGGAAATCCAAATCTTACGTTTCCTTTCGGTCTTGCCGATATACAGATGGGCACTTAATAGAGTAAATCACAGTGTTGGTATTGCAATCTCCCTTAAAAAATAACTTAATTCTTTCCCATGTGTGTGGATGAGAGATCTTGTTACCCTTGATAACGTTATTGCAATGTATGCAATTCTGACATTTATGCATTCCAGTGATATCCTTTCTATTCAGTCGTTTTACCGGCGAGTAATTCCTTGATGTTCCTCGACCTTGCACCCCTTCTTACTCAATCCATTCAACTCATCCACTACCAATTCGTAAAATAGATCTATCTTATTGCCAGGTGGTAGTTGAGGGCAGAATTTTAATGTAGATCTGCACCCACTCTGTATTGTTGCATCTGCTGTAAATCCCATTCTATTCAAGGCCATGTCGTCTTCAGTGCCTTTACTTTCACTTTGCTCAAGAATGACAGTGGTATCATTGTAACTTTTTCTTGTTGATGTTTTCCTACAAGTTGCTCCTTCTGCATTAGGAGGCTCACTCGTATCTGGGATTGCAACCTGTGCGATGTTCTAGGTCTTGAATCTCCAGTAGTTTTCGGCATCACCTATTTTAAATCCTCAAGTCTGATGCCTTGAGTTCATGAAAATACATATGGAGATATAGATATATATATCTCGCCTACAAGGAAGGTCACCTCAAGCAACTTTTTTTTTTATTTCGTGAGAAAAGGATCATGTTTAATTTTAAGCTCTTTTATTTACATTAGACTCCTTGCAATGCAATTCCACTTGTTGATTTAACTCTTCTGTAATTATCTTAAAAAACAAACATGCTTGCAGCAAACCTACCCTTTTATGGATTTTTTTTAATGAACGTCATAAACGTTTGTGGTAATTTTTGCGACTCTTGATTCTCTCTCAAAGCCATCTTATTACATCTTCAGTATTTACAAGAAACGTTACCCCACACACACCTACTGCTTGATGTGACAGGGTATCAATCACAGTAAGTAGGTAATAGAAATGGACATGTCTGAGTGATACACAATACGAAAAATGCCTGTTTTTTCTTAAGTTAGGCTGGGAGTCAGACTGGTTTTACTATTGATTTATCATACCTCTCTCTTGAGCACCACTGTCTGAATTTCAGCTTCGCTGAGCACATATAAACAAATGAGTGACTAATGGCATCACCTGGATCATCTTATAATTGAGTCAAGGATTCACTTTTTGAGTGCACAGCCAAACAAATCTCTCCTCAATATTTATAGTCTTCTAAATGTTAAAGACTTCTTTGTTGCCATATTGACTTTTGTTCATGGTTATTTCTCGTTCTTAAGCAATTAGCGTTTCAGAACATTGAGTAAAATATGTCAGTACAGAGTATTCTCTTATCTGTGCAATTAGCATAGCATTCTTCTAGTGATGGCCCTCTCTGGGCTAAATATTACCAAAGATGACTTCACTGCCGAAATTAAAAATGTGCCACCACTTGTCCTGTGGAAGTGAGCAAGGGAGCCAATTCGAAGGGAGAAAAAACCTGCAACTCTTGGTTTTAAAACCTAATATGCAAAACAGGCTAAGTAAAGTCTATTGATGTAAATAACAACAGAAGTCTGCCTTTTCAAATATTTGCAAATGTTTCAGTTTCGTGCATTATGTGGCTTTTATTACAATAACATGTTTTTGAACATAAACCTACAAAGATACCGGAAAGATTATAGGAGAGCATACCGCCATATTGCAGGTTGAGGTGGTGTTATTAGTATCTCCATCTAGATTTTATTAGGTCTCGCCTGGCGTAGGCTGCGCAGACAAGCGCAGTCTCGCTGGCGAGATTTAACGAGTTATGGTAGATTTCACTAGCGGGGTTTAAGCCCCGCCCCTCTTTTCCATTGGCTGGCGTCACCGTTTATGTTAAACGGTGGCCAGCCATTGGTAAAGAGCTTCCAGTGACGTACAGTTTTCTCTTTTAGAGCCGTCCCGGTTGGACTGGCTCGCTTGGTTTACGTTTGTGGTAAAATCTTTCTTATCTTTATGGGGCCATGTGTTTCAAACACATGGCCCCATAAAGACAAGAAACCTTTCATGGCAGAAGGAAAGCAGGCCGCATGTTTATTTTTGCATCGCGCTTAAAGTGACAGCGCAATGCAAAAATAAACAGTGGCTGACTGGCGAGCGCTTTTTTTTTGCGTGCGCTTTTTCCTTGTTACAAATAACTCCCAGTTTTGGGTCTGCAGTGAGCACAAACAGCCCACGTCAGCATTCTATGCTTACTTTTAATACTGTGTGGGGATTGTTGTCTATTTTCCTTCTCTTCACATATATGACTTCTCGCTTCGCAAAGGTTTTTATTTTCATTTTCAGGATTGATTTTTTTTTTGTCTTTGAAGTTACGCGAGTTCCCCCTGAAATTCCTGTGTGTCCAATTTGGCAGCAGACTCTTGGCGCCAAGTTGCCGTGTTTTTGCAGAGGGCACTTGCTTTTGTAACTGGCTTGTCTGGGCCATATGTCGCTTCGTGGACTTGGAGTCACGGCGGTCCTGAGAGTATCGTGGGGGATCTGAAGCCGACGCCCGGCATAGAAGACGGAGGAGCAGCCTTCGCTGCTTGAGGAGCGACCCACCCGTGCCTTCGTAGCTCTCACGCTTTTCCCCTGGTCCTGGTCGGATATGATTCTCTGCCTTCAAGGGTAAGCTTCGGCCGTCACTGCGTGCTTTTTACATGCACCTGCTGCTGGTAAACCTTTGCTTTCAGTGTCCGCATGCTTCACGTGTGATCTTCCGCAGCCGGCACCCATCCCTCATGCTTACTCTGCTTCCATGCCCCTGATTTACCTATAATATTGCATATGTCCCTACATGTGCATTGCTTCTCTTGACTCCGTGCGTCACTTGTAACTCTTCCACACGTGTACCACTGCTCCACAAGTACCCAGCTTCCCGTGCCTGATGCTTTACCTACGCTTTTGCCTCAAGTGTAACCATCCTCCACATGTGCCAATAGCTCTGGCTAAACACTTATAAGGTCCCAAAGGCGAGACCTATTGGCTATGCCAATGCTTGTCTCTACAGCCAACAGAACTGAACCAAATTAGTTGTCGTAGCTCTCTCATAATGTCCGCTAGAAACCTAATAATTCTAAGTTTAAAGCCTGTATCGAAAAAGTAGCTGACTCTGTTCTGTCTGAACTCTCACATTTCCTCCAATAGGAGAACTGCCCACCAATGTCGACCTCCGTACAATACTTTGTATCAACACACTTTAAGTTGTTTGTCTGTGTCAAATGCTGAAATGGAATCCTACCTTTTCATCCATTGGTCTGGGACAAACAGCCAATTATGTTTTTAATGCAGTTTTTTAAATTACTACAGAGTTTCTCTCCAAGCATGTGCCCCTTTTCCTCTCCATGCTTAAATCTTGGATTTTGTGATCATTTTGTTCAAATAAAGAATAACATTTGACCTTATCAGAAGTCTATTTTGTGAAGGTGATAAATCCGTATTCTCGAAATGTATGCAAGCTGCTGGCTCTTTCCTGGCCTTTCACGGTGTAGGGGTAGTGCTAGAAGTTTGTATGCTTAACTTGTCTTTGATTCAGTCTAAATTTCAAGGCACGTTGAAAGCTTTGGTCTTAGCAAATACTCAGCAGGCGAAACTAATCGATCTACTTGAGAGTTGGGTTAGACCAACGAGCAAATCTCCATACCAAGAAGAGTTCGACACCTGACAATCATAAACTGGGTCCAAATGACAAACAATCAACGGAATCCTAAAACATCATTGTTTGCTGTTTCCCAGCTCTAGTGTATGAATGGAGGGAAAGATATGGCAAAACGGGGTGTTGTCTAGGTTTAACCTTTTAAGCCAATGCTATAGAAAAGGGAGAAAAAAATAATTCTGTATAAAGCCTGCACCAGACTCTAACCTCAGTTAGCTGATAAAGAGTGTATCTGAAGCTCAAAAACACATTCTTATACTTCATCCGTGTAGGAGTGGAAATGTTCCAGCATCCCACAACCAGATCATGTGTTTTTCATCACTTAGACCGTTTTTTAGTAAAGACCAACCAGTTGAGACAAAAACAAGTATTTGCAACGCAATAGGTCTCGCATTTACGCGAGTTTGAGCTATTGACATTGCAAATAACAATGCCTTTTATTTTTGTTTTCTTTTTAAAAACCTAAATAAAAGGAATTATTTACAATGCCAATAGCTTGAACTCGCGTAACTGCTAGACCTATTGCATTGCAATTGCTTGTTTCTTCTTCTATCCTTCTGAATCCAAATGACTGACTAACCTATCCACCACGTAAAATTACTTTCATATTTCACTATACTAATTCAACAGTAATCCTCCATGGGTCCCGGTGTAGTATGCTACTCGCCGAAAAAATGCTTTGACGCCTCGTATCGGGTAGTAAGCTCTATATAAATGCAATTATAATACAATGTGACTGGCTCAAGTAATTCCAAAGACTAACATGATTGACACTGCCCCAGCACTATCATCTCTAGGGTACAAACACGGATGTGATCGACTCTACCTTTGGCCTGTTACCTTTCTAAGGGAAAGAATATGACTCTTCCCCCAGCCCTTTCACCTCTCAGAAGCAGAGACTGGCACATAGCTGCCAAGTTTCACAGGTCCATATGTGACTGCTTTATCAAGGCCAGGTTTTTTTTTTTTGGAAGTGTGGGACTTGTGGTTTTATTTGACCCAGCAT
Organism: Triturus cristatus; assembly: GCF_964204655.1. NCBI lineage: Eukaryota > Metazoa > Chordata > Amphibia > Caudata > Salamandridae > Triturus > Triturus cristatus. Next base: position 424,620,274 of record NC_140591.1, read on the forward strand.
AAAACCAGGACTACATGTCCCAGAATTCTAAGAAAAATTAGGGCTGGACCAACTAGTCACACGTGGACCTGGGATACCTGGCAGCTCTGCCCCGGCATTACCCCCTCTCAGGTGCAAAGAATAACATGACTGACTCCATCCCAGACCTATTACCTTTCAGAGGGAAAGACATATGTACTCTTTCCCTTGCCACTACACTTCTCAGAGACATGTGACTGACCCTGCCCTAACACCTCACCTATGAAAATCAAACTCCGTTTGTCTCTCAGCCGGTTCACCTCTCGGGTGCAAACACTGGCATGTGAGGGATGACGCCCAGCCCTCCCATGCCCATCATGTTGGGGCACACAGTCCTGGTCCCCGCACTGACTCTGCCCCAGCCCTTCCGTGCCCGTCGTGTCAGGCAGACAGTCCTGCTCCCCGCATCTACTCTGCCCCAGCCCTCCTGTGCCCGTCATGTTGGGCAGACAGTCTGGCCTCCCGAAGTGACTTTGCCCCAGCCCTCCCGTTTCCGTTATGTCGGGCAAACAGTCCTGCCCCGCACTGACTGTACCCCAGCCCTCCCGTGCCTGTTGGGACAGACACTCCTGCCCCTGCACTGCCTCTGCCCCAGCCCCACCGAGCATCAGGCGTTGCAGCCCTCCGCTCACGCCCCCTTGAGCCCTCTGGCAGGCCCGGCTCGGTCCCCGGAGGTATAAATGCGCCTCCAGAAGGCGGGCCGGTTCTTCAAGGCGTGGGTGGTACCTGACTCTCCTACCGTCCGGGAGTGAGTTATCAGGTGGGCAGGCGCCTCATGCTGCCTGTCCACAGTGCTGTGGCCAATGTAGGGGGGGGTGGAAATGTGGGGTTTGTCAATAGACCCTGCTCCTAGAGGCCCGCTCTTGGGCGCTGGATTTAAAGCCCAGCCCTCGCCTCGGCCATGGGACCGCAGCTCACACACAGATGACTCGTTTGTCAGCGCTATCTTTCCTGTAGCCTTTCCTTGACTCCCTTCATAGCTGCTCGCGGAGTAGTCCGAGCCCTTACATCACCAGGCGCTACATTCCGTAAAAACAGGAACTTGCAAAGCGCACTGAAGGCCACCTTGGTGCGCTCCCTGTCACGGGCTTCCCACAGTAATACCAGGGTACGGGGCCTGGTACAGACGGGTACTTGTAGTATGCTGTATCTGTCCCTTTAAATGTGTTATCCTTTAGATTGGATTTGTACTGTGCCATCGTTCTATTGTCCCTGTATTCTAGGATTCGAGGTCTGTTGTTATTCGTACAGTTGCCTGGGTTTACGGAGGCTGTCTTTCCTCTGCCGTGAGCTCTTTGTATTATTTTACTGGTGAAATTAAACTATGAACAGAAATCATTCCCGGATTTGGATTCGTGCTTATGTATGGTTCCTGTTGTCTAGCACTTTACATTTCTTGGTACCAGGAGTGGGGTTTGAAGATCGTCAGTTGGCATACTGACCAACGGAACTCAGAGCTCCCCGGCCGTCCCTATCTTCACGCTGCCACCCACCGGAACAGTGCGGATCATTGAGGTGGGTCAGGCGCTTGCGCAAACAGATTTAAGGAAGCGCTTTCGGGACTTTAATAATCACAGCAGTTAAAATTTGAATAGACGGGGCATTACCTTGCACGTCACTGGTTGCTCGCGCCACTCATCTCGAGCTCCGAGAGAGCGCTCAGAGCCTTCATTACGGAGACGTTCCACCTGGCGGTTCATCCTTCTGGCATTCCATGTCTGCCTCGATAGGAAGACAGCAAAGCCTCATGGGAGCGTACTGACGTCACACGTCGGCGGCCATCTTGGGAAAGTTTTGAAGCAAGTTTCATACAAACACTCGATTTCTGTGGTTTCACACCCGTTAATGCACAAATCTCGGTGCAACTCAATAATTGAGTGTCGTCCTTCAAAACCCACACGCTGCTTGCCTCAATTAACTTTTTGCTTCCCTGGTTTTGTATTTTATTTTTGTGTTTTCTTATTTTATTTCACAGCTTCATTTGTTATGGCAACTGCTCAAGGAGTCATCCAGCCTACTACTTTTCTTTTAAAACCAGGTAAACCCGAACTGAAGTGGACAGAGTGGTTAAAAGATTTTGAGAACTACCTAACTGCTATTGGTACGGATGCTTATGCTCCTACCAGGAAGTTAGCATTACTGCTCAACCATTTAGGCGCTGCCGGACGTAGAGTCTTTGAGAACGTTCCACATTACCCAGCACCTACGTCCGAAGACACTATTTGGAATGTTTTTGTGGAAGCCAAACTACGTATGGGGAAACAATACCCTGATTCAACAAGCGTTCTTCTTGAAAGATTTAACTTTGCGATGTGTAAACAGACATCAGATGACTTAATAGAGGATTACATTGCGAACTTGAGAGTACTGGCTGAAAAATGTGATTTTGGTGCAAATGTTGACACGTATATAAGGGATCAATTCGTGTTCCATTGCTTTTCCAAGAAAATACAAGAACGATTACTCACCTCTTGCAATCCCACTTTGACCGAAACAATTGATATCGCAAAAAGCATTGAGAGGTCAATTGTTACGTCCAAAGTCTTATCTAGTGTTCAACCCATGCAGTTACTTACACAAGGTGGTTCCCAACAAGCTTTACCTCAAACCACGAATTTTATCTCTGAAGAGAACACTGTTTGTGCCATTAATCCGAAACAATACCCCGATAGAAGGTTCATGAGAAATCAAAACCCTATAACACAATTAATTTGTTTCCGTTGTGGATCAAGAAACCACATTGGTAATAACCCTTCCTGCCCAGCTTTAGGGAAAAAATGTGGTAAATGTCAAATATTTAGACATCTTCAAAGTGTTTGCAACAAAAGGTCAAATTACACATCATACAATACCAACAGTAACCCTAACAGAATTAGAATTTCTAATAATACTGTCGACCCTCCTGAAATTCAAGATTGCACTTCCCAGTTTTCCAATATAGTGGTTACCATTGATATTCCTGAGTATTCTGACAAACCCATTAAAGGGCCATTCACAGATATCTGTATTGATAACAAAGTTGTTCTAGCTATGGCAGATTCAGGTGCACTTGTTACCATTTTAGCTGATGTTACATTTTATAGATTATGGCCTAACAAGTTTCCTTTGCTTCCTCCTGACATTAACCCAAAAGCATTCGGAGAACAAGATATTGATTTAATAGGTTATTTCTGGGATACACTGATTTGTTTGGGCAGATCAATCAAAACCAAAATTTATGTAGCTATCAAAGGCAGAGACATCGTTGGTTGGAAGGATCTCGCCTTATTAGGTATCATTTTACGTCCGGGTCAAGATCCCCCTATTGTTTTAGGAGATGTACCATCCGATATTTTGTCTATTGCTAACCAAACTCCTATTATTGACACGTTTGCACAACTATTTCCGAATGTATTTAAGAATTGTGTTGGTACTGTCAAGGGGTTTGAACATACTATTGTCCTTAAAAAGCATGCCACGCCAGTTGTACACAAAGTAAGACCAATCCCTATTAGCATCAGAGAGGATTTGAAAACTCTTCTATCCAACTTGCAAACGGAGGGTATCATTGCCCCAATAGATGCTTCTGAATGGGTTTCTCCGGTAGTTTTACGGAAGAAAAAGTCTGGCGACCTCAGGCTGTGTGTTGACCTTAGATCCCTTAACCAGAACATCCTGGTAGACTGCCACCCGTTACCACACATTCATGAAATGCTCGCAAACATTGGTAAATCTAAATTCTTTTCTACGATCGATTTGCATTCTGCATACCATTAGATCCATCTATCATCCACTTCGCAACCACTTACTGCTTTTGTGACACCATTCGGTGCATTTAAATACTTGAAATTACCGTTTTATCTAGCATCAGCCGCAAGTGTGTTTCAAAAACTCATGGATAACCTATTTGGTGACCTTCGACAGGTCCAGGCATTTCAAGACGACATTTTGGTCCACACAGAGACTGAGGAAGAACACACACTCATTCTTAATAAGGTTTTCACCATATTGCAAGACAAAGGCATGACTGTCAAAGCTAGTAAATGCAAGCTACTAGTTCATGAAGTTGAATATTTGGGTCATCTTATTTCCAACGAAGGCATCAAACCAAAATTTTGCAATGCTGAAGCCATACGTAATGCTCCTCCTCCAACAGACAAAGACGCGTTGCGTTCTTTCCTTGGCCTTTGTGAATATTATGCTAGGTTCGTCCCTGGTTATGCACAAATTGTTCAGCCACTGAGGTCCTTACTCAAGAAAGGTTCCAAGTTCACATGGGATGACATGCTTCAGGAATGTTTTAATCGAGTTAAACTTCTGGTTATTAATGCACCAGCATTACACCCTTTTGTCCCAAGTGCCAAACCTTTCATGTGTGTAGATGCTAGTCAAAAAGGTCTTGGGGCAGTTTTCGGCCAGTGGGTGGATGGTAAGGAGAGTACTATTGCCTTTGCATCCCGAGCTTTAACATCTACCGAGTGTAACTATAGCACTATTGAACGGGAAGCACTGGCCATAGTATGGGCCACTGAAAAATTCAAAACCTATATTTGGGGCATCCCGTGTGAAATATTTACAGACCGCAAACCATTGGTTTCTTTACTATCTGGGAATGGTTTAGGTAAGTCATCTGCCAGATTAGTTAGACTACTTTCCAAGCTACAAGAGTATAACCTCAATGTGAAATATATTCAAGGAGGGAAAAATGTACGAGCAGACTGTCTATCTCGTATTCCCCTTCCTGATTCGAGCGAAGGTGAGAACGATTTTTCCAAAGATTGTGTGGTTGGTCTAGTTGATGCCGTTGCCACATGCTCCAACAAAATCTCACAAGATGAATGGACATCTGCTATGTCTAAGGATAAATCATTGGGGAAAGTTGGAGTTTTCATTAAAACTAGATGGCCTAATCCAAAAAACCTAGATAATGAGCTTAGGTCCTATGCACAAGTTAGTGAAGAGCTTTCATTTGATAATGGAGTTTGTCTTAGAAATGGCCTTTTCATTCCTCCAACGGATTTACGGGATAAACTCATAAATTTTGCTCATGAGGGCCATTTCGTCATCTCAGCAACGTGTAAAAAACTCAGGAGCATTTATTGGTGGCCTAGTTTAGACAAGCAAGTAAGATCATTCATAGAGAACTGTCCAGCTTGTGTTGTTTCGGACAAACATTGGAAAATGCACAGTAAACCTCTATACCCAGTTCCATTCCCAGATCTTCCGTGGGATAAAATTGCCATTGATTTTTCAGGCCCTTTTCTTTACTTCCTGCGGAGAAAAGATACTGTATCGTTGCTATTGATTACTACTCCAAATGGATTTATTATTCTTTTGTAGATGCTCAAAATTCAGCTTCTGTCATATTGTTTTTAAAGAATATTTTTAAGATTGAAGGCAATCCCAATTATGTTGTCACGGACAATGGTCAACATTTTTTGTCAAATCAGGTTACTGAATTCTTAAATAGCAATGACATCCAACATCTCAAAGTTGCTTTGTATTGCCCAGCTTCGAATGGCTTAGTGGAGAGGGCGAACCGCTTCATAAAAGAAGGTGTGCAAACTGCCTTAGCCTCTAATGTAGATGTGGGTGTTTTCATACAAAACAAGGTTTGGGCATATCTCAACACACCCCATTCCACCACTAATGTTACCCCGTTTAAAGCTCTCAGAGGCAGAGAAGCTAAGTCAAAATTGATGCCTAATTGGTTTAATAATTTGGCTTCTGGTTCTCAGTTGGGAAAGAGAAGGAACATGCCAGCAGACCATCACGTAACTAGAGAAACTGTGGCTAAAAATCAACTAGTGCAAAAAGAGTGTTATGATAAAAATCTCAGGTCTCAAGTTGATTTTAAACCCGGCGATTGGGTTCTAATCAAAAAACCGTTTAGAGTTTGCAAAGGCCAGTCCAGATTTTCTTTGCCAGTTAGAATCATCAAAGTTAGTAAACCGTCACTGTTATTGGGGAATGGAGGGTGGTGGAGCAAGAACAGTGTGGTCAAAATTTCTGAACCTCAAGTTAACATTTTTAACAGAGTGTGTGCTAACAGGAGTGTTGAGGATAGCTCAGATTTCACTTTTGGTCCTGATTTTGAAAATGTTTCTTCTAGTGTAAATCCTACATGTGTGAATTCTTCACCTATGCCAGATGTTGTCTCTCCTGCACCTGATGAGAATGCACGTAACCATCGTGTTTGTGGACCACCTGTCAAGTTGAAAGATTATATTTTATATTAATTGTGTTGCTGTTTACTTAGTGTTATTTAATCTAGTACAACTGTAGGGGTGTGTTTTACTTATTTATTTATTTATTTGTTTGTTTTGTTATAATGGGGGGGGGGGGGGTATGTAGTATGCTGTATCTGTCCCTTTAAATGTGTTATCCTTTAGATTGGAATTGTACTGTGCCATCGTTCTATTGTCCCTGTATTCTAGGATTCGAGGTCTGTTGTTATTCGTACAGTTGCCTGGGTTTACGGAGGCTGTCTTTCCTCTGCCGTGAGCTCTTTGTATTATTTTACTGGTGAAATTAAACTACCAACAGAAATCATTCCCGGATTTGGATTTGTGCTTATGTATGGTTCCTGTTGTCTAGCACGCTACAGTACTTAATGTCGGCACCCCCTCAAGGCGCTTGTTTCTTTCGAGGCCCGCCCCGACTCATGATATCCTTGCTGTCTGTGCCCCGCCCATACACAGTTTATAGTGGGGAGAAGGTTTAAAACTACAAGTATCAGCATTCTTCGCTCTTTGGGCTGAAAAACCAGGAGAAGCAAGCTCGAGGCAACGAGCAGTGATGCTGCGGGGACTAGTAAACTGGGGGCTTGTAGCTCAGGCCTGAGACAGCTGGGGTGTCCCAAGCTCTGGTCTGACTGCAGCCGTCTCAGATGGGACCGACCCGGGAGGCTGCTGGCAGCCGGGCTGTGGCTGCAGACGCTTTAAACTGCACAGATTATCTGGACTGGCCACGATCACAAGTGAGTCCGTCCGGTCTACATAGGATTACCCGCCTCTCCGTAGTAACCGCCAGAGCGTTTCCTACCCAGAGCTTTCCACTTAAACCCTCACTTTAACATGTCAGTAGCATTGAGAAAAGACAACTCCTCTATGAGTCCCAGTGTAGCGTGCTACTCGCCGAAAAAGTGCTTTGACTCCTAGTCAGGGGTAGTAAGCGCTATATAAATGCAATTACAATACAATGTGCCTTTTACTGAGGGTACTGAAGCACGGATCAGCCCAGGCCCCTCCCGCTGCCGAGCACTAACAGAAGCGCCCGACCTCCACGGTCCCAGCCTTGAACTCAGTGTTGTGTGTAATGTGTAACACGTGCTGTGTTATAGTGCAGCATTCTAAGCTGTTATACTGTGCTCGGCAGTGTGCGCACACTGAGTGTGCACTACCTGCTTGTATTCTATGCACTGTAACACGTCCTGTCACGAGGAATGTGTACTGCACATAATATAGCATTGAAAGTAGAGTTTTGCATAATAACGAGTGTAGTTCGTGCATGTGATGTGTTTCGTGGATTGTATGCGTGCATTGTATTTTAGATGATGTTGTCTTGTGTTCTATTGTGGTGCACTGACTTTAACGCCATCCCTTAAAACGCCACGAAACCCCATAAAACGGGAAAGGGGCTGGGGTTGGGCGGATGAGGGATTGGGGGAGAGCCCTGATGAGATTTAACACACCCCCTTCTTTTTCTCTACCCAAGAAAGGAAGCGCCTGATTGCGTGTACTTGAGACTTTTCATAGGGGCCCGAGAAGAATGCGAATCACCCTGAATGGATAGTGTGTCTGCTAGGTGTGTGTGTTTGTGTGAAGGAGGGTGGGGAGAGTGCTGCCCCCCCCCCCCCCCTCCCAGTAGTGTCTGCAGATTCAGGATACCACAGCAGGGTTTGAGTAGCTTCATTTGGTGATGGTTTTGGTTTTTAGCATTCTGTTACTTTTATATTCAGAAAAGCAAAACTTCATGAACACTAGAAGGCAAGCACATTATAAACAAAGGCAGAAGGCTATGTTTACACCTGACACCACACAACTTTACATCTCTGTGCCATAACGGCTCTTTTCCAGAGAAGTCATTTAGGTTGTCGATACTTTTAGTTGTGTAGCGGACATTGAAAGACTATTCACCTCTAGGCACTTTTAGAGGTATTGGGGTTGTAATTTCATTGTATAAATGGCGCCGAGGAGAGACCGCCACAGTTATGTGCCAGCTGCTTGCATGGTCCATCAGCATGCATAAACCGTGCCAAGGTGGGTGAGAGGAACATGATCTCCATGCTCATTCAAGCAACAGCCTCTCTGCTGACTCTTTCAACCACAACACGATGCCGCTTTTGAGGGAAATAGAATGGGTGTTAAAGTACAGAAAGTTGGGAAGACTCTAGGCGCATCGGGGAACAGAAAGAGTACTGTAAAGTGGGAAGAAGCATTTAAGGACACAGTGAACACTTTAATAGCAAAACCAAAATGTCACCAGTCTCTCTGAGATAACAAGTGCGGTCCCGAAAGTGAAAGAGGACCGCGTTGCAGCCGGAGCATGGGGATCTCTTGTCTTTCTGGGGCCATGTGTTTCTAAATTATAAACACATGGCCCCATAAAGATGATAAAGTGCTTTGCGACAGCAGCAAAGCAGATGAGCCAGTCCGGCTCGCAGGGGAAAGGGCGTGCACCAAAACCCCTCATTTCCAATGGCAGGCCACCGTTTAGCATAAACGGTGACGCCAGCCAATGGAAATGAGGGGCGGGGCTTAAAGCCCTTTTCTAAAACTCCTTGTTCACAATAAATCTCGCGACCATCGCATGCACTGCAACGCCACGCGACACCTAAAAAGAAAAGTCAGTATTAAAATGCTGGTTCATGATGCCCGCTGTCCCCTCTCTTGTTTGCAATAGCATTGGAGCCCCTAGCATGCAAAATAAGACAGGGGCATCACTATTCGGCCCTGCAGTTTCCACAGCGACCGTTGCACATCTCACTGTACGCAGATGATATGCTGCTTTACGTGAGGGACCCACAGGCCAATCTGAATCCCCTGTTGAGGGAATATATAAAGTTCGCGCGTCAATCCGGTGTTACTATAAATTGGGCCAAATCCCTGATTATTCCCTTGACTGACAGCACGCACCCGCACTCCATGGATTATCCTCTGGAGTGGAAAACAGACCCGATAAAATACCTGGGGGTGTGGTATCACAGGGACCCGGAAATTGTGATCCGGACTAACTATGGGACGGTGATTGACACACTAGAGGAAAGAGTGGGGAGATGGATTCAGCTGCCTTTATCGCTGGCTGATCGTATTGCTATCGTTAAAATGGTGATATTGCCAAAGTTACTCTATCTGTTCACTAACATCCCTATACACCCCCCAATGGAGGTGTTCCGCAGGATTAAATCGATGGTCCTCCGGCTTATCTGGGCGGGAAAGACGGCTAGGGTGGAGTTGCGGACGCTCACGTTACCGTACAGTCGAGGAGGGTTCGGGGTCCCAGACCTTTATCTATACTATCTCTGTGCACAGGCACAATACGCACATTTTTGGTACCACAAAGTCCCTTTTCTCACCCACACTGCGATTGAGGAGGGGGATGCTATGCCAATTCCACTTGAGGCGATTATCACCCATCGTAGGCCCCCCTTGCACATGCAAGACATAAACACCATAGATGCCACGAACAAAGCATGGCATACCATGGGCAGAATGGCCAATAAACTGCCGCTGTATGCCCCGGCGCTCCGGCTCCAATGGCATCCGGATATCTCGGTAACGCAAGAAAAAGTGGGGTTAGACTTGCTGCGCCAAGTAGGCATCGACACCGTGGGGGACCTGTACGAAGATGGGACTTTTAAAACACTAGAACACCTAACATTCATTAGTAACATGTCGGCACTATTTCGCTTCAATTATCATAGATTGCAAAGAGCTGTGAAGCGACTGTACCCAACATACCCGTCGGAGCCGCCGGAATTGACCGCGTTGCAATGGCTGATCACCACACCTGCGAGCAGACACTTGGTATCTACACTATATACGAAAATGCAGGGAGACATAGCGGCGAACACACACGCTTCCATGGAGAAGTGGAACAGCTGTCTGGACACTCAATTAACAGAAGAGGAGTGGGCTACTGCCTGTACCCTGACGGGAATGCTGACACCTAATGGTAACCTCCGTATACTACACTTCAAATACCTACACCAGACGTACTACACACCGGCTAGGCTGCACCGCTATGGGCTGCGTGGGGATACTAAATGCGAACGTTGTGGGGCTGAAAGTGCAGATTTCATTCATCTGGCATGGGCGTGCGGGGCAGTGGGGGAATACTGGGAACAGGTGACGCAAATACTGGGGGCCATGGTGGGCGGTGAGGTGCGCTGCGAGGCCAAAACCTGCTTGCTGGGACTGCTGCCTGAGTTCCGGGCTCTAAAGCGCAGATTCTGTGTGATTGCGTTGCTAATGGCCAAAAGGAGGGTTTCACTATGTTGGTATGGAAGGCGGATCCTAAAGCCGAAGGACTGGCTCACGAACTTAACGTACTGTAGAGATACCCTGAGGACTTACGAAGAAGAACTCCCTGCTGGGTCAAAACCCAGAGACTACTGGGCATACCTAACGAACTATCTGCAAACTGCTTCAACAGAATCACTAAGTGATTAGCATATAAATGAAAGGGTGGTGGGTATAGAAGGCCTCTGATTAGGAAACGATCAGGCAACTTGGATGAAGGATGCTGTTGTGCTGTGACCGCACTGTTATGGTTGTTGTTTGATTGTACACAATTACAAATGCCAATAAAAAAAAAAAAAAAAGAAAAAATGCTGGTTCATAAGGGTTTGTGGAGTGTATAACAAATCGTACTCAAAGACTGAGGAATGCTCAGCCTCCTCAGTAATACTCGCTCCTTTTGCTCTGAAGAGTACAGACTTCCTCTAATTTAAGCCATAGAAGAAGGGTAAGCACAAATATAAACCCCAACCTTTGAGCTGCACTAAATCTTTAGCAAATCTTTAAGCCACTAGGGCCTTGAAAGTAATTAGTTCTAGAGATTAGACCTTGGTGGGCTTTACTGTCGTCAAAGGTCATCAAGTTGCAAGAGTGGAATTCCGTTCTAAATTAGTGGGGTCTGTAATTCAGGAAGCACTGGAAAGTTGTCCTCCATAGGTATAGAGCTATGTGAAGGTCCTCAAGGGACAGAAAATAAAATGTGTTAGTTTAGTTCGAGCGCTATTGCTTCTAACTAAACAGAGTGCCTTGGCTTGTACTCAAGTTTAACTGTGTGACTTCTCCTAAATTCAGCTTTGGAAGAATAAGATGGAAGCACTTGGATGGGTAGTCCCATCCAGAATAAAAGTTCCAGTATTAAGTAATTTATATGGAATAACGTTTTTGAAAACTCATCATACTTTTTCCAGGTTCAACACTTGGTGTTATAGTAGTTCAAGTGGTATAGGTCGACTGCATGATTACTCTTAGGTGAATGTACAATCTGTAATCACAAGCATCCTGATATGGAATATTCATGGTTATAACACATTAATGTTCAAATCTCAAGAAATAAATCTACAGAAATATTCCGTCCTGTTTTTTCAGGAGATGTGGTTGCAGGAGAGCCCCTTTTTAGGTCTCGGCTAGCGAAGGCTGTGCTTGCGCAGTCTCGCTTGCGAGATTTAACGTTTTCTAGTAGTGGGGCTTGAACCCGCCCCTCTTCTCCATTGGCTGGCTTCCTAAACGGAGGCCAGCCATTGGAGCAGAGGGGTACAAAAGGGGGTGGTGATGGACGGAGCATCAGAACCAATCAAACACTCACACCCAGTCAACAGATCTGGGTTTGATCCATCACCGTTCTTTAGCCCACTCTGCCACCCCAGTTCAGACATGGCCATATGCAAATCAGTCTGACCCTGTGCCTCATGGGAACAGTCCAGCCCGAACTGCCAAGCCATGCCTTTCCTGGACCGGAAACTAGCTTCCTAGGACCGGTTTCTGGCATTTCAGCCGTCTTCAGCCAGGCTTGCTTGAATCCAGTGGCAAAGTGAGCAAGGGACTCGCGTCTGAGCATACCCTGCCAACTTAAGGCGAACAAAGCGGTACAAAAGGGGGTGGTGATGGACGGAGCATCAGAACCAATCAAACACTCACACCCAGTCAACAGATCTGGGTTTGATCTATCACCGTTCTTTAGCCCACTCTGCCACCCCAGTTCAGACATGGCCATATGCAAATCAGTCTGACCCTGTGCCTCATGGGAACAGTCCAGCCCTAACTGCCAAGCCATGCCTTCCCTGGACCGGAAATAAGCTTCCTAGGACCGGTTTCTGGCATTTCAGCCGTCTTCAGCCAGGCTTGCTTGAATCCAGTGGCAAAGTGAGCAAGGGACTCACGTCTGAGCATACCCTGCCAACTTATGGCAAACAAAGCGGTACAAAAGGAGGAGAGGGGCATCTGTCCATTTAAGCCCCGTCTTTTTCAGATTCGGGGGCGTGTTTTTTTAGTTTCTTTCTCTCCTCTGGAATGTAAACATTCCAGCCAATGGGAAGAGGAGAGAAAGAAAAACACGCCCCCGAATCCGAAAATGACGCTGCGTTTCTCTGAAGCATTTCTGCTTGACCTCGGAGAAAGATGGTGGTGTTCATGGCGTCATCCCCGTCCACCATGGTACCCCGTACACGGCCCAGCTGGTGCTCGTCCCCTCCCCCTGCTCTCGGCTCCCTCGGTGCTCCTGTGTCCGACTGCTGCTCTGGTCTCCTCCCCCTGTCCTCTCCAGCTGGCTTGTCTAGCTGGCTTTTTTTTTTTGTGGGTGGCTCTGTGTGTGGGTGTGTGTGTGTGTGTGTGTGTGTGTGTGTGTGTGTGTGTGTGTGTGTGTGTGTGTGTGTGTGTGTGTGTGTATATAGGTGGCTCTGTGTGGGTGGGCGGCTTTGTGTGTGTGGCTCTGTGTGTGGGTGCAAATGCAATAGGTCTCGCATTTGAGAGAGATTAAGCTATTGACATTGTAAACAACAATGATGTTTCTTTAAATGTTTTAAAAACAGAAACAAACAAAAATAATGTCATGAGCAATGCCAATAGCTCTAACTTTAACAATTCCGAGACCATTGCATTGTAAATGCTTGTTTCCAAAAGTTATGGGGTCTGCAATAATACGAAAATAAAATATAATAATTTAAAAAAAAGCACATAATAACAGTCTTGTTTCAGGCAGACAGATGGTATAATTAATGTTTTCAAAGAATGTTCTAATGCTAGAAGCACCTTGTAATTGGTTGTCAGCATGTTCTGTTGTGGTCCAAAATTCCTGCAGTGACTTCCACTTAATATTGTTTGTTTGAATATTTCTGTACCTCCGAATACTTCAACTTTTGAAGATGAACTGAAGAAACGTGATTGTGATTTGTTATTTTTACAATGTCGTTTTTCAAGATCGGTATTTCTTATGACCGGCTATTTTAGTTTAAAAAGGCCACTTTGTCATTTTGATGAAGCAATACAAGACCAACTGCTAATGTACTGAATACCAAACTCTGCTTCAGCTGTAGGAAATATATCTGGTAGAAGCAACCAGGAATGTTGACCTTAATTCAGCATATTCTAATCAATTTTAATGGTCCAGTGTTTAGTGATAGTCCAGCTGTAGCGACATTTAGACATGGAAAGCAACTAGCCCCTATAGACTACTCATTAGAGCAGTTTAATCTAATTAAAGTGGTCGATCGTGGATCCAGTAATCCCCTGGCAATGGAGTTAACTTTAAGGGGAAAATATACAAAAATGAAGCCACCTTTACAGTTAAACCTGATTTATAGTCACAGAATTCAAGTCACAAACTCTGAAGATGATCTTAAAAAAATATTTCTAAGATCCAAATTGAAAAGCAATTGATAAGTCCCTTTGGTTCTTGTGACGTAAAATGGTATAATCCATTTGTAAAAAGTTTTCTCTGTTTGAAAGCAGATTCTAATTCTGAAACCCTTCTATGGTAAATAGAACAAGGTTCTCTCTGGGGTGGTTCAACCAAGAGGATTTTACTCTGAGAAAGAATGTGAATCAAACTGAATTTTAAAAAAGGGTGATGTCGAGGAGGGAGCTTTGCCTTCTTTCAAAAATACCATGCCTTGCGTGTGCCAAAAAAAAAGAAGGTTCTATGTGCACATAATTTCTCTATAATGCAGGAAGCAATACTGCAGGGTAACTCAAACAAGTTCTGGCCTCTGGAAAATACAGAGTTCCCCCGAAAATTAGGAGGCTTGAAGACAATGGGTTGGGTATATATCCAATTTATTTAGAACTTCTTACTTGCAAAGTAAAACCATTGTAAGGTTCAATACCCTGTGGATTCCCATTTAATGTTGTTGCAGTGAATTACAACATGCAGTGCACTGGCTCACGAAGGGGGATAATTGAGAGAAGAAATTGCTGCTGGACACCTCCAGTGCCTTCTTATTACCTCCGATCCTGATGGTAGGGGGGAGGGTTTGTGCTATTCCATGCCAAAACACACAGCAAAACTGCAGGAACGCACAGTAAAATTGATATTGAAGAAGGTCCCCTATGCCAGGGAGTTTAGGGCACTCATGAGTTCAGTGTTCATGACCCCATGGGAGACAGAGGGTGCGAAGCCTTAGGGGATCCGTTTCCTAATGAGGGATTCATATCCTTTGAAGCCGCTCAATATGCTTTTAATTTAGGAATGTGGCACCTCCTTTAACAGGCCAGCCTCTCTGCTATTGGTAGAGACATCTGGCACTCTTTCTTAGCAACCCTATTTACTTCACCTACCTTCCAGACCCTGCTGGGGCTGGGAGGAAGGCGACACCTAGTCACGCACTTGTACAACGCCTTGTCAATAGAGTGAAGGCAGGTTCCACCCCTGCTGGAGCCACCTGGGATGGAGAACTTGGGCAACATCTTGAAGACGCATGTTGGACACAAATGTGTGGTCTGGTGCAGTCTATCTCTAGCAATGCCAGATTCAAACTCACACACTTTCACTTTGTACATCGGACATAAATAACTCCACCCATGCTGCACAGAATAGTCCCTTCCAGGCTCGAGCAATGCCCCAGTTGTCGTAATCCGATGGCATCCTTTCTACACCTTACTTGGCACTGCTTGATGGTGCATGCCTTTTGGGCAAGGGGGGGTCGAGAGGGCGACGGCGGTGGTGGCAATTCCCTGTCTGGCGGACCCAATTACATGCATTTTGGGGGACATTTGCCGCAAAAAGGTAAGAAAATGGCTTTTATGTTTGCTCCTCATCTTTGCTATACAGCACTTTGCGCTTAGCTGGCTAGGCATAGCGAGCGCTGACTTGAGATGTTGGGAGCATGATGTGGCCAAATGGTGGTTAGTGGAGGAATTAAGATTGGAAAAAATGCAGAACTGATGACATACTGGGAGGATCTCGATGTTTGAGACGGACTGTTGACTGCCTTCTTAGACTCCTCTGGCACAGGCCTGGACTCGGGAGACGAGTCTGGTAACACCTCTATATCAACATCTGATTAAGAAGAGGGGAAACTGACACTACGACACCGCATCCACACTATATTGCTTTCTCTTGGGTGCATATGAACGGCTGTTACTTGAGGTGTATTGCATATTTGTGAATTGTTTTGTGGATTTAGTACCGTACCTCCCAGTGAATAGATTTCGGATGGCATTTGTTTCTTGATGACTCCTTGTCGTTTTCTTTTTCTTGATGTAACCAATAAAGAATGTTTAAAAACAAATGTAGTAAGAAGGTATTATTTTCGGGATAATTAAGTCTATTAAACCTTTACTGTCTGGTAACCGGACTGTTTTCCAGCAACTTTATTTATAACTGATCATCTTAGGTGGGATGGCATAGTAAGCCCTTTTTTAATGATTTCCATCTTTTGGGGGGGGGATCCCGACTCTTGGCGTGGTGCTATCATCAAGTTGATTCATAAGAAAGGTAGTGTGTGAAGGAGTGGGAGGGTGGGGGGCATCCAATAATAGGGGGCATCTAATAATAGAATGAGCTATTTACTTGATACCATATCCAAGATCTATGCAAAAACCTTCTTAAAATTTCTTGAGAATTAGTGGTTTAGCTCTGGCATTATACCAAGAGAACAATGTAGTTTTTAGTGAAATTATTCCATAGTTGATCACTTTATAGTACTTAGGTCAGTGCCCAGGAGATCCATTGCAAAAGTTGGAAAACGATGATGCTGCTTTGTGGATTTCCAGCCTTCTTTTGACCTGGTCAGCCATGTTATATTGTGGAATAAGCTTTAGCATTAGAATATTCCTCAATGCATGAAATTTATGATTCAGCAGTTACTGACTATAAACTGGGTGCAAATTGATTTGATGGGAATGGAATTTGTATCTGAAACAATCCTCTACCAAATAGCTTATGGCAGGATTATGTCCTAGCATCCCTACTTTTCATTCTTTTTATTTCCGATCTACCTAGCTTTTTTTATCGAAGACGAATTCATCCTCCTCCAAACAAGGTGTGTCTTTTGTAAGCAGACTATTTAGTCCTAGTAAACTAAACACCAGTGGGCTTACACAATAAATCAGCGCAGTTAGTAAATATGGAGATATCAATTGATTAACTATTAACATAAAGAAGGCTAAACATTTGATCATTTCAAAGGGGGAAAATAAATTTGTCTGGTTCCTTAATGATGTTTTGCTCAAACAGCTCAGTGCCTATAAATACCATGTTGTTAATTTTGCTGATAATTTGCGCTGCTACAAACATTTACCACATTAAAATACCCTCTCGTTCCACAACTAACACCCTTAAAGGGTTTGACACTTCATTTGGTGGTCTCTTGGTAGAATCATTAAAAACAGCCATTATATGGAAACTAATACCTCCAGCTATAAGGAGCAGAATTCCAGGCCCTCAATGCAAGAGTAAATTGGGAACTTCTCAAAAACCTCTGTTTAAAAAGACTTTTGGTAACACTGGCAGATTCAGTGAAGCAGTCTCTAAGGTTGGAGTTGGATTGTGTTCTTCGGACTAGTACAATCATGTGTCTTAAGGTTGGCATCAAGAATGTTACATTGGCATGGGGCACTGGCGGAAGAGGTGTGAAATGGTTGATTTATGAGGCAGAAGTGCCCCTGCTGGCTGATGAAGAAGACTGTTTTATTATGAGGATCTTCCCTCTAACTGGCAAATAGGGTCGAAGCTTGGGCTTATTAGCTTCGGGGAGGGGCGCAGGTGAAGTTGGAGTTTACTGGCCAGAGAGAAAACTTCCGTGTGTGCTCTGTAACCAGAGTCCAGATGACATGAGAATACCACAAGAACAAGCAGAGATGGTTAGTAAGAATGAAGTAGGCTGAGAAAATGGTTGTAAATAGTGGTTTGTGAATTCTGTTTTTCCCCATAGTGATATATAGGCAATACTCACAAAATCAAAGAAGTGTAGGTTTTCTCCTAAGAGATGAGTCATAAACGTCACCGGACATGCTCCTCGACCCCGGATGTTAGAGAATACTAACTTCCTGCTAACATGGTCAATACTGTTGATACGCACTGTAGTTTACAAAGGGCAGGCAGTCTCACGTTGCTATAAGAGGTGTTGGAAGTTGGTGTCCCAGGCAGAGCGAGACTGTTTAAATCTCTTACTGAAGGGCTTTCGGTTGAATGGGTATGTATGAACTGCAGTTACTTTAAATCCTCCTCATTGTATTGGTTATAATGAATGAGTTTTCCTGCCAGGATTTTGCAATAACGAGGTGGCTGTCCGTGTTCTAAAGATCTCACTATCTGTTGCAGAGTCATGTAGCCCTACGATAATAATTGCACACATTGATATCACAAAATACATCTGTTATGGAAAGAAATAAACATAACTGCTTCCGTAGGCTCAGCCAGAGGAGGGCTGCAGTGTTCTTCAGTGTGCTTTTGTAACCTCGTGCCTTTTAACATTGTCAAATTGATATGGGTGCCTTGAATTTCTGAAAGTGCTGGAATTCTTTTTCCAAAGTGATTCATAGCCCGTGGGAGAGTGCTAGACTGTTTGTACAATGAGAAGGTATGGGCTTTCTTCGGGATAACATATTTTCAAGTGGAAATACCTAACATATGTTCTTTCAACATTAAGTGTCTATCCATGGCATGTATCGTTTTCTTTAAGGAGTGTTTTTGTTTTCTGTAGGTTTCATTTTAACACGTTATTATGAATAGTGCAAATGTCTTTTTTATCAAGAAATCCCCAGCACTCGTATTAATCAAAATTTCAAAACAGTTAAGACGTGTACGTCAAAAACAACAGTGGCAATAAAGGTCTTGTGCGAGGTTTAGTTTTCCTTGTTCTTTATTTTCAAGGCGACATCCTAGTCACAGCCAACACGTGTTTCGTCGTGTAGGGACATTTAACCCACGACTTCCTCAAGGCTGTGTGAATTGAAAGACAATACATACCATAAGGTATTATCCACTTCTAAAAGACAGATTCTATAGAGTGGCATTGTGCATCACCTCTTAAGTTGTTACACAGAGGATTCCCATGCAGTGAACCAGTTATACATCATTACAAGCACAGGAATCTATTATCAAATTCGAAGTGAATAGACGCAAAGTTAGATACATACAGTTAAACATATGGAAAGCAGTGTACTAAAGTAAAGAGATCTGAAAATTATTTAAAATAGGGTATCCAATAGATCTGGCGACCAAAAGAAGATGGAGAGAAACGGAAGGGCGTGCAGGAAACGTCGTGATCAGGTCTCGTCTAAAATAAAATCGTTTACTATGGTGCTGATCGGGTCTCACGTGAAAGTGACTATGTAAAATTGCAATTGATGTGTTGACATAAAACGTGATGCGGTCCCGGCTTGTGAGAAAGAATCAATTGCTCGGGTGCTAATTGCGATTTCCGTGAAAGTGACGGGGTGTTAATTAACACCGCATGCTCTTAATAGTGAGTCCACTTCTGACGGGGACATAAGTCAAGAATAGTTACCTATTTTCTATTCAAATGGTACCTCTAGTGTAGGGAAACATAATCAGAGCGCAAGTACATTAGTATTCTAGTATACGAGCTATACAATATTATCATAAGTATGTGTTCATAATTAGAACCTACTTATTATGTGGTTAAAATTCCAGACCACATAGGGGTCAAATCTACGACTGGAATATTCAAATTTCCTTCGTTCCTTAGTCAGTAAAGCGTTAGTATTGCGCTGAGCTGTAAGAAGTAAATTGTAAATTCGCCGATCAGTACTGCTTGGCTAAGGGTGTATAATCAAATATATCTTTACACCTAATATTTGTTAATTCTTTTTTATATACCAAAGATAATCCAGTGAGCTTGACTATCTATTCTCAACTGTTGGCTAAAGTCACCCGATCTCAAAAGGATTCAGCGTATTCTATACGTTATATACTCTGTATTCTGAACTTGTACGGCTTCTTGATCTCTGTCAAGTTTTTACCTGATTCAGTATTTGCCAAATTAGACTCAAAGTCTCCAATCCCTGACATTATCTGTAAATGAAGTCTCTCAAAATGAAACGAGGTCTCTGTTCTCCAAACTATATCTGCCAACACAGCCTTTCAAATTGGTGTAAACTCACCCAAATATTCAGTCGGTATTATGTTGTATATTTCAATTCCCGTCTACAGGTATCCGGCGAGCCGAGTGCAGCTGTCCGTGGCTCTCGATTTCTCCGAGATAGCAAGTGAACCCTGGTACATATACTTCCGGGTCACGTAGAACGTCGCGCGTCATAATAGTCAAAATAGAAACAAGACTTTGCCGAGTTTAACGGGCCAAATGTCTGTATCCGCGTTAGTGCTTAAAACCGGAATGTATGCGATCCTCACGTGTTAGAATTCTTTCGATTAGACTCATAATCATTTAGCCTGAACAATCCCATTATTCTGCAATTTAAGAGAGAGCTATAATATCACGCCCCGTTTTCTATTACCAACGCAGGTTCCAATTAAAATCAAGCCAAATGCAATATCTCCGAATCAAGTGTGCGTGCAAGTGTATCATGGCCAATTTATATACAGTGTATAAAGGACAGCATGCTTTTTGTCCTTTATAAATGTCCGTAGTGCATAGAACCGGCGCTGTGTATGAAATTCTCGGGTCAGTTTTACATATAAGTGAAATTTACTAATTCGTGCCATTACAGTATCTATTGTGTCTCCCTCATTCTCTCCATTAGTTAAGGTCTTACAACAAGGTGAAATGTTTCGAAATTGAAACCAGTTGTAATTCGAACGGTTGTACATTCCTTAAGACATAGACATTTTGAAACAAATTGAAAGCGATTGTTACGTTTGCTTCATCTAATATTGAACCAAATCTTGATCATTACATCCATCAATATACAATATACATTGTTACTGTCATAATTTCGTCCTAAATGCTGAAACTACGTGTCTAAATATGAAACATGGGGAAAATTTTCTTGAGAGAATATGCATATCACCTGCCCAGAAAGTAATGAAGCTCATGGTCAATATTCAAGCCATATTCTATGCTCCTCAATTTTAAAATCCAAAATGCTTCCTTACGTCTCAATGTTAGTTCTCGGTTCCCACCCCTCGGGTGTTTGGGTATATGGTCAATGCCATAAAATTCAAAACTCTTATTCAATGTTTGTTCTGAGCAGATGGATGTGTGTGCCGCTATGGGATATCTCATGTCACCACTCTTTACTGCTCGTATGTGTTCCCCAATTCTGTTTCTTAAAGGTCTGATAGTGCTCCCAATATATCTCTTCCCACATTTACATTCAATGCCATAGATCACAAATTTGGTCAGACATGTGATATTGTGTCTGATTTTGAATATCTTCCCACCCGGTCCCTGAAATTCAGTCAACCTTGGAAGCGCCCATTTGCACGCCATGCAACGGCCGCAGCTGTAGAAACCAATTGAGTGTTGTGACAGCCAGTTGTCAACTTGTTTAGGTGTTGGGTAACTGGGGCTCAGGATATTTCTTAGTGTAAAGCCTCGTCTGTAGGTGATATCCGGTCTGTTAGCAATTACTTCATCTAAGGTTTTATCTGCCCTCAGTAGATGCCAGTGTTTGTTAAGGCTTTTCTTGAGGATCCCTGACCAATTGTTAAAACTTGTGATCAAACGTATCTTGTCCTCATCTTTTTCTTGGGAGACACAATAGATACTGTAATGGCTCGAATTAGTAAATTTCACTTATATGTAAAACTGACCCGAGAATTTCATACACAGCGCCGGTTCTATGCACTACGGACATTTATAAAGGACAAAAAGCATGCTGTCCTTTATACACTGTATATAAATTGGCCATGATACACTTGCACGCACACTTGATTCGGAGATATTGCATTTGGCTTGATTTTAATTGGAACCTGCGTTGGTAATAGAAAACGGGGCGTGATATTATAGCTCTCTCTTAAATTGCAGAATAATGGGATTGTTCAGGCTAAATGATTATGAGTCTAATCGAAAGAATTCTAACACGTGAGGATCGCATACATTCCGGTTTTAAGCACTAACGCGGATACAGACATTTGGCCCGTTAAACTCGGCAAAGTCTTGTTTCTATTTTGACTATTATGACGCGCGACGTTCTACGTGACCCGGAAGTATATGTACCAGGGTTCACTTGCTATCTCGGAGAAATCGAGAGCCACGGACAGCTGCACTCGGCTCGCCGGATACCTGTAGACGGGAATTGAAATATACAACATAATACCGACTGAATATTTGGGTGAGTTTACACCAATTTGAAAGGCTGTGTTGGCAGATATAGTTTGGAGAACAGAGACCTCGTTTCATTTTGAGAGACTTCATTTACAGATAATGTCAGGGATTGGAGACTTTGAGTCTAATTTGGCAAATACTGAATCAGGTAAAAACTTGACAGAGATCAAGAAGCCGTACAAGTTCAGAATACAGAGTATATAACGTATAGAATACGCTGAATCCTTTTGAGATCGGGTGACTTTAGCCAACAGTTGAGAATAGATAGTCAAGCTCACTGGATTATCTTTGGTATATAAAAAAGAATTAACAAATATTAGGTGTAAAGATATATTTGATTATACACCCTTAGCCAAGCAGTACTGATCGGCGAATTTACAATTTACTTCTTACAGCTCAGCGCAATACTAACGCTTTACTGACTAAGGAACGAAGGAAATTTGAATATTCCAGTCGTGGATTTGACCCCTATGTGGTCTGGAATTTTAACCACATAATAAGTAGGTTCTAATTATGAACACATACTTATGATAATATTGTATAGCTCGTATACTAGAATACTAATGTACTTGCGCTCTGATTATGTTTCCCTACACTAGAGGTACCATTTGAATAGAAAATAGGTAACTATTCTTGACTTATGTCCCCGTCAGAAGTGGACTCACTATTAAGAGCATGCGGTGTTAATTAACACCCCGTCACTTTCACGGAAATCGCAATTAGCACCCGAGCAATTGATTCTTTCTCACAAGCCGGGACCGCATCACGTTTTATGTCAACACATCAATTGCAATTTTACATAGTCACTTTCACGTGAGACCCGATCAGCACCATAGTAAACGATTTTATTTTAGACGAGACCTGATCACGACGTTTCCTGCACGCCCTTCCGTTTCTCTCCATCTTCTTTTGGTCGCCAGATCTATTGGATACCCTATTTTAAATAATTTTCAGATCTCTTTACTTTAGTACACTGCTTTCCATATGTTTAACTGTATGTATCTAACTTTGCGTCTATTCACTTCGAATTTGATAATAGATTCCTGTGCTTGTAATGATGTATAACTGGTTCACTGCATGGGAATCCTCTGTGTAACAACTTAAGAGGTGATGCACAATGCCACTCTATAGAATCTGTCTTTTAGAAGTGGATAATACCTTATGGTATGTATTGTCTTTCAATTCACACAGCCTTGAGGAAGTCGTGGGTTAAATGTCCCTACACGACGAAACACGTGTTGGCTGTGACTAGGATGTCGCCTTGAAAATAAAGAACAAGGAAAACTAAACCTCGCACAAGACCTTTATTGCCACTGTTGTTTTTGACGTACACGTCTTAACTGTTTTGAAATTTTGATTAATACGAGTGCTGGGGATTTGTTGAACTGTTACGTAGAGCTTTTGCTCTTCTATGTAGAGTGAGTGGTTTCTCTATACCTTACAGCACCGTCAGATTAAGTGTTTGAGAATTTACAAAAGTGAATTTCCCTTCGAGCGCCTAGTACACCTATGATTAATACCACTATCTCTAACTAGTCTTTTTTATCAAGCAGTGTATTTGTTTTGGCAGAAAGGAGTAATGATTGTCAGAACCCTCCCTAAAAGCTACAGAGGCATCTCCAAGAAAAGGTTTTGGACCTTGTTCTGGTAGGAGCCAGATGAATCCCTCGAGTGTAGAAGGGATAAATTGTTAACGCCCCATACAAGTTACACCTTCATGGTATAACACATTCTTTCCTGACAATTCATATTATTAGAGAGTCTGCCGTAAGACTAAAGCATCTTATTTCTGTTATTTCTATTACCAGGGCATAGACTAGGTACTGCAAGTTAATTATATTCTGTTGAAATTGCAATCATATAACTCTTACTGTCCCTGACAAGGAGTTGAAATGGTTTACACCAGGCAGGACTCTGCACCAGAATCCATTATGTGGAGTGGAGTGGAGTGGTGTGGCTCACTGGTTAGAGGCAGCAGACCCGGAAGCAGAGGACGGCCCGGGACCAGGGTTCAATTCCCGACGCGGCAGGGTCTTGGACCAGGGCCAGCGGACTCGATAATTCTCGCCTCGGTGCCTACTCTAACCAGGGATCGCACTCCGCAACTCTGGGCATTAGCTTGCCTCATCTCCACAACGGCCCCCCACATTCGCCGGGGATGCCTGGTTTCACCTTGGAGATACCTATGAGGGACCATCTCACAGGGACAGCCGGACGGGTTCCCCAGCGGTCTACAGCGCCACGACGCCTTGGCAGCAGTGCGCTTTACAAAAAAAAAAAAAAACACATACATACATTATTACTCCCATTTTTGAGTGACAAATATAGAAGACATTTGTTAACTGTCATTTTTTCATTGAATCATGATAATAAGTAGTATTTCATCTGAATTGCCTTTTTTTTTCTTTTTTAATAATTCTTATTAGGATTAAAAAGAGTACCAAGATTACAAGCAGCATAGGGAGGAAAGATAATATAGTAAAAACACATATCTTAAAGATAATGTGATAATTATGGTACTGTCACGTTAAAAAGCTGTAAAATACTATCTTATGTTGTAAAGTAAATTAAAAAAGAGAATAGATTACCTATCTAACATTAGTCATGTTTATATTTTGAGAGATAGAAATAGCAAAGAAAGGGGGGGGGAAGAAAGTAATAGGGGAAGAAAAGAGAGAGGGAAAAGGGCGAATAGAAATTAGGGTAACGATGAGTGTGAAGAAAAAAAAATAGTAGTAAAGGGTTACCAGAGTAAATCGGATTTAATTTTCACCGATAATAATGAAGATGAAACAGTAGAAATACTATGCTCATCACACATAAAATTCCAAAATGTTAACGTAAATATTTTAGAATTATCATTCCAACAAGTAAGGATAACTTTAAAAACAAGAACAATAAAAAGATCAAATAACCTTGACTTCGAGTAAGTATCCTGGAAACCAACAGACTGGGATCCAAGAAACACAATTTGAATTGATAATGGAATACAACATTGAGATATCTTAGAACATTTAGACCAAACAGATTTCCAAAAGTTAAGAACATTAGGGCAATAATATATCAAGTGCAGTAGTGTGCCATTAGATGAAAGACATGACCAGCAAAGAGGTGAGCTGGAAGGATTGATTTTATGGATAGCAAGCATTTGCAATGCAATAGGTCTCGCATTTACGCGAGTTTGAGCTATTGACATTGCAAATAACAATGCCTTTTTTGTTTGTTTTTAAAGCATAGATAAAAGGCATTGTTATTTACAATGCCAATAGCTTAAACTCATATAAATGCGAGACCTATTGCATTGGAAATGCTTGTTATACTTTGTTCCCACAGAATGATGCCCTTAAAGCAGTGAAACTGGGTACCACACAAATGTTTGGGAGACACAGGCAGCCAAGTGTTCCAGAACCTGACAGAGTACCCAGGGTTAGCTACTAACTAAAGGTATTTTGCACTCTGACTTTATTTGTACATTTCATAGTGACAACTGTTTGTAGGTTTTCCTTCGTGGGGCAGGATCGTGCCCCATGAGCTTGCACCCTCTGGACCTTAGGGAGAGAGCACCACCAGATGTTCTGGCTTTTGTCATCGATATTACAAGCTCTCGGATCCGTCCACTTGCACTGAGGGCCTAAAACTACAGTGTATACAGACGAGTGCAGTGTGTGGCAGTGACCACTGAAAGAAACACGGTAGCAAAATTAGTAGAATCCAGTGCGGAGGGGGTGAGGATGAACCCAGGGCCCGTAGAGGAAGGAATATGTTTTTTAGAGAAGCGCTGATTTGGAGGTACGTGGCTAAATACAAATATTAAAAGTACATTTACAAACTGAGTGCAGTGAATGATACAAATGAGATGTGAAATGGTGGGAAACTATGGAAAGAGTAGGGAAATGGTGTGGAGTCTCCCGTCATGGCAGTAGTGCTCGAACGATGTGAGAGTCGGTGGTGCTGGTCAGGGGCATCAGCTCACTGAAGAACTAGGGTAGTGAAAAATCCAAGAGCTTTTTAAGGAACAAGGCCCTTAAAAACGTCATCAAGTTCCCCTGGGTCTTGCACCGTGCCCATCGGAATTATGCATTGAGTGTGTGGGTCACCCTAAGATTTCGACTGCTGTAAAACTCCAGTGTAAAATATGCGGGAATTGTTGCAGAAACACTGATTTCCACACATCCCCAAAATGATGTAGTTCCCACTAATTTCCCACCTCCGAATTACTGCGACATGGGAATAGTTGGGATTTTAACGAGACACTGATAACAAAGGCCCAGTTGTCCTTCAGGAGGGATTCTCCAGTATTATATGTCGATATGTAAATACAGAACATATTTCCTTTCGGATATGGGACAGCATCTCAGTTTTCTGGACAAATGCCCCGTCACTCAAATCGGCCCTGATAATATTGATGTCTCTGCAACCAAAGGGGCACTTTGCAAGCGGTAAGGGAGGACATCTATTAATGGCGGCATTAATTTGATTTTGGCATAAGGTCCATAGCTCTTGATTCCAAGCTTCTGCCCTGTCACAGGAAGAGCTGGATTTCACAACCACGTTCCAATGAGCCCTCATTCGCCATATTTGATTCCCATACTGTGTAATGCGTTTGAGCATAGTATAGTATTTTATGATGTATAGAACTGTGTCACATGCTGAATGTTAGGCGGTATGTGTGTTTTTTAAGCGAGGCACAATCCATTTTGAAGGATACACTGAGTGACGCATATGGGTTTATGGCTTGTCAGTACGTGGCATCCCCGTCGTATTACGTGAATGCAGCGCATGGACTTCTTATCCGCCTGCGCTAGTTATGTTAATTTATAGGGCCAATGATGATTTGCGTCAGAAGTGAACTCAACACACAACCAAAAAAAAATTACTTTAAGTGCAGTAAGATTGTGAACAGAAGGCACGGTGGCGCACAACTCTGACACCAACACTTTCCACGCGTTCCCTCCAAGTCCACCCCTTCTGCCCCCACAACCCCACCCGTGGAGCTCACCACACGTGCACTGATTTCCACACATCCCCAAAATGATGTAGTTCCTACTAATTTCCCACCTCTGAATTACTGGGACATGGGAATAGTTGGGATTTTAACGAGACACTGGTAACGAAGGCCCTAGTGTCCTTCAGGAGGGATTCTCCCTTTGGTACAAGGGGGCAGAAGTGAAAAATACAATATCCGAGTTTTGCAGTTCGGAACAGGGAAAAACATGTTATTACAATGTTAAAAGAATTATCCCCAGCCGGTGGCTGAGATTTGCCAGTGTATCTTTAAAAAAAGTATTCCAAGAGCTGCACGCTGCTTCCAAGCGCTGCGGATTCATTGCTGGCAGCTTGACCTTTGCTCTTCTCCATCGCCGGGGGCTGTTTGGAGGCATCACACCGTGTGTGTGTGTACAGTGCTCCCAAGGAATGTCCCAGAGCCAGCACTGCCATCTCGCTCTGATGTTGTCAAAACACACGCTGCCCAAGGTCAGGCACTTCCTTTGCATTGTAGAACAAAACACGGAACCAAGCGAGGTTAAATACCGAACCAGTGAGGAACTGAAGGTTTAAGTTGTGCGCCTCCTCCCGTGCCGGCTCCTGGAAGAGGCACCACAAAGGAGCCAGGGGAGGGAAGGAAGGGGTAGGGGAGGAGGCTTTAACAAACGCGGCCAGGAAATGAAAAGCACGAAAGTGAAAGCTAATTAGAACGAGCTGTTGGCATTGTGAAAAAAATATAGCGCCCGGCTAGTGTAACGCCGCAAGTGAAAGATCCAGTCTGGGTGGGCGGGGCCAAAAGTGAACGGGGCATTAACAAGGAGGGACTAAGATGCCTCCTTTTCAAATGTGAGCCAGCGTTTAGCATGGAGGATGACGCCAGCGAATCAAAAAGATGAGCGGGGCTTCAAGTGCCCTTCTGAAGTGTATTGATCACAATAAGCCTTGCAGAGGCAGGAGCGCATGCGCGCTCCAGTGCTAGGTCTGCGAGACCTAAAAATGGGTGTACGGAACACTCTATTATATTAGAAAAATAGGAATTGAGTGATACTCGCAGCTTTGGAGGTACTAGAAATTTTATGCCCTAATTTACTGCATTGTTGAGTTGAGAGGGGCATCGAGAGGTCTTGTTCCTATGCTGTTTCAATTGAGGATTTTAGTCTATCGGAAATAGGAGGAGATAAAAATTTATATATGAAAGAGGCTTTAGGATTGGAGTCAGAAGAGAGATTGTACAGAGGAGTTAAGGGATAAAACGGAGGAGAGTCAGGAGGAAAGTTTTTGGCTAATAAAAACGATTGAAGTACCTGTGGTAATTGGGAGTATTGGGGTAAGCAATAAGAAGATAGCTCATAGCGTTCTTGCAATGTAGTGAAGGGTACAACAGAATCTGGGGAGATTAGTTGGTGAACATATGGAATATCCTTTTCTTTCCTATGCTTGAAATGAAATCATTTATAGCGAGACTTAATACATTTATTGTACCAAATAGAGGAGGCAAGAAAAGCTTGATAGAAGTTGGAGCCAGAAGTGAACAGTGAATGTAATAGATGTTGGAAATGTTTTAAGATAGGGTGTTTAGATATAAAAGTACAGTTGGACATAAAGCTAATATCATAAAAGACAATTAATTTAATAGAGAGCGTTCAAAATTGATCCAGCTGGGTATGGGGGAGTCTTGATATTGTGTATCTAAACCATAAATTTGTCTAATTAAAAAAGCAGTGTGACATAGCTTAAAATTAGGAAAGCGTACACCCCCTTCATTTTTGGTTTAATTCATTTGGATAAGACAATACTGGCGAGTTTATTGTTCCAGAGAAATTTAGTACAGAGAGAATTAATATGGCTAGAATCGTAATTGGGAATTGTAGAGGGTAACATAGAAAGCAAAAGAAAAAAAATAAGAGGTACAATCCTCATTTTACCAGTATCCAATCTACTCCACCAGGATAAGTAGAGAGGAGACCAAGAGGAAAGCAAGTTTTGAATCTTAAGTTTTACTGCACTAAAATTGTGGACAAGAGTTTGAGCGATGGTAGGTGAAAACCAGGCACCTAGGTATTTAATCTTAGATGGGCACCACATAAAATTTATATCATAAGGAGTTTAAAGGTAAAATCTCAGTTTTAGAAAAATTCAATTTATAGCCAGATATTTTAGAATATTTAATCAATCGTCTGCAAAAAGGGAGGCGTGGAAGTTACGAGATCTGATTGGTATACCAGAATATTATCTGCATAAGCAGATAATTTAGTTTCATAGGAATTATGTTTGAAACCTGTTATCAAAGGTTTATGGCAAATGCGTTCAAGAAAAGGTTCGAGACAGAGAAGAAATAAAAGAGGAGAAAGGGACAACCTTGTCTAGTACCTCTATGTAAGTTAAAATAAGGGAATAGAAATCCATTGACAGAAACACAAGCATGTGGTTCGGAGTATGATAGGTTGATAAACTAAATGAATTTGGGGACAAAACCGAACCAATGAAGAGTTTTAAACATAAATTGCCAATTTATACTGTCAAATGCTTTTTCAGCATCAAGGGATAGTGCAGCGAGAGGATCGGGATATCTTCTCCCTAATGTAAGGATATTGGAGAACATCCTAGCATTATCTGAGGTAAGCTACCCTTTAATGAAACCAGACTGGTCAGGTTTAATAAGAGGTATAACTTCATCTAATCTAGAGGCAAGAATTTTTGCAAACCTTTTGCAATCGTAGTTAATTAAAGAGATAGGGCGGTAATGTTGACACAAAGTGAGATATTTACCAGGTTTAGGAAGGATTACAGTGAGCACATCTAAAAAGGAACATTTGGGTTTAGATTTTAATAGGAAGGAGGGGAACAGCTCAAGTAAATGTGGTGCGTAAGTAAATTAAAAAGAAGAAATAAGTCCTGTAGAAAAACCATCAGGTCCAGGGCCTTTTGATCTCTTCAGAAATTTGATGGCATCCAAAATCTACTGAAGTGTTGTATCTTTTTCAAGGAGAGCCATAGCATCCGGCAACTGGGGAGGAGAAGAGAGAGCGTAAAAGAATGATTAGGTATGGTGTTCTGAGGGATGGGTATCTTCCATATATAATGAATTATAATAAGACTGAAAAGCATTAACAATGACTGAATCAGAATTTAATAAGTTATTAGTAAGGCCATTTCAAATAGATCAGGTAGTTTTCTTTTCCGATTTGACTTTTAAATAATTAGTCAACATTTCACCAGCTTTATTTTGACCCCCATGATACTTGTTTTTTATTTTAAGAAGTATATTGCAAGCATCACTGGTGGCCAGCTTGTTCAGATTGAATTTAGCTTTAATAAGGTCTCGAAGGTGAGAAGGAGATTTAGAAGTAAAATAAGTCTGTTTAAGAGTCTTAATATGTTTGAGGGTGGTAAGGTATTGGGAACTCAACAACAGTTTCTTTCTAGCAGTGTAAGCAATGGTAAAGGCTTTAAAAGCATCCCAGTTGTTGTGAAGTATCATTAGGTTTGTTAAATAGAAAACATTCTTAAATGAAGGAGACCGCTTCTAAAATAAAATTTTGGTCAGATAGTAAGGAGTGGTTAAATCTCCATTGAGCATGTGTAGGGAGTAGTAAGGGAAAAATCTGAAGAATCAGAAACAAAAATTGAGCCAATCTCAGAAGACTGGATGGAAGGGAGTAAAGATTTTGAGATCAAAATATAATCAGTTCGCGACATAGTTTGATGAACGTTTGAATAGAATGTATACTCATTGGTGTTAGGATTACTAGTTTTCCTTACATCATAGAGTGGATGAGTGGTAATAGCAGATTGAAATGCTTTAGGCGATTTGTCTTGTTTAAATTTACATTTAAATTTACTGTCAGAAAAAAAGGTCTAGCCAGTCATTGAAATCGCTAGTAACAATAATACGAGGATTGGTAATGGAGGATAGGTTTAGTTTAATTCTATGCCAAAAATCCAGATCAGACTAAACCAGCCCATAAATATTGAAAAAAGTTACCTGTTTATTATAGATAGTGGCGTTAAGTAATACCCATCATCCACTTGTATCACATTCAGTTGATAGAATTTGACTTTTTAAAGATTTGTGACATAAAATGGCAAACCCACCCTTTCGGTTAACAGCAGGAGAAAAACGACCTGACCCACCCATTGACGCTTAAGTTTAAGTGACTTAACATTGTTACAATGAGTTTCCTGTTAAAGAGCAATCTGACAATTAAGTTTTGATTAATGTGAAAGTACCGTATGACGT
This sequence comes from Triturus cristatus, assembly GCF_964204655.1. Taxonomy (NCBI): domain Eukaryota; kingdom Metazoa; phylum Chordata; class Amphibia; order Caudata; family Salamandridae; genus Triturus; species Triturus cristatus. The sequence continues at coordinate 424,651,203 of NC_140591.1, forward strand.
TTAACAGGATGACCCAGACCATGAACGTTCCATGAGACAACATTAAACATGTTGATGAATATAGACGGGGGTATAGGAACAATGATGACGAACTGCAAAAGCAACAATGAAAGACCCCATTTGTCAAAAAATGAATAACATGAAGGTACTGTCAGAAAAATACATAAGAAAAACAAATATACACTCATGCAATTATAGAAGCAGAAAAAGGAAGGGAAAAAAGAAAGGAAAGGAGAATAGAGAGAAATAGAGAGTAAGAGAAGAGTAAAGGAGATGACGAGACATAAGAACAGATCCAGGACATAAAGCCAGATCTGAAATAAAGAGAGAAAGAAATAAGAACCATGCATGTCAGCACCCAGAAGCAAGAACAACAACGGAGGTAAAAATAGAAATAGAGTAGAGAAATACAGGCCACATAAACCATATTGAAGAACAGAATTAAAGAGAATAACAGGAAACCAGAAACCATGCAATATTATCAATATAACAGTTTAAGGACATTGCGTATCTGTGTCCATAGGTAGCTTGGTGAAGGTTTGCAGAAAATTTTTGTTTAGTCGGATCTTCAAACGAGCGAGAGACACCTTTGTATGTAATTTTGCAGAGACAGAGATGTAGTATGCCGTAGCGGATGTTCAGAGATCTCAGTTGAGGTCGAAGAGCTAGGAACTCTTTACGCCCAGCATTGGTTGCAGTGGAATTATCCTAAGAAATTAAAATGTTATGACCCGACCAAACAAGGCGACATTTTTCTCTGGCAGATTTTAAGACACGCATGAGATCGGTGAATTCCAAGAAGAGCATTATAATACCACGATGTCTGGTAGATTGCGATTGAAGACGCCTTAAGCGATGTGCCCGCTGAATATTAAGAGGAGCTGAAGACTGTAGATTGAGAAGATCAGGTAAACATTTCTTCAACATTCTCTGGGAGACCATAGAGACGAATATTATTCCTTCTATTGCAAATTTCAAGGTCTTCAGTGTGGAGCTTGAGCTTTTGAATTTCTTGTTCCAGCATGGGTATTTTAGTAGCCATGTCCTAAAAGTGACCCACGCGCTGTTCTATTTTGAGCATTTTGCTTTCCATAGTGATCCAGCGGTCTTCAATTTGTTGCAGTTTTTCATTGGTAGTGTTCATGAACAGTTGAAGGGCACGTACTTCGTCTATAATGGTATCCGAGACCGAATTAGAAGATGACTGTATCTAAGATGGAGGATCATTTTTGTCTCTTTTGGTTTTAGTACCAGAGGACGATGCTTTAGTAAGATTGAGAGGGTCTCTGGCCATCTTAATGACGTGCATTGGTCGATGAGAGAGCTTTTTAGAAGTAGATAGCCTACCCACTAATATGTGACTGGTAAAAGGAAGTTCAGTATATCTGTGCAGGAATTCACACTCTACAATGCGGAAAAAGGCGACTGATTATATGTGGCAGGGACAAGTCTACATAGCAGGTTGTGGAGCAGAGAGGTTATGATAATTTCCCCTGGCCTGCAAACAAGCAAGGAAACTGGGAGCAGAAGACCTCCTGAGAGAACTCCCCACAGCTTATGTAATCACATCTACATGTTTTCTGGCTCAGACACACAAAGAGCCCGTGCACCAATATCACAATGTCATTAGGCTTAACAACAGTGCATCATAATATGCGAGCTAGGGGGATTAGGCTCAAAGCAGGTTAGACATGAAGCCCCATAATGCAGAAGTCCTGAAAAAAAAGGACATATCATAAAGCCAGCAGAACCAGTATTGGTTCAGGGTTTCCAGTACAAGAGCATAAATGGCCAAAGATGTAGAAATATTGATGAGTGAAGTAAAAGCAGGCTCACCCAAGCGTTGTGAACATTACTGGAGCTTAGAAGATTGAAACGAGCGGCATGCTGTCAAAATGGCGGACGCTCGTGTGTGAAGAGAAATCTTTGTCATGGCTGCAGCAGTGAAAGGACGAGACACTAGATGCTCCCCTCTGCCCACAGAAATGCTGCACAAACAGCATGAGAACAGCTTGGGGAGCACTGGGCATGCGGCAGCGGGCGGAAAATGATTTGAAAGCTCCGTGAGGAAATGGAGCCTATCGGTCCGCCGCCATCTTGTGCGCGTAAGCCACACACACCCTGAATTGCCTTTTTCTGTTCTAAAATACTTAATGAGTTATGGCAAAGTTTCATGGAAAGTGATAATTGCATTTCTTGTTTACAATTATTATTTAAAGTGTTCTGTATATACTATACCCAAAAGATGTTTAGTGTGCAGAGAGTCCAGTTGGTTCCCAAAGTTATGGCAGTTGTTAAAGTAGATAATACCTTACTCTTCTTAATTTAGTGGTAGCTGGACTGAGCAGTTAGGCTTATCAGAGGGTAGTGTTAAGCATGTATTATACCCACTCAGGTTTGAAATGATGTCACACACTCCAAGACTGAATCCAGACCAATTGGTTTGTATAAAAAGTGGTTACTTTTGTTGTTTTATTACTAGAACCAAGAATCACTTAGTGCAGGTAGGTTTCACAGTGCTTAAAAAGTAGTAATACTGTTCAAGAATGCAGTAATGTTTTGTAAATGCAGTTATATACTTTACAATATTAGGAATGCTTTCTGCAAATGTCAATCAAGTACAGTGGTAGGCTTTGGCAGTAATACAGTTAGACAGTTCAATGCAACAGATAGACTTACTTACTATGCAATCCTATAGAGGAAAACAATGTTAAACAATTTGCAGGTAAGTACTTGACTTACTTCCCCAGGCTTTGGGGGTTTAGGACAACACAGGGCAAGGTTCAAGATCAGGTATGTACTGCACCACCAGTGGCACTGGGTCGGCCGGGTGCAGAGGTCACTGCGCCCAATGTTCTCCAATGGAGCTGGGCAGTACCTCAAAGAGGCACGGTTTGCTAGAGGTATTTGCACTCTTAAGACAAATGCCCAGGGGGTTGAAGTGAGCAGGTGGGGCACCAAAGCTACAATACCAGCGGCACATGGACGGACTGGTGCATTGTGCAAATCGGCATTGGGTGCCCAATGCTTTCCAATGGAGGTCTCAGCTGGTTCCAGTCACGGTCGGGGGGAATACTCTTCGAACAGAGGCTGTAGGCTTTGCAGGGGGTCCTGGAGAGGTCAGCCACCGATGCTAACTAGGTCCGGATCGCCAGGGAGACTTCACAGGAAAGGTGAGTCTCTTGAACTTGGGCAGTGGGCGTCTAGTGCAAAGGGGTTCAGTGTTACGGATCCGCCTGGATCAAAAGACTGGTGTTGGTTTCTTTGCTGGACAAATCCGGTGTCCACAGGAGACTGGTGTCTCTGTCAAACAAAGCACATGTCCTCCAGGGTTCTTGAGGATGCTGGCTGCAGGCCATACCGGTTTCTTAAAGACGGGTTGCTTGAGGAGGAGACAGGCCGGTAGGGCTGGGGCCAAGTCAGTCATTGTCGTCTTCTCCACTGCTGCTTGGCTCTTTGGTCCTTCTTCCTAGGTCATCTAATCTAAGGAGCAAGGTTCAGGGGTGCTCCTAAATACCAAATGTAGGGGTGTTACAGGGGAGTGCAGGTCAGGACAATGGGTCTCTTCCCTGGAGTGTCTATGCCCCTCCTTATGCCACCCACCAGTGGGAGGGGGCATAAGCCTCATCCTGATTGGAGGAGTCCTCTCATCTTCAAGATTGAGTAGACTGAGATATGGGAGGGTAGTCCAAAGTGGGCACACCTCCCTTTCTTCCTATGTTTTCCTGCCGATTCTACAGCCCAAAGTAGGGGTCAAAACCGGTGGGAGCCAGCTGCTGATAGCAGCAGAGGCTGGGGGATATCTAATACAGATGGCAAGCATTTGAAGCTTCCCCTTCGTGGACCCTGCCCATCCTGGGGAAGGAGGCATGACATCTCTGCCCAGGATGTGCTTTGTTTCAGGACCCTGAGAGCGGAGGGCTGTCTACCTAGGGGTCCAGGAAACCTGTCTGGTGGTGGCAGATGGCTGGTAGCCTGTCAGGAACCACACCAGAGCGGGTCGTTTTTCAGGGGGCATGTCTAAGATGCCGTCTGAGTGCATTTTGCATTAAATCCAAGAACTGGCATCGGGGGTTGAATGAGCTTAGAAGTTTGGTACCAACTTTCCAGTCTTCAGTAAAGCCATCACGGAGCTGTGGAGTTCGTGTTGACAAACTCCCAGCCCATGCACTCAAAATGGCTCCACTGCACTTACAATGTCTGCGAATGGAACAGAGACTGTAGGGGCATATTGCTCATGCAGCTATGCCTGCATCTGTGGCGTGGTGCACCCTGCCTTTAGGGCTATAAGGCGTGCTAGAAGGGTTACTTACCCATCCCACAGGCAGCGTTGGTGGGAATGGCACACAGGGATGTGTGCCATGTCGACTCTTCAGTTTGACCTGCACCAAAACACACAGTGTGTGGGTGTTAAGGTGAGGGGTCTCTGAGGGCAACACAATACATGCTGCTGCCCTCACAGGCCCTCTCTGGGCACAAGGCCTTGAGTACCAGGGGTACCTTTTACAAGGGATTTACATGTGGCCCAGAGGTGTGCCAATTGTGGAGACAAAGGTCCAGTGTTGGGAAAGAACACAGGCCCTGGGAGCCTGATTGGCAGGGGCCCAGGGCACAGTCAGTCAAGTTGGCACCCTGTATCTGGCAAAACTTTAGGGGGTAACCATGCAAAAAATTGCACTTTCCTATATAAAGGGTATGGTTTCACTTAATCAAAACTAAGTTAAAGGGTTTCAGGCCTGTTCTGTTGATTATTCATTCCAAAAGTTTCAAAAATGTCCAGATAACGTTATATTAGTTGGGAACAGATTGTCTAAAGCTAGAGGGGGGACATGTGTGATTGATGACTGAGACAAGACAGGCCAAACATGCTGAAACCTACCAAGAGGGGCAATTCGCCTTCCTTTGCTGTGCTTATCAACCTGCCTTCTAGTGAAGAAGAGCATAGTAGACTATGGCTATGCTATTATACTGACAGTAGGCTTATAGTTTGAAGCTGGTGTGAGAGCATGAACCATCTTCGAAACTCGAATTAGTCTTTTCATTTTGTTGCGGAGTTTAGCTTAGTAAGCCAATTATATGATGATGAGGTTGATATTAAGTTAAATGACCAGTATAGTGCAATATTTTCTGGTGTTCACATTACATTTTTAAATGCTGCAACAACTATTCTATTTGTTTTTATGGTGGTTATTACACATATTGTGTGCACTACAATAGCATTTTGATTTTAAAATATAACCAATGTTTCCTGCTGTTCTTGTGTGGCTTTCTAGTATGAAAGAGGATTTGGATTGCACTAATTATCCCTGTGATTTTTTTTAAATAATTGATTGTTACCTGAAGCACATATTACTCAAGTTCAGCTCAATGGGTTGTATGGGGCTCAGCTCAATGGGTTGCATGGGGGGAGGAGGTTACAGTCAAACTGTCTTCTGTCTCGTGTAGGCGCGTTGACCAAGTCCTTAGTGCCAGGGGTCTAGCAAGCCTATTCACAGGCTTTGTTCTGCAGGATCCAGAAAATGTTCAGCCATGCTGTTCTTGTTAACATAGCACAGCGGATGGAACTGACACCCAGTTAGTTTTGGTGCAGCATGCTTGACATATGTACAACTTAAAAAAGCCAAGATCGACATAGAGCAAGTTATTTCAGATCTAGACTAAGTCAGGCTTTTATAATAGTGCATGTAAAACTGCAAGCAGCAGAATGCAAAAGGCAAACACAGCACTGGGTTCGCTACTCACACTTAGCATGGTGGGTGATTTGAAATCTTTGAAACTCAGCGCTCTTTTCCTCGCAGCATTCTTGCATTTTAGAAATTTTAAAAGTGGAAGAAATATGGTGATCTGTTTATGTTTACACAAGTATGCCCCTTGAGCCATTTCCCCCACACACAGCTCTATGCGCACAGAGTCCAACATGTTAATCTAAATGTGGCTGCTTGCCTACCTTACACCATCACTGGGCCACCAGCTTCTAGGGTTGGGAGCTGCAGGGTGGCTCCTGAGGAGATGTTCACAGACACCTTAATCTCCAGTAAGTTCTCGGCTCCTAGGTGTTTCTTTCTCACATTTTCGGGAACCGCCTGCCCCTTTGGGCCCAGGCATGGTGACTCTGGAAATCGTGTGTAGTCTTTACAACAATTCTTTTTTTTAACCTATAACTTGCATGACTGTGCCTGTCCTATAGCTATACCTGTATTGGCCAAATTCTATGCTCTTGCGTCATCATTAACAGTGCTGACATCAGTGACTGTATTGGATATCACTGAATAGTATGCACGTTTTGACGTCTTCAAACTGTATGATAATACGATGTGTTCTTCTTTTTTTCTACATTTTAAATTCAAGCTGGACTGCGGATTGTGGATAAGATTTTAGGCAGGCATGCTTCCATGATCTGGTTCAAGTTGCATTCCTTTTGCCCTTTTCCTACTGTGCAAAAGAAGAGCTATTTAAGATTAATGCTTGTTAATTTGCACATTTTAACTTTTTATCAAGTAGTCATTTTGCGTATGAGGTAGATTCAGTCAGTGGGCGCTGCAGGTTTTTTTGGGTTCAGTGAAATTGTATTAGTATTCCAACAGTGAAAGATGCACAGTACGGATTTACTTGCATGACATCATGGAAACACCTCAAACAATAAATCCGAAAACTTCCCCCACCCACCCCTCACCTAACAGGTGGACACGCAGGGTGTTACCACATATTCTGTATGTCAATGTTTGAGTAGGCGACACCATCTCAATTACTTGCTGCAGGGTTTTTAACATTTGATTTTTAACCTTTTTGAAACTTTTGAAATGTGTAAATTCTTCATGGAATTAAATAACGGCACAAGCTAAAGCTTTCCACTAAACAATTGCATAATGATCAAGATAGGTTGTTTGTGAGAGTTTTTAAAGTATAAGTAGTAGGTAATTCCCTCTTTACAACTGTAACTGGAAATTGAGATTGACAAAGGGGACCAGCAAACCTAACTGCTGCATATGGGGACAATTTTCATGATCTTTGCAAAATTATAATATGCCTTTAACCATCGTCTTTAAAAGGATGTATGTGTCTTAACTTTAAAAATTGTGCAGTTTCAGGGCCTGCATTGCCTCCTGGCTTTAAACCCAGTCGCAGCTCAGGAACATCAGATGATAATGGGGAAGATTCTCCTCTACGTGAAGAAGGTAGTCAAAACTCTGATGGTGAAAATGGCCCTTGTCTGAAACGCAGGTTAGTCAATTCATGACAAAAGGTTGTGATTAAAAATGTAATTTAGTACATAAATTTAGTTTGTATCATCCGACTCAGTTGTGGAACGAGTAATAAAAAAAAATGAAAATTGTCATTCTGGTGCCTTGAAGCAAAAAAATAAAAAGTTTGGAAATGGAGTGCCTTGTCTTTTAAACGGAATGACTACATCCAGTTCTGTCTGAATGTTTCATGTGAGTCACAGATGCCTTATCGAGAGTCCAGAGCATAGATGCGTTAAATTAGTTTGTTGAAAATTCTCAACCACATCAATCCTCACACTACATGGCTGTTGCCACTGAATGCATTCTGTGATATATAAACAAATAAAAGAACACCTCTAAAATATTTCAAAAGCAGAATTCTACTAAAAGGAACTGAACTCATTTGATCGTAATATCTTACACATAAAAAGATGAGAACTGCATAATGATTGCTATAAACCTTGCTAAGTATTTTGAGACTGTGAAGGCAGAGAAAAGTACAAAGTGTCATAAGAAAAATGTATTTTACCACCTAATAAAAATGAATGTTTCTCAGCAGTACTGAGCTCAATTTTTTTATTGGTTTTTGGTCATGTTATGTTTTCTCTGTATCTCCAAGGTTGTCAACAGTCTTGTTGGATTAATCTGGTGATTACGTACGTTGTTTGTTTATTTATTTTATTAATTTTGAAGGTTTTGTATAGCGCGAACAAGACACTTGTGGATATCAGAGCGCTTTACAGGGCAGATGTAAGATACAGAAACAAACATAGAAAAATATAGGTGTGTTTAAAACGAACTAGCATCTAATACAAACTGGCAATCCTATTACAAGTTATATACATAGATCATGCAAATTTCGCCAAGAGAATAGATTTCACTTCTTTTTTTAAAGATGTAGTAGAAGGATTCTGCCTAATTTTTGGGGGCAGTGAATTCCAAATCCTGGGAGCCATCCCTGAGCAGGTCCAGTTGTATGTTTTCTTCTTGGCAAATCGTTGTGGTTTCAGTAGAAGATTACTGGCGCTGCTGGAGGCTCTGTTACCACAAGAAAGCACCAGTTTCTGAGCTAGATAACGGAGTATTGTGCTGTATGGCCTTGTGCGTAATACATGCAATTTTTTTTGTTGTTGAATTCTGGCCTCGAACGGTAGCTAGTTGAGGGCTCTAAGGTCAGGGGAGATGTGACGGTTTCTTTTGGAGCCTGTTATTAGTCTAGCAGCTGCGTTGATTGAAGTTCTTAGTGAGGCCGTCATGGATCTGGGAAGACCGCAAAGAGAGACAATCCCATATTCCACTCTAGGGATTACTAGTGCATGAACTGCCAGTTTGAAGTCATTTGCTGGAAGGAAGGGTTTTAGTCTTCTCAAGGTGTTCATCTGGAAATTTGCTCCTTCCGTATAGGCGCTGATGTGTTTCTGCATGTTAGATTTCTGTCCAGAGTTACTCCCAGCGACTTTGCTGAGTCGATAATAAGAGGTTGGCAGTTGAGTGCTGTTAGGTGATTCATCCAGTCAAGAATGATTGTCAATTGGAGCGATTAGGAGGAATTTCGTTTTGAGGGTGTTTAGTTTCAAATGATTTTCGGCCAGCCAGATCTGCGTTTTTTGAAGCGTTGAGTTGAGAGATTTGATGTCCTCTAGTGAGTGGATCTTTATGTAGAGTTGTGTGTCATCTGCGTACATGTGATAATGGACATTAGAGGAGCTGAGAAGTGTGGTGAGCGGTTCCATGAAAAGGTTGAAAAGTGTAGGCGAGAGGGATGATCCTTGAGGAACTCCTAAAGTGACTGGGACGGGCTTGGATAAGGATTGATTAACCTTGAATCTTTGTGATCTATTTTGAAGGAAAGAGGTGAACCAATTTAGAACAGATCCAGATAATCCCATTCTTTATAGAGTTTCTTTCTCACTTGGATATATTATGTTTTGAATTGAATAAAAAGCGTGGCCTCAAAAATAATAGTTAAGTTGGTGATGGCTTATGCAAAATTAAAACGGAGTACCCTTGATAATAGATCAGGATTCCATCCATAATTTGTTTATTTTGCTAAACAATGGAAACAGTCACCCCCAGTCACAAAGATCTGGGTTTAATCCATCATTCTGATTAGCAATGTACAATCGCCACTTCCCATATCAACATTTGTAGTTTTCAATAAGGGGAGAAAATTACATTTAATATTTAAATTAATAATTGTATAATGAGTTGTACACTTTTTTTTTTTTTTAAGGAAGCAGGAGATAACCAATGAAGAGAATGACGATGACTTTTTTGGACCATCCCTTCCACCTGGATTTAAAACGCACGCAGAGTCCCCAGAAAGGTATGTCAAGGATTTACCTAGGGATGTCAAGTGTCCTCATTTAGGGTTATTAATGCTAATCATATGTGTTTGTGATTATTATAATTAACATAAAAAGTTTTATTTCGAACAAAACTAAGTCCTTATAAATAATGAAATTACCTTTTAGTTGAGTATACTTCTAAAATAGTAGTGTACTAGCTAATGTGCCTCACATCATTGATCAGCGTGTTGTTGCTAGATTATTTGAAGTATAGCAACCATAAATATCTGCTTCTAAAGTTGTTTACCCTTAGATTTCTTTACAGATAGGCTCAGATTCCAGTTTTGATATGTTTATTAGAAATTAAACAATTAGACTAGACAACCAAGGCCAGAAAAACATTAACGCCTCCCAGATTTGCATCTGTTCCTGAGGTGGAGCCATGCTATCTCCCAGAGTGGTCTACATGCTAAATTATGGTAGCTAAAACACCAGTGCTTTTCTGTTTCTGATTTAGACCATTCCAAGAAATACTGTAGACGTTTTACCTGTTGGTACCACTTGATATTCGGGATCCCAAGTTGTCCCTGCTTAATGGGAAGCTAGCCACCTTTTTTCTAGAAATGCAAAATGTATTTTCTCCTCCCACAAAGTTAGCACATAGGCTTGGTATCTGTTTTAGGAGCTGTCGGGGTATCACTAGGGGAATTGTTTGACATAAAAGTAATATTTTGGATAGGATTGTGATCTTAATTGCAAAATCTACCCAGCCGGGAGAGGACCAACATGTCCCATTTTTGTGGATCAGCAGTGATATTTCTCAACATTATGGGGAACTTGACAATTAAGTTGCTCTTTTTATCCCCAAGTATTTTTTGGTTTTTGGAACACTTTGTAAATAGGTATTTTGTTTCCAACCATGATTATGTTTCTGCAGGAATATTGCTCAATAATGTTTCTAATATATTGGAGTTAATCTTAAAGCCAGATATGTTACTACAGCTTTGCAGTATTGAGAGCTGATCTGTCATGGACTCTTTTTGATAAACTAGAATGTTATCAGTGAATAGAGAGGTTTTTAATTCATATAGTCCAAAACATGCTCCTCTCAGTTGGTTTTCTCAATAAACTCTTTGCACTTACGGTTTTTTGATAAAGTGCAAAGAGGAGGGAAGAACATGGGCATCCCTGTCTCATTACTCAATCAGTGTCAATTTTCACCAAATCTATCCGTTGAGTCCTATATGTGCCATCTGGTTGATGTATTGTGCAAGTACCCTAATTGTAACTTGAGCTCTTAGTCCCCTGTATTGTTTCTCAGAGAAAGTGGCAAACAACCACATTTAAGGCTTTTCCGCATAAAGGGAGGAGGAGATCAACAATACTGACCTCCCTAGTTTATGGGCCATATTGATCATTTCAAGTGTGTGTGGTTTTTTATTTTTTATTTGGTGTGCTCTGTCATTTGCCTTGTTAAAAGTAAAGCCCACTTGTAATGGGTAAGTGAAATGTGGCATTGGAGATTATAATCGATTAGAAATGTTTTGGTGTAAATTTTGCATCCACATTGAGGACTGAGTAAGAGCGGTTGGATCAAACTGTTTAACGGCTTAAGCATAACTGAGATTACTGGTTCTGTCATGGAGGGGTCATGGTTCCTGCATCAGCTGTATACTTGAGGACCCTGGTGTATAAGTGTAGCAAGCTTGGACAACATTCTCTATAAAAGGATGGGGAAGCAAGTCAGGTCCCAGAACTGAGGCAATGCTGAAATTACCTCTTCAGTGCTATCGGTTGTTGTAGGGCTTCTTGCCATTCAGAGGTGATTGGATTTGGTGGTAGATTTTAGGTCTCGCCTAACGCTGCAGCACATGCGCTGCTCGCTGGCTAGAGATATTGTGAGAGAGTACATTTCAGAACGGGGCTTAAAGCCCCGCCCCTCATTTTCATTGGAAGGCGTCATTGTTTATGGTAAACGGTGGACTCTCATTGAAAATGAGGCTTTTTTGTTACCTCCCTTTCGCCTTTTGGAATGGCCCATCCGGACTGTATCGTTTGCTTCACGGCTGTCGTGAAGCAATTTCTTATCTAAAGTAGGCGTGTTATGTATACAAGCCGTGGAGCAAAGGATCCAGTCTAGATGGGCCGTCCCAAAAGGAGGAAGGGCTGCAGGCAGGCACAACACGCATGGCGCGCTTTCACGTTCCGAGCTGACTGTGCTGTGTGCACCGGTACCAAGAGCTGCTTAGCCTCCGACATGCCTGAGGTCTGCAGAGCGAGTAACACTAACTGGATACACAAGAACACCTTAACGAGGAGGCTTTTAATCGCATCGCCCCAGTGCACTAACCGGCGTCACCACAGAGCTCCACTGCGCCTCAGTGGAGCGGCGCCTCCAGCACACGGGCGGCATGTGCTGCGTGGCGAGGGTGAAAATTTGCGGGGGTAGCTGGTCACCCACAGCAAAGGCCACATGTGCACAGCACTGTAGCACCTGACACGACTATGACATCATTGAGTTCTCGAGGCGCTAAACTAGTCACTGAGGACAGCACAAATGTGGCAATGGGCAGCGATAGGCGCACTAGCTAGCTGTCCACTGTGATGCCTTGTGGAGCCCTGTTATACAACCCGCGTGTGGTCAGCAGTATCCCTTGGTTTGCGTTAGATTTCCCCCAGGTGTATACCCACCTTTAATGGCCCAAGCAGTGCCACGCCCCCTTTGCACCAACAGTGGCATCCTCCGATATAATGCCCCGTGGAGATGCTCCTCCGCCACCCCGGGTCTGCATGGACTTCCGCCCCCAGTCCAATGGCCGGTGCAGATGCTCCGCAGCACCCCTAGACAACAGGGCTGCACCGCCCCATTGATGCGCAGCACCAGCTGATTGTTGTTAAGAAGGAAAACCTAAGAGCCCGAGTCCCCCATGCTGAGAGGGGCGAAAGGGATTAAACTATGCTCGAGTTGCCAGAGAATAGGCCCAACTCCCACTTTCTGCGGTGAGTAAAACGAAAACCCAAGAAGCATAAGTTTGCTTATGGTTTTTTTTTTTTGTGGACGAGCAAAAGTCAATCTGATTTTAACTGGTGCACGAGAAATAGCAGTGGTTGCGCCGAGCTGCCTGGTGGTCGTGGGGTGGAGGTTATTTTGTCGAAGACGGAGCATAAAAAAAAAACATGAAAGGATAGGGACGAAGAAACACGGAAACATGCAATTTTACGGCAGATACCAAAGGATTGGGTCGTTAAGCAAAAGCAGTGAAATGTTGGAGTCCGTTACTTCAGTTCACTTTTTTTGGTAGAAATATTATGTCGCCTTTAAGGGAAAAAAATATTAAACACGTGTATTATCTCAGCACAGTTACTGTCCGAATCACCGACGGACGTTTAAGAGCACTCTTCCCCATTCACCACCAAAGAGGTGCTGCTCTGTCTCGGCTGAATGTTATCTTAAATTATGTAGAAATATGTAACTGAAATTATGTGGAAATTAAATTGACTGGTATACCTTGAAGTTGTATTTTCTCTTGGCGGGTATTTTGTTTCTGTTGTGGAGGGCAAACTAACCTCTGTGACCATATTCATGTATTTTTCTGCTCGTTGGCATTTTGATGTGACATTTTATGATACACGCCGTGATGGTTCTGTTTGTATTAACTTTTTTATAAAATAAGAGCATAACGCGTTTCGTGTGTGAATAAAAGCAACAGCCAGCCCCTCACTCCCTTTTTAGGTCTCGCCTAGATATTGAGTTTACGCAATCGCTATGCGAGACTCTAGTAAGAGGGGCATTTCAAAGTGCTCCCAAAAGTGGATTGCATGGCGAGCACGCGCACAATAACGTGCATCATGCCGCCATGCAATCCGTTTGGGGAAGCGCTTCAGCCCACTGGCGCGTGCACGTCTAGCCACAGCCTCGGCATCATACTTCAAAGGGTCCGCTCCCCCGCCTGGAATGCGCTCCCCCGCCCCCGCCACAGCATGCCGAGAGATTGTTTCCTCATGGCGGCTCTCACAACTGTCCCTCCCCCACCACAGGGCTAGTCTCACGGACACATTGCCATCCATCGATTTTTATAAGCTAAGCTAAGTGTAATGCATTTGAAAACCAGTACATATAACTTCCTCACCGGGTCTGTCACTGTTTATGCCTTCTTCTTCTAAGTCAAAGGTCACTTAGGGATTAATGGCCTTGTTTAACTTTAGTGTCCTGTTTGAAGTTTTTCATTGCTTTGCTTCATTGACCAGTTCTCTTACCAAAGTCTTTACTTGAGTGTTTACCAACCTTGTTTTGATGCGAACGCAACCCGACCAAACAGGCTGCGGACTACTGTGTTAGGAGGTTTTGTCATTTTGACTACTCGCTCTGAGGTAGTGGCCTAGCGTATTTGGTACTTGGCTACCTACAGATGCTGCCGCTGTACTTAGCTGAACCTGTAACTCTACTGATGAAACGTATGATAATAAAGGGTGGTGGGTCCTTGGGGTTCAGCTGAAGTTATTTTTTTTGTAAAGCAGGTAGCTACCTTCGTTTTCTGAACTTCTGGTTCTGGGAATGGACTGACTGGTTGCTCACTTGAGTCCATTTATTAATAACATTTTGTGAATGGGTGGGTCTTCCCTTAAGCTAAGCTCCCTCGAGGAGGTGCTGGGCTGGGCCACTTTGTGGACTCTAACTGCCTTTCTCTGATTGAACTCAATGTGTAGGGGTGCTCGTGCTTTAACTGTCACTTGGAGCAGCTTTGGTAATTCCTTTGCAATATCCCTGTAAATATGGCAGTAATTTGTATTTTGTTTTGAGGCTTATTGATTTTGTTGTCGGGCTGCAGAAACTAGGCTATATCCCCTGCCTTGCTTATTCTTTACATTCAAAATACCTGTTTTTACCACAGTTGTGATAACTTAAAAACCCTACACACCATTATATCTCCTTCTGACAAAAGCATTATTTTTAGCCTTGAGCTGCTACTCACAAAAAAAAAAAAAAAATCGGTGTTTCTATAAATTGTCTTGTAGAATTTAAAATCATCAAAATAATCAACTCCGAAATAAAGAGAACCAGTTTACTCTTTAAATCCGTTTTTGGGGAATTATTTGCTAGGCAAATACTCATATGCACATTTTTATGAACTTTGTCTAAATCCGAATAAATACAAATAAAAAACACATTAGGTGTGCACCAGATACACATAATCATTTTTGTATCCCAGACTTAGTGACTCATTTCTCAAATTAATAACTGGCTGAACCACTGCATTTTGTTATTTGTATACTTATCGGTTCATCCAGTAGGGTAAACCTTTAACTATGCACCTAAAGGGGCAATAGTGTCAGGTCTCGGCTTCTATTTATATAACATACATCATTTGCTGTCTAGGAGCAGGCTTAAGATACAGTACGTTTGGAACTGTCTTTGTGCTGTTTGAACACATATCACACTGAGTACAGAACACCCAAAGGTTTCTGTTTGCATTACACCAGAGGCTCATTCACTGTGCAGAAGCCCTCACTCATTTGCATCCGAAGATCTTGCGAGTGTGCAGCAGGACCATATCTCAGATTGAGTCTGTATATAGCAGGACGTCTAAGTGCGGCAGGTAGTTTGTGTGCAGTATGTCGCAGTCTGTAGGCCTCTCCCAGTTTGTGTGCAGCAGGCTTCCTGCTGTTTGTGACTCTTTTCATTCAGTCTCGATAATTGTTCAAGTGTTTTATATAGCACTAATATACCGCATTACCATCTCAGGGTGTTTATGCACTACAAGCATACTGAAAGTTAGCAGCCTGCTCCTGTTCTCTCTCCGCCCTTCCCCTTCAAAAGCCAAGGCGTTGTTTCATGTCAGCTTTCTTCTTTCTCCTTTCCCGCACATAGGCTCTTGGAAAAACAAGCATTTGCAAAGCAATAGGTCTCAATTGCGAGATTTTGACCTATTGACATTGTAAATGACAATGCCATTTATAAGTGTTTAGAAAACACCTACAATAATAAAAGGCATTGTCATTTACGATACCAATAGGTCAACATTTCTAAAATGCGAGACCTATTGCATTGTAAATGCTTGTTAAACTTTTGTTAAAGCACTATGCATTCTGAGATTTTTGAGCCCATAGTCACTCGCCAATGTTAAAAGCGAAAGTACTAGGGCCGTGTAGCAAGCAGCATGGTATTGGTTAAAAAGCCAAGACCGGCAGATGGTGTCACACGTGATGTCAGGTCATATGATAACTGTGTTGGGGCTGTGAAGGGAACATTTGTAATCTAATGCTATTTTGTGTACATTAGTGTGTGCACTTCTGCTGAATACAATAATTCTGAAGGTGGCACTTAAGGGTTATCAAGCATCCAACCGAGTTAATGAAACTGTTTTTACGTTTCCACCATATTTTTCAAGAAACTGCAGTTTTGATCTGCGTTGGCTCTGAATTCAATTCAGCTATGTTGACTCATACGTTTTTATTTGTTAGGGATTTGCCTTTAGGTGTACCTTTTTTGTTTTTAAATTGTGAAAATATTCTGGTTAACTTGTATTTTATAGGCTTGAGGGGGGCAGCTAATAGAAGTACTTTCAATATATAAGTGGCCACCTTCGTAGTTAATAATGCATCATTTTGAGAAGATATTTTAGAATAGGCTTGTAGATGTAAGGTTTGTGTTTAAATTCAATAGAAAAATACAGACATGCATTTTTCGAAGCACTGATTCAAAGACATTTTGAACAGTTCTACATATTTTTGACTTACTTGTTGATTGTTGAAAATATTTTTAAATGAATGGGTTTCATATAGCGAACATTTTAAAACGAGGCTTGGCAAAAACCACATACATGCCTACATTTTAGAAGAGCGAAGTGGGAGATTACATGTTTTTTTGGGGGGGGGGGGGGGGGGTGTATTTCCCCCATTGACTTCTATTGAAGCAGAGGCAATCTCAGACGGGAGACAGCCTTAATAAAGGCATTTTTTGGCTTAAAGAATCGCGAGTCTCCCATCTGAATCGGGACTATTGGCATGTATGAAACCAATAGGGCAGACTTTTGCTGTTCTTGTTTTGTCTTTGCCTACGTTTTTTTTTGCCGTGGCTTTTGTAAAACTTTAATGTTGGGGGAGTTACGGTACCCCTGACCTATAAGACAAGCATTTACAATGCAATAGGTCTCGCATTTACGCGAGTTTGAGCTATTGGCATTGTAAATGACAATGCCTTTTATTTATGTTTTGGTTTTTAAACATAAATAAAAGGCATTGTCATTTACTGTTAATAGCTTAAACTCTCACAAAAGCGAGACCTATTGCATTGCAAATGATTGTTGTTTTGCTGTTTCAGGAAGAGGAGTTGGAGACTTGCCGTTGGGGCCCAAGGGGGAGAGCACAGGCAGACAAGAGAGAAGTGGTAACGGGGCGAAGGAAAGGAATGGAAACAAATGTAGTCTATATTCTATTAGTGACTCTGGAAAGGAGAACGTTAGAAATGAGGTACAGAGGAAGTAAGAAAGTGGGAAAAGGACAGCGATATAGAAGGCACTGGTTGGGGCGAAAAGAGGGCACTTGGAATAGGGGTGGAGGGAACGTGAGAACAGGGAGGAAGAAGACTGCTGCTCGGAGACCGTGAAGCGGAAATAGGGACGAGTCTGATGCAGGGCACTTTAATGAGGGGGATAATAAAAGGAAAAGGCAAAGACGGGGTTTTGTAGGATGAGAAACGAGGTGGTAGAATGGAGACGGGAGGTAAATGCGAGAGAAAAGGGTTTGTTTGGGAGGAGAACGGAGGGGAAGTGAGGAAAAGCGAGATGGTGAGGGAGGAACTGAAAGGGATGGGTGAGATCGAGCTATTGACGCGAAGTAAAGTAGAGATCGGGATGATGACTCGGGGAAACATAATGGGAGTGCAGCAAAGGAGGGGGTTTAGATTGAGAGCCCACAATAAACCTAGGTTCAAGTAACGAAACGCCTTACAATGGAGCTAATAATTCTCCCTCAGTGAGGAGCAAGTCGTGACAACAGCACTGCAATGCCTAAAGTCTGGCGCCAGAACCACGGCCCTGCGGACTACCTCACCTCTGCAATGAATAAACAAAGGGGATTCGCCATAATATTGAACGCAAACTGGAGATTAAAAGAAGGACACAAATAACCTCCGAAATCAAGCTCTCATTCTAAAACTGCAGTTTTTAGGGAGAAATAATATTTTAACACGCTACTGGACCAACATTTTTTTTTCACGGAGGTGCGTTTGTTGCACTTGTTAAGCTCGGAATGGGGGGGCAGCGCACTTGTTTTGAGTCCCCATCTCAATTCCGCACGAGTTCCCAGTGTAAATCTTCGAAAGTATTACTTTGCAAAATATGCAAGGGGGAGAGTCCACGTGAAATATGTTGGAAAACTCAGCGTACCGGGATCAGGTGCAAACAAACACATGCAAATCTTCACTGGGGCTACACCCTAAGAACACGAGCTGCACTGAACATGTTTCAGACACAGTGTAAAGTTTTGGACTACCCTTTTTATGGACAATGTAAAGGCTAAATGATTTGCATTTGGCTGGAGGAAGAGACGCGGCGAGGCGACATGCGCGTGCACATCGCCTGTCCAGGCGTGCACATGTCCTGTCCCCCTTCGGCCAAGAAACCGACAACAATAGATCTCGCCAAGGCGAGTAGCGCGCATGCACTGCGTTGCTAGGCGAGACCTAACAAAAAGGATTGGATAAAAGCAAAAGTATGAAGGGAACTTCTTTGTGGACGGGTATGCACTTTACGAAAAAGAGCAGGATGCCTCACTCAGGGAAGTTAGCCTATGACTGAAGTGGGCTCACCCACTGCCCTTTTCTTTGCTTGGTGGAAGTAATATGTGAATGGCATGACAGTAAACTTGTGGATGAAGAGGACTGGCTATATCTTTTAGCCAGTCCTCTTCATCTGCAGGTCTGCTGCCATGACATTTACATATTACTTCCACCCCGCACAGTATACAGATATATAGTGGTTTTTAGCCCGTCTTCTATAATTTTAGTAAATTCAAAAGGTAGTAGCTAAAGGTAGACCTATGTAGAGGGTGGGTACTTTGAAAAAGTAGTCAATTAAGGTTGCTTAGCCTATTGGCATTTCAATGGCATAATTTCAACATTTCATGAGATGTGTTTTAGTGTGTGTGTTACGTATTGACCTTTCGCTCACTTTTCATACTGTGGACCTTAGTACTATTATTTCTACACTCAATACTGTAGTCATCTCTACTAATCACTAAGTGGGTTTTCCTGTTTTCCCTCTGATTAATGTATCGCCGCCTCAGTGTTTTCAGCTCAAGTTTTTCCTACCTGTCTGTTGGGAATCCTCTAGGCTTGGTTAGGCCCCTGTGTTTCTGTTGTTACATTGTATGTCTTGGAGACATCATTTCAAACTTTGGTTTTGCCTGGCATCTTTTTGCCAGTGATGCTCAAACATTTTACTCCTTCTCAACGTTTACCCTGATCTGCAATCTAAAGCTTCTGACTGTCTCATAGCTATTCAACACAGAAGGTAAATCCATTCTGTTATGCTGTAATCTAAAACCAAATATATGTCTTACCATACTAAGTCAGAATCTATGCATTTCCCATTTCCTATCCTGTTTCACCTGAACACTCTTGCCCTGGAAATTCAGGCAGAATCTTTGCTGTACTGCTCAACCTGATATGAGAAACCATGTACTCGGTATTTGCAAAATCTGCCCCGATTCCCTTTCAATAGGCTAAAGCATTGCTTTGCTTGCCTGACCGGAGCATTTCCATTTTCATAGCTTTATTGAGATAAAAACATGTCCACAAAAGAAAAAATATTATACATCTATAAAACATACAAAACAGCGCAAGTTAAAAAAGAAAGCAGATTAAAATATACAGTACTTTACAGGACTATTAAAATACAATCATAAAGTATTCAAGTTACGAGCTCGAACAGCAGTTTTCAAACAAGCCCCCACACAGATAATTAACTCATGGCCCAGTTCAAGAAGGGTCCTATGCTTCTCTATAATCTACATGAAATCACCTCTTAAAAAAGGGGAATAAAAAGGACTTTGTGTATTGCATATAATATCCACAGAAAAATAAACAACCATTTGCAATGCAATAGGTCTCGCATTTATGCGAGTTTAAGCTATTGGCATTGTAAATAACAATGCATATTATTTATGTTTTAAAAATAAAAATAAAAGGTATTGTTATTTGCAATGTCAAGTGCTCAAACTCGCGTAAATGCGAGACCTATTGCATTGCAAATGCTTGTTTAAGATGCCTGTTATGGAAGTGCACTTTGCGTCTCAGCCTTGCATAGATTTTGATGATCGCCTCAAAATACCTTGAGGATTTTGTGGACTTTTTTATTTTCAGGTTCCCTTGCCTGTCCTGTATTGCATATAGAGTGTTCTGTGTGTGTGTGCAGCTTCATTTCACTCCAAGCATGCTGCCTGCCTTATGGCCTTCCCCTGCTTAATATAGGCTAGTTTATATTCTGCTAATTTGCTTGCCTCTACAATTAGGGTGCCTTGTATTACTGCCTTAGTGCATTCCATGCTGCAGATAGTTGACAATCCCCCTTTCCATGACGAGCTATTATTCTTTTATTTGTGTAATCATTTTCTGCCAAGCCACCAGGTCCATTAGTAATGAACCATGTCTAGATGCCACACTTGGTTCTTTCATTGTTCCCTACTCTCCCATTCTAGTACGCGTTTTATGGGAGCATGGTCAGATAAAGAGATTGCACACTGGTCAGCTTCATTTATATCTAAGCAGAACTCTCCATCTAGGAAAATCATATCAATCCTGAAGTAAGATCAGTGTGAAGCTGAGTCATGCGAATAATCTCTACCATCATGGTGACAAAATCGCCATATCTCCTTTAATCACAATTCGGAGAGTCAATGGCTCTCCTCCCTTGAGGGCATCACCATTGCACTGCTGAGTGGGTTTATTTTTATTAAATTGTCCTTCCACAATAAGGTTCAAGCCCCCTCCCATGACTGGTGGGTATTGTGCCAGATCTAGGACTGTTTTCATCTTGTCCTTCATGAATGCTTCTTGTCCCTTGTTTGGTTCATAAATATCTTCTAAGGATATTGGATTCCCCTGTACAATGCCTTTTACTAAGAACCATCTTCCTTCTTTTTAACTAAGGGTGATTGTAGTGCAAAATCTGTTCTGTTACTGAAGAGGATACCTACTCCCTTTTTTTTTTATTTTGCTGAAACTAAATGTTGTCTCAGAAAGGATTTTGATTGTATTATCATTGTGTCTTCGAGGAGTGTGTGTTTCTTGAAGGAAGATTTAATCTCTTTGCATGTGCCTAAGCGTATTGAGTGTAGTGTCTCAATTGGTCGGGCAATTTAGCCCTATGGCAGTAAATCAAATTAATGTTGCATTGGTGGGCCACTTCCACTTGGTTTAGCTGTTGAAGAAGTTTAATGATTATCTGCTGGTAGTGTGTTGGGCTTTTTTGTTTTATGTAGTGAGTTCTCGGGATCAATAACCTACCCATTCTTATAAATTCCCCAGTAGAAATGTAACTCTAACTGACAGGATAAACAAAGCACTAAGCAGAAAACATACCGTCCCAGTGACCTGATTTATCCTAAGTGGAGAGTGATCATTGCTATGTAGTTTGAAGAAAGAGTAGTACATGACCCCTCACCAACCCCCTCCGCCAGGCACTTCTTCATCTGACATGAACAGTCCTCCTCTGGCGTTATCTTTGACGTCTTTATGAATCACCACCATCCCTTTCGGAAACACTTGCAGTTCTTCATAGAATACTGGAGTGATATCACCTTTCTACTTTGTTCTATTGCTTATTTCTTCTCTCTTTCAGTGATGGATGCAGACTGCTTCTTGTTGCTCTTTTTCCTTTTGACAATCGTCCCTGCACTTTCTGATTACGAGGTCATGGTACTCAAGCAAGTGTCTGAGTGTTTTGTCTTGGAATAGTTCGCCTTTTCAGGTAGTTGCAATATTAGGCTGCCTTTATTTATCAAGAACATCTAGACAGTTCTCTCTGCCCATCTAACTATCAGTAGAAAGAGGAGGTACAATCTGTAAGTAGTTTTTGATAAATATTCAACTATCGTCGAAAAACATCTCTCTTTTGTAGGGTGATGACGGATAGGTCCTGGAAAAACAGAATTATATTGACATCCAAAGTGAAGTTGTGGTATTCTCTTGCAGCAAACAGTACGTCTTTTTTCTGGTGGAAGAAGTGTACCCTCATCAAGATGTCAGAAGGGCATGTGGTTGATATCTTTATGGGGGCAGCGTGGTGGGTCCTGACAAGTAAGGTATCTTATGCTTTAAGAGCTTTGAAAAGTGCTATAAAGAGGTCCTCTGTGTATGCGTAGAAGTCACTGCGTTCTTTGCTATCCCGAAGATGTAAATTATTTCTATGTGACCTGTTTTCAAGTTCTTCTAGATGAGTTTGGAAAGAAATGTGTTGAGCTTGCCCAGTGAGAAGCTTCTGGCACATTCCCTTTCTTCTTCTTGTGAGTCTCTCGCTTCTTTTAACAACAGGACCCTTTACCCAGAGTCGTCAGTTCATTTGCTTTACTTTATTTAAATTCTCTTTGAGTTTTGTGTGAAATGAGGCTAACCAAGTCTAAGTCCAGCAGAAATTGTTATTGTGCCATCTCTGTCTGAAGTGTCAGTGTTTTTTGTGGATGTCTTTGGGGGCTCCTTCCACTTGTCTCCTTTGTGGTTAGGTTGTTAGCAGGTAGATTACTTCTGGAACATATATTTCAATGATTGTTCACTTTTAGATATGGCCCCAGCCACATCTGACCAGCCACACCTCATAAGAGTATAGAGCTTTGTAGTACCAGTGGCTGGCCACTATTGCAATCACGTTTCCTGTGGTTAGCTTAATTCCCGCAATTTACAGCTTACCAAAGTCTCCATAGACCAGTCAAAATGGACTTTATTTTCAGCTAGCTGAGTTTTTACACCTTGTTCTACTTTGTCCCTCCAATTGGCAAATATGATGACTTAATTCTACCTCCTTGTTGGAGTTGGGTATTTTTCCCTTGCTCAGTGATTCATTGGTCAGTTAAGCCCATAGGACTTGAAAGGCATGCAGGTTCTGCTTTGGAATCTGCTCTCCTTTCAGACTTGGATGTTGCAGTGCTGAAAGGCTGTGGGAGTCAGACTTGGTAAACAACAGCGGATAGTTAATTTAGGTCTCTGGGCTGCTGTGGTGTGTGATTTCCTTCTACAAAGCACCTTCCTGCGTGAGTGACTCCATTATATACCCACGCTCACCTGTCGCTGCCTTTCTCAGATGCTTCACTGCTAGGGGTGCTGCACATCTCTGCTCTTTCAGCAAATAGGACGGCTTGCTGCAGGTCTTCTGGCTCTGTGACACAAGTCGCATGACAATACGTTTTGACGTATGCGGGGTGACCATCTGCTCCAATTACCATGACCGATTCAGTGTCTCTGCAGGTTCTTGTAAGAGAAGATGGAAGCTGCCATCTTAGGAAGCCATGCTGTGGGGTCTCTCCAAATCATAAGGGTCCCCCGTCATTCATCGGTGCCCTTCAAGGAATAAAACCGCTCCGGAGATTCAGGAATCCTTTGCTGAAAGGGTCAGTCTCTGGCCTGGTGCATTTTTTCGCAGGCTAAGGCAGAGGAGCTGAAGAAACATCCATTCTATCAGCCATCTTGATAACACACCCCTTTCCCTCACCCTATGAAAAATAATTTATTATTTATTATGCTCCATAAAATACTGGTAAAATATCTGTTATCACAGATTGATAAACGCAGAAGCAGCACTGGCAAAGCCAATAGGTCTCATCTTTGAATACTTGTTGAGATGCTGTTCAGCATTGGTAAGGATCAAAAAAGCATTGGCAAAAACTGAAATAATTATGGCTTGCCTGCTGTATGTGCTGTGGCAACAAATGATGGATGGAGTGCTGAATGAATCAAACAGTCACCGCCAGTCAAGAGATCTGGGTTAAATCCATTGTTATTTTGCTCACTACCCACTCCAGTTTGGGCCCAGCCATATGCAAATCAGTCTTGAACCTGTTCCTCATGGGAACAGTCCAGCCTGATCTACCAAGCTGGGTCCTCCCTGGACTGGAAACCAGCAACCTGGGGCTGGTTTCGGGGTAACACCCCTCATCAGCCAGGCTAGCTTGAATCCAGTGGCACAGCTTCCAAGGGACCCACGTCTGGGCATACCCATCCTACTTAGAGCAAAAAATTGGGGTGGCTTGGTGAGCAAAAGAACAATGGATTAAACTCCGATCCCTGTGACTGGGGGTGAATGTTGCATTGTTCAGCATTCCATTCATCATTTGTTCCTTTTGCTTTTGTCGCCCTAAGTGGGAAGGGTATGCCCAGACTTGGGACCCGTGTTCACTGCTCCACTGGATTCAAGCTAGCGTGGCTGATGAGGTGTGATGCCCCGACACCTGTCCCAGGATGCTTTTTTCCAGTCCAAAGGGACTGGCTTGGCAGTCCTGGCTGAACTGTTCCCATGAAGTACAGGGTCAAGACTCATTTGCATATGGCTGGATCCAAACTGGGGTGGTGTGGTGAGTAAAAGAACGCTGGATTATACAAAGATCCTTGTGACTGGGGATGAATGTTTACATTTTTCAGCATTCCGTCCATCATTTGCTCCTTTTGCTTTTGCCTTCTATATGAGCACATGCACACTTATACATCATGAAAAATAGATGGGCATGTTTTTTAAATGTATTTATTTATGGCTGGCCCCAGCATGATATTGCTAGGGAACGAAGCATGTCAATTTGGCCCATTAATCACACTGCATTGTAATTACTCCTCTTTAAAGCCTTTCATATCTTATTAAAGTCCCATTCTAGACCACCTAAAGTTTTACTCATGTCTTTGGGAGATTGTTGACTACATCTATTTTACATCAGTGGCCTAGACTCACTTTGCCAGTCTTTGAAATTAAAATGATGGTAAATATATTCCTCAATTTTACCACTAAGCATTGTGGAATGCAGCTTTGAAGCTTATTGAACATAGCTTTGAAGCCTTCCAATCCATTGTGCACAAACTATTGTTTTCTTCTTTATCATAGAGTATTGGCTAGGTAAACAATTTCTCTTTGAGTTAACCCGATCTACCGGGCTATAATCTAATTCAAAGAAAAACGCTTGCTGACTGACCACACCTTTTTCTGTAGAATGCAATGTTAACGTAGGAATCCCATCCAAAGTTTATACTATTGCCCATCAGAAGCCTTTATTCCAAGATAACTTTGATGTTTTCCAAGGATTTGATCACACCCTGACGATGGCTTTTTCTCCTGGAGTCAGTGGTAACAGCCCATTGACCCAGCAGAGCAGAGCAAATAACCTGGGGAGTCGGAGTCACAAAATTCCCCATGAGCTATGTCACTGGTAAGGTCCGTATTGAGCATGCATGTGAACCTATCAAACTTTCATCAGGCTAATTGTAGGTGGCTTCCACTTCCCTACGCCACCAAATCAGTGCACATGCTTAATCAATATATAGATGTATAGATATAGATATATATATATATATATATATATATATCTATATCTCCAAGAAAGAAGTGACTCATACAGATAGATTCACCAAAGAACAAAAATATATTTCCACTACAACGTTTCAGCTTCCGCCTTCCTCAGGTAGTACAAGATGGTTTGCTCTGTGGCTGCACAGATGACAGCTGAATTTTCAAAAAGCATCATGAGTGAAGATTCCATTTGGAATGTGGAATCAATGCAGTCCTGAGAGCTCTTGAGATATGCAGTAATCAGGTTGTGTTGTCAGTAATGTTCAGTCCATCTGGATGCAGTGATTTTAAACGGTACATCCAGAAGTTTTCCCTGGAGTCCAGTAGTTCTTCCTTTGAAACATGTTCCACGGGGAAAATCTTCAAATCTGATAGTGAATGATCCACAAGGTTAAAATGATTGGCTACAGGCTGGTCAATTTTCTTATTAATTATTGCAGATTTGTGGTTCCTGAATCGTGTACGGAGGTCATTCACTGTTTGGCTTACATATTGCTTTTTACAGCTTTGCCGTTGGCACTGAATCACATAAATAATGCATGTTGAGCGACATGTAAGATGCTGCCTTATTGCATAGGTCCTTCTCATAACAGAACTAGTTACAGATGATGTTTGTAAAAGATATTCACACGTGATGCACCTTTTAGAGTCACAGCAATGAACCCCTGCATTTGTTACAGCTTGCTTGAGTTCAGCTCTCACAATAAGAGATCGTAAATTTGGAGCTCTGCGGTAAGCAATGACTGGTGGTTTTGGAAAAACCTTTTGCAATTTTTCACAAGTAGACAGTAAGGGAAATGTTTTTTGCATTATATTTCTGTAGTTAGGAGCTGATGGATGATAGTCAACTACAAATGGAGTTCTGTCACTTTTGTTTCTGCCGTTGGTATTCCAAATAAGTGCTTCTCTGGGTAACTGCAAAGACTTGTCAATTTGTTGCTGTATGATATGCAGAGGATAGCCTCGCCTTTTAAATAATGTAGCAAGCTCCTGTAAATGGTCTTTACAGGTTTCCTCATTGCTGCAGATGCGCCTTATTCTGAGTGCTTGGCTGTAGATGATGCTCAGTTTAGTGTGGTGTGGGTGACATGAAGTCCAGTTTAGATACAAATGAGCATCTGTAGGCTTGTGGTACAGATCAGTTGTAATTTTGTGTTCATGAATGGTGAGTAGCACATCCAGAAAAGGGAGATGTGGATTCTGTTTAGTATTGCTGCTGGTAAATTTGATGGTAGGATGGATATTGTTGATATAAGCTGTAAATTGTTCCAATGTTCTACTTCCTGAATTCCATATTATAAATAGGTCATCAATGTATCGTAGCCATACCAGCTCCAAATTTACGATCTCTTATTGTGAGAGCTGAACTCAAGCAAGCTGTAACAAATGCAGGGGTTCATTGCTGTGACTCTAAAAGGTGCATCACGTGTGAATATCTTTTACAAACATCATCTGTAATTAGTTCTGTTTTGAGAAGGACCTATGCAATAAGGCAGCATATTACATGTCGCTCAACATGCATTATTTATGTGATTCAGTGCCAACGGCAAAGCTGTAAAAAGCAATATGTAGGCCAAACAGTGAATGACCTCAGTACACGATTCAGGAACCACAAATCTGCAATAATTAATAAGAAAATTGACCAGCCTGTAGCCAATCATTTTAACCTTGTGGATCATTCACTATCAGATTTGAAGATTTTCCCCGTGGAACATGTTTCAAAGGAAGAACTACTGGACTCAGGGAAAACTTCTGGATGTACCGTTTAAAATCACTGCATCCAGATGGACTGAACATTACTGACAACACAACCTGATTACTGCATATCTTAAGAGCTCTCAGGACTGCATTGATTCCACATTCCAAATGGAATCTTCACTCATGATGCTTTTTGAAAATTCAGCTGTCATCTGTGCAGCCACAGAGCAAACCATCTTGTACTACCTGAGGAAGGCGGAAGCTGAAACGTTGTAGTGGAAATATATTTTTGTTCTTTGGTGAATCGATCTGTTTGAGTCACTTCTTTCTTGGATATTTTATTTCTTTGTGACTCATTGTATCCTTTGGGATCCAGATTTGTGCCCTGGCTGATCATCTTCAAAAAAAAAAAAAATATATATATATATATATATATATATATATATATATATATATATATATATATATATATATATATATATATATATATATATATATATATATATATATATATACATACACATATACACATATATACATATATTACATATATACATATATACACTTGAAGATGAAGGATCACAAGAAAACAACAGCCAGCCAGGGCAAAAATCTGGATCCCAAAGGATACAATGAGTCACAAAGAAATAAAATATCCAAGAAAGAAGTGACTCAAACAGATAGATTCACCAAAGAACAAAAATATATTTCCACTACAACGTTTCAGCTTCCGCCTTCCTCAGGTAGTACAAGATGGTTTGCTCTGTGGCTGCACAGATGACAGCTGAATTTTCAAAAAGCATCATGAGTGAAGATTCCATTTGGAATGTGGAATCAATGCAGTCCAGAGAGCTCTTGAGATATGCAGTAATCAGGTTGTGTTGTCAGTAATGTTCAGTCCATCTGGATGCAGTGATTTTAAACGGTACATCCAGAAGTTTTCCCTGGAGTCCAGTAGTTCTTCCTTTGAAACATGTTCCACGGGGAAAATCTTCAAATCTGATAGTGAATGATCCACAAGGTTAAAATGATTGGCTACAGGCTGGTCAATTTTCTTATTAATTATTGCAGATTTGTGGTTCCTGAATCGTGTACGGAGGTCATTCACTGTTTGGCCTACATATTGCTTTTTACAGCTTTGCCGTTGGCACTGAATCACATAAATAATGCATGTTGAGCGACATGTAAGATGCTGCCTTATTGCATAGGTCCTTCTCGTAACAGAACTAGTTGCAGATGATGTTTGTAAAAGATATTCACACGTGATGCACCTTTTAGAGTCACAGCAATGAACCCCTGCATTTGTTACAGCTTGCTTGAGTTCAGCTCTCACAATAAGAGATCGTAAATTTGGAGCTCTGCGGTAAGCAATGACTGGTGGTTTTGGAAAAACCTTTTGCAATTTTTCACAAGTGGACAGTAAGAGATGGCTTATGGCATTATCTGAAGCTCTTAATAAAAGAACTGTGAAAAAGCCATCAACAAATGTGCTTACCAACTTTGCAAGAGTTATCCTTAAATCCAACAATTTTACATTCAATGGAAAACACTATCTGCAGATACAAGGGACTTCCATGGGTACTCGGATGGCTCCATCCTATGCAAATATCTTCATGGGCAAACTAGAGAACTGTATACTTGCTACTTCTAGCATCAAACCACTGGTATGGCTACGATACATTGATGACATATTTATAATATGGAATTCAGGAAGTAGAACATTGGAACAATTTACAGCTTATATCAACAATATCCATCCTACCATCAAATTTACCAGCAGCAATACTAAACAGAATCCTCATCTCCCTTTTCTGGATGTGCTACTCACCATTCATGAACACAAAATTACAACTGATCTGTACCACAAGCCTACAGATGCTCATTTGTATCTAAACTGGACTTCATGTCACCCACACCACACTAAACTGAGCATCATCTACAGCCAAGCACTCAGAATAAGACGCATCTGCAGCAATGAGGAAACCTGTAAAGACCATCTACAGGAGCTTGCTACATTATTTAAAAGGCGAGGCTATCCTCTGCATATCATACAGCAACAAATTGACAAGTCTTTGCAGATACCCAGAGAAGCACTTATTTCGAATACCAACGGCAGAAACAAAAGTGACAGAACTCCATTTGTAGTGGACTATCATCCATCAGCTCCTAACTACAGAAATATAATGCAAAAAACATTTCCCTTACTGTCCACTTGTGAAAAATTGCAAAAGGTTTTTCCAAAACCACCAGTCATTGCTTACCGCAGAGCTCCAAATTTACGATCTCTTATTGTGAGAGCTGAACTCAAGCAAGCTGTAACAAATGCAGGGGTTCATTGCTGTGACTCTAAAAGGTGCATCACGTGTGAATATCTTTTACAAACATCATCTGCAACTAGTTCTGTTACGAGAAGGACCTATGCAATAAGGCAGCATCTTACATGTCGCTCAACATGCATTATTTATGTGATTCAGTGCCAACGGCAAAGCTGTAAAAAGCAATATGTAGGCCAAACAGTGAATGACCTCCGTACACGATTCAGGAACCACAAATCTGCAATAATTAATAAGAAAATTGACCAGCCTGTAGCCAATCATTTTAACCTTGTGGATCATTCACTATCAGATTTGAAGATTTTCCCCGTGGAACATGTTTCAAAGGAAGAACTACTGGACTCCAGGGAAAACTTCTGGATGTACCGTTTAAAATCACTGCATCCAGATGGACTGAACATTACTGACAACACAACCTGATTACTGCATATCTCAAGAGCTCTCTGGACTGCATTGATTCCACATTCCAAATGGAATCTTCACTCATGATGCTTTTTGAAAATTCAGCTGTCATCTGTGCAGCCACAGAGCAAACCATCTTGTACTACCTGAGGAAGGCGGAAGCTGAAACGTTGTAGTGGAAATATATTTTTGTTCTTTGGTGAATCTATCTGTTTGAGTCACTTCTTTCTTGTATATATATATATATATATATATATATATATATATATATATATATATATATATATATATATATATATATATATATATATATATATATATATATATATATATATATATATATATATATATATATATATATATATATATATATATATATATATATATATATATATATAATAATCTTGATGGCAAGTATAGTTACATCATTACAACAAGCAAACATTAGAAAAAAACAAACATTGTACAGGCTGAGGACAGCCTCTCTTGGACCTATACACAGGTATCCATGAGCTGCCTATAATCAGAAAGAAAGTTCTTTGGATTGGCTCCCTCTATCAAGATGGTTCTCTCTAATCATTAGCAGAATAATGCAGCATTTTGTGGTAAATCACACTGGGTGAAAATAATGTGTTCAACAAGATCTCTATTCCCATTATATGCATGAGAATGGATTTGCAAGACATTAGGAGGAGGAGGATTTTCATAGAGAGCACCAATGAGAGCAATGTGTTATTCCTTTTTCACACCTAACATAACTCCTCATACACCCATTCAAAGCACTATCCAACTTAGGCCTCATCTACTTGAACAGTGATAACACTTTACACCAACCACCCAGACGCCTCTGCTCTCCACACACCTTCTAAGCACCAGGATAACCTTGTGTGATAGTGCACTGTACACATACAGATAACATACATGTTATAAGAACATTAGTTCGTATTCATCCCAAATATATACAATATCATAAAACATATGGCTAATATAATATCGCACATTAGGTTTTACAGTATTCTTACATTATGCAGCACAGGCCAAATGTGGCTAGGTAATGTGGGATGGTTATTTTCGGAATGCCTACACTTGACAACAAGAAACAAACTTCTTCTTTCTTAAGCTATACGCTCAAAGCCTTCCCTCAGCCCACCTCATTCAATCACTATGAATTTCTCTATGTTCATTGAGTCTGCCTCCCTCTAATTCCCTTTTCTCCCTCTGGTAGCTGTTATCTGACTATGCTTTGTTGCCACAATGTTTATTAACCATCTACAAGTCTACCTCTTTACACCTCCTTTCTTTATACTCCCCAGTACTCTGTGTCTTATCGTTTTTATTCTCTGTTTTTCTTTCTCAATCTCTTGTTCTTAGGCCCTACAATGCAGCTGTAGGTTATTACACTCTGATTCTTGGGATATGCACCAATCATATGACTTTAGTGATGATGGCAAATTTTAGCGTTGGGTGCAGTGGTTTCTATTTGTATCTTCATTTTTGAGCCACGTGGTCTTACGTCGATCGTTTGGTTGTTGATATGCTGATGTGTTGGGAGTTAGACAGGAGGAGAGTCTATACAGATGAAATTGTCACTAGGTTCATGGAGCAAAATCTAATGTTTCTTTTTTGGGGCTCAAAGAGATATAATGTGATGCACATTGGAAAAAGTAAATAATCTGACCCAGAGTTGTTAAGAGGGGTGAGCATTCCACTTATGTTATTTATTGATACTAAGAGGAGCACACATTTAACCCTCTGAGTCTACAATAATAAGTTCCAGAGTCCTTTTATATTGTAGGTGAAATAAGAAGAATGGAACGAGTGCTGGTCAAGATTGTTGATGTTTACAAGGTTCTTTACGGAAATTAATAATTTGAATGTAGTATTGCTACAATTAATGTTGAAAACGACCATGAACATTGTATTTTCAACATTAGCAGGCGGAGACATTATCTTATGATCTGGTCAAAATATTTTGAGTTGCGGTTGGGTGGGTTATAGCCAGCATATCAATAGACTATTAAAGAATGTAATAAACCCAGAAACACTTCAAGATCTGTCAACAAAGGACGTCTCTATTCAACATGTTGTTGACTGCTGGCTTTGCCATTATGGGTCACTGTCTTGTTCAACTATTCGCCTGGTTGTAATGTCTTTGAAATACTCAATAAAAATATATTTAAATAAATAAATCTGTCAACAAAGGGCAACCCATCGAGACATTGTATTCAAGCCCTTCCACTTGGCTGGTCAATTACTGGATGATTAAATTCAACAGAAGGGGCAGAATGTATATGATAGAATGTAGAAATAGAGCAGCATTGTTGTATTTGATGCTTGATGTCCTTCTGGGGTGGGTGGGGGCTTTTTCAGGGCTTATGTGCATATGCTTCTGTTTCCTATGGCTGTAAGTTCCATCCTACAGAGTCCTATGTTCATCTGTGACCCTCCTGGGTCTTTTGTTGAGAAACACAATAAAGTCTTTAAAAAGATAAATGAAGAAAAACATTGGCCCATTCAAAAGTGGAAGAAATTACATTTGAGGGACTCCTTAATGAAGGATGTATGATTGATATTCACTCTACCTGAACCACATTGTGGCATTGTTTAATCATAATGCTCAGTGACTCTTTTTTTTTCACTTGCGCAATATACACACACTTGTACATTAAAATTGAGTAATTGTTATATTTATTGAAATTTTAACTAAAGTTCTCCAAATTGTAATAGCTTTCTGGGACACACGTGTTCTCACATAAGTGAAGTTTAATGAACAATGACAAACTATTTCACAGTTCAAACAATATTTATTTTCTGTTTTTTAGCACTGTCCATCCGTGAGCTAATTCACACAGTATCAGCTCCAAACTGTTACACCCAATTTATTTACTCTTGACATGCACACACTATATTTTGCTCGTGTCCATTAAAAATGGTAAAAAATGTATCAGCCCTAGGAGACAAAAACACTTTAAATGTATTTAAGACTTATCCATGGTGAGGTGTATGTCGTACAAAGTCATATTCAGTGAGTACAAAATTATACAAATGCAGAATTCCACAGAGCTATCAAACCGTTTAATTACTGGTGTCTCCATGCTCAGAATGATAAGGTCTAGAGTTTATAGACCTGGGTACTAGGTCCAAAATTTGCAGACCCAGTAATTTCAATAGATACCGGCTTACATACAATACCATTCATAATGAAGACTTTACTGACCACCATTGATTTACTACCAAATTTCCTATAGGAATTAAGGGTACAAAGCGTGAAGACAGAAATGGTTCAACGATTATCGACATCACAAGCCAAAAAGTTTTTACTTGTTCTGGATCCAACCTTTTCTCTCACCCAGTTAAAGAACCTTGTAGCCCTATGGGTGTTGCACACTTTCTCATGGTTCATTCAAGGCAAATCCACTTAAGAGTCTTTGTAGCCTCTACCACAAACTCTGACACTTAAATTAACTGCTGTAATGTGTCTGTGTGGCGCACTCTACAGCACAAGCTAAATGCATACATTACAGAGAGCTCTGATATGCAAGGGTTACCATAACGGCAACTAGGAGCGCCGGCTACAACTCCAGTACTAGTCTAGGAAGACGCAGGCTGGGCAACTAAATACTTGTCTTTTTCCGTCACTTAACTGGAAAAGTCAATGACTGCAAATTGATTATTCCTTTTTCCATCCCCCACTGGGCGCACCAGCACTTTTGCGACATCCATCTGAAAAGTGTTCCCTTGGAAGGAATTTAACAGATAAAGATAGAGCTCTGCAGCTAAAATTAAATGTTTAGTCTGGTACCTTTTCTTTATCCCCACCTCCTGTCGATCACTTCCTTTGTACACAAAGGTTTTGCAGATGAAATATTTGCTTGTCCGCACCCATCAGGATCACATCAGATGTGCTGAATAATTAGATTGGTGCTGTAGCAGCATTGAATTGAAAGCTTCGCCTGTCCCGCGCCCGCAACACTTGTTATCTTCAGATGCTGAACTGCTATTCTTTCATTCAAATTTTGATAAGCTCTGCTTTCTTCTGCTACATTGAAAGCTGTTCACACCAGTCTCGACGGAATGCTCAGTATATATATATATATAGATAGATAGATAGATAGATAGATAGATAGATAGATTTTTTTTTAAACTGCAGCAGAACCAGTTTTCTGGAATCCTCTGAGAAAGGTGGTGCCACAGATAGGAGCATTATATATCTGAATGACATTATTCCTCAGCAAGAGTTCATCCAACTGCAGACTGCACAGATCTATTTACTTGCCAGATTGGAATGTTGAATCCGATACAGAATGTACTATTTTAGTTATAAGACTTTGCTCCACATACAAATTGACATTGCAATTAGCTTAAACTGATGTGATCCTTTGCCAGCTTTTTTGACAGATGAAACCCGTCCACTGACTGCCCTTTCTACCCTCCTAAACCCACTCTCTCAGTATAACATTTTTTATTTTTTTCTGCATATTTATATAGCGCGAACTCGACCCGAAGGTATTGGAGCGCTTTACATAGCACCGTATTTACATTACACATTCAGGCACGAGGAGATTAAGTGATTTGCCCAGAATCGCAGGATGTGGACGTGACCTCGAGGCTCGAACCCTGGTTTCCTGCACCAGGGTAAGCAGCTGCCCTAATTACTTGGCCTGGGCAGAAATTATATTACGCTGAACTAATCTGAGAAATTTCTGTAACTCTGCGTTACTCTTTGACGCAGTATTAATGATGATTATGTGATTACTGCTCCATGCGTAATTCA
This sequence comes from Triturus cristatus, assembly GCF_964204655.1. Classification (NCBI taxonomy): domain Eukaryota; kingdom Metazoa; phylum Chordata; class Amphibia; order Caudata; family Salamandridae; genus Triturus; species Triturus cristatus. The sequence continues at coordinate 424,685,463 of NC_140591.1, forward strand.
GAGTCATTTCGGGGGTGGGGGAATCCTACCGCAAGGGCACACTTAGCTAGCAGCTGCTCATGCTCGCTTTTCATGTTCTGTTGTATCTAGTTCTAATACTTAGGTAAAAATGCTTCCTTATGTCCATTTCGGACTTGAGGTGGCATATTTGCGCTAAGGAATAGCGCTAAACGCAGAATTCTTCTTCTTGCATAATTAAATCCCAATCTTGCGAAATTCTTTTATAATTCCGCATGAATGCGCTAAACAGAATTACGCAAGTTACACCCACTCCTACTAAATTCATGTTCCTTCATGATGAGTTTAATAACTCGGTTGTCAATACAATTGCCGCTCTTCACCTAGTCGGTATTTTTTAGATGAATAGTATTTTTTCTTTGTGATGTTCGAGGCCCCTGCACTTGTAGATCCGCAGTCCTCAGAGAGCTCAAATTAACAAGAAGAGCGAAGAAAGCTGATGGTGTGTATAACACTTCATACGCTGATGATTTCTGCTTCTAAAAATACTTGTAAACGTGTATTGCAATGATGTTTTGCTTACTTTTTTTTTTTTTTTTGTAACACTATTAATCACCGGTATGTTTTTCATGCAGAGTTGTGATTGGTCCAGCCTTACCACCAGGATTTATAAAACAAAATCAGGATAGTGATGGTGAGGATGATGATGATGACCTCTCGGAAAGCACTTCTGAGGTAAGTAAAAGAGTTCTATTGGAATTATAATCCAAGCTGAATTTTGTTCTCCAGTTAAAGTGTTAAGATGTGTACAAACTAATGTTGAATCAGTAAATATTTGCGTTATAGGTGATAATGTCATTAACCAGCACTGGACTTTCATAGCTATTCTGAAAATCTAAGGCAATACTTGAAGCATTATTTTACTTGCCTTCATGAAAAATGAATCGACAGCAGAGGTGAATACCTAGCAGCCCAACATGACTGATGCGCTTTAGGCACGCTCCAGCAGCCGCTGCCAATATCCTTCACTTTCCTGCCCGACTTTAACCTCAGATTTTCCCATTTGCACTCCGGAGGTGGGAGTGTATAGGAGGACTGTGTGATGGGGGCGCAACATCGCGATCCTGGGTGCTGGTCTTGTGGCTGCACCCCAGGGCTGACAAGAAGGCTGCGGCTGTGACCAGATGATTGCTCACACTATTTCCACTGCCATGGCAGGGACGCTATCCCAAAATTTGCACGGAGTCAAGAAGTACTGCTTTTCGAGTCCCACGGCATCATGATATTCCCAGACTATACGATAATGGGCCAGCAACTGCACCAATCCTTTGTTACAGCAAAGAAACGCCTTCGTTATCTTCAATTCTTATATGCGTCTTTTCCATGCCCAATGCGAGTGGTGTTTAACGCCCAAAACCTCTTCTTTTATACCCCTAAGGAAATCTTTGTGTGGATGGCTGAGACGTTACAATTAAGCCTCACACTCTGTCACGCCTGGACTCTGTTTAGTCTTCAAGCGATCGTCCTTTGCAGCAGGCAAAACCTAAAGAGAAACGCCGGAACAGGTCCCACTCATCATGGCGATCAAAGCATCAAGACAAACGTTACGGGATCTCTGTAGCATGAGGGTCCGGTTCCGTGGCCGCCACTGCACCTGATGGTAGCTTAAGCATACTTTCACATGTGTCTGCGATTAATCTTTATTACTACAGGCTGCACCTCTGGTTGGCCTCAGACTAAGGCTCTCCAGTTGTTGGTGGGATATGGGGATCTGGATCCGTTGGACGAGCCAGCAGTTAGATTGACTAATTCAATTGCAGATGGCTGATGCTGACCTTACCATTCATACAGGGCGGCTCCTTTTCATAACATGGAATGTCCGCGGTGTTGTGGACAAGGTAGACCATGGGGCAGTACTCCGAAAGGCCAAACGGCTACAGGCTGACATTCTCCTGCAGGAGACTTATCTTCTTGGGTCTAAGGTCCAGTACCTGGCTCGAGTTGGGATCTATTCCGGTTTTGTGAGGGAATAACGGGGCGTGGCCATTCTTATTTACTGCAGAGTCCTTTCACTCCCTTAAATCACGAGTCTATATACAGGACAGATATGTGTTCATGGCTAGTATGGTGTATGGGAAATCCCTGGTCATTGGTAGTGTCTATGCTCCCCCCTGCCTCATGGACAGTCTTTTGTAGACCACTTCTTAGGCCTCTGGGGTGAATTGATGGGTGGCTTGACTGTTGTTGGCAGATATTGGAATGATTTAATTTCCCCAGAGAGGTATAGATGGCGAGGAGATGGTACATGCACGTGGGTCCAGGTTGCATTCTTTGGTGGAGGAGGTGGAATAGGCGGACGCATGGCGGCCTATCATCTCGTAGAGGCAGGATATACTTATTGTTATGCGGGTCATGGTTCCTTCTCCCGACTGGACCACCTGTTGGTGCCGGCTGCCCTTACACACAGAGTATCTGAGGTAGATATTCTGCTTAGACGGCTGTTGGATGATTCCCTCGTAGCACCGTGGCTCCATGTAGGTCCGCAGTGCCCCCCCTTTCGATAGTGACTTTCATCTTGGCACATGAGAGACTCTCTATACAGGGATCACATGCATTGCGCCGTAGTAAAGTCCTTCTCCCTCAACCTTGAGACCGCCTCATCCCCAAATCGTTCTGTGGAAGAAATGAATCAGTTTTTGCTGAGGAGTTGTCGCAGCTGGAGGCGCAGATCTTGGATCTCGAGGAGCGTGGTAGTAGTGAGTGTGGTGGAGCAGCGAGAAGGCTGTTAGACTTGGCCCAACAATTATCAGCGGGTGCTTTTAGAGGAAGCCGAGTGTGCATGGCGGGCTTCCCAGAGTTGTATCTACCAAGGGGGCGACAAAGCTAGTAAAATGCTACACAGGCTCTGCCAGGCGTCCCTTGCGATACCAACAGTCCCAACTCTTCTTGATGGACCGGCTGGTCTGTTGTCTGACGAGACGGCTAGAAGTTTTGCGCGGTATTATGAGGCCCTATATTCTGAAAGGGGGGGGTTGTGACAGTAGCTCAATTTGATGACTTCATAGCTACCCTGCCTCCGAAATCTTTATCTGCCAGGGCACAACTTGACAAGCCACTACCTGTGGAGGAATTAACCGCGGCCATCGTGGAGCTGCGCCCCTTGATAGCTCCTGCCCCAATGGGTTCCCTAGTGAATTTCAAAGAGCCTATATGCAGCAAGTAGGGATGCATTTGTTGGGGGCGTTTCAGGTTGCACTTTAGGAGCTGCATATGCCCCCAGACTGGAGGCACGCCATTATTGTTGTGTTTCCAAATCCGGGGTGTCTGCCTGAGGGCCAATCTTCTTATCGCCCTATATCTCTCCTAAACATCAAGGTCAAACTCCTTGCGAAGACCCTGGCTAATAGACTGATGCCCTACATACCGGATCTAATTAATTCAGCCCAGCCCAGTTTTATGCTCCACCGTGCCACTCACCATAACATACGACGCGCCCGTAATTCCAAGGCCTTAGCAGATCATTTGGGTGGACCGCAGTGCTATTATTGGCAGATGTCGACAAAGCTTTCGATTCCGTGAGTTGGAAATATCTGCTTGCGCTCCTTCGGTGCCTTCATTTGAGACCCAGATTCCTATCATATGTCTGGTTATTATACACAGATTTGACTGCCTCACTTAGCGTGATGGGTACGTTCTCTGCCTTGTTCCCCATTCGACGTGGCAGAAGAAAAGGCTGCCTATTGTGTCATTTATTTTTCGCTCTGGCCAGGAGCCATTGGTTACTGTGGACACCCAGGAGCGGGGATTTGAAAGATCTTTGGGAGTATCGGACTGAAAAGAACCATATGCTGATGATGTCTTGTTCTTCATGACAGACCATGCAGTTTCGGGACCTCGTATCTTGAAAATTATACAGGTATTTGGCAAAACCTCTGGGCTATACATGAATGTTGGCAAGTCCATGCTATTGCCTTTTGGAGGGTCGTCTGGAACGTGGATCCGGCGAAGGGGTTGTCCCTGGTGGTTGACGAATTTCAATATCCTGGGATGTTCTTCTTGCATGTCCCGGCTGTCTCATGGGATCGTAATCTGGCCCCATTGCTTGGGCGGATTAGGACCGAGGTCAAATTTGAGTCCCCCACTGCCTCTCTTCCTATATGGGCGAATTGCCATTTTTAGGATGATCTCATTGCCCCGTCTTTTGTACCAGCTGCAGAATTAGCCGTTCCCCCTGCATGGTTCAGACAGATAAATGCATTACTGGGTCAGTTCTTGTGGGCTAGGGCGCTTCCTGTGTGGCCCTTCGAACCGGCTTACGATCTACTTAAGGTGGATTCATTACCGCTGCTGATATTCAATCATACGATGCTGCTTCTCACCTGTAGGTTCTTAATGACTGGTGGTACAGTTCGCATGACGAACCGACCAATGCAGTGGAGCGGTGGGTAATGGACTACTGGACTTACCGCATAGTGGATCGGACGATGGTGCCTCCCCCCCCCCCCCCCCCCCCCTCCTTCCCCCGCAAGTTGAGTGGTGGTGCAGGTGTGGAGGCAATCCCTTTGCAGGATGGGTTGGTGGAGGCACCTGACTCGAGTGATGCCGCTATGGCAAGGTACTCTCATTATGCAAGTGGAGGGGCTTTCAGAGGGTATCATATAGGCATCTCTACATTGGATGACGTCATGCAGGCCTTGTACTCAAATCCTTTAAAGAGCTATAATCTGAATTCCTAATGCACTGTAGTCAATTAGTATTTGCAGCTGCATCATGCGTTGTCCACGTCTATTTGTGCCCTCGTGAACAACCCGGACTGTAATCCGCTCGAGGGTAAGCTCCTGATGGGTCACTTAGTCCATGAGACCTCCAAAATCTACAGGACTCTGTTTACAAATGGCTCCACTGCGCTATCAACCCTCCAGGTGGCGTGGCAAACCGATCTAGGTGACATAAATGACGATGACTGGGTGGAAGCTCTGGACTCTCCCCACACTGTGGAAATATCTTCCTGTTTGTGGTTAATTCAATTCTAAAACCTCCATCGAGCATTCTTTGACACACCACCTGTGGTGCATGGGCCTTATAGGATCTCCTTCATGTTTGCAGTGTGGGGCTAAGAAGGGTACATTCTTGCACATGTTGTGGGACTGGAGTGTTCTGATTGGCTTCTGGAGGGATATGGTGTCCTGTTTAGCTGAGGTACTTGCATGGAATGTTCTGTTTGCCCCGAAAATTCTTCTTCTCCATAGTAACGAGGGCATAGGCGGAAACTGCTACAAATGCCACCTATTATTTCTTGCAAAACACACAAGATGATGGACGTAATGTTGCACAATGGCAAAACATTCACCCCAGTCACAGATCTGGGTTTAATCCATGGTTATTTTGCGCACCACACCACCCCAGTTTAGACATGGCCAGACTGGGGGTGAATGTATTGCCAATGTGCAACATTCCGTCCATCATCTTGTGTGTTTTGCTGTTCGCCCTATGTAGGAAGGGTATGCCCAGACGTGGGTCCTGTGCTCACTACGCCACTGGAGTCAAGCTATCCTGGCTGAGGAGGGGTGAAACCCAGAAACCAGTCCTAGGATGCTTGTTTCCGGTCCAGGGAAGACATGGCTTGGCAGTTCGGGCTGGACCGTTCCCATGAGGCACAGGGTCAAGACTGATTTGCACATGGCCATGTCTTAACTGGGGTGGCGTGGTGAGCAAAATAACAATGAATTAAACCCAGATCTGTGACTGGGGGTGAATGTTCTTGCCAATGTGCAGCATTCCGTCCATCATCTCGTTTGTTTTGCTGTTCGACCTATTATTTCTTGGCCTCACATTGGCGAAAAGGGACATTGCACGACAATTGAAGGCGGTTGCACCTCCGCATCTGAGTACTTAGAAGCAGAGGATGGACTGTTTATATGGGACTTGAGGTGCGGTATTCCAGACAAGGGGATTGCCCCCAAAACATCCTAAGATTTAGCAGAGGTGGGCGGATTATTGGGGTCTTGTTTCTAGAGCCGGTGTGCACTACCGAACAACAATTAGATGCCGAATTCAGATAATATGGCCAGGGCACACATGACGTTGTGAGGAACTCTCAGACCGCAATTGCCTAAGACTTTGGTAGCTACATCGGAGGGGTGGTGCAAGGGGCTGACTGTGCATGTGTTTGTGTTTACATGTTTACCTTGGTTTTCTCTTGGAATGAAGAACTGCACTTAATCCTCTGGCATAATGTATATGTATATAACCGGGCTGGGCCACATTGTTGGCAAAAACCCAATAAAATTTGTTGTGGATTAAAAAAACAAAAGCAGATGTGAAGCGAGAAAACCGGGGCAGGATCAGGACTTTTTTGAAGACCCAGCTCTCCACTGTTGGTAGAGAAATGGTGTGAAGAGAAAGTCTGCAGATATATCATCAATCCATCTTCCATGTTGGGCTGAATATTTATTCCTTCGGACTGCTCCATGCAGGCTCTTGGAGACCTTCATGGTCCAGTCTGATTCCCTCCATACAGACATTATGTTTGAATGTGATCAGTAAAATAAACTCTTGTTTTCTGGACACGCTCTTGTTGAGGCTATGAGATGAGTGGCTCCCAAACGAACATGTGAGCAAAAGTGTATCCCAATCTTTAAAAAGGCTCGCATTAGCCACAATAGTGCACAGATGTAGATAACACAATTAATTGAATTCAGTATATTTTTGTTCAATCTTAAAAATATCACAAAAGCATGAGGTAAAACCGTACACTCATTGTCACAAAATGCCAGTCTTAGTTCAATACAGTAGATAAAACCATTTAAAATACAACCGTTTATCGAATATAATACAGGACCAACAGCAGCCAAAGAGCCCTATAGCCTCCTCCTATTGGTTTTCTACTGCGAATATAGTAAACCACATAAAGAAAAACTGATATCTGCGCTGTTTAACATTTGAAGGTGGAGTAATGTCGCCCTGAAAAGCTAATTCTCTCAATAAGGGTTTAAGACGTTACTGAAAATGTTTAGGATAAAAACAACAAAAAACTAAGTGTACCGGGGATTGTTCTGCCTTGCCGTTACAAGGAGGGTGGTGGGGGGGGGGGGGGTCCTTGCCCCATACACCTTCCATTTCATAGAAGCATGCTGAACGTCAAACCATTCCCGACCTTAATCTAAATAAGAGAGACCTCTCCCATTGGGTTAGTTCTAACCTAAGGTAAAGGGGGATATCACCCAATGCAAACATGGAATAATAGTAGTGAATAGAGTTCTTATTCGCTACCTTCTAAATCCGGATTTCCCTCCTCAGTTTAGATACTAATCTATATTAGATTGAATTTTAATTCCTACACTGGTCTTACCCTTTTTGTATGAATGGGCTTCACCCTTCATCTGCCAGAGGCCTTTTTGGGGTGCTTTTTGAAGCCCAAGGTAGACGGTGTATATTTTAAAATCTTACAGCAGTGCACAAGTATAGATAACACAATCAAATCTTGTATTTCTTATGAGAAGTTAGCATATGTTTGCTAGAGACTACTGAGGAGCACCGATCCTCCAGAGCATTGCTTTGGATGGTTTAAACCCAGATACAGGCCACTGGTTGTTGGTTGAACTGTTCCTACCAATCTGCTGTTCACTCACTGATAGCCTTTTGGACCAGTGACGGGAGATGGGTGAGGTTTCCGTCTGAAGTCCAGTACTGTCTGGAAGTGTGGGCCAGTGTGTATGTGTCCAGATGTCCAGCATGAGGAGTGCATGATCACTACGTGTGGTGTGCATGTCGTGTCCCGATTGCCTGAGTGTTTCTATCTACATGTGGTATCTAGCTTTGTGGTATTTTTGGGGGACACATGCCTTTGGTCAAACATGTTTTATTAGGAATAATTGCCTCAGACCTGTTTGTGGTGCGACTATCTGTGGGATCGATCAGAGTTTTCCCTGGGCGCTAGTTTGTCTTTGGGTTCAGAGAGACCCCACCTCTGACCTGTTATTCGATAGGTTTGGATCATGGGAGAATGAGTCTGTTTCCTTCAGCTATTTGCCAACTTCACTGTGAGTGGAGGCATTCTGCCTATTCAAAAGGAGCACATCCACGCACCAAGTAGTTTGCTATAGTGCCAGGAACTACTATGGCAATGGGTGCTTTTGAGACCCAATTTTTTATTTTTATATTAGACACTGTTTTCTTTTTCCCTCTTTTGTTTGATTGAAGATACCCAGCAGTTTTCTTAACAATAAAAGTTTCAAAAACTCATTATAAAACCATTCAAGAATTCACAATTGCTAGTGCTTATATTTATCATAACTAGGAGCCCCAGAATGGAATGTGCACTTAATTAGCCAGGACTGGCTAGAGGTGACACACGTGGGGCCACTTAGCAACTATGTAGCCCCATGGCCCCTCTCCACTCTATTGTCGTGTCAAGGCTCCACTGTTCAGTATTCCTTGAGTGTCCCTGTCTTTCTTTAGCCTTGCAACAGAGCCAGATGAGGCTGAGTTAACGTGTCACTTGCTCTGTAATGGGCTTTGCTCTTTTTGAATAAAACAACACTCTAAATTGGGTCTCATCTTTGCATTTTTGCATGTCTTGCTGATAATTCTTAACCTTCTTCAATTGCTAAAAGAAAAAGGTGGCAGGTGCGCCCTCTCCATGGTATGCTGCCCGCATGATGTACTGTTCCATATCGAGGTCCTCCATATTATGGTCTTCAGTGTGATCCCATAAAAGCTAAGACTTTAACCCTTGCTACCACGATTTGGGGGCTACTGTTGTTCTGCTTACATGTTGGCTGCAAATTTAGTGTTCAGCCATCTTCTTGTGAGACCTGCTTTTCTAATGGTGTTTTGGGCAGGGTTTGCTGCAGATGCTTCTGCTGTGGCTTTTTAAGACACAGGTGGAATTGTACTAAATTAAATGTTGAAGTGTAAAGAAACATGTAGCTACATTTGGTCCCTTTTTTTCTCTTCACTTTATGCAGATTTGCTCTTCCATGAACCACGGTTCTCCTCTCTATTTTTTTGTTACAATCTACATAGACCAATCTAGCTATATAAGATGGCTGCAACGTATGCAGGAATTAAAGCTTTCATGCAGCACTGCGCACTAGGCGAAGATCCCCTATCCCTTACCTCCACCTACCATCCTACATTTTTATGTAAATCTGGGCAATAACACTGGTCACAAGGTAGTATTTCAAGAATACATCACATGACGTTTTAGGGTACTTCAAGTATATTGGGGAATACATGACGGCTAAGATAGCCTGTTCCTTGCATTAAAGGAAAATCGCAGTAACCAGAGCATGAATTCCCATGGGTCACCTGCTCCTTTTTGAGGCTGCTATCTGAGTTGGGTAGCAGTATTATCTATCAATAGTGTTAAGAGACCCCACAGATTAAATGTTAAATTTACATATATCGATACTGTTTTACCTTTTCTGCTTAATTCATTTTCATCACAGTATTGCTGAGACATATTCAGATGTATGACCATGCTGTTACCTCTTCAGATGGAAAACTGGCAGACTACTTTTTTTTAATTTAAAATGTTTTTATTGATTTTACACAACAGTTAGCCAGACGTAGAGCGATACATGATCATATGGGTACATGGCATAGCTACAAATGTTTACAACCAGTTTAGAATAATACACATTGATAGTGCCAAAGATCCATGAGAGTCCCTGTACTTCATTGCATAGAGGTCTGAAATCGTGAAATGAGTCTCTAACGGCAAGCTAGTACGGATAATTCTCTGCATTCTCGCCTACACCAGGAGTCCAGCAAATCATATCATGATTAGTCCAATCTATCAGGACCCATTACATTTATATCAACCTAACAAAAACTTACCCAACCTTCCCTCCCCTCCCCGCATGCTCGGTAATAAGTATCTAATATTAGCATTTGCACATTTTCCATATCTGAATTTGTGTGTATCTTGGTTCCATAGTCTGTCTTAGACGAACTGTACAGCCCTGCTAACTTACATAATATAGCCCACAGATATTGTAAGGAGTCCATGTGTCCCATAACCGTGGTCCAAGCCCCCAATCGATAGTCACATTACGCCTTAGGTGGATAAAATATCTATCGCAGCATATTCTTCCATCATTGCATTCCAGCTCAACAAAATCGGTGTTTTCCTTAAGCCTCTATATTCCTCCCTTTGTAGTTCAGCCTCCTCTGCCTTGCCCCATCTCACCACTTCAGTATGCCAGTCGTGTAGGGACGGGGCCCTAGTGGCTTTCCATCGTGTGGTTATGGCTCTTATAGCTAGAAGGAGCGCAAGATTGGCAAATCGAGAGGCGGGATTACCCTTCTTTTCACTTTGCCCTAGTCCCAGTATGCAGTATTCCAAGGTGGTGTTCTGGCGCACCGGGGCTATATCCACCAGTATTTTGCATACCGTCGCCCAGTAGTGTCCCAGACGAGGACAATCCCATACCATGTGTATCAACCCCGCATTGGATGCGTGGCAGCGCGGGAAGGCATCGCTTGCCCCCGGAAACATAGTGCTCAGTCCGCGTGGGGTTAAATAAGCTCTGTGTAGCAACATCAATTGAATACATTTAAATTTAGGATTACAAGAAAACCTCTTGGGGTATCCCAATATAGTGTCCCATTAGATGACTGTAAATTCACGGCCTACGTCCCCTTCCCACCTGTCGTGTAACGGTCGTAATGAGATCTCCGTCTCAGTCCGAATCCCGTGAGTTAGCCATTTTGTCATGCGTGCCCCATTTTCCATTAGGTATTGCATGGTAAGTAGTGTATTTGTGGTCGGTTCAGTGTCCTCTGGTGATCATGTAGTGCGTATATATCTGGATATATGTGCGTGTAGTAGGAACAGCGTATCGGGGGCACCATGTACGCGCACAAATGTTTCATGTGTCATTAAGACACCCTCTGAAAAGTACTCCCCTATCATGGTGATGCCCACTCCAGTCCATGCTTGTAGATCACGGTTAGTGGTCAGTCCCGATCGTGTAGGGATGCCCAGTAGCGGAATAGTGGGGGGCATACGGTGTCGTCTGTCCAGTGTATCTCACTGCACTCCTCCAGTAAGTAATTGCTAACTTCAATAAATGGGGTGTCGGTGTCGGTAGGGGGGCCTGTGGAAGACCCCCTTGTCCCTGTCCCGTGGTGTCATATCCAACTCTTGCAAATTACGTCCGGCAAGCCAATATGCTAACCACTGCAATTGGCTAGCGTAGCAATATGCACGCAAATCCGGCACTCCCATCCCCCCTTGCTTTGTGGTTAATTGTATTTTCGCTGGGCTGATACGTCTGCACCTTGTACCCCATATTAGGTCTAATACCAGAGAGTCCAATACTTTAAAGCTCCTTGAGGGGACAAGTATCGGTAAATTGGTGAAATAATAAAGTAGCCGCGGCAGCAGTACCATTTTTGTGATGGCTACTCTGCCCGCCACCGATAGGGGCAGTGAAACCCAGAATTGGATTTGAGAGCAGCGATCGCGCGTGCCAGGTTACCATCTAGGAGGTCCATGGCATTGCGATAAATCTGTATTCCGAGATATTTAAAAGTATCAGGCGCTATGTGGAAGGTCCAGGGACCGAATGTGAAGGGACCGCTCCTCACAGAGCTATCAAAGAAACATGCATACGACTTGGCAGCATTAATAGCCAGGTCTTGGAAGGACTCGAAGATGAAGGGGATTGGGTGCGGGTCTGCGTCCATGTCTTTGATCTAAAGAATGAGATCATCTGCGTATGCTGAGACAGTATGGGATGCACGACCTCGCATTATTCCCTTACAGGCTGCAAATGCACGAGTCTGTGTAGAAGCGGCTCCAGTGCTAGGATAAAAAACAACGGTGACAAGGGGCAGCCCTGCCTGGTTTACCGAGCCACCGTATATTGCCCTGAAATATGCTGACCCACCCGCGCGGTGGGGTTCGTGTATAGTAAGCGCACCCACACTATATATTCATCAGGTATACGAAACAGTGCAAAAGCATAGAACATATAGTCCCAATGCAAGGAGTCGAATGCCTGCCTCAAATCAAGTGATATGCAGCCTTCCTTAGTTCCTGTGTCAAGTGTGCCCAACATGACTAGGTGTAGGCGTCTGATGTTAAGTGCCGTGTTCCTACCAGGTACAAACCCACATTGATCAGTGTGTACTAGTGTGGGGATGAACTGACCAAGGCGAGTGGCCAACGACTTACTCAGTATTTTATAGTCCGTATCGAGGAGCGATAAGGGTCTGTAGCTCGAAATGAGCAAACCATCCCTCTCAGGTTTTAATAAAGAAACCACTAACGCTTGCAATGTAGAAGCGGGGAGCCCGCCTTCTTCCAACGACTCGTGATATATGCATTGCAAACGAGGAATCAACAAGTCGGCATATACCGCGTAAAATTAAACTGGTAGGCCATCATTCCCTGGGGTTTTATTACGCGGTAGAGCCTTAATCGCCTGCCGGATTTCCGCCCCTGTTATTGGTCGTGTTAATTCGTCACGTTGTTGTTGTGTGAGTTGTGGTAAGCATAATCTGTCGAAGAAGGGTTCGAAATCAGTGTCAGCAAGTCCAGGTAGTGGACCGTAAAGGTGCTCGTAGTAGTCCCTAAACGTAGTATTGATGTCTAATTGCGTGTTCACCACAACATTCATACTGTTCCGGATTTCCAATATGGGTGCGGGCAAAGGGGCGTCACGAACCAACCGTGCTAGCAACGGCCTTGACCTGTCAGCTTGTGTGTGTTGTTTCTGTGTGTATAGCCGGTCATCGACAACACGTAGCTCCTCAAGTAGTTTTGCGTATTGAATGTTAGCCTCCCGTAGTTGTGTCAATTGTTCATTTGTCCCTGTAGCCTCCCCTTCCAGCGCAGCCAAATTACCCTCTAGCTCCGTAAGTCGTTCTATTAGAGCGAGTCAAACTCCTGTCTTAGTGCTAATTGCCACTCCCCTAATGACTGTTTTAAAGGCATCCCATTCCATCTGGCGAGTGCTAGCAGACCCCGCATTCTCTGAAAAATAATGGGCAATCGCCTCCGAGAGGGCATTGCGGAAGACCGGATCTTCCAGCATCGTGGGCTGTAGTTTCCAAGTCGGTATCGGAGTTGGAACCTTGCCCCACTGCAGAGTTAATTCCACCGGGTTATGGTCCAATAGGGTTTTTCCCTTGTGGAGCACAGAAGTAATGGACCCCATCAGGGTGCCGGAACATAGGAACCGATCTATCCGAGTGTGCTGTCTGTGTGAATAAAAGGAATACTCCCTGTACCCTGGATGTATTGCCCGCCATGCGTCGTGGAGTTCCCATCCCTCCGTCCACCCTTTAAGTGCCTCTGCTTGTTTTTTGCTTTCTGTGGCGTGTAATGGGGGGTGAGACTTGTCTAAGTCAACGTCTAATACCGCATTAAAGTCGCCCCCTATCATCCAAGGGTATTCGGCCCAGTCTGTCAAGGCTGCACCCAGTGTAGCTAGATATTTATCCTGTTCAATGTTCGGTGCATATATACAGCCCATAACCACATGAGCCCCGTCCAATAAACCATGGAGTAACACATACCTTCCGTTGATGTCTATTTTCTGCTCCAGAAGCCTCAAAGGAACAGTATTTCGCACCCACACCGCCGCCCCCCTGGAGAAAGCTGAGTATGTGGTAGCGAACAGTTGCCCGCTCCACTTTCTCAGTAACTTGGCTGCCTTGTCAGCATTAAGGTGAGTTTCTTGCAGATAAGCTATAGCAACCTTCCTTCTATTAAGTTGCGCCAGGACACGGTGTCTTTTATGGATGGAACCCATGCCCCTCATGTTCCAGGTGTAGTAGGTGTATATATTATGTAATTCCATCGTGGTGCAGAAAGCGTAGTTGCCATGTGACATGTGGAAACCGAATCCCTGTAAACATAAACTGCCTATGAGCCAAGCATGCGTTAACATATAAATTCCCCAATACTAGGTTCCCCCATAAAACTTCAGAGGACCAAACTTGAAACAGAAGTCCAACATGGATTCTAAACAATAAATGCCTTATCGCCTGGGGGGTGAAGGCCAGAACTGCGACAGTTGGTAGAAACAACGTATTGCCCATTCGAAAATGTCCTGGTTACATTAGCACACTTCCCTATACAGCTTAGTTACATTAGACCTACTAAAGCAGTCACCAACAGTAGTACATATATTGCATAACCTCTGTATACTTTACCGTTCCCGGACATCCCGGAACACAACATTAGAAGTCTCTGGCAACCTGAGATGTAATCGAGGGGAACAGCGTTATGCTAGTTTCAGAGTCAGAGCGCACTGACAACATCGAGTGCTCCGAAGTTGCTGCAGCCTGGGCATCGTGAGCAGCCAACGCTGCCACCGTCAGGAGTGCATCTTTCTGACTGTTCGGGATCTTTTCCGATGTTGGGCCAGTGTCCATAGTGTTTATATTACTGCCACATCCCGATCGGGGTAGTCCAGTCGTTCGTATCGGAGAGGCACGACATAGTTGTCCCGACGGCAGTGAAGTCTGAGGTGTCCGGTGTAAAAGTTATTTCAAGCCAGTCCGCTGCTGCCTCTGGGTTTTCAAAAAAATATGATTTTTGTCCGTAGACAACTTTCAATCGAGCTGGGAAAAGCAGTGCATATTTCAAGTTATGTTCCCGTAGGTTCTTCTTGACTCCTAAAAAAGTAGCTCTAGCTTTCTGGACTGCTGGGGTAAAATCCGGGTAAAGAGAAATCGTCCTGTTCTCAAAACGTATGGGAGCATTCTGTTTGGCGGCTCGTAGGATCGTGTCGCGGTCCTTGTAATGTAGTATGCGTGCTATTAGCGGGCGGGGAGGTGCACCCGGCTGAGGAGGTCTGGGAGGCACTCGGTGCGCCCTCTCCACACTGTACAAAGATGCCCTCTGTCGCCACATGGTCTCTCAGCCAGTCCTCTACAAACTGTGTGGGGTTGGATCCCTCGCTGCGCTCCGCTATACCAAGTATGCGAACGCTATTGCGGCGGGACCTCCCTTCCGCATCGTCCACTCTGTCCTGCAAGCCCTTCAGTTGACGTTGAAATTGTTCCAGCTGAGTGGAGTTCATGATCTGCTGGAGTATGAGATCATCCAGTGCCAGTTTATTCGATGTGACCTTGTCGGCGAGCTTTTTGTGGTCCGCCTGCAGGAGGCAGAGATTGGTGGACATCGTAACCATGAGCGCCTCCAGTGCCGTTCGTGAGTCCCGTATTTCTTTCAGGATTAAGTCCAGTTTAGCATCGTGGGGATCTGTTCCAGTGGGAGGTATCACATCATTGTCCGAAGCATTGGAGGGGTCACTGCCGAATGTGAGCTGCATTTCGCCATCCGCCGACGCATCCGCTTGTTTGTTTTTGGTGCGTCCCATCGTGCCATGGCGTCCGCTCGTCCTTCTCAGCTACAGGATGGTCACTTGGGGGCCACCAGGGCACCACACCTTGCAGTTTTATACACACCGGTAGGCTCCGGTCCTTGGCGCACACAAACTATGCCTTCAAACACGAGTCGCGCAGGTCACGGGTCTTTAGTCCGATCCATGCGCTGGCTTCACACTCCCCGTGTTTACTGTCAGGGATGCCGGTCACTGCACCACCAACAAGCATTCGATCAGTCCCAGCGGTAATAACAGCAGTGCACCCCCAATCCAACCCCGGGCGCTCCTCTACAGCCAGGGTAGACAGCAGGTGGAGAGCGTCGCCATCACCTGCACATGTGCTTGCCAATCATGGGGGCAGGGGCACAAACGTTCAGAAGAGGACCCTGTAGCAGCTCGTTGGTCTGCACATTGAAGGTGCACCTTTCTGTCATGTGTACATGGGACATGTTCTTGGTTTAACTTCTTCCTCCTCACCTGTTCTACCTTGCCCTTGATGAGGGCCTGCACTATATAGTTGTGGGGGATCTCGGATGATGCCCTGGTCCTACTGGAGCTCAACCCTGGCCATGTCTCCCCTCCCTTCAAGCGATGGAGTTTGAACTTCTCGCACTATCGGATGCTGGGGGGCAAAAGACAGCTGTGGGAGCACTTTTGCAGCTATCTTGGTGATAACAAACATTCTGCGTCTTCTGGGCAGCTTCTCTGGGCTGCGTGCGAGGCCACTGTGTGTAGGGCTTTGGTGAGAGACTTAGCGCTCTGCAAGCCAGTGGCCCGGGAAGAGCAGGCCTAGTTGGAGAGTGACAATCAGTCCCTATCGGAGGCTTATACAAGGCACCCCTCCCTGGGGCAACTAGAGCACGCCAAATTTGAGTTGAATACCCATTTCACCTCCCAGGCGGAATACTTCCTACTTTGTCAGAATTGGCGGCACTTTGAACAGGTGTGGAAGGCGGGTAGACTGCTGGTCGCTCAGCTGCACCAACTAGAGGCTATCCGTGGGGAGACTGGGGAACTTCTGATGCATCTGGTGGAGATCACAGAGGTGTTTGCCCACTTTCGTGAAGCGGTTTATCGGTTGGAGGCTCCTGATGCCCAAACCTTGCCCCCGCCTTGTCGGAAGCGGACTGTCCGCTCCTAAAGGGCATTATCGCAGAGGATGAAATTGCGAATGTCATTGGCACTATGGCCAGAAAGACAACGGGTTCCCGATAGAGTTCTATAAGATTAATAAGGACTTGGTGGTCCCCCCTGCTTTACAAATTCTTTAAAGAGCTGGAAGGCCTCGACACCCTCCGCCCTGAATGTAAAAAAAGCTCTCCTTAGTCTCATTTTGAAACCCAATATGGATCCAACTAGTTTTGCAAACTACTGCCCCATTTTGCTTCTCAATGTGGAAATGAAGGTGCATGCGAAGATTCTGGCGACTTGTCCCAAGTGGGTGATCCCGAATTTTATCCAGGACTCTCGAATGGATTCATAACAGGCCAGTTCTCCTGCAGTTATGGGCCTCCTGGTGAATGCCCTATTATTATTATATTATTAAGGGATTTATACAGCGCATAGCTGCCCTAGTGATGGGGCGTCCCAGCGCTACCCAGAAGAACAAGTGCAGAGACTACTCCAATTAACACAGACTAGAATTACGCAGGGAAAAGCCAGGTCTTCACGGCCTTACGAAATGGCATATGATTCTGCAAACCTCTAATGGAAGTCGGAAGGGAATTCCACAAAAGGGCTACCTGGACTTTGAAAAAATGTCCACCAGCTCTAACTCTTTGAAAACGAGGAGTACAGACAAGGCCCGAGTTAGCGGAGCGAAGGGGGCGATTCGGGATATACTGGACAAGCATGTCATCCAGGATAGGAGGGCCTTGTTTCACCAGGATTTTATGAGCCATACACAAGGACTTAAACTGAATTATTTTGGCTATAGGCAACCAGTGCAGTTTGGGTAAAAGATTAGGCACCGAGCAAAATTTAGGAAGCGCAAACAACGCCCGAGCAGCCGCATTTTGAATGCGTTGAAGGCGAGAGAGACATGATTTACACGATTTATTGGCCCCCAGATAAATGGAATTGCCATAGTCCAACCTGGACAGAATTGTGGCCTGGAGAATAGTTTGGCGGATCTCTGGATCAAAGTATCCAAGCAGGGGCTTCAACCCCCTCAGGAGTCCAAAACAGACCCCTGCAAGGACTTTGGACTGTGTATCGAAGGAAAGGTCCCTGTCTATCCAGAAGCCTAAATTCTTGACCGCCTCTTTAGGCAGTGGCGCTGGCTTAAGTTGATCCGGCCACCACTGTTCTGACCATAAAGCACTGTCTTTCCCTAGCACAAGAATTTCTGATTTTGCGGCATTTAGCTGCAAGCAATTGGTTGTCATCCAATCTGAGATAGCTAATAATCCTCTTTGAATTTGAGATGGTTGTTTCTACAATTTTTAGAAAAATCAATGACTAACTGGGTGTCATCGGCATAAGATACCAACGACAACCCTCTACTTTTAGCAACCACTGCAAGGGGCTGAACATAGATGTTAAACAATGCTGGGCTCAGCTGTGGAACCCCGTACTTAATAGCATGCACCTGCGAATGTTATGGAGGAACAACCACTTGAAAGGTCCTATTTCCCAAGAAAGAACCGAACCAGGAAAGCGCCGAACCCCTGACCCCAATATCACGTAGTCTACCCAAAAGGATGTCATGCCAAACAGTGTCAAAAGTGGCACTTAAATCCAATAGAATCAAGGCCACCGAGTTCCCGACATCCAGGTTACCACGGATATCCTCAATCACGGCCAACAGAGCCGACTCGGTACTGTGGCGGGGCCGGAAACCATTTTGCGAGGGGTCAAGGATTTTATTCTCCGCCACAAATTCCGCCAAAGCAGAATTGAAATAGGATTCGATGACTTTGGCTAAAAAAGGAAGTTGAGAAATGGGCCGAAAATTTCCAGGATCGGAGGGCTCCAAAGATGCTTTTTTTAATAAAGTAATCACCTTTGCATGCTTCCAAAGAAGCCGAAGACAACGATAAATTAATAAAATCCCTGACCATTGGGAGCACGGAGGGAAAGACCAAGCTCAGTTGGTCGGGTCTCAAAGGATCGACTGGGGAACCTGATTTGATCTTATGGCAAAAAGATTCCGTCTCAGCTAATGTAAGAGGAGGAAAAATAAACAGTGTAGATGCAGGGGCGACCAACCAATCCTCCCATTCAGGTACAGATGCAATGTTACTACTCAGTACGTGAGGGCTGACAGTTGGAAGATTATTATAAATAGTCTCCACCTTTTGCACAAAGAAATCAGCAAGTTTATCGCAATGAGCATTAGACAAGACAGGGGGATCCGTTTTCATATTAGAATGTTGCATTTGTCTAAGAAGGGAGAAAATCATTTTGGGTGGGTTTTTACTTTCCAAAATTTTGTCAGCAATATAATTAGCTCTTGCTTTCCTAATCAACCTAGGATATGACTTAATAGCGGCGCGATAGTTATTTTTTGCTTCTGACTCATAAGCACGCCTCCAGGTTCGCTCCAATTGCTTACAGACCTTTTTTGCTTTCCCTGAGGTTTCAGTAAACCACTGATTAGATGGCCCTCTGGCATGTCTGTGACGATAAAGGATAATCTATAGACTATAGACACTAAGAAGGCTTTTGATAGGGTCAAGTGGGGGTAATTATTCCACACTCTGGACATGACTGAGCTAGTTCCCGTTTTTTGGGGCAAGGTCAAATGGATTTACTCCACCCCCACCGCACAGGTTGATTTCTTTAACTTTTTCTATCTTATGGGGGATGAGGCAGGGATGTCCGTTGTCCCCTCCCTTGACTTCCTTGCAACTGGAAGCCTTGGCAGCCACCATCCAACATTTGGCCATCATCAGGACTATTGATATTTCTGCAGGTGAATACAAGATTCTGCCATAAGCAGATGACATTTTGCTATCCTTGAGTGACCCAAGGGCTTCCGTTCCCCATCTTATTTCTGTGATTGGCAAGTTTTCGGTCTTATCAGGGTACAAGATTAATTGGACCAAGAGTGAGGCGCTTTCCGCCGAGACCCTGTGAACCCCAACCCCCTTGACAGCTTTTGGCTTCACCTGAAGACCTAAGGGTTTGAAATATTTGGGCCTGCTGATCAACAGGGGCTTTTCTAATATGCTACAGGATGTGGCTCGCATAGAGCAGGACTTCACTCAGTGGTCTGCCCTGCAGGTATCCCTATGGGGGAGAGTCCACATGGTGAAGAAGGTTATAACCCTATGGTTCAATTATGTTTTTTGCATGCAGACCTTCCTGATCTTGGCTCTGCACCATTAACAGACTTTTTATTTGTAATGCTCAGATCTCCCCTGGACCAAGGTATGTACCGTCACTTTCCCAGGGAGAGAATATCAGTTCCAAACTTATGGAATATAACATATACACAGCACTTCCTAAGGTGGGCAAACTTTCAACCCCCCCCCCCCCCCCCCCAAAGGCAAGGCAAGAAAACAATATATACACAGAAACATACTTTGCACATCACTTGCCAGGAGTAGAACAACTTCCTATAACACAATTACCTGCTAGAAGGGAATTCACCCATCCTTCTACAACAGAATACTTGGCCAAGAAGAGTCCACGCCTCCTGCTACAAGGAAAAGACGAATTGGTATATCTGGGATGTATTTATTAGTAAATAGCACCACATGGTAAGCCAAATGCACCTATCATAGCAGAACATATCAATAGTATGATTGAAACACAATCAAGGCAAACATATATGTAGAAATATATATATATGGATATAAGAATCAGAAAATAAGAAGGAAAGGAGAGAATCAGTAAAGAATCAAGAGACAGTTAGTAGCAGAGACACCTCACCTACTGCTTCATAATTTCACCCCACTTTGTCAAGGGGAGTCCATTGCTTGAACCGGGTGAAAGCTCAGAGGTGACACCAGCCTCCACTCTTCCGTGACAGCACGTCTGCTCCACGGCGTGAACTCCCACCAGGCCAGTGTAGGCTCCCCTTTTTAATACAAATTCAAACACAACGAAGCTTCTAGCAAGCCTCGCCCCCTCGTTCTCATGAGAGCCCGTACCAGCCTGCTCCAAGGCCACTGCAGCGGTTGATCAGGCCTTTACTATGGCTCCGAGACAGACCATGTACATTCCTCTGATAAGAACCAGTTCTCTCTCTAGTCAGTACAGTGTGAAAAACAGGAGGAAAGCAAAACATGCCCTCTTCTTCGTGCAGGCACAGAAAATGGCTTCAGCATGAAAATGGAGTTAGTTAAGCCATGCACACAGAAAGGCCCAAAGCAAGATGAAATTGAAAAGCAAGATGACATGAGAACATGTCAAAGGCAAAAGTCAGCACTGCCATAAAGCAAGGTGAAGTCAGAAAACAGAATGACATTAGACCACGTCAAAGCCAATAGGTCAAAGTCATAATTCACCTAACGCAAATGACATTATACACTTAATCCCTCAGTATCCAACATGGAGCACATGTGTGCACCATCACCCACAACACTGCACCTCAACATCCCATACCTTCTATTCTTGGCAAGACTATTCTACTAAAAGACAGCAAGATTACTGGACCTAAGAGAAGCAGGCATATGCAAACCCATCCTACATTAAGGCTAGGGTAACATAACACACTTAAAATTAGTCAACATGGTGGTGGTTGAGGGTCATCATATGGTGTCAGACCACAAAAGTGGCTCATTCACTACATTATTTTATTTTATTATGTCCTCATTTGTCATAAGCAGTTAAATATTGGAGATTAAAAATTGGCTTTTCGCCTTTTTTTACGGGCACACAATGTATGAGGAGTCCGATCTCTCCTTTACGGAGGGGCTGTGTGACATCTCGAACCCTCTATTGGCCTAGCCGCTTATCCTTTTTTCTTTTTTTTTTTTTCTCCATTACCACAAGTACAACGAAATTACCCCTCCAGGGCTACCAATCCATCTTGGACAATCCCTGTCAAACAGTGTTACTTCTACTTAAGCATAGGACATTTAAAAAATGAAAAAAACATAGAAGACAAATTTCTACCAAAAAAAAAGAAAAGGGAAAAATAAGAAAAGGATAGAAATTCCTCGTACGGAGGCGTATTCTTACATCAATTATCCCATAAATTCCAAAAATGTGTTTTTTTCGTGTTATATGTTGCCCTGTCTAATTTTGCAATTCTGTGTATTGAGTTAAGCCATTCACACTCTAAGGGTGAAACAAGTAAGATCCATTTAATGCACAGTTTTCTGCGCGCCAATAAAATTAACAAAAAGATAAGGGTTTTATATTGTTTAGATATATTAATTATAGAGTCTGCATATGGAATTACTCCAAAAATGACCAGCGCTAGACTCAATTTGATTTCATGCCCCACAATACTGGAAATCGTTGCACCTACTTTTTCCCAGAAGGCTTGGATGGAAGGACATTGCCAAAACATATGTGCTTCGTCTGCATTTATTTCACCGCACTTTAGGCACTTCTTCACGACTTGTAAACCCATTGTGGATAGCCTTCGCGGAGTCCAATATGCCTTGTGAATAGTAAATAAGTGATTTTTTCTTAGAGGTGCAGACTTAACACTGCCATAAAAAAGATAGACATACTTGCCATAAAATGTCATGATCGTAGTTCGGCAGCTCCTTCCTCCAAGTTGCTTTAAACCAAGGCTGTGAATCTTCATGAGACTGTATCAACATACAATACCAAGTAGAAATTTCCTTTCGACCCAGTGGAGACAGAGCTAATTTTGACTCAAAGAAGTCATTTCCCTTTCCACATTTTGTCAACGTTTTAGCCCAGCTTAGTAACTGGTAATATTTGAATTTGGAGACAGAACCTTCTGCAATGTCCTGTATTTTCTGCCACGAAATTAGTTCTGAACCCTCTAACAGTTGGCCCCATCTGTCAATTCCCTTTTCTTTAATTGGAACCGCAAGAGAGTCTTGTAAACAAACTGGTGTTTCAGGCGATTTCCCGTTTGGGGCGTACTTGCTGTAATACAGCATTTGCAATATCCCCCTCGTTTGAGACCATACCTTACATGCTGCTTGGAGAATTTTGAGTCTCACCTTTTTAATGAATTTCGGGTTTTCAAATTTAAAAAGGAAAAAACTGGATTGGGCCGGAGGGCCGAAAGTAAGAGCTTGAAAAAGTGGTGAAAAGTCAGCGGTGTCTCTTAATAGTTGCCTGAATTTTTTTAGATGAAATGCTCTGATATTGAAGGAGGTCTGTCCTGGCTACTCCACCATTTTCCTTTTTTTCCCTGAACTTCCGCCAGGCTTTTCTCGGTCTTTTCTTGCCCCATATAAAACTAGAGAAAAGGCCTTGTACTTTAATTATCCAGTCCTTCTTAAACTCTAATGGAATAGAATTAAATAAAAAGGTGTATTTAGGTACAATTGCCATTTTCAGGAAATTAGACTTGCCTAGGGAGGATAGAAGTAACGATTCCCACTGTTGAAATTGTTTCCTGACCTTAGAAGTAACTTTATCAAAATTTGTTTTTGCTAATGAATTGAGTTTCTGAACCACCTCGATCCCCAAATACCTAATGCTATGTCGGACTTGGTCACACCTATAGTTTGTGTTTCATTGCATGAACTCTGTCTTGGCTGGATTAACAGCATACCCAGATATTTCCCCCAAACTCTCCATTGTTTCCTAAAGAGCTACTATTGAGTCCTGTAAGTGACCAGTAAATATCATCAGGTCATCTGCGTAAAGGCCAATGTTCTTAACCCACCCATTCCAGGAGAATGGAATGATGTTCTTACATGCCCTTAGTTTAATGGCGAGTGGCTCTATATACTAATTAAACAGTAGAGGTGAAAGTGGGCACCCCTGCCTGGTGCCCCTACCTATTGTAACCTGCGTAGATAGAGTGCCATTTACTAAGACTTGAGCTAATGTATTTTTATAGAGTTTTAATTGCAGAAACGAAATTGTGACCCAAGTTAAAACGCTGAATTACCTCTTGGAGGAAAGGACAATTAACCCTATCAAACGCTTTAGCTGCTTTGCATGTCATCACCGTTATGGGCTCAGCACTATCCATTGCTAAATCAATTGTGCCTGTCAACTCGTTGGTTAAGTCAAGCAAATGCCTGCCCTTTATAAAACCCTTCTGATCATTATGAATCAGAAGGCCGACCATCCGATCCAACCTTTTAGTAATTATTTGAATATACAATTTATAATCGCTGTTGAGAAGGGAGATTGGCCTAGATGATTCACATAACCTTGGGTCTTTAATAGGTTTTAACAAGATAATTATTGTGGCTAAATCCCAGGATGGGGGGAGTTCTTGTTTTAAGATATACACCGAATTAAAAAGATCAAGCAAAATGGGAGCCAATTCTTTCAGATGGGAATAAATTTCGTTTGGAAGAGCATCAGGTCCTGCAGCCTTGCCTTTCTTTAGGCTTTTTATTGCGCTATAGATTTCCTCTATTGTGAAGGGGGCAGATAATTCTTCTCCAAGTTCATCACTGAGGAGCGGGAGATTGATATCTTGAAAAAAAGCTGCTATTCAATCCCTGTCTGGGTTTGTATCTTCTGTGTAGACATCTTGAAAAAATTGGACAAAAGCCTGTTCAATCCCCCCCCCCATCTTCAGTGATTCTGTTCGCAGTAGTTTGACATTTTACTTCTTTTATCGTATTTCTAGCTTGGTCTGCTCTCGCCTTCCATGCCAAGAGTTTGCCACATCCTTCCCCATACTCATAGTGTGCAAGTTTACTTGCTTTCCATTTTTGCTTTATCTTAATCTCCAGATAGTCGGTTAGATTATTTTTCGCTTTTGTTAGTTCTGTTTCAAGACCCAAGCCATTAGTTGGATTTGAACGACGCCCTATATTCCCCTGTATTACTTTGATTGTATCTTCTAATATTTTGATCTCCTTCTTAACCTTTTTATTGTGTGTTGTATTAATACCAACTAATATGCCTCTGATGTAAGCTTTATATGTATCCCATACCTTATTTAAGGGGGCTGAGTCCAGGTTAAAAAAGAAAAAACTCGTTCGTAGAGTATTTCAATTTGTCAATTATTGCAGTATCTAAAAGTAGCGATCGATTCAAAGTCCAGCGCCTTTCGGCTTCAAAGTCCAGCGCCTTTCGGCTGTCTTTTCTTTCATCAAAAATTGTAGTGAAACTGCCGAATGGTCGGATAGATGCTCCGGAATATGTACCACACTCTTAATATGATCACTAATAGCGGCTGCTACCATGAAAAAATCTATCCTCGATCGGTGTCCGTGTTTTTTTGTTATGAAAAGTATATTTTCCCTTTTCTGACCCTGCCTTTACGTTTTTTTAAAGACCAACTATCAAAAAGACCTAAGTCTTGGATTATTTTCATTAGGCTCGCTCTCATTTTTGGTGCAGTGACAGCCGCCCTCTAAGACGCTGTATCCTGCGCAAGATTAAGAGGTACATTAAAATCCCTCTCCTCCCCCCCCCCCCCCCCCAATAATAATGGGCTCATTAATCTCGATTAAACGTAAAAATAATGTTTTTAGAGAAGTCGGGTCGTCGAGGTTTGGTCCATAGTAACCAACGAGTGCAAGCCAAATACCCTGGATCTTTGCCATTGCTATTACCCATCTACCTAATGGATCAACCCAAGTTTCGCCTAGAAGACATTGGGAGGCTTTTTTAAACACGATTGCAACTCCGTTTGAGTGGTACAAATGCAGTGGTCAATCCATGGATGACTTTTTAAAATTTATGACCATTCTTCTTTTAAGAGATGCGGCTCTTGAATAAAAATAATATCTGAATCACACAGCTTCAAGTACTCTAATATCCTTCTCCTTCTTGGTATGACCTTCAACCCATTGACATTCCATGTCAGACATCTAGACTTAGTAAGATCTGCCATTCAGATGAGTAATGTTCCTATAATTGTTGAGTAACTCCAGAAATTCAAACAATGAAGACAGCCGTAACACATCTAGACTAACTAGAAAATTAATAATTGACATTTGAGGACTTGTTTTTTTTTTGTTTAGTTTTTTCCTACATGCATACCCCCCCCCCTCCCCCACCCCTTGTGAAACTTATTTTTTTGCTTTTTCCTAAATTTTGATTCTATGCCCGTGACCCACCCCACCCTCCCTGGGGATCCCTCCCTAACAACTTGAGGTATGCTAGTGACCCCTCCTTTTTGAGCTCTCCTACCTCCTGATGGACTTATTCATATCACTTACTAT
Organism: Triturus cristatus; assembly: GCF_964204655.1. Lineage (NCBI taxonomy): Eukaryota > Metazoa > Chordata > Amphibia > Caudata > Salamandridae > Triturus > Triturus cristatus. Next base: position 424,711,012 of record NC_140591.1, read on the forward strand.
ACCACTTGTGCTTTAATCTGTTCTATAAAGGTTCTCACATCATTTGGATCACGGAAATTGTGCATCTTATTATTCCTCATGACTCTTAGGGATGCTGGGAATCGGATATTCGCAGTGGCGCCAAGGTCTCTTAATTCCTGAATATATTTGCCAAGCTCCCATTGTCTATCCAGTGTTGTACAGGATATGTCAGACCGTATCCGGAACGACCAATCCTTTTTCTTATATGATCCCTCTTGTAAAACTCCTGTAAGGATACTTTCCCTCGGTGAATATGTTTTGAAATTTACCAGGATCCTTCTCGCTGCCTTTCTACCTGTACGCATTACAAAAGGATCCTGATGGAACTCTCTGTAGATCTTCCTCCAGTGAAGCTTGATCGAGATGCTTATTGTGCTCCAATATTGGGGACACTACAAAGGCCTTGATATCCCCCCCCCCCCCCCTCCCCCTTCCGAGTCCTAAGGAACATTCAGAATTCTGATATTGTTGCGTCTTGTATTATTTTCAAGGGCTTCTAACTTGTCTCTCAATGCTTGTTAGTTTTTCTTTAATTTCAGAATCTCCTCTTGATTATCCGCCACCTTCGTTGAGAGCTGCTCATGTGCGAGTTCCATGTCTCCAACTCGTTCCACTAAACTATTGATTTTTTTCTTCCATTGATTCACAATGCCCTTGAATTTTTTGTTGGTTACTTTCAGAGATAACGAACCTCTCTTATTTAGGATAACATTGTCGTCATTAAGTTCTCTAAATAGGGGAAGTTCGGCTGAGCTGGCAATGATTCTGATGATTCTGATTCTCCTATCCTATCCGGACGTTCTAGGGGGGATTGTGAAGTGATCAGACTCTGTTCAGTCCTAGAAATTATGATGTCCAAACACAAGTCTGAAGCAGCTTCTAGGCCTACTAGTGGGTCAGAGCTGTTTTTTGTTGTTATTTGGAATGTGGATACTTTCTTGGAGCCTGTAGCAGTAGCCATACTCTCCTCCAGTTTCTGACTTTTTAATGTAGCCTTATGGGATTGTTGTGAGGGCGGGCTGAGGTGGTCTTTTGTTTTGGTTATTGGCTCCTGCGTTTGTACCTTGAAATACGAACGCAGAGAGGGGGTGATTTTAATTTTCTTGGGCTTCCCCTTCTTTATTTGTTTAGGAATATTGCGCCCTTGATTCCCTACAACCCCTTTACTCACGTCCGGTGCAGAAACAAGCGCAGCTGGGTCGTCTAGACGAGATTCGGGTCGCGTGGTTGGAGAGATCTCCTGTATTTTCGATTTTGCATTTGCAATGCTTAATGTAAGATCCTCCTTACCCCAAACCCCTCTGCTCCTTGGAGTATACCTATTTATAGTGTTACTATTGCTTGCTGTTACCTTAAATTCCCCTCTCTTGTCCTTTTCCTCCTTTTTTTCCTTGTTCCCTGTTTTTACTGTGGTTTTGCCAGGATTTTCAGCCCCCTTTCCAGAAACATCCTCCTCTGGTGAAACCTGCCCCCGCCTCCTTACCGGGGTCATCAGCGTTGTTGTTCCGCTTGCATTTCTCAGCTCCTGCACCTTTAGATTGAAAGTCGAAGTGGGATTTTCAAATACACACTTCCCGAGGCATTTCTCCCTTATGACCCGGGTAACGCTGAGTGTTCCCGGCCCGTTGGTGCTACTTCTTGGGAAACCGGTCCTTACTGCAGCGTAGCGGCGACTCCTGAGCCGCGCTGCTGCCTGTGCCCACACTCCTCCCAGCGTCTCATCAACGATTCTTCTCCGCCGCGTAGCACAACCAAAAACGCCGGGGTTAGCGTGGCAAGGAAAGTAGAACCAAACGCCAGAAAAACGCTGAAGCACGGAAAGATTTGACCCTGCAACCTCCTCACGACAGAATCACCTCGCAAAATCCGCCACGGTAAGCACAAACTGCCGCTCCTAGCAATCTGCGTCCACCATCAAAGTAGGAGAGCTCGCGACCGTTGCTGATTAGCGGCCGCCATGTTCCCCCCCCAGGAAACTACCTTACTTGTTCTTACTATGGCACGAACCCAACTCCTTTCTCTACCATTAACAGACTTATCAGCTGTTCGTGTGGACAGGCAGGACATTTCGACTTAAGCCTGCTAAGTTGCATTCTGACACTAGGGCCGGTGGCCTAAGTTTACTGGACATGCGCCTATACTGCCTTGCGCACCATCTTTCCCAGGTGGCCTCCATGCTATTCACAGCTCTCATGATGACCAATATATGTAACCTTCGATAGTGGTGCTCTCCTCAGGTGCCCACATAGCAGGAATGATCCGCAGAGCTGTACCGACTGCCCAAGTATGAGAGGCTGGTGTAAAAACTTCAAGAATCCCTACCTTTGAGGAGAGGTCGCCCCCCCTTCCCTTCCTGCGGCTGAGTGAGCCCTAATCCCAGCTTATGGGTGTGCGGGGTCTCCTGCCCATTTTGCAGGGGCCAGGGCCCCTTGCCCTCCATCTACCTGTGCCGTGGAGGGGCTCACCTGCGGTGGGCTGCCACTTGGTCCTAATGGAGGGGTGTTTCGGAAAGTGGTTACGGAAGCATAGGATTGAGAGGTTGGCATTTAGGTGTGGTGGTGGTACCAGTGTGACGGGGTGGTCATTCTTAAGAGGTTGGCAGGCTGTCTGGTGAGGCACCCTGTTTGGATGGGGTATGGTCCCCCTCCTTTTGCTGCGGTAAATGCTCCTCTACTTATGTCTGTGGATTAGTTTTTTGCCTAATTGTTCTGCTGCTTTTTCTGACCATGGTGTCTATGGTATTCTTTTTTACGGTATGTACACTTCATGGGATGTTGGCTGTTAATGACTGTAAAGCTTTGAAAACTGAATAAAGAATTGTTTAAAAAAAGATTGTTACTTGATTTACAAAGTCCTTGTCTACTATAAACTGTTTACGTGTGTTTTTCTTTAGACGGAGGACAGCAGTGGGGAGGAAAGTGGAGGCATCGGCCCTTCTCCAGCAGAAGGTCCAGTTGATCATTCTGTGGTTGAGGATTTTATACGCAGAGCACAGAAGATGAAAAAAAAGCTTACTTCAGGTGACGATGTAAGTACCTTGCAGGCTTGGTTTCATCAAGCAGTGTTTGCAAGTGTATTAAGGAGTATGATAGATTAAACATTATTTCCATAACAAGAGTGAGCTTTTAGATTTTTCGATGCACATGAGTTACTGTTGAAAAACTTTGCCCTTTAAGTGGGCCACCTCGCAGTCTTTTTTTTGTGCTCACCAAATTTCCACTTTCTATGGGAGCCATTGTTGAGAGATGCAGACCTCTTTAAGAGCATTTGGATGCCAGCTACATTGGGCACGAGTGAAATAGAGAAAATGCCCATTGGCCTGGTTTTTGTTTCTGTTCAATTTGTGAGTTTTTTTATAAATTCATAGAACAAAATCAATACTCTTATAAATGCCAGTAATGTTGCTCAGAGGATTGATCCTCTTCTGCGAAAGATTAGAGATATTTACAAGATGACCGATTCTACTCTTGGTAGGGGCACTTCAGCAGTTTATACCATTGAAGTCTAGAAAGTGAGGGCGCCATTGAGTTGAAATATTAAACCAGTTTTTAAGATCCAGTGAACATATCATTACTATGACATGTTTTATAGAATGGGCATTAGTGTTTTTACACTACTAATTGAATGTTGTAGTTGATCATTGGTAGCTAAAAAAGGAACACAAATTAACTTTATCGTTGTTAGAGTGGTATAGAGGAGTAATACCAGATAAACCTTGTTAAAGGTAGTAATATGTATTGGTCATTTGTGTGAATGCTGAAAAATGTTCAAGGCTCAGGATGCATCGTATCTTGAACTGGTAGCCTGCAACTTAGTGATTGGACTAAAACTGTTCAGATAAATCTTTGCATCTGTATACACTGCCACACCACTCCCCACCCCTTAACGCATTCTACTAGTCCCCATGCAGATACACATCAGTCGCTAGTTTTTCATACTTTTTAACATTCAAGTTTCCCCGCCTCACCCTCTGAATGTGTAGTTGAGTGCAGGAAGGATGCTGAGTTCAGAAACGTATTGTCACAAGAAAACAATGGATGCTTACATGGACAAAGGTTTATGTGATCATAGCTTTCTCTCTCCACATACAACATCTACTGAAAGGTGACAAGTCACAGTTGCCCACTACGATGGAGGAGGTACCTTTTCTGCCACTACTGTTACTTGATTTCGATCACCAACAATTCCTTTGTGACCTCGGTCTTCACATCTGCTGTGCTCTGCTGTTCTTACATCTCCTATCTATTAGGGTCTCTGCCTTTGTTTTTGTTTTGTATAAGATTGAAAGGTTCCTTTTCTTATGTGCTTAGGGACTGTGCTCTTCCTAAATCTGCAGGAATATGTTATGTGATCCACATTATTGTAGAGCTTAATTTCATATGGCTGTCTGCAGGAACTACACTAAATTGATACGTTCTACTGTTTGGTGTTCAGAGGAATGGGTAGCAGCAACACCAGTTAAAAATGCTCCAATTTGACTTAACACTGCTCCCTGAGTTTTCATAAAACCCCTGGTTACAGTAGCATGCTTTCAGTAACTGCAGCAAGTATATACCTGAGCAGCTGCCTTATGGTGGTGGGACTTCCGCACTGGCCTCTGCTCTGTTCAATCTTGGATCCACTGTGAACATCCCAAAATAGTCTGTCATGCAACCAAGAAGGAATTGGGTCACAGAGGTGTTGTTGTAGACATGGGTCTGGCAGGAGCCTTCCTTCCCAAGAAAGGGTATCATCCATCAAGACGCCATGAATCATTTAAGAGAGCACAGCTCCATGAAAGTGTTTGTTCTAGCAGCTTCTGTGGCTGTAAGGATCCTTCATTGGGATGTTCCACCATGCTGAGCTTTATACACGATTCCTGATGCTTGATATGCTGCATCTTCCTATCAGTTGCAGGAATCTTTCTCCTTTTAAAAAAATTATTTTTATTGAAAATTGGTCGCAAAGCGAATACAATAAACAACCTTTGATTCAGTACATGTTAACAGTTTCGATTCTTACACATTGCAAGACGGGCATCAGTTTTATTATTACCACATTTATTGATTGTATATCTGGTGCTTCTCTGCCCCTGTTGCTCCCCATGTGGGGAAAATCCATCGAGCGGCTTGCATATCATCCCCCGCTTTTGTTTTATCCCCCCCAGATCTTTGACCACTTTTGGGAACAGCCTCTTCCTTCATAAACCACCCTTTCCGCCTGCATACACCAGTCCATATCGGCCTTCAAGTCTCGATATCTAGGCCCATTCACCTCCTTCCATGTCCTCGAGATGTTGCGTTTTACAACCATTAAACCTAGGGTGACCCAGGTTATTTTTCTAGCCGTGAGGTCCTTTTCTCCCAGATATTTAGGAGACACCATTGGGGCGAGGCCACTACTTCCTTCCCACACAGTGTTAGCATTGTTGATATTATTTTGTCCCAAGATTTCCGGATTATTGGGCAGTCTCACCATTGATGTATAAAAGCTCCCACCTGACCACACATCCTGGGGCACAGTGGCGAGCTGGAGATGCCCATTTTAACTAGTGTTGTACTCTATGTAAGATCTTTAATTGTATTAATCTAAATCAAGAGCGTATGACCACCTCCTGAGTGGACGCCAGCGCCTCCTGCCACTCCTCGTTGCTCATGTCTCCTATGTCAGCCACCCATTTGGTACGTATTTTCCCTAGGGTGTCAGGTGCATTGTTTAGTATCTTCCTATATGTTAGTGATATTGTTTTCTCTTTTACATATTCATCCATGAGCCTATCTTCTAGGGGCGAGGAGGCCGGGAGCTATGTGCCACTAGGGATGGCCCATTGCAATGCGCTTCGTACCTGGAGATATCGAAACATATCTCCTGAGTCAAATCCATAGTCCCTTTGAAGGTCTCTAAAGGGTATTGTCTTCCCTCGCACCCATAAGTCACCAACCTTGCATAGACCGATGAGGTCCCATTTTTCAAAACCAGGTTGTTTTGCTAGAAGTCCAAGGCGCACTGACTCCCAGAGTGGAGTAGCCATAGTTATCTTATCTCTCCACCCCAGTGCCGCAGACACGGTATGCCATAGCGCAATTGTTGTTGGTGTGTATTGTGTGGGCCAACACAGATGCCTTTATGACACATCTTAACATTTACTTGATGGTGATGGGCCCCACATCACTCTTGTCATTCATTACAAGGGATGTTAGTTCTATTGAACATCTATGCGCGTCCCACCAAAGCCAAAATGGCAAGTAGAATATGTTGTAGAATTGTTCCTTTCAGAAATATACAAGGTGGTCACATTTACCAGACTAAATACATTGTGTGAGCATTACACTACTATGGATGCTTTCTCACCTGGCAGTACACAATTTAGCCACAAGGCCTTAAGGACTTCCTTTGCTTAAACCATTAGCAGCTCGATGTGGTCTTTCCTTTGCTCATGGATGTTTGGGTAGAGTCAAGCACCCTTATGGTTGTGTTACTCTTAATCTTGTGGATGTCTCAGATACCCAACAGCTCCCTGCCTACCCCTCTGCTACCAGCTAATTCAAGAAAATACAATTTAAAGCAGTTTCTGGCAAGAGTATGCACACATACATTCATACACACAACTATAAATACACCCAACCAACCATAGTAAGCATTGCCTGAGAATGGGAATGAGCCAAGACATTTGAGAAGAGATAAAAAACCTGTAGTTTGACTATCTTACCCCTAGTCTGATGGATGTTTATTATTTCGAAAAGCCACCTACCTTTTCCTCTGCTGTGCACTAAACCGACCACATTACTAGTCTGAAAGTGTGGCACTTCACTATTTAACAAGCATTTACAATGCAATGGTCTCGGCATTGGTAAAGTTAGAGCTATTGGCATTGCTCATGACATTATTTTTGTTTGTTTTTTGTTTTTAAAATATTTAAAGGAACGGCATTGTTATTTACAATGTCAATAGCTTAATCACTCTCAAATGCGAGACCTATTGCATTTGCACCCACACACAGAGCCACCTACACACACACTGATTCAGCTATTGACATTGTAAATAACAATGCAGTTTCTCTACATGGTGAAGATCAGTGAACAGATCAAGTGAAAACATGTGCCCTCACTCCCACTTAGTCACAGGTCTACGCCAACCGTTAGTCCACTACTGTTATATCACTAAAGAAAGCTCTTGCTTTCACAGTTCCCCCATGCGTCACAGATCTTAAAAGACCCAGAGCAAGCAATCGAATGGTACCTGATGTTCTGCCAGCTTATCTGCCTCTTTGGCCTTCACAAACCAGAGGTAGGCAGGACACTATGGGTAGCCAACATATCTCTGCCTAGTTAGGCAGCCACAGTTCGAGTTTAATAGAATTGCAGGCCTTGCTGATGCAGTACTCACCAGCTATCAGCGTAGCTGAATTTAAGGAGTGAAGGCACAAAGTGTGGAGGCAGAAGAGACACTAGGTATCACTTTTTAGGCAAAAGCTCAGGTCATCACACAACATGCATTCTAACAATAGACTTATAATCCGACACCTTAACCAAGACTGAATCCCCATACAGGCTACAGAAACGTCACCAGTATATATATTACACCTGACTATTTTCTATACTAAAGGACATGCAATGTAGATTAGGCTAAAGTGATTTTTTTACAGCAAAAATTAAATTCTCTGGGACACTAGACAAGACTGACAAATTACAAAGACTCCAAGTAACAAAATAAGTACAAAACCAGTTCAGCAGACGATCTAGAAACAAATATTGCTGAGCAAAAATTACTTTAACCCCTGCTCTATTCACTGTTTATCTAACCTCAGGAAAAGGGGTCCCTGATCTCCTGTTACTTTATACCCAAGGCTCCCTAATTTCGAATTTTTGCAGCTACAGACAGAAAACCATTTTTAAATGAGGATAAAAACAGAAAACTGATTATTTTGAGTGATTCCAACTACCGTCCATCATGACTGCTTGGCCATTAGCTGTGCAGATTGACAGGTAAGGGGTTAAAAAAGTAATTTTTAGTAGATATGCACAACCTTGATACTAACATTTTCATGTTTTCATATGTGCATTGATGTATCATCTGTGGGTGGACATATTAAAACTCACCTGGAGTTCAAGCATGAAGGCACATTTATTGGTTACATAAATGTGGAAATATACTAGTTTCAACATCATTTCTTCACAAAACCCAAATATGGATAAATATATATATACCATTAGCAAAAACAAATATGTAGAAATGGAAAAAAAATACCATAAAAATGGAAACCCTAGTTATACATGTGACAAATATCAAAAGATGTATCCCATATATGTTTGCTCCACAATGTCAATGCAAATATTGGTTGAAAGGGCTGGTACCCAGGGCCACTAATTATACGAATCTGCGGCAGTGCAGTTTCCTGCACAATTATGTGTTTACCTCCTATGCCACATAACGCATCATCTGTTGCACAATCTGCAGAGTTCAGCAGGAATGTAGGTTCTAGCTGAAACAGGTCAAAAGTTACTAGAAAAAAAAGCTGTGGCAACTGTTGCTGCACATTGGATGGCCCTTTTCAAACGTTGACTGGTCTCTGTTGCTTATGGCTGTACTCACGTTTTAAACTGGTACTAGTGGTGTAAAACCTTTGTCCATGCAGTATTAACATGTAAAAATGACAAACTAATGAAGCAATACCATCACAAAATGCACCGAATTATGCAGCATAATGTGCCGCCCTGTGCTCCTTAATTTAGTCAATCCTGCAACATAATTGGCTCCTTTACTGTTGCATAAGTCAAGTGTCCTTGCAGGTACCATCTTGCACCAACAGCACTACGGTATTAATTGGGACCATTAACTGTCTCAAATGTAATGTTAACTACGTGACGTGCGCTGCCATTTTTAGGTAAATACATTCTCGCATCTCGAACCTAAGGGGCGCACAACACAGCAGGCCCAAATTTCAACAATTACTAAGCTACAGCAGCGCCACATGCACTACTCGCACAGGAAAGCACTTTCCTCTGTCAAACACCCGAATCTAATCCCGCTTCTTGCCCCCTGCGAGACTTCCCGTACCTTACATCCAAGAACCACATAAAACACACAAAGCCCGCAGCCTGCTCTAGAACCTTTTAGTTTCTTACACATATACCAAGTCCTTTTCTTGCATCCAACTAACACACATTATCCTTTTAGGGCTGGGTACGGGGACATACTGTACAAAATTGGGTGTGCATAACAGATTATAAATTTCCGATGCTAGGAAGGGTTCTGCCCAGAAGTCGGTGAAATTAAAGTAGTCGGAGAAAGCCACCAAGGATTGGGCAGCGTAAGGGGAATTCTTAACACCAGCAAGGGCGAAGGGCTTGTCAAGAGTACCCTGAAGAGAACATGGCAGTGTTGGAGTACCAAGAAAGTGAACAATATTAACATGGGTGGAGTTCGCGTATTTCACAGATACGCTTAAATTGTCCGAGAACAGCAAAATAAAGGGTGTTTGGAGAACATATGGTAAAACGAACTATCTCGAGACCAACACCTTCCACCCAGCAAACCAATCCCAACATAACAAGGTTCCCAATCTACAAAGCACCGCGAGACCACAACTTACAACACCCGCAGCATTCTTACACAGTTTCTGCTCCTTTCACCAGGTCACACCTTAAGCTATCACCTCCTTAACACCCACAATGTTCCTGCAACCACGAAGACCCTAAACAGTCATACTCCAAGTTCCATACTTGCTGCTACCGGGAAGTACACCCAGCTTACACTGAGCAGTCTGCTAAACGCGGCGACCCTTCTTAACCTTAAAACAAAGAGACCTTCCCTCATCAAACACTGTGCCTCCATTCCGCAACCCTGCCCCTCACACACAAGTAAATTCCCTGCCCAATATGCGTCCCCAAACGCGACCGACCCTGCGTCATCCTTTACTGCCGCGTGCACCGAACAAAGGATACCAGCACCAAGGCTTGAGCTGCTTCTTCTTCTTCCGCCCCATGTCGTCCACGCGCCGAGGACCGAGTACTGCAGAAAAGGGGCAAACACAGAGCAGACAAGACGCAGCCACCAGCAAGGAGCCACAAAATGGCCCCACGTAAGCTTACACTCCCAGACTGCACTGCGGTCAGAGGAAGAGCGGTGACGTCGAAAGTGAGAGAAACAAACCAGGGAAACAACGGGGAAGCCCTGTAACAAAGACAAAGTTAAATCCAAAGCAAGAAAACAAACATACATTAATAAAAAAAAAAAGATCGCTTACCAGCCAACTCCAGGAATCCTTCGCCTCACAGCAACAGACATGAAATGACCATAGAAAGAGTGAAAACAAAACAAAAAAAAACACGCCCACCAGCGGAAAAAGGGGCCAGCCGGCGATAATTAAACTTCTTGCAAAAAACACGCCCCCCCGATCCGAAAAGGACGGGGCCTAATCGGAATGACGGACCTCTTCTCCAATGGCTGGCCAGCATTCAAGAGGCCAGCCAATGGGGAACAGGGGAGAAGAGGGGCGGGTTCAAGCCCCTCCTCTCCAAGTCATTAAATCTCGGATCGAGACTGCGCAAGCGCAGCCTTCGAGACGAGACCTAAAAAGCAGTCATTTGCTATCTCTCTCTCACACACTTGTCCCCTCCACACCTCTTCCCAAACATATGTCTTTGCCCCCTTTACATGCCCCCAGTTCGCACAAGTTGGGAGTGGGAGAGAGCCTACAGCCATGATATAGATATAGATCTCCTCAAGTATATGAAGGTAATGTATACATAAAATGCAGCCATATAAATCTATATGTATGAATTTCCTAATATATCTGAATTTCTAGTCGCAGATTGTCTTTGAAAGTTCTTTCTGGCCATGCCACCTGCCATTGTTATGAGAACACAGAATAGCTAGTTTGTGAAAATAATTATTCACAGAGCATCTGCCAGCATGTGCGTTTGGGTCAGACTCACCATCTCAATTTATTCTTTATTTGTACATGACCTGAATCAGTTCTTGTAGAGCTCATGTTGCCTTTTGTGTGTTTTTCCATGAAAATGTAACAAGCATATGAAAGCACGTATTCCATGTTCCGTTTTTTCCTGAAGGATGAATCCCAGCAAGTTAAAAGAGAGTCCTGGATGACAGAGCTGCCCCCAGAACTAACAAACTTTGGGCTTGGCCCAAGAACATTCAAGAGACGGACTAACGAAAAGTCAGGGGACCGATCTATTTGGACAGATACTCCAGCAGAGAGGGAGAAAAAAGCTAAAGTGAGTATTGTACCCAGCAGCTTTCTAGTGTTAGTGAAGTTACAAGTTGAGATTATTAAATTATTAATAAATGTTTTTATGTTAATAATGTATGCATTAATTCTACTATGTTATCCCACTCCCCAAACTCTTTTTTTTTTTTCCTTTTTTTCTGTGAAATCTTTGAACACGTTTGTGTTCTTGTCGTCACATTTACCAGACTATAAGGGTGTCGAGGGTTCAGGCTAGAGAACTGGAACATGTCTTACACCAAAGAGATTAAGAAATTGTGGTTTCCGCGCCATTAGATTTTATTCAATCGGGCCTTCAGTTAGAGAACAAGCTGTTACGTTCAAGTTAAAGGTATTTTTATTAGAAATCAAGATTACAATTTAACCTTATACTTGAAAAGTCATAAAATATAAATAGAAAATCATATAATATATCTAAAATGCATACTTGATGCTTAATATTGCAGATAGCCAATCGGAACATAAGTTAAACTTTCACATTAAAATTCATCATTCTCATATAATCCCTAGTCTCTATATTCCAAAATGCTGGCCACCAAATACAGAAACTAAAATTTTAAGTTAGTCACCATTCTAGTTTGACATACCTCTCCTGCAACTTATTTTTCTCAAGAATTTTAATAGCTTCTGTGACAAATTTGTTATCACTCTGTAGATTGAAATGGTACGGGGGAATTAATATATGATTTTTAATTCTGAGTAGAGTACATTCAATTACCCTCTCTTCAGATTGTTTTTTACAAACATATTTTCCAATTAATAAAGGCACATATACAATGGCGCCGATCAAGGGACAAAGTACATACAAAATGACATGTGAAAAAAAGTATATACAAAACTATACACTTAAACTAAACGTTGCCAATACCCAGAAAAAATGATACTAGTGTTCACACATTTATTCTGGGTGATACACTCAGAGGTAGTCAAAGTGACCCCTTTAGGCAGGAGGACTTAATTTCCTATAGCTCTATTGTGTCACAAAAAGAGTTTTTAAACCATTCTTTGTAATTTCAAAAATGACTCCTCCTTAATAAATGTCAACGTGGACGCGTTTTAGCCTTAGATGATCTTCTTGGCAAGGTGAAACCACCTAAAGACTCTCTTTCTCAAAAGGGAAACCATCCATAAATGTGTGCCATGGCTTCTCTATGGGCAAGTCAGAATCACTGTCTCCTGGTCAGCCCTCTGTGATCGTAGAAATGCTTTCACAATCTTCCATTGAATGCTTTCACAATCTTCCATTGCGATCCTCAGCGTGAGCCCACGGTGACGATCGCGGTGGAAGAGCTGAGGGCTAAGTCTTTAGGTGGTTTCTCCTCGTGTTTGAGGCGCTTGTTACGGCATAACAGACCAGGATCTGTAATACAAGTGACCCGTAAAAGAATTGATTCTTGTTCCATTGCCCTTGTCCTGAAGAGGCCAAGAAGATCATCTAAGGCTGAAATGCGACCGCGTCGACATTTATTAAGGAGGAGTCATTTTTTAACTTACAAAGAATGGTTTAAGAACTCCTTTTGTGACACAATAGAGCTATAGGAAAATAAGTCCTCCTGCCTAAAGGGGTCACTTTGATTACCTCTGAGTGTATCACCCAGAATAAATGTGTGAACACTAGTATCATTCTTTCTGGGTATTGGCAACGTTTAGTTTAAGTGTATAGTTTTGTATATGCTTTTTTTCACATGTCATTTTGTATGTACTTTGTCCATTGATCGGCGCTATTGTATATGTGTGTCTTTATTAATTGGAAAATATGTTTGTAAAAAACAGAAACTGAAGAGAGGGTAATTGAATGTACTCTACTCAGAATTAAAAACCATATATTAATTCCTCCGTACCATTTCTGTTTTATATTTGATTATGTCCCATACCCCGGATATAGGAGGGTGATTTGGGTATACCCCGTATATACACATCACTCTGTAGACAGCAATCTTGGAGGAATCTTCCAAACACACTTGCAATGCTTCAAGGCAGTTGTGGGTTCTTTTTTTCTTTAAACCACAAGAATAGATAACGTTTTCTCAATTGCAGGTGTACTGGGTATATTGTGATAATATTGGATTAAGTTTCTCTGTCAAGTGACTAAAGCCCACACTTACGGTTCACATAGGCACAGGCACAATCTACTGAAAGATTTTTCAAATCCCGTCTACGAGGATTCAAAACTAGCAAACATATGGGAGCGTGGCCACGCTAGCGACCAACATGGCCACTTGTTGTTGAAGCTGCGTCGCTCGATCCAGCTAGTCAGCATTATCCCCAGTAATGAGCGCTGCAGATGCCCCAGATCTGACGGCGCTGGAGGGCTGACACAGCCCGGAGTGCAAAGCGCCGACTCCGGGGCTGAGAGGTACCTCCGGAGCTGAAATCCAGCGCAGGCAAGCTGAGGGGCGGAGAACATCATTCTGGTGCGCCTTGGACTGGACAGAGCCGAGATTCGATGAGGCGCGCAGCGGGAGCAGGTGGTGAGTTGTGCGCGTCGCGGGGGCGGAGAGGCGGATTGCGGGGCTGCGGCAGTGATCCCCCCCGCTACACCACAAGAGGGTTCTGTGTATGGACACATCTGGTCTTGCCTGGGCCCCACAAGCGTCCACCCACCATTTCCGAGGCCATGCGGGGACAGGGCCCGCGAGGTGCCTACAGGCTGCCTAACGGACGGTAGCTCGATGTAAACGACAGGGAGGAGCCGGCCGCTAGAGATCCTCTGTGCGCTGTAACTGGTCTCCCTGCGGCCCGGCCCCTCCTCCCAACAGTGTTTGATGTGCCAACGAGCTCCGGAGCGTCCACCTGCTCCTTGTGCGTTTGAGGCCCGAGAACGTCAGCAGCTGCTCCCGGTCATCTCCAGCTGCGGTTAAGTGCCATATTCCTGCTGGGCCTCTCCCTTCTTTGGTTACTCCCTTCTCACCCAATGTGGTTGGTCTCCTGCTCCTCATCAGCAAGGGCGCATTTCTGCACAGCACAACGCTACGTCGGAGAGCTCCCCGACCCCAGGAGACGGGGCCTACCATCTTCAAAGGTGGTGTCTCAGACTGGGTACTGAGACTTTTGCTTTCTGGCTCCACCTCCCCCAGCTAAAGACGAGTTCACAACTTCTTATGGAGATGCTGAAAAGTTCCCGCAGGGTCATCTCCTGGTGCTAGTCTCTGGCTGCGTCTCCCCTGTAGCCTGGCCTTTGCCTACTCACTTTGTCATCACTAATCATGCCTAATGTGGCACGGGCTGCTGCATCCCACTGTGACTTTCTGGCTTGCCCCCTGGAGCCCGGCCTGGTACTCACACACTACCTGTTGGTGCTAACCCTTTCAGCGGGTTGCCTGCACTGCGGCCCGTGGCATGGGCCGCAAAGACTCCAAACAAAAGGCCCTGCCTTTTGAGAAGATTACCGACAAGGCCACTGAGGACGACACGGGCATGTCGGACAGCGCGCAAGGCACAGAACACGCAGACACGCTCCCGGCATTGTCTGCGGCCATGCTCCAGGAGATGAGGGCTGGCTTCAAGGCCCTGGATGGGTGGTTCGATGTATTGGACAGGAGCCTGGCGGACATGGGTGTCAAGATTCAGGTCCATGACCGGCGACTCGATGTGGCTGAGGCTCACATCTCAGACATTGAGGATAGAATCGCGCAGTCCTCGAAACATCTGGAACGCATTGAGCGCATACTAAAAGAGGTAGCTGTAAAGAATGTGGACCTGGAGGTGCACAGTAGGCGCAATAACATTTGTATATTAGGAGTCCCTGAGTCCACTGCCACTGGCGATCTAGATGTATTTGTCGAGACCCTATTGTTTGATCTGTTTGGGAAGGAAGCCTTCACCCCGGGGTTTGTGATAGAACAGGCACACAAATCCCTAGGTCCTCGGCCCAATCCAGGATGCTCTCCCAGACCCATCATTGCCTGTGTGAGGAACTTTAGGGACCGGGACAACGCTTTTCGCCTCGCCAGGGAGCGTGGCGACACCATCTGGCAGGGTTCTAAACTGTCTCTCTATCCAGACTTCACCGTGATGGTGCAGGATGCCTGCCGATAGTACAATGGAGTGAAGGCTACTCTCAGAAACCTGGGCCTAAAGAATGGCATGCTGTACTCTGCCAGGCTGCGGATAGATGTGGGCAGTTGGGCCCGCATATTCGACACTCCTACAGAGGGGCAAGAATTCTGTCATGCTTATAAACAAAACAAGAATAGATCAGGGCCGGGGGTGGGGGGGGAAGGTCCTTCGCCTCGGCTCAGATGCCAGTGTCAAAGTCTTTTCAAATCCTGGTACTGGATAGCTTTGCAGTGATGGTCAAATCTAACCTTTGTGCGATAAGCTGGGGATAATATACTTGATCCATCTGTTATATATTTTTTTGCTGGTCGACACGTAGCGTTGCCACCCCTCAAGGTGTACACCTGGGGTTTGTATCTGTTATTTAGGATGTACCCTTATCGGGGTCCATCAATTAATTGTACTGTACATTGGTACTCCACGGTCTGATTTTCGTTCTGGTTTTGCCTCACTTTGGGTGCAGCAAGGCTGAGTGGGGGTGGGGGAGGGGTATATCTTGTTGGTTGCATGTTTCAAGTAGTTTATGGAATATGGTCACTGTCGCAGTTTCGTATTTTGCACTGTTCCTTGTTTACATCGTATCATACGCATAAATTAGCCCAGCCAGGAAACATTGAAGGTCCCTCAGCCTTGTCCTTAATGTCCTAGAATATTCGTGGTCTGAATGATCATCGCAAACAAAGGCGGGTGGTTCATTAGTTATTGAGACACAAGGTGGACATTGCATTTTTGCAGGAAACACACCTACCCAAATCCGATACAGCCCGCTTTGCGGCTTGTTAGGGGACACATAGATATTTCGCCAACTACAGCAGTTACGCCAGAGGCACAGCCATTCTCATCCACAAAAGCATCCCTTTCCGATTCGGCTCAATGGTGGGGGACGATGAAGGTAGATACCTTATCACAGGCACGATCATGGGACACTACATGGCAGTGGTGTGTGTATATGGCCCGAATACAGACACCCCTGACTTTTTCCATACACGGTCTGCTCAATTGACGAGATTAGAACCATGCTTCCTCTTGTTTGGAGGAGACTTCAATTTACTGCTCAACCCTGGCCTGGACAGTACGGCCACTTCTCCAGTCACCAAACCTAGAGCACGATGGGCTCTGCTAGAGCTCTGCGAGCAGCACTTACTACTAGATATTTGGCGACACCGTAACCCAACACAAACTGACTATACCCATTATTCTGGCCAATACAATACCTGGACCAGGATAGACTTTTGGCTCATTTCCCCTGGCGTGGCAGGATGGTTCTGGTCTCTAACGACGCTATTAAGAACCTATTCTGACCATTCTCCGGTACAGCTGCTCCTTGGGGTGCCTCGTCCAGAGGGGTATGAGCGACAATTGCGATTCCTCAGTCGAGCCCTTCTCGACGGTCCCATTAACACAGAGGTACGGGTAGCAATTGAGGACTATTTCTCCATCAACACAGGCTCAGTAGACACTTGGGCGGTACTCTGGGAGGGTTTTAAGGCGTATATCCGGGGTGTATGCATTTCCAACTATGCAGGAGTACTTAAGGACCTCCGCAACACACTAGTGCGTATAGAACAAGAGCTCACGGCCTTAGATTCCACAACACTCCACGCAATATGGCCGGATATGGAAGAACAACTATTGGCCCTTCTTGTTGAGTTCCGCGAGACTGCGGATCGTGAGGTACTATTTTTGCTCGTTGATATGGGGAGAATGAGAGGCCTGGCAGAGTTTTGGCGCAAATGCTCTGGCCCCCTTATGGTAGAGCGTACATTTCCGAACTACACTCATCCGATGCTCAGACACACACCGCCACGGGAATACATGATGCATTTTTGGATTTTTTCTCGTCCCTGTATAAACCTAAACTGGGGAGTGATCTCATGGCACAGGAATCCTACCTCTCCGAAATTGCACTGGTGTGCCTGGAGAAGTAAATGCATGACTTCTTGGCTGTGCCCATTTCAGAGGCAGATGTCCTGGGCGCCATTGATGCTCTTCGTGGCTCCTCAGCCCCTGGGTTAGATGGCTTCACTGGAGATTTTTATAAGGCCTACAAGGACATACTGGCGCCGCAATTGATTGAAGTGTATGCCGAAGTGCTGGAGAAGCAGATTCTTCCCCCCCACACTCCGTGAAGCTGTCATTAACCTACTTCCTAAACCAGCCAAAGACGTGTCTCTCTGTAGCTCCTACAGACCCTTATCACTGCTAAACTTGGACTATAAAATATTAGCTAAAATTATCGCCAACCGTCTCTCCCAGTTTATGGAATATATCATATCGCCGGCCCAGTCCAGTTTCATCCCCCATCGCACTACTTCATTAAACCTCAGGACGCTGTTCTCAGTACTCCACAGAATCGATCTCCGCGTTCCCGCTGCGGCCATCCTCCTTGATGCAGAGAAGGCCTTCGATTCTCTTGCATGGCGCTTTTTTCTTTCGGTTTTGCAACGAATGGGCATGCCAATGGGGTTTATATCTACTACTGCGTTTCTATACCACAAGCCCACTGCGAGACTCCGCCTAAACGGTACATTATCCCGGCCCTTCTCATTATCCCGCGGCACGCGACAAGGTTGCCCATTATTTCCCCTTTTGTTCATCCTGGCTATGGATCCCTTGATCAGTCAGTTCCAGGAAAGGCATCGCCATAGAGGCTTACCGCTCAACACAGGCCCCCTACTTGTCTCGCTGTATGCTGACGACACGATCCTCTATGTTAGAGATCCCCAGAATAATTTAGATCTGTTAGTTAGAGAAATACTCAGATTTGGCCGTTTTTTGGGATTAGGCATCAACTGGCATAAATCGGTGATATTTCCCTTGACCAGCTGTACTATTTCATGAGTGCGAGTTTCCCCTCGAGTGGTGCGCAGACTCGGTGAAGTACTTAGGCATACACATTCACCTGGATACTTCACAGATCATCAGCTTGAATTATAGACGAGCGGTGTGCGCCTTGGAAACTCGGGTGGAACGTTGGCTGAAACAAAAACAACAGTTGATGGACAGAATGCAGAACAATGTCATACATTCACCCCAGTACAGAGATCTGGGCCTAAATCCATAGTTGTTTTGCTCACCATGCCGTTCCAGTTTGAACCCAGCCATATGCAAATCAGTCTTGACCCTGTGCCTCATGGGAACAGTCCAGCCCGAACTGCCAAGCCAGGTCCTCCCTGGACTGGAAGCAAGCTTCCTAGGACTGGTTTCGGGGTTTCACCCCTCTTCAGCCAGAATAGCTTGATTCCAGTGGCATGGAGAGCACAGTCTATAGCGGGCAGAGTCGCTATACATAAAATGGTGGTACTCCCCCAAATTTATATACCTCTTTAACAATATTCCCATACCCCTTACGAACGGTTTCTTTTTAAAGCTACACAAGCACCTAATCCGATTGGTGTGGGGGGGGGGGGGCGTGCACGCGTTGGATGGTGGGTGCTCACCCTTCCTTATGATAGAGGCGGTTATGGCGTCCCGGACCTCCAAATATATTATTTAGTGGCTCAATGCTGCTACGCCTATGCCTGGTTCCACCCAGACGCCAGAATCCCATACTTACGCCCAGAGGCAGACTTCGTCCTACCCGATAAGTTGGCCACTGTGTTGCCAAAAGGTGTCCCCCGGGACCCGTCTGATCTACAGACTGTCTCCACCACCTGCTGGGCATGGGATAAGCTGTGTCGGCTCTCCGGGGCCACCACATTGTATTCATCTGCCCTGCTTCTCCCCAATCCTCCTTGGCTGTACATAACTGGAGAGAAATTAGTGCAACTCACTTTGGTCAAATTTGACATCTCCAAGAAGGGTGGTGTATACCCGGAGGGACATATCTTTTCGATATCTGAAGATACTCATTTCCAAGACATACCCTTTATGGACAACTTCATATTGGGGCGACTTCGTTCCGCACTGCTCGTCGCTCTGCCTACCTACCCTTTAGAGCCTGACGCTTTCAAGCCCCTGACATTGCTCATAGAAAACGAGACTGGTGCCCACCTCGCATCTAAACTTTATAAAGAAGTTGCCAAACTGAGACCGGTAAATGATGACAGAATACGTGCTGCATGGGAGAAGGACTTGGGCCGCGCTATCACTGACGAACAATGGGAGAAGTGCTTTACAGTCACGAAAGACGTTTCACTTAACAGCAGGCACAAACGTCTCCACTTTTACTTCCTACGCCGTACTTATTTTACCCCTGCACATTCTCACAGACTGGATCCGTCAAGATCCCATAATTGTCAGAAATGTCATGCCCAATATGCAGATTTCGCACACCTCACATGGACCTGTCCCAAACTGACGACCTATTGGGAGCAAGTCCACAGCGCACTGGGAGGCATGACTAACCTGACTCTTATCCCCACACCGATGTAGCACTGCTGGGGTACACAGTTAATTTTCACCAAATGGTCAGGCGATTTGCATCTCTGGGCTTATTACTTGCTAAAAGAGAAGTGTTATTACACTGGGGCCGTAGAGCTGCCACTAATCTGAAGGGATGGCTACGCAGCCTAGCCTATTGCAACGTCAATAGTGAAGTGTATGCTAGCATGATGCAGAGTTCATCTCATCCTAAGGACGTATGGGGCCCATATCGGGCATATGTGGAGACGATGCGACAGAACTCACTCTCTCAGTTGGAGAAGGGACTGGTCCCGGAGGGCGTGGGGTAACTACCAAAATGTATCGAACTCACTAGGTCACTCCACTTGTGCCCTTTATTGGGGTAATTGCAATAAGGACGGTTGGGGCTTTGTTTTTCTGGAGTTGGGCAGGGACACTCTGAGGTGACTGTATTGATGATAATCGAAAAGGAACATTAGAAGAGGCTAATGGGACCGAATTTTGAATATCGTATTGCAGGCATCTTGAAGCTCCCAATGATTTACGTACAATATTTGTGTATACAATTTTGCTTTTGCAATTTATCATTGGGATTGGCAGTGACTGAACAATACTGAATTGTTGTAACTGGGTAAAATCGAAAAATAAAGTTTAAAAAAGAAAAACACTAGCAAACCTACATGGTTGAAAGGTAACTGAGCTATAATGCTCTCTTACAAAACAGCCGGTCTTAAGTTGTTCAAAGTACTCTAGAACTTCATTGTAGCTCTGTGTTAACATTTCTTAGTAGATTATCTTCTTCAGCTTTATGTGTGCATAACATCAAAACCCCAAATATCTGAGTGGATAAAGTAAGTACAAAAAGCTTTTTTTGATGGCATTTTAGTGGATCAAAGTTTATTCCAGATCAAAACAGCATGAGTAAGGAGTGGGCTTGAGCCAAGTTTTCTGTTTGTGCTGTGTCAGAAAATATAGATACTGCAGGGACACCCAATATGTCTCATCATGCATTGAGGATTAGGAGGAATTATTGTCACTCAAAAATTATGTAAAATATCGCACTTGATTCTATCAAGCACTTTTGCAGGGTGATTGCAAGATTGACAAGGATGATTCAAATGCATGTTAAAATAGACCCAGACTATCCACAACAAGTGTTAAACTGAGAGTATTCTCAAACAAACAGATCCTCCTTATATGAATGAACCAGCCATTAATATGTGCTTTCCAGCTTCTTTACTATGAAAGATGACACTAAGATACTTATACTTGGACACTACTTCACCCTGTCTGCAAATCCAGAATACAGACAGCAAGCTTTTCCAAAGTTCAAAACCTTTTGTCAGTTTGCCGTTCATGATCAAAATATTTGTTTCACTGTGCAACCAGTGGGAGTCTGGTCAATAGGAACAAACTTGTGTACGTAGGCTAGTAGGGTGATGTGCTGAACCAAAGAAAGCAGTGAGCTGGTCATAGATATGGAAGATCAGAAAAGAAGAGAATAAATAGACCTGGGACCTAAATGCGGCCCTCTGTGAAGCCATTTGGGTTCCCATTTGGTAAAGTCCCTTTGTAGCCAGTCTGGAGCAGCACTCAAGTGTCAGTATGCAAGGCTCAAATTAGTTTCTACAAAGAGGAATGTGTCCCCATTTTGTACAGTTTGCTGCAAAGCATTTCCCTGTCTACCTGATCGAAGGTCCCTCAGCTTTCCACAAAATGGTGCAGTCTTTGTCAGGTAGATGATGCCAGTGCAGTCATCAAGATAGGAGCTCTCGGCTGCTGTGGTGTCCTGTTCTAAACCCAGTTCGGACAGTAGGGATCAGTTGTACCTTTGTGAAATAAGATGCAGAAATCCTGCCTCCAAAAGGACTGCTTCTATTTAATCAGTGCAGTACGTATTTCATTGGGTCCTGGAGCCCTAGATGATTTAGCTTCAGTTTTAAGTCTCAGTAGTTCTCCCCATCCAACTCATTGCTATATCTATAATCCCAGATGAATTGCTGTACATTGAAACAATATAATTGTGGCAGGTCAATGAGCATGAGATCATATTGTCAAGTTACACACGTGACCGTACAAAGGAACTAGAGCTTGACTGAAGACGAAAATCTACTGGAGTCCGTCATTAAACAGACTCAAATATAAAATTGTTTTTCATTAGAATTCCATTTAGCTTTGGCTTCAGCCTGACAGTAGGCCTACATATTAACTTTTAATATCTTAGTATTTTAAGCTTCAGATAAAGAATCTGTTGCAGGGGTTCAAAAAGCTTCATTAGATCGTTCCTGGTTTTCTAACATTAATTCTTAAACCTTGCGTGCCTTCCCAGAGAAGTTGTTTGCAATAAATGTCTTGGAAATAATAGCCAAATATCCAACAGTAAAATCACACATATTTTGGCAGCAATCGAAAATGATTGACATTTGAGGAATTGTGGAGATGCATAAGTTGGTGACTAAAGAATCAGACCGATAATGTGAACATCTGAGACCGATATTCAGGTCTAGTCTATTTTAATTAGAAAATGAAAAGAAAGCATTCTTATGCCAACAAATCCATCCTTGAAAGCCTCTGATGTTGTTTTTATTTTCTTACAAACCTATGCAATAGACATAAAAAGTGAACATGATCGAAATTAAAAAGGCCTCCATCTAAGCTGGCCTGCACATGTTTGCAAGCATTGGCAAACTCTATAGATCTAGTGATTCCTGTCAGACTTTTAGATTTGCCAATGCTTGTTTTATATTTGTTAATCATTAATGCTGACGAATCTGCTGGGTCTTCGCAAATCTAAAAAAAGAAATATTGACTAAAAGCGACCACACATCACCATAGTAGAACTTGACACTTAAAAACACAGAATGCCATTACTCACATGGCTGAAGTAGGCTGACCCAGTGCCCCATGCTGTATGATGTAGTGGGTGGACACAAAACTCCGCTGTCAACGACTAGTATGTCGTTGACGGTGAGCATCCCATCAACGACAAAGGAACCTTCAACCATACCGTCGACGATGACCATACCGTTGAGGACCACACAGTCAATGTAAAACATGGGAGGAAATGTTTTTTCACAATTAAGGGTGACCGATTTATCTCCAGTTCAGTTATTGCACGAAGATTAGGAAAAAGAGGCTTGCAATTATGCCTCTCTGCCAGCTTATTGTTCAATACAATTAGATGTGAGATATGTTTCAGATTTTGGAGAAGAAGCAATGCATGACGACGAGTCCTACAACAAATATGTTTACCAGCAGTACAAGTCTGAGATTACTCTAATTGATATGAGGCAGAAACCACATAGATATTATTAACAGCCAGAGATGGTCCAAGTGCCAATGACTTTCTTATCCACGTTGCAACAGATTATTTTTATTGTGACCTTTTTATTGGATTTCATATTTATACGTCATACATTAATCACACTTCATACTTGTCTGCTGCAGTATTCCAATCAACATTAACATTGTCGTGACAACGAGCAGCGAGGCAATTAATCAAGTAATCAATTTGTCGATCAATGGAGGGGGGGCCTCCCGAAAACCTCCGCCTTGAGATGCCGGGAGGCAACGAGGGAGCGGTCATTGGCAAGGTTAACGCGTTCCTCCAACCTGTATAACAGTCTCTAGCTCATAGTCCCCCGCAAGGGGTGTCGGCAAATGGTAATCCAGGATCTAAACTGAACGTGGGGATTCGTAACTCGGAGTGACGGGTCGGGGGGTAGGGGGAGGGGTCGCATAAGGCGGGGGCAAGTGTAGTGGAGCTCCATGTTATTCAATTACCTGTAGGCACTTTTCCCTATCCTGTTCAATGTCGTGTTTCCCGGAGGGTGGTCAGGTGGATGAGCTGGCGTAGCAGGGGGAGGGGGAGTGTGTGGGCGGATTAGTATGTGCCTGGTTCAGGTGCCACTTGGGTGTCTAGCGGGGGCTCTGCGCCACTAGCATGTGTTTGCTTAAAGTCATGCAGGAGCATTGCCCATTCTAATGAAATGGGATGTTGTTGTATGCCACAAGCTTCCTCCTGACGGATGAGGTCTTCTTCAGCTGCGGCCCATTTCTTCACCGCCCCCCACCACGCTGCTATTGAGGGACCCTCTGTTGCGCGCCAGTGCATTGCCACCCTACGTTTCGCTAGAAGTACGGCCAGCAGAGCGAATTTGGTCTCTACCTTCTTTTGTTTATTGCGCTTAAAGATGCCTAGAACGGGAGGAGCCTAGCGCGCAACCAAGATGGCCGCGTAGGTGCGAGGCTCCCGAGGACCTCCGCAACCTCCTACGTTTATCCTGTCTTCATCCTGCCTTGGTTGAGGGGACTGTGTCGGTGAGCCTGAGCCGAGGTGGTACCCGTTCCCCGTTCTTGAATCGGACTTCGGGTACCGGAGTGAGCACCGATTGAAGTTTGCGGCCTACTTCTCGCCGGACCCCGGATTTGCGCTGAGGGGTGACCCAGTGGCAAAGTGAACAACAACGGCGGGATGGGCCTGGCGAGTCGCGTACCCCGCACTTTCGCTTTCACTTTCGCACCCCCTTGCCGTCTCTGCAGGTGAGATCGCGGAACTCTTTGTGTTGGTGTGGCCTCGCTGGGAGACCCTGCCTGCCTGCCGGCTGTGACCCACCCTGCCGACCTGGGGTGGCCCCCCGGAGCTCGTGGCCTTGATTGCCTGCCCTCTACGGCGTAGCTGGTGCGGGTGTGTGACCCGTGGCGATGGCCACGAAACAAGACGGAGATCGGTCGAAGACCAAATCGACCCGGCGTGGCGCCGTACATCAGGCCAATATTATGGACCGCTATACCCTCCAGAAGGGATCTCCCGGCGGGCCGCACAAGTCCTCTGAGGGCCCCCCTGATGCCCCGGATTTGCCCACGGATCTGACTTTGCAAGACGTCATGGGCGCCATTGCTGAGATGAAGGCCTCGGTGGGCCAGCGGTTCGACACCTTGGCGCATAAGATCGACGCGGTCCTCGTGGATGTCGGCCTGGTGAGGGCTGATCTCTCCAAGACCAACGACCGGGTTGATTCTTTAGCCCGAACCACGTCGGGCCTCACGACTGAGGTGGCGGCCCTCCAAACGGAGGTGCACCGACTTCGTCAGGCGAGTGCGCTTATGGATCGGCGCCTGGAGGATTCCGAGAGTCGGGCCCGGAGGAATAATATCCGCATCATCGGAGTACCCGAGGGACGGGAGGAGGCGGCGGCGGATCTTTTTGTAGAGGACCTGATCGCTACCTATCTCCAGCCTCGGGGACTGAGTAAATTCTTTGCCGTGGAGAGGGCCCACAGAGTTCCCGGGGGAAGGCCGAAGGTCGGAGCCCCTCCGCGGCCTCTCATTGCCCGGATTTTTAACTTTCGGGACAGGGATGCGATCTTGCAAGCCTCCAGACTGCAAGGGCCGCTTAAGCTGGAAAATATGGAGGTGAACTTGTATCCCGATTTTACCCAAGCGGTCCAGAAGCAGAGACTGAGTTTCCTGGGTGTCAAGCGCCATCTCCGGGACATGAACTTAAAATACGCCATGCTCTTCCCGGCCAAGCTGCGGGTAGAGGTGGATGGTCGCACGCACTTTTTTGATCGTCCCGAAGCGGCCGGGGACTGGCTGGAAACTCTGTCTGGGGGTAGTGATCGAGATGGTGGGGGGGGGCGGCGGGAGGAGACGGCCCACAGGATCGGGACTGAGGGGTTGATATTGGGCCTCACTCTGGACGACTATGATGCCACTTTCGACCAAGCTTCTGTCTCTGTTCTTTCCCCTCCCTTGGAGGTTGTGTGGGGTCTAGAAGGGATACTCTTTCCTCCTCTAGGGGGTTTAGCTAGTTTCATTATATAGGGGCGACAGGCACACTGCAAGTTGGGGGGGGGCTGTCTGGGCTCATGCAGGGGTGAAGGGAGGGGGGAGTTTTGTTGGGGTGGGTGGGTTGGGGTGGGGTGTTGTTCGTTTATACCACAAGGCAAAAGTATCGTTGTGTTATTTCTAAAGTGCTCTCTGGGGGACGAGTGATGGCTTCTGTTTATGATGGGGGGTAGGGGACTGAGTCTGTTATCCTGGAATGTTAATGGATTGGGGGACAGGATAAAACGAGGTGTGGTCCTGCAGTTCTTGAAGCGAATTTCGCCCGATATAGTTTTTCTGCAGGAGACGCACCTCATTGGCAACTCCTTTTGTGCTATGAATCGACGGGGCTACCGCCTTGTGGCCCATTCGGGCTTCACGTCTGGTTCAAGGGGTGTGGGCATTATGGTTAAGAACTCGCTCCCGTTGGAGATTGATGAAGTGCTCCATGACGACAGGGGACGTTACACGGTTTTGGTGGGTAGAATGGAGGGCAGAGTGGTCGTCTTTGTGTCTGTTTATATCCCGCCGGGGCTGCAGACGACCACCTTTGCGGATCTGGGGCGCCTCCTCCTTGGCCTTCCGGAGGGGATTCTAGTGGTGGGGGGGGATTTTAATGCTGTGGTTTCCGGAACTGTGGATCGTCACCCCCCCTAGGGATCTCCCCCATGCCCAGGCGTGGTTGTCTGGCCTCTTGGATACCTTGGGGCTGGTGGATTGTTGGCGTTTGAAACATCCCACGCAGCTACAGTACACCTTCCATTCAGGGGCTCATGGTAGTCTCTCACGGCTAGATTATGTCCTGGTTCTGGCGGCGCATGTGGGGAGGATAGGGGAGGTGTGCCATTTGGCACGGGGTATTTCGGACCACTCCCCGCTCTTGTTGCACTTTGATATTCTTCCGAGGGGAGAGGGTAGGGTGGTCCCGATTAATCCCTGGTACCTGCGTGACCCCACCATTCGCGCAGAGCTGGTTAAATCCCTTAAGTGCTACTTTGACGAGAATGTGGGGTCTGTGTCATCGGCGGTCTCATTGTGGGAGGCGTTCAAGACGGTACTCCGGGGAGAGGCCTTGTCCCTTATTTCCCATTCCCGGAGGCGCGAGCGGGAGGAGGTGACCCGTGTTGAAGCTGAGATAACCGAGTTGGAGGGTGCTCTAGAATGTGGGGTGACGGATGACAAATTACATGTTCTCCGACTCAAGCAAGCGGCCTATAAGGCCCTCGTCACGGAGGCGGCCAGGGGCCTCAGTAGACAGCAACAGGGGAGACTGTATGATGTGGGTGATAAGGCTGGTAAATTGATTGCGTGGCTGGACAAAAAGGAGAGAGCGAGTAGAGTTGTCCCGTTGATTGAGAAACAGAATGGTGTGTGTGTCACTGAACCAGAAGAAATTGTCTCCTGCTTTGCAGACTATTTCCGTGGGGTATATTCCCCGGTGTCCTCCCGCTCTGAAGAGGATTCCCATGCCCTGCTCAGGGATATCGCGCTGCCTTCCCTCTCGGGGGAGGACAGAGTGTCGTTGGACGCCGCTCCAACTTCCGAAGAAATTGCCCTCGCCATACGTTCGGTCGCTTCCGGCAAGGCCATGGGTCCTAATGGTCTTCCCATCGAGTTGTATAAACTGCGACCGGATACGCTGGCGCCGCATCTCCGTGCTATGTTCCTCGCGGCCCACTCGGCGGGTTCCCTCCCGCTAGACCAGCGTCTAGCTACTATCGTGGTTATCCATAAGGAGGGGAGGCCACGGGACCGGGTCACATCCTATCGGCCTATTTCACTATTGAATGCGGAGCCCAAAATCCTCGCCAAGGTGTTGGCCAATCGGCTGGTCGGCGTAGTGTGTGACTTGATTCACCAGGATCAGTCCGGCTTTATCCCTCATCGCAATACAGCGCTTAACCTGCGGCGTTTGCATGGGGTGCTCGCTCGTGTCCCGTTCATACGAGAGCCGGCCATTTTGGCGTCCTTGGACGCCACTATGGCGTTTGACACGCTTGAATGGCCTTATATTTGGGCGACGCTCGCGAAGTTTGGGTTTGGCCCAGGATTCATCAGTTGGGTAAAATTGTTGTACTCTGGCCCGCTGGCGCAGGTGGTTGTGAACGGTAGAGTGTCGGCTCCGTTCGAGCTGGGCAGGGGCACGCGGCAGGGCTGCCCGTTATCGCCGCTCCTTTTCGCGCTCGCCTTGGAGCCCCTAGCGGAGTGGCTGCGGTGGGAACCTTCTATTCGTGGTCTCCGCTGGACCCCCGAGTATGAGGACCGCGTATCTCTATATGCTGACGATATTCTCCCGTACCTGGCTTCCCCACGTAAATCGCTGATAGTACTGGTTGATGTATTGCATTCATTTGGTCTTAACTCCGGCCTTGTCATCAACTGGGCTAAATCATGCGTCTATGTTCTCTCTGGGGAGGATCCTATCCTTCCGCGGGGCTGTCCTATCCAGATCGCCCCGCGGGGATTTCGGTACCTGGGTGTCTTCATTACCCTGGACGCGGAGGCCCGATATAGTCAGAACTTGCTTCCCCCCCTCCAGCGCCTGAAGGAGGATGTCGCGCGTTGGAGGCGCTTGCCGCTCTCGCCGCTCGGCCGGGCGGCATTGTTTAAGATGATGTCGCTGCCGCGTTTCCTGTACGCTCTGCAGAACACAATGGACGTCGTCCCGGCGCGCTACTTTCGCGAGGTGGAGAGTTTGCAGCGCCGACTGTTCTGGGAAGGTAGACCGCGTATCGCCCTGGCGAAGCTGACGCTCCCGTGGTATGACGGGGGGATTGCCCTCCCGGATATCAAACGGTATTATTGGGCCTCTCAGCTGGCTGCGATTAATCGCGGCCTGTACGGGCCCGCTCTAAACCCGGCCTTTGAAATGGATAAGATGTTACTGCCGGGTGGTGATTATAACCGAGCGCTTTACTCCAGCTCGCTTGACGCACGTCTGACGGGCCCCACGCGTGTCATGGTACGAGTGTGGCACACGGCTAATGTGGCGATGGGGTGGAAAGATCGTTTGACCCGGGCGTCGCCACTATACGCATCTGAGCAGTTGGGCTCCCTGTGGACCTCGAAGGGCTTTGAGAAGTGGGACATGATAGGCATCAGCAGGGTGGGTGATCTCTGGACGAGGGGGGGATTCAAAACGTTCGAGATGCTACAGACAGAATTCCAGTTGCAGGACAGGGAGTACTTTCGGTATATGCAGATCCGTCATGCGCTATGCTCCGTATTCCCGGACGTTGCCTCCATCCCGGAGTATTCCCCTCTGGAGGATAGAGTGCTCGATGGACATGTACCGGACAGCACGATTTCATTAATCTATAAAAAAACTTATCAATGACCGCTCGGGACTGCTGACTAACCTTCGTGAGGCATGGGTGGCCGATGGATTGGAGCTGGATGACGAGGACTGGGTATCTGCGGTGGCCTCCCCGAAAGAGGTGGCCATACCGGCCCGCCTTCGCTTCGTCCAGCTCAAGATATTCCATAGGGTCTATGTCACAGGGCCAAGGCTACTGCGTATGGGCTATGCTGTGGACGGGTTGTGTAAGCGTGGGTGTGGTTCGTTGGGGACCTTTCTCCATATTTTGTGGGAGTGCCCGGAGGTGGAGCGATTCTGGCGTGGTGTGCATGAGGTCCTGCGGGTGGTTACGCGTGTGTCGCTGCTGCCCGAAGCGAGGAGGTGCCTTCTGAACGTGTGGGAGCCAACCGACTACTCGGTGCCGCAGACGCGGTGGGTGACTCTGGGATATATGGTGGCCAAACGCGACATTGCTCAACTGTGGGGTTCCCAGAGGTCGCCGACTGTCTCGGCATGGAAGGATAACATGGATTGGTGCATGTTTCGGGAAAAGGTGGTGTATGTTGCGAGAGGTAAGCCTGGGACATGGCTGAACGTATGGGGCCCCTGGAACGCCTACCGCGGGGGAATCTGTACCCCGCCGTTATTGCCCGATCCGTCACCGGCCCCGTCCCCTTAGCCAGTTTATCTCCCCGGTTCCGGGCACTGAGTCCACCTAATCCCCGTCTTGACCTTTTCCCCCCCTTGATACTCCTAGGGATTGGTAGGGTCCCCCCTCTAGGGGAGCACATGCTGCTGTTTCCGATTATGGGTTGCCTTGTGGATTTGTTTTTTGTTGTTATTTATATTAAAATGAAACCGTTATGTGGGGTCCGGATGGCGTGGCTACCACCGCTTCTACCTCCTGTGCATTTCCCTTTGCCGCGGCATGCGCGCTATTGTTTGTATCACATGCTCCTTTTGCTTGCTAGCGGCCGGCCTGAAGGTTGTAGGCCCATCTTTGTATATTTTTTGAATTTTGTAATAAACGGTTTAAAAAAAAAAAAAAAAAAAGATGCCTAGAACGCATGCCTCCCATGTGTGGAAATCTGTTAGGCCTGTGACTGTGTGTAGTGTGGTGTGTACTGTGGTCCAGCAGGTTTGGATCACGGGGCATGTCCAAAGCATGTGAATAAACGGGCCGTCCGGAGTGTGGCAGCGGGGGCATTCAAAGTGGGATGTCGGGTACAAGCGCTTAAGCCGCGCCGGCGTGAGATACGCTCGGTGTAACACGTTAAACTGGACATTTTTAAATCTTTGGTTGCGGGGCACATTTTTGTGGTGTTCTAGGGCTGTCAGCCACTCTATCATGGAGGTTGCGGCCAAAGTCCTCCTCCCAGCGGAGCCGTAATCGTGTCAGTGGTACGTGTGTGAGTTTCATGATGGATTTATAGATCCATGTGATGTGGTGTCTGCCAGCCCCCATATGTAGTAGTGTGTGCAACACCGGGTGAGTCGTGGGTTCCCCGTCCCCTAGGTCCCAGGTCCGTGCGCAGTTCACCACCAGCTGCCGGTGTAGTAGTAATTGGCCAGTCGGAAGCACGCTTTCTTCGGCCAAGTCTGCGAACGAGAGCAGCTGGCCGTCGGAGAATAGGGCTTCAGTTTCGGTGAGCTGGTGTTCGGTTCAAATCCTAAGCTCTCCCGCAGTGTAGAATTCATGTCCTTTAGGGAGTCCTGCCAGTAGCAGTAATGGGGAATATAACGGAGTCCCCTTGGACGTGCGGTGAATTCGCATGGTACAGGTTCTGGCCGCTTTGACCAATAATGGATGAGCCGGGTTGGGTTTGGTACCCGGAAGGAGCATTCGGGTCAGCTCCGGGACTGTCATCTGTCCGTCCTGTGCTACCGTTTCCCCGAGGTTGCGGTGCGCTATCCAGCGTGATAGCCACTGTAGCTATGCCGCTAAAAAATAGGCTTCGATTGACGGGGAACTCATCCCTCCCTTGTCCGACAGGGCCACTCTGCAGCGGCCCCTCCCCCAGATCAGGGAGATTGGTAATGAATTGAGCTCTTGGAAGAAGGTCCACCGCGTGATAACTGGGATTTTAGTAAAGTAGTAAAGAAGCCAGGGCACCATGATCATTTTGGATAAGACTACCCTCCCGATGGGAGCCAAAGGTAGGGTCTGCCAAAAATGGATTTGACTTTTAAGTCCTCGGAGGGCCCAGTAGTGGTTGCCTTCCAGGAGGTCACGGGGCTCATGGTAGAGTCTGACACCTAAATAGCGCGGGCGTCGCCCTTCCATGCCAGTGAGGCATCTCCCAGACTAATTTCCCTGTGTGGGGTATTTGGGTGCAGGGGATAGATAGAGGATTTCCCCCAATTCACCCATAACCCTGCAGCCCTTTCGAATTCTGTGAGCGTGGACCATAGAGGGGTGAGGTCTGCTGTGATGTCTCTAACATAGATGAGGAGATCATCCGCATATAGGGCGATACAATGAGTGTGACCTCCCAATGGGATGCCTCAGTGCTCGCCCACCTCCCGCAGTCGTGCCACCAGCAGCTCCATGGCGATGGCAAATATGACGGGGCACAGGGGCACCCCTGACGGGTGCTGCGCATGATCGGGATGGGGGGGGACACATAGCGGCCTATCGAACTCTGGTGGTAAGGTCGGTGTATAATAGCCGGTTGTACGCTATAAATTGAGGCCCTACGCCCACCCTTCGGAGCACCTCAAAGATGTATTGCCACGCCAGGGTGTTGAACGCCTTCTCAAGATCCAGTACAAGGCACGCCGCACGTGGCAACCTGCCCCGCACCCCATCCTGGACCTGGAAGAGCCGACGTATTCTGGGAGGTGTTTCTCCCGGGGACAAATAAAGGTGAGTCTGCTTACCACCTATATTTTCTGATGTATCCCGCTTGCTATTCTGATTCCAGCATGTAAATATATAAAAGATCCAATGTTGGAGAAGAAATTAGTTAATTACCTGTAACTCTAGTTCTCCAACATTGATATCTTTTACATATTCACAATCAACCCTCCCTCCCTACGCTCTACTACTCTCT
The DNA here is from genome assembly GCF_964204655.1 of Triturus cristatus. Classification (NCBI taxonomy): domain Eukaryota; kingdom Metazoa; phylum Chordata; class Amphibia; order Caudata; family Salamandridae; genus Triturus; species Triturus cristatus. The sequence continues at coordinate 424,742,843 of NC_140591.1, forward strand.
ACTACTCACTCTCTACTACTCTCTACTACTCACTCTCTACTACTCTCTACTACTCTACTCACTCTATTCACTCTCTACTCACTCTACTCGCTCTCTACTACTCGCTCTCTACTACTCGCTCTCTACTACTCGCTCTCTACTACTCGCTCTCTACTAGCTTTCTACTACTAGCTCTCTACTACTCTGTACTACTCACTCACTACTACTCTCTACTATTCACTCTCTACTATTCGCTCTCTACTAATCACTCTACTACTCTACTACACTCTACTACACTCTACTACACTCTACTACACTCTACTACACTCTACTACACTCTACTACACCCTCTACTACACCCTCTACTACACCCTCTACTACACCCTCTACTACACCCTCTACTACACCCTCTACTACACTCTCTACTACTCACTCTCTACTACTCACTCTCTACTACTCACTCTCTACTACTCACTCTCTACTACTCACTCTCTACTACTCACTCTCTACTACTCACTCTCTACTACTCACTCTACTACTCACTCTACTACTCACTCTCTACTACTCACTCTCTACTACTCACTCTCTACTACTCTACTCACTCTCTACTACTCACTCTCTACTCATTCTCTACTACTCTCTACTACTCTACTCACTCTCTACTACTCACTCTCTACTACTCTCTACTACTCACTCTCTACTACTCTACTCACTCTCTACTACTCACTCTCTACTCATTCTCTACTACTCTCTACTACTCTACTCACTCTCTACTACTCTCTACTACTCACTCTCTACTACTCTCTACTACTCACTCTCTACTACTCACTCTCTACTACTCTCTACTACTCACTCTCTACTACTCACTAACTAAAAGTATCAGCACTACAGACTCTCGGGAGATCTCATTTTAAGTTGCCTTGAGTGCAGCAGGCGGCAGGGCTCGGAGGGGTGGAAGGCATCGCTTGTGAATTGTTTTGCATTTATTTCCATTTGCATAAGTGAGTATGTACAAGTACCTCACCATGAGAAGGCGGAGTCCTGCTGCGTGCTGGCGAGTAAGTCCCGCCCACAGAGGGGCTATACAGAACACTCCTCCTAAGACGCTCCGTCCGCCTCCCTTAGCGAGGTTACTATTTAAATGCTTATATTGCGAGTATACTATTTAAATGCTTCTGTGTTGTTAAACATGTTGGTGACGTGTAGTTTAGAGATGGGCAATTGCAAGCTTCTGCTTTAATCTCCTTGAATCTGGCGTGAGCTTGCTTGCCACTTTTCCCCTGCTCTGATCCAGTAGGCATCGGCAGCATAGGTGACCATTACCGTGCAGGAGTAGGAAATCGATGTTCGGGTAACTGCTTCACCAGTGGCTGGCATCATGCTGTCTGCAGAGGCTCAGGGGCGTGTGCACGCAGTGTTTGTTTCACGCACAAGAACACGCCGCCTTGTAGCAGCGCGGTGGCTGCAGGTAGCAACATTCCACCGCTTGGTTTCTTCCATTAGGAGTGGTGGCTCGAGGGCTAACGGCAGACTTCTTACTACACACATTTTATGTTGCCATATTCCCTTCTCACACGTGCAGAACCATAGGCGTGCCCCGACAGGCATGGAGAGGTTCGTGCCAAGACACAAGGAAGGTTGGCAACCAGCTGTACAGTAATCGGATTTTGGCCCAAGGCATCACAGTTGGCTAGAACTGAACAGGCCTCCAGGGGCGCGCGGCTCTAAAGAGCAAGGCCTTTAAATAAAGGGTCTTGGAAACTGCCTGGTCCGGCAGTGGCTGGTTCACGCGCCACTCCTCCTTGTTTTGACACTTTGCACTTGTAGTCTTTGCTTATGAGAAGCAAGGTTGGCAGTAAAAGAGGCGCAGTTACTGCCAGCCTTGCTTCTCGTAAGCAACGACTAGAAGTAAAAAGTGCGTGTTTACGCACCGCTTGCAGGTTTTCAAAACACATAAATAAAAGGCATTGTCATTTACAATGCCAATAGCTCAAACTTTCGCAAAGGCGAGACCTATTGCATTGCAAATGTTTTTTTTTTTTTCCCATTCAGTGTTGACTGGAAACTAATTATCGCATGAGTAAGCACACTCATTCAGTGGAAGGAATGATGATCCACTTAAATCAATTAAACCGACAGCAAAGCAATGATACATGTGGTTGATTGGGAAAGAATGGTAATTTTACAAGTGGCCATTGGGAGAATGTTCCATGATTTAGGAAATTTTTACTTTAAATGTATTATCGCTATCCATTTTAACTGCAATTCCAGGATTTAGACGTTGATCTCCTTGTATATTATATTGCATGGCACCATCTGACTATATTCAGCCTGACCTTCAATTAATGTAATCTTTTGTTTTGTAAAGGAGAAACAAGAAGGAAAGACCCCAATCACTAAAGTTGAAGAGGAATTGCCAATTTCGCAAAGAGACAAACGATTGGCTGAGAAGGTGTCAACATACAATGTAAGTATGAAATGCACATTTGCACGCTCCATATTCTGTGGAAAAAATTCTTGATGGGACTCAAATGAAGTAATAACCTACTGTCCTCTTCGAAACTGTTTCAGAAACTGTTAAAGACAGGGCTCTTCACCATATGATTCTCTTTGGTTTTGGATGCACTTGGATCACTACAGGGACATTAGCGCTGGAAGACCTTTGTACAACTGTCCCGCTTAAGAAATTCAAATCAAATCTTAATTTTACTGACTCGTTGTGGCGCTAGGTTTTGATGCCAGATTTTTAAGTATTTGTGTACTCCACTGACAGTTTTACACGTGGAGGCAAATAATTTGCACTCACTAGGTACATGTGGTTTCCAGATGCAGGTCCTACTCAGCCTTCATACTATTGGATAATGATTAATGTGAGTGGGGGAACTGCGAGCGAGAATTGCTGATACCGAAGAAATATCAAGTGCATGCAGACTGGTGTGGAAATTAATCACTCCGATAAGCGAAAATAAATGCTGTGCACCAACACATAACAGTGTGCTGGTGTTCTATTATAAATCAGATTTAAATTTTAAAAAAGCCTACCCTTCATGTATGTTATTAGAACGGTCTGTAGTATTATGGGAAATACTCCTTGGTAAAACAGAGATCTAAGCATCATTTGCCTTCTCTTTCTGCCTAGGAAAAAAATATATATCAATACTTATATCTCCTCTCAGTAGTTAGGATTCCCAGGTATAGCGATTCCTCTGATTTTTGCTCACTGATAACTTTGCCCCTGTTTGACGAATCTCCACAAAACTTTCCAGACCTATTGCTTTTTAGGTCAAAGCCTACCAGACAGTGCAGCTCTTTGACTGCTAACAACATCTTGGGAACATTCGGAAAGATTTTCTGGGAATGCATTCTTACCATTGCTTAACATTGGCGTTGTGGTTTGTAAATCACATTTGCTTGTTTTCTATTTGCTGGCTATATTGGCTGTCCAGCTTGAGTTTGTCCCTTCCGGGGCATATACCATTTTCACTTTTTCCTTCTGAGTGCTCCCTTTCTGTAAATCGGCCCTTAAAATCTTGCTCTTATTGGGTCACATTAGCTGTGCATTCAAAGGCAAAGGTCTAATGTCAGGCTCAGTCTTCCAGAGAGCTTGGTGCTTACTTTTCTACCTCAGACTTGAGGTGAGAATTTTTGTGGCGATCATGCTTGCTACTCTTGGTTTGCTAGAAATGAAGCAAATTTTCATTTTTTGTTAATTCTGAAGTGTGATGGAGGCAAATATTTTAATATGATCAAAACAAATCAATGCACTAGGTGATGACGTTTCCAGACATTATCGTTTGTGCTCTGTATACTTTCATCAGTAAAACTGTATGTCTGTGCTAATGTAATGGTCATTTCAGTAAAGGATGTGTTGTCTATAATGGCAGTGCACTACCACACCTTGTAAACTCCACTTACCCCACCCCTCTCTGCACCACTCCATGCCACTGCACTCTACTCTGCACCACTCCACTCTACTTAATTATACGGCTCTCCACTCTACTCCACATCATTCTACTATGTGCCTCTGTGCCACTCCACTCTGTGCCACTCTACTCTGCAATGCTGCACTCTATGCCACTGCACTCTACGCTGCACCACTCTACTCCGCATCATTCTAGTATGTGCCTGTGCGACACTGTACTCTACGCCTCTCTACTCTACGCCACTGCACTCTACAAAGTGCAGTCTATTCTACTCTGCACCACTGCACCCTATGCCACTGTACTCTACCCTGCACCACTCCACTCTACCATGCACCAATCGATTCTGCGCCCCTTTACTCTATCCTGAAACAACCTACTCTGTGCCATTGCAGTCTACGCCACTACACTTTATTCTACACCACTGTACTCTATGCCATTGCAATCTACGCTGCATCATTCCACTCTACTCTGTATCACTCTCCACTGCATTCTATTCTTACCACTGCACTCTTATGCCAATGGACTCAACACCATTTTACTCAAAACGAATGCACTCTACACTACTGGACTCTATGGCAATCTACTCTGCACCACTGCACCCTACAGCACTGTAATCTACTCTGCAACACTCTACGCCACTGCTCTCTACACCATTGTACTCTGACATTGCACTCTACGCCACTCTGTTCTACTCTGTCCCACTCTATTCTGCGCCACTCTGACACTGCACTCTGCACCACTACACTCTACTCTGAAACCATCTACTCTATGCCATTGCACTCTATTCCACTCTGCGCCATTCCACTCTGTCACTCCACGCCACTGTAATCTACCCAGCACTACTCCATACCACTTTACTCAAAACCAATACACTCTACATCACTGCGCTTTACACCACTATACTCTACGCCACTGCATTCTACACCACTGCACTCTGTCACTCTGCTCTACACCATTGCACTCTCTGCCAATGAACACTGCACCACTCTACTCCACTGCTCTTTACTTTGCACCAATCTACGCCACTACACTCTGACACCCTACTCTACAACACTGCACTCTCTTCCGCTGAACTCTACACTACTCTACTCTGTGCAACTGCACTTTACTCTGCACCATTCTATTCTACGCCATTCTACTGCACTCTATGCCAATGCACTCTACACCACTACACTCTAATGTACTGTGAATTACTGCACTCTACGCTACTTCACTCTACACCTCTCTACTCTACACCCTATACTCTGTGCCAATGCTCTCTTCTCTACTATGCACCACTTCACTCTTCGCCACTGTGGTCTACATCACGCCGGTCTAGGTCACTCCACTTCACTCTGCTGTGCACCACTCCACTCTACTGTGAACTACTCTAAAATATCCCATTGCATTCTACTACACCGTACTGAACGCTGCTAAATTCTATGCCGTTGCACTCTACATAACTATACTCTGCAATATTACACTCTATACCAGTCCACTCTATTCTACGCCACTCTACTCTGCAGCACTCTACTCTGTCACTGCACTCTGCACCACTGTACTCAATGCCACTGCACTCAACGCCATTGTGCTCTCCGTCACTGCATTTTATGCGAGACTGTTCTGCAGCACTGTACTGTACACCACTACTTTCTGCAGCACTCTACTATACGCCACTGCACTCTACAACACTACTCTGCAAGACTGCATTCTGTACCACTGAACTCTGCTACTCTACACCACTGCGCTCTCCTCCACTCGACCCTGCTGCACTCTATGCCACTTTACTCTGCATCACTTCACTCTATGCCACTGCACTTTAATTTGCTCTGCACCACTACACTCTATGCCACTCTACACCTCTGCACTCTATCCTCCACAGTCCACTCTACTCCACACTGTTCCCCCACTCTACACCATTGCACTCTACGCCACTGCAGTCTATGCAGCTCCACTCTACGCAGCACCCCTCCACTCTGTTCTACGCCACTCTACTCTAAATCATTGCACTCTCCGCCAGTCTACTCTGCACCACTGTGATTTATGCCACTTCACTCTACGATAATGCACGACACAATACTCCACTCTGTTATGCTCTACTCCATTAAGCTCTACTCCACTCTGACACTCCACTCTATGCCACTCCACATCACTCTTCTCCACTCTGTGCCACTCTACGAAACGTTGGTTTCCTTCGCACTCCCCAGTGCTAGCTTGCTGCTCTGCCCGATTCTCTAAGTGCATGAGAATCTGGGTATATTCTGTGTTTAGCTGGAATCGTACACTTTCTATAACGCGAGGAACACCACACTACAAGGGGAATGGTTGCCACTAAACAGTAACTTGGAAAATCTTTCCCTTGAGAACAATATGCAAGTCAGCGTATATAATTTCAGAATCTGCTGCACATTGGGAAACTCTGCATGATAAATTGATGTAATCAGTGATCCCTGTTGATAGTAATAGCAGACGTGCAGCTGCTCAATAGACAAATTGATTTGTCTTAATTATTCTACCTTGTATTGTTGTGCTGTTTTGTTTTTGAAAAAGAATGTGATTTATGTTTGTGCAAAATTGTTTATATTCGTTTGGAATGGACTATGTTTTTAACTGTTTAATGTAACCTTAATGTTGAATATAGAGAGGAAAACAATTGATCATAATTTTTATATGATAGAGACTTGTACTATTAAAATCCTATGTATTTTTTTACAATCTGGTTTGGTACTCGTTCACGACAAATGCGTTATTTTGGATGCCAGTTGAAAGGCTGTGTAGCTTGAGACATAAGAGTGCCTAAGTTGACTTGTATATTATTCTCAATGGGAAATTTGTCTAAGTAGCTCGAATTGTACCCACTGAAAGTCTAGTACTTGAGTTAACTTATGCAAATAGATATGGCAAGGTAGTGTGGAGAGGGAAGACCTTTTTACAGTGATGAGCCAGACGATCTGCTACATATTTGTTTACTCAATGTATGAGGAAAGAAACAAGCCAATTCTTTCATGAGCTGTCCTCTAGATTCCCTGCCTATTCTTTAAACCTGCAGGATAGTGTGGTAAACTGTGTTGTCGACAGCTGAACTATCAAGGAGGATCAAGGTTGTTTGCTAGCCATGATCAAGGGTGATTAGGAGGTCTTACGTTTTTGCCCGCACTGATTGTTACTTGAAATCATCTGAATCCAAATTCGTGATTGTTCATGTTTAGTTTCTGCTACACATACACTTGCAGTTGTCATGTGACTTAACCATCAAAAACTTTGCGTGTGAGAGGAATGTGTGACATTGTCTGCAATACACTTTTTATGGAGGAGGGTGTTGATTGTGTGCACCTAAAAGTCTGAGAGAGAGAGAAGTGTTTAATATGTTTGTGTCTTAAGTTACCAGGTAAATGAAATCTTTCTTCAAGAAAGTACCTGGGGTTGGTGTGACTGGGATGTAAAAGATTTTGTTTGTTTTTTGTCCAGGCAAGTAATCTGAGTTCCTAGAAAGTTTTAAAGTAAGAGAAAGAAGGTGGGAGACACAGTTGTAGTGTGGATGGTTTAAGCAGTTAATGAAATGACTGCTGTATTATTAGGGATCGCTGCACTTACATTAGAGATCTCGGCATTAAAGAAGTTTACCAGGGCTTTAAAATGTTTCTAGGTGGTGGTTTTTTCAGCACTTCCGAATTGGAATTTGCTTGAAGATGTTACCGATTGTTTCTCAGGTGTAAGGCTTTATTGAAGCCTTTGCGAAGGTGGGTCCTTACGCACACCTTACTACCTTGTGTCATCCCCGCCGGTGAATACTGCAGATGAGTTTCTGTTCCTTACAGTGAGGTATGCCATTTGTGGTCTTAATTCCATCATTCTGGTTTCATTTCAGTCCAGTCATTGGTTAATAGATTAGATTTTACACCCACTCATTGACAGTGATATTGCCCCCCCCCCCCCCCCCTCGCAGCTCCACCATCAAGTGAGGCCTTCCCCCGAGCCCCTGCACTCTTGAGTGCTGGTGTTCGGGGCCCTCCTCCACCTGCAGGTTTTACCTGCGCCTCTTCCCTGGTGGTCCAGTGGACCTCTGTCTCCTTTCTCTCGCTCCGCTCTTTCTCTCCGTTTTCACTCGTTTTTCACTGATTTAATCTCCCCCTCTCCTTCCTTCTTTCCCCCACTTTTCTTGCACCTTTTACTGCCTCATTTCCACTCTAACCTCTCTTTTTGCCATTTTCTGCCTGTTTTTCCCTGCCGCTGCTACCCCTGCAAGCCCTTCCCCCCCCCCCCCCCCCCCCCCCCCCAGCACTACCAACACGATCGGCCCAGCCCAGCTCCCCTCCCCACTCCCGTCTCCCAGCTGTCCAGCCCTCCCCGACCCCTACTTAATAGCGGCCGCTGCGGGGACAGGCGAGCAAGACCACTGACTCATTGTCAGTGAAATTGCTCTCCCCCCTTGCAGCTCCACCATCAAGTCAGGCCTTCCCCCGAGCCTCTGCACTCTTGAGTGCTGGTGTTCGAGGCCCTACTCCACCCGTAGGTTTTACCTGCGCCTCATCCCTGGTGGTCCAGTGGACCTCTGTCTCCTTTCTCTCGCTCCGCTCTTTCTCTCCATTTTCACTGGTTTTTCACTAATTTCAATCACCCCCTTTTACTCTCCTTCTGTGTCTTTCCTCCATTTTCACTAGTTTTTTTTACTGATTTCAATCTCCCTCTTTCACTCCCCCCTGTCTTTCCTCCGTTTTCACTCGTTTTTCACTGATTTAATCGCCCCCTCTCACTCTCCTTCTGTGTCTTTCCCCCACTTTTCTTGCACCTTTCACTGCCTCATTTCCAATCTTCCCTCTCTTTTTGCCTTTTTCTGCCTGTTTTTCCCCTGCTGCTCCCGCGGCCCCTCCCCCCCCAGCACATCCAACGTGACCCGCCCAATCCAGCTCCCCTCCCCGCTACCGCCCCCCAGCTGTCCAGCTCTCCCCGACCCCTACTTAATGGTGGCCGCTGTGCGTCCGCACAGCGGACTTGAGCGCGCCAAAGGCAAGCTCATCTGCACTGGTCCCCGACCGCGACCAGTGCCAGGAACCCTGGACCTCTCCAACGCTACGACCCGGCGGCACTCCACGCTCTCAACCCAGGACGCAACAACTGCAAGCTAGCATCAACAGCCGACACCCACGGACCCTTCAGCTGTCACCTCTGCCGGCACACCTGCAGTACTGCCAAGACCATGACCCGGCGCAACCCGCCCGCAAGACCACAACCGGACCGAAGACCCTGCAATGCATTCTCCTCAACGTCCGATCCCACAAACACGCCACCGAAATATGGGACCTCCTCGACAGCACCACCCCGGACGTAGCGTTCTTCACCGAAATATGGACCAACACCTCCTCTGGACCGGACATGGCCATCGCCATTCCCCAAGGATACAAGATCTCCAGGAAGCACCGCCCCACCCGCCCGGGAGGAGGAATCGCCGTTGTCCACAAATCCACCCTCCACCTGACCACACTCGCTGACGAGCCCACAGACCTGATGGAACACCTTCACTTCAAGATACTGGCCAGCCCTACCACCACCCTCCGAGGAACCCTCATCTACAAACCCCCTGGCCCCCGCGGACCTTTCGCTAACTCCATCATGGACATCATCTCCCCCGCATGCTACTGCGTCCACCAACTACAACCTACTGGGAGGCCTCAACTTCCAGATCGACAACCAACTGGACCCCAGCACCACATCCTTCCTGGACAACCTCCACAACATTGGACTCCGCCAGATCGTGACCGAACCCACACACTCAGCAGGACACACCCTCAGCCCCCTCTTCACAACAGGTAACTCCATCACATTCAGCCACACCACCGAACTCCCATGGACTGACCATCGATGCGTCCACTTCACCTTCAGAACTCCCACCATCCACAGACACCTGCACCTGCTCCCATGAAGAAACTGGACCAGAATCACCGACGACCAGCTAACCTTATCACTCAGCAGCTCCACCCTAACCATCGTGGAAAACGACGACCCCAACACCGCAGCCCAAACTGCACAGATGGATCTCTGACAGCGCCAACACCATAGCCCCCCTCAAGAAAAACAACAACACCCACGCCAAGAAAGCCAGTTGGTTTACCACCGAACTTCGAGAGTCCAGACGCACCTGTCGCCGCCTCGAAAAGACCTGGAGAAACACCAAATCCACAGAAGCCCACAACAACTTCAGAGCCGCCACCAATGCCCACCACCAACTCATCAGAAAAACGAGGGAAAAAGCGATTGATGACCATCTCCACTCACACACACAGCAGCAAGGAACTCTTCAACATCATCAAGGAGTTCGTCCAACCCACCAGTGAGTCCACCGACGTGCCTCCCTCATAAGACCTCTGAGAAAACCTCAGCACCTTTTTTCACCACAAAATCCAGAGCATCTACGACAACTTTGACGGAGACAACCAACACACTGAACCCTCACCAACCACCCCAACCACCCTGAAGCCATCGATCGACAACTGGACAGCCCTTACCACGAAGACACACTGAAGACGATAAAGTCAATCCACTCCGGGGCCCCCACGGACCCCTGCCCTCACCACACTTTCAACAGAGCCGCTGACACCATCGCACCCATGCCCTGCCACACCATCAACCGCTACCTGGCAACCGCCACATTCCCCGATGACTGGAAATATGCAGAGGTCAACCCCCTCCTGAAGAAACCCTCGGCGGACCCCCATCGACCTCAAAAACTACAGACCCATCTCTCTGCTCCCGTTCCCAGCAAAAGTAATCGAGAAAGCCATCAACAGCCACCTCGCCACATTCATCGAAGAGTACAACATACTCGACTCCTACCAATCCGGCTTCAGAAAAAACACAGTGCGGAAAACGCCCACCTCGCTGCAACAGACGATATCCGCACCCTACTGGACAAAGGAGAAACAGCAGCCCTCCTCCTCCTCGACCTCTCAGCGGCGTTCGACACAGTCTCTCATCGCACCCTAATATGCAGACTCCACGACGCAGGGATCCAAGACCAGGCCCTCAACTGGTCCCCCCCCTTTCCTCTCGGACTCTACACCTACCACCTGCGGAGTCCCCCAGGGGTCCTCCCTCAGCCCTACACTCTTCAACGTCTACATGGCACCGCTCGCCCCCATCGTCAGAACCTGTGGACTCAACATTGTATCATACGCAGACGACACCCAACTCATCCTCTCCCTATCCAATGAACCCAATACCGCCAGACACAATTTTTGAGAAGGCATGGAAGCCGTCGCCAAATGGATGAAAAACAGCTGCCTAACACTAAACACCAACAAAACAGAAGTACTCATCATGGGCCCAAACCCCAATGCCTGGAATGACACCTGGTGGCCCCCCTGCCCTCGGAAGCCCGCCCATCCCCACGAACCACGCACGCAACCTGGGAATCGTCCTGGACTCCGAGCTCAAAATGGACCGCCAGATCAACTCCGTCTCGTCCTCCTGCTTCCACACCCTCCACCTCCTACGTAAGACCTTCAAATGGATCCCCCTCGAACACAGAAAGACCGTCACTCACGCCCGTGTCACCAGCAGACTCGACTAAGGCAACACACTCTACGCCGGAATAAACAAAAACCTCACCCGCAATCTACAGAACATCCAGAACGCCGCCGCAAGACTGGTCCTCGACCTCCCAAGACACTGCCACATCTCCCAGTACTTGCGCACACTCCACTGGCTCCCCATCGAAGCTAGAGTCCCCTTCAAGATGCTCACCCATGCTCACAAGGCCCTCCACGACACCGGACCAGCATACCTGAACAGCCGACTCAAATTCCACGCACCCCAGAGGACCCTACGGTCAGCCCAGCTCTCCTACGCCGTGGTTTCCCGCACCAGAAAGACCAGATCGGGAGGCCGCTCCTTCTCCTTCCTCGTGGCCCGAGCCTGGAACGCCCTTCCGCTCCACATCAGACAGACAACATCGCTCCCCATCTTCGCAAGAAACCTCAAATCCTGGCTCTTCGACAGACCCCCCCCCCCCCCCCCGTCCCCCTTGATGGCTGGAGCCTGCTAACTCCCCCCCCCCCCTTCCCCGCGCCTTCAGACCCTTACGGGTGAGTAGTCGCGCTTAACAAGCGACTGATTGATTGATTTAAAAAAAAAAGGAGTAGATGAGGTGCTAACTTGTCCAGAATGCACGATATGTTTTCATGAAGAAAGGGTGAGCAAAGACTTTAGGTTGAAGCAGATAGGCGAGTTTTTGTCTGCTGCTTTACAAAGAGTGTTGACATCACCTTCACTTGTGTTGTTTAATGACCTTATTGGGAACAACATTGTTTCTGGGCTTGTGAAAGGTGGTTAATACCCGGGATTGGTTAGGAGGGGGATTGAAGAGTGACCAAAATTGCATCATCATAAGTGTGTGGCATCTACATTCAATTAAGAAATGCTCTGTGATTCATGAATGTTTGTTGACGGAGCGTGTGTTAATGAGATGTAGTTTAAGGAGAGTGTTAGGTTTTAATTCGGTTTTGGGTAATGCAGGGAAAGGGTTGACAGTAAATAAGAATTGTTCAGGTTTTATTCCCTGAAGAGAGGTAGGTCCAGAATCGTATCTTTAATCTTGAACAAGGTACAGAAAGTATCTTCAAATGAACTCCAGTTCCTGTTGCTTGCATTGATCATGATAGCGCCATTAGGATAGATTTTGATTTCAGCGAACGGAGGAGTTTCCTATAGCATGCAGTTTACAGCTCCCATGGATCTCCAGATTTTTGGAATGGTGAATTTTGGTCCGAATGTGACTGTACCAGTGGGTCCTTCTACTTTGGCTTCTCCAGGTCTCAGAAAAAAAGCATCTTAACTTCTCATCAGTGGTAGATATTGATGCTTTGGATTGTATACATTTGAGATGTAAATGGCGATTTCATTTGTGGTTCTCTAATGGAACCAGGTAGGGTGGTTGGATTATGGTGAGAGGGACTTTGAATACATTCTTTGTTTTGGCTTTCAAATGCTTAATTTCAAATGGCACCATTGCTTCATTGGTAGGGCCACTTGTGAATCCTTATTTCCATTGCAGAGGGGACATAATACATTCTGATGTATATTAACTGTAATAATGCTGCTTGAGAAAACTGAAGAGTGTTTTTCTTTTAGGATTCAAAAAGATCAGAATCTCTGATGGATATTCATAATAAGAAGTTAAAGCAGAAAGCGAAGGAAGAAAAAAATAAGCCTCAACAGAGAAGGCCGTTTGATCGTGACCAAGATCTCCAAGTGAATAAATTTGATGACGCTCAGAAGAAAGCTCTAGTGAGAAAATCCAGGGAGTTAAACACCAGGTTTTCACATGGGAAAAGTAACATGTTTTTATAGTACTACTGCAAGACAGCTGGTGGTGCGGAGGGTTATTTTTATACATTTAAGAAGTGGCAATATATGTTACCGAACTCTGATTTTTTTATGAAACAAAATATTTATTTGTTAAAATGGGGGAGGGCAGAAACTAGTCTTGGTAAGTTTGTTAGCTTGTGCTTTTCCAACCAAATCTTGGATGGATGTTTGATGTTTTATTTTTAAGAATTATAGTCTCAAACGACCATTGTTTTCTGAGCTTTTGTTGAGTCATGGCCTATTTAAATACAACACAGAACATAAATCTTACTTGTAAGAATACATTTGTTTTTTTATTTGTGATCAGCATCAATGATTTTAGCTTTGGCTTTTATCACCACAATAAACTGAATGTGTCTGCTTTTACTGTTTTTTTGTAACAATATATTACTGTTTAGACTGCCTCTACAAAGTTGGTAGGGTTGGGGATTGAGGAATGGGGGGCGATGTCAGTAATATAGTCACCTACTTCATGTCCAGTGCAAAATCTGCAGCCTTCTCCCACTTATTAGCAACAGCACTTGAGATGATGAAATTGAGAGTCAGGACTCATATGTGGAACATCCATACCTGCAAACCCCAGAAGGTAGTGTGGTACTGGTTACAAAAAGCTGGTAGATTCTGAAGGTGTCCAACAGTGGATGGGGCAACTTGGCAGTACCAAAGTGACATGCCGGGATCTTCTCTGATTTGAATGAACGTTAATCACTTGTTGGCAAAACCATTGGCTTGAGGAAATGTTAGTCAAATGCCAGTATTAGCTGTAAATGACCGGTAGGTGCTCCTAATGGTTAGTAATGTGACAAGATTGCTTCTGAAAGGCCAGTAGGACTGGTTTAGGTTAAGTAACATGTCATTTAAAAATTAATAGAGCTGTGACCAGTCACTCACATGTTAGTGTCACCTCTGAAACACTAGCTGGATTAGGGTCAAATCAATCGTATATCACACAGTAGCTAGAAAGGCCAATAGATTTGGACGGGAGCCGGTCATGCCCAGTGTACCTTTCTACATGTGAATCACTACACCCCAGAAATATATCCTCACCCACAGTTTCATTTTGATAAATAAAAGCGTCATACCTACAATGCAGATTTCACTCTTACTTAAAAAAAATACAAGGTTGAGTGCAGAGTTGGGGTTCTAGTAACAGTTTGTTACTCAACCCTTAGATATAGTAGCAGTTTGATTTTTGTGGCTATTAATTCAAAACAAGGGACTTAGCAGTACTACTTCAAATCTGGATTTCATTTAAAAAAAAAAGCTGGTTACTTATTTTGTCTCAAAAAGATTTGCTCAAGACAGAACACACATTATTGAAGTGTCCTATTTCTATTTTATTGGATACTGCTTGTTACATTTATAGTAAGAAACCTAGATTTGTATTTGGTGGGCCCCTCCGTGCAGCTGATCTTTTTTTAATAAGCTCCACTGTGTCAAGGGACAAGTCATCCACCATCAAACAATGAAAAGTATCTATGAGAAATAATGTAATGGGTTTCTTTTTATATCGTTATTGGCTTTCCAAGCCAGACAAATTATATGGAAGCCTTGGTATAGAAATAGTGTTGTAGAATTTGTACTGCAATAATAGCCACCAAAGCCATAAGAAATACATTTTAGAAGTAATTATAGGGAACATTGACAAAAATAGGGGTGGGAGTCTTTGATATTCTAATCATGGAAAGTATTAAATACATATTTAATATTATGTTCTATGTCCTACTCTCTAAATTTGTGCTGTGAGAAATTGGGTTATTGGCTGACCTGGGTGAAACCCTATTCAAGCAACAACCACAATCCTGGTCAGGTTGAAACACGCACAGATCCCAATTAGCCTCTGGTAGCTTGACACAAAAGCAGTCCGGCTTAATTTCGAGGCAATGTGTAAAGTATATATGCAGCACCCAAACAGTATTAAAGTTAAAACACAACACTAGAAAAATCCCTCACCAATTTAGAAAAGTAGAGTACAATGTATTAAACTGTTTGAAACCAAAACTGCAGAAATCCAATCAGTCCAACCGGAGATGTGCCATTTCAAAGATTTAAGACAACTATAGTGCCTAAAACATTTGTGGTTATCTGGTCATGCAAGATCAGCTGAAAGTCACAAGTTCAGGCCAACAGTGATGGATCTCTGGCTGGATACAGGGACCAGGTAAGCCATTGAAAAAGTTATCTTCTCGAAGTCTGACGCAATGAGTACATCGCAGAGTGTCATCGCTGTAGCACAAACCGCAGGCATGGCATCGTCGATAGTAGTTTCTGGAGATTCCTGTTGTTTGGTAAAGTGCAGATCTTATGTTGCCGGTATACACTGGCGGTCGCTGTAGCGCGAAGAGTCTGGCTCACTGGTGCTTTGCTTTGGCGATCGGCATGGCCAACAAGATCTTGATTTGAACAGGGTGTCCTTCTGTAGTTTACACAGGTCCAGGAGGGTACTGAAGAGTTGGGTCTGAGGGTCCAATATTTATACCTAGTGCCAACTTTGAAGTGGGAGTAGCCTCTGAAGTCCCCCCCCCCCCCCTACAGATGTGACTGGAAATTCCTGCCTCCCTGGGGGTAGGGGGGTGTGGGGTTGGGTTGGGGGGGTATTAAGTTAGAATTCTTCAGACACCAACATGACTCTCCTAGCTGCTCCCAATCAAAAGTTATCACTTATTAAATATGATAAATTAAATCAATATTATCCTATGGTATATGTAGGCCTTGCAATAGTGAAAAACAAATTTGAGAGTTTTTCACTATCAGGACATGTCAAACTTTAAAGTGTATCTCCGTTTTAAATACAATGCACCGTGCCCTGAGTCACTTCAGTGCATTTAAAAGGAAGGTTTATGCCTGGTAAAAAATCATTTTGCCTGGTTGAAATGGCAGTTTAAAACTGCTCACACAGTCTGCATTGGCAAGCCTGGGACATGTTTGAAAGGCTACCTAAGTGGGTGGCACAATCAGTGCTGCAGACCCACCATTAGCATTTAATATACAGACCCTGGGTACCTGTAGTATCACTTTACTAGGGACTTAAAAGTAAATTAAAAGTGGCAATTTGTTGTATGGCAATTTCCCCATGTTTAGAGGAGGGAGGACAAGCACTGGTTAGCAGTGGTAAAGTGTGCACAGGCCTTCGAAAACAAGTTCAGCAAAACAGGAGGAGTGATGGGAAAATCATTTGGGGGGGGGGGGGGTTGGGAGACCTCTCTAAGGCTGACGGGTCTAATGCGAGCCTTTTAACAAGTCCAATATGAAGGATAGGTTAATCTATATTCTCTGGAGGTCTTTTTCTGATTTTCTTCTCTACACTGTGGGTTAGAGAATATTTAGAGGACTTTGGTTGGAAACCTGCTGCATCATCATCTCAGCAACAGATATTGATAAGTCACTTGTTTTCAGGATTTTTGTCTATCATGGGTCAATTTACTCTGGGGGTGCAGCCTTTATATAGGTTTTAGTCTCTTAGCCTTCTCCTTTGCTGGAAGTCGATAGTAATTATTTACAGCGTACACTCCTTTGGTACTGATGCCTGTTTATGACATCACAAACACAAAGAGATGATGGGCAGAGTGCTGAAACTTTTCAGACACTCACCCCCAGTCTCAGATCTTGGTTGAATCCATCATCGTTCTTTAGCTCTCTTCGCCACCCCAGTTTGGACCCAGCCATATGCAAATCAGTATTGACCCTGTGCCTCATGTGAACAGTCCAGCCCGAACTGCCAGGCCAGTTCCTTACTGGACCGGAAACAAGCATCCTGGGACTGGTTTCGGGGTAACACGCATATAGCTGTGTCTGAACTGGGGTGGCGAAGTGAGCTAAAGAACGATGATTGATTCAACCCAGATCTGTGACTGGGGGTGAGTGTTTGAAAAGTTTCAGCGCTCTGTCCATCATCTCCTTGTGTTTGCTTTGTTTGCCCTGAGTTGGCAGGTTATGCCCGGACGTGGGTCCCTTGCTCACTTTGCCACTGGCTTCAAGCTAGCCTGGCTGATGAGGGATGTTACCCCAAAACCGGTCCCAGGATGCTTGTTTCCGGTCCAGAGAAGACCGGGCTTGGCAGTTCAGGCTGGGCTGTTCCCATGAGGCACAGTGTCAAGACTGATTTGCATATAGCTAAAGATCGATGATGGATTCAACCCAGAACTGTGACTGGGGGTGAGTGTCTGAAAAGTTTCAGCGCTCCGTCCATCATCTCCTTGTGCCTTGTGTTTGCCTTGTTTATGACATCAAGCACCAGGGCAGAGATAGGAAAACAAACCTTCTCTATTTTAAGTTTTTTTTTTTATCTAAAAGAAGCCTTGCTGGGAGACCTTGTTAGTCTTTTTTATTATACACATCCTCTTCACATTAATGTAGAATGTGTTGGAAAAGCTCTGCTCTTGTAAAACATTACAAACTATTTTTCCTCCCCCATAAGGCTACATCACATTGCAAAGATTTGGACTGCATCTGGATAATTTAACTATGTTAGCTTAGTGGTGCCGGGTGGTATTCTGCACCCATTAGGAGTGACAAAGCTGCTATATAGTGCACCACATACCCTGGTGCCTCAGGACTGCCAGCATCCAAGCTTATTCTGAAACAAGCAAAGAAGAGAGTTGGAGACCATAATGGAAAAAAATAAGTACTAAGGATAAAAAAAGGGATACACCAGATTCCAAAATCCTTTTGGTTCAGCATCTTTTACTGCTGCAATCAGGAACACAATGGAAGCTTTGGAGTTCATGTGATGCCTAGACAGCTTCCGGGTGGCCACCATCTGTACACAAGAATCTGGCTAATAAAGATGATTCATAGTGTACCTGACCTCACTCGCACAATAGAGTAACTGCAATTCATAGAGCTTTCATTTGGTCCTCTATTTTTTTTCAAAAAGCTTTACTGACTTGAATCTAATGTGAGTAATTGTTTAGCAGGCTGATTCTCCAAAGCTGCAGTTTAATGACACTCCAATTCTTGGCTACACCTCCTTATGTGATACTGATTAGGAGTAGTTTATCTGACAAATATAGACAAATAAGCCACAAGACAAATAACTATCTTTCTGACTGATAATCTTCATGCAGATTCCTCAACTTCTGCTTGCCTCTCCTTTTATCAGGGTGTGAATTATTAGCACTTTTCTTGTATTTTTTTCCCTTTAACAATGTCTTTTTCTCTGTTTTGAGTCTGAAGTGAGGGGGTGATTTTTTTTTTTTTTTAACTGATGTGAGTGGCATCTGTGGCCTGTATAGATCGGCTTCCTTCACTTCCACTGGGCAACTCCCAGTTCTATGCCGGAGTTGGACAATGCAAACCGGCAGGGGTAAATGAACATTGCTGTAAAAATTGTCTGGATCTGGTCTGATTATGGTTTTATGGTTCATTTTAGGATTTTGCAGGAAGAGATTCTATCTTTTAGAACGTATGGAAGGTAAGTAACTGGTATTTAAACGAAGACACTGAAAGTGAAGTAGATAATCATGAAATCTCAGTGGGAAACTGCAATGAATATGGTGATGACTGGATTTCACCAGTAGAGGAAAGACAACCGAGGCTTTCACAAAGGTGTATGGCACAGAACTCCATGGATTCTTGAACTCATTTCAATACAAGATGTATTCAATTCACAGAAGAATGGCTCCATCCTACATGGAGCCCCATGCACCTGCTTACACCCGCAGTTCATGTCGCTTGCTCTGCTACTTTCATTATCGCCACCGTTACTGCCTTCTCAGGTAGAAACTTGACTGTATGCAATGCTTATGAGATTCTCAACGCACCTGGAACCTTCAGACCTTGCAAACCAGATTAACCTGTTCCTATTCTTCCTACACTGCACAGAAGAGATTACTTGACAAACAAGCATGGGCGTAGCCAATAGTATTCACCTATTGGACCTTATAAGTGTGTAGCCATACAGCACGTTATCCTTGGTGCTGGGTCGCCAGGGTTATAAGGTGCTGCTCCTTGGGAGGAAACAAATTACAACAAGGAGGGACAAAGAGTAAAGATTAACCACTAGCAAGCAAGCGTTTTTAAAGGACACTCAAACTCACAAATATAAAGTAATTGGCGGGCTTTAAGCCCACAAAGTGTATACAACATGTCTCAAAGAGACCGCACAAGCGCTGCCTATGCCTGACCTAAATAGAGGCTTTGGATTAGACTTCTTCGGCGGTTTTCTGGACTGAGCCATATGGCTTTAGGCATTGACTCAGTGGAATGTCCATATGTAGATCAGCTGAATTCATTTTGCGGATATGCATAATATTAGAAAGTAGTATGCTATCTCTTGTTCCCTCTCCCTAATTATGTAAGCTTTAGGTAGTAGGGGTGGGTGACGTCAGCACTTTGATGTAACACAGTCGTGCTCGAGGGAAGTGCCTCCGCTAGAACAGAAGTCTGGCATTACCCAGCTGTATCTGGATGGCTACTCGGAAGTGTGAATCTGGTGCCTCCAGTAGCGGTCTGCTGCAGGGCTCTGTGACTGGGGTTTGCTAGGGCAGTATGCGGCTAAGTTCTGATAATTACGTGGCCAAATTTATAACTAGATTGAAATGTTGACTTTAAACACATTGTGTAATCACAAGAAACAAAGACTCATCATATGAATAAAGTTAGTAATAAAATATTTCACCCAATCGTCTTCCGAAGTCGGATTTATTGATTTAAAAAAAATTGACACGGCCTTTCACAATTCTTTTATATTATAATTTTTTGATTTGTTGCCTTTTACTTAAACGCACAGGCAGGGTTTTTAACCATCAGCTATGATAGTGTATAACCACAAACCGCTAACATAGGTTACCTGGCCAGAGTGTAGCTGTAGGGTCATGGCTGCCTCCAATACCACCTCGCATGCCAGCAGCCGCCTGTTCATGGGGAATGTGCAGTGTGTTGTAAGAGCCCAGTTGAATGGTGTGCACTACCGTGCTGGTGTAGGCATTTTTTTTTTTTAAAGTATGGCAGTAATCTAGGTTGGCTCTTGAGTAGATCAGGCAATGAAAGGATGATGCTTTCCAAATATTTGAGCTTCTTACACAGGGTAACTTTTCCAAGCACTATCCTGTCTAAAGGTGACAGTCCAGCACTGTCTCCTGGCGAGTAACTGTTTGGCGATTGGCCGAGGAGTGGCAGAGGGGGTGGTGCAGAAGACCGGAGCGTGCCTTGTGTAAGAGGAGAGACATGGCACGATGCCAGGGGACACTACTGACTGTGACAGGAGGGGCTCCAAAGACAGTGGCACCAGCGGACAGCGTCTGTATCTCTGCCCCCTGTCTGCTGGTAGAGCGCAGCCAGGGAGGGGGCTCTGCTCTATGTGAGGGGGGCATTGCCAGACAGCTTATGAAAAACAGGGCACTGGAAGAAAAGTGGGAAGTGTGTAAAGAGAACTAAAGCGATGAAAAGGCACACCAATTACAGTAAACAACCAATTGAGCAGCGTAATTCCACAGAGGGGCAATGACGTGCCCCACTGTGTTAAAAAAACACAACAAGCAGCGATAAACTCACAGACTTTGAAGGGCAGTTTATCTGACAAGCTGAAGCTGGTGCAGTAAACGGAACAGAGGCAGCGTGGTGCAGATAGTGGCTGGGGCACGCAAGGAGTAGAGGTGGGCCAGTTCGCTTTAAGAAGCCTCTGGTCATTTGCATACAAGGTTGTTGGACACAAAAGACGGACTCACAATGCATTTACGCCTCAGATCTTCAGAGCGTGGAGGATTTCTCATTTTTTGGTGGCGCACTATCACTTAAACTGAAGGGGCAATGAAAAATGTGGATAGTGCAAAATATGTGTCATAGGAGGGGGCACGCAGCGTTGAGGGAGGGGGGTTGGGACACGGACCAGGAAATAAATGACAACCAAGGGCCCACAAGTGCATACAACATGTCTCAAAGATAGCGTAAATGCTGCCTAGGCTTGAGCTAAAAAAGAGGGCGATGAGCAGGAAGAGTCAAATGGTTGGCTTTCATGATAGAAAATAAACACTCCCTACCCAATAATGTCTGGATTGTCATGTCCTCTCTGGAAAGGTGTTAAATTAGACGAACACTGGTTCTGTTTAGTCCAAAGGTAGTTTATTCGTACAGAACACCATCAACATCGACCAGCTGCTCCTCCAGTGTTCCTCCTCAACTGTCTTCACAGGCGGCATCACCATGGAGACAGGAACTCTGGAGCGAGCACAAACTACATCATAACATTAGAAAATATATGAGGAATATAACACATCCCCTATACATAAGAAGGCAAGAAAACAAAGTAAAGAAACAAGAAAAAGTAAAAGAATCAAAACAAAATAATAACTATTAGGAATCATTTAAATAAAAATCATTAAACCTTTCAGGGGCACAATGTGATCTTTGAGGGAACCTCCTAAACGACATGACCAGAATCACGTGGATGTGGGGTAAGTGGAGTATTGCCAAGACTTGGAGGAGAGGAAGAACTAGGCTGTGGGGTATGTGGAGTATTGTCAAAACTTGGAGCAGAGGAAGAACTAGGCCCAGTGAATTTTACAAGTCTTGACATGTTCCACTTGCAACCATTTTGCATCATAACAACATTCCTATGAATTGAAGTGGTCATGAAGGGACCCATAAATTCCGAAACACCTTTTTTGTGAAATCTGAGTCTCTTGACCAATACCCACTCACCAATGCTCCACAATTTAAACATAGCAGCATTCCTGGAATCAAAACGGTTTTTGTACTTTTTTTGATAAGAATGAATTCTGGTTTCCACCTCCTCATTCAAAGGAATAATATTTTGAGAAGGAAGCCAACAAGGATTCAAATTAGACCAGGCATGCCTACCACACAAAAGTAGGAAAGGCGAGTTATGCATGATGTGATTAACTGTGGTGCGGTGAGCCCACCAAGTGTCACGTAAAACATCTTTAAGAGGGGACTTTGTATTTAGAGCTGTTTGTACACAACCTTTGACCACACGGTTCATACGCTCCGCAAGACCATTGGCCTGAGGCGAGTAAAGGGCTGTCTTAAGGTGAATAATTCCAAAATCATCCCAAAAATTTCCCATGTCAGAGGAAACAAATTGCACCCCATTGCCCGTAATAAGATATTTAGGAATGCCCTCGCAGGCAAATTCATCCTTTAAAAAATCAAGGATAACTTTAGTGTTGACATTGCTCACACACTTCGTAGATACCCATTTAGAAGTGTAATCTACAAGAAGGATGACAAATCATTCTGAAGGCGCAAGCAAATCAAAGGGGCCCATCAAGTCTAGGCCCAGTTTCGTCCATGGTTGACTGGGGACTTCAACCGGAGACAGGGGAGCAGTATTTACAACTTTAGACTTATCATTAGACGAACATTGATAACAATCTTTAACTACTTTCTCCACTTGATGATCCATATTGGGCCACCAATATCTTTCACGTAGTAGTGATTTTGTGAGACTCCTCCCCAGGTGTCCCTCATAAGCAAGATTGATCAATTTAGATCTCAAATTTAGAGGAGGGATAAATCTTCCACCACGCATAAGGTCATCATGTAAAATAGTTAGTTCATTCCTAATAGACCAAAAAGGTAAAAGGTCATGATCAATATCTTTACAACGGGCAGGCCATCCCTTAATGATAAAATCCTTGATGATTAAGAATAAGGGATAATCAGATGTAGTATCTGCCCATTCTTCTTGGGAAACAGAGGATTCTCTAACCCAAGAGACACTGACGGGCTCAACATCTGCATAATCATCAAGTACCTGTAGAGGTAATCTGGAGAGACAATCAGCAGTCACATTGGAAGATCCAGGCAGATACTGTACCTGGAAATTGAATTCTTCCAAACCCTCATTCCAACGTTTCAACCTAGGAGTTAATCTGTCATTCTCCATACAAGAGAAGACTTGTACGAGAGGACGATGGTCAGATCTCACAATAAAAGGAATTCCCCAGAGATAAAATTTGAAGTGCTTAATTGCCCAAACTATCGCAAGTGCCTCCCTCTCAATGCAAGAATATTGTTGCTCAGCCTTTTTTAAAGCACGTGACGCAAAAGCAACAACTTTATCTACACCATCATCAACTTGGGAAAGTACTGCACCCAGACCAGACAAACTAGCATCAGTGGTGAGTATCGTTTTTTTCATAGTATCAAAATGGCCTAGGCTGGGAAGTTGACTGAAGGATCGTTTGACAATTTCAAAAGCAACATTACATGCTTCATTCCATTCAAATTGAGTACCTTTCTTTAGTAGATTCCTGATTGGTTCAACAACTGATGCGAATCCCTTTATAAATTTTGCGTAGAATTCAGCTAACCCAAGGAAAGATCTAACTTGTTCCTTGTCATTAGGGGTTGGAGCATCAATGATACTTTTAGCTAATTCAAGCTTAGGCTGAATGCCTTCGCCAGAAATTACATGTCCAAGATAAGTAACTAAGGATACACCAATTTTGCACTTCTGTTTGTTGACCGTGAGACTCTTGCTAGCTAACCTCTCCAGAACCATCCTCAGCATAGTGTCGTGTTCATTGTCATCTTTACCGTAAACAAGAATATCGTCCTGAAAGAAAATGACATTCGGCATATCACCAATGACCATATTCATAATGCGTTGAAAACATGCTGCGGCTGATGCCAACCCGAAGGGCATCCTGACAAATCTGAATGCCCCCAACGGCGTTACAAAAGACGTCGGATGTTTAGAATCATGATGAAGAGGCACTTGATGGTATGCCGAAGACAAGTCGAGAACTGAAAAAAGTTTAGCACCATTAAGCATAGTTATTGACTCATTAACATTGGGAAGAGGTTGGCGGTCCACCCATATCCATTTATTTAGATCTCTGAGATCCACACACATGCAAATGCTTTTTCCACCATCTTTGGGGGCTAAAACCACTGGGGCCAACCATTCTGATGACTCAATTTCCTCTATTACATTCAGACCAATTAACCTATCTGATTCCACTTTGAGAGAAGATATCGTCATGTTTGGAACTTTCCGGACTCTATGCACACATGGTACCGCATTATGCTTCAGAATGATGCGATGTTCAAAGTCCCTTAACAGTCCAAGTTTATCCGTAAAAACTTGGGGAAACTCATTGAAGAACCTGTTGGAGTTAGAATTATGATCAATGAGCATGACTTGATCAGAAGGCTTGAGAGCATTGGGATTCAAGATTATACCTAAATCTCTCTGATGCCTCCACCCTAGGAGATTATCCCCCCGTGTGCCACATAAATATTGCCAATAGTTTTGCGACCTTTGAAATGTATTCTCGTGACCGTGTAACCAGACACATCAATTCGAGACCCCCCATAGCTGACCGGATTAATATCCGGAGCAAGTAAATGGATATTAGGAAAAGTTTTGTTCCATACTTCGCTTCCAATCATTGTGAAAGGAGAACCCGAGTCCGCTAATACAACAAAACTTTTGCCATCAATATTACATTCAGGCATTGATATGGGATCAGCATCAACAATACCATCGCTTCTTACATTAGAAACAATCATTTTCGGGTTCACTGATACAGATTCGACATTCTCAAGACAGTGAACTTTGCCAGAGGATCTACAAACTGGCATAGTGACCTTTTATGCCACACTTTAGGCAGGTGGCAGATTTTGCAAAGCAGTTAGGAAAGTTTGAGGCAGGATTAGGACTTCCACATCGATAACACTTGATTTTATTACGCTCAATGTGGAATTTTGCTTTAGGAGTCTGAGTGACTTTGCAAATATTGTCTCCTGCGGAAGTTTGTTGAACATCTGTGGCAACTTCGTGGATGCTGCTAGGGGTAGGAGTGCAGTCTGTAGAGGTTTTGTGTTCCTTCATTTCCTTTACCCATCCTGATGTATTTTCCATACCTTCCACAATAGAAATGGCTTCTCTTAGAGATGGGTTTTTAGATAAAAGCTTCTCTTGGACTCTGGGACTATTTGTGCACCTGACTAATTGGTCGCGGATTAACGATTGTTAGTTCGCCAAACTCACAAGTACGAGCTAAAGTTTTTAGGGATGCTACATAGTTCCCAACTTTCTCATTAGGTTCTTGTATTCGCATGAAAAATTTATGGCATTCAAGAACAACATTTATACGAGGCCCAAAGTAATTTTCAACCATTTTCATTGACATTTCAAAGACGTCAGACGGTTCGCCAGACCCATCACCAATCGGAAGTTCATCAATACTATCATAAATATTTCTACCCTCAACACCCAAATTATGCAGAAGAATGGCTTGTTTCCTTATTGCTGAAAATCTTTCTCCACCAATTGCCACTAGATAAGAACCAAAAAGATTTCTCCATCGCTTCCAAGGAAGTAATGGCTCACCTTTTTCACACAGGAAGGCAGGACGTTGGCTCATGGCAGTTGAAGACATACTTGAAAGGCAAGACAGAATTAATAAGATGCCTAAATGTGTCACAATTTAGTTAGAAAATAACTGTAAAAATAAGAAAATGTAGCTGTTGAGAAAATATGGTAAAAAGAATAAAACTGAGCTGTATTGTTCGTTGTAGCGAGCACCGGCTGTTTCCAAGGGAACGAGATAAACAAAATGGAGGCACGTCAACGTCAGACATGCTGATGTATAACGTTGGTTCCGACGATCTCCGGATGCTGTGTAGGTTCTTCGTGCGCATGCGGGGTAAAGCGCAAGAGCTCAGCTTGCGCGAGGAAGAAGAATTGTCGTTTGTAGCTGGTAAGCCTCAGGTTTAAATCTAAATGATGATCGCGCAAGTAAGCGACAGTCACACAAGTTAGGACGAAGTTGCGGGGAAATACCGACGCTGCTTGCGTGCCATGCAAAGAACAACAAACCAAAAAAAAAAAAAAGAATACGGTGAATAAGCAGCACGTCGAACACTGTAGCTGTCGAACAGTCACACTGTACATGCGCGGCAACAGAATCAAAAGGGTAACGTTCCCAGGCACTGCGCATCCAATTGACAAAATCACTCACAATCTGTGTGGAAGCGCTAGGTCAGCCGCTTAGTCAATCCGTGAAATTCGTTTCAACACAGCTTCCACTTGACTCGTAGCGAACTCTCCTTGGGTTCAACACGGGTTGGTGGTGCATTAACTCTTCATTAAAAGTCTTCCCGTCGTCGCCAGTGTTAAATTAGACGAACACTGGTTCTGTTTAGTCCAAAGGTAGTTTATTCGTACAGAGCACCACCAACATCGACCAGCTGCTCCTCCAGTGTTCCTCCTCAACTGTCTTCACAGGCGGCATCACCATGGAGACAGGAACTCTGGAGCGAGCACAAAAAACATCATAACATTAGAAAATATATGAGGAATATAACAAAAGGCTTTGAGGTATTTGCTCTCTTTTCTAAAATAGCTCAGAAGGTAAATGATCCATATTGCACAAACACTTTTTGGCTAAGAATACAGCCAATATGCAGTTCGCCTTTTAAGTGGCACAAAAGCCTAGGGTTTTCTCAAATCTGGAAAAATCTGTCAAAGTATAAAATTCACAAAACATCAAATGCTAATGACAGGTTTTAAACTGTGGTCTGATTAGCATATAAAAACAAGCATTGAAAATGCAATAGGTCTCGCCTTTGATTAAGTTAAAGCCATTTGCTTTGCTAATGGTATTGTATAGCAAAGCAAATGGCTTTAACTATAGAAAGGCGAGACCTATTGCATTTTTAATGCCAACCTTTTGTCCTGAATTTTGACCTCTTGTCCTGATTTTGTCCTGAATTTTGACCCTTTGTCCTGAATTTTACACTCACCAACCTGAATCTGCACCCATGCCAGTTGGTCACCCCACAGGGGGAATGGCTGCTTTAAGAATGACTTCTCCTGATCTACAATGGCACAGATGAGCAAAAGAATGATGGAGGGAAATGCTACGCTGAACCTACCAGTGATTCAATATAATTTGAGCATTCTCTCTCTCTCGGTAAGCCAGCCTGGGCCACGTGCCAGGAAGTTGGCACTGTAGCTAGCTGTGCTTTGAGAACTCAAGCTGTCTTCATTGGTGAGGTCCAAGAAAGCCAAAACACGCCCAGGGTTCTTGTTCCCCTATGAAGACAGACAACCCCAAACCACTTTGCAATCCCCCTCGCGGCGTTTAAAAAAATAAGTAGTATTAAAACAACACATTAACAACTTTTTTTGTTTTTTCTGCCCCAGAAGTTCGCCACCGCAGTGTGAAAGGCATGCGCAGCTGAATAAGGCCGGTCCTCGTGTGGAAGGCGTCACAAGCAGCCGAGCAGCAACTGTGCATCCTAAAGGCCGTAGGTACAACTGGGTTCTGCTCACACTGCACTGAATGAACCCCTGCCCCGTAGCCCACCGCAGATACCCAGGTGCTGAAAGAACAGCTGCTCGATTATGCCCCCCTCATAGCCCAGCACACCTCTGCACAGGGGGGGGCACAGCAGGCCAAACACAGCTTACCCAAGGGGTCCAGGCGCAGTCATGCGTGCAGAGCAGGACGCTGACTGCAGCTTCGACTTTGAGACATAACTAAGTGCCCCCACCTGACCTTCCGACCCCCCCCCCCCCCCCCCCCCCCCCACCGGTGAGAGCGGCCACACAGACTCGCTGGCTGTCCCGAAGCAAGGCTCGTCCAGAGAGATACACAGACAGTCTCTTGGAAACAAAGTGCATCTCACAGGGTGTCAGTGAGACCAGTGTCAGGCGTCGGGTCACGCCGTCTCGCTTAGTCCGAGCGAGACCCAGGTCAAGGGTCACATCCTCGGCGGTATACTGTAAAGATAACATCCCGTGCCACATTAAAGCGCATCAATGACTCAGGAAAGTAAGCGCTATATAAATATAATTATAGAGGATCAAATCTATCTCATAGTGAGGCCACGTCCAGTGTCAGGCCCCTACTAGTGAGAGACACACCCAGCATTAGGGATCACGCTCAGCTCCCCATGAACCTTAACATCCCCCACCCCACCATTTACCCCAATGCAGTGCATTGAAAGCTCTAAATCTACTAATGCACTGGGGGTGCTGTGTACTCACTAAAGTGCAGTGTACTTTTTTTGTGCAAGCATTATCGGGTGCTCCGGGATCTCTGCAGTTATTACACCACAGGCTGGAGTAAAGAACCCTACAATCCCGGGTGTTCTACGCCCAACCCCCCCCCCCCATACAACCTAAACCCGCCAACTTTCCCCGAAATGCAGTGCAATTCCATGTGCTCAAAGCCAGTGTTCCCAGCCCCGCAGTTCGGTGCCCCGAATTAAATCCAGCCCCCTTTAGTCCAAGACACACGTAGGCGCCCTGGGCCCCAGGTAGTGCTGATCCGCCTAGACTCTAGTGTAGCGCTGCGCCGCCTGGACTCCACTGTAGCGCTGCGCCGCCTGGACTCCAGTGTAGCTCTGCGCCGCCTAGACTCCAGTGTAGCGCTGTGCAGTGGCGTCCCTAATGCAGCCCTCGGAGGCCGCCCCTTCCCTGACGCTTATTGTGAATGAGTCCCACATGCCAGTCCCACTCCAGAAGCCATCTTGTGTCAGGGCAAGCTGTACCCCGGCCCAGCCTTGCAAACTGGCAGCTTCAGCAGGGGGTGCATCTCGCTCCGGGGGAGTTGGGGCAAGAAATACATACCTGCCTCCCCTGTGGCACGCAAATACACGTTCATAGATTATGCTCAAAAACAGAAATCGCCCGGGGGCACACAACCTGCTGCTCTCTACCAGAGGCGCACATCTCGCATGTAATATATACACGTGTGCTGCGAGGGTACATGACACGCGGGTGTGTGTGATGGAAGTACAGCTCTCCTTGGCCGCATCATATGCACGCCTCTCCTGGCGGGTAAACTGTGTGTGTGGAAGTGCAAAATTTACAAGAGACTTATTTTTGACCCCCCACACACACACACTACAGATTTCGAGTTAAACAAAAGGCGTGTCTCGCCTGGGGTGTATCGTATAAAGCTTATTGCACTGTATATACAATAAGTACATCTCTCTTGGGGTGCACCCTTTGCAACTTTCTCGGGAAAGTTACCACTCGGAGCTCTCTGCGCGTTTCTTCAGAGAGGAGACATTGTGAGGGTCCGCACAGAGGGACGCGAACATTCTTTTTCTTTAATGATGTGTTCACAATATGCAGATCGCTCCAATACGTGCACACAACGCATGTGTCACCCGTCGACATGTTTGTATGCGGCTATCCATTATGCAGTAAATAAGAATGGGAATGGAGAAAGCAAAATGAAATTACACACTGCGGAAAGTCGCTGCCTTTGAAAGTTTGAAAGCTTCGCTTGCTAAAAGGTTTCTTATCTTTATGGGGCCATGTGTTTGGCCCCATAAAGATAATAAACCTTTTACGCCAGCAGGAAGTCAGACAAGCCAGTCCAACTGGGACGGCTCTAAAAGAGAAAAGTGTACGTCACTGGAAGCTCTTTTCCAATGGCTGGCCATCGTTTAGCATAAACGGTGTCGCCAGCCAATGGAAAAGAGGGGCGGGGCTTAAACCCCGCTAGTGAAAGCTACCCAAAAACATAAAATCTCGCCAGCGAGACTGCGCATGTCTGCGCAGCCTATGCTAACCAAGACCTAAAAATATATGTATATGCATAAAGCAGAATTGAAAGTTTTAAAACTCTGTACAGAAAAAGGAAGTTAAAATTGGATGCTAAAAATTAAGCTGATATCCATGATTTGTTGGAGCAGTGCAGCACTGGGTATGTGCTGACAAAAAGAGAACATGTGTTGGGAGTACAAAAGATACAATAATATGCTAGACAGTGGTTATTAACCATTTGACTTCTGTGGACCCTACTTGAACATTACTAGAACCTAGGGACCCATGCTGAATCATTAGTGGAATCCGAGGACCCCCACAGTCATTAGTGGAAGCTAATGATTTGAACCTCAAAAGAATACACAAAAAATACAGAAACAAGCATTCATCAAACAAATACCCAAATGATGAAATATTTTATTTAATTCACAAACCGATCTAAACAAAATAACAAAGTTAATATGAAGGGTGGGGCTTTTCTTAATGCAATTGAGACCACTCATCATCCATACTATATTTTGTTGAATGCACTTTACTGCTCCCACAAATCAATCTGAGGATACTAAGTTTATCATACAATTTCAAATTTCTTCACATTTACAGAACGTTTGAACATTTTTTTTTTTTTTTAAACCGTTTATTACAAGACTCAAAAATATACAAATATGGGCCTACAACCTTCCGGCCGGCCGCTAGCAATGAAAGGAGCATACGATATACATTTATAAAACACATGGTGCTGCGGCTGAGCATGCACAGGAGTTAACATCGTTGCAAGCCACACTATCCAGACCCCAATATACGGTTCCATTTTAAACTTAAAGAACAACAAATACAAACAAACCCACAAGGCAATCCTCAATCAGAAATAGCAACACGTGCTCCCCTAGAGGGGGGATCCTAGCCATCCATAGGAATCTCAAGAGGGGGGAGAGATCAGAACTAGGGCTGGGTAAACCCAATACCCAGGTACCGGGGGGCTGAGTTGGCTAAGGGGACGGGGCCGGCGACGGATCAGGCAATAACGGCGGAGCACAGATTCCCCCGCGGTAGGCGTTCCAGGGGCCCCATACTTTCACCCATGTCCCAGGCTTACCTCTCGCCACATACACCACCTTTTCCCGAAACATGCACCAATCCATATGTTCCTTCCAGGCCGAGACCGTCGGGGGCCTCTGGGATCCCCACAGTTGGGCAATATCACGCTTGGCAACCATATACCCCAGAGTCACCCACCACGTCTGCGGCACCGAGTAATCGGTAGGCTCCCACACATTCAACAGGCATCTCCTCGCTTCGGGCAACAGCGCCACATGCGTAACCACTCGCAGCACCTCATGCACACCACGCCAGAACCCCTCCACCTCCGGGCACTCCCACAAGATATGCAGAAAAGTCCCCAACGCACCACACCCACGCTTACACAAACCGTCCTCAGCATAGCCCATACGCAGGAGCTTTGGCCCCGTCATGTAGACCCTGTGGAGTATCTTGAGCTGGACGAAGCGAAGGCGAGCCGGTATGGCCACCTCTTTCGGGGAGGCCACCGCGGAGATCCAGTCCTCGCCGTCCAGCTCCAGCCCATCGGCTACCCAAGCCTCACGAAGGGCAGTCAACAAGTCTGAGCGGTCGTTGATCAGTTTTTTGTAGATCAGTGAGATCGTGCTGTCAGGGACGTGTCCATCCAGCACTCTATCCTCCAGGGGGGAACACTCCGGGATGGAGGCAACGTCCGGAAAGACGGAGCCCAGCGCATGACGGACCTGCAAATACCGAAAGTACTCGCTGCCCTGCAACTGAAATTCCGTCTGCAGCATCTCGAACGTTTTAAATCCTCCCCTCGTCCAGAGATCCCCCACTTTGCTAATGCCTATTATGTCCCACTTCTCAAAGCCCTTCGAGGTCCACAAGGAGCCCAACCGCTCAGACGCGTATAGTGGTGACGCCCGGGTCAAACGGTCCTCCACCCCATAGCTGCATTGTCCGCGTGCCACACTCGCACCATGACACGCGTGGGGCCCGTTAGGCGAGCGTCGGGCGCGCTAGAGTAGAGCGCTCGATTATGGTCACCACCTGGAAGTAGCATCCTATCCATTTCAAACGCCGGGTTTAAGGCGGGCCCATATAGGCCCTGATTAGTCGCAGCTAGCTGGGAGGCCCAATAGTACCGTTTAATATCCGGGAGGGCAATCCCCCCGTCATACCATGGGAGCGTCAGCTTCGCCAGGGCAATACGTGGCCTCCCGTCCCAGAACAGGCGGCGCTGCAAACTCTCCACTTCGCGGAAGTAGCGCGCTGGGACGAGGTCCATAGTGTTCTGCAACGCGTACAGGAAACGCGGCAGCGACATCATTTTAAACAATGCCGCCCGACCGAGCGGCGAAAGCGGCAAACGCCGCCAGCGCGCAACATCCTCTTTCAGACGCTGGAGGGGGGGAAGCAAGTTCCGATCATACCGAGCCTCCGGGTCCAGAGTAATGAAGACACCCAGGTACCTAAATCCCTGCGGGGCGACCTGGATCGGACAGCCCCGCGGGAGGATAGGAGCCTCCCCGGAGAGAACATACACACACGATTTAGCCCAGTTGATGACCAGACCGGAGTTACGACCGAATGAATGCAAAACATCAACCAGTACTATGAGTGATTTACGTGGGGAAGCTAGGTACAAGAGGATGTCATCAGCGTATAGGGATACGCGGTCCTCATACTCAGGGGTCCAGCGGAGACCACGGATGGAAGGCTCCCACCGCAGCCACTCCGCCAGGGGCTCCAAGGCAAGTGCAAAGAGGAGCGGCGATAAGGGGCAGCCCTGCCGTGTGCCCCGGCCCAGCTCGAACGGAGCCGATACTCTTCCGTTCACCACCACCTGCGCCAATGGGCCCGAATACAGCAATTTGACCCAACTGATGAACCCTGGGCCAAATCCAAACTTCGCAAGCATCGCCCAGATATATGGCCATTCAAGCGTGTCAAACGCCATGGTGGCGTCTAAGGACGCCAAAATGGCCGGCTCCCGTATGAACGGGACACGTGCAAGCACACCGTGCAAACGCCGCAGATTAAGGGCTGTGTTGCGATGGGGAATAAAGCCGGACTGGTCCTGATGAACCAAATCGCCCACCACGCCGACCAGCCGATTGGCCAGTACCTTGGCGAGAATCTTGGGCTCCGCATTCAGTAGCGAAATGGGCCGATAGGATGTAACCCGGTCCCGAGGTCTCCCCTCCTTGTGGATGACCACGATTGTAGCCAGACGCTGGTCCAGTGGGAGGGAGCCCACCGAGTTTGCCGCCAGGAACATAGCCCGGAGGTGGGGTGCCAGCGTATCCGGTCGCAACTTGTACAACTCGATAGGGAGACCATTCGGACCCATGGCCTTGCCGGAAGCGACCGAGCGTATGGCGAGGGCGATTTCGTCGGAGGTGGGAGCGGCGTCCAGCGACACCCTGTCATCCCCGGAAAGGGACGGCAGCGCTATATCACTGAGCAGGGCACGGGAATCCTCTTCCGAGCAGGGAGACACCGGGGAATACACCCCACGGAAATAATCCGCGAAACAGGAGACGATTTCTTCTGGCTCAGTTACACACACACACCATCCGTTTTCTCAATCAGCGGGACCACACGATTCGCTCTCTCTTTTTTGTCCAACCACGCTACAAGTTTACCAGCCTTATCACCCACATCATACAGTCGCCCCTGTTGCTCTCTACTGAGGCCCCTGGCCGCCTCCGTGACGAGGGCCCTATAGGCAGCTTGCTTGAGTTGGAGGACATGTAATGCGGCATCCGTCACCCCACCTTCTAGATTACCCTCCAACTCGGCTATTTCAGCCTCCATCCGGGTCACCTCCTCCCGCTCGCGCCTCCGGGCGTGGGAAATAAGGGATAGGGCCTCCCCTCGGAGTACTGTCTTGAAGGCCTCCCACAGCGGTACAGCCGAAGGCACGGACCCCACATTCTCATCAAAATATCGCTGAAGGGATTTAATCAATTCAGCGCGAATGGTGGGGTCGCGCAGGTACCAAGGATTGATTGGGACCACCCTACCCTCACCCCTCGGAAAGACATCAAAGTGCAGTAGGAGCGGGGAGTGGTCCGAAATACCCCGTGGCAAATGGCGCACCTCTCCCACCCTCCCAACATAGGCCACCAGGACAAGGACATAGTCTAGTCGTGAGAGACTACCATGGGCTCCCGAGTGGAAAGTGTACTGCAGCTGCGTGGGGTGTTTTAAACGCCAGCAGTCCACTAATCCAAATGTATCCAAGAGGCCGGGTAGCCACGCCTGTGCCCGGGGGAGGTCCCTGGGGGGGTGACGATCCACAGTCCCAGATACCACCGCATTGAAATCCCCCCCCCCCCCACAACTAAAAGCCCCCCCGGAAGGCCAAGGAGAAGGCGCCCCAGGTCTGCAAAGGTGGTCGACTGCAGCCCCGGTGGGATGTATACTGACACAAAGACAACCACTTTGCCCTCCAGTCTTCCCACCAAGACCGTGTAACGTCCCCTGTCATCGTGGAGCACCTCATCAATCTCCAACGGGAGCGAGTTCTTCACCATGATGCCCGCACCCCTTGAGCCAGACGTGAAGCCCGAGTGAGCCACTAGGCGATAGCCACGCCGATTCATGGCGCAGAAGGAGTTGCCAATGAGGTGTGTCTCCTGCAGAAAGACTACATCGGGCGAGATTCGCTTCAAAAACTGCAGGACCACACCTCGTTTGATCCTGTCCCCCAGTCCATTCACATTCCAAGACAACAAAGTTAATTCCCTACCCCCCATCATATACAGAAGCCATCATTCGTCCCCCGGAGAGCACTTTAGAACTAACACAAAAATACGTTTGCCTTGTGATAAAAACGAACAACACCCCATCCCTACCCACCCACCCCAACAGAACTCCCCCCTCCCTGCACCCCTGCATGAGCCCGAACAGCCCCCCCAACGTGCAGTGTGCCTGTCGCCCCATATATAGTTAAACTAACTAGACCCCCTAGAGGAGGAGGGAGAACCCCCAATAGACCCAACACAACCTCCATAGGAGGGGAACTTACAAAGACTGACGCAGAATCGAAAGTGGCATCATTTTCGTCCAGAGTGAGGCCCAATATTAAACCCTCAGTCCCGATCCAGCGTGCCGTCTCCCCCCGCCGCCCCCCCCTCCCGCCCCCCCGATCACGATCCCCGGGCAGAGTATCCAGCCAGTCCCCGGCCGCTTCGGGACGATCAAAGAAGTGCGTGCGACCGTCCGCCTCCACTCGCAGCTTGGCTGGGAAAAGCATGGCGTATTTGAGGTTTAGGTCCCGAAGACGGCGTTTGACACCTAGGAAGCTCAGTTTCTGCTTCTGGACCGCTGGGGTGAAATCAGGGTAAAAATTTACCTCCATATTGTCAAACTTGACCGGTCCATGCAATCTGGAGGTTTGCAGGATAGCGTCTCTGTCCCGAAAATTGAAAATCCGGGCAATGAGAGGTCTCGGAGGGGCTCCGACCTTCGGCCTTCCCCCGGGAACCCTGCGGGCCCTCTCCACAGCGAAGAGTTTACTCAGCCCCCGTGGCTGGAGATGGGTAGCAATTAGGTCCTCCACAAAGAGATCCGCCGCCGCCTCCTCGCTTCCCTCGGGCACCCCGATGATGCGAATGTTGTTCCTCCGTGCCCGACTCTCGGAGTCCTCCAGGCGTCGATCCATTAGCGCACTCGCCTGACTAAGCCGGCGCACCTCTGTTTGTAAGGCCGCCACATCTGTCGTTAGGCCCGATGCGGTGTGGGCCAAAGAATCTACTCGGTCGTTGGTTTTGGAAAGATCGTCCCTCACCAGGCCAACATCCACGAGGACCGAGTCGATCTTCTGCGCCAGTGTATCGAACCGCTGGCCCACCGAGGCCTTCATCTCGGCAATGGCGCCCATGACATCTCGCAGAGTCAGATCTGCGGGCAGGTCTGGGGCATCAGGAGGGCTCTCAGGGGACTTGCGCGGTCCATCGGGAGATCCCTTCTGGAGGGTATAGCGGTCCATACTGTTGGCCTAATGGACGGCGCCACGCCGGGTCGATTTGGCCTTTGCCCGGTCTCCATCTTGTTTCGTGGCCATGGCCACCAGTCTCCCAGTCGCACCAGCCACGTCGTGTAGGGCAGGAAAGCAGGGCCATGAGCTCCGGGGGGGGCCACCTCAGAGCAGCGGGGTGGATCACAGCCTGCAGGCAGGCAGGGTCTCCCAGCAAGGCCACACCAACACCAAGGGCTCCGCGACCCAACCTCGCAGAGACGGCAAGGGGGTGTGAAAGCGAAAGTGCGGGGTACGCGAGTCGCCAGGCCCTGCCTGCCGCTGTTGTTCACTTTGTCACTGGATCACCCCACAGCGCAAATCCGGGGTCCGGCGAGGGGAAGGCCGCAAACCTCAATCGGTGCTCACTCCGGTGTCCGAGGTCCGATTCGGAAGCGGGAAACGGGTGCCACCTCAGCTCAGGTTCACCAACATAGTCCCCTCATCCAGGGCAGGATAATTTCAGGATAATCGTAGGAGGTTGCGGAGGTCCTCGGGAGCCTCGCACCTACGCGGCCATCTTGGTTGCGCGCTAGGCTCCTCCCGTTTGAACATTTTTAATTGTACATTTTGCTTTTAATTGTACACTTTATTAATTTGGTAATATTATTTATTTTTCTAAGCAGTCGAGGGCCCTCTGAGTTGGTAATTTTTTATTTTCAAATTCTTTTTGTTCATGAATTAAATACAATATTTCAGAATTTGTGCATTTGTTTTATTTATACGTTTCTAAATTGTTGTGTATTGTTTTGTGGGTCATATCATAGGAATTGCTTAGGCGAGGGGGTCACCTGCTCTCAGTAGTGATTCATTGGGGGTCCACAGAAAACAAAAGGTTAAGAACCACTGATCTAAGTGTACCAAGTATGTTTTCACCCTCCCGCTGCTCTAAGAAAAAAATGCTGAGCAGCTGCTATGTTGATCCTGCAGTTAACATTATAGAAGTATGTACAATATATAAAAGAATACAATCAATCAAACTAAATTTTTAAAGCAGGGCTATTCACCCGTGAAAGTGTCCATTCTCTGAGAATACTGCTGACAGGGCTCAGTCGAACAACCAGGACTTGAGTCCTTTTCTGAATTGCAACAGAGAGGATGTGATCCGTAGGGGACCTGGGAGGTCGTTCCAAGACTTCGCGACGAGGTAGGAGACGGAGCGTCCTCCACTGATGCTGCGGCAGATGAGGGGGATGTGGGTGAGGCAGAGCACAGGTGTCTTGAGGAAAGATGGAAGTAGAGTTGGTGGTTGATGTATGCTGGTCCATGGTTGTGAAGGGCTTTGAAGGTGTGGATCAAGATCTTGAACTGGCATTTGTTCTGGATGTGGAGCCAGTAAAACTTCTTGAGGTGGAGGGTAGTGTGAGTCTGCTTGGGGAGGTCTAGGATGAGTCTGGCCGATGCATTCTGTATCATCTGCAGTCTCTTGAGGAGGTGCACTGTGATTCCAGCATAGAGTGAGTTTCCGTAGTCCAGTCGGCTGGTGACTAGGTCTTGTGTGATGGTGCATCTGGTGTCAATGGGAAGCCACTTGACGATCTTGTGGAGGGTAAGGAAGCAGGCAGATGAGACTGCATTGATCTGTCACGCTACCTTTTATCATACCCCATGCCTAAAAATTACATAAATTACCCAATTAAATAAAATGAATGGGAAGTTACTAATACACTGAGAGTAGCTAAGCAGCAAGTACTAATAAGACCAAAATTCAAAAGTTAAGTTACATCTGCATTCTCATCTTTCATGACCATCGGCATGGGAGGGGGCTTGACACTACCAAAACATTACCATTTGTTGGAATGCCCTTAACCCAGCTGCCCTCTGCTCCTGCCTTGGCCAAGGGGAGGTGCGCATTAGGTGCACAATGCCCCTCCTTAGTGGAGGGTATGCATTTATGCCTCTCTGCTTTAACTAGAAGTCTGAAAAAGATTGACTAAGGATAGACGTTGTTTATCTACACATGCCTTGACCAGTAATGAGGTAGTGTGTGTCCTACGCCTGACTCCCTCCTCTACTCTCCTCGTAAGAGCTGTGTTTTTTTTTATTATCCAATCACCTGGGTGATGTGTGCCACCCTGCCCTTCTTGGTCAAGTGTAGAGGGAATCATAAAAAAAGATGGGGCAGATGTGCTAATTTCTGTGGGCCACTTCAGAGTGGGACTGCTCCTACGATTGTCCTGGCACTTTATTCTTTTTTTTGTGAACAGAACACTGGCAAAGCTGTAAACTGCCCTTCTCCTATGCTAGGACAACTGTTATATAGATATCTTGCTCTTCTATAGCATATTTGGAAGCCAGGGAGCACCAGGTTTGCCATGGGCTGCTGGCACGTATGTGCACCGGTGGTGCGAGCGGGTAACTAAAGGGTGGGTGGGTGTGCGTGCAGGCAGGCAAGGCAAGTGGCAAATAATACAAAATAAAGTCACTTACCTTGCCTGCTACACGTCCAAAGTCCTCTTTGGTCCTTGAACCGTCTGCTCTGCGGGCTCCAGGAAGTTCCACTAACCAATCCTGGTGTACTCTCACCAGCATGAGAGCAGCGCCAGGATTATATGGAGCATCCTGGCTGGACGCGCCTTTAGGCCTGTGCTTGGTCTCCTCCCAGCTGTCGAAGACAGATTAGTGGAGAGCTGCAAATGCGCATGTCACTTTTGCCAGCTCAAGAGAGCCTGCCAAAGTGACATGCACACTTTGGAGGGTACAACCTGCTCCTCCAGTCCTCTAATTCTGCCAATCGGCAGCCGAGGAGGACACGCCCCCCACTAATGCAGGCTGCTGCGCTGCTAAACATGAAAAATTAAATGGCAATGAAATCATTTCATTGCCTTTTTATTTTTCACGTATAGCGCCGCAGTGGGCAGGGGGGTGATGCCCCCTCACGAAGAAACCGCTGCTGATGTTAGTTGCCCCTTCATCTTGTTCGCAACTGTGAAGTGGCATCTGTGAGCTGCTCCACTCTTCTGTGACCAACAGCAGTTTGCTTGTCACAGCTGAATGGGTCACCTGCTCTGCTCACATTTGTGAAGTGTGAGTACAGGTAGTTGTGCTATGCCCTGCTCCTTAGTGGCCCAACAAATGCTCTGAGCCACGTAAGAGTGAAATAGCTGATATCCATGGCCGGCCTTTCTTCAGACAGCTCCCAGGGCGAAACTGAATTTGGCGCCACTCCTAATGCTCCTCCTCTAACCGTTCCCCATCTACCGCCTCCCATTGGAGATCCTAGCGAGGAGGGCTTTCAATCCTCCCAAGTCACGTCCTGCCAGAATTCCTCAGAGCTGTCACCCTGCGTGCCACTGCTCGCTCCCGAGAGCAAAACGCCGTGGGAGCGAACCTTTGGAGAAGAGGTGGGACATGCACCTGCCTTTGGACATTTGCATGCTTTCATTGTTGAAAGACATACGCAAAGGCCAATCCAATGTGTGGAAGGAGTCAGACCCATAAGGAGAAGTTTTGGGGAAGTTTACAAGAAACCTCCCATAGAGCCGTGCATGCACGCTGCGCTAGGCTCGACCTAAAAACAGGACAATGGAGGGGGATTTTTATAGGTGAACGAGACTCGCGTGGTATGGGTGTCTGGTGAGGCTGGAATGCCTCATGTATGTAATGAAGGGAAGCGAGGGAGGGATGATGAGGTAATGGACACTACATCAAAACCATGTGCTACCCTCCCACCCTAGAACCCACTGAAAAAGCAATGCGCATGCACCTAACTGCCGTGCGCCTTCACGATACTAGACAGCTAGTTTAGACTTTAACCTGCAGGCTTGCACGGCATGATCTACGAGACAGCCTGATAAGTCTTTAGTCTGCACGTTTGCACTTTGAAAACATCCCTGGCTCCCTAGGATCTCTCGAAGAAGGCGTGGCTCCTGGGCCTGACGGGAAATGGACTACCATCAAAACCATGGGCTTTCCTGGAACTTTCTGACATGCATGAACTAAAACCAGCTGTGTGACAGCGTTCCGTGGTATGCGATACATTAATGATTAACTTAATGCATACTAAACCCATTCCTACTGTTAACACTAAGTACCAGTCCTCTCTTCAGGCTGCAATAAAATGTTGTGCCATCAGGCAATGACGTTATGCATCAGCAGCTTTGCATACTATGCAATGTTGTTCAACTGAATTAAACATTCTCTTTCTTGCCGTGGATGGATTCCTAGTGCATGCTGAACTCCAGGAGCTACCCAGCTTTCTTGCCAGGTCTTGCACTTTGCCGCAAGTGGCCAGCTCCTGTGATTGAATCCCGAGACAGCTGTTATCCCGTTTTGTTTTTTGCCATTTCAAGTAATTAATGGTATGACACTGGGATCCCGAGAGCCACTAAAGTGGCCTTTCTGCTCCGTTACATTTCCATGTGCTATTCCTGTATCACTTGTGTTTTTTTCCTTGCAGGATTCTCCCTGATTTGTCCTCCATGCACACTTTTTTACCATTCTGTTTGACCCTCAGATGCCTACATCCTTGTAAGGCTTTTTTAGGACTCGCCTAGCAGCACGCATGCGCTGCATAGGAAAGAGATCTTAAGCCATCGGTTCCCTTTTTTGCCGAAAACGTGCACGCGTTCCATTGCCTTCAATGGCAATGCGTGCACGTTTGGCGATTCCCTTGCGGGAACGAGCATCTGTTGCCATATGTTATCAATTATCGCGCCTTGCTGCTCGCTCCCCCAAGGGAATCGCGCAGGCCCCCCTCCTCTCTCCCCTCGCTGCCGCGCGGTCTTCTTTTTTTAAGCTTACTTTGCTCCTAAGCATAAAGGTATCGAGTTCAGTAAGGGTGGGTCGAACATGGAACGGAGTCATAGATAAATACACCCCACAGGAACGTTCGTCCATCTGGACTGGCACACCTCAAATCACGGTCAATTTGTTTCTCCGTCTTTTTCTTGAAATTTAAAGCTCTAACCACATGCATCAGCGACCTGTGCTGGGACATTTTCTTGAGTGGGGGGGCGAAATGCCAAATAATACCTTAAACGAAACCAGAAATCACAACAGGTTAATGACCATGAGCTGTGGGGTGCTCCTAGCACCCCAAGGTGCCAGCTCTTCTGGGTATGAAGGGGTTGTGGGTCACACTCAGAGCTTTTCGTGTGCTGAAATGTGTTTTCTATTTCGCCACAAGTTTGGTGTTTGAAGTATTATCTCATTGATACCCACGCGCTCTCGTGAATGTACAGTAAAAAGCGCCTCAAAAATGAAACGGTTACATTATTCATTCATTAGGTTGGGCCCACAGCTAATCATCGACTAATCATAACTCTCGATGGATATAGGTAAACACTGACAGTCCGGACACCTTTCTGTGAATTAAACATCTCCCCTCTGCTCAAGTGCGCAGTGGGCACTGGCCCCTGACGGCCGTCACTGCTTGAGGCCAAGACATAGCTCGGTTGGACGTCCCTTTCAGGTTTTGGAGGTGACTGGTGCGTTCCTGTTACTCACAGTGCAAGTACCAACACCGGACAGTGAAATCTCTGACCACCTCACAGACATAGAAAGGACTTAAGC
This sequence comes from Triturus cristatus, assembly GCF_964204655.1. Taxonomy (NCBI): domain Eukaryota; kingdom Metazoa; phylum Chordata; class Amphibia; order Caudata; family Salamandridae; genus Triturus; species Triturus cristatus. The sequence continues at coordinate 424,784,127 of NC_140591.1, forward strand.
CATCCATGCCCAAATGCCATGCTTCGCAGGTGGCTCCATTCACACATATAGTGGTACATCATGTTCGTCGCTCCTCACCCATTCTCCCCCACCCCTCCTTCCCAAGAGTGAGACGCATCTCCTTTGTTCCAGGGGTGCCCGTGGCTCGCTCAATCTTACCACCTTTTCTTCTCCGGGTTGCCTGTGTTTGGAATCCCAGACACACCTATGTAAACAGCCGCACACATGTGCTTCTTTCAAAGGCAGGCTGGCTTTTTACAGGCGCAGTTCACACGATTGACTTTGGACACATATGGCCAGGTGTGGGAATTCGGAAAACGTGTTTCTTTGTTTCCCAAAGGAAATGAGTCCACCAACACTTAGGTTTAGACTAGCTGTAAATAATTTTGAAACACTTCACGAAATGTGACAAGGGGGGTTTGGTGGGCAGCCGAGCACGGCGAGGTCTGCCTCCCGGGCAGATTGCGAGGGGAGGGGCTGGCCGGCGAGCGTCCATTTTGAGGTTTTTGGGCTGCATTTGGACTAGCCCAATTGTAGCCCAATTTTGGCAGTTTAGCCCAAATGGGTATTTAGTTAGTGTTCGCGCTTTCCCAGCCACCATTTTAGGTTTGGTGACCTGGTGGCTGGGAGTGCTGTGTAGAGAGGTTTTTTGTCAGGGTACATTGGAAGTTGAGGCAGGTGCGTTTTGCTAGTCATTTGAGGCATTATTAGATTGTGTGTTTTTTATGAGCGGCACTTTAAAAGCATTCAAAGGCAGTTATTTCAACATTCGAATAGTGTGGTCTCTGCTGTCAGAAAGGACGCTCTGGTCCTCGGATAAATCTTCGGAACATCCCACTGAAGGGCAATGTGTACGTGCAGTCAGCACAAGGGTTCCCATGCCTCTGTGAGGCGGGAACGCGCCAGGAGTGAACAGGCTCGGTGGCTTGGAGAGTTCCATTACGTGGATCTCTTCTCCCCTCCTCCCTCCATCCATCACCCCACAGAGTGCTTAGGATAGGCCACTGCAGCCACCAGTCACATAATACACTCTGATCCAATTGGCTGCTTTCTGAGTTGCTTGTAAATCATTCATTATAATGATGTCACTTTCAATGAATGACTTTTGCCGAAATGATTAGAAAAAATACTACAGGACAGGAATTTTATGTGTGTCCTGTTCTTGACAGGCAAAACCACCAATCTTGAGAGTGGCCCCGCCCCACGTGAGGGCTGCTGTTTAATTTTATGGCTCACACCAGTAATCACAAAGGGCATATATAAAAGTGTACATTCCCAATATGTAAAGTTACACCAGGGAAAGATGCAAATTGAGATTGCAGATATGCTAAGTTTCACTCAGCAAAAACATAATGGAAGGGTGTGTACATGATGTCAAGCATAGATTTTGTACTGGAAGGGTATCTTTCTAGCACAACATACTATGATCAGCATGGTTTAACACTTTTCTAACTTTGTATGTGTTCCATATAGAGCAGCATACCTGCAAAGTGGGAAATGTATTTAGAAAATGCATCTTTTGTCAGAGTTAATGCATGCTTCAAGGAGGAGTTAATTTTTTACACAAAGACCAATGTACCATTTTTAGTAGCTAGAACTTTGCTTCAAAACACATTTAGAGCCCTATTCTAAAAAGAGAAAAGTAGAGTCGAAGAGCTATAGCCCTCCATCTGAGCATACTTTTCAGTTTTTTTGTATTCACAAACGTTTGCAGAAGTATGTCTGGAAAACTGCGTAGACGAAATTTTGAGAATGTCATTTGACTTTTTGTGAAGGATCCTTCCCTATTGTGTTGATGTCTCCATAGCAGAGACCCTTAAACAGGGGAAATGGAGCCACCTGTGCAAATGTACTATTTTTTACCTCCTGGGAAGACATTTTTCCCATTGGAGAACTTTAGGGGTCAGACTTGTCGTGTATCTGGGATGGATCTGTGATAAGAAGATTCTAGAGCCTGACGCAAAATTGCTCCCTTGGTGGGTTCTTTTCATAGTTCCTTCCCTGAGCCCACTGCAACCTTCTCCCTTTCACCCAGTTTCTCAGACTGGTCCCTATTGAAATCATCAAGAACCTTCTGTTCGAGGCATATGAGCTGCAGATTACACACTTGTGCATAGATTGCCATCTGGTGTTGGGCCCGGATGTTTGCAGTTTGTTTTTCCTCTTGGAAAGTCTTTGGAAGTCACGAGGTAGGTGACTCCTCCCTTGGATCGTATTGTGCATGGGCTTCGGCTCCATCCTCAGATTGTTTTTTTCTGCCATCGGGCTCGGATGTAATCTTCGCGCTCCGGTTCCGAACAGCTTCCAGTTCGACGATCGACGTACAATCCTCACCCCATTTCGCGGTATTGTTTCGATCGCGAACTCCCCACTCGACGCGCCTCTTATCGCCAAGACCTTCGGTTCCAGTCGTCTACGGCGGCCTTCGGGCCTACCCAAGCTCCGGTCCTGGCTAATGGAAAGGACTCCATTTAAAAAGTGCCCTCGATGTGGGTCCAAATTCCCCCACACCGATCGCCACGAGGTATACAATCTCTGCCTCTCCCCTGAACACGAGGCTCGAGACTATCCGGCCTGTAAATCCTTCCGGTCCAAGAAAACTATTCGGGACCGAAGAGCCAGAAGAACCATGGCACACTCCTCGACGGCGATCCCGGACGACATCTTCGGGGAAGGCGTCCAAATTCCCCCACACCGATCTCCACGAGGTATACAATCTCTGCCTCTCCCCTGAACACGAGGTTCGTGACTGTCCGGCGTGTAAATCCTTCCGGTCCAAGAAAACTATTCAGGACCGAAGAGCCAGAAGAACCATGGCACACTCCTCGACGGTGATCCCAGACGACATCTTCGGGGAAGGCGTCGACGAGGGACTCGTCAGCACCTCCGAAGCCGACGATTCAGATGTGGAGGACATCACTCCGGCAGAGGGTCGTGAGTACTAATCTACCCACACCCTCACCGGCACCAAAAAAGGCTTCGGTCACGCCTTCGGGCCTAAGCAAGACCAAAGACACTGCTTCCCACACCGCACCTTCTGGACCGGTAAAGAAGCCAATTAAGCCTTCGGGCAGGTCGGGCTCGAGCCAGCCCACCGTTTGAGCCGATAAACACTCTTCGGCACCGAAAAAGAAACCGGCCTCCATCTCGACACCGAGCCCCACACCGAAACACTCGCGGTCGAGATCCAGCTCGACGGCACCGACCCCATCTTCGGTACCGACAAAAGCACACAAGGCCACCGGCACCGACACTTCAAAGCCGAAATCCATCTCGGCGCTTACTAAACAATCGGAGCTTTCCAAGCATGGTTCCAAACAACGAACCAACACCGATAAACCTAAGAAACCAACGGCCTGACGCCTTCGGTGCCGACTGACCAACCAACCTCTCCAGAACTATTCGCACCGGATCCCTTACAAAAAACACTAACTAAGGATCCCAAAACTGGACATTTGATGCTCTCTATCAAAAAGAGACAGTTAGAGAAACCTGCTCCACCTCCGCTCCACCTCCGCCTCCAAAAAGGAAGGACTCTGCTACCTCCCCTTTCAGACTACCTTCCCCACCTCCACCACCTCCTCCACCTTCCCCTCCTCCACCTTCTCCACCCCCACCTCATCATTCCCCGACCCCATCCCCGGATGATGATGATCAAGGGGATCCATATGATGACATAGGGGATGTGCCCCAAGATATACCTACAGGAGACCCCACTCCCACAGGATCCCCAGACCCATGGGACGATTATAATATCCCTGGTATCCCTAACGTCTCACAAGACGATCTTTACCCTTCCAGACCTTCTCCGCCAGAAGACTCCTTGGGGTTCAACCATTTACTGCAAAGGGCGGCACACTACCACGGGGTAGATTTACATACCGACCCAGTGGAGGAGGATTTCCTCCTAGATACATTTGACACCACACATAGGACCACCTCCATATTGCCTATGCTTAAAGGTGTTATAAAACATGCGCCGGAGATCTTTAAGGACCCAGTCAGGGCCAGGGTCATTAACCCGCGCATTGAAAAGAAATATAAAGCCGCCCCAACAGATCCCTCCTACATCAGAGGGCCAGCGCCACTAGATTCCCTGGTAGTATCCACAGCACGGAAAAGGGCCAACTCCCAGGCGACGCACCACCACCTGACAAAGAGTCTAAACTCTTGGACGCATCAGGCAAGCGTACTGCATCTCAAGCGGCCAATATATGGCGTATCGCCAATACACAAGCACTACTAGCGAGGTATGACAGGGCCCATTATGCCGAGTTAGAAGCCATAATGCACCATCTCCCTGATAAATACAAAGCTAGGGCCAATGAGCTAATTCAGGAGGGCAAAACAATTACCAATACCTCCATACGTTGTGCCTTAGATGCAGCAGACACAGCCTCTAGGGCCATCAATACTAGTGTCCTCCTCCGTCGCCATGCCTGGCTAAGGATATCAGGTTTTAAACCGGAGGTACAAGCCTTCATCCTCAACCATCCCTTTGACCAGGAACATTTGTTTGGCCCAAAAGGGGATGACGCCCTAGAGAAAATGAAAAAGGACACTGACACGGCGAAATCCATGGGAGCCTTACAATCCCACCCTCCCAGACGCTCCTTTCGCCGCTCTTCCTTTCGGAGCACATCCAGAGGCTACTCCTCAGACACCGCTTCCACTTCATACAAATCCCCTACTCAGTCCACCTTTACAAGGGGTTACCAAAGAGGCGGCTACAGGGACAACAATAAGCAAGGCAGAGGCAAAGCAAACACCGCCTGCTCTGCCACCGCACCTACCCAATGACTTCCCTCCACTTCCCCAGACCATCCCGCTCCGGTCGGGGCAGACTCCAGCATTTCCCTCCGGTCTGGACTACCATCACCTCAGACAAATGGGTAACACAAATAATTCGGTCAGGCTACTGCCTAGAACTAATATCTACCCGCCCCAAACATTCCAACCAGACAACGCCCAATGTCACCAGAACATCTACTGCTACTCAAGCAGGAGGTAATCTCCCTCCTAGACAAAAAGGCAATAGAACACGTTCCTACCAACCAACAAAATATGGGGGTCTACTCCCTATATTTTCTCATACCAAAAAGGGACGAGACTCTACGGCCCATCCTAGACCTTCGGCCCCTAAACACATTCATACACTCAGACCATTTTCATATTGTGACGCTTCAGCAGGTACTTCCGCTGCTTTCCCAAAACGACTTCCTCACGACTTTGGACCTAAAAGAGGCTTATTTCCACATTCCAGTACACAATGCTCACAGGAAGTACCTCAGATTTGTGGTGGACGGCCAACACTACCAATTCAAAGTGCTCCCGTTCGGAGTCACAACCACACGACGAGTATTTACCAAGTGCCTAGCAGTGGTGGCAGCACATCTGCGAAGACCACACATTCATGTCTTCCCATACCTAGATGACTGGTTGATAAAAGCCAGTTCATACAATCAGTGTGTACAACACACACACACCACGATCCAGCTACTTCACCAGCTAGGCTTCACGGTAAACCACGAAAAGTCCCATCTACAACCATCCCACATAAAACAATATCTAGGTGCCACTATAGACACCGCAAAAGCGCTCACCTACCCCAATCCTGCCAAGCATTCAGGCTCTACGCGCAAAATTCATAGCACAACACTCCCTTCCAGCTCGGGTGTTCTTGCAACTAATAGGGATGATGACCTCTTGCATCTTCATAGTACCTCACGCAAGACTCCAGATGCGTCCTCTCCAAGAGTGCTTAGCGCACCAATGGAACCAGGCCCAGGGTCAATTAACAGATTTGGTGTTGGTAGACGGTCGTACCCATTGCTCTCTGCAGTGGTGGACCACCACAAACCTTTCCAAAGGTCGACCGTTCCTGGACCCGGTTCCCCAGATAGTACTAACAACAGACGCATCGCTCTCCGGCTGGGGAGCTCATCTATTACATCTCACCATGCAAGGCAAATGGACACCTCAACAGAAGCTACTCCATATCAACCATCTGGAATTACTAGCAATCTTCCTAGCCCTAAAATCTTTTCAAACACAGATTTCAGGCAAGGCAGTCCTAATCCGCACAGACAACATGACAGCCATGTATTATATTCAAAAACATGGCGGCACACACTCTCCACAGCTCTCTCAATGAGCACAGAGCATATGGAGATGGGCCATACCCCAGAAAATCTTTCTCCTAGCCCAACATGTCCCAGGAGTCCAAAACACTATGGCAGATCTACTCAGCAGACAAACACAACAACTCCACGAGTGGGAACTTCACCCGCAAGTTCTTCACCCGTACTTTCAAATGTGGGGGCATCCACAGATAGACCTCTTCGCCACCCACGAAAACACAAAATGCCCAAGTTTCGCCGCCAGATACCCACACCCATTGTCCAAAGGCAATGCGATATGGATGAACTGGTCAGGCAGATTTGCATACGCTTTTCCGCCTCTCCCACTCATTCCACTAGTGGTGCGCAAACTACAACAGCACTCCCTTATACTAATATTAGTAGCGCCAACTTGGGCCAGACAACCGTGGTACACCACACTGCTGGAACTATCGGTAGTACCGCATCAAAAATTACACCTCTCTCCACACCTCTTAACCCAGAACCATGGAGAGATCAAACACCCAGACCCAGCTCAGCTCAACCTGATCTGGCTCCTGAAATCCTAGAATTCGGGTACCTAAATCTTCCCCCTGACTGTATGAACGTCATCAAAGAAGCTAGGCGCCCTACCACTAGAGCGTGCTACGCCGCCAAGTGGAAACGTTTTGTTGTCTATTGTCATAACAACACCATCGATCCCCTAGATGTGTCCATTCAACACATCATAGGCTACTTACTCCACCTACAAAGGTGCAATCTAGCCTATACGTCCATTCGACTACACCTCGCAGCCATAGCAGCTTACCTACAAAACAGGCAACATCTCTCACTCTTTAGGGTACCTGCCATTAAAGCCTTCATGGAAGGCCTTAAAAGAATAATTCCCCCTAGAGTACCACCCTCACCTGTGTGGAACCTAAATATCGTTCTCACCAGACTAATGGGACCTCCTTTTGAACCACTACACAAATGTGAACTTCAATTCTTAACATGGAAAACCGCTTTTCTTGTAGCCATCACTTCTCTCAGAAGGGTCAGTGAGATACAAGCACTTACTATTCAAGAACCTTTTCTACAAATGCACCATAATAAGGTGGTTCTCCGTACCAACCCAAAATTCCTCCCCAAAGTCATTTCTCCATTTCACCTAAACCAATCTGTAGAACTACCAGTATTTGTCTCGCAACCACAGACCGTTGCAGAAAGAGTTCTTCACACACTAGATGTCAAACGAGCCTTACTCTACTACATCGAAAGACACAACCTTTCCGTAAGACCAAACAACTGTTTGTCTCTTTCTCTCCACCACACAAAGGCAACCCCATCTCCAAATCAGGGATAGCTAGGTGGATTGTCAAATGCATTCAAATTTGCTACCACAAAGCAAAACGAACGCTATCCGTTCCCCCTAAAGCCCATTCTACACGTATAATAGGGGCTTCAATGGCTTTTTTAGGAAACATCCCATTAGATGATATCTGCAAAGCAGCTACATGGTCAACACCGCACACTTTCACTAAACACTATTGTGTAGATGTGCAAACTAAGCAACAAGCTAGTGTGGGCCAGGCTGTACTCAAAACATTATTTCAAATCACTGCAACAGATACCGGTGGTCGCCGCTAAGGATGGGTACTGCTATATAATCTATGCACAAGTGTGTAATCTGCAGCTCATATGCCTCGAACGGAATATGCTACTTACCAGTATGCATCTGTTCTTGGCATGTAGAGCTGCAGATCTACACACGCCCACCCGCCTCCTCGGCTACCTGTATCTGTTCCAGTTTAACTTATTTAGATAACACACACATGGGCCTCTTCACTGTTATTACTACGCTCCATCTTTCCCTACTGGCGAAAAACAATCTGAGGATGGAGCCGAAGCCCATGCACAATACGATCCAAGGGAGGAGTCACCTACCTCGTGACTTCCAAACACTTTCCAAGAGGAAAAACAAACTGCAAACATCCGGGCCCAACACCATATGGCGATCTATGCACAAGTGTGTAGATCTGCAGCTCTACATGCCAAGAACAGATGCATACTGGTAAGTAGCATATTCCTTCCCTACTTCTGAGAGCCCTCCACCAGGGCTTAAGTGGGATGAAAAAACTGGGGGTCTCTCTAATGGGCGTGGCCAATGTAATTAAGGGTGTGGCTTAAAAACACATAAGCGAAAAATCTGTGCTAAGCATAGTGAGCCGCCCAACTTGTATTTTGCTGTTTCTGTCATTGCATCCTGATATACGATACAAAAAGTAACATCATACCTACAAGTCAGGACTATTGGCTTTGTAAATGGTTGTTAGTTGCATAAGATAAATAAGCAGCAACTATGGCTTGTATATAATACTGAAAAGGCTTCCACTTAAAGCTCTGGTGACCCCACGACAATGTTGCTGCTCCTGAGTTTCAAAAAGAGAAGGGAAATCCAGAAAGAAAATGACTCTTTAAAGGATTTCCCTTCCCCTACAACGCTCACCTGGCATGACGTCATGCCGTAACTTCTCCACTAGTGAGAAGTGAGCAGTGTGAGCACGCGCACATGATGTGCCTGCTGTCACTGCAGTCTGGAAAAAAACAGACAGCCTGTGCCAGGGCACAACACAGAGCCCAATAGAAACCCGTTTCGAGGCCCACTTTAAAAAACTGCCGGTGCTCAGCACCAGTGAGACCCGGCCCACTTAAAACCCTGCCCTTCACACTGTCTCTATATAGATTCTTCATCTGATCTACAGATATGGTGCTGAGGTCCCTCCCAAACCTGTGTTTTTCATTATTCACTGTGCAGACTGTGCTAATAAGCTGGCCTTATTGTGCTGCTGTTGTGAATTGGAAGTGATCATACATCATCCTCATACTCGCCAAATGTGGGTGTGATGTGTTGTCCTACCTACCCTTGAAGAGAAGTTACACCGGAACTGTGCTGGAGTAAATATGTTACTATTGCCAGGGTTTAAAAGGGTCAGATCGAAGTTTGGAAATGTCCAATAATGTACATTTTTTTTGGGTGTTCCCAACCTTCTAAGACGTACCATGCATTAGAACACCATTCTCCTCGTCCTTCAGTTGGGGTTTCAAGTGCAAATTTCTGTTCACTTGTGGTGGAGAGGCCTGCACTTGTAGATGCATATTCACCTGCAGGGTTGGATTGGGATCAAAATTCGGCCCCGGGACACCAAAAAAAAGAATTGGCATAGCCAATAGGTCTCCTTTGGGACCTTATAAGTGTTTAGTTATCCAGCACAATATCCTTGGTGCACCAACATCAAGTGTTTCATGGCTAAACACTTATAAGGTCCCAAAGGCGAGACCTATTGGCTATGCCAATGCTTGTCTTCATTTGTTTCAGTTGCCGTCTGTGTTTGCCTAAGTCCCGCTCTTCTGGCCGTGCTTCCTGTCGAATTTCTTCCCCACTTTCCTCAATTTTCTTCAACACTCTGCCCTTAAATGTCTGTTCCTTGCTCCGCAGTCTAAGGGTTGTCAGAGGGAAGGTAGATGCAAGGTAAACACAGGCTCAAAATATGTTCAGCAACCACAATAAATGAATATGCAGTCAGATGCTTGCTTTTATGACAAACCTAGTAGTTATATATGAACACTGTCAAATACGACACACACAGACAATATATACAGCCCTCCTAAGGCTGGCACTCAAGTGTTGTCCGAGGAGGGTCCTGAGTAGCAATTCCCAGCCTATTGGCAGTGGTTATTCCTCATTTACGTAGGTAACAGTAAGGTTAGCCCATCCACAGTCTTAGTGGGTGCACGTAGCGATACAAGGTACTCACCTTCCTGGAACGGAATAAGGTTGCTGTTGTGAGCTTGCAAGAGACCCATCTCACAGAGGAGGAAATCCATAAGCTTGCAAAAATGTTGAGGGGGCTGTTGTACTCGGCCACATGCTCTGCAGAGGTCTCCAACCTTTTCTGTAGTGAGAGCTACTTCCGATCAGTGAAAATCTTCGTGAGCTACTAAAGGCCAAGCAACTCGCGCATTTTTTGGAGACACCTCCCACGCCCTGCTTAATTGTCTTTAAGCCTAATTTCTTTATGGCCCATACTGTGGTATGAACAAAATACAACTATAGAGCTGATCAAAGCTGTCAGCAGATTGAAAATCATTAAATAGTAAACTGTATATCTGTCTCACACCTCATTCGCCACACTGCTATGCAATGCGTCACATAACATGATAACAATAACTGCACCTTGGTGTTTATCAGGCAAGACAAGAAAGCACTTCCAACATAGGATCAAAAACCAAAGAAAACACTTCGAACCAACCACCCTACACATGCCATAGCTTGCTAACCATGTAGGTAAGTGCTCCGGTGCCACAATTAGTAAGCGCTATTAAACTGCTGCAATAGAAGGCTTCCCCTTTCTTCATTATCAAAAACAAAGGGAGAAGGGTTATGTTACAAATGAATACATATGATTTTCATTCATGTCCGGGCCTTTGCAGACTATTGGAACAACAAATGGCCGACATTTGGAAAGGTGGTAGCCTTGCTTTCCTTATAAAGCACTTCACTCAGTTCTATAACACATGCTTTAAGTCTGCAAAGTCCATTTTCAGAAAATGCATAGTTCTGCAATGTTCAGCAACAGACTGTCTACTAAGCCTTGCACTCACTGCACAGTCCTCTTCGACTTCCAGTAATAATATATAGTAGCATGAAACATAGGTCAATGTCCCTCAGCGCATACCTCAATAAACAGAAAGCTCCATAGCCTGATCAATAACAGGTTCTAGCCAGGAACAACCCTTTGTAATCCATTAAAAAAGGAATACAATACATTCATCTAGTCCAGCCTTATCACACTTCTGTTGAGTAGGACTCGCCTACAAACAATACGAACACATGCAAAAAAAGATAGTTGGATTATTTTCATATAACCATAACTTTCTGAAAATGAGCATGAAAAATAAATAGCACACTGGTAGTTCGCCTTTTTCTCATGGTATTTCAAATGGGCTCTCATCACCCGCCCAGACCGTGGGGAAAGCTGATATTTCTCAGACATTTCTGTGACTATGCATAAAGAGGGCTGCATTATAGCGCCTATTTGCTTTAATTGAAAATGTCATTATTGAAGCAGAAGGCCCCTTGTGTAACCTTACATATTATTGAAATAAGAAATAAAGCAAACTTATACATTAACTAATCTAATATACAGATCAAATTAATTCAAACTCCTACACATCATGAAATACTGAAAATGCTCAGACAAGCGAGCATGAATTTGTTCCTTAAAAACATGCCAAATCTGATCACACCTCGTGCATGCTCACACACTCCAGTTGTCTATTGCACTCACCAGCCTGCTTTCCTCCTACATAGGCCATGAGTTTCTAAATCAGTACAATGGAGTCGAGTCCTTCATTCAACATTCTTCTGAGTAACACCTCAAGAACCATGCTAAATAAAGACATTACAACAATGGGATCAAAGTGCATGGGTAAAAGGGCTAATGAGCCTTGCTTAGAAAAATCCCACGCAAGAAGAAATTACATCATCTTAGCCCAGCCACTAAAATTGTAAACTGCCGCTAATAAATGCATAGCAGTAGATTAGTAGAAGTACTTAACAAATCAATTTGTTTTGCGTAGCTGTGGTGCAGCAAAACACAGCTCTGTGTCACACAAGCAGAGCTGCCTATGCACAAAGGAAGAGTGTGGGAGACAGAGACTGGGAGTGATGGGACAGAGAGGTGAAGGGCCTGCTTTGGGAGGATCGGGTCAGTACATGTAAAGCGCTTTGATTTCAACTTCGGCTGACACCACGCTTTAAAATTGAAAGAATATATAATGAAGCACATTAGCAGCCAATGTTAAAATCAAAGGGTCTTGCATGCACTGAGCCGCTTTCATTGACTACCACACAAAGGCAAATTTATAGCGTGCTGTAGTAGTAAGTGAAAGCAGTTTGTGCAGACAAGAATCTTTGATTTTAACATTTCCTGCCACCCCAGTTCCTGCCCAGTACCTGCAAGGACCTTGGACTTTAACCTCTGCTGCCACCGTGCTTTGTTACTGAAGTCCGATAGAAAGCACGGTGGCAGCCGATCTTAAAATCAAAGGGCCTTGCATGCACTAAGTCACAACGTCCTTGCCTGCCCTGAACTGCTTTCACTGACTTCCACACGAAGGCAAATTTAAAGCGTGTTGAAGTCAGTGAAAGCAGTTCAGGGCAGGCAAGGACTTTTGATTTTTAACATTGGCCTCCGCCGTGGTAGCAGCTCATTGCCTGCAGAATCTTGGATTTTAAGGTCGGCTGACACCGCACTTTATATCGAAGGCAAATGTAAAGAGCGGAAGCATCCGACCTTAAAATCAAAGGGCCTTGCATTCACTTAGCAGCTTTCACTGTCTACCACGCAAAGGCAAATTTAAAGCGTGCTGTAGTCAGTGAAAGCAGTTCATGCAGGCAAGGACTTTGGATATTTAAATCTGCTGCGACCGCGGTAGCTGCTCAGTGCCTGCAAGCACCTTGGATTTTAATATCGGCTGCCACCGCGCTTTGTTACTTAAGGCAGATGTAAAGCGCGGTGGCTGCTGATGTTAAAATCAAAGGTCTTACAATGCACTTAACCGGTTTTACAAACTATGCTGCTAATAATCAGGGGGGAACACTTACCAGTCCTGCGCAGCTTCCCAGGAGGATGAGATGGCAATTATGAAGTGTGGTGCCTGCCTGGAAAAGGCAGGTGGCGCGTGACTGCAGGAAGAACGTCACGTTCTTTGGCCCGCCCCACCCCAGCTAAGCTCACTTCAGCTAATCAGAGCAGCTGGTTTGTGTGAGGGCGGGCAAGGTCTTAGAGCTGGCAAAGACAATGATGGGATACAAAATAAAATGCTTAAATGACGTCTCTATAATTAGAAAGTAGCGCGAGCTACTCCCAGAGGGTCGGCGAGCTACCAGTAGCTCGCGATCGACCGGTTGGAGACCCAGTCTGGGTAAACCAGAGGTGTGTCAGTTGCTCCAGAGATACCTTTTAGGCTTAACTACTCTGAATCAGACATAGATACGTACTGCTTTTTAGTGCAATGGATGGAGTGAAAGTCTGCATACTTAGGGGCAGATTTACAACCTGTGCCTGCGTGAAAAACCCTTGCGCCACCATAGATGTGCCGTATTTACAATACGGCGCACTATGGCCCAAGGATTGACAGATGCCTCAGAAATTCTGGCGCTTCTGTTGGCGGAAAAGTCGCGCATTGCTGGAGTCGTGTCACAAGCACGACTCAACTCCAGCAATGCGTGTTGCGGCCTATTCCCAATACACTGCGTCACTCCTTACGCCTGCTTGAAGCAGGCGTAATGTTTTGACGCAGTGGCGTTCTAAAAGTCACGGAGTGAAATCTTGTAAATTTCACTGCATCACTTTTACGAGGCTTTACTGCGTGGGAATGCGTCACGTAAATTTGCCGCATTTAATACGCCGCCGTTGCGTCAAAGTGACACAACGGCAGAGCAAAAGTGTAGCAGGGGGCTTGTAAATCTGCCCCTTAATACCGAACAACGATGATGTAGGTTTTTAGTATAAAGTGCAGTCTTTACTGACAAGAGTATATGGGATACCTGCTCCTTGGACTTGAGATTTCAGTTGTGTCTTGGATGGTATAATGGATAGAATGCATTCGAAACAGCACAATAAACCGGGCATGATGGATGCTGTGACTGATTTTATGACAAGCACTGGCTTTGTGGATGTTTGGTGGGCAATCCAAGGAATATTCCTGTCAATCACTGTTTCATAACACATACAGCCGACTGGATCGTATTTCAGTAGCCGATTTGGGCATGCATAAATTGGCATCTGCTGGATGTCTGGGTAGGTTTCTCTCAGATCATTCCCCAATACTAATGGAATATACATGGAAGTAGGCACGGGTTCCTCTCTCGACTTGAAGACTGCCACCAGATGTCTTGAAGGATGAACTGTGTCTCTGCTGCTTTAGATGGCTATATGAGTGCTAATTGGAGCGCTACAGCCACGAGAGCACATGATTGGGAGGCAGGAAGGTAAGCTGATTGATGCACAGCGGAGAGAAACAGCATCCCCAGAGGCCCAGTTGAAGGTGTTGGACTTAAAGCGCATTATTGGGGACATGTGGGATAAGGTGGACAAATTCACGCTCAAATCTTATTACCAGGGATTGCACAAGGAGGGGTACAAGTCGGCTGCCTACTTGCCTGGCTGCTAAAGGGGGAGGTGGAGAATCCACTAGTGTGTTGTTTGGAGCACCCGGATGGTACAACTGCATTTACACAAAGAGTCATAAATGATGCCTTTTATTGCACATCTTAGAAGCGGTTATCTGAGGGGACACTGCAGCACTCCTAAGTCTGTTCAAAGCTATTTGGTTAGCATTGGTCTCCTTAAGGTTCAAGGGGTCCTAATAGAAGGACGTGAGGCTGACCTTGCTCTAGAGGAACTTAGAGAAACTTTACATTCGATGTCCAAGGGCAAGACGTAGTGCGGACCGTGACCTTTTTGTCCCAACTATCTAACCTGAGAAACTCCTGGAAGTTCTCAACGAGGCCCAGCAAGTGGGCACCATTCTGCTGACTATGAGGAAGAGCATAATATGTATGATTCCCAAGCACGGGTGGAGCACCAACAGGTCCGGCGTCCTATAGACTGCTGACAATGCTCAAGTCAGACTCCAAAGTCCTTTGCAAGGTTTTGGCTAATCGATTGCAACTTATAGTTGGACAGCTGGTACATGGAAATAAGTGTGGTTTCATACTGGGTTGCAGTACAGCTATGAACATTAGAGACAATACATATGTGGTGTATTCTGTTTCAAACTATGTTGAGGAGCACTCTCTGGTTGCAATTGACATAGATAAGGCATTTGACACTGAGTTGATCTTATCTAGTGGAAATGTTTCGGGAGGTGGGCTTTAAGCCTGTTTTTTGTGGCTGGGTCCAATTAGCTGGTTTGTTTAGGTGGGATGGAGTCAGAGAGCTGACAGACAAAATGCATACAACATGGGAAGAATAATTTAAATTATACGCGCATGAATGTGATTCTGGAGTACACTCCCCCTTTCCATCATGGGATGGGTTTCGGTGGCTAATATGGTCCTATTCAGGGCCGGACTGGTTGTAGTGGGTACCGGGCGTTTCCCCAGTGGGCAGCCATGGTGGGAGCCAGTTTTGGGCCCTGGGGGGCAGTTTTTCTTACCGGGGGCCGACAATATCGCTCCCCTGTAACAAAATCGTCCGAAACCGGCACTAACAGCTCAGCCGCACCTCCCTCTCCTCCCTCCTGGGGGTCTGCCTAGCAGTTTTCCAGGGCCGGTTTCGCTTCCTAGTCCGGCCCTGGTCCTATTGGCATGTTGCTTGTATCACCTTCAAAATACACTGTGTCCCCTGGGACTTAAGTTTTTAAGCAGTTAAACAACATTCTGGTGTTTTTTGAGTGGGTTCGTAGATGCAGCAGGGTTGCATTGGAGGTCCTATTTCAGGATCGGGAGTTGGGGGGACTTGGGACTACCGAATCTAGAACTATATTATCATGCAGCCCACATATAACATGCAGCGAAGTGGCTTTCAGATAGAGACAATTGGGAGAAACGATTGCTGCAGGTCACCTAAGACATTGAGCCTTTGTCTGTTTTGGCCATCAGAGGGGGTGGCCAGGGTCCTGCTTTCCCATATGTTGTATGCCTGACACCCAACATGTTGGAGTGGACTGTTAAGAGGGGTGTCAGGTGTTCACCCTTCGCCAGAGGGTTAAACATCCGGGATGTGCAGCCCTTCTGTCGCAACAGTGGCAATATGGCGATTGCTAGATGGAGAGAGGGTGGATGCTGATCTCTTGGTGTCCTATATCCCGAGAAAACATTCATCACCTTCCAGGAAGCACAGGGGTCCTTTGGGATTGGCCCCGGTCAATTCTTACAATATGCTAAACCAGCTGGAATGGTGAGGAAACTGCGGACAGATTTTCTCAATGCGCCACCAATGACGCATACTCTAGACAGTATCCTGCAACTTGACATGGGACGGCACCTAATCACACTAATGTATAGGTCAATGAAATCAGATCACACTAGACCTACATATAAGGCTAGGTGTGCTTGGGAGGCCTGGATGGCCCGCTCACTGACAGGGACTGAGCAGCGACATGTGAATTGGTCAGGAAGGTCTCGAGGAACATACACTTTAAAATAATTCACTTTAATTAATTGCATCTTGCCTGCTTAATCCCACGCACATTGAGAAAGATATCTCCAACCAGATCGCCAAACTACCCGAGAAGTAGATCCTTTCTGCATATGGCCTGAACCTGCCCGTCAGTCAATTGGGTTAAGGGGGGCGCGTGATACAAGGGGTAACGGGAATTGCTCTGCCACTTCTCCCCTGACACTTTTTGTTGGGTCTAGTTGATTGACCACAACAGAAAAAAATGCAATGTAAGTTCCTACTATTGGCCTTACTGTTGTCTAAGAGACGTACTGCCATCAGCTGGTTGGGTAAACGACATTCCAGTATCACATTATGGGTGAGGGACACCCTGGAATGGTCACTAGCTGAAGAAATACTCACACATCAAAATGTCTATACAGGATGATAAGGTGAAAGTAAACCTGTTAGAGCCTCATTTATGAAAGTGTTGCATCGCTGGCAAAAAACAGCGATGCAAAACTTTTCATAGTGACCATCCTTACGACACCTCGGATGCCCCTTATTTACACTACGGCTCTCCATTTCGCAAGAATTGCACAGATCTGTCAAGAATCCTGTGGTATCTCGTGGGGCAGTAATGACGCATTGCTGGAGTGTGTCGTTAAACGGATGAAATTCCAGCAATGTGTCATTACACATTGGGCTAATAAAGCCGGGTTCCTTATTAAGATCTCAACATGGAACCCTGGGTCGATGTCTCTTTTTTTACCTGCTGAAAAGTGTAAAGGGGAGAAACAATTCATTCTAGACTTTTCGGATATCCGATAATAACCAGGACTCAGAGATGACAGACTCCAACTTCAGTTTAGGGGAAAGCTACAGAATTCGCTCTAAGATACTCTTCCCAAATTAATCCTCTGACCCCTTCTCCTCACTCATCCTGTCTCCTTCTCTCTCTAACACTCCTTCTACTCTCCTCCCTCGGGGCTCTTTCCCTAATACAAAATCAAAAAACGTAAACACGCCCACATATCCCCTCATGCTAACGGACAACTCTCCTAGGTAATTTTCCACTGTCTTCTACATGTACAGTCCGTTGACCTTGGCTCCCAGGCCTCCTCAGTGAGAAAGAACATCGGCTCCCAATTATCGGCATTCCTTATACAATGTTTCATCTCTCATCCATGCCTAACTCCTAAAACAAAAGGCGTTAGTTCTAACTAAGAAAGGAAGCTTCTTACACCTGCAACTGAAACGTGAGAATCGAACATCTTTACGTGCACATGAAATTCACTGACTACTTCCAAAATGCGAGCCTACCCGGGAAAATACATTTCAGGCCTACACAATTCAGCTAACATAAGAATAAACAAACAGGCCTTTCATAGCAAAACATGAACATTCATTTAGGCCTTTACACATCAGGATTTACACACACTAATAATGCTTTTGCTACAAACGTCTAATATTATTACATGTTAAGCATAGCTCATTATTTCTTCGTGCAATCTTCATCATGGTGCACGTTTAAATCAAAGTGCATTTCATCACACATAAGCTTTTCATTAGACAGCTGCGACATAATAAGGATTACAACATCAAAAATAAACAGCTTTCCGTTTCTTCTGTGCATAACACGAAATAATTTTCTAATACTTCACTTATACATTTTTGTAAATACAACACAATTCTACTGATCGAAATAAATACAACACAAAATATATATATACGGGTGCGGACTATCTGGGATTATGATGCACCCCTACAATTTTAAAGCACCATCACGCTCTATCAGTTCCCCCCTCTGATTCCTAGTATCCTCACAAGAAATCACACTCCCTGGAGAAAGAACCGACCTAAACAGAGCTTGTAGCCATTCTTCCCTGTCAGAACTTCTCTAGGCTCTTGATATTTTCGTAATGACTGCCCTGCAGTCTTTCCATCCTTCTCTCTTGATCTTTAAGGGATCTCTCAACTCTGTTTGCCCTATGCCGCTTATAGAGTCTCACTAATCCCCACAACAGAATCATGAAAACAACTACTATAATGATAGGTTTCAAGATGTATCCAAGAGTTCCCTGTACTCCCTACCTTACCAAATCCTTTTCCAACCGTATCCCAAATTCCTTCAGTGGCCAAATCATGCACCTCGTGGTGTATCTCAGTAATGTTGCTTATATACCTCTTCAGATCTTTACTGTTATCAGGTGTATAAGTAAAACACTCTTGGACTTTCAACATTTTACAGACTCCGTCCTCTTTTGCCAATAAAACATCTAAAGCAAGACGATTTTGTATCACCATAGCCCTTATTGACACCATCCCTCCATCTATACAAGCAACAACGACTGAGCTGTATTAGTTGATAACTTGTCCACTATGGTTGACAACTTCCTAATCTTGACATCATTCAATGCCTCTCCCAGACTGGGTATTATTGCTCCAAAAACATCTCCTACTATTTCTCCTGCACTCATACCTCTCTTGCTTCTAGTATGTAATCCACTTTCCAAATGCTTCAAATCCTCTACATGATAAATCTTGGGAAAAACCACTACCACATAACACGTACCATCCCAATTTAAAGGTAATCGCATATAGGCATTCTTCCCACATACAACACCACTTGTATCGCATCTTGCAAACATTTCTTTGCTGATGCCTCAATGGTGAAAATATGATTGCATACACTTTCTCCCACAAAGACCTTATCATAGTAAGTTTGTACTTGTCTCACACACAACTTTCCTCTTTGTGGGAAATCTAATGCAATTGGACTACTACTCCCTTTAGCCTTGTGAGCTAACTCCTCCTTGGTACACTCAACTTTAGCTCCCTTGTTGTAATTGTTTCCAATTAGTTGTCTATATCTATCTTCTACTTGGTCTATAAATTTATTTTCGACATTTGTTAGTGAACATGTTAAGTTGTGTCGGTGCACATAAGCTGTATCTAGGGTTACAGTAGGTATGAAATATTTTCCTACTCTGTCTTCCTACTTGTAATAATCATACTTATTCAAATGCTTATAAGTTGGAACTTCTGAAAGCACTACATCATAATTAGAAAAATAATACTCATAATGACCCTTGTCATAAAACATACTAAGTAACAAACTACAAGTAATACGATATGTCAAACGAAGATGATGGTAACTGCATACACACATAACAGTCTCTCACATCCATTGTATTAACGTACTCGTATAGCAGCTTTACATATGCGTTAAGCGAGTAATCACCTTTAGACAAATCTACATGCAACATGCGACTAGCCTAATCTAGCATAGCCTTTTCAGCACATACGATACCCTCTTTTGGGATAGAAGTGATAGGTGTGGACGTCCCTTGTACCTCCACTTTCCGAACTTCTGCATCATGTGAAAGAATTACAGATATAACTACTATTACAATTGCTACTATCGCTCCTACAATAAATGTACCTATTACAAACTTAGACCTACGTTTCGAATTTTCAGACTCCATCTTTAACTTGTTGATTCAGCTCAACGAGAGGATACACAAGAATCTCTTTCTTCCTCTTCAGATTGCTTGTTCAAACAGATCAAACACGGTTCCTTGAAATTCTGGAAATTCGTTCCACAGTTCAGTTCCTCTAATTTATTTACACAATCCAAAAGCTGCAAAATTTCATGGCGAACCACTTTGATCTCTTGGGCTGGTGGCTGATACCCAAAAGTCGGAAAGGACAATTCCTGAAGGATGAGAATTCGCACCTTGCTCAATACTGGAGGTCTCGGGACAGTGATTGTCAGCACTCCCTCTATCTCCAATCCAGGAACTATCAGTCCCACCTCGATTTTCAGCTTGGGTGTTCTGCTGATCATTCGCGAAGACCTCAGTCTCCCGGTCCCCACTACTCACGGCATCTGTTACCAAGTAAGTCCACTCTGGGGCAGCGTACTTCTGACAAGGCACACTTACTCTTCTTGACCTTCTTGGACCTTCCTGAGCTTGCTCTACTTCACTCTACTCGAATTCAGAAGTCTCCGACACAGGGGCAAGATCTCTCTCAGGAGCTAGTCTCAGATTCAGCCTTCTTTGTCTTCCAGGCCACGACTCCTCTGCCCCCGACCACCTTGCACACCAGTCACTTCAGCTGAGTCTAACTCTATACCATTCGCAACTTTACCTCCTCCCTCAGTGTCAAAACCTGGATCTTGTGTAGCGTAACCTTCCTCAGCTTGATCTGGTGAACCAACTTCGTCAGCAACCCCCACAGCTTGGCTTGCTCTCTCTAGTGGCTCTGCTGCCTCAGCTGGATTTTCATCTCCAAGCGGGGCCGCTTCTTCCAGGGGCTCTGGAACTCTGCGAGTATGGGAGGCGTGTATCCAAGTCGGCAATCCTCCACACTTCACTGCTGTTTCGTCACCAGATTCACCTGATGAGGACCTCTCCAATGGGCATCAAGGCAATTTTCCTCACGTGCTTGCGGACTAGCACCCAGTCACCTGGACACAGGTCATGGCAAAGATCTCTCGAGGTCGGGGCAGTTGCAGCCTACACCTGGTGAGACACAGAACGGACCACATCAGCCTGTCCTTTGCAATAGTCAAGGATCAAATCATCTGTGATATTTATCAAGGCTGTGGATGGCACTGCTGGTAATCTCATAGCTCAACCCATCAGAATCTCATGGGGTGAAAGACCAGTCTGTCTATCAGGGGTACTACGAATAATCATCAACACCAGTGGCAATGCATCCGGCCACTTCAGAGACGTAGAAGAACAAACCTTTGTCATCCTAATTTTCAATGTCCCATTGATCTGCTCCACCATACCAGAAGTCTCTGGCCCAGGGGTCTCCAACCGGTCGATCGCGAGCTACTGGTAGCTCGCCGACCCTCTGGGAGTAGCTCGCGCTACTTTCTAATTATAGAGACGTCATTTAAGCATTTTATTTTGTATCCCATCATTGTCTTTGCCAGCTCTAAGACCTTGCCCGCCCTCACACAAACCAGCTGCTCTGATTAGCTGAAGTGAGCTTAGCTGGGGTGGGGCGGGCCAAAGAACGTGACGTTCTTCCTGCAGTCACGCGCCACCTGCCTTTTCCAGGCAGGCACCACACTTCATAATTGCCATCTCATCCTCCTGGGAAGCTGCGCAGGACTGGTAAGTGTTCCCCCCTGATTATTAGCAGCATAGTTTGTAAAACCAGTTAAGTGCATTGTAAGACCTTTGATTTTAACATCAGCAGCCACCGCGCTTTACATCTGCCTTAAGTAACAAAGCGCGGTGGCAGCCGATATTAAAATCCAAGGTGCTTGCAGGCACTGAGCAGCTACCGCGGTCGCAGCAGATTTAAATATCCAAAGTCCTTGCCTGCATGAACTGCTTTCACTGACTACAGCACGCTTTAAATTTGCCTTTGCGTGGTAGACAGTGAAAGCTGCTAAGTGAATGCAAGGCCCTTTGATTTTAAGGTCGGATGCTTCCGCTCTTTACATTTGCCTTCGATATAAAGTGCGGTGTCAGCCGACCTTAAAATCCAAGATTCTGCAGGCAATGAGCTGCTACCACGGCGGAGGCCAATGTTAAAAATCAAAAGTCCTTGCCTGCCCTGAACTGCTTTCACTGACTTCAACACGCTTTAAATTTGCCTTCGTGTGGAAGTCAGTGAAAGCAGTTCAGGGCAGGCAAGGACGTTGTGACTTAGTGCATGCAAGGCCCTTTGATTTTAAGATCGGCTGCCACCGTGCTTTCTATCGGACTTCAGTAACAAAGCACGGTGGCAGCAGAGGTTAAAGTCCAAGGTCCTTGCAGGTACTGGGCAGGAACTGGGGTGGCAGGAAATGTTAAAATCAAAGATTCTTGTCTGCACAAACTGCTTTCACTTACTACTACAGCACGCTATAAATTTGCCTTTGTGTGGTAGTCAATGAAAGCGGCTCAGTGCATGCAAGACCCTTTGATTTTAACATTGGCTGCTAATGTGCTTTATTATATATTCTTTCAATTTTAAAGCGTGGTGTCAGCCGAAGTTGAAATCAAAGCGCTTTACATGTACTGACCCGATCCTCCCAAAGCAGGCCCTTCACCTCTCTGTCCCATCACTCCCAGTCTCTGTCTCCCACACTCTTCCTTTGTGCATAGGCAGCTCTGCTTGTGTGACACAGAGCTGTGTTTTGCTGCACCACAGCTACGCAAAACAAATTGATTTGTTAAGTACTTCTACTAATCTACTGCTATGCATTTATTAGCGGCAGTTTACAATTTTAGTGGCTGGGCTAAGATGATGTAATTTCTTCTTGCGTGGGATTTTTCTAAGCAAGGCTCATTAGCCCTTTTACCCATGCACTTTGATCCCATTGTTGTAATGTCTTTATTTAGCATGGTTCTTGAGGTGTTACTCAGAAGAATGTTGAATGAAGGACTCCATTGTACTGATTTAGAAACTCATGGCCTATGTAGGAGGAAAGCAGGCTGGTGAGTGCAATAGACAACTGGAGTGTGTGAGCATGCACGAGGTGTGATCAGATTTGGCATGTTTTTAAGGAACAAATTCATGCTTGCTTGTCTGAGCCTTTTCAGTATTTCATGATGTGTAGGAGTTTGAATTAATTTGATCTGTATATTAGATTAGTTAATGTATAAGTTTGCTTTATTTCTTATTTCAATAATATGTAAGGTTACACAAGGGGCCT
This sequence comes from Triturus cristatus, assembly GCF_964204655.1. Lineage (NCBI taxonomy): Eukaryota > Metazoa > Chordata > Amphibia > Caudata > Salamandridae > Triturus > Triturus cristatus. Next base: position 424,807,064 of record NC_140591.1, read on the forward strand.
TCTGCTTCAATAATGACATTTTCAATTAAAGCAAATAGGCGCTATAATGCAGCCCTCTTTATGCATAGTCACAGAAATGTCTGAGAAATATCAGCTTTCCCCACGGTCTGGGCGGGTGATGAGAGCCCATTTGAAATACCATGAGAAAAAGGCGAACTACCAGTGTGCTATTTATTTTTCATGCTCATTTTCAGAAAGTTATGGTTATATGAAAATAATCCAACTATCTTTTTTTGCATGTGTTCGTATTGTTTGTAGGCGAGTCCTACTCAACAGAAGTGTGATAAGGCTGGACTAGATGAATGTATTGTATTCCTTTTTTAATGGATTACAAAGGGTTGTTCCTGGCTAGAACCTGTTATTGATCAGGCTATGGAGCTTTCTGTTTATTGAGGTATGCGCTGAGGGACATTGACCTATGTTTCATGCTACTATATATTATTACTGGAAGTCGAAGAGGACTGTGCAGTGAGTGCAAGGCTTAGTAGACAGTCTGTTGCTGAACATTGCAGAACTATGCATTTTCTGAAAATGGACTTTGCAGACTTAAAGCATGTGTTATAGAACTGAGTGAAGTGCTTTATAAGGAAAGCAAGGCTACCACCTTTCCAAATGTCGGCCATTTGTTGTTCCAATAGTCTGCAAAGGCCCGGACATGAATGAAAATCATATGTATTCATTTGTAACATAACCTTTCTCCCTTTGTTTTTGATAATGAAGAAAGGGGAAGCCTTCTATTGCAGCAGTTTAATAGCGCTTACTAATTGTGGCACCGGAGCACTTACCTACATGGTTAGCAAGCTATGGCATGTGTAGGGTGGTTGGTTCGAAGTGTTTTCTTTGGTTTTTGATCCTATGTTGGAAGTGCTTTCTTGTCTTGCCTGATAAACACCAAGGTGCAGTTATTGTTATCATGTTATGTGACGCATTGCATAGCAGTGTGGCGAATGAGGTGTGAGACAGATATACAGTTTACTATTTAATGATTTTCAGTCTGCTGACAGCTTTGATCAGCTCTATAGTTGTATTTTGTTCATACCACAGTATGGGCCATAAAGAAATTAGGCTTAAAGACAATTAAGCAGGGCGTGGGAGGTGTCTCCAAAAAATGCGCGAGTTGCTTGGCCTTTAGTAGCTCACGAAGATTTTCACTGATCGGAAGTAGCTCTCACTACAGAAAAGGTTGGAGACCCCTGCTCTGGCCGATAGCTACAATGCAGTCTCTGGTCAACATTTAAAGCAGCACAAAGTAGTTTCATGATTTCACTGTGGAAATGTGTTCCTCTATCCGACTCCAATGAAGTTGGAAAACCGAACCTTGGGATTAATTCCCTACGTAGCAGCTTTGCCACTGTAAGGCTATCACACCTTCTTGTCGGTATGCTTCCACCCAACTTGAGAAAACACACACCACAACCAAAACATATCTCAAACCATTGCATCTGGGCATCTTGATAAAATCAAGCTGTATCCTATTGAAAGGCCCTCCAGACCTCCCAATATGACTCAATGCAACCACAGTCTTCTTTCCAGCATTCATTTGCTGACACGTAACACACCGATGACACACTGCTTCAGCAAATGCACAAAACCGTGGGTTATACCACGTCTGTCTGAACACTCGCACCATAGCATCCCTTCCAAGATGCACTGCTCCATGAATCTGTCTCACCATAGGACTTAATAAATCATCTGTTAACACTGCTCGACCATCATTTGAAATCCAAATCCCTTCATCTCCTTCATCACATCCTGCTCTAATCCACACAGCTTTTTACTCATCTGAAACCTCTCCCTGCAGACGCTTGAGCTCATCCCAAGTATCTGCCACGGCTAACATCATGCTGAGCTTGGTTTTTTCTGGGCTCTCTCCTGTATAATCACCAGTAAAAATGCACCCTTGTTCAGCGTAAAAACGTGCAACTTAGTCTGCATACCTATTTCCAAGAGAAACAAAGTCATTTCCCCTCCCATGGGCTGCACATTTTACCACAGCAATTTCCTTTGGATGCTGTAAAGCTTCCAACAATTGTCTCACGTATTCTCCATTTCTAATAGGAGATCCTGATGACGTTAGGAACCCTCTCTGTGACCATAGCTGTTCGAAGTCATGAACCACACCGAACCCGTACTGACTATCGGTGTAAACGGTGATTCGAATTCGGTCAGCAGCCAAACAGGCGCGTGTCAGAGCAATGATTTCAGCTAACTGTGCGGAGTAGACTCCCTGTAAACAAGCAGCTTCCACAACTCCAGAAATGGTACACACAGCAAATTCTCCTGTCAAATGACCCACATTGTCTCTTAAGCACAAACCATCTACGAAAAAGATTTCATCAGGCTCAGATAGAGGTTCGTCAACAATGTCAGGCTTCGGTTTGGTGCAAAATTCAGTCACATTGAGACCGTCATGGTCCTCACATTCTTCATCAGCAATATTTGACACAGGCATTAAAGTAGCAGGATTCAAAACAGTACATCATTTCAAAGTCACATTCTCTGAGGCAATTTTAATCTGCTCATAACAGGTGAGTCTATTATTTGTCATTTGCTTTGTCTTGGTTCTTGTCATCAGGAGCTCTACTGAATGTGGACCATAAACCGTAAGTGGATAACCCATAACAATACTTTCACATCTCTCAATGCTGACATCGGTTGCGGCAACGGATTTGAGACATCCGGGCAACGCTGAAGCTACTGGATCTAAGTAAGCAACTGGTCTACGGACTCCTCCATGACTCTGAACTAGGACTGACAAAGCACAGCCTTCTCGCTCATAACAGAACAGTGAAAAGGACTTGTTATGGTCTGGCATCCCCAGAGCTGGATCACGACATAGGCTGTCTCTCAGCTCCAGAAATTCAACAAGACACTCATGATTCCAAGGCACTGGATCACTCACATCCTTGTGCTTCAGCCTCTGCAGGGGCTTCGCCTTCAAGGAGAAATTGTGGATCCATTGGCGACAGTACCCAACCATACCCAAGAACATTCTGACTTCTTTTTGTGTGGTGGGCACATTCATGTTCATGATTGCCTCAATTCGGTCTGGTAACACTTTCCTTTTGCCTTTCTCAATTCGATTACCCAAATACTGAACCTCATTCAAGCAATACTGTAACTTGCTCGGTGACACCTTGTGTCCATTCTCCGCTAGATGGTTCAGTAACGCTACAGTATCGATCCTGCAAGCATCCTCTGTCTCGGACGCAATTAAGAGGGCGTCGATGTACTGCACAAGAACAGAATTCTGTGGCAATACGAGACTACAAGATTCTTCTTCAAAATCTGATTAAAAATCGATGGACTCTCGGTATACCCTTGAGGAATACAACACCACGTTAACACACGGTCTTCCAGCCGGAAGGCAAACAAAAACTGGCTCTTCTCATTTAAGGGTACTGAAAAAAATGCTTTACACAAATCAATCACTGTGAACCATTCAGCTTCACATGGGATCTGAAACAGTATCACTGATGGATTCGGTACCTCTGGACAACATGGAACCACAATCGTATTGACCTTGCGCAGGACTTGCACAATCCTTTACTTCCCACTTGGTTTCTGCAATACCATGATTGGCGAGTTACATGGACTTCCCATTATTTCCTTCAGAATTCCCTGTTCGATCATAGATTCAATCACAGACTTGATTCCTGCAATAGTCTCAGGTGACAGATTATATTGGGGTATTCTCGGAAACTCAGCATTGGGTTTAACTTGGATCTTAACTGGCTCAACTCCTTTGATCAGTCCTATCTCTTCTCCTGTGAAATCCCATACATCCAGAGAGACAGAGTCCCTCAGGTCGAGGGGAAGTTCTTAGACTGTCAACAGAGGATATTCCTCCACATATAAATTCTGATTCACCACCTTGAACGCAGCGTCATCGTCATTGGTCTGTAACTCCACTCCCTTGGGGGTGCAATAGATGGTGCAATTCAGTTTACACAAAAGATCACGACCCAACAAACAGACTGGACTCAAGTCACATACCACAAATTGGTGTCTATCCTAAAAGGTTCCTATTCTCACTGGTATCGGTTCAGTCAATGGGTTGTTCATTCTCTTGTTGGCTACTCCTACGACTTGAATCGATTGTCCCGAAAGGGGCAAGTTCGGAACTACTGCAGATCTCACAGTAGAACGGGTAGCACCCGTGTCAACCAAAAAGGTGGTTGGGTGACCGTCAACGTCTGCCCCTACATACGGTCCTCTCTAGTCCACCTGCAAGACTGCTCCAAGAGTACAGTCCCTCCCCCTCAGGTACTGTCGTTGCCCTAGGTCTGAATCAATTTCATCAAAGGTCTCGATCAAAGGCATCTGCTGGTATGTTTTGTTTCCCTGTGGGATTCTCGGTGGCTGGGGAACTTGTACCTGCGGAGCTATTGTCCCCCCATGTACAGATCTGGGTCTCATCACTGGATTGACGATCTCAGGTGTCTGCACCACTTCCTCCTGCTGAATCTGATTAGCTGGATTCGATCTACACTCGAGTTTCCAATGCCCGATCTTGTGACAATTATGACATGCTGGGGTCTTCTTTCGGGTAGCAACGTCTATTCCTGTCTCATGATCAATAGGTTTCACCTTTCCTTGTCTTGATGTATTCTGAGTTAGGGGTGGGCGGAATTTGCGTAATCGCGTTACGCAAATCTCCGCGAAACGGTAAAAAATCTCCGCGAACACGCAGAAATTCCGCGAACACGCGGAATTGCTTGTTCGCGATACTTTTTTCCTGTTCGCGATCGCTGTTTGCGTGCTCGGGGTGAAATATCTCGCGAACACGCATATTGAGAATGCGAACAAGCCACAAATTTCGCGAAGTCGCGGAACGCAGATTTTTGGGCAATTTCGCGTTCTCCGCGGAACGCGAAATTACCCAAATTCCGCAAATTCCGCGAACGGAACGGAATTTGCCGCCCAGGCCTATTCTGAGTCCCTCCTTGATTATTTCCTTGTCTTCTTCCTAAAGTCCCTCCATCTGACTGTGTTTGTTATTCCTTTTCTGCATTCTGCATTTGGACCAACATCAGCTTATCCTTAAGCTTCTTATGCTTTGCGTCTACTTCGTCACTGCAGTATCTGGCCTACCGTTGGATTTCGTCCACAGACTTATTCTGCCAGTAAATCAAATGTTTCTGAATCATAAAGCTAACATCTGGTCTCAATCCTAACATGAATTTGGAGACGAACTGTCCCATATCCTTTGGGTCGAGGGTGTCCAACCCACTGTACTGTTTGAAAGCCTGCACAAGCCTCTCATAGTAGGCATGTACCGTCTCCTTTGGCTCCTGAACAGTTCTGTCTATCTTTACCCAATCAATATCTTGTGGCGAGATCTTAGATTGCAGCCACGTGATTACCTGCTCGTACTTTTTCATAACCATAGGTGAAGGACCATGTGTTCTGAAGACGGCCAATCAACAGCGATTTTACAAGCTGACCACAAATCGCTTGGGACTACAATATCAAACCATGTATTCAAATCAATCCACAGCACTTTTGACATTTTTACAAATTGATCAACTTGTTTGTACCACTCAACAGGCTTTTCCCTCAGCCGAGGTAAATCATTGGTAAATGCTTCCAAATCACCTCTACTCCAAGGCACATGCACATACCCCCACTCGGTACCTCTCAAAATGGAAAGGCCTCTACTCTCACTGTTCCTCCTCCCGGAGGTGGTAATTCCCTTATGCACTTTCTAGCACTCTTCTTCTTTGACCACCTTTCCTCCCACTTGTCAAGCATGCTCCATGCATGTATCCCTATGATCAGTTCTCGAATGTGCGTTTTCAATCCTATGACTCTCTTCTCTTCCAATTCCTGATCACTGTAGTTTAATCTGTGATTTCCCTGCAACATTTTCGTCTTGGTCAAATCCACATCATATCTCTGTGCCAAATCTGTTAATTTCTTGTGTGCTCTCCTCGCCTTGCGAGTCACATCCTTCGCCACAAACAGCAATTCATTTGGCTCATAGAGTTCGATCCTTTCAAAAGGCAAATTCCCACTGATTATCTCCTCCACTTCTGCCTTTAATCTCACCACATCCAACACCTTGACCCTCAAATCTGCTTTAATTGTCCCTCGACTTGACCCACTATTTGACTCTCCACTCTCACTGCTTTTGTCTTCCCGCTGATTTTCTTCTATTAAGTTCCATGGAACCGATGAATTCCCTGAAACTCCCTGACTATTAGCGCTTTCCATCATCCCTCCATGAGTGCCTCTCACTGGGGGTTCCCACATCCTCCGGTCAGAGCGCAAATCAGCCAATGACCCTGTCCTCACTGCTCTCTGTTCCACCTGTCCCCTCGAGGAAACTGCTATGGCTGGCAATGGCGTGCTTGATTCTACAGGTCTCGAAGGGTGACCACTTCCACTCGCTGTGCCTTCCCCTCCGAAACCAGTACTTTCTCCCATCATTGACCGTACTAGACTTCCACTTCCTGCCTGATCTGGATCATATATTGACAGTATGGGGCCAATGGTAACTGGTACTGTAAGAGCTTCCGGTAGTCTGGTAACAGCGTTAGTTAGATTTGTTTCCATTCCCCTTAACGGTTGCATCCCTATTCTCTCTTTTCCCGCTGAAATCCTCCCTCTCACTCCCACACTGGGGTTTGTCTGTGGCTCTCCAAGCTCCTCTGTAAGCTCTCTCATTCCCTCTTCCGAACTTGGATTATATGGAGGCGGATGCTCTGCCAACAACCTCTCTAATAAGCTGTCATCTGTATCACTGTTGTCTGCCTCTTCTTTCCTCTGCTGTGCATCTCCCACTTTCACTAACAAAGGAAACAATCTATCTCCTACGATGGTGTCTACCCTCCATCTTTTCGTCAGTGCATCTTGGAACGCCCTAAGCGACCTTTTCATTATTTCCTGACTTCGTTCTCTTCTCTTCTCCTCGCAAACGCTATTCTTATCCATGCATATAATGCTTCAAACTGTGTTGGTCTGGGTAGAGGTCACAACGCATTCATCACTGCTCTCAATTGATACAACACATCAAGTCTAAATGAACCATAACGTGGGAAAGCCTCTTCCTCTTTTTCAGTCATCTTTTGCCAATTCTGAAGCCAAAGTATAGTATGAAGCCCTACGTTCATAGCCATGTAAAGGGCTGGGGTATCCTCGGGCGGTGCTTCTTTCCCCACTCGAGTTACCACTCCTCTATCTCCCCTACAAAGATCTCACAATACCTTAAAACATTTCATGATGAAATCAACTTTCTTTTCCACACAGTGTTTTCATTTTGCTTCCTGATGTCAATCCACCAATACCAGAGCGACTTTACACTAACCGACCTATCACAGCGCGGCACACTTCAACGTCACTCTTCCTCCTCACTCAGCAGTTCCACTCCTTCACAGTTCGTCTCAAACACTCTCGCACATCTGACTCATACAACAGGTAACTGTCTATCAACCATACGTCCGGACAATCACCTGATCGACTGTTTGACTACCAAACGACCAGTCACTCGTAATTGTCTACCTCAATCTGTCAATTGTCTGTCCGCAAAACGACCAGACAACTGCCCTCAACCATCTGCCCACAAACGGCCGGACGGTCACATAAATAGGTGATAGGATCCACTCACTCAATTTTACTCACACAGAGGCCGATTCACAGAACTAATATGAGACAAAATCCTAAACGTACTACTTTTGGTATTCAAAGAAGACATTTAGTAGTAGTAAAGTTAGTATTTTTTCTTAAATTAGTATTTTGTCTTAAATTAGTATTTTGTCTTAAATTAGTTTTTGTCTTAAATAATGAGTATTTTGTCTTAAATTAGTATTTTGTCTTAGGTTAGTATTTTGTCTTAAGTAAGGATTTTGTCTTAAAATAGTATTTTGTCTTAGATTAGGATTTTCTCTTAAATTAGTATTTTGTCTTAGGTTAGTATTTTGTCTTAAATTAGGATTTTGTCTTAAGAGCAAAACTTAAGATAAAATCCTAATTTAGGACAAAATCCTAACTTAAGACAAAATAATAACTTAAGACAAAATATTAACTTAAGGCAAAATACTAACTTTAGTACTACTAAATGCCTTCTGTGAATACCAATAGTAGTAAATTTAGGATTTTGTCTCAGATTAGTTCTGTGAATCGGCCCCTTAGTAATCCACGACCTGTGTTGGTCACTCAAACACTCGCTCTCTCGATCCCTATCTCGGGTGAGGTTGTCGATAACGTCTCACGACTCACACAATCAATGGTCGACAATTACAGCTCTGGGTGTCTTTTACACCACACTCTATCTATCCCGGGAACTTAGGCTACTCATCGAGCCTGACATCAAAATCACATGGAGCTCGCGCGCTCACAGTCCAAAACTATAACAACTCAACTCTCATTCCAACTCTGCAAGACATCACACAATCAAATCATCACTGCAATCTAACAACATCCCTATTCATATTCACTCCTCCGTGAACTGCTGCTTTCGCCGCACCGTCACTCTCCGCTGGTCTCCGCCAAACACCGTCGTTCTCCTCTCTCGATCTTCGGGGTAACCATCTCTTGGGCTCTATGGGGCTTTCCTTAACCTTTCCCTAACTTCTACCCTTACTATAGAGGTAACTGTCCTCTCGCTACCAACTGATGAAGTTGGGTTCCGTACTAAGATCTCAACATGGAACCATGGGTCGATGTCTTTTTTTTACCTGCTGAAAAGTGTAATGGGGATAAGCAATTCATTCTAGACTTTTCGGATATCCGATAATAACCAGGACTCAGAGATGACAGACTCCAAATTCAGTTTAGGGGATTTATTACAAAGCCAAGAACAACTGGATATACAAGCACCTCAAAAAGAGGTTGTAGAAATACATGGGAACTAATCCAAATCCAAATCTACGAATCAAGCGGCCCCTGTGAATCATGAAGAGAATAAACAATTCCAAAAATAGTATGCAAGCAAGAAGAGCTCCCACATTCAAGTCGGATCTCCTTTGCGGGGAAAAAGAAAAATGTTAGACTGTCCCTACACTATCGCTAAGATGACATTCCTACTTAGCATTTCCTAGACAAAACCAATCAAAAGGTGTCAGCTTGTGAAGTCTTCCTAAGAAGCCCATTTACAGTGTAAGTCAGATGATTAAAGCTACAGAGTTTGTTCTAAGATACTTTTCCCAGATCAATCCTCTGACCTCTTCTCCTAACATCATCCTGTCTCCTTCTCTCTCTAACGCTCCTTCTACTCTCCTCCCTTGGGGCTCTTTCCCTAATACAAAATTACATAACGTAAACACGCCCAGAGATCACCTCATGCTAACGGAAAACTCTCCTAGGTAATTTTCCACCGTCTTCTCCATGTACAGTCCATTGACCTTGGTTGCCAGGCCTCCTCAGTGAGAAACAACATCGGCTCCCAATTATCGGCATTCCTTATACAATGTTTCATCTCTCCTCAATGCCTAACTCCTAAAGCAAAAGGCGTTAGTTCTAACTAACAAAGGCAGCTTCTTACACCTGCAACTGAAACGTGAGAATCGAACATCTTTGCGTGCACATGAAATTTGCTGACTACTTCCAAAATGAGAGCCTACCAGGGAAATTACATTTCAGGCCTACGCAATTCAGCCAACATAAGAATAACTGAACAGGCCTTTCATAGCAAAACGTGAACATTCTTTTAGGCCTTTACACATCAGGATTTACACACATTAATAATGCTTTTGTTACAAACGTCTAATATTATTACATGTTAAGCATAGCTTATTATTTCTTCGTGCAATCTTCATCATGGTGCACGTTTAAATCAAAATGCATTTCATCACACATAAGCTTTTCATTAGACAGCTGCGACATACTAAGGATTACAACATAAAAAATAAACAGCTTTTCGTTTCTTCCTTGCATAACACAAAATCATTTTCTTATACTTCACTTACACATTTTTGTAAATACAACACAATTCTACTTTACGAAATTAATACAACACAAAATATATATATATATATATATATATATATATATATATATATATATATATCTCCAACCAAATTTGCCCAGCAAGAAAACGCCACACACAGGTGAGTATTGACTCCTTTAATCGCAGACACCTCAAGTTGCAGGCTTCATCACCACAGCACAGCAAATTAAATCCAAAGGAGTCAATATGAACATGTGGCAGTTTCTTCTGATCTCCATCATCCCATGACTGCCCCTGCTTCTGTTCTTCCGTGCCCGTCCGGCGATTTGTACTTCATTTCGCCTTGGGAACGGTGAGGTCCATGTCGCAAGACTAGATATGAACATGTGGCAGTTTCTTCTGTTCGCCATCATCCCACTGGGGTAATTATGTGAACTATGATCTGGGGCAGGCGCAGCAACCACTGGGTGAAACGCCAAGGAACTACATGGACCAAGATGCAAGTAAGCACACGCCCACTGGGGCGGGACTGTGTATAATTATCAGGTGTTCCTTCGCATGACTGCCCCTGCTTCTGTTCTTCCGTGCCCGTGAACAAGGACACACGCTGTCTGAAACGCGTAGGGCGTACTTGGATTTAATTTGCTGTGATGTGGTGATGAAGCCTGCAACTTGAGGTGTCTGCGATTAAAGGAGTCAATACAATGTGCTTTGTATGCAAATATAAGAATTGAAAAATGAGACATCTTCAGCGATTCATACAAGGTCCACAGTATATCATTTATCAAATATCAAACAAATGAGATGACAGAAAAATCTTCAGAAATTGTTTTTCAGACCTAGAAAAAACAACACCAATCAAGGTATCTTATCGTGCAAATGCCAAATAGAGTACTGGTAAAATTAATCAATAAAATTAATCAATAAAACCGGTAAAAAATCTGATAAAAGGCAGGACCGAAACATCAATATGTCTTAAAAAAAAAACAATATATATATATATATATATATATATATATATATATATATCCAACCAAACCATAATTTTATGCTGTATGGTGAAAATAAAGCCCTGCTGATATGAGACACCAGCTGTGTTGGACCTGTTTCTGAAGAGGAAGCAGGATTGGTGGTTGATGTGTAGTACGGTGGTCGGCTCCGCATTTCCGACACGCCTCTTGATTAGGAGCTCCGTGTTTGCCGACAAACTGTTGGAGTGATGCTGGTAAGCATAACGCGGCGCCCCCCCGGCCTGAACTTTCTTGGACATTGGGGAGAGAGCAGCGGATTACCGCTAAAGGGGCCAGCTAACAGCAAGATATTTTCACCAAGAATCCTGCATGGGAGAAATGAGCCGGAACTTCACAGAGACGACGATGTCGCAGCTTTATCAGAGGCTTGGGCGAGGTATTTACTTAGCCCACATATGTTTGGTATCGGCGAACTTTGACTGGCAGGATCGGCATATATGGGGGCCCAACGAAGGAGAGAAAGAGGGAAGGTACTCACCTCATGAACTTTCAAGTCCTCTTTCTATGCCTACAACGCTGCTCCAATGAGACTCCCTCGTGAAGGATATATGTAAACCCCGCGAATTTTGCAAACAATGACAGTCGAGCGCAGTACTGGCAGGAAGAAGGCAATCGCCGAAACGCGTCCTAGGCGCAAGACTCATGCTCTACATGCTGTAATTTTATGCTGTATGGTGAAAATAAAGCCCTGCTGATATGAGACCCCAGCTGTGTCGGACCTGTTTCTGAAGAGGAAGCAGGATTGGTGGTTGATGTGTAGTGCGGAGGTCGGCTCAGCATTTCCGACACGCCTCTCGATTAGGAGCTCCGTGTTTGCCGACAAACTGTTGGAGTGATGCTGGTAAGCATAACGCGACGCCCCCCCGGCCTGAACTTTCTTGGACATTGGGGAGAGAGCAGCGGATTACCGCTAAAGGGGCCAGCTAACAGCAAGATATTTTCACCAAGAATCCTGCATGGGAGAAATGAGCTGGCACTTCACAGAGACGACGATGTCGCAGCTTTATCAGAGGCTTGGGCGAGTTATTTACTTAGCCCACATATGTTTGGTGTCGGCGAACTTTGACTGGCAGGATTGGCATATATGGGGGCCCAACGAAGGAGAGAAAGAGGGAAGGTACTCACCTCATGAACTTTCAAGTCCTCTTTCTATGCCTACAACGCTGCTCCAATGAGACTCCCTCGTGAAGGATATATGTAAACCCCTGCGAATTTTGCAAACAATGACAGTCGAGCGCAGTACTGGCAGGAAGAAGGCAATCGCCGAAACGCGTCCCAGGCGCAAGACTCATGCTCTACATGCTGTAATTTTATGCTGTATGGTGAAAATAAAGCCCTGCTGATATGAGACCCCAGCTGCGTCGGACCTGTTTCTGAAGAGGAAGCAGGATTGGTGGTTGATATATATATATATATATATATATATATATATATACATATATATATATACACATATATATATATATATAGATAGATATACGGGTGCGGACTATCTGTGATTATGACACACCCCTACAATTTTAGAGCACCATCATGCTCTATCAGGGCGAATCCCATGTAAAAGGCCCTGCATCACTCCTTGACGCTTGAAGCAGGAGTAAGGATTGTGATGGAGTCAAGTTGTAGGAGTGGTGCAGTGAAATCTCATAGACTTCACTGCGCCACTCCAACAAAGCTTTTGTACGTGAGAACGCCCACCCTGCATACATTATGTCTGACTCAGGTTTAATGTAGCGCAGGGCTTTAGAAACTGTCGCATCTGCCTAGATGCATCACTTTTTTCTTTTTTTAAACTTTATTTTTCATGTTTTCTGTATACATACATCATAACAGTATCCATTCTTGTGTACAATCTTTTTCCAACTAGAGTATGCAGCATTACATATATACAATGTGACTCTGTCACGGTGTAGATCTGATTAGGTTACACAGTAATTACATTTTGAGCAGTTCCCTTTGACTTATCCATTAGTGTGGTTCCATAATCCATAATTTAATTACTACTTCAGAGCACCCATTTGTTGTGTACTTAAAGCCCCTTACATTTCTGTGGCAGCGTACCATCTCATACTAGCCCAATAGTACCATGTATATCTAACATATCCCTGTTTTGTCATGTCCTTCCTTCTCCTCTTCCTCTGCAGCTCTGCAAGTGAGGTATGCCTGGTATGGCCACCAAATATTCTTTGATCTGCAGCATGTAGATATTAGAGCATTATAATTATCTGATTGTGTATTACTTAAGGACAGGTCTGTGCACCACTCAGTGAATGTGGTTATTGGGCCATTCATCCATCTCATAGCTAGTCTTCTTTTAGCTATTAGAATGCCAAGCGCTATCAATTTCCAATTGCCCTTGGGTAGGTCTTTGGCGTATCCGATGAGGGCAACCAGTGGTGTCTTGGGTATTGAGGTCTCCGTCATGTCTTGCAGAGCTGCCAGCACCTCTGACCAAATATATGAATCCATGGGCAGTCCCATGCTAAATGTGTGAAGGTGGCTACTGTAGCTCAGCATCTGGTACAATTACTATTTTCTCTCAATCCATATTTCTGCCATTTAACCGGTGTGCAGTATACTCTGTGCAAGAATTTAAAATGAATTGGATGGTGTTTACCATTCTGCAAAATCGCTTTTGTGCTTGAGCAGCAGTATAACCATTACTCTTCAGTTATATATATATGCAGAGTTCCTCGCACCATTCTGTAGGCAGTTTCGCAGAATAAAGATGTGTGATCTTTTGTAGGTCAGCAGCCCTACGCAATTGATGTCTTGTGGTCCCTACTGAGTCTAAGACATGATATCTCCTCTGCGATTTACGTAGTAGGTATTGTGGCAAGGTTAATGGGTGAACTTAATCTCTCTCTTTATATAAATGTGGGGTATCCTGGGGCCCATGTATCTAGTGTAGTGCATGCATTTGTTGTTCTGCGCAGTAGTATATTTTGAGGTCCGGAGCATTTAGTCCACCTGCTAAATATGGTTCGGTCAATGTCTACCATTGTATCCTCAGTTTCTTCCCTGTCCGAACGAGTCAAATCATGAGGGAGCGTAGCATGTGGAAAAATGTTTTTGGTAATTGGACAGGGATGTTCACAAAATAAAATAGGAAACGTGGCGGTACAATCACTTTCATGAGCGGTATACTCCCTAGCAATGACAATGGAAATTGGATCCACCTCTCAATCATCTTTGTAAGCTTCTGTGTTGCCCGGCCATAATGATCTCGGACTACTACAGCTGGATCGGTATGGATTTGTACCCCAAGGTAGCTTATTGGGTCTGTGGTCCATGTTAGTGGATAGTCTCTATCTCTGGTGCGGAATAGTGCTTGTGGTTAGTGGAAATATAAGTGACTTTCTCCAATTTATTCTGAGACCTGAGTGGCAACCACATTGTTCTACCTCTCTTAAATTTGGAGTCAGGTTCTGTACTGGGTCTCGAACGTACAGTAAGGTGTCAGCAGCATACGCAGTTATTATTAGATTGTACTGTGGAAATCTTATTCCACGTTGACTATAGTACTCTCTCAGTGTGCAAGCCAATGGCTCCGCTGTTAAGGCATTTAACAGAGGAGAGAGTGGGCATCCTTGTCTGGAGCCTCTAGTGATCTTTATGGGGGTGCAAAGTAATTAATTCACTCGCACGTGTGCCATGGGTTCTGTGCAAAGTACTTCGACTAACTTAATGAACACCTTCCCCACCCTGATTCAACGGAGCACTGCCATCAATAACTGCCATTTCGCCAAATCTAACGCCTTCTTGGCATCCAAGAATAACGCTGCGTAACGTACGGACGGAGCTAGTCGTGTAATGGTGCAGGACAGTGTGCATAAGTTACTGGTGAAGGATCGGCTGGGTACGAATCCAGATTATTTCGGGAGTAAGGGGGCTAATCTATTCGCAATAATCTTGGCAAACAGCTTTGTGTCCATGTTGAGTAATGACAGTGGTCGGTATGAAGAACAGTGCTCCACTGGCTTACCAGGCTTTAGCAGTTCAATTAGGATGGCTTCTCTAATTGTGAGGGGCATAATGCCGTCTTTGGCCATTTCTTCAAAAAGGTTTACCAGATGGGGTATTAATTGATCTTGATAGGCTTCATAGAAGGCTACTCTTAAGCCATCTGAACCGGAGGCCTTGTCATTGGGCATGTCCTTTAGTGCGGCACTGATTTCAGTAGGGCGTAAGGGTGCCATATGCCGCTTTCTGTGGGCATTGGTCAGCCAGCTCATTTTAATGTGTGCTAAATAGTTTTCTGCTGTTTCCTCCGTGCTTGTGGGGCAGAAAGTGTAGAGTTCTGTGTAGTATTTACAAAATCTATCTGCTATTAGTGTTGCATTACTTATCATCGTGCCATCCTCATCTTGTATTTCCATTACCTCATTCGTGCCTCTACCTGGCCTAGTAAGCGCAGCAAGCGTGGTGCTTGGTCTTTCCCCTTCCCCGTACACTTGAGCAGTGGCATATTTCCCCAAATGTGTCACCTCAGTTTGAGTTACTTCATTGTATTTGTCTATGTTTTCCCTAATCAAGGCTAACACCTCGGGGGTATAGCTTTGTGGTGACATACGTTCTAGCTCTGCCAGCTCAATTTCCAGTTTTTGTAATCTACCCTTAATGCAACGTAGTACCCCAGCATGTTTGGATATAGTCACCCCCGGATGTAAGCCTTAAGCCTTTAAAGGCTTCCCAAATAGTGGCCATTTTGGGGACACTACCTAGATTACTGTTGAAGTAGTTGTCTATCTCTTGTGAAAGTTCTTCTTTGAATACTGTATCCAAAAGTGAATACTGTTGAAAAAGCCACACGTGTGCCCTAAGTAGTATATTTTCTAATTTAAGTTGTAACTTTCCTGGGGAGTGGTCCGAATATGTGTGCGGCAAATGTACGCATTCCGTTATGAAGGGTATTAAGTCTTTTGAGGCATACCAGTAGGCTATATGTGTGTATATTTCGTATACTGAGAAGTAGTGTGTATAATCCTTCACTTGTGGAGAACGGTGCCGCCAAACATCTATTAGCCCGTTTGTCTCAGCTATGGCAGCAATAGCTTTGGTGGCTGAGGAGGGCCTGTTTGGAAGGCCTTGAGATCTATTTCGTTCCAGGGATTGCACACAATTAAGATCGCCTCCCCAAAGGGTGGGCATAGAGGTGTATTTAGCAAGTTTATTATGTAATGTGTGATATAATTGGGGGTCATCATAGTTAAGACCATATATTCCCACAGTGTGTACATCAAATCTGTCCTTGCGGCAGTGTGCTATTACATATCTATCCTCGGAGTTGATGTCTAGTGTGTTTATTTTTTATATCTGCCTCCTGTCCGACCCATGTTGGGACCCCTCGCGCATGCAATGTGAACCCGGCTGCCACGCAGAACCCTTTCATTCTTCTCTGTGTTAGCAGTCCTGTGTGGTGCGCTAAATGTGTTTCCTGCAGTATGCTATATCTATTTGGTGCCTTTGTAGGTACAATACCACTATGTGAATTTTACGTTTGTCATTGAGACCTCTGACATTCCATGTTATAAAATTTATTGGAGTTCCACTTTGTGTCGAAATCAGGTAACGTTCTGCACTCCTGTCCATACTATGCATCTAATCTTTTTCGTGGCTATGCTGCATATCATGGTGCTCTTAGTAATTCCAATCGGACTACTTCTGCTGCTTACTTCCAAGTGTGTTGTATCCCCCTCCTCCTCCGATGCCATGTTCCCCAACTTTTGACATGTCTTTATCAATCCCACCCTTACATTCACAATTAGTTCATCCCAACAATTACCCTTGTAACGGTGTGTATTATTCATGAAGGCGGTGAATGCCTAACAGCCTGCTTGAGCACTGGTTACATCATGCCCGTGACTCCATCCTATCTAGTTTATCCATTGTCTATATTTCCACATACAAAATTCCACATAGTTGATCAGGGCACTGAATGCTCTATATTGAACAACATTTTTCTATGCTATGTGGACAGCCATCCCATGCAAGTGCATACAGTTCTACCCTACATGTAGTTCAATGTACTTGTATCCTACTGTATTTATCTGTCCACTCTATGGTTTTAGATGCAGAATAGCACAGTTAATCATACAACCTGTCTGTTACCTGCTAACTGTCTTTGTTACAGGACACCATACCTACGATTAATGCCACCTAATTATCATCCTGATGATCCAGTGGACTGGAGCTGGGGTCGTCCTCCTCGTTGACACCCGGTGCTTGCCTGTTGGTCTTGGCTTTGGTGTAGCTTTGAAGAGTTTGCTTTAAATTGCTCAGGTCCGAATAAATCTTTGTCTTGCCGTCGATTGTGACCTTCAATCTTGAACCTTAGGTGTGAAATCAGGATATAGGTATACGTTGGAGCCCTCATAGCGAAGTAACTGTAACTCTCTTGCTTTGCGCAGGGCTGCGTTTCTATCCCTGTAGTTCAGTATTCGGACTATGAGGGGACAAGGGGGAGCCCCTGGTGGAGGCTTAGGAGCTATCGACTGATGTGCCCTCTCCACGATGAAGATCGGTAAAAATGTGTCTCGCCTCAGAATCGCCGTGAGTAGTTTTTCCATGAACAATTCCATATTACCGGTCAAGGTGGTTTCCGGCAGGCCCACTATGCGTAGATTGTTGCGCCTTGATCTCGTTTAGAGGTCTTCAGTTTTGGTTTGTAATGTATCTAATACTATCCTCATTTGTTTCTGGGCTTGCGTGGTTTCTGCTTGTCGATCTTCCGACTCTGATACTCTGCATTCCACCATGTCCATTCTCTTAGCATGCTTATCTAGGCGCTCTGACATGCACTCCATACTATATGAAAGTGAGTCTATTTTCCAATCTATTGTAGTGAGGCTTTGCTGTATTGTTTCTAGTATTTTCCGTAGGTCCCCACCCAATTCCGACCCTGAGGCACCTCGCTCCTCAGTCTCTGCTTCTGTATCGTCATCCCTTAATCGTGTGGATTTGCACTGTTCAAATTGTAAATTTGTCTGTGTTTTAACCGGTTTCCCCATTTAGCCTTTACTGTTTTGGCTAGAATGTTTCAGAGTGTTCTGGGGCTACATCTATGGACTGCATCCCCAAGCAAAATCTTTATGTTAGAAAGTTTAGCTTGTCTCTCCTGCAACTGTACTGTGCTTAGCAATTTTCAGCAGAGTCCGTGTAGCATTCCCGGCTAGTTTATCACCTGTACTGCGCTTTCTTTTTCCTCTTAGGTTAAAGCGTGCCTTAGCGATGCAACTCAAGTTGTAGGAGTGGTGCAGTGAAATCTCATAGACTTCACTGCGCCACTCCTACAAAGCTTTTGTACGTGAGAACGCCCACCCTGCATACATTATGTCTGACTCAGGTTTAATGTAGCGCAGGGCTTTAGAAACTGTCGCATCTGCCTAGATGCATCACTTTTTTCTTTTTTTAAACTTTATTTTTCATGTTTTCTGTATACATACATCATAACAGTATCCATTCTTGTGTACAATCTTTTTCCAACTAGAGTATGCAGCATTACATATATACAATGTGACTCTGTCACGGTGTAGATCTGATTAGGTTACACAGTAATTACATTTTGAGCAGTTCCCTTTGACTTATCCATTAGTGTGGTTCCATAATCCATAATTTAATTACTACTTCAGAGCACCCATTTGTTGTGTACTTAAAGCCCCTTACATTTCTGTGGCAGCGTACCATCTCATACTAGCCCAATAGTACCATGTATATCTAACATATCCCTGTTTTGTCATGTCCTTCCTTCTCCTCTTCCTCTGCAGCTCTGCAAGTGAGGTATGCCTGGTATGGCCACCAAATATTCTTTGATCTGCAGCATGTAGATATTAGAGCATTATAATTATCTGATTTTGTATTACTTAAGGACAGGTCTGTGCACCACTCAGTGAATGTGGTTATTGGGCCATTCATCCATCTCATAGCTAGTCTTCTTTTAGCTATTAGAATGCCAAGCGCTATCAATTTCCAATTGCCCTTGGGTAGGTCTTTGGCGTATCCGATGAGGGCAACCAGTGGTGTCTTGGGTATTGAGGTCTCCGTCATGTCTTGCAGAGCTGCCAGCACCTCTGACCAAATGTGATGCTTCAGTACGGGCTCTGGGAACACGGGTCAGCACCTGCTGCTCTTCTTGGTCACATACTGTACACAGTAACGGCCCTCCCTCTTGGCATACAGTGCATCAAGCAGAGTCCCTTGTTCCTCACAGTGGTCCCCTCTGACATACATGGTTGCCAACTTTTGGGCAGCACATTCACGGCTAGCCCTATCAGTACAGCAGCAAATACTTTAATGGCAGCCACCTTTGGTATATGGGTTCACCGACTTTGGTCACACACGGGATATGGGCCAATCGTTGCAACAGCAAGTATCTTCACAACGGCCCTCTTGCATATGGGGTCACTAAATTCGATCAGCACGCTGGTGGCCAGCCCTAATGGTGCAGCAGCAGTTATATCTTCACGGTGGGCCCACCTGGCATAAGGAGTTGCAGACTTTGTTCAGCACAAGGGAATGGCCTGATCAGTGCAGAAACTATCTCACATCTCGCTTTTGGGCTTCACTTGGCAGGATCTCCAACTGGATCTCGCTCCCTTAAGACACTCTCTTCCGCACAAGGTCCTCTGGTCTCAGCAGGCAGGCAGATTGACAGGTGGTCTAGATTTCCCTGTGTGATTTCCCCTGACTCGGCTGGGAGACTAGCAGATCGGCAGACCCTGATCCACAGTCCATGTCACATAGGGTAGAAGTTTTTCTGAGCTTCTCCACGTTGAGGTTGACTGCTAGATGGTTGACCATGTGGTAGACTCAAGCTCTCTCTTTTTTATAATCCATTTACAGATACGGATGAGATTTAGTGTCTCATGCTTTGAAGGTCGTGTTGAGGGGGGGTTCCTCCTTTGAAGTGCCCACTCTTTTGTCCTATCCTTTGCCCAGGAAGCAGTCTGTCACAGCTGAAGCGACTCCAACCTGGAAAGCCCTACAATGGAGACCATGGAAGTTACAAGTGGATCACACCTGAATATCAGCCTCACAGATATGGGTTACCAGGCCCCTAGCCCGACTATTTATGATCCTCTTATTAGCTCTATCTCCTTCCTGGGATGTGCCCATACACCACTGACCAGTGACCTTTTCATAATCAAGGAACCATCTTGAAGTGCACAGGAAAGCCTGGCTCTACCTTCCTCCAGTATGTGTTTCACTTAGTGCTCACAAATGTAGCAATCCAGCAAGTGGGGCCGTTCCTCCACCTCCACATGCCTTGCTTAAGACCCTGGGCTTTCAGTAAGAAACGTTATCCACTTATGGGGGTCAAAGGGAGAATTTAAAGACCTACGACCCCATTCACAAAGGTGTAGTTAGACCAAAAGTCTAACTTTACTAAGGGCTCCTTCCATTCCAAGGAGGAGCCTGATGATGAAGCATGCCACCCATGGGTGGGTGAGGGTTTTCATGCTTCAAACAAGAAGGTTGTCAACATCT
The DNA here is from genome assembly GCF_964204655.1 of Triturus cristatus. Lineage (NCBI taxonomy): Eukaryota > Metazoa > Chordata > Amphibia > Caudata > Salamandridae > Triturus > Triturus cristatus. Next base: position 424,827,470 of record NC_140591.1, read on the forward strand.
GAGATACTGACTACTGATCCCACACCCAGCCAAGAGTTGTGATGTGTTGAGACCATGTTCAGCTTTTGTGTTGCGATAATAAGCAACTGCGAGAAATGCACACTAGGGGACCAATTCACAAAGGTAAAGTTAGACCAAAAATCTACAAAAGTCTAACTTTACAACTTTTCGGTATTCACAAAGGTAATTTACGAGTAGTATCCTTACGACTGTGGAGGTTCCACGCTCGAGGTGGAGGTTCTGCACTAAGGGCATGTAGAGTAGTTCTTATTTCCCTTACAGGCTCTGCGCATTGGAATAATATACACTATAGTTTTTGCATGGGAATAAGGTCAGTATGCTCCTATCGAGTACAGTAAACTTAATTACTTGTGTGTGCCAGCTAACTCAGAGGTCACTAGAAACTTCTCGAATGAACAAGAAGGGATAAGTTTCTGACAACCGCATAAACATGACAACTTTGTTTCCCTTAGAATCGGAACGCGTCTCAGAATCGTGGGAACAATAGATAACAGTTTCACTCAGTCAATCGTGCATGCTTAGTTTCTCCAGAGTTACACAGAAATAGATAGATGGGCTTTTCAATAAAAGAGGTTTATTGAACAGTCTTGTTTCTCGTGTAAGAGATATGAGCTGTTACAATCGTTAGACAGTAAGCAAGATATAATACGCACAGCGTAAGCAGTAAGAAGAAATAATACTGCAATAGCATTGTCTTTTAGCTATGACATATAATCATATATACATACATAAATTACACAGGCTAAAAAGTGAATACTCGTCTGATGCTTCTAAATAGTTCTACCCCAGTGTTCCTAATCTAAGTGTAGTACGAGGTAAGAAGTAGGTGCTGTTTTCTATAGTAAGGTATATAATAAATTTAGTATGTCAAGAGTCCCTCTAGGTTCTAGTCAGCTCCATACCTTTAGAATGAGAGAGGTGGGAATCTCTATCCGGGTCTCAAACTCTAACACCCTGCGAAGGGAGTCAGAACACTGGAAGCTGGATTCTCTGCGAGCAGGGATGACAGCGTCTGGTCAGTGCGTCAGGCCGGAATATGGTCTCTTCCGAACTTGCCGTGGCGAACCGTGCAGTCAAGTCGTGCTGAGTCCTGCCGTGGGTTGTCATAGTAAGGGACGGTATATTTATACCTGAAAGGTGCTTAGGAATGCTAACATTCACGTAAAGTCGGGCAGAGGAAGACGTCATGGATGAACCCCTAAGGAATAGTAGTTCATGCATAATAGATGAGTTCTTGGCGAAATCAATAATCCTAGCTAGGGAAAGTCCAGTTTGGCTTAAAGGTCTGGTTTCTAAGAACTCGTTGTGACATGGGATGGATGGATGTAGGTGACCATGCCTGTATTTGGTTAGCATGGCTAATGCCTAAATAAGGACTGGGATTCTATGCCTAAATAAGGGCAAAGCAAGTTGTGCCTATATAAGGACATGATTCAGGGAAACCTATATACAGGTATCTAAATCGAAACACAACACCCACTCCATTGACGAATGATCGATATTACTAAATGCTAAACATGCTAAACACATCAAATTGAGTATCACATGTTCACTAAAAACATTTGTAAAAGCATACTAAAAGAAGTCGTTGTTAAAAGTTTGCTACACATGAAATGCAAAGGTGCTTTACATATTAAAGCAATGTTGCATTCTAAGCCTATATTTACAGTGAATGCTAAGAGAATGAACAGAAATATGTATACACATATGTAATGAAATGGACCAGTTTTACAGAAAGGAGAAAAAAAACCCATTACAGAGCCATTTCACAACATGATTACATAAATGTGGAAAAAGGTGACAATGTGTCCCTGGAAGTGTTTCAAAGAAGTCTATTCTCTATGAATAATTCTACTGTAAGCAGAGCTTTTAGCCATAAAAGAAAAAAAAAGTCAATATTCACAAAAGTGCGATCTTAGGAAAGTTCCAAATTGAGTCTTTTTGTTTTGTAAAATGAAGGCCATATTCATAGATTATATGGTACATTGTGAGCCAAATCACAATGTACCATATAATCTATGAATTTGAAGATGCTGGGGAAAACATGAAATCCTCTAATCCTGTAGACAAAAAGTAATCTATTGTTGTCGGTGATAGGTCGATTACCTCGTTTAGAAGACTAACTGCACATAGATGTGATGCATTGTCAGTAGCAGTGTTCGTTGATACCTGTGTGCCTGTTGATCCATCTCGTACCTCAGCAGTAGCATGTTGCATCTGTGAGAGCTCAATGAATGCCTTCATCAGGATTGGTAGCCTCTGGGGACAACACAGAGCATGGGTCATTATCAGGTCCAGCAGATTATCGATATCCATTGGCACGACTGATGGGAGTGTTAGACAGATGTCTAGCACGCATTCTTCACTGCAAAGCAGGCAGCATAGAACAGGTAAGATGCAATCTTGCCAGATTGGTCTGAACGACAGAAACCATGTGGTATTTAGTTCTCGTAGACGAGGTAAACCCAATAGTTTCTCTATGTGCTCATGACACTTCCTTTCCAGGAGAGCATTCTCCAAGGTGCTGGGAGTGACGCTGGTGGATTGGCTTGCCATAGCGTAGCAGAAGGAATAAAAACAGGATTCCTGCAACGACACCTAGAATTAGCTGCAGACCACCAAACACCGAGTGCATGAAGTTTGGAATGATTCCTAGTACTGCTTTAAAAGGTGTTAACAGTCCCGAACATATGGTCTTAAATACATGCACAATACCGCTTGTATCAGACATGTTTAAGATACATCCCAACATTTCTGTGAAATGTGTAGGGCAATTTGTCCTTAACAGAGCCTGTATCAGTCGAAGTCCTTGCGACTTGTAGATCATAGGTTTCTTTGGCCGAGGTCAAAGGCATGGTTTGTTGTAAAAGAATGGCTTTTATTCTGCTTAAAGTATCAATTCATATAGAAGAGATGTTCAGTGAAGGCCATAAAGGCGACTCCCTGACTGTGTCTATTTGGGGGAACAAGACTTGCATACAGCAAGTGACACTGGAAGTAACCATTACTAGATATGTGATACCTGGCAACATGCCACAACAGCTCTGATCATTCAACATGAGGTAACTCCCATTTTAAAGTTGTCCAAACGTTGGATTAATCACAGCGGCTGGTGAACCTTGCAGGTGGCAGGATAAATTTGCAGTGGAACCGCTACAAGCCCCGTGTAAACTAATATCCTCACAAATGAGTGCATTTTCACAGTGTGTACCTCTAATAAACACTTCACGCCCCCCACTCCAACATCTGTGTATGTAAGGTAAATCCCAGGATGTCCAGATGTATTCTTTACCCAACCTTTCATATTTTCCTACTGGCATGTGTTTAAGGCAATACTGAAAATGGAAAGTTGTAACAGGCCGAGTTATTTTGCCAGGTATGATCCATTCTGTAGCTGGTTTTTTTGCGACCGTAAATGGCAATTTTTCTAGTTTTTCAATGCTCAGCACTGTATACTTCGCTCCCCTTTGTGCCAGCTCGATCTGTTTATCAGTGAGATTGTAATCAGAAAACAGAGAAGACGTGTTCATGAAACGCCAAGGCACATAGCCTGCATGCAAGTTTTGTAGCGTCCAGCCTAATGACAGAATAGAACGTAATTGAGACTGGCCTAGACGCAGCAGGACCAAATCTTGTTCCACAATGTCTATAGCAGAGGATTCAATGTTGCCCAAAGAATATATCCTGGATGACAGAGTCGTTAACCCATTGTTGACCACAGCAAGAGATTTCTCTAAATTAATACGATCAATTTCTCGTATTCTTTCTGCAGCGTCTGCTTGGGTAACCTGCCATATTTCATTATAAGCAGCATAGATGCCGGCATATATGAAACGTTTTTGACGCGGTTTTCTTGTACCTAGCAAGAATTCCCTAAGGTCTGCGTCTTCTTTAAGTAAAGATAAGTGTTATTTCACATCCTCTAGTGTTGATGTCTGTAGCCAATCAAGGCATAATTTTCCTACACTGTATGTTGTTACTACCCCTGGATGCTGTCTTTGAACATAGCGTGGGTCTGGCCTATTGATTGTTAAACCTTGTATTTTGTTCAGGAATCTTTCTTTTTTATGTTTGAAAAGCTTTATTCAAGAAGGAATAAATACATAGGCATCAGCCACAAAATAAGAGAAAGATAAATGGAATAAATTACATTGAACAAGCTGATGTCATTAAAAGATAGACCAAAGCATTTTATAGAGTTTTAAGGAAAAATGGGAAGGGAAGAAGGGGAAGGAGGATCAGGAAAATCAAAAGGGGAAAAAGGGAAACTGCAAAAACATATTATATAATAAAAGATCCTAAAACCTTGCTGTAAGGAAGGAATGAAAGCTGTAGGCAATACAACAATCAAAATGCTACATAGCAAACCCAATAGTGTCATAAACCAGTCAGATATTATTAAAGTAGGAGAAGGAGGAGTAACTCCCTCAAGGTGGTTTGAAGTTTTCCGAAGTGATGGCGGGAACATTCCTCGGGACCATCCGATCTAAGTATGTGGTAAGAGGTAGCCAAAAAAGATCCCTATTATGTGTAGGATTACAGAGGGAAGCAAAGGCAGTATCTAGTCTGTGAAAGTGACACAAGGAATTCCACCAGTGACGGATGGAAAGGTTAGACAGGGTTTTCCAGTTAGAGGAAATGTGTTGAAAGGCAAGAGCAAGCATGAGGTCAAAAAGACCATGAGAACATAGAGGGAGATTTAAAGAATCAGATAAGCTGCCTAAAAAGAGAGTAGAAATTGAGTATGGAGAAGGGAGAGTGAAAATACGAGAGATATAGAGCCAGACAGAGTTCCAGAATTGAGAGACAGAGGGACATAAAAACAAGAGGTGAAAAAGATTAGCATTGGGGGCAGAACAAGTCCAACAACTAGAATCAGAAGAGGAAGAAAAACGGGCTAGAGAGAGTGGAGAGAGATATAGTCTGTGGTATAAGTAGAATAAAGATTGAGTAAGAGAGGCCGAACGAGAAATTTTTAAAGACCTAGACCAGAGTTTGTCCCACAAGGCGACGGACCAAGCACAACCAAGGTCTTCCTCCCAAGCAAGTTCTACCTTAGTTTTAAGGCGCTCTGGATTAGGGGATGAAAAGAATTTGTAAATGAAAGACGCCTTGGGTAAGGTTAAGAGAATTTTAAGAAGAGGTGCTTGGGAGAGTGAAGAAGGGGAGGGGGGAAGAGAGTAAAAAACATCCAGGATAAGCGTCATCAAGGCAACAAACTTCTGCAAGAAGGAGCGCGGACAACGAAAGGTCATCTGAAACTGGGGAAAAGAACAAGGGGATGCTCCGTCAAAAAACTGGTTCACCCAAATGATGCCCAGCGATCTCCAAGACCTCCAGAAGATGGGTCTATTCCTTATAAGAATAAGGGAGTTATGCCAGACAGTGGAGTTCAAGAAGGACTCACGAGTAATAGGTGTAGGGTTGAAGAGTGGCTTTAGAAGAGAAGAAGTATGCTTAAATAAAGGAAGAGCCAAGTGTGGAACCCTAGCAGAGAAGCGAATAACCTCCCCAAAAGAAAAGGGAAGTAATAATATATGCTCGATGGAAAGCCAAAGAGGGGCAAAAGTAGAAGGGGCAGAAGCAAGCCATCTAGATGCCTGGCGAAGGGAAAAAGATTTATGATACAGGCGGAAATCTGGAAAGTTGACCCCACCATTGGTCTTTGATTTACGGAGTGACGCCAAAGAGATTCTAGATCTTTTCTTGTTCCAAAGGAAGCGAGACAAACAAGAATCTATACGTTTAAAGAAAATTGCAGGGATGTGAACAGGTAGCATAGAGAGAACGTAAATTAAAATGGGGGCGATCATCATTTTGATGGAGTCTAATCTCCCCCACCAAGAAAGGAAAAGAGGATTCCAAGAAGAAAATAAACGTTCAATGCGGGACAAAACCGCTGACATATTAAGAGCAATTGAAGAAGAAATAGAGTTAGAAAACCATACTCCTAAATATTTAATTTTAGAGCCATTCCAAGCAAAGCCCGTGGGGGCAAAGGCATGAGGAGTGCAAAATTTCGTAAGGGGAAGAATTTCAGTTTTATCCGAATTGATTTTATAACCAGAAACCTGTGAGAAAGAGTCGAATTCGGAAAGCAATGGGGGAATAGATGTTTCTGGAGCGGAGATGAAAAGAAGAATATCATCTGCGTATGCAGATAGTTTCAGTTGCTTGTCACCGTAAGGAAAACCAGTGATGGCATGATTGTTACGGATAGACGACAAAAAGGGCTCAAGGGCAAGAACAAAAAGCAAGGGAGATAAAGGGCAACCTTGACGAACCCCTCGCTGAAGAGGGAAATACGAAGAAACTTGACCATTGACCAGAACTGAAGCCTTAGGGGCAGAGTATAACAAAGAAATAAGAGAGATGAAGCGAGGACCAAAGCCATGCCAGCGCAATGAAGCAAATAGGAAAGACCAGTCAACTCTATCAAAGGCTTTCTCTGCGTCAACCGAGATTGCCGCTAAGGGAATAGAAAGAGATGGAACTTTATTTAGTACATTAAGGAAGAGACGAGAGTTATCAGATGTCAACCGACCCTTCACAAAGCCACACTGCTCCTTACCGATGAGATGGGGCATTAAGGGATCTAGGCGTAGAGCCAATACTTTGGCAAACAGCTTATAATCAACATTCACTAAAGAAATCGGACGGTAATTCTTACAGTATTTAGGGTCGCGACCGTCTTTAGGGATAAGGCAGATGGTAGCTTCTTGAAAGGTACCTTCCGCTCTCCCCGATGAATGAAACGATTGAAAAAGAGACAGGAGTTTAGGAAGTAACAGATCAGAAAAATGTAAATAAAATTCAACTGAAAAACCATCAGGACCTGGAGTTTTGCCCTTGGTATGAATAGCCAACGCCGTGGAGAGCTCATGCAAAGAAAGGTCAACTTCCAGATCCGGGAGATGAAGATGAGACGTCAAGTGCTTAGGAAGTTTATCTAGGTAGGCTTGGACAAGAGAGGGAGAGGGAGAAGACTCAGGTGTATAAAGGGTACGATAAAATAATTGAAATTGTTCAAGAATATCCTGAGCTTTATGCAATAAAGTATTATCAGAGGAGTAAATGGAATCAATGAATGAACGTTCTTTGCGTGATTTGAGATAATTGGCTAAAAGCTTCCCAGCTTTGTTGCGACCACCATAAAACCGGGCAGAACTCCGAAGAAGCATTGACGAGGCATTATCGGTAGTTGATTTGTTAAAATCTAGTTTGGCACGAATAAGTTCCGGAGGAACGGAATTCTTAGAGGAAGAATAGAACTGGCGTTCCAGAGACTTAATATGAGCTAATGTATCTCTCCGCTTCTGAAGAAAGCGTTTCTTTTTCTTGGAAACAAAATCAATGACAAATCCGCGCGCAGTGGCCTTAAAGGAGTCCCAGAGAAGATGGGGGGAAATATTAGAAACATCATTTAATAGAAAGAAATCAGTAGCAAAGGAGCGGAAGGAAGAGGAGAAAAGGGGATCAGTAAGTAAAGAGTTGTTAAAGCGCCAACGAGAGGATCTGGGAGGAGGGGGGAGAAGGTCAAGATCTGTTACAATAGGAGCATGATCAGAAATAAGTATAGGTTCAATAGAGGAAGACAACAAATTTTGCGACAAGGAAAGAGAAAGAAAAATATAATCGAGACGAGAGAAAGAGGAGTGAGGGGGAGAGAAAAAGGAATAATCAAGAGTGTCCGGGTGCGAAAGCCTCCAAGAGTCAATGAGAGATGTTTGAGAAATGGTGTCGAGAAATTGTTTGTGGGGTTTGTGGGGTATGAAACGAACACTTGACTTACGATCAATAAAGGGGTCCATGATCTGGTTGCAATCGCCACCTAGAATGAAGAGGTCATCTTTATATTGAAAACATTTGCTAGTAATTAAAGGCCAAAAAAGTAAATCAGGTTGCGTAGGGCCATAAACATTAAACACAGTTAAAGGGATAGAATTAATTGACAATTTAGCTAAAATCCATCTACCATCAGAATCCGACTCTTGTGTTAAGACTTTACATACTAATTTTTTATGACATAGAATAACCACACCATTCTTCTTGTTGGTAGAAGGGGAAAATAGAACCGTACCCACCCACCCACGTTTTAATTTGAGGGACTCAGTCTCCGAAAGGTGCGTCTCTTGTAAGAGAACTATGTCAGGATTGTAAGTAGCAAGGTGGGAAAGAATTCTCTGGCGTTTGATAGGGTTAATAAAACCTTTCACATTCCAGGAAATTACTCTGAACTTAAACAGTGAATAACATTATCAGGAACAATATCTACAGCAATGGGCAAGAAGTGAAACATTTGGAAAAGATAGATATAGAAAAGAATAGATACAAGAAAAGAAAGCTCAAGCAAGGTAAGGGAAATGAAGAGTAAAAAAAAAAAGTAAGAATAAAGAAGGGAAGAGAGGGGAAAGGTGAGGAGAAGAAAATACAAGAAGAGACAGTACAAATCCATAAAGGACGACTGAAAATAACATACCTGAGGGGAACACGAAGAGGATACCGGGGCAGTGGATGACGCAACAATACAAGCATGACCTCCCGAAACCAGGAGGACAATCCGACCGCACCAGGACGAAATGGAAAACACGACTCACATGAGGGAAGAGGGAAATACCTTAGTCGATCTGGGCAGGGAAAACAAACACAAGCATAAATGAATAAAAAGCACTGATGAGAACAAGGGCACGTAAATAGAAATATAAACAATAAACAATGGAATGTAGACAGCCCAAAAATGTGGGCAATAATAAGAGTGGAAAAAACAAAGGTTACGCAAAAGAGAGCAACCAGAAGGGTTAATCGGGGACCATGAAAGAACATAACAAAAAGCTCTTAAGAATAAAACAGAATAAGAAAAACCAACATCATAACAAGCCATGGCAATGCAGAAACATTATCAGGAACACCCTGTAAGAAAAAAGCAGAGGAGCGTTCAGCCACTAGTAGAGGTGGAAGTATCCATGCCAACGTTGGACTGTATGTGAATAAAGTTTTTAAGCTCCGCAGGATCTTGAAAAGTCCAAGTCTTATTCTGATGAGTGACCTTGAAGGTACAAGGATGGAAAAGACCAAATCTGGCACCAAGAGCACGCAAGGGTGTACGCAGGCTCAAAAATTCCTTCCTTCTTGCTGCGGTAGCATTAGAAACATCCTGAGCAAGGAAAACTCTCTGGCCCAACCAGGAAACTTGGCGCTTGGCTCTAGCTGCGGAGAGGACAAGGAGCAGGTCAGTGAACTTCAGAAAGAGAATGATAACACCTCGAGGTTTAGTTGCAGTTGATAGGCGAGGACCAAGCCTGTGAGCCCTCTGAATGGTGAGAGAGGTGGTAGGAGGCATGTCCAGAAGTTTCGGAAGGAAAGTAGAGAAGAACGAGACGGGGTCATCGCTCTCCAAGGATTCTGGCAAACCATAAATGCGCAGGTTGTTCCTCCTATTCCGGTTTTCTAAATCCTCGGTATGCTGCTGCAAAGCAAGAACAGATTTCTCCAATGAGGTGATACGTTGAGAGTGAGATTGAATCTCCGAAGTCTGAAGTTCCACCACCGACACTCTGCTCTCGATAGTTGACCATCTCTCTTCAAAAAGTTGCATCTTGCTATTGGTTTCCTCAATGAACGGACGTAAAGCCCGTATTTCTTCAAGAATTAACTCCATGGAGATAGGGGGTGACGGTGGATCCGGAGGAGGAGAGTCCTGTTTTAGACGCTTGGATGACGCAGTAGAAGAAGAGGATTTGCTGGAGGTTGATTGTGTCAAGGGAGGACGACTGGACGACGTTGCCGCCATTGGATCTATAGAAGTGGAAGAAGGATCAACTGATGAGGAGGAGGAAGGATGAGCCGCCGAAGAACCCTTTGAAGGTATGAAAACAAACTTCGGATTGCGAAGTTTGCCCATAGGTGCGCTCCAAACAAATCTCCACAAGTATCGCACTTCAGGGGAGCGTGCAACGCCGTCAACAGAGTATTAAAAGGCACATTAACGGGTCACAACGATCCACTCAAAGGCCCCACAGCCACCTCCACCTGCCACGCAGAAGAACCAAGGCATCCGAAGGAGTTGACGCAGAAAAAATAAAGTCACTGAGAACAGCGTCTGACCATAATCCTCAAGCCGCAGTCAGGCCAAGGAAAGGATAAGAACTATACATCCTTGAAGGTTGACCATAAAGGATTACAAATAAAAAGAAAAAGAAGAGAAAAAAAAAAAATAAGGTGTTATACAGTGTCTACCATGGTCGCAATCCAAGAGTCCATGTTCGTGAGAAATGTAGCTGCGTAGGAGTCATCGCGCCGAAATACAAAATGGCGGCCGCTATGAGGCGCTAACAAAACGGCATGAAAACGCAGCATTGAGGAGTCCCTGCGCGCTCATTTTAGGCTCACCATGTGCAGGACATGTTCCGATTACAGGAACCGGCAAGTAGCATGTAGCAACATCGCGTAAATCAACGCGAGGCGGAAGAAGGCATCCCGATGCGGCGGAGCCCCGGACTCAGGCGGCCATCTTGAACGGCGTCCAAGCCACGCCCCCTCAGGAATCTTTCTTGACAGATGTTTTTGTCTATGGGCCAGAACAACCATGTTTTCAGTTTGGAATCTGATCTGTTGTTTTGTAAGATAGTATGTACGTCGACCACCCCACTGTGTAGTGCTATTACTTGCAGGTGTAGGTATGGATGGTTTGTTCATGTTTTGATCTTGGCTAACCCAAGGCAAGACGTTTGTTGGACAGTGTCATTCAAAAACATTATCTGCTGTGGGATGATGCAGGCTCTAAACATAGGTTCTATCCCCTGCACTTGACAATCTTTTGTACCCCAGACAGATTTTGTGTCAATTGTGTTTCTCCAAAAGTCAAAACCCTGTCTAGACAGTTGGGCAATAAAGGCTGCAGAATAAATCTGTTTCGTATTGGTTAACATATTTTTCGTTCCTGTTATGTTCAAATTTTTAAAGTAAAACATTTCTGGATTGGATATATTGTACCCTGAAAAATATGGAAGCATCACTTCAAATGTTTTTGAGCTACCCCTTAGTGGTGTAGGACAATGTTCCCATTGGTTATACATAAATACATTTCTAGGTGTTGCAGATTTATGCAAGAAATGATGACCATAGTGGTTGTAACAAAAAAGCTGTTCATAGTCTGTTGAACCCTCTAAGTATTCATGGTTAGAGAATGCAGCAGATCTTTCTAGATCAGACATCCTGTTATTAACAGTCTCAAAGTCCCAATCATCAGAATAGGTACTGGAGGTAATAAAGTCACTTAATGATATCTTGAATAAGTGTGGAATCTTCAAAAGTTCAGACGGACCAAACATAACGTAACCCGTTTTGTCCCAAACTGTACCATTTTGTATAGGAACGGCAGAGATATTCACTGCTGACAAGTCTCTTGCTTCACGATGGGATGATTTGTGTGGTTTCAAAAATAAATTCACATTTTTACTTCCTGTGTCCAAATGAATATATCTTCCATCTATCAACATGCTCAGAGTTATTACTAAAGCTAGCCAAAGCAGAAAGAAAAATATTCCAGAAATAATCCATAGTTCAAACCAGATAAGTCTTTTTCACGTGATGAAAGAAGTCTTGTGCTTGTTCTTTGAAAGTTCTTTTCACTGGCGTCGTTTCAGGCTCGCTGGGATCCTCAGAAAACATATCAAAGTTAATGAAATAGTCAGAAGCAGTTCAGTCAATGGTTGAAATTGCATCAGGATTCGTTGCAATCTCTGGAACCAGTGGATCACTTGTTACGTTGGTGTAGACAGGTGTATCAGGACGAACTGTTATTTGGGTTTCAAGAGGAATGAGTTCCATTGAATTGTTCCTCAGTCCTTCATTTCTTACTGTTGGATTCTCAATAGTGATGAGTCTTTCAGTTTGAACAATAGCTAGAGGAGTGCGTCTGCTACTTGGTCGGAGTCCACATGGCCTACTGCTTAGCATTGGCCACATAGTGTGGTTTGATGAGGCGATGGACACAAATCTTTTCTCCTTTTTACCTTCTCTCTGACTAGATCCCCGAGCTTTGGTATCCAGACTTGCCTTGCTGGGGCGGCTGGATTATCCCCAGTGGTGGATGGCTTGAGGAACACGTTGCTTTGTTTCGATCTTAGTTCATTTAAGTCCTGTAAAACAGCCAAACGATCTTTGATATCAATGGTTTATTTTCCACCACTGTGCCTTTACATTCAAGATCAGGAACTCACATTCTTGTCCCAAATAGGACCTCATATGGAGTGACCCCTCCTAGAGAACTTCTTGGCAAATTGTTTAATGAGCGTTGGACCCCATAAAGATGTTTAACCCACCCATCACCCGACCCTAATACCCTAGCTGTTATAGACCGCTTTATGTCCCGGTTTTTCCTTTCCACAACCGAATTTCCCTCAGGATGGAATGGAGAGGAGTACCGCAATGCAAGGCCCAAACTGGCCATGGCTTCTGTCAGGTGTCAGCAGCGCAAGAAGGAGTCAGGAATCACTAACCTCTGCGTAGCAGCCAGCAGAGACGATGTCGTGCAGAAAATATTCCCTCCTCCACAGGACACTGCCTCTCCCCACAGTGTGACGTAACACAGCTATGGGGAAGCGCACCCCGGGGAAAAGGGACAGGGATAAAGCAAAAACAATGGTGAGGATCTTGCGTCTGGGGTCTGGTCTAGGTGTGTGCATAGGCTACCTGCATGAGACACAGAGACACACAACACACGCATCAAACATCAAGCCTCAACCATCAACGTCACCCTCCCCCGACTTCCCCTTTCTCCTTGTAGTCAGTCACAAGTACCTGATAGTTACGTGGCCTTGTGGGTTTATCATAGCATTTCTGCTCCTGATAGTCACGTTTTTTAGTCTGCAGTTCCCAGATAGGCAGAAAACGTGACACTCCTCCGCTGTTTCCTCATAGCAGGCAGGATAGCACTCTTAACAGGTTCTTGGATACTGTTTGAATAGCACAGCATCTAGTGTAAAGCATCTCTTCCTGGTTCCAGCACTCACCGAGATTCAGGTCTCTGAGTGTAGCCAGGCAAACACGCAGGATACGGGGAAAGGAACACACCCTATAAGTAAATAAGAGGGAGAATACTACATGCGCCTCGGGGGAGGGGGTAGCTCAGTACCTGTCCGTTCCCAGACGGAAAACGGGAAGCGCCGCTCAAAGGAAAAAAGGAACACCGGAGGAGCGCTCCAGATTCTCTCGCCGCTCCGCTGTCGCCGGTCTTGGAAATTCGCTCTGCGTGAGGGGAAGGATGGTGGTATATGTTTTTGCGGGCGTCTGAATTTCTTTTGAAGTCCTCTCTGGAACACGCAACACTGGTAAGGTCCAAGGCAGTTGATCGGCTGATTCCGATCCGCGGGAAGGAAAGCGTCCGCACATCGCTTTCGTCCAGAAGGGATTGTCAAGTGCCTCCCTCCTGCCCCGGAAGCGCTTTTGTAGCAGGAAGCTGGCTTGGACACCGAGTCGTCACCCGGAAGCGGCCCACGGCCTTCGGGGATTTGTAGTGTAGGAGGTCGCCTGTCCTTTCATACATGCACTCTTTCACTCGGGAAAGGAGTACGCGATAATTGCGTCCCTGTCTATGGCTCGGTATGTGAAGGAGCATGACAGCTTCTTTGTAAGCTCGAGTGCTAAACGCAGGGCCCTGGTCAAAATGTAGTTTGCCAATTGTGTATGTGCCGATAAAGACTCGCAAATCTCCTATAACAGTTCTAGTGTCAGCCGAGCACTGAGGCCACATCCATAGGAACCTTGACTTAGTGTTTGTGGGATTGCATTCGTCCAAGAGGACGCCTGAATGTAGATAGTCTAATGCTGTCTAACAATGGTGTCTGTGCTGGGCAGGCTACTTCGCAGCCTGGTATCTGGTGGCCCTCTGCCCTGCGATCTCTATTGCAGTCTATGCAGTTATTGATGAAGATGTGAATAAGTGTATTCATTCCAGGCCACCAGTACATCTCTTTTAATGTAAACATTGTTTTAGAGATCCCCTGATGTGACAGACCCTCTCCCAGATGTGCTTCATAAATCAAAGCTGCTCTACATTCCATGTTTGGAAGTACCCTATCCCCCACTCCAGGGATTTGAGCAATTGGAACGCTGGTCGCATCAATTATATACGAGTATTTGAGTGGAAACTTTTTAGGTAACGCTGCACCACTGCCTTTGCTTGAAGCATTGGCAGCCAACAATATCTCACTGTCTATTTTCATTTTTGAACGAGTGATTGCAGCTACGGAAGCCGTTTGCACAGCCCCCTTCGTGGCTTCAATGAATTATCTGCAACGTGAACGCCATCACGTTGATGACTCAGCGTGTGTATCACGTGAGTGTTTTGTAGTCCATTTTGCAACTGAACTACTTGTTCCCAAAGCGTTTTATGCTTGATTGTGAAACCTTTTGCATCTTTGAAACCATTTTGAAGCCAATTCTGTAAATATTCATTGTATGATTGTACACAGTAAACAGAATCGCACACTATAAGTGTGGGGAATTCGTGATTCGTATTTTCTAGTGCCAATTTGAATGCTTGCAATTCAGCTCGCTGAGCTGTAAAATATCCTAGAGATTGTGTTTTAGCAACCATCGGTCGGAATTTACCATTACGCATACGAACGTTAACGATCGCGCAGGCTGCACTGTAAGCTTGCTTACTTTCCGTAGTGGGTTGTGCTGATCTGTCAGTATAAATTATGAATTCATACTGGTCAAGAGGGAGAATCTCAATAGGCAGAGGACATTCGTGTTTGTTTTGCAGGAATGCTTTTCCGCGTTTTTGGATGTTGGAGCAGCGCACTTTTTTCTAAAAAGTTCGCTGCCAGGCTTTTGTCTTCATTTGAAAAAAAAATTCATATCCTAGGAAAAGGACATCAAGATGGGCATTCTTGATTTCTTAAAGTTGAATTTATAGCCCTCAGAGGCGAAGCCCAGTATAATGGTGTTCATCCTGTTCAAGTGCCTATCCAGGTCATCGTCTGTCATATAGATATCATCAACATATGACAATGCCTCGTCATCATAAATTTGTAGTAACTCTGTTACTCTTGCTGACAATAACCCCGGGCTGTTCTTGAACTCTTGTGGGAGTCGACAGAAGTGACGCTGAGTCCACATTACTGAGAAAGCTGTCAAGTACCTACTTTCAGGTGCTATGTTTTGACAAAAGAAACCATTTGAAATATCCAATGGGGTTTTATATTTTTTACGCACACTGTTATTCATTAATGCTGTACTGTGTGCATTTTGTAGTGCAAAAGTTTTAAAACAAGTGTTCAGGTGTCTGTAATCCAAAACTAGATGATATGTGTTGTCTGGTTTGGAAACAGGATACAAAGGATTGTTCATTGATGAGGTGCCTGTTTCAATCACCCCTTGGTATTCAAGTTGATCTAAGATCTCCCTGACCTGTTTTTAAGCTTCTTGCTGAATTGGGTACTGCCTTTGTGCAGTAGGTTGACATTTTAATTGGATTTTATGGTGAGGTGAGTCCTCATCCCATCCTACATGATTTTTGTATAATGCTGGGGCCTGGGCTACTGCCCATTTCCTGGCATAAGTATATTTTAAATGTATAGGAACATGGTTGGAGAAGGCTGGCCAGTCTTTTTCTGCTAGAAGAATGTTATAACCCTTGAAAGTTTTTCCCAAACGAGTGCTTTCACTTTTCTTGGTATGTCTCCCTCCATCCGGAGTGTTATCTCATATAACTTTTGTGGAGAACTAACCCTGGTGTCTACAGTTTCAACTGTTATGTACTCATTCAAGTCCACTGTCTCCAGAAGTTCCTTCAGGTTCTGGAGAGCTATTGTTACTTCTGCTGCCCTGTCCAGCATTATCTGAGCCCATTCTATGTTCTTGAGTTGTGTTCTCAGGATTTTCGGCATGTCTGATCTTCAGACCTGCTACCTTTTTCTTGTTGAATTGGAAGTTTTGTTTTGTTTTTCTGAACTTGTTCATCGTCTCTGGACTTCACGCGTTCTTCTTTGTGATCTGACCCTCCTCTTCTTTCGGATGTCTGTGAAGATGTCTGAAAGGTACGAGAGGAACGTGTACCAGTATCTTGATACCTGTCAGGTTTTTTCAAATTATCCCTATTCTTGAGGTTATACCTCCTATCAGAGAGCTCCTTTTGAGGACACCTACCTCGGGATTGAGAACTTTTCTCTTTTGAATGTTGTTTTTTGTTTTCCCACTTCTATTTAGAAGATGTAGGATTGTGTTTAATAGAGTCTTTTTCAGGACCCTCAGACAGTTGTGTTTTAACCGGTTTCCCACCTAAACTGCCTAATTCTTCATAGGATTTTTCTATTATTCTGGGTAGTTCATGTTGATGTTCTGTTACATCAAATTCCCTTAATTTCTGGCAGATCGCCACTGATGCTGCCTCCCCTTTAATAATAGATAATATTATTGTTGAGACCTAGTCGAAGTTTTTCAGTAATTTCATACTCTTCTCTGTATTCATTTTGAATTTGTTTCAGGACTCAGGTATTACCGCAATAGACGGAACACCATGTGTTTTAGTATAGATGGAAGCAAAGACTGTGCCCCAGGTGGTACAGTCTTCCAGATGTGGTGTGATGCCCATTGGTAAACAGATTGTTAGGATTCTGTGTTTCTCATAAGTGCTAGTATTAGGAAATACTGCTTAGATTTTTTGAGCTATCCAGAATGGAATTTGTTCACGTTTTGTGGGCATTTTAACCATGACTGCATAATTTTTTGTGTATTCTCCTGATGAGAGGTTTGATTTGGAATGGTTATTAGTGGTTGGACTGTTAAAGTCCGCATGACATATTGTACTAACTGTCTGTAAATTTTTATCAACTCTTTGAGTTGAGTGAGTAATTCATCGTCTGACATTCCTTCAATGTCGGGATATGGTGTGTAGCCGGCTAAAATCGGCCATGTTGCTCCTGGTCTACCTAGTGGACCGAGCCTGGTAATGTGATTGTAATGTTTTAGGGCGCCTTTAAACCAGAGCTGATGCTCCTGGTATGTGAGTGGAATTTCAACATCCTCGAAGGGAATGTATTCCTCAGGTGGTTCATCTTCTTTGAAGAAGTGAAACATTTTTGTTACTGGATTTGATTCTGGGAATGTAATCCATGAATAGAATACCTCTGTCTGAAAAGATTCATGTGCCTCTATCACAAAAACTGCTCTACCACCTCTTGGTGTCAGGCCATGTTTTATACGTTTTAGAGTGATGGCTCTCCTTAAATTTGGATGGATGTTTATAACACCCTCATCGGTTTCATTTAAACCTGTAGTATTAAAACCTGTTGCGACTTGGTCAGCCGGAGCCTCTGTATCAGACATTTTTGTTTAATAAAAAATGTAGAACAAGTTTCAAGGAAACAAAGATAAGGTGCACAATATTTTGGAACACTGTATCCTTCAACGTTGAACAAACCAAACAGCTAATACATAGGATTTTCGTCCTACTCAGCTATGGCGGATATTATCCCTACCCACTCCAGACGTCTTATGGAGTATTATGAGTAGGGGTCTCTGAGAAAAGCACAACTGAGTTGCTTCAGTATCTAGCGTTAAATTAGTGCCTTACCTAAACGTTGGGCGCCATATAGTGTAGTTCCTATTTTCCTTATAGGCTCTGCGCATTGGAATAATATACACTATAGTTTTTGCATAGGACTAAGGTCAGTATGCTCCTATCGAGTACATTAAACTTAATTACTTGTGTGTGCCAGCTAACACAGAGGTCACTAGAAACTTCTCGAATGAACAAGAAGGGATTAGTTTCTGACAACCGCATAAACATGACAACTTTGTTTCCCTTATAATCGGAACACATCTCAGAATCGTGGAAACAATAGATAACAGTTTCACTCAGTCAATCGGGCATGCTTAGTTTCTCCAGAGTTACACAGAAATAGATAGACGGGCGTTTCAATAAAGGAGGTTTATTGAACAGTCTTGTTTCTCATGTAAGAGATATGAGCTGTTACAATCGTTAGACAGTAAGCAAGATATAATATGCAGAGCGTAGGCAGTAAGAAGAAATAATACTGCAATAGCATTGTCTTTTAGCTATGACATATAATCATATATACATACATAAATAACACAGGCTAAAAAGTGAATACTCGTCTGATGCTTCTAAATAGTTCTACCCCAGTGTACCTCACCTAAGTGTAGTACGAGGTAAGAAGTAGGGGCTGTTTTTTTACTATAGTATGGTATATACTAAGTTTAGTATGCCAAGAGTCCCTCTAGGTTCTAGTCAGTTCCATACCTTTAGAATGAGAGAGGTGGGAATCTCTATCCGGGTCTCAAACTCTAACACCCTGCGAAGGGAGTCAGAACACTGGAAGCTGGATTCTCTGTGAGCAGGGATGACAGCGTCTGGTTAGTGCGTCAGGCCGGGATATGGTCTCTTCCGAACTTGCCGTGGCGAACCGTGCAGTCAAGTCGTGCTGAGTCGTGCCATGGTTTGCCATGGTAAGGGAAGGTATATTTATACCTGGATGGTGCTAGCATTGAGGTAAAGTCGGGCAGAGGAAGACGTCATGGATGAACCCCTAAGGAATAGTAGTTCATGCATAATAGATGAGTTCTTGGAGAAATCAAAAATTCCTAGTTAGGAAAAGTCCAGTTCGGCTTAAGGGTCTGGTTTCTAAGAACTCATTGTGACGTGGGATGGACGGATGTAGGTGACCATGCCTGTATTTAATTAGCATGGCTAATGCCTAAATAAGGACTGGGATTCTACGCCTAAATAAGGGCAAAGTGAGTTTTGCCTATGTAAGAACATGATTCAGGGAAACCTATATAGGGGTATCTAAACCGAAACACAACAGGCAGAATCTCCACGCTCGTGGCGGAATTAGTGTGGAGATTCCACCCGAGTGTGGAAATTCCGCCCCGAGTGCGGAACCTCTCTCAGTCTCTGAGATGTTGACTACCTTGGTGTTTAAATGATGAAAACCATCACTTACCCATGGTTGGCATGCTTCATGATCGGGTTCCTCCTTGGAATGGAAGGAGCTTTTTGTGGAGTTTCATAATTAGGAACCTAGTGTGAGACAAAAGCTGTGGTTGATAGTTGCAGAGTGTGAAAGCAAATATATCTGAGCTAAAACTACCTCCTAGTAGGCTAGTAATTACTGTTATAATGTCCCACAGGATAGATTAAAGAAAAAGTCAGTTAAACTTCAACCCAGTGTTTTTGAGAGGTCAACATGTTTCTGCTATCTCTAACCCTCCTATGAGGTGATGGGATTTCTTCAGGGCCACTTAGTTAGAGTCACTCTTCTCAATCTCTAGGTATTAAGCGTGGCGTGGGGTATGCCTGTCTCTCCCTTTTTCCAGTGTGTGTCCCACCCAGCTGCCTGGGGGTTTCTCCACCTTTACATGTGCCCTGGGCTTTCAATATGGACCCATAGGCCTCCATGTATTGTGCCACTTACAGGCACACATACATTACAGCAGACTCACTAACACATGTTCGCTGCACAGCATTGCATGCTAACATGATGTAGGCCAAGGGTGAATTAGGCACACTGCAGCAGAACTTTACATGAGTGAGCCGTTAGGCCCTACTCCAGTGACACAGGTAAAAAGGCCTGTTCACTTTATTGCTCATCATTACTAAAAGACAGTATGCCATCACCACTGTGCTCACAATACTTAAATCCTGGTAAGGGCAGTAGCCCTTTACCATTAGAGGGTAGCACTTTGGCGCCCCACCCTGTCTAAAAGGATGTAATCCGTGAGACGGCCTTGGTCATGGCACACATTCATGACCACTCTTCTTCCATGACCAAACATCAGTACCAGAGATTCAGGTCATTGCAGAAGGGACACTCAGGGCTGGGGTGCATGCCACTCACAGTTAAGGGACTTTTCCGCCCTAACAGAACACATTAGAGAGAGCATTTCACATGCATCCAAGACAGCACAGGTATGTCTGATCAGATGTGTACATTGGTTACCTTTCATGTGGCTACTAGGGGCACTCACAACCAAGATACACCACCCTCAAACATCCGGCGCAACTCATTAGAAAAATCATTGCTCATAAATCCAATATGGCAAAGTACAGTGTATTGTTGACTGTCATGTGCTTCAAAACAGTTCTAGCAGCTGAGAAATGCCACACACCAATATCTAAAAGAGCGTATTTACAAGAACCTTGTTAATAAATGCAACAATAGAACACATGCCCCCCGCCCCAGGAAAAACCCTCCTCTCTGCTTCCCAGTCAATCCAGATATTGGAAATGTGCCCTTGTGTGAGATCAAATATGATAAGTAATGTCTCTCATTGCATCTGATGTGCTGTGGCAATGGATCAACAATATAATCAGTTTGCTTGAAGCATCAATCTATTAAATGGACCACCTTTTCCTACTGTTTGCTTCATTCCAGCAGATTATTCAGCACACCCAATGGAGCTCAGATGCATCACATGGCAGCTATCACGTGACCACCATGGCCACTTCCCTCCACGGTAAGCAACACTGAAACATTTAACACAGCCTTGTAGACAGATCTTACCACATACATCCTCCAGAATTCAGATGTGTCATCTTGGTGGCTACCACCTGGCTCCTAACAGCCTTTTCCACGTTCCAGTCAACAGAATATATCTGTCCAACTTCTCCAGATACATCTAAAATTGACCAACTTTAACAGACCACGTTAGGCAGGCCCCTTAGCATCATCGTGCACGCGAGACGACATCAAAGCCCATGGAGACGTTGTCTCAGTCACTCTTTCCTTTTCCAAGCAGACTACCTTTGTCCGACCACATAAAGCTTAGATAGCAAAATCTATTTAAGACCGTAGAAATATACTGCACAATTGCTGGCATTATAGGTCTGACAGACTTTAAGCCTAACTATCTGATTGTCCAATTTAGATAATTAGAGGGATAGGGCGCAGATGTCTAAAAGCAAACCTCTCTTAAGCCTATCCTAAACCGGTGTAAATCCGTTTTCGCAAGCCCTTACCTTTGTGTTTGCTGTGGTTGCTTGGAGCCCTCCATTGTTTGAATTATACTGACATTTCTAAAGTGCTTTCCTACCGTCATGAGATTCAATCTGCGTTTATCTGTCTTATTTCCCAGAATTTCTTCTTGTGTTTGGCGTTTTGTGTCCTCCCAAGAAATGCTCTTTGATTTGGGTACCAGCTGCTTGCAGCGCTGTATAAATACAATGAATAAATCAATTATGAAGTGCATGCCTTTAATATTGCTGGGTTCAATTTACAGATGAATCCCAGCCTGAGGGATGGAAAAATACAAAAGTATTTGAATCTATGGAAGATGCCAAATTTTGTAATGCAAGATACTTTCACTCGATGAAGCAGTGTGGT
The DNA here is from genome assembly GCF_964204655.1 of Triturus cristatus. Classification (NCBI taxonomy): domain Eukaryota; kingdom Metazoa; phylum Chordata; class Amphibia; order Caudata; family Salamandridae; genus Triturus; species Triturus cristatus. The sequence continues at coordinate 424,848,844 of NC_140591.1, forward strand.
TGAATTTAGGCTTCAAACAGAAATTACTTAGAGGCATGTTTATGAGAGGGGTTGCATCATGCTTTCACCATGCAACGTGGTGCATGCGTGCCGTAAGCCCAAAACGCAATTTATGAAGCCAAGCAAGGCCAGCTTGCGTTGCGCTGAGTGGACTTACAAATCCAGAGCAATGCGGGGCAAATCTCTGCTTTGTGGTACTCTGCACCAGGGATGCGTTCAATGGGTGTTCCCACACAACATCCATGGATTTTGACACATTCCCAGATGGGAACCTTGGAATGCGCCAAAATGCTGTGCCTTCCCAGGTGAGGCATAGTGAGGAGAAATATCTTTAGTTCTCCTTGTTACTTCCTCTTTAGATGTGTGCTGCATTCTACAGCACAAATAGAAAGAGGAAAACGTCTGAGGGGATTATTTTTGTGCAGGAATGTGCCCCATCCTGCACAAAAGCAGTCCTTCATACAACACACAGGCACCATTGTACCATCGTGCAAACGTGCTTGGGTTGGTGCTAGGCTGCCAAAATGGTGTCAGCACAGGGACAAAGGCAGGAATGCTCTGTATTCTTTTAAATGCGGCATTTGCCTGCCCTTTCCCTGTCACGCAGCGCAACTTGTGCCCTGCGTTGCGTGACTATAAATAATTGGCCTGATTTTCAAGGTTTTAACGCAGGACAGCGCCGCAAGGAATCTTGCGGTGCTGCCCTGCATTAAAGGTAAAGGGTCAAAATAAGCAGTATCTGAGATACAATGCATTCCTGTCCTTTTCCCCTGGGCTGGCACACAATGGGCTGCCATGCACCAATGCAGGCACCCTTGCGCCATGGTGCAAGGATGTCTGCGATGTAGAGGTGATTGTTTTTGTGCAGGAAGGGACACCTTCCTGCACAAAAACAATCACAAGAGGTATTTTTCCTCTTTTTTCCTCTATGTGTGCTGCGTTCTGCAGCACACAGAGGAAAAAAGAGGAGAAATAGGCATATTTACCCTCGTTGTGCCTCCCTAATGCCACCCCTAGGGTGGTGTTACAATATTACGCATTCCCAGGTTTACTATTCCTTCTAAATCTGGGAATGTTTCAGATTCCATGGGTGTTGCATGGGAACACCCAGAGTAACACCAGTGGAATGCCCCTTTACGCAATGTTCTGCCTGAAAGGGGCACATATTTACAAGGCCATGAAAGGCCCCACAAAGTGGCTTTGTGTGGCCTTGTAAATATCCCTCCCCTCAGTTCCAGCGATTGCCCCATTCTGAGATCCTCCTCATGGCCGCTGGACCTCCGAACAACAACCGTAATTCGGTTCCTTCCTATTGGTAACAAGGATTTGTTCGCCTCCATTCTGGGTTAGTCACCATGCTTATTATGCCTCCTATCCCACCCCTTTTCTTCACGACGCCGATCGGGTCACGTTAATTGTCTCCTTCCCCACCTGATTACCTCACGTCGCCGATTTTGTTGCGTTATTGTCGCCATCCTCCTTCTCGCAATAGGTCACCACACATATAGTTCACATCTCCTTATTACTGCGGTTATTTTCACACTCTTAACTGCGGTTAACAATTTACCAGTCAATTTGCACGCTGATGATCGCGTACCGCATACTCACGGTCTACAGACTGGGTTCATTTTGCTACCGGTTCTTCACACCTTGGTTACGTACCGCCTCTCTCACCTTGTAATTGAGGGTTATGTACTTTTGCAACCCTCTTCCGATATTCTTTTCCTTACTTGGAATGTAGAACTAGTTCCTTCGCACTTGCAACAGCCTCCTTTGGCTCTTAATTCACTAAGGAAGTGTCGTGCATGACCATTGTCATTATTGAGTACTCTCAGTATCTATAGGTTGTTTTAATGAATGTCTCCTTCTCCTTCTATCCCTCCCCCTTCATCTTTTCACAGGAATTGTACTCTCAGGCTTGTTTATTCACTAGTCCTGATGATGATCTATGTATTGTGTGAATAGATCGAAACGTTGTTGACCCTATGTACAAACATGCATGTTAAACGCATATGTTAAAATTGTGCATGACATTGTACCACCTTGAAAGCTTGCCCTTGAATCCCTTATCGGCCATAAGCTTCTCTCTTCAGCCTGATAAATGTCTTATATGTGTGACTGTTTGTAATTGTGTTAAGTGTTGAAGGACGCAGGACTGTGTCCCACTCAATATACACACGTATGTCTAAATTATCTGTTTTTCTTGATCATTAAACTTCAATGTCCCGCTGGGCATTGCATAATTATATAGAGCCGATTCTGGTCTATATTTCTCCCATGTTGAATTGCTTTTGAAGGACCCATTGTTTTTCAAATTAGTAAGTACCCTAGGTCCTTCCTACCTCACGGGTTTCCCCTTGTCAAGTATAAATATATTTGTAAATATGCTGCGGCACATTGCTCCCTGCCCGGTATAACAAAAATGCAATCCATGAGACAGCCTAGGTCCCGAACATTCCTCCAGACCTTTTTTTGATCTTTTTTTGCTAATCTGACAGGAATAGTCAACCATTTCTATAGACTTTGAGGCTATGATCAGAATAGCAAAATGGCAAGACTGAAATGTACTGGCGGAACGGAATGCAGACAGGCATGAAGCGCACTGCCTGTCGTACCAATTGGTGCCAGCCTTGGGCTCCCAGATGTTGAGTTACATCTGTGTGGAGTTTGCTGGAGAAAACAGTGCGGTGCGTTGTTCGAACCGTGCATGAATCCCTTTGTTGCAATTTCTAGGAGGGCAGGACGGATAGATTTGTGGTAATAATAACACTACTGTTTATGCTTACCTTTTTCATTGCTACAGCTAGTTTGCCATTCTGTACTGCTGTGAATGAGAGGTGTCTTATCAAATTCAATAAAAATCACTCAGTTGTGGGTAGTAATACTTCAGTAACTTGTCTGTGAGTCTTATAGTATTTACTTATCTTTCATATTGTGGTTGTAAACAGGATTTCTGTGATTTCACAATGCTGTAAATAGCACTGTTAGCAATTACACACATTGTATCACCCTCAAAAGAATGAAAGACTGAAATAGCCCTCTCACAGCTTTAGCCTGTGCCCTGTCCATGGTGAGTGCTTAGCTCACTGATGAGTCTTGCCAGCTCTTTAATGGGATTGTGTGTAAGTGAAAGGAGTCAGTGATGGAGAATTGAAGTGTATCTATCTCTTACTGTTATAATAAAAATAAATTACCTCTAGTGTCAACAGGAAGTCAGTAATTAGCATATGTTCCAGAGCATGTCAGTGTACAATTTGACAGTGTGAATTGTACCTTGAAAATCTTCTATCTCCTGAAAACGTTGAACTGCAGGCTATAAGAAAACAAGAATAGCATTTTTGAAAACAGTGCCATTTATTTGCCATTTGAGCAGATTGTATTCATGTATTTATGTATGTATATGGTATTTCTATAGCACAAATCTTCCTAAAAGGCAGAGGAGAAAACGATTTACAGAAGGAGAAGCTGGTTTGTGGACGATTAATGCAATGTGATGCAGTGTTCTTTAGAGAAGAATCTTCAATTCTATGTCAGGGCTGGAGGCGAGGATTATGCCGTTCTCTATTCACTTTATTAATAGCAGCCAAAACAACATATAACAACTACGTTTCCCATGAAACCTTGGGAAACAGGTAATGAGAAAAATTGTCCAATCAGCCATGGGTCCTCCAATCAGGGTCGATGCAGACCAACATATTCTGGCTTCACTGGCTTCCCTCCGTCTTTCTTCGTTGCTGCACAGCCGAGATAAAGTGTTTTTCTCTTGCTAAGTTTATGTTGTGCTAACTGTCAGAGTGACGTTATTGCTGTCTTTAAGCTATTCCGCTTTGTGTTTCTGTTGATCGCGGCGCTTCACGTGTCATATTTATTGCCTTACTCTGTGCTTTTTATCATTGATTCGGCGTTTACGGCGCTTCGCGTGTCATGCTTACTTGCCGTTCGCTACATTGAACTCAGAGTATTTTCTTTCTGATTTTCACTGACCGCTGGAGTGTTTTCGCTCCTGCCGGGACTTTCGGCTCTGCACTGACCACCCGCCGCCAGGGGGCCTGGAGGCCATGCGGGACATGGCGCGCGCGTTCGAATCCCCGAGGGGATTGAACGGGGTGCCGTAGTTTCCCAGAGCAGTGTGTGGCCTGAGGGAGACGCCGATAAGGTCTAGGATCGTGCTGCTGCTGCTAACGGTCGATCCCTTTCTACAAACACTACACTCTGCTGCCTATTGTTAGACATGTTGCTCAGGAGCCGAGTCTATATTTCATGTCACAAGCCCTAAACTTGTCAGGGTCTGTAATTAGCGTGCTGCGCTTGTGGGGAGTTACCCATGCCACAGGTGTTTCACTTCATATATCTTTCTCTGGTCAAGGCTACCTCCCCAGGGCAGTGACCTAGAAATCTGTGAGGATTTCCTCACCCCATATCAATTGTCTGACACCCAGCCAGTGTTGAGCAACCTACATGGGCTGCAGGTCTGCCACCCAGACTTTAACATTTTACCTCCTCAGTCAGTCACATTTCAGGATGGAAATAGATTACGAGGATGATTCCCAAGGGGTATAACAGCCTGGCAGACCTCCCTTGGGATGATGATTTTTATGATGCGGTAGAGGCATCAATCTACAGGGCAGTGGGGGAAGCTATGACACCCCTTGAGGACAGACTGTCCAAGAAGATTGATCAGGCCCTAGCCCGACTAGCTGCCTTACCCACATCACCTGCCCCTCCTGAACTGACCTCTACACACTACTCCCCCAAGTGACCCTATCCCAACTCCACCCCAATGACCCCGAGATGCAGGGGTAGACCTGTCTGCGTTTGACAGGCTCAAACAAGCCTTTCTGTCTAGCCAACCAAGGCAACCATCCCTGCCACTAACGGAGAACCCAGTGACCCCAGATCACGCTGCCCCTGATGATGCAGGTGATCCCGACGCTGATCCAGGCCCTTTCAGACCATGGCTTCCCTCCCGGCCATCCCAGGACAATTCTGACATGTTGGACCCCGTGGACATTATTCATCTCCGCTCCTCGGAATGGGCCCCGGTGGATAAAGTTGCCAATTATGTGGCTTTGCGTATTTGTAAACCACTGGGGAAGGACAAGCGCAACTTCTTGAGGGCAGAGTGCCCCAGACCCTCTCTTGAGGGCAAAGTGGCTCTCATTCCTGAGATCGATCGAAGAATGGCCACTTTCCTCCAAAAATCTATGAGAGACCCAAAAAAAGGGCATTGACAGGTCCTAACGGGCTTGCCAGGACAAGTTATTGGACATTCTAGGCCCCCTCACAAAAATCCTAGATGTGGGTGAAGAGGCTAAAGTGTCAAGGTCCATAATTTCCCCGGAGGCACTCTTAGGTTGGACGCAAAGAGCCATAGTGTTTTTAGTCAATGCCAACTGTGCTCTTTCGACCGAGCATCGACGATCCCTCCGTATCAAAGTCGACCCCAAGTTAGGGGTTCTTGCTGATTCGGAGGCAGGGGCGTTGGCCCAGGGGGGATTCTTTGGTGAGCCCTCTGTAAAGGAGTTGGGGAAGTTTGTAAACACTTTCAGCTCCCTTGACAAAGCTCAGACAATGATCAAAAAGGTGTTTCCCCGGGTTTTCCACGGGGCCGGTCGAGGTAGGGGCCACTCGACCGGCCGCTCTTCAAACCATCTCCCTCCAAGGGGACAAGGCCCTGGACAACAGCAATACCAGGACCAGATAAGATTTGGGAAATTCTATCCCACCAGAGATCGGCGAGGCAAGGGCCGTGGATATCGTGGAGCAGCATCATGCACTAGTCCCAGTGAGTGGAATCCCTTCTTTCCACTTAAGGGTAGGGGGGGGACTCCTGGGTACTTCAAACAGTTCAGGGTTTCCATACAGACAATATAGGCGAACCCCGTCAGGAGCTAAGACCATGCCCCATTCAGTTCTCCCTCCAAGAGTCCAGTCTTGTGGACTCAGAAGTTTCTTTCCTTCTAGCCAAAGGTGCTATCGCCCGAGCAACCCCTCACCCACGTGGGTTCATCAGCAACATCTTTCTAGTAGACAAAACAGATGGAGGCAAGCGTCCAGTTATCAATCTCAGCGAGTTCAACGAGTGGTTGGTCTACCTCCACTTCAAAATCGAGGGGACTCATCTCCTCAGGGATGTCCTGAGACCTCTAGACTGGATGGTATGGCTGGATTTAAAAGACGCCTACCTGGTGATCCCAATTTTTCCACCTCATCGTCGCTTCATCCAATTTGTTTGGCACGACCAGACTTACGAGTTTACTACCCTTCCCATCGGTCTTTCCTCGGCCCTTTGGTGCTTCACCAAGCTCCTCAGACCAGCAGTGGAGTTCTTGAGGGTGCGGGGGATCCGAATGATTGTCTACCTGGACACATCCTCCTCATGGACGCATGTCCTCGCCAACACTCACGCCACCTCCAAACAGCCGTGGATCTTCTGCAGCGTCTGGGTTTTGTGGTCAACGAGTCAAAATCTGTCCTAACGCCCTCTCAGACCCTCACCTTTCTAGGTTTCATGGTAGTCTCCGTTTCCTCTACTCTCAGTCTTCCATCCAGAAAGATTTAAAAGATTCGTCAAAAACTAAGACGTTCGCTCACCAAGCCTCAGATATCCCTACGACAAATAGCCCGGATCGTGGTTCTTCCATCCACCTCCATCCAGGCCATCTTCCCGGGTCCTCTACACTATTGAGCACTCCAGCGCCTCAAAGCGAGTCACTTACGGAGGGGACGTCCCTACTCTTTCAAGGTTCCCCTGTCAGAGGAAGCCCGGGAAGAAATCACATGGTGGTTAGAACATATGGAGGCCTGGAACGGACGAGCGATATTTGGTTCCACCCCAGACCTCGTGACCTTGTGATAGAATCAGAAGCCAGCAGACAAGGCTGGGGCACCAGATACGTCGAGTTTTCCTCAGGAGGTTTGTGGTGTCCTCAAGAACGGAGGTTTCATATCAATTGCTTAGAGCTTCTAGCGGGCTCTTTTCGCCGTTCGCTGCTGGACGAGGGACTCGGTCCAACCCTCAGTCCTTTTAAAGATGGACAATATTTCGGCCGTCCAATATATCAATCATTCAGGGGGCATGACATCCATGGCCCTCTCTGGTTTGGCCGCCAGCTTTTGGCAGTACTGCCTGGACCATCAGGTGTTGATCACGGCGGAGTATCTCTCCGTTCGGGAGAAGCTGGTTGCGGATTCCGAATCCCGCAACTTCAGGGACTCCAGCCTCTGGAAGCTCGACCGAGAAGTCTTCCAGTCCTTGAACGACCGTTGGCGTCTGTTTTCAATAGACCTTTTTGCCTCAAGATTAGACAATCAACTTCCACAGTTCTTCAGTTGGAGACCGGGTCCGTTGGCAGTGGCCACGGATGAATTTCTCCAAGATTGGAGTCTGGAACAAGAATATGCGTTCCCTCCTTTCGCAATGATAACGAGGGCGACGGCCCAGATCAGGAGGAAACGGGCGACGATGGTGCTGATCACTCCCTTGTGGAGATCGCAAGTTTGGTTTCCAGTTCTTCTGGAACTTTCTTGGGATTCTCCAATCCTACTCCCCTGGTTTCTGTCTCTCCTCCTGAGTCCCAAGCAAGCTCATCATCCTCTGATTCTGGCGAACTCGTTGTGGCTCATGGCATGACGGATTACAGGAAACGTTGGGAAGTCCCAGGCCTTTCGGATAAAGCTTAAAAGTTCATGTCCAAGGCGTGGGCATACAGTACTGTCAAATGGTACAGATCTGCATGGGGCAAATGGTCCAGATGGTGTATGCGACGGGGTCTCAATCCCGTGGCTGCAGGGGTAGTTCATATTCTGAATTTTCTAGCCCATTTAGCCTCTAAGGAACGTGCCTACAGGTCAGTTAATACCTTTCATTCATCCATTTTGTCTAGCCATATACCGCTGACAACGCGGCCGTTGGTGAACACCCTCTTGTTTGCAAGCTCCTACGAGGCATCAGATTGTCCCTTCCTCTGGAACCCCAGTACTCAGCCCTTTGGGACGTGAATCAAGTTCTTAATCTGTTTTTGTCTTGACAACCTAATTGGTTCCTCTCGCGGAAAGAGTTGTCGGCTAAACTAGCCATGCTGCTCTGTCTCATTTCGTCGCCACGGCTCAGATGTGAGGGCATTGGATATCATGGGCAGGATGTTGACACCAAATGGGGTTACTTTCACCCTTCACAGACGAACAAAGTGCCACAAAAGAGTCATCAGCTATCCGGAATTCTCGGAGTCCCTGAAACTGTGTGTGGTTCGCTGTTTGAAAGTGTATGAGGAAGCAACAGAGGAATTCCATCCCCCAGGGGAGGACAGCTCCTTATTGCATTATGCAAACCTTTTAAGGCAGTATCTTCACCTACAATAGCCAGATGGGTTAGATGGGTTATGCAAGTTGCAGGCATTAACCTCAAGGATTTTGGAGCTCTCTCAACTCGAGGAACAATGGCCTCAAAGGCTTTTGGTTTAGGGGTCTGTTTGGAGGACATCCTCAACACGGCAGACTGGTCTTCGGACTCCACCGTTAAAAGTTTTTACTTTAAACCTGTCTTGGATATGGCTCACCTCGTGGTGAGCAAGCTTTGAACTAGCATAATACTCACCTACAGTCCTGACATAGAATGAAAAATTTCCTAGCTATTGTAACGGAAAGTTTCAATTCTATTAAGGACTCGGAGGCGAGGATTATCCCGCCCAAGGGTTTTTCAAATGAACTTTCCCTACCCGTATGTGTGTAAGTAAAACTGTTTTCAATCTGTATTGTTGAGACAAAAAGCTTTATGTGATTATTATGTCTCACTAGTTGTATTCACAGGTTTTTAGCATTTCCTGGTTCGGATAAATGAAAATTTCCCTTGTTTTTCTTGTAGGTTCTGAATCAAACAAACAGGATTCATGAATGTGAGCTACCGGCTGTCCTCGTGCTTCGAAAGAGGATGGGAAGCCAGTGGAGCCAGAATATGTTGGTCTGCATCGCCCCTGATTGGAGGACCAATGTCGGCGGCTGATTGGACAATTGTTTCTCACTACCTGTTTCCCAAGGTTTCATGGGAAACGTAGTTGTTATATGTTGTTTTGGCTGCTATTAATAAAGGGAAGAGAGAATGGCATAATCCTCGCCTCCGAGTCCTTAATAGAATTTTTCACTCTTTCCTAAATTGGAGCAATGTTGGTGCTGTATGGATATATGTGAGGATGCTGTTCCAGATCCAGGGTGCATAGATGGAAAATGCCTGCTGTGTTGTGTTTCTTTTGCACTTCTTAGTCTGCAGCCTAAGGGTGTCCTGACTGGGGGGTTCTCAAGGACCACCAGGGATTGTGAGCATGTCAGCCGGATAAACAGGGGTGATGGCTGTGATAGCATTGTAAATGATGCAGCTGGTTTTGAAGATGGTGTGGGCCAGCAAGCGGAGCCAATGGAGTTCCATCAGGTAGGGGTGATTTGATCATATTTCTTCAGGCCCTGGATGAGATGTGCTGCTCCATTTAGGATGTCCCTAAGGGGTGCCAATGAGGAGACTGTGAGGCCATTAAATAGGGTATTACCACCATTCAGATTCAAGAATATGAGGTGTTGAACAGTTGTTCTGAAGTCGCTTTCTGGAAGAAACAGTTTGACTTTATTTAGAAGTGATAGATTCCACCAGGCATTCTTTGTTTTTTTGGCAATGTGTTCCTTGAGAGTGAGGCTGGTGTCCAGGGTGAATCCAAGTGACTTGTCATTCAGTGAAATTTGGGGTGGAAAGCCACCAAGGTTGGTGGGAGTTTTATATAGCGCAAACTAGACCTGAAGGTATCAGAGTGCTTTGCATGAGCTCCAGTTGGACATTCATTTTTGTTAAGCACGGTGAGCTTGAGTGATTTACCTAGAATCACAGGAAGTTAAACCTCCTTGCTGAGACTTGAACCCAGTTCCTCAGCTTCAAAGTCAACCGCCCTGGCTGTTAAGAAACATCATCTTCCCTACTGTATCTTGTTTGTTTTCTTGCACGTAACAGGAATTCTGTCTTGGTTGTATTGAGCTTCGGATATGCATATGGCATTCAGGTCTGCATGAAATGCCAGCAGTGTTTAAGGCATTAGAAGTCTGAAGCAGCTGAGACTTTCAAGTAGCATTGTGTATCAACAGCATATTGTTGAATCTTGATGCTGCTATGTGCCATATATCTCTATATAAAGGTGTAGGATAACAGGAGACAGTATGGAACCCTGGATGGACTCCACAGGTGATTGGAATCTTTTGTGACCTAGAGGTGCTCAGGGGAACAAACTGGCATTGATTGTAGTGAGGGGGATTGCCGCTGAATTCCATTCAAAACTCCAGGGTGCATATGAGGGTGGAGTGGTTGACTGTCAAAGACAGCTAAGAGGTCAAGTAATCAAGCGGCGGGGGTCATCTTCATCTTCGGTTAAGAAAAGTCTACAATGTATAAGGTAGCGTTCTCCGTGGTGCAGCCTGATCTGAAGCCAGATGGGTAGTAGTTCAGGAGATGATTATCATTGATTTGATCTTAGAGTTAAACATGGACTGCTTTTTCAATGACTGTTGACCTGTCATCCTTAGGGAAGTCTTTTCCTAGGATTTTTGCCTTTTGCCTCTCGTTTTTGCTGATTCTTTATGTTGGCCATATGGCTCTGACCCCTTTACCACAGCTAACCAGTGCTAAAGTGCATGTGCTTCTCCCTTAAACATGATGACATTGGTGTGTAACCGATTGGCATATTTGTTGTACTGTAAGTCCCTTGTAAAGTGGTATACCATATACCCAGGAAGGTGAGGTTCATCTGCATTCTGAGCACTCATCTGCATTCTGATGGGTCTTCCGAGGCAGGGAGGAATGGAAGGGGCGGACACTTACACTTCAATATGTAGTATCCTGTCCACACACAAAGGACTGATTTACCTGCAGAAGAGATAGTAATGATGATTTAGAAAATGATATATTCTTGAGAACGATCTTTAAGAAAACAGTACCATTGGTAGCATTTGTATGCTTGTTTTCCGTTTATTCTTTATAAAAGTTCTACAAAAACCTAATAAAAGCTAAACACAAAATCACCAGCATGTAACAGGTTGGAATAAAATAGCTCTCAGATTCTCAAAGCCAGTAAAATGCAGAATGGTCCACAGATCGCAGGACGAATAACCAAGAAAGAAGTAGAAAGTGCTAGATATCAAGTATCATTGAAACGAGATCAAAACAAAAGCATTGCTGCTTCTCAATGAGAGAGCTATTTTAGCAACCATTAATCTAAGGCACAAAAAAGTATTTGAACATGCGCTTACATTTAACAATGTCCAGATATGATTGCAGGCTTACTTATGCTTGGCTTGCTCCACGTCCAACCTAAACGTGACAGGCTGGGAGAGACTGTATAATGGAAGGGGTTTTGGAAATGTATCTGCAATAGAGGCAACTATGATGATTTAGAAAATATAATATTATTGAGAAAAGTCTTTGAGAAAACACTACCCTTGATAAAATGTACATGCCTGTTTTTCTTTTATTCTTTGTATTCGTTCTGTAAAACCCCAATCTAAATGAAAACAACATCACCAGTGAATGACAGGTTAGAATCAAACAGCTCTCTGTTTTTCAGAGCCAGTAAACTGCAGCGTGGCCCCAGGATCACAGGACCACAGGACCAGTAAACCATGAATTAGGAAGTGCTAGATCCCAAGCATCATTCAAGCAAGGTAGAAACACAAACAATCCTTCATCTCACTGGGACACCTATTTTAACACCCATAAGCCTTCGACATGACATTAAGGGGCTGTGCCAGTGGTGCAGCGGTCCCGCACCGGCAATTAGGATGCCACTGTGGCGGTGGCATCCTCTATTCCCAGCATTGTGGTGGGCGGTGCTCACAGCACCGCCCGCCACAATGCTGGGAATGCACTGGGTGCATTGTCATGCCCAAGGTGACAGGCACCACGCGGTGCCTGCCACCTTGTCCATGACAATGTAGGGGGGTACCATGTGCACCCCCCACCCCCCCAAAACCCTAGGGGCCCGTAAGGGGCCCCCGACAGCAAATTCCGCATGCCTTTCCATGGCGGTATCGCTGCCACGGAAAGGTTGCTTCCCGCACCCATCCAAAATGGATGGCGGTGTCTAGCAGATACCGCCACAATATATCTAGCCCCTTATACGCCCGGTCGACTGGCGGAAAACCGGCGGACGGTCTTTCCGTCCGCCGGGGTCCCCCCCACCATACTAATATGGCGGGGGGAAATGGGTGGCGGGCGAAGGGAAAAGTAGGGTGGATCGCCACCGCCATGCGGGCAGTGGCGATCCGCCCTACATCGTAATCAGCCCCTATGTATTTACTTATATGTTTATATTTGACAGTGCACAGACGTACAGTCTTGCTTTCATAAAACGTTTGATGAAGCGATCTCTTATATATTTTATGTTCTAATTCTTTTGTATTGCATCTCACAATGCTGCCATTGCTGAAATATCTGTACTGAAAATGTATGTTTTACATAAGAATCCATATTTTATGTCTTGTGGACAATGCAATCGTGCTGGAGACTGTATAGTAGTGAATAGGAAAGCTCTACTCATGGGGCAGAATCTCTGCACAAGGAGAACTCCGCATGGTACTGAGTAGGAAAATTATTTACATGTGAAAGAAATCAGGCATTCCTGACACACTTTCATTTACAACCACATGTATACTGCCCACAACCGAGGATCTGTTTCTTTCCTCTTCAGCAACTGCTTCCTGCTCCTAATTCTGCAGCTCGGTTTTGTACACTTACTCAACAAAGATGCTTGCTGCCTGTGCTGAGGAGGAAGAGAAATATCACTAAGGAGGAGACAGCCCTTGTAGGTTCATTTGTGGTGAAAAACTAAAAACAGCTACATGGACTGTATCCATTCTGCTTTGAGTGAAGCCCAGAAGGTGACTGATGCGCTAAACACATTGGGTGAGAAGGGAGACATAAAGAAAAAATGTCAGGATGAAAGGAGGCAGGTAAAAAGGTCTCCACGATAGAGCTTGCGAAGTTTCTTCTGCGAGGACTAGTGGTACTTGAACAATTATCAGAGTGGAAGAGCTGCCATCAATGTTACATCACTGACATCATAAGGACTGTGAAAATCCAAGCATGACACAAAGTGTAGCAAATAAGCCGCACCCATTCAGCAGGAGCGTGATGTGCTTGTGGCATACAGCCGGTGGTGCATTTTGGAGGACAGCTGCAAATATATTACTGAATCATGGTGTGGTAGCACACTGCCATTTACAGATACATTCTCCATTAAAATTGCCACTGAATTTGCACAGACATGGAGATTTACTGATAAACTAAGTAGGGCACAACGGGTAATGTGCAGAAATCAGGTTTCAGTAAATATTTATCATTTGCACATCACTAAGGGGCCGATTCCGATTTCGGACGGACTCACGTCCGTCCGACATCGGTCAGGAGCCGTAACCGACCGACCTGCTGTCGTCGGTTACGGCCCTGCAAGTACGATGCGACCGAACAGGGTTCGGTCGCACTCGTATACTTCACAATGCAAGCATGCATTCCGAGCGGAATGCATGCTTGCATTGTGAAAAGCAGGGGTGCAGTTCATCCCTGCACCCTGTGGCCGGCACCCCAAGGTGCCTGTCACCGGGTGCAGGGATCCACAGAGGGGCACCATAGGTGCCCCCAGGCCACCATTCTGCAGCCTCGCATCCATGGGGGCCTACTGGGGGCCCCCAAAGACTGTTTCGACTGCCTTTTCGTGCCGGAAAGACCGGCTCAAAAAGACTTTGAAAAACTACCATCGTACTCCCTTGGTTGTAAAGAGGCGGCTGGGGGAGTACTGAGCGATTTCCGGACGGCGGACGGACTCTGCAAGCCTGTCGTCAGCCATCCGGAAATCCGAGTCGGATTCCTTTCCGACCGAGCCCATTGGAATGGATCGGTCGGAAAGGAATCCGGCCGACATGCTCCGATTCGGTCGGAAGGGCTCCGACCATCGTTCGGAGTCCTTCCGGCCGAAATCGGAATCGGCCCCATAGTGATGAATACAGGCCTCAGCTAGGCCCGCAGGATACAAGGGTTCGCTCTCCTGTAATGGAATCTATAAGGAAGTTGGCACGGAAACTGCAAAGTACAAAGACAAAGTTTATTAACCCTTAAGGGTGGTCCTACAATCCATACAATACCCTTCAGTATTGCATAGAGTAGCACAAAGAACTTGCGTACACAGTCCCCTTTTATACACAACAGAGGGGCTCATAAGTGGGAGGATACAACATGAGGCAAGGAATGTTACCTTTTATGGACATTTTCGATACAAGATCAATATGTGGGTGGAGCTGACATACTCCTTGAGCCCGCGAAAACATGGTCAAGCAAGGACTAACTGATAACAGATGTGGTCAAGCCTGGGCATGCGCCAGGCGGACAAAGGAACTATTTATAGACTGTTACTAGGCAGATTACAAGAGCAACTAACACGGAGATAGGACTCTTCTCGTGTTGAGCACGTGGAGACATGACAATACAAAATGGAGTCCAAACTTCAGTCAACATAACGAAAGAGACATGTCTAAGGGAGGAGAATTCATGTCTTTAGTAAATGCTTAATCACATCATGGTTTCAATTTACAACAGACGACCCTTTCAGCATTTACTGAAGACATCCGGTTTGTTAGGATAATCATCGTATATGTCAATTATCATCATTCCTTCTACTTCCTTAGCTAAACGTTTCTGATAAGTGACATTGGCAATAGCTTTTTTATCGGGAATACAGAATGATACACATAAGGAACAGAGCAAAGGACCACATTGGACACAGATGCAGCAAGAAAACAGAACTGCTATAATTATACAAGCAGTGATCAATGCCCAAAACCATCCAGAAAAGGACCAAGTGCCGTTTTCTGTATGGATTTCAGCTGCAATTTTATGCAACCTGTTGATTGCATTATAGACTGACGGTGTGTGGTCAGGGATAAACACACAGCAACTACTCCCGATAATTTTACAAGCTCCACCTCGATCAGCTAACATAACATCTAATACCATACGATTCTGCAATGCAACAATTCTGGTAATCTGCAATTCTTCCGTAAGATTCCCAAGAGCAGCAGCGGTTTGGTTTGTCACAGCCTCTACCACTCTTGTTAATCTTCGAACTTTCCTACTATTTAGGGCAGCTCCAACGAAGAAAAACAATCCTAAATTAAAATCAATGTACTGCTGCAGACTGGTGTCAGTCTGATCCACATCATCGATTGATAGAGTACGTTTATACCTATTTACAGTTACATTATTTAACAACTTCAAATCCTTATGATAGGATGCAGGTGCCAAAAATACAGGAGGCAATAGAAATGCTACATAACATACTCCGGACCAACCGGCTGGCAAACGGTAATAACCTTTATTTCCGCATACGAAGTATGTATTATGGGATGCTAAGAAGGTACTGTTATTCAACCCGTCGATGTTTAATATGGTAATACAATCACTAACACCAACAGGAATATAACCCACACTCTGGACACACAGGTCCGCTTGAGCTTGTGCCACTTGAATCACAAATTTGTCTTTTCCCACAGTGTCTCTGGTGTTCGTGAAAATATAAGGAATCGATTAATTGTCTGGTCGATACTCTTCCCATTCCCAAATTGTCCCATTCGCTTGCGGATATCCATCTTTATCCTGATGACATTCTTTATTGAGTCTGAAGAGTAATCGTCCCACTGTGGGTTTCCGGGTGGCAAAAAGCAAAGTGTACCATGCTCTACAAGAGCCATTATGAGAGAAAGGAAGAGGTATGAATGGCGTTCCTCCTTTCTTCTGATGAGCTGGCATCATACCACATATCCAACAGTTCGTAGCATTCGTGGCAACGTGGGTATGATGCAACATCTGGATGAAAGTGTTATTCAAATAAGACTGACGATGCTTCAATTCTTGATACGGAAGGGTATAGAAGTAGTGCTCCTCAGGCACTGGAGTGGTCAACACAAGTAACTCTCGAGCAGGAGTCACATCCTCCACAAACCATGTGGTTATCCCAACAATAGCTACTGTGAGCATAAAACCTGTTGCACAAAGGATCTTCTTTTTCTCCATGTCAAGATAAGGAATCAATATCTTCCTGAAACTAAAAGGTTTGTCAGAACTCTTCCCCTTAGGCAGCGGTCGATTTCTTCACCAACGGGCCAAGACGGGTGTCACTACACTAATGCAGGGCTGATCCCCCCCCCTTGCCTCATTGGCTCTCCGTTTCACTAACCCAAGGGCCGTTCTGACAACATGTCCCGATACTGAAGGATTCACTTTCTTGGCCTCAGATGATATCGCTTTCCTCCAGGAGTCGCGTGGTCCGGAAAGAGCTCCTCAGCCTCGTTCCATTCCACAGCACGGCCTTTCTCTGTGGTCAGAATCTCTCGTTGATCGGTCAATACAGCAGGCTCCACCAATCCGGGCGGTACTTTGCGGCAGTGCAGGGAATGGATCCAATTCTTTCTGTTGGAAACTCGCACAGCCGTCCTCGTTGCAAGTAGGACTTGCTCAGGACCCACCCATCTCGGCTCCAAGCTGTTCGTCCTGTCAAAGATTTTTATCATGACATAGTCGCCAGGCCGGAGACTATGTCCTTCACCGGTGGACCGATCAGGGAGCGCCTCCCGGACCTGTTGATGAATAGAAACCAAGTTATCCGTTAACTGTGCCAGATAATCATTCATCATTACACAAGGTACATCATACACAGTCTTAGGTTTTGGTGGACCCCAAATATTCATTGGACGTCCAAAGACAATCTCGTACGGTGTAAGACCGGTTCGAGAGTGCGGTACCGACCTAATTGACAATAACGCCAGCGGTAAAGCATCTGGCCAAGTCAAAGACGTCGAAGCTTGGATTTTAGCGATCTTGAGCTTCAGTGTACCATTATACTTCTCGACTAGTCCTGCAGATTGAGGGTGAAATACTGCGTGGAACTTCTGGGTGATGCCCAGACCCTTCAAAACATACTTTATAACATCCGCTATAAAGTGGGGCCCGTTATCACTCCACAGAAGTCTACAAACGCCATATCGAGGGAAGAACTCCTTCAACAGCATCTTGGCGGTAGTCATTGCAGTATTGTCTTTCGTAGGGTATGCCTCAACCCATTTGCTAAAGGCACAAACCACTACTAGAACATACTTCAAATTGTTACAGCGCTCAAGCTGGATGTAATCCATCTGCAAAACCTCAAAGGGTGCAGTAGGTGTTACAAATCCTCCTGCTGGAGTTCGAGTACCCTTTCCTGGGTTGTACCTCAAGCAGATCATACAGGTCTGCACCACCCTCTTTGCCGTGCTAGCAATCTCTGGATGCTCCCAGACTTGGGTAAGTAATTTTACAATTGCGGAAGCTCCAACATGTGCTAGCCCATGTGCCATCTGAACCATAGGTTGTACAAAAGCCGTGGGTAGTTTCCATCTATCCATCTGCTTATTTCTCCAGCAACCCTCATCATCCAATTCTCCCTCACTGGACCATTGCTCCCGCTCTTTATCAGAAACGGTCCTCTGTATTTCTCGCACTTCTTCCTTCGCATCATGCCATCTTTCTACTTGCGACTTCACTACATACATGGCAGTAGCACCAGGCTGCATCGCAGTCTCCCGTGCCACCCGGTCTGCTAACGCATTCCCTTCTCCAACTTTATCGACTACTTTCCTATGCGCGCTACATTTAACGATGGCAATTTTCTTCGGATATGTCAATGCAGTTAAAAGATTATGAACTAACTCCCCATGCATTATTTGTACTCCATGTGACGTTAAAAACCCTCTCTCCTTCCAGAGCAGGCCGAAATCGTGCGCTACTCCGAAGGCATACCGGCTATCTGTATAAACATTCACACACAATCCTGTACTGAGCTCACATGCTCGTGTTAATGCTATCAGTTCCGCTGCTTGAGCTGATTTCTGTGGTATGCGTGCTGCCTCCACTATTGTTTGCAATGTGGTAATTGCATACGCTGCTGAAGTCGTACCATCTGGTAGCTTCAGGCATGACCCGTCCACCCACAGTTCTCCATCTACATCTGGAAAGGGCGTATCCTGGAGATCAATACGACCCTTTGTTTGTTCCTCAGTCACAAGAATACAATCATGTGCTTTCCGTGCTTCAGACTGAGTCTCGGGGTATGGCAATAATGTGGCCGGATTTAACGTCACGCACCTCTTTAACGTAATATGAGGAGCCAAAAGCGTCAGCTCATATCCCGTTAAACGGGCACTGGTCAAATGCTGCGTCTTTGTCTGATTAAGCAGGGCATCAACAGCATGGGTAACTAATACCAACAGCTTATGAAGTAACACAATTCCCTCGCTTTGGCGTATTGACACAGCTGTCGCCGCAACCGAGCGAAAACAACCAGGCAATGCTCGGGCAACAGGATCAAGTACAGCCGAAAAATATGCACAAGGGCGCTGCTTGTCGCCGTGCATCTGCACTAAAACTGATAATGCACATCCATCTTTCTCATGCACATACAGCGAAAAAGGTTTGGTATAATCAGGAGTCCCTAACACTGGTGCTGAACAGAGGGCCTGTCGCAATTTCTGAAAGGCAGTGTCACACTCATTCGTCCAAGGAAGCGGAATAGGTGTGTCTTTTGTCAAAAGGGCTAACAATGGCTTAGCTATGTGTGAAAACCCTAGTATCCATTGCCTACAAAACGAAACAAGACCCAAAAATGCACGCACATCCTTCTGCGTGGACGGCGTCGGCGTGTCCAGAATTACTTGGACACGATCTGGTGTGAGTGCACGCCCCTCCTTAGACAAAAGGTGACCCAGATAAGTCACCTTTGGTCTACAGAACTGTAACTTTTTCCGAGATACTTTGTGATTATGGGATGCCAAAAAGGAAAGCAAAGACAACGTACTCGTTTCACACAACACCGGAGTGTCAGCCGCCAGCAAGATGTCATCGACATATTGAATGAGGGCGACACCCTCGGGCAGAACAAAGGAGTCCAATTGTCTTTTCAAAGCTTGACTGTAAATGCTAGGGCTTTCCGTGTAGCCCTGAGGGATTCTACAAAATCGTTAAGACCTATTATTTAGAGTAAAACCAAAAAGGTATCGACTATCAGGATGAATAGGAATTGAAAAGAAGGCATTTTTCAAATCAATAACTGAAAACGTGGTCGCCGTAGGCGGGACCAAAGTAAGCAACGTCGTGATATCAGAAACCACTGGGTACTGAGGTATCACGATCTTGTTCACTTCTCTCAAGTCAATTATAAACCGATAGACTTTGGCATCCGTATCCTTTTTCAAAATGGGTAAAATCGGGCTATTACAGACGTTATAGGGAACTTCTTCCACTACTCCCACCTTAATCAAATCCTGCACTATCTGTATAAGAGCCTCTTCCCCCTCCTGCGAAATACGATACTGTGGAAGGCGTGGTAACACCGCCCCCTCCTGGACACTAATGTGAACAGGCGGAATCACCATCTGTCCCACATCAGTATCCGAGGTGGCCCACAGAGCACAAGGGAGGGTAGCTAACACAGCATCTTCTGCAACCACACACATCCGTTCAGACAGGGGGTAATTGTCATTTAATATCACCCGCACTCCAGCAGGGGAGCAGCGGATCGTAGCTCTGAAGTGCTTCAACATATCAAGGTCCATAATATTGTCCGGCGTGTTCGGGGCAAGCAGAAACGGACAGGGTGCAGAAAAAGAATCAACCTGAAATGTGAGGGGCCGTGAAAGAGGGCTTCGGGAGAGTGTACCATCAAACCCTACCGATGTAACCATTAAGCCAGATGGGGGAGCCCTCGGAACCAATTGTTTAGACAGCGCACTACGAGTCGCTCCTGTATCCACTAGGAACTGATCAGTAGAACCCAAAACCTCAGCTGATACGTAAGGACCCTTCTGATCAACCGGCACCTCAACTGATTCTAACCCCCATCCAACGCATTCCTATGCATGCTGAGAATCATGGTACCCAGAACGGTCAATCCCCGACACTTGATACTGGTTTTGTCGATCGAAAACATTAGGCCTATCACGTTGCTGCCCGGCAGGGTCAAAACGAGCGTGATCGTTAGAATTCCCTCTAAAATTCGAGAAACCCCCTCTACCTCTCGGGCCACCCTGATTGTGTCCCTGACGCGAAGCATGCAACGCCGGGCAATCTCTGGCCCAGTGTCCCGATTGCTTACAATACGCACATTGATTCCTGTTCAAATCAGATCGGCCCGAGGGAGGGCCATAAAATCCTCCCCTACCTCTATTTACACCCCGTCGGGGCGGACCATATACTTGTGCTAACATCACCTTCGTTTTTAAATCCTTCGATTTCTTCTCCTCCTGCCCCTTCGCTTCTTGCTCCTGGCGCTCATAGTACTGAGCTATAGTCAGGAGGGCTGTCGGGGTCGCAGTGGACCAAGAACTTTCACTCGCTTTTAGGCGGGCTGCGATCGCCGGTAATAAATTCGCCACATATTTATCAGCAAAGAGGTGTCGACCCGTATCATCCGTAAGTGACTGACCACTAAAATCATGAAACGTCTCCTCAAAGCGCGTAAAGAAATCTGCAACTGATTCATCGACTTTCTGCTTGCACGAGGCTAGCATATTCCAGTCAATCTTTTTAGGGGGAATGATTGTCTTCAACTTAGCCAGAATAGCAGCAGGGAGATCTAAGATAACCTGAGGTGGTTTCTGCGCGGGCTTCCTCTCCCTATCCTCATCCTCAAGCTCAGACCACCGAGCCTTAAAAGCGGCAACATCATCCACCTTCCGCACAGATCGCCACATATCTGGTGGTAAAATAAGCCCAAAGAACAAATCTATATCTGCTAAGGTCATAGTACAAGAATTCAAGGCCCCCTCGACTTCTTCGTAAAAGGCCGCTGGATTCTTGCGGGGATCAGGCAACGCATTCTTTAACGCCATGACGTCAGCCCTGTGCCAGGGAGTATAAACCCAATTATACACAAAATATCCCTTAGCATCGGCGGAGGTAATATCCGAGCGAGTCCCCGCTCCTTTAGGAGGAACATACAAGGGCGCCGCCTCTCGCATTGGTTTAGCATGCACTAGGTCGCTCTTATCTGACTGAGAGGTGGATGAATGGCCATCTCCGGTACGCGAGTCCGACCTCTTCTCCTCCTCAGCTTGTTGGCGTGCTTTCTCTTTAAGGTCCCTCGCCGCATCCCGCAACGCAAACAGTCGCCGAACCGCATCAGGCGCCTTAGAGGGAGAGAAAACACCATTACGCAATGCTTTAGCATCTAATACCACATCGTCAGGTTCAAAGACACTGGAATATTTCCGGAAAGCAGCAATCACTTCCTCAGAAAAGTGGCCCAGAAAATACAACTTTTCTCTATCCTGCCACAACTCCCAAGAATTCAACAACTCAGCAAGGGATAACTTGCCCTTGAGTGCACGATAGGAAACTTGCCGAAGCTCACCCATTCGGTCAGCCGATAACATGGACCGCGTGTCCACCTTACCCGAATTCGATCCAGAATCTTGTGGCCTCGGGGCAGACGCGCCGACATAAGGGGGCGGAGAACGATCTAATAAATAAAAATCATCGTCATGATTATCAAGGACAGGATAAAGTGACTGACGAACAGCATATTGACCCGAGACTTGTAACCTACGCTCTTTCTCTTGCCTCTCCGTCTGTTCTCTTTCCTCCCGACGCTTTGCTTCCTGTGCTCTCACATGATCATTCTTCCGTTGCTCTTTATCAAACAGCGCTTTCTCACGCTTCTCTCGCTCACGCACTTCCTTCACCCATAATCGCACACATTCAAACATGTCTTGACGAGCACGCCGCTTACACATACACTGTTCCACATACTCAATCTTACGCATATCAAACGACCCATACAACGGCCACCGTAACTCAGGATCCTTTCTGGTATATTTCCTCCATACTGTGCTGTACATTATGGAAGAAAGACCATGCTTCACATACATATCCCTATTAGGAGTCCCCTCTGGGGGAGCTGGAGCAGATTCCTCGAGGTTTAACCGGTTTCCAAAGCAGCAGCACCACTTACGGAGTGCGCTAAAAGCAGGCATGCTCAAAAATAATGCAGAATATGCAGTATTATCAAAAAAATGGCACTTAAACGTTGTGCCGTTCAAAGTTACACAGTTCCGGAGAAATATCTCCACATTATCTGCCTATATGTGTTGCAACGCATATATTCTCACAATAATCAATACAAGATATGACCGGTCATCACAAATCAAACTCAAATAGCCAAACCAGGCTTCAAAAACTCGGAGCAAGTACCGTACAACGGTTCTTACCAATCAAGAGTCCAGATTCCAACTGCCAAGCTCCCAAAATTCGCCCAAACGGCTGTCACGGCAGGACCGACAGAAGAGGTCTCAGTCGAGGACCGGCGCCACCCAGATGGTCAGGTCGGAAGGGAAGGAAGAAAAACCTCGGGATGCCAGGACTAAAGTGCCTCTGGCAGTGATCACATCCCCGGCCAAATTCCTCACCTTCGTCGCGACCAATCCTTCGAGCATCCGAGTCGCCGATGAGCCCCACGTGACGGGCGCCAATTGATGAATACAGGCCTCAGCTAGGCCCGCAGGACACAAGGGTTCGCTCTCCTGTAATGGAATCTATAAGGAAGTTGGCACGGAAACTGCAAAGTACAAAGACAAAGTTTATTAACCCTTAAGGGTGGTCCTACAATCCATACAATACCCTTCAGTATTGCATAGAGTAGCACAAAGAACTTGCGTACACGGTCCCCTTTTATACACAACAGAGGGGCTCATAAGTGGGAGGATACAACATGAGGCAAGGAATGTTACCTTTTATGGACATTTTCGATACAAGATCAATATGTGGGTGGAGCTGACATACTCCTTGAGCCCGCGAAAACATGGTCAAGCAAGGACTAACTGATAACAGATGTGGTCAAGGCTGGGCATGCGCCAGGCGGACAAAGGAACTATTTATAGACTGTTACTAGGCAGATTACAAGAGCAACTAACACGGAGATAGGACTCTTCTCGTGTTGAGCACGTGGAGACATGACAATACAAAATGGAGTCCAAACTTCAGTCAACATAACGAAAGAGACATGTCTAAGGGAGGAGAATTCATGTCTTTAGTAAATGCTTAATCACATCGTGGTTTCAATTTACAACAGTCAATTTACAACAATAGTGTCTAGATTAGTGTTAATCCCTTTAAAACCTTTATGTACATCACTCCTCAGAATTACAAGAAAAATGTGCAGCATTTGTGCTTTTTTAAATGTTGGTATATTTGTACAGTTCATTTATAGTATTTAGCATTTTGTGCATTGGATCAAATTAACTTACTACAGCTTTTTAATTTAAACTCCCTGTGCACCAGCAAGGTTGGAGCACAGTTCTCTTTAAAAAGAAATCCTCTCAATTTGCCTTTAGAGAAAGTAAAGTAAACACTAATGCCACATTAAAATACTCAGCAATTTGTCAGAAGACATAGCATGACTGTTGTCCTCTTCCGCTGAACTCACAGCAAATGCACCAAGGTAAAAACACAATTTAAAGGCATTTTTATTGCTCATTCACCGTCTGAACACCAGGATGGTTATTTTGGGGCTGCTGCAGCAAGCCCCGCATCCCGATTTCCTGCGCCCAAGAGGAGGTTCATCTGGAGCCTGTCTCTGTGTCACCCTCCACTGAAGGACAGCCTCTCCACCATGTACACCACCTGCTATATGGGCTGCCTTTAAAGCACTAATGTGGTTCTACGTAAGATTTTACCCCGCACACCTCATATTCTCCCTAACTTCAATCTTTCTCTGCTTTAAGTTTGAAAGGGTAACCAGTTCATGTTTTACACTTGGAATAATGTGACTTGTAGTACTGATTTTAAATATGTTTAAATAACATTACAAGTCCCGGAATTCTAAGTAAAAAACAGGGAATGGCCTAACTAGTCATGCATGGGCCTTGATAATGTGCCATCTGTGACTCAATCTCTCTAGGACTAAACTTAGAAGCACCCATCCATCTCTGTGTTTACCTCATACCTGCATTGCTTCTTGAACATCATATGATGGAGTAGAAGTCCGTAACTGAAGCAGGGCACACACAATGCAGGTAATGCTGCACACAACACCAACAAAGACTGATATGTAACAAGATACGTCAAACATATATTGACACAGAAATGTTAATGTGTGTTTAGATATGTCTTTACAGTGGAGTAAAAACTAACCTTGGCGTGTATACTGGGACATTAATATATGCAAACGTTTATTTGTTTAATTTATGTTGGTGTCCCTCCACCATCCACCATTTTCCCCAAGAGTGATTTCTGCTCTTAGCAGTGCTCTCACACCAGGACTGGCACCACGCAGCAGATGGATGGTAGACACTAGCAAGATCTATTTCAGCTCTTTCATAAGGCTCTAATGTCTTGTCCTTATTTCTGACAGGGCAGCTGTATGTCTTTTATCACACATCCCTGTTGTCAACATTCTCAATATGCCAGAATATTGTTTCACATATGTTGGACTTGGCCCTTCTGGCCGGTTCACCCCGAAACATTTTGCTTAATATTGTGACTTGGTTTAGTGATTTTATTGACTTCTGCGCACTTTACCGCTGTGTCCCAGGGTAAAGTGCGTGCGTGTTGTGAGGTTGGCCTGCCCTCCCATAGGAATGCATGGGGGAATGTCTGTGCCCTGGTAGTTCCTGATGCGTGGGGTGTGCAGGCCCGTGTTTGGTATGTGCGAACTCGTGTGAGTGAATGCTGCGCGTTGATGTGTGCGGCGTGCATGTACCTAGTGTGGAAGTGCCACTTCTAGAAGTGGGCACTTCAGTGTGCAGTATGAAATGTGTGGCTTGTCTGGCGATTGGCTGGTGAGGTCATGTGACGGACTAGGGAAATCCCCAGAGTCAGGAGGAGTCACCCAGTGGTGAATGGGGAGTTAGCATGTTGATGGCTGGGGAGGAGTGTACCTGAGTCCTGAATAGGACAGGGCTTTCCCCACACAATGCTGGCGCCGGCCCCTGTGGTGCGTCTAATGACCCTAGCCCTGCCAGTGAATAGGGAGAGGGGCTGAGCAAAACAAAGTGCTCAGGAACCTGTTGGAACTGGTTCGCCCCTTCCCTGCACCTTTAGACAAAGAATTTACTGTATAAAAAGGGGCTGTGTCCCCTTACAGTGGGTGTTCTCTTCCAGGATCAACTTGAGGGGGGCCTGCTGCTGCTGGGCGCCAGGAGAGACCGCCACAGGGGACTGCCTCCCTGCTGGAGGGCTCTGTGAGCTGGCCCCTGGGCCCAGTCTTTGCCCCCCTGCCTTTTGCAGACTTTTTGGTTGCTGGATTTTTGCTGGCAGCGCCTGGGAGCGCTTGGATTTGCTGTATAGCGCTAGGAGCGCTTTATTTGGTGCCCTGGCGCTTCTAGCGCGCTCCTGTGTGACCTCGGTGCACACGAGGGAATCCCCGGCATAGGGATTCCCCCCCTCGTGTGCCGGATCGAGCGGGAGCCTACCCCGCTTTATTGGAAACTTAATACCCCCAGCGGGTGCCCACCCCGCCGGGGACCTTGCCGCTTTAAGTTTCACCCCCTTAGCGGGTGCCCACCCCGCATCACCACGAGAAAATCACCGCCGACTGGCCCGGGAGCCGTGCAAGTACCATGATTACTTCCCCCTAGCGCAGGAGAGCGCCGCACGGTGATTGGATGCCGCGGGAGGCGTCCCATAGCAACCGGGACTCGGCCGACCCACGTCATCCCAGACGCGAGGAGAGGGCGACCCGGAAGTGAGGCTGGTCGAAGCGCTGTACGCTCCATTCCCGGTCTTCAACGCCGCGCAGCCCAAGAAGAAGCTGCGGGCTCAGGCGGACCGGCAGGAGAAGAGCGGAGTCCCCGGAGAACAGCCCGGTGAGTAGAGGAGGGCTGGGGGACTCCGTGCGTGTGCCTGGGGGTGCCGGTCCCGGACCAACCGACTCCTCGAGGGGCCCGCTCCGACGCGGTGCATTGTCATTTACGAGCGCGAGTGGAGCTCCAACATACAGGGGCGCATTGCTGGGTTAAGAGCCGGTTGAGGCTCCAACGCGAGCAGGGAGCATATTGGTGGTAGAGCCTGTGAGGCTCAGGGCGCATTATTGTTTAGAGCCTGCGAGGCTCAGGGGGCATTTCTGCAATGACTGAGTGGCCCCAGATGGCAGTGGGCCACTCCCACCTTGCCCCACAGAGTGGAGCAGAGCCCCGGAGGTTCTAGGGGGCATTTCGTAGTGAGAAGAGCGGCCCCGGAAGGCAGCGGGCCGCTCCTACGTGTCCCAGGGCACATTGGTGGTGCCCATGCTCAGTTCTACAGCTGCCCAGCACTTAGTGGGCAGCTGCAACGTTTAGGTGGTGGCCTCTGTGTTTTGGCTTGCGCAGCTTGCGCAGCCGTGCCCTGACTTTTCTGGACACAGAGCGTCCTAGCCTGGACAAGGCCAGTTGGCCTAGGGACTGCCACAGGTGGTGGCATATGAGTTCTTGCGCAATGGCTCCTTTCCTTGCACCTCTGAATGTGTTTTTATGCGTCATGTGCCTTGTTTTACACCTCTGAATGTTGTTATGCATCATGTGTTTTCCTTCCCTACACCTCTGAATGTGATGCATCATGTGTAACGTTCTATTACCCCTACAGGTATTGTGATACTTAGGTGGTTGTTTGCTTTCTCCTAGTACAGGTGGTGCTAGTGAGGTTCTAGTTCCCTGCGTGACCGCTTCCTAAGGTAGCTAGGGTCGCGTAGGTGGTACTTACCTGATACCAGTAAGTACTGGTTGTGTG
This sequence comes from Triturus cristatus, assembly GCF_964204655.1. Taxonomy (NCBI): domain Eukaryota; kingdom Metazoa; phylum Chordata; class Amphibia; order Caudata; family Salamandridae; genus Triturus; species Triturus cristatus. The sequence continues at coordinate 424,875,650 of NC_140591.1, forward strand.
CTATACATATTATTTTTGTGCTACAGTGATCTTATATGTTTTTGTGCTACGTTCTAAAAAGTGCTAATTCCTGACAGTGGTCCAGGTGGCCCTGTCTTGTATATAATCCCCTGTAAATTCTGCCCGTGCCTGTTGGCACAGTGTAAAGTGTGTGTTTTTATCTAATGTGTTGTGTATAATACAAAGGCTATTTTTATAGAATACCTTGTGTGGAGTTTCCTTTGTGGTGGGCCTTGGGTGTTGTAGCTGGGTGCGCGCGCAAACGCTTTACACCTTGCCTCAGAGATAAGCCTGACTGCTCGTGCCAAGCTACCAAGGGGGTGAGCAGGGGTTATCTTTGGCGTGTAACTTCCTTGCCCTGACTAGAGTGGTGGTTTCTGCCTGGCTTTGGCGCAATCCCTAGCCAACCAGAAATCGCCAGGTCTAACATTGGTGATCAGCGGTGGGATTTGGACTTGCGTTTGCGCTGTACCGCAGCAGCGACTGGCTACACTACAAAACTCTGCATTAGATAAATCACATTTTTGGGGATTATTGTTTTTGAAGTTCCTTTATTTCTTCTCCTGAAGGTATCATTGTGTAATTGTGTCCAGTACATGTGTCCCCCGCCCTGCGCCCAGAGTTGGTACCTGTGTCACGTGGTGGTCAGGTTGAGGGATCAGGGGTGGTAGAAACTGCCTTACCAGTCCGAGGGGAGGGTTGTGTGTGGATGGTGTGTGTGGCACTAGACAGTGAGTGTGAGTTCTCCAGGATAGAGAGCTCACTGAAACCTTTTGTGAATTGTGTACTCCTGTGTAGCTCCGACCCCCAGGTTCCTTGTGTTAAACTCTTCTCAGGAACGTCCGCCAAAATGGAGCCTGCTTTTAACTTCTGTAGTCTGTTTAGGTACAGTAGGTTGGAGCTGGTAGGGTTCTGTGAGGAGAGGGACATAGAGGTGGGTGAGTCAGATACCCAGTCCAAACTGAGGGACAACCTGATCCTATGGCAAAAGGATGAGTGGGAGCGAGAGCGCAGTGAGGAAGATAGGGCCCGGGCCGCACGCCGAGAGGGTGGTGGGTCTGAGGGGAGCCCTGAGGAATCTGAAGAGGAGGAGGATTACCTGACAGGGACGCCAGTAGAGAGTGGAGACCCCATAGATAGGGAGTCCCTTGCTGGGTCCAGTGTCAGGAGCAGCACCCCATCCCTTTCCCTGTCCCCAGAGGAGTGGGTAGATAGGAGGGAAGAGAGGGAGCATCAGCTGGCCATGGAGAAGCTCAGGTTAGAGCATGCCTGGGGGATGGCGCAGCTGACTATAGAAGAGAAAAAGCTGGAGACCGAGAGGGTCTTAGCGCAGGAGAGGATGGCGGAGGCTGAGAGGGCCTTCGCCAGGGAGAGATTAGCTCTGGAGGGTAAGTTGTCCCCAGAGCGCAATGGTAGTTTTCTGGGCTCCCCAGGGAGGGTTAAGTCCAGTGGTGGCAGCAATAGAGAGACCAGTGCAGAGAGTCCCATTCCCAGTTCCCCCAGTCTGGTACCTGTTTCCCAAGAGGAGGAATGTAGGTTGAAATTCAGGGGCAGGAAGAAGCTGCCTCACCAGTCTTGGGAGAAGTTTGTGGAGGAATGCGATGATGCACTGTTTGATTGGGTAATGGTTCGCACGAAAGAGGATTATTACGAGCTGTATGATCTGGTTATAAAAGAGCAGCTATCCAGTAGTTTTTATCCCGAGTTGTGCCAACACCTGTTAGCATGGGGGTGCACTGATCCATGGAAACTTGCAAAGGAAGCAGACCGATGGGAAGGGGCCCCCAGTTATGATGAGGAATGGGATAGTTCTTCCCACACTAGTGACTCAAGTAGCTCCCAGTCCAGCGTGGTGGAAGAGGCTCCGTGTAGCCCAGCTAGGTCCCAGGATAGCGAGGAGGGTGTAGGGCCTTACGGCCTGGCTCAGTGGAGCGGGAGTAAGTGGGTGACCGAGGGTCCCCAGATGTACGAAACCCTGCCTCAGGACTTGGATGGTTTCATGAGGGAACACCAAGTTGGGGACCTAGGCTGTCCTGTTAGCCCATTTGAGGAGGATCACCTAGTGAGTAGAGGACCTGGAGCGCCTGTAAGCAGGGCTCCTGTGGTTCTAGAGTCTGGCAGTACCGCTCCGGTAGGGAGGGTACAGGAGTCCAGCGTGAGGAGTGGTTGGGGGATGAGTTTCCCCGTGGATACACCAGTGGACCAGGGACTAGCCAGTTGGGCTAGATCTTCTTGGGGGGACCCGGGTGGCGCCACTTCTGTTCTGGGGGATCTTCGCGCACTGTCAGGTGGACAGGGGACGGGAGATCTGCGCCAGACAGACAGTCACACGACACATGGGTCATGTGTCAACCTCAGGGGGATGGTGTGTAAGTCCCCAGAAGTCCTGGAGTGCCAGGCAAGTATTCCACCGAAGGTTTTAGACCAGAGGTTGGGAGGCCAGGTTCAGGAGCAGCCTGACCTGAAGGGTGGGACTACTGTAACAAGTGTCCTGACCGGTTCTTCTTCCAGAGGTACCGCCCCAGTTGGTAGGGAGCAGGACTCTGGAAGGGGGTGCAGAGGGTGGGAGAGCCCACCTCTGACCCCGGTGCAACCTGAGGGGTTAAACCCTAGGTTAGGAAACCAGTTCTCAGGGAGGGGTCCTGAGCTGGTTGGTGAGTTAGGTTACGAGGGTGCCTCTCAGAGGAGGAGAGGACGGAACCCTAGAAGAAGAGGTAGGGGGAGGAGAGCCTCACCCGTGACGTTTGGTCAGCTTGAGGGTACAGACCCTAGGCTGGAAGATCAGTGGCAGTTTAGAACTGCCCTGATGAGGGGTAGAGTGGAGAATGGCTGCTATGTGCCAGGGGTTACTACCCCCCACTCTGTGGTTAGGCAAGGACCAGTGGCACCTGGGTGGCCTAGGGCCTGGTCTTGGCCGCGGACAGCTTGGGAGTACCAGTGGGGTAGCCCAGTTGGTCCGGAGAGTGGTTTGAGAAGAAACCCCATGGGTTCACCGTGGCGTAGAACAGGAGGGTGTCCCGGCAGTTGCGGGCCCGCGTCCGTGTTCTATCGCCCCAAGCAGGGAAGTCCATCACGGTGGTGATTGGTCTACCCTGCGTTTTGGCTGGAAGGGGGTTGTGTTGGACTTGGCCCTTCTGGCCGGTTCACCCCGAAACTTTTTGCTTAATATTGTGACTTGGTTTAGTGATTTTATTGACTTCTGCGCACTTTACCGCTGTGTCCCAGGGTAAAGTGCGTGCGTGTTGTGAGGTTGGCCTGCCCTCCCATAGGAATGCATGGGGGAATGTCTGTGCCCCGGTAGTTCCTGATGCGTGGGGTGTGCAGGCCCGTGTTTGGTATGTGCGGACTCGTGTGAGTGAATGCTGCGCGTTGATGTGTGCGGCGTGCATGTACCTAGTGTGGAAGTGCCACTTCTAGAAGTGGGCACTTCAGTGTGCAGTATGAAATGTGTGGCTTGTCTGGCGATTGGCTGGTGAGGTCATGTGACGGACTAGGGAAATCCCCAGAGTCAGGAGGAGTCACCCAGTGGTGAATGGGGAGTTAGCATGTTGATGGCTGGGGAGGAGTGTACCTGAGTCCTGAATAGGACAGGGCTTTCCCCACACAATGCTGGCGCCGGCCCCTGTGGTGCGTCTAATGACCCTAGCCCTGCCAGTGAATAGGGAGAGGGGCTGAGCAAAACAAAGTGCTCAGGAACCTGTTGGAACTGGTTCGCCCCTTCCCTGCACCTTTAGACAAAGAATTTACTGTATAAAAAGGGGCTGTGTCCCCTTAAAGTGGGTGTTCTCTTCCAGGATCAACTTGAGGGGGGCCTGCTGCTGCTGGGCGCCAGGAGAGACCGCCACTGGGGACTGCCTCCCTGCTGGAGGGCCCTGTGAGCTGGCCCCTGGGCCCAGTCTTTGCCCCCCTGCCTTTTGCAGACTTTTTGGTTGCTGGATTTTTGCTGGCAGCGCCTGGGAGCGCTTGGATTTGCTGTATAGCGCTAGGAGCGCTTTATTTGGTGCCCTGGCGCTTCTAGCGCGCTCCTGTGTGACCTCGGTGCACATGAGGGAATCCCCGGCATAGGGATTCCCCCCCTCGTGTGCCGGATCGAGCGGGAGCCTACCCCGCTTTATCGGAAACTTAATACCCCCAGCGGGTGCCCACCCTGCCGGGGACCTTGCCGCTTTAAGTTTCACCCCCTTAGCGGGTGCCCACCCCGCATCACCACGAGAAAATCACCGCTGACTGGCCCGGGAGCCGTGCAAGTACCATGATTACTTCCCCCTAGCGCAGGAGAGCGCCGCGCGGTGATTGGATGCCGCGGGAGGCGTCCCATAGCAACCGGGACTCGGCCGACCCACGTCATCCCAGACGCGAGGAGAGGGCGACCCGGAAGTGAGGCCGGTCGAAGCGCTGTACGCTCCATTCCCGGTCTTCAACGCCGCGCAGCCCAAGAAGAAGCTGCGGGCTCAGGCGGACCGGCAGGAGAAGAGCGGAGTCCCCGGAGAACAGCCCGGTGAGTAGAGGAGGGCTGGGGGACTCCGTGCGTGTGCCTGGGGGTGCCGGTCCCGGACCAACCGACTCCTCGAGGGGCCCGCTCCGACGCGGTGCATTGTCATTTACGAGCGCGAGTGGAGCTCCAACATACAGGGGCGCATTGCTGGGTTAAGAGCCGGTTGAGGCTCCAACGCGAGCAGGGAGCATATTGGTGGTAGAGCCTGTGAGGCTCAGGGCGCATTATTGTTTAGAGCCTGCGAGGCTCAGGGGGCATTTCTGCAATGACTGAGTGGCCCCAGATGGCAGTGGGCCACTCCCACCTTGCCCCACAGAGTGGAGCAGAGCCCCGGAGGTTCTAGGGGGCATTTCGTAGTGAGAAGAGCGGCCCCGGAAGGCAGCGGGCCGCTCCTACGTGTCCCAGGGCACATTGGTGGTGCCCATGCTCAGTTCTACAGCTGCCCAGCACTTAGTGGGCAGCTGCAACGTTTAGGTGGTGGCCTCTGTGTTTTGGCTTGCGCAGCTTGCGCAGCCGTGCCCTGACTTTTCTGGACACAGAGCGTCCTAGCCTGGACAAGGCCAGTTGGCCTAGGGACTGCCACAGGTGGTGGCATATGAGTTCTTGCGCAATGGCTCCTTTCCTTGCACCTCTGAATGTGTTTTTATGCGTCATGTGCCTTGTTTTACACCTCTGAATGTTGTTATGCATCATGTGTTTTCCTTCCCTACACCTCTGAATGTGATGCATCATGTGTAACGTTCTATTACCCCTACAGGTATTGTGATACTTAGGTGGTTGTTTGCTTTCTCCTAGTACAGGTGGTGCTAGTGAGGTTCTAGTTCCCTGCGTGACCGCTTCCTAAGGTAGCAAGGGTCGCGTAGGTGGTACTTACCTGATACCAGTAAGTACTGGTTGTGTGCTATACATATTATTTTTGTGCTACAGTGATCTTATATGTTTTTGTGCTACGTTCTAAAAAGTGCTAATTCCTGACAGTGGTCCAGGTGGCCCTGTCTTGTATATAATCCCCTGTAAATTCTGCCCGTGCCTGTTGGCACAGTGTAAAGTGTGTGTTTTTATCTAATGTGTTGTGTATAATACAAAGGCTATTTTTATAGAATACCTTGTGTGGAGTTTCCTTTGTGGTGGGCCTTGGGTGTTGTAGCTGGGTGCGCGCGCAAACGCTTTACACCTTGCCTCAGAGATAAGCCTGACTGCTCGTGCCAAGCTACCAAGGGGGTGAGCAGGGGTTATCTTTGGCGTGTAACTTCCTTGCCCTGACTAGAGTGGTGGTTTCTGCCTGACTTTGGCGCAAGCCTTAGCCAACCAGAAATCGCCAGGTCTAACAACACATTTATATTCAATTGTAATTTTTTGCAAGTGTAGAAGCATACGTTGTATTATTCCTTGTTTGGTGTAGTTTAACAGTATTTTATGTCTCTCAAAAGGAGTACTGAAAGCATGCACCTAGCATCTTCTTGTTTGAATTATAATGACCTATTCCACTCTGTATGTCTCTCTCTCCTGTCAGCTTCAATCATGAAATAGCCCCTGGTGTCAACAATGAAGAAAACATCAACTAGGGCATCAGGGGACATCTTGGCTATAGCAATTAGGCATTCTACCATCCGCCCTTCAGGTAAGTCTGGAAACCTGTGATCTTAACTTCTACATCTAATAATTTAGACAATCACCAACCCTTTGTTCTCTTAGAAGAAGGTATATGAAAAATGTCTAAGTGCATTTCATGGTTGTGTCTAAGCACCTGTAAATGTTTCTTTAATATATCTGCTTTTGTGTTCATGAAGTAGTATTAAGAATAACAATATCAAAAGAACACGCATCTTCTCTTTCTTGCTGCTAGAGCGAGAACTTCCTTGTCAAATACTGCTACAAGGACCCAGGTTCAGCAGCTGACATTATGGGGCGTTTACAAAACACTCATCTCTGTGGCTGGAGCTGATGAGTTCACTTTGTAAAGTTTTAATAATATCATCCATTGATTCAACCCTTTATAAAATGACAAACTTGTCTTAGCCTAACATGTTAATAACTTTAATTTTGCTTTGCAGGGATATATTTATTAAAGTGATGGGGACATTCAGCCGAACATTTATCCTGAACCACCTACAAGTAGAGGACACAAGGATTCTCATGAAAGAATCTGATCCTCTTCCAAGCAATAATATCTGGGAGCAGCGCTGCTTAAGAAGGCAATGTGGAGGAGGGATGAGCAGGAGCTGGTCGAAGAGGAGGACATGGACAAAGAGGAGAGCAATGTTGCCCCCACACTAAAAGTCTGGAAGCACTGTTCCTCCTAAATCCCTTCTGAGTATTGCCAGGCCTAGTCATTCTCCAAGCAGCCATTGAAGCTACAGCAATTACCTCAACACATCCCTCACGTAACAGGTGTCTGTGTAAAATCCCCTTCACTTCTTCCATGAAGGTGCACCTAGGCCTCTGTTGGGCTCGTTACCGTACAATTTACTGCCACGCAGGCAGACATAGAACTTAGGCCGCTGTAACACCGGTGCTCCTACTGCAAGGGCTTAGGTAAGTTGCAGCAGATTCATGAGGGACGGCAACTTGTGTACCCGAGAGGCCCCCATCGAGGATCGCCCCTGGGATTGTCACCGGCGAACACCCGTGTCCTCAGAGAATATAAGTGCCCTCGGACACCAATGATTAAGACCGCGCCTCCCAACCGGCAGAGGGAAAGGGTAAGGTGTTGCACTGCCATCCATTGGGACTCCGCACTGTTCCTTGGCCCTGTGAGGCAGATGTGAAGGGGCACATGGTGTGCACCTCTCCTTCTCTGGTGGGTCATGGAGCAAAGTCTTCGTTGACTTCCTCCTTCTCTTCTGGTCTCCAGCAAGGGCACGCCCTCTGTGATGTAGAAGTTGTAAAGCCACGCAGGAGGGGGGACTCCTGCCTGGGATATCCTCCTCCTTTGGTGGCTCCCTTGCTCCGGCTACTGCGGAGAGGCTACTGCCGGCTGATCATGTCCCTTGATGCACTGAAGAGCTCTTCTGCACAATGTGGCAGTTCAGCGGTGGTGAACACAGAGCTTCCCAACCAGGCTAGCATGGGGCGGATCTTCCTTTGGCAAACAAAGCATCCAGTGCTTCTTAAGGTGGATGTAGGAACTCCCCCTCAGCGCAGGGGAGTTCCAGATGGCATGAAGGATTTAAGTAAGATGAAGCCACCATAAATCCCAGAAGACAGAGAAGCATCAGGTATTTCCAAAATAAAGTGAAAGCTCAAGAAACTCCCAATAACACCAGGAATTTCCACTAGCACAAGGAAGACTTTGATGTCTCTGAGTCTTCCAGAACAGGAGGCAAGCACACACAAGCCTTTCGAGATTCTCCACAAGCAGGATACCACAGCAGGGCAAAAAGAGTCAAAAATAGACAGAAGCAGCAGCTGCAGGCCAACCCCACACAGCACACAGTTAAGGGGCAGTACTCCTCCTTACAGATCTCCATCTGTTCTCCTTGGCAGAGTCCTCTTGTTCCTTGAAGTAATATAAAGTCCTGGGGTTGTAGGTGTAATACTTCTACCCCAAGATGTCATTGTTCTCTTTGTGGCAAAGGTCCCTGAACCCAGTCCAAACCAGTACTGTCCTCTCTGGTGCAGCATGACCACAGGGGGCGGAGACAGCATTGTGCAAAAGGAGACAGCCTATTCAGGTGTAAGTACAACTCCTCCCACCACTCTAAATGCAGACCAGGTCTATTCAGCCCTGCGATAAGTCACCGAGGCAAGGCAGGGCACACCTCAACCCGCCCCCCCCCTAGTGACTGTCTAGAGTGAATGCCCATCTCCGCTCCTGTCACTCACACACCAAACGCGGAATACACAAACAGCGAGAGGCACACACAGAAATGGTAAAGTAAGAAAATGCCCGCTTTCTAAGAAAGGCATTTTCAAACACAGGATTTAAAAAGCACCATTACCAAAAGGTGCGGTATTAAAATCTAAATTCAGAGAGTCTAAACTTCATTTTCCCATCTTGTCCTTATTGCAAGTTACACATGTAAAAATGTTACAGTGCAAACCCAATAAGCCTATGGGACAGATAGCCTTTCAACAGTGAAAAAGGAAATACACAATATTTCACTATTAGGACATGTCACACACACTAGTACATGTCCTACCTTTCACATACACAGCCCCGGCCCCTGGGAGTACCTTGGGCCTACCTTAGGGGTGCCTTACATGTAAGGAAAGGAAAGGTTTGGGCCTGGCAAGTGGGTGCACTTGCAAGGACAACATGGCAGTTCACAACTGCGCACGCAGGTAGTTGTAGGTCTGAGATATATTTACAGGGCTACTCATGTGGCTGGCACAACCAGTGCTGCAAGCCCACTTGTAGCATTTGATTTACAGGCCCTGGCACACACTGTGCTCTTTACTAGGGACTTACCGGTAAATCAAATATGCCAATCATGGATAACCAATCATTGTCACAATTTATACAGAGAGCATATGCACTTTAGCGATGGTAAGCAGTGGTAAAGTGCCCAGAATCCTATAGCCAGCAAAAACAGGGTCAGAAAAATAGGAGTCAAAAGGCAAAAAGTTTGGGGATAAACCTGTCAAAAGGGCCAGGTCTAACAATATCGCTATATTGAAAGTCATTTATTAAAACTGTTAATAAACGCAACTCAATATAGTAATATGAACTGATGCTCTACAGTGAAACACTCCTGCATTTTAAAAGCATACAGGAGACTAGAGCACCTTTAAATATGTCAGTTCAGGATGCTCACATCCTGGACTCACATTTTTAACGGTGCTCTAGTCTCTTGTGTGCCTTTAACATGTGGGAGAGTTTAGTACACCAGTTTACAGAGGCATTTACTAACAGTTTTATTAAATGTCTCTCAATATAGTGATATCAGTGCCAGCCGACACGGATCGTCTCTCCTCCATCGTCTCTTTAGGCCGGAACAGGGAAACAGGAAGCACCCAGCTCCCAGGCTCCCCATAGCCAATCACAACGCTGCAATGCAGCATTGTGATTGGTCTGAGCACTGCGGTTCAGTGCTCAGCCAGGGACTTGGGGCCTGGGCATGTTCTCCACCCAGGCTGTAATGTAGCCTGCATGGAGAACATGCAAGGTGCGCATGAATGTTTGGCCGGCCCGTGAAGAATTCATGCGCACTTGGAGTGGGCAAACCACTCTTCCCCTGACCTGCTCTGAGAGCAGAGCAGCCCCGCCCGCACTTAGCGCTGCCGTAGGAGGGAAACATAAAATGATAATAACAACCAGTTATTATCACTTTATTTTTCCTTTATTTACACTGCTAAAAAGCAGTAGGGCAACGCTCCTCCGCCTCAGCGGAGGAGCCGCCACTGATTGATGTACTAAAGTAAAACGCCCCCGCATGATAAAAGCACACAAACTTTGTGTGAACAGAGTGCTACTGTTTTGAAGGTAAACATTTCTTGTTTTATTTGATTCTATATACGAAGCTAAACCATGTTCATCAAAATGAGTTGTATTTTGTTTAATGGATTAATTTCTGAACCACGACAATCGCTGGTTAAAACAGTAGAACAGGTGAAGCTGTATCTAAAATCAAGGATTTGCCTCACTACTCAATTACACTTCTGCCTTTCTGACTCTTGTGTAGACAAGGGGTTTGCAGGCTAGAGCTGGCCTTGACGGGACCGCACTGCAGCTCTCTCCCATCTGAATAAATAAATCGAGTCTCGCGAGAGAGTGGGAGGAATCGGCTGTTTCCAAAGAGACCATTGTTGCACGATTGCAGGGATTATATCTCCTGCCCTCTGTGATATTGAAAAATGAAAAATGAAATAATAATGAGTGGAAAGACGTAAGAGGCGCCTCACAAGGAAGGACGAACGCGAAGCAGAGCTTTTCACTAACAGAAAAGGTCACTGGGTCCCAATGCATTGCAAATGATAATGAAGCGCGCATATCAATGGGCCTCGCGACCAAAGCACTTCCGACATCCGGGTTGGAACAATTTCATACCGACGTACTGCAAACATGACAAAGTCACAAATCTGTTTTATTTGTGAAATTTGTATTGAATTTCTTTAGGAACACCTGTATCAAAGTGTATGTATAAAGAGGATGGGCTTGATTCACCAATCAGAGCGTAAAAGTACGAGCGGGCATTTACATCTCCGCCTGAAATACTTTTTTTTAAATTGTCCGATATTCTCATTATTACCCCTGGAACGCTGCATCAGGAGCAGGTTTCCAGGCACACTACTTAGAATGCCAACAACTCGCACGGGGTTTATTCCTGCTATGCAAAATTCTGGGTAGGGTAGATTTCTCCATACACAAAATGGGGCCCCTTATACAAATTACCTTTTCTTTCTCCAGGGCAGGGGAAGGGGGGCACATTAAATTCCATGGGTACAGATTCTCTATCACCCCCAGCAAATATGAGTCGCAATGGAAATAACTCCCGCCCTTTAGATTAAGTAAATCTACCATTTCCAGGGTGGAAAGGGGTCGGAGTGGTGTTGGGAATGCCCACAGATATACATGTTTGTGGCATCTAAGGCAATCTATGGGGCCGCTTACGATGTCGGTAGGACTGACACCTACGTGCTGTCAGTCCCACCAACATCTGCAACCGCGATCAGACTGCCACATTACAATACGGTCGGTCGGTCGGACCGCATTGCCCCAGGGACCGACCGACTGACAGCTTCCGACAGGCTCAAGGAGACCATTGGGCGGTCGGTTGGATCACAATCCACACAATGGAGGCAGTGCCTTAGCAGGCACTGCTGTGGGGATTACGATACACCTTTCCACCAGCCAGTTCACGTTGGTTCTTCGGATGTGAAAAGGCTGGCAGAAAGGCTTTTTTGGGCTCCTGGCAAGGCCCCTGTCCCCGTGGACCACTGCTATAGACCTTGGGGGACCGGTCCTATTCCTGCAACGATGGCGGTCGGACGTTCATCCAACCATCATCATAATCAGCCTCTATGATCTGAGCACCTCCTTTCCACCCCTTAAGAGGGATTTTCGACTGCAGGTTACTTTGCATCCAGTGGTGGAGAAATCCACAGTAGTAAATGCATTTATACCTCCCATGACTGCGCTTATGAGTTCCTGGCAGGGGTTTATGGATGGAAATGTATTTGTAAATGGGCCCCAGTGTTTAAAATGTTACATTGGATGAGAGACTCTAACAGTGGCGGAACTATTAAGATTTCATTCATTTATATGGAAAAAAGCAAGCTCTAAACTTCTAGACATAGTTGTAGGATTATTGAGTCTAGGGAGCTGTTCATGGTGTGAAGGGGCAGGAGTGCTGAAATGCCATGCACAGAAATATTTTTCCTTCACAGATTTTATAGGTGTTTCATCAGAAATAAACATATAAACATATGTGGCCAAATTTGCAAGGGTTCTTTCCAAATATGTATTTGTGCAGATGGGTAATGAAGAGTAAATATACTATACAAAATGCAGTGAAGATTACGTTACACGGGCAAGCCAGTCATGCACAACATTTGTTTGTGAAAGAAAGTATAACATGCTTAGTAAACCATAAGGGTGGTGTCAAGACTCCACTCACCTGAAAACTTTAAAGCGGAAGAGCAAAGATATTCTTGCCAATACCACCAAGAAACAATCCTTAGCATATAATACAATAAGTGCTGATGGTTGTGTCCAAGTGGAACAGGGGGTTAAGGAAATGGGAATGGTGAAGGGGAAGAAAAGATGCACTCCCAGGTTTGAAACGCAGCAGACACACATTTCAGCCAGTAGTCCCAATCTCTCTACGACTGGCGCTTTAAAAAAGGGAATGCAAGAACACCATTAGATGTGACAGTGGAAATATTCTAATTAACCTAATATCCCCTATTACGCTGACAAAACTCACCTAAAGATTAAAAGTAGGTAGCTCAAGCAAGAATTTCGCACCACAAGTAGAAGGCACTAGCAAAATCAAAGTAGGGTAGGGAAGTTTGTGCTAAATAACTCCCACTCCTGGGATGATAGTCCATGGTCTGTGCACAGCTCTTAGACCCTTCTTGAAAGTGTCATTTTATTCATAACACTCAATGTCTTGCAAATGTCTTTCCTTTGGCTAGACGTGAATAGTTGGAGCAGCAGGCTCAGTGCACCAACCTGAATAGTAATGGCTGCTTCTTTCTTTCTTCTGTAGCTGATGCCGAGATCCAGAGACGTACTGCAGAGATCCAAAGGTGTCCAAATGGAGAGGGCAGGAGCCATCCGATGTGCAGGTAAGTGGGAAAATGAATGATGCAATAAGATGTTTCCAGGATGGAGATTAGGGGGAGTGGGAAACAGGGGGCTGGAGACAAGGAGTGAGTGGAAGGCTATTATTGAGAATCCAGGAACCAGACTGACCCAATAATATTGGATGCGGGGAGCGAAGTAGCAGAATACCCAAAATAAACCAAGAATATGAGATCAGGGTCTCCCATATAAGCTTGAAGCCAAGTGCGCCTTCTATGCAGGACCCAGCGTTTAAAGGGGCTGCATCCAACATTGAGGTTAAATCACGCGTAAGTAAATCATCACACAATGTTTTGCGCATGATCTCTGCCACCAGTGGAGCCATCAACGGAAGCTGGGAGAACAAGCCTTGAGTTAAGGGCCTTTAATATGCTGAAACAGGGAACGGTGGGGACCTATGAGGTCATGGAGCGCGGTACCGCTCCCTCGCCGGTCAGTGCATACATGACCCATGCACCACTCAAGTGCAGGTTGTGCGCTGTCTGACAGGTGGCAGGTCAAAAAACACAGTCTATTTTGCCCCCACAGGGGAGACAATGTACACCAGCCCTGTCCAGTACCACACATCAGGGGTTAGACTAACACATCTTAGTGCTAGGGTCGGCATTACCACACTAAAAAGCATTAGTCATGCATTTACAGCTCCTTGACACTTATGCGGCCAAAAGCCCTGTTACAGAAATAAATAAAAGCAGCCCTGGGGCACTTGGGTTCTTGCTGTTCACTGCCAAATTGCCTGACCACCCAGGCAATCTATAGCTTAGCCATTGCCCTACTGCTGTGGACTCACTTGTTGCTATAAGGACCAGACTTCAGACTCTTGTGTCTTCATGACACATAATAATTACACATTGGAGCACAGCTTTGACAAAAACCTGACAAAGGCCTGGCCTCTCCGGGACACACACGTGTGGATCTGGTAGAGGGTGCGACAGCATCATTCAGTGACAGAGAGGGACTCAAAACAACATAAACAAACAGCAAGTGCCAAACGTGGATCCAGCACCACACCTGTTGTTTGGCTGCTGAATATTGGTGCAACCAAGCAGCAGCTCTAATGTCATTGTATTGTTTTTTTAGGTCCAGCCTAGACAGCGTTTGCGTTGTCTCTTACAGATATGCTGTATTCAATTGGTGGGCTTAAAGCCCGCCCACTGCTTCTCATTGGTTTGGTTCAGTGTCCTTTAAAAATCTTTGCTTTCAGGTGGGTATTTGTTCACATTGGTCTCACCTTTCCTTGTTTTTTCCCTCCCACAGAGAATTCCCCCAGGACTTATAGCTTTTCACTTGTGTGCATTTAGACTGCTGCTGCGCACAACTTTTTTCTTTTGTTTCTTCAGGCTGTATGGGAAGTCTCTCTGGTCACCCAGCTGCTCCCCCTGCATGACTGAAAACAGGCCTGTTCACGTTCTCTGCTCCTGTTGCAAGCTCTGCTCCTTTCCATACACCGTTTTTTAAAAATTATACAGTCCCAATTTTATAATTGTCAGCACACGGGGAAGGGTGGGGGCAAAGGGACATGCCAGTGGCTGAAATAGGTCACCCAAAAAACCCAGAGAGTACCTTATCTGCTTACCCCCAAACTCTGTTCTCTCTCCACATCAACTCATTATATTTGGGGCAGGCGCTGGGATCCCAGGAAGCAGCTTAGATTAAGGCCAATGTGGCCGTTCCCTCCTTTGTTGTTAATTACCCACGTTGTCAATGTTGCCTTTAGCATCTCCCTCCTGTATGTTATGCCTCATCCTTTCAGACCGCTCACTTGTTGTAAATGCTTGCTGCATAAAATCAACAGTTGTGTGTGGGAGTCAGTCTTTGCTGTAACAAGCAGCAGCCTTGCTTGAAGATGCAAGGGTGATTGACGTGATGCGTGATGAGCATATGGGCGGGGGTGAAGTCATTGCCCCGTCGCAGGATGTGTTACATCGGGTGAGGTTTTCTGTCATTCCAGCTGAGGCAGTGCAGCCGTAAATGCCCGGAACATTCATAATGGTCAGGACCAGATGATAATGCCTGGATGAGCTTTCAATAACCCTAAATTATTCAGAAAATCCAGTACTGCTCATTGGGCAGCTTTTATGCCACCAGGATGCTTGCCCCATTCGGATTTATGTGGGGAAGGGGATTTCACCTACATTAATCACATAGTGGCAGCTACATGTTGTCTACACTGGCAATTCCTGTGTCGAAGATCATTATTTTAAGCACTCGTGTGTGTTTTAAAAGAGAGCCCTGGCTTCTATGCGCTAGTGCGATGCACCGGTGTGTGGCCACAATTTGAACGGGGCACTTTACCTACCCTGCTACATTCCGCTTCTGATTTTAAGGGGAAGTAAGTTACGGTAGGTGTTCTGGTCATGGCACTACACAAGTGTTAGTATTCATGACTTCAGACATGCACAGTTGGGGGTAAATGGGTCCGGAGTGCAACAGCGATAATCTGCTGTCTTTTTCACTATTGCTAAAGCGGTAAAGATGTTAACACAGGCTTTGAATACAGGCTAAATTCTGGAACTTTCTCATGGATGTTAGATATAAATTGCACAACAATTCCTCACATGGACAACATATTTGGCAAGATGGTATGTTTTGGGTCGAACGCTTGAGCGGAGACGTTTCCCTGTTTTTCTCCTCTTGGTATCTTATTAAAATGACAAATAAAAAACCTCTTAGGCGAAAGGTGGCGCTACCATTTGGCACAAGACAGGTCTGTGCAGCGGCATTTAAGTGCTCTTGGAAGACTAACTGACTCCAAACTCCTGTTTACTCCAGCACCTTCCCTCTCTGAGGTATGTAGTAGAAGGTCTCTCACTGGGGCTCTTTTTCTGCCTCTCTTGCACATGCTCACTTTTATTTTTATCTCACAAACACGTTCCATTATCTCTCTCCACTTTATCTCACACACTTGTCCCTCTCTCACACACACATACTTGCGCTCTCTTCCTCTCTATCACTCATTGGGTACAGACTGCACCCCCAGTTTCTTTCTCTCCCTCTCATATACATGCACTTGTTTCTCTCTCTTCCAAGTTTTTTTTTTTTTTGCAGCTTTTCATATATAGCGTGAACTCCAGCGAAAGGTATTGGAGCGCTTTACATGAGCACCAGTAACTTTACACAAAATCACATTCATTTGTGGCAGGCACGGGGTGATTAAGTGAATTGCCCAGAATCACAGGATGTTGAGCCGATGCCACAACTCAAACATGGTTCCCCAGTTCCAAAGTTGGTACCTCTGACCGTTATGCCCCATCCTCTCCATGTTTCTGTCCGTCAAAAGCCCATTCTTTTTCTCCAGGGCCCATGACCCCTCTATGAGCCACGTTATATTATCTCTTTGTTTTTAAGCTTCAAGAAAAGGTTTATTTAAGAAATTTAATAAGATAATAGTAACATTGCTTCGTATAAGTAACCATAAAATGTTGCATTGATACAAAGAAAAAAGAGATGAAAAAATATTGATGATATACAATTACAATTGAAATGGTAAAAAGAATATTATAAGGAATATAAATACGGTCAAAGTACAGAGATCTGGTTCATAAAAGTTATAACATAAGAATATTCGTGAAAAAACCCCAATTCTATGCATGTTGCTGAAATAGTAAAATAAACTATGTCATGGAGAGAATGTAGGAAGTCTAGCAGGCTTAGTAACTTCTTGTATGAAGGGGGTAGATGTAGAGGATGTCTTTGGCTTGTCATCTAAAAAATGCGTAATAGGACTCCATAATTGTATTCTCTTTTTAGCAGGAGATAGGGGAAGTACCAGAGTTGTGTCTAGTCGATGATTATGACAAACAGCATACCTCCAAGCTAGATAAGATAGTTTAGAAGCATCCTTCCAGTTTTTTGTTATCTGCTGAAAGGCAACTGCTAATAATAGATCTAATAGTTTTGTCTGTGGATG
The DNA here is from genome assembly GCF_964204655.1 of Triturus cristatus. Lineage (NCBI taxonomy): Eukaryota > Metazoa > Chordata > Amphibia > Caudata > Salamandridae > Triturus > Triturus cristatus. The sequence goes on from NC_140591.1 coordinate 424,892,303, forward strand.
TCTGCTACCCCAGTCTGTAGATAGGCTTCCTAAAAAAAGGTTCATGAAAGAGAGGGGAGCTTTAGTGTGAAAGATGATATTAATTTGGGACCAAACCTGTCCCCAAAATTTAAATACATGTGGGCATGTAAAAAGCATATGTTTCAAATCGGCATTATCTTGAGAGCATGTCCAACAAGTGGTGAGATTTGTATTGTGTATCCTGTGCTTATGTGCGGGTGTAAACAACAGTCTGTTATCCATGAAAAAAATTGTTTGTGTTGTGTTTGCCACTCTAGATGATTTCCAGATTTTAACCAAATTTTGTTCCAAAGAGAAATAGACCAGACTATTTGTAAATCATTTTCCCAGGAAAGTTCAGTTTTGGTTTGGTCCCGATTCGTGAGAGGGTTCACTAAGCGAGAGTAAATGATAGAAGCTTTGGGATGTACGCGTAGAAGATTGTGCCATGTATGTTCGGATTGGGAGGGAGGGAGGCATAGTTGTAAATTTGGCAGAGGCTCTAAATATTGAATCCTGTAAGATGGAAAATTTATTTTGAAAAGAAGAAGGTAAGTGATAAAGGACCTGCAACTGTGTGAATTGGATAGGTGCGCCATGGTCATATAGCTTATGTACCCAGAGTAAACCCTTATTTCTCCATACCTTCCAGTATACAGTTTTATTGTTAATAAGAATAAGTTTGTTATGCCAGATTGTGGACTTGAGAAAAGTATCGAAATCATGCGGGACTAGACTAAGGGTAGCATCTAATAACTTACAAGACTTTTTCATTATTGGGGTAGAAGTTCTTTGTGGTTTACGGGTAAATGAAAGATATTCCTGAAATGAAAACGGGGATATAAATGAGGATTCCAAATCTACCCATAGTGGCTTATCTGTTGAGTGGTCCGAAATCCAATTCGATAATTGCCTTAACTGAAAAGCTTTATGATATTTAGAGAAATGGGGAAAGTTCACACCACCTTCTGATTTTGGTCTTTGAAATTTCTGTAGTGCCATTCTTGATTGTTTAGTATTCCATAAAAAAAGATGTCAAGACAGAAATAATCTTATAGAAAGATTTAGCTGGAATGGATATTGGTATATTAGCTATCATGTATAGTACTACGGGGGTAAGCATCATTTTAATTGTGTCTAAGCGACCCCACCAAGAAAGATGAAGGGGATGCCATTTTGCAGTAAGTGCTTTGAGTTGGTCTATACATTTATCCAAGTTAAGGGAGATGGATGTCTTCACAGAAGTAGAGAACAATAGACCAAGGTATTTTATATTTTTAGAATTCCAAGTGAAATTAGAAATCTTAAAATCGTCCTGAAAGTGTATTTGGTTAAAGGTAATATCTCGCATTTCCCACTATTCAATTTATAACCAGACACCAATCTGTATGCTTCCACCTCATTTAAAAATACTTTAAGTGAGGATTGGGGCTGAGAAAGAAACACTAAGATGTCATCAGCGTAAACTGCCAACTTAATCTGCTGAGAACCCGACGCAAACCCTACTATAGAGTGGTTTCGGCGGATTCTGGACAGAATAGGTTCCAATGCCAAGTTAAAGAGAAAAGGGGATAGGGGACAACCCTGTCTCACTCCTCTTTTAAGACTGAAGTAGGGAGATGTGAGACCATTAGTAGAGATAGCAGCTTTGGGTTCAGAATAGAGTAGAGCAATTAAGGAGGTAATTTTCGGACCAAATCCGAACCATTTAAGGACATGAAAGATAAATGGCCAATATACCCTATGAAAGGCTTTTTCTGCATCGAGGGCAATTTCAGCTAATGGGTCTGAGTAGTGTGTCGACTTGGACAGGATGTCAAAAAATAAACGTGTATTGTCCATGATGTTACGACCTTTGACAAAGCCCGATTGTTCTTTGCCAAGCAACAGTGGAAGATGTGGTTCAAGTCAAGGGCTAATGCTTTTGAAAAGTTTTTGTAATCCACATTCACTAGGGATATTAGGTATATCAAGGCCTCTGAAAAGGAGCCCGAGGAGTGACAGGAAGCTATGAAAGAGGAGAAAAGGAGTATGCAAGTGAGGAAGAAGCAATTGGGCAAAGTATAAATAAAATTCAACTGTACAGCCATCTGGGCCTGGAGCTTTATCTCTTTTAAGAGTCTTTAATGCATTTAGCAATTCTACCCATGTAATGTCAGTTTCTAAAAGGTCTAAATTTGTTTGGGAGCTAGTTTGTTTGTGAATTGTGGAGAAATATGGTGAAAGATCCATGTCTGAAGGTATGTATTCTGGTGTGTAAAGAGAGGTATAAAAATGTACACATTCATGGAGTATTTCAGGATCCTTAAGTTGGGTTTTGGTTATCATCAATAATAGAATCAATGTGAAGCTTCTTTGCTTAATCTTAAGATAGTTGGCCAGTAATTTGCTTGATTTGTTTTGGCCACCATAGTATTTTGCCGTAGTCTTTAATAAATATAGGGATGCATGTTCAGTGGAAGTTTCATTAAAAGCAATCTTTGCGTTGATAAGATCTTTGAGACAATCCTTTGACCTAGATGTGTAAAAAGAGTGTTCAAGTTTTTTAATCCTAGTGAGGAGTGCAGTATGTAGAGTGCGTGACATTTTACGCTTGCTTGATACAATTCTGATAACAAAATCTTGAGCAGTAGCCTCCAAAGTATCCCAGATTGTATGAAAGGGAATATCATTGGTTAGATAATCATGGAAGAAGGGAATAAAGGAGGCGGCGAACTTAGGGTCAAGAAGCAGAGAATTATTAAAACACCACCTTTTAGGATGTGTTGGTTGATGTAAAGTGTCCAGTTGAATCAAAACAGGAGCGTGATCAGAGATAAGAATAGGGCCTATGTCAGCTGAACGTAGGGATTGGGATAAATTGTGTGAGATGAAAATATGATCTATTCTGGATTGTGTTTTATGCGGGGGAGAGAAAAAGGAATATTCTCTCAGCAACGGATTACAAAGTCGCCAGGCATCCAATAAATTCCTTTGTTTAATAGTACGGAAAAAAGCTTTGTGTGTTGTGTTTGGGATAAAGGGAGACTTAGAATTTCGGTCAATAAAAGGATCCATCACTTGATTACAGTCTCCGGCGAGACGGGAATTATCTGATGGATATTTTAGGAGTAATTGAGAGATACGATTCCAAAATGAAACATCTCCACTGGTAGGGGCATATATGTTGAGCAGGGATAATAGAGTTTTCCCCAACAATAGGTTGGTGGAAAGCCATCTACCCTCTGTGTCAGACTCTTGAGAGGTGAGTTTGGCGTTCAATGCTTTATGACACAAAGTTATAACACCATTACGCTTACCATCTCCCGGGGAAAAGAAGATTTCACCAACCCAACTCCTTTTAAGTTTAAGTGATTCACTCTCTGTAAGATGTGATTCTTGTAATAAGGCGATACTAGCATCTAGCTTGGAAAGATGGGACAAAACTCTCTGTCTCTTAATAGGGGAATTTAAGCCTCTAACATTCCAAGTGACAATTTTCAAAAACATCAAGGAAGTAAAGGTAATGAAATATGAAATGAACCAGTAATACTTTGCATGTTATGCAATATACACCATGTAATGAACACTAAGATATGAGCAGTAAAAACCATTTGAGTAAACTTTATAATAAGTATGAAGGCAAGAATTTGCAACCATTTTGAGAAAATAGAAAGGATAAGGAAAATAGAGATACGAGAATGGAAAAATAATTGTATGATAGAAGAATGCATGATAGAAAGAAGGAAGAGGGAGTAGAGAAGAGCAAGTAAAGATTGTAGAGGATATTAGAATAAAAAAGACCATACCTATATAAAAGTCAAAACAATGAAGGGTTGGGGGGAAGAGACACATGGAATGATGACGTGCCCAGACTCCAGGAGGTAAGGCAGGGGAGACTTCGGGATGTAAACAACATACAAGACGAGCAGGTCAAGGATACGAGGTTAGACCCTGTGTAAAAAAAAGAATACTTTAGTACAATCAAGATATAGTATGACATTTCATATTCTGAGAGCAAACGTTATAAAATTACAACTTGAAATAGAAAAGTGAATGAAAACATACAATCCAATTTACTGCGACAGAGTCTAAACTATACTCCTGCAATTAAAGCAACACACTTAATAATTGGAACTTATATAAGTGGACAAAACAAAAGAGCTATTTGAAGCGCATACTGGAAGTGTCCATCCGTTCTGGGCATTGTGTGTTGAGAAAACTCTTCAGCTTTGTTGGATTTTCGTAGGTCATGGTATTGTTGTTAAGAGTGACCTTGAACAAGCAGGGGTGAAATAAACCAAACTGTGCTCCAATAGAACGTAGCGCTGGTCGCATAGCAAAGAACTCTTTGCGTCTGTCCGCCGTGGATTTAGCATAGTCTTGTGAAAAAAACTATTGGTTTCCTGAGAATGAAATACGTTTCAAGACCCTAACTGCTTATAATACTTTGAGAAGATCTGTGTACTCCAGAAAATAAAATATGACTCCTCTCGGTCTTTTCATGCCTGAGGATGTTGGATGTGGTGGGCCCAATCTATGACCACATTGAATATTGAGAGTCGTGTCCTCAGGTAAGTTCAGTATTGTTGGCAAAAAATGTTTAAAGAAAGAAATAGGCTCAGGCTCCTCTGTGCCCTCCGATAAGCCATATATACGAAGGTTATTTCTTCCGTTTCTGTTTTCAAGGCTTTCGACTAGTTTTTGTAGTGATGTGATATGGGAATGAAGAGCTTCAACTTTAATGTAAGATGCACTTAGTGTTTCAATGTTATGTAGAACTTTAGTGACTCTTTCTTCCAATTTTTCCCAGCTGTCCGTTTAGGATTTGTATTTTGGAATTTGTCTCTTTGACAATCCATGGAGACAGATGTAGATTGCTTTGCTTGAGAAGGAAAGTCCTTTTCCAGACGTTTAGTTGATGCTTTGTTGACTGCAGATGAAACATTAGCAGTAGATGAAGAAGCAGCTGTTTTAGGTGATGAGACCAAGGAGTCCTCCATTTGGGCGAAATGGGCACGTAACTTTGAGTGGACAATAAACGTGCAATTTAAGGACGCTTGCAATGGAAATACCTTCTTCAGTTTGCCCATATAAGATAGAAGAACCAAAGTCTGTGCTCACGAGATTGCATAGACCTGCAAGATGTCACTTAAATGAGCAATTCCACTAATATTCGTATATAAGATATGCTATATTTGAAATTGTGCGTATTTAGGTACGTGTCGTGCTGTTATGACTCAAATCAGCATAAAAACATAGGATGAAATATGCAGTTGGTATTTTTAGGCTTTAATGAAAAGTATAGTATATGTATGAAAAATAAGTAATTCCTTATTGCTAAAAAAAGAAAAAGAAAGAAATAGCCAAAAGCACTTTAGTAATTTGTCTTATTTCTCTCCAGTCATTAACATGAATTTTCCAGCAATATAGCGAGTATTATAGAAGATTGAGGCCAAACGACACAGCCAAAAGCCTGGACAAAAGACAAAAAGCAGCTGGAGGACACATGAGGGGAGAGGAGAACTCGTTATGCCACTGAAATGAGCAGCCTTTGCATGGAGTAAGCAGCACGAAAGGAGGGCTGCAAAATGAGCGTTTTGGAAGAGGACCGCCTCTTCTTGAATAAATTCCTGTGAGGTACGTCAATTAATCAAGGCAGTCTCTAGATATAATAGCAGTTTTCCTCAGCGCGCGAGCAGCCCTGAAATGGTGGTTGCCGTTATGCCGGTCAGAAGCGCAATGGGTGATAAAAAGGGAATGCGCATCAGAGTTACGTCGGAATTCGCTTCACCTTTTAGCATGTAGGTTCCGACCTCTGTTTATTCATTTTGTTGCATTCCATGTCGTGCGTAGAGTAGGAAAATCCCTCGGACTGCCCCGCTTTCTCTGGCGAGTCACGGGAGTGCCGCCATCTTCCTTGGGCGCTAACCACACCCCCCCACGTTATATTCAGTTAAGGCAGAGCGCATGCTCCCTTCCTCTCTGAGGTGCAGGCCACAGGCTCCCTCTCTTATCTCTCTGGAATGCTGGCTCTCTCTGAGGTGCTGAACACACGCTACTGTCTTTTAAGGCAAGGTCTTCCTGCCTCTAAGGAGCAGAGTTAATTTCTGAGGTACAGGGTTCAGTCTCCCACGTTCTAGAACATGGTCTCTTGATCTCTGAAGTACAGAGCACTTGTTCTCTCTCTAAATTGTGACATATCTCTGAGCCTCAGGGCAGACACTTTGTTTATACCTAGCAGGATGCACTCCCCTAATTCGAGGCCCAAGATGCAGGTTCCCTTTCTGAGGTGCCATAAAGGGGCAAACTTTCTGAGGTATAAGCTCCTCGCTGAGGTTCTGGTTGCAGGCTCCCTCTGTGAGGTGTAGGGCTCCGGCTCCCTCCCTAAGGTGCAGGGCGGAAACTCCTTCTCTGATGCGCAGACCTTCTTCTTAGTAAAGGCACATGCTCTCTCACATAGGTGCAGACTGCCTTTGGTGTGCAGGGCACATGCCATCTCTCTGAGATGCATTGCTTGTTACCACATGCTTCAGGTCAGTATAAAGCACTGAAAAGCCTGCCTTGTTAACAGTATTTAAATGCATTAGGTAGACCCTGTACAACAAGACCATAGTTTGTCTTCTTTTTTTAATTTTTTTGTAAATTGTGTCTCATGAATATGGCAACCCGTGTTTAGTCTGGCACCATTGCTTAACTTTGAAATTGTACTTGGAAGAAAACTAGGGGACTTATTCAGGGCTTTAACTGGGGTGAAAAAACTGGGGGGGGGTCTCTAAAAGGGGTGTGGCCAATATAATTAAGGGTGTGGCTTAAAACATGTAAGCTAAAAATCTGTGCTTAACATAGTGTGCCGCCTGACTTATATTTGGCTGTTTCTGTCATTGCATCCAGATATATGAAACATTAAGTAACATCATACCTTCAACAAATCAGGACTATTGGCTTTGTCAATGGTTGTTAGTTGCATAAGATGAATAAGCAGCAACTATGGCTTGTTATATATAATATTGAAAAAACTTCCACTTAAAGCCCTGGTGACACCACGACAATGTTGCTGCTCCTGAGTTTCAAAAAGAGAAAGGAAATACAGAGAAAAAATGATTCTCTTTAAAGGATTTCCGGCCCACTTAAAGCTCTGGACTTATTTACAAGCCCCTTGCGTCACCAGTGCGTCACTTTTAAAATGGGCAAAAGTGATGCACCGGCGGCGCAAGAGGCGTGTAAATAAGCCCCCAGGTGTTTGGAAGACTATGTGTGTGCTAGGCTCATGGTCTTGCATTTCAATATTCACAGGAGGCCCTTCTCCACCCAGATAGGTTTGAAGTCCCAAGCCTATACAGTAACACACACTGCTCCAAATTGGAATCCTGATTGAAGTCTCACTTCTCCCACATTGTGAGGAACAGAGCTCAACATTTCAATATTCTCTAGTGCAGGCCTACCTTTCCTCAGCCCCGGTTGACCCTGCTAGTCACTGCTTTGTGAGTGTCACAGCTCAACCTTTCAACATTCTCTGATGATGGACTTATTTTCCATGTTAGTCTCCATGAGCCCATGCTATGTGAGCCTTGGAGCTAAACATTTCAACATTCTCTGATGATGGACTTCTTTTCCTTGGTTAAAAATTCCGAGCTCATCATGAGGCACCAGTCTCAGAGTTTAACATTTCAACATTCTCTGGTGATGGATTTCCTTTCCATGGTTAATGTCCTCAAGCTGTGTGAGTCTCACAGCTCAATATTTCAACGTTCACCGATCAGGTCATTGGCTGGCATGAATGCGAACTATAGGTTGTATGAAAGTAACTCATGGCATGCCACAGACGAAAGTACAATCATTTCACAGATCATATTATATGTCAGATATGTGGCACATACCTTACACGTTGTGACTGAAAAAATGTGTGGAAAAAGTAAGAGAACTGACACAAATCCATTTTCAGGCATCATTTATTAGCATAAACAAGTGTACCAATACCTCAACTTTTCAGCAGCGCACCCTTGCACAAGTTCCTTGTTTTTGTTTTTTTAAAGAGTTTTATATAGCGCAAACTAGACTCGAGACATCGAGTGCTTTACATGAGCACCAGTTTCGTTGCAGATGAACACATTCATTTTTGGTAGGCACGGGGAGATTAAGTGATTTGCCCAGAATCACAGAATGTTGAGCGTGGTTGCCAAGGCTCGAACCTGGTTCCGCAGACCTGAGGTCGACCGCTCTAGCCGCATGGCTACATCATCTCCCCAACTCTTAATCACAGTGGCTTGTGGGATTTGTGAGATGGCGGAAAGCAGTACCGCTAGGCGTAAGTGCTATAAAATGGGTTTTCCTTTTGAAAACTAGTAGTCATGGGTGCGTGCAAATTACGGACATACAATTCAGTTGAATGGAATACTTCTAGGATTTAACAATATTAGTCGCGGTTCATTTTAAGGTTTATTTTGTGTCAATAAATTTTGCACTGAAGTGCAGTCAACGATTGTTTTGGACAGATGGAGGGAGCCTACTCGTTTCTAGGGGAGACCTAGAGAGGTTGGTCACCAGGGATGGAGCGCTTGCCAAACTACTCTATCTGCAGGTCATTCACCACTTCACACAAAAGTTACCTATCCCTCCCAATCTTACTTTCTATCTATTCTAACACCTAACTATTCACCATACCAAATAATTCCACTACACAAATACACTACACACCACACTATTGGACCCCACAGAGTTCAACAACTAACAATTCCAATTCAAACCACATAATTCCACTACAAACAAAAAAAATAAGTAAAAACAATATAATTTACAACGCCAATAGCGCCAACTTTCACAAATGCGAGACTGATTGCATTGCAAATGTTTGTTCTTTCTGTGTCCTGCCTTCCAGACAAGTGCACCGCGCAGCCTACGCGACCCCTGTGTAGACACAGGACTCACTGGTGGTCGGAGTGGGCAGAGAGCGTGGCACAGGTCGTTTGCCAATGCTGGGGCAAAAATCACATGGCTCCACAATCTCTCTCCTGGCCCCCAGCACCCTCTCAGATTTTGCCAGCATGTACGTGTATCTGGTAGGTGCGGGGGAAGTGCTTCCTTAAGGTTTGTTTGACATGATCTGACCAAGCGCACTGTCAAAAGTGCCAACACTGGTCAGCCGTTAAAGTCAGACACAGGTGAGCTCTTTAACAGCTCAGAACAGGATCTATGTGGATCCGCGCTGCCTGCTGGTGCAGCCGAGTTGGCCCCTTTCCCATCCAGCTTAAGAACATGGAAGATGCTGAAGGCAAGCACTCAGCCTGGCAGGCATTGTACCCATGCTCTTCTGGTGGCACGGTCTAATCAGATGAGTCATGCACTTTCTCTGCACTGAAGTTCACTCATCAGCAACATGTGCATCAACCTTCTAAGTAGCCCTTCTAGTCTCAGTTATATTGTGCTGACAGCCAAAAGCATGTTTTTAATTCATTTAATTTCATTATATTTTCAAATGCACTGGTCTCTAAAACTTACTCGGTGCCTATTATACAGCGTGGATCCATGAGTCATGTCTTGTCAGGCTGAGTATATGCCTCAATAGGGCTCCTTAGGGTTCAGGGTGGCTCCTTTTGCTGCTTGCCACTACTAGCGCTGGGATGCCTTCGGGTAGCCAGGCGCTCTGTAAATGTTCCTTTCATTTCCTGCGCACTTCCTCATGGTGTGTCTTTAAATGTAATTCTAACATGATAGTGTACTAAATGACAGTGTGCTAAATGATCGGGCCACAATTGCTTTACAGTGTGATCAGCTTAGAAAGAGACTGTAGGTTAGTGACCTTCCATTTTGGGAATTTTTCAGCAGTTTCAAGATACTTTTATAGCTTCTCATTGCTCAAAAGTAGCAATATCGGATATTTATCTGTTTCAATGAACTTCATTGCTTGGTTTTACTCGCAAGAAAGTGTCACTCTAAGGGCCTAATTATGAGCCTGGTGGCCCTTGGATCGCCAGACTCATGGTGAGGTGACAGTGGAGGTCTTTTGCCCACCACATTACGACCCTGGAAGTCGGGCCGGCCTGGGACCCCTATCGCCCATTCCCTGGCAGTGGCGCGGTGGTCCTGAGGCAGGATTATGCTTGGCAGGACCACCGCTGTCCCGCCAAGCATATTATGACTTTCCTCACCGCCACTAATTTCATGGAGGTCTTTCCTCCATTTAAACTGTGGCGGTGTGGAAGGCGGTGTGCCTCACTCCATGTGAATACACAAGGGGGGCACAACATGCGCCCCCTTTGTGCATGCACCCACAGTTCCAGCACGGCATGGACTTCACAGTCCATGCCGTGCTGCAACTTCTTTTGACGTTACCATTTCATACAGGCATCGCTGTGGGAATGCCAAAGAACCACACACCACTGACTAAAAAAGTCATAATACGGAGGGCGGTTATCACACGGGTTTGGCAGTGCAGCGGCGGGGTGGTCCTGGCGCCTCACAACCAAACTCGTGATCAGCCCCTAAGTGTCACACATTTGACAGTTGAATATCACTGATGAATGCACTGAAAACATAGAAATGTCACAGATAAGAAATCTGAAAACTTGGCCGATGTGAGCATGTCTGCGGCTGTACTATGCATGGAGGGCCAGGCCGCACTGCACTTGTCCTGCCAGCTGGGCCCCAGCTCCTCTTAGCTTGTGTTGGTGAAGTGAATCAGGGACTACTTGCAAGAAATATGCCCTTGGACATCAAAGAGGATTAGACTGCTTTCTGTCCTGCCTGTTCTTCTCATCATGGCTATTGAGGGTGGCATTTGGCTCCCACTTTCAGAAACAGAAGATGTTCCAAAGTAATCCACTCGTGCAGACTACTCCTGAGTTAGGCTGCTAATGGATGGGAAGTAATTAAGGTCTGGATTTTTGGAAAGCAAGAGAGCAGAGAAACAAACCCTTGTGTGTATGCTCTAATACTACTTTCTTAAATGGCCACACTCTAGGAAAGGATTGGCACATTCACCTGGTTGGTTTTTGTGGGTCCAGTGGTAACTTTATGGTAACATGTAATCAATGGAGGACCGGTAGTCGTTGCAGAGACAGTAGGATGCTGATGCCCTAAGGTAACACGGTTTATGCCCAGAGGGAAAGCTCTGCATTCATGTAAGAGAGGATTCAATGTTGTCAGGTTACAGTGTGGCCTCTCCTACAGTCAGCTAGAGCAGTACAGTTCAATTCAATTTATCAATGTGTTCGGAAAACACAACTCTAGCATAGCAGATGAGTGATTGCACTCCCAAGTAATGAGATGTATTCCCTGCATAACTGGTTGTAGTGGGAATTTATGCTTGATGATGATTTAAATGAAATGTTCAGATTTTTCAGGGCTACAGCCAATACTTAAATAACTACTGAAAGCAATGAATGATTCTCGTTCTCACACAGATGTACTTGAATGAATTAAAAGGGAATTTGTTTTCAATATATTCTCTTCTGGAAAAGGTTTAAAAATTGGGACAGAACCGCTAATAGAAATGTGGCTTTGAATGGGGCACTTTATCATTTTGGTCTGAAAAAATAGGAAGGGCCCCATTCATAACTGTTGTATAATGAGTAGGCGTGGCCTACTCTTATAGGACCCCATCCCCCTCCTTAAATTCAGTGAGCCAAGAGTACTCCTGGAATTCAAGAGTAATCCAAGTGTACTACATGAGTAAATAACAGCAAAATCTTTGTTGATTTGCCCCATTATTTTCATATGAACCAGTCTTTGTTGAATTCAAAGGAATCCGCGTCGGGTGTGTGCTGATAAGTAAGGGCAATATTCATCAAGCTGCAGATGAAGGTGAAAGCCCCAGTGTCCACCCTTTACCCAAGTGCCCAAATCGCTTTTGTCCGCAGTGAAGAGACCCACTGCTCAGGTAGATAGGAATCTTCGAGTATGAGCACTACTTGATCGTTAAGTTAGTTCTTCTTTGGCAACCAAGAGATAAGGGAATCTGCCTAGAACAGAAGCTATTCTTAAATATCTTAAGGCCAGGACCCTATTTTAAGTGAAGTGAGCTACTACTTATGGCACAATCAGGACCAGATTTACTAAAACTTTGCACTAGGTTTGTGTTACTTTTGTAATGCAAACACAACACAAAGGGCCATATGTAGGTGGCCTAACATTTACCACTTCATAAATACCGAATTTTACCGATTCGGTATTTATGAAGTGGTAAATGCTATGTAGGTAATCCATCGGTAATATTTACCGATTCGGAATGGGTCGGTATTTTAGAATCGGTATTTACCGATTCGTTAATGGTAACTGGCTTCCCATTGATTCCTATGGGCCAGGAGGACCATAGGAATCAATGGGAAGCCAGTTACCATTACCGAATCGGTAAATACCAATTCGGTAATGGGGGGAGCACAATCAAGGGTGGCAGGGTGTCACAGTGACACTCTGTTGCACCCCTGATTCCTGCATGTGTGCACATGTGGCACACATACATGCCCTAAGGGCATGTATGTCTGCCACATTGCACACTTCTAAGTGCAAAAAAATGCTTTTTCAAAGCCATTCGTCATTTACCACCAACTTTTAGTTGGTGGTAAATAACGAATCCACACAACACCCACACACTCCCCCTACATCTCATTTCAGGATTCGGTATTTACCGAATCGGTAAAATTACCGATTCGGTAAATTACCGAATCCTGAAATGTGCCCCCTACATACCAAAAGCCTGAATACCGGTCGGTAACGGGATTTTTACCGAAAATTGGCCGTTACCGACCGGTATTGGGCTTCCTACATATGGCCCAAAGTGTTATGCTGGGATTTAATATCCCATGCAAATCAGGATTTGAGTTGGTTAGTTTCCCAAAGTAACGCAAAGTTGTGCGATGTGCTGGTTTGCATTACTTTGCATTAAGAGGACATTCCTTGGGTGCTACATGAGAGTTCCCATGCAACCACCCATGGCTTTTGACACAGATCCCTATCTACAAACATTTGTACACAGGGATAGGTGCCTAAGCTTTTTTTTTTTTTTGCATCTTTTATATAGCGCGAACTCGACCCGAAGGTATTGGAGCGCTGTACATGGGCACCGTATTTACATTACATATTCAGGCACGGGGAGATTAAGTGATTTGCCCAGAATCACAGGATGTGGACGCGACCTCGAGGCTCGAACCCTGGTTTCCTGCACCAAAGTCGGAAGTTTAAGTCGACGGACCACATCCTCTCCCCAGCTTTACCCCTCCTTGAGGCAGGGATAACAAGGAGAGATGTTTTCATTTCTCCTCATTTTCCCTACAGCACACATACAAAGCAGGAAAAGTGTGAAAGGATAGTTTTTGATCTGGAAGGGTCCCCTTCTAGTACAAAACCTATTCCTTACAGAACACACGCATTCTTGCACTATGGCGCAATGGTATGTTTGTTTGGGCATGGCAGCCTAAAGTGTGCCATTGCAGGGAGAGAGGAAAACAGTGCATCTATGGTGCTGTTCTGCGCTTTCCTTTTCAAGCGAAATAGCACCTGAATATAGATGTTAGTAAACTCTGCATGTTTACTTTTAGGCAATCCTTGTGTACTTTTATATGCCGTACAGCAAAAGTGTCAGCACTTTGAAGACATCCCTACCAGGCATTGCACGAACCCAAAATTATTGTAATATGATACTTAAGCTCATATTTAATAAGGATTTGCGTTGCCCTTATGCCAAGAAAGGGGGACACATAACGTAACTGAATTAGACCAGGATAGTTCCATCAATCGTTTGCACCATTCTTTAATGTTGGCTGGACGGGATTTTGACTCTCAAACCACTCATGATCTACCTGTTTCTTTTTCACTAAATTAACCAACAACTGTACTTTCAGCCTGATGGTTCCTGTGAAGTATTTTGTAGTTGTCCTTACCATACTCAGACTGGATTTTATACTCTGGTATGCTACACAGCTGGTTGACCACATGCATCCGTCTGAATCATATCAATGACCAAGTTTATTTTTTCTTTTTGTTACTGGTTTCAAATTAATACTTGTAAGAAAATGGGTTATTAGTGCAAGAGAGGTCATTCCTTCAAAAGTAATGTCAGCAGCCTTTTTTATCCCATTGCAGCACGTGACTCTCCTAGGGTAGCGAACCAGAGCACTTTAGTCTACTCAGAGGAGTTGGTGTGTGCTAATAAACCCAGCTCGCTGGTACGCAACAACAAAATTCAATAAATCACTGTCCAATTAGTGCTCTTTCTTATAAAAAGTAATGACACTTTTATTAAACACACACTACTAAATACTATACATTAAATTAAAAAAATGTACAATCAGGTAGATAGAATTATTTTGGTGACACCCTCATGGCACAATAAACCCCTACTGGGTCCTGAACCTATGACTACAATACCCCCACCTCTACTAAATTCAATATCACAATATAAGGGGGTGTCATTATCAATAAGGCAGACCTACTGGGATTGCCAAGGGGATCACCACATTTGTAAAAATAGAAAACATGTTATAATCCACCATTGAAACACCACTTAATTCAATGGGAATAGTGCCAATATCCAATACATGTTATGATAGAACAGATCTCCCAGGCGGTGGTCAAACCCAGAAGACTAAACCAGATGAGATTCAAGCCGAGGATTTCCGATCTCAGTCCATGGGTTTTCGCAGCTTTATCTCCAGAGGTGGGAACGTTACTGTGCCACTAACTTAAGAAGGCTCCCTTACCCCACACTGTGCCCTACCTTCTAAGATCTGGCTTTCATTATTGTTTTCTATGTTGCAGCAAAGCGGCAGTGGTATTATCGATAATGTGGGCTTGATAAGCAGATTGTAGGGTGTTTGATCACCATATCGTGGGACATGAGCATGGCTCACTGGAATAATGTGGCAATGGAGGGCCAAATTATTCGGCAGGGTTCACTCAATTATGCAGCAAGAAGAGACAATATAGGTAGAGCAATGCAGCACAATCTGTGACATTATTATTTTACTATTTTGTCACTTGAATACACATCAATACAATTGGTGAAAAAGTTGCACCTAAATAGCGTCAATGTAAAACGTGAGTACAGCAATCAGCAACTAAATGGTTACCTGTTAACCTTTGCAATGGTTCTGCCGCTTTGCAGCAACAATGTGGCGCTTTATTTGAGTAACTTTTGATCCATTTGATCTAGAATGTTTTTTTAAATTGAAATGCACATGTTTTGTAGCAGATGGGGGATTATGTAGCAAATGCGGTACATTGCATAATTATTCAGAAAATGCTAAGGCCACCTAATTACAGAATTCCAGGGCCTTAATTCTGAAGGAGAGAGTGGGAGATGATGAAATGTGAGGTGAGAGTGCAGGGTGCTGGCGAGACTGTAGCACAAGGGAGTGTCTGGCTCACTCTACTTGGGGCACAATGCATAGAAGGTGCATATATCGGTCTATACTTTGTGATTTGAACCATCGTAAACGCAGACCTCGGTCTTCTCAACTTGCAAAGATGAATGCCTACCACTCAATTAATTCCATGTCGACACAATTGATTTAATTTGATGTTCCACTTTAAGTAGTGTATAGCTATAATCAAATTATTAGGTAGCCAATAGAGGCCCAGGTAGATAAGTAAGGTTTGTTTTTCTCGTAGACCGTGCAAATGGGACTCTAAGTTAAAAGGCATAATCCTATCTAGATATTTGCACTATATCAAGTGTAACGTGATTTGTGCAGCACACGGATGCAAATTTGAATAATAGCTATACAAGTAGGAATAGAGAGCTAGCAAGGCGTACAGTATTGTATTTTATTGAATTAGCAGGATTTTTATTATTATTATTAAGAGGAGTTTAGTTAGTATTTTGGAAATTTCAGTGCCTTTCGGAGTCTGTTTAAGCAGACAGCTATCCATTGGAAAAAGTATATTATGGAAGCAGCGGTGTCCAGCTGTTAGATCTCCCTTACTTGTGCTATTTATGATGTGGGATTGTACACGTTTTACATGAAAATGTCAATAACATCTTTTAAAGCAATGTTACTGCAGGTCTGGGATGGGCAGGCTTGAGGCACTGTAAGTCTGGCATGAGCAGGCTTCAGAGCCTGGGCCCCAAAGTGACTGTCAGTCTGGCATGAGCAGGCTTAACAACAGAGCCTGGGCCCCAAATAGACTGTCAGTCTGGGATGAGCAGACTTCAGAGCCTGGGCCCCAAGGTGACTGTCGGTCTGCAGTGAGGTGACTGTCAGTCTGGGGTGAGCAGGCTTCAGGCCAGAGCCTGGGACCCAAGGTGACTGTCGGTCTGGAGTGAGGTGACTGTCAGTCTGGAGTGAGTAGGCTTCAGAGCCTGGGCCCCAAGGTGACTGTCAGTCTGGGGTGAGCAGGCTTCAGGCTAGAGCCTGGGACCCAAGATGACTGTCGGTCTGGAGTGAGCAGGCTTCAGGCCAGAGCCTGGGCCCCAAGGTGACTGTTAGTCTGGGGTGAGCAGGAGTCGGGCCACAGTGAGGGTGAATGGCCTGGCATCAACCTCATTTCACATCAGTAGGGGGACAAGGCAGGAATGCCCACTGTCCCTGCTTTTATTTGCTGTTTACATGGAGCCCATCACACAGCGAGTGAGGGATGCCCCACGCATTACTGGAGTGTATTTCAGAGAAGAGGAACATACTGTCAGATTGTATTTAGACAAGTCATGTTTACCCTCGAGGACCTACTGCAGGCCCTGACGGCTTTTCTGGAGGAGCTAGAGAGATTCGGGGTAGTGGCAGGCTGCCACATCAATATTAAAACACTGCAGTCTCTCAACCGTTTGGTTGTCCCCAATATGCTATCGAAGTTGGCAGCCCAATACCCCATGCAGTTGAAGACCTCTGCTGTACCATATTTGGGTGTCCAGCTCGCCTCTACGGTGGTCAAGACTGCAGACCTTAACTACAAAGCCTTGCTCCGGCAAGGTCAGGTGTATCTTGCTCATTGGAAACACTATCGACTCTCTTGGCTTGGAATTGGAGCGGTGCTGAAAAAGAACATTCTCCCACAGGCTCTGTTCTTGTGTCACGACCTTCCCTTGGAGGACCCAGTAGGTGCACTTCAATCCATACAGGGCAGCTAAACCGCTTGCCCTGGGCAGGGGGGGACTCCACATGAGCCAAGACCTGCTTTACCGACCGGCCATAGAGGAGGACTTGGGGGTCCCTAACCTTTTGCTTTATTACCAACTGGTGCAACTCTGCTTCTTGGTGGAATGGACACGTAAGGAGTTTGAGAAACATTGTTGTTTCATGGCTAGGGCTATTGTAGGCGACCACCTCTGGAGAGTTCCCTTCTTGAAGAGATCGCAGAGATCCCAGGGTCTGTATTCATTCCCTGTCACTAGGGCTGTCCTTGGAGTGTGGGACTGAGTGGCTATCTGAAAATCTTTGACAACATTTCCGTCCCTACTAACCCCTATCTTGAACAAAACAGTTTACCCTAGGTTTACATTGCGCTGACTTTGCGGCTTGGCAGGCAGCTGGATGCCAATTGGTTGTGCATATGTTTGACGCCATGGGCCCTCTTTCCTTCGAGTAGTTCAAAGCAGATTTTGGGCTACCAGAACAAGAGCAGATGTGCAACCCCTAGGTGTGCCACTGGTTCACCAACCCGGACATCCGGAAAGGGTTCACCAACCGCTTACACCTTTTGAGAAAGTTCTCTTATTCAAAAAGGATAATCGGCGCCGTATCTCCGAATTATATGCTCTGTTGTTGCAGCACCGGCCAGTGGCTAAAACCCTGGCATAAAGGGGATGGGAACATGAGTCGGGGCAGACTCTGTCCCTTTAGGAATGGGAGGAGATCTATCATAGAGCATTGCACACCGCATGCAACACTGCTGGCATTGAACCAGACACTAATCTGCCACATACACTGGAGAGACTTCACAGAGGGAATCCCATCTGCAGTAGGGACTCTTGGAGAGACTGTGGATCCTCCGCAACCCGGCTTCACCTGCTCTGGGACTGTCTTAAGCTCATGCGATACTGAGACCCATCCTAACTGACATAGACCGATATTTTGACGTGCAGCTTCCCCATTATGCTATTTTAGGACTCCCTAATGCATTGAAGTTCCCGCTTACTTCTCGCAAAGCACACCATATTGGACTGGCCCTGGGGAAGCGCTCAAGGCTATTCTATTCTTTTGGGGTACAGAGGAACTCCCAACACACACCACAGGGCTACATAGGCGGTGGCTTCTCGTGGGGATGGAACAATTGTCCCTTGCACTGACACTTCAGCAAGACCCTTAGAAGGAGCTCTGGCACCCATATCCACCACTACTCTCAACTGAATTTAATGACTTGACCTGCCCCCATAGTTTCGACTACTGCGCTTGATGCAGCAGCGGGGGAGGTGAGAGTGACCAGAGCACCGCTGACAGGGACACGTAGATTGCTCAGATGCAATATTTGCTCTTTCTGTTTTTTGTGGCGTGAGTACCCGGGAAAGAGTGGGGTGAGCCACTGTTTGGAGATTGGGTTGTTTTCTTTTTTGTATGTAATCTGCAGCACCTCCATCAGGCTTTTCTACTTATACTAATGTTGATCCATGCTGTATGACTTTGCTGCAGCATAATACAACGATTTGAACCATAAAAAGAGCATGAACATCCCACTGCTTCAGGTATGTTTTTATCTCAGTGTGCCATGGATTCAGTGGAGGGGAAAATATTGGAAGTTGTGAAATGTAGCATCCACCCCTAGAAGTTACATTTTATGGAATTCCAAACAATGAATGCAGAGTTACAGCCTGGGCTTTCTAAGCATGTTATACTTGACATGGAGCCACTTGAGAGCCATGCTTGCATCTCTCGGCGGTACTATATCGCAGGGTGTTGAACGCCCACATAGTTAGCTAAGTGTAACATCTTTTTGAACGAAAATCAAATCACTTTGTGGCACGCATTGTAATTTAAACTCTTTCCTTAATATTGTGCCTGCCACCATATAATTACCTCCCACCCCCTTCCTAACAGCAGGTATTTTATGATTCTTCCTGTAAATGTAATGCAGCGACTGTATGATTACAGTATGCCTCATCTCCATTAGATGGCTTTATTTTTTTTATTATAAAGTAGTATTTAGCACAGCAAGAAGACATGCCTACAAGTCATCCTCTATCTGAGTGGTTTTCTGTTTGTTCATTAAATACAGTCCTTCCTTCCTTCCTTCCTTCCTTCCTTCCTTCCTTCCTTCCTTCCTTCCTTCCTTCCCTCCCTCCCTTTCTTTCTCTCAGAGACCTTGTATTCCTTTTGTTTATATGCAGCTTTTTGTTTGACTGAATGACTTATAACGTGCCCCAGCTCAGCGGCTTTCTTTTTTGCTCTAGAAGACACCTTAGTGGCATATGTACATTCCATTTTCGACGTTCTTGTGGCGATAGGGGCTTTGCCTTATTTACAAGCCAGCGTTAAGCCACTTAACGTAGCTTAACGCTGCCTTGTAAATATTGCACCTTTTCACGCTATGCTTAGCGTGAAAGGGGTGGGCAGTGGGTGTTGCGGTGAGCGTTGCAACACCCATTATTTTGACGCTGCCACCTATTTACAAGGATGGCTTAAATAGGAGGCAGCCCCAAAATTAAGACCAGGGAAAACCTGGTCTTAACTTGGTGAAACGAGGAGAAATGCTTTATATCTCCTCGTTTTTGCTTTTTCCAAGTGTGCTGCCTTGTGCAGCACACACGGAAAAAGCAAAACGCCTTGGATTGTTAATGTATAGGAAGGTGTCCTTTCCTGCACATAAACAGTCTTTTAGAAAAAATGGCATTTTGTTACTTCCGTGCAGCACACATAGAAGTGACAAAACAGCATTTAAAGATTGTTTATGTGCAGGAAGGGACATCTTCCTACACATAAACAGTCTTCCCCTGCACGTAGACACCCTTGCACTATGGTGCAAGGGTGCCTGCGTTGGCGCTAGGCAGCTAAGTGTAGCGCCAGTGCAGGGAGAAACACAAGGCTGCACCATATACTTGTAACTATGGTGCAGCCTTGCATTTCTGAAGTGGCGGAGTGAGGCGTGAAGCCATTACGTCTAACGCCTCACTCCACCACTTCTTTGTACATATGCCTCTTTGTGTGGTGAGCACCCACATTTAAGATGGTGACAGATTTGGAAAACTAGTTTAGATATAAATGGAGCAGGCTTGGTGCTCATTGCTAATAAAAAAAAATTAAAAAGAAGACTATCACTGAGTTAGGTAACAGTACCGCTTAATTAGGGAGAATTCGACCACTGTTCTGGCTTTTGCTGCATTTTCACTTTTAACATCAACGTTCAGCCTGGCATTGAAAGGTGACCTCCCACCTGCTTCCCCATTCCACGCACTATACCTTTTTTGCCCTCTCTTCTTTCTTGGGGACGTTGTGCAGGAAGGATCTCCTTGAACTGCTTAAGCTGGAACACTATAAAAGCCTTGCAAAAGACACATCTTTTGTAAGAGCCCTAGTTAATACACAGCTACCGTGTCTAATGCACAGAGCTATAATTGCAGTATGGAGTATGCATTCAAGGTGACCAACGAAGGGATTGTGAGAGACAATTCAATGGAGAATTTCCACACAAGAATACCAGAAGTTCCTGGTGACACTAAGAATGATTCAACAGAACATATAATGGAGCAGCTCTAGTGCACTCCTACATATAAACAAAGGACAAGATTTACGGAGCCTGCAATTGATTATTGTTTTGAAAGGATGCTGGATTAAGTTTCGCTATCTTTGTCAAAGTCGCAAGGGAAGGGAATACAGATGAACAAGGAATTTATCCTATATTCCTTATTCCCTTATTAGTGGGTATGGATGCCCTCATCGGGACTAGGGTATATAAGGATATCTCTCCCTAAAGACACCTAACATACAAATATCTGGTTTTACTTACAAATATATAACATATTTACATCTATTTACATATATATACACCATATATACAAATAGCCAATTGCACAGGAACACAGGTGTAGACCTATGTATTTACGAGAAACTCCTCTCTTGAGGTGGCATACCAAAACTGAATAAAATGTTTTGAATCAGGTGCAGTAAGTGCAAAAAGATAGGTACCTCGTCACCTAGAAGATCAAATCACCCGTGCCGAAAATTACCCAAAAACCAAACTAAAATTAAAAAACTAAAAAACTATTTAGGGGAACGAGTTCAACTAATAAGAGTCAAGTACTAAAGAAGTGCCACAAAGCTAAAACAAACAATATCGTGTCTGAAGTAAAAGGCCATATTTCCAAACGCTGAACGGTTACCAGTCTAGTCGAGTAATCCCTGTAGAACAGCATAGACCACCCAGGAATGAATCTCTACCGGACAATCAGTGGAATCTCACTAGTACTGTGGACATCAAGGCACAAAACACATATCTCCATGTAACATATATACTAATGGTCAAAACGACATAACGTTAAACAAGTAAATAGACCTGGCCCAAGATTAAATGCACAAAGGTTCTTACCAATTTACTGAGGTAGGGGTGCCACGTCTTATTGGCGCCTCGAGGATCGTATACCAGGGCTTAATTTCTGACTTCTTGCTCGTTCTAAAAATGTGCGCCCAACAAAAATATATAATGACTACCCAGCCAATACTCTCTAGTAAAGTGCGGTCTAATATTGTATTTAAAATTTAAACCGTCCCTTATCAGGTAAGCGATAAATCTTACTGTATACTCCATACGAGGTGCACGTTAACTCATCCGCCTCTCAACTAAGTTCCGGGTCTGTGAAAGCAATTACGTGACCGGAGCGGTGTCGAAATGAATAAAAGGGAAAAAGGACTCATCCAACGTGAAACGTGCAATGGACTGTGAAGAAAGACTGCCGGCAATCATAGGATATGAATCGATCAGGGGTTAATAAAATAAACAATAAGGCACTAATGAAAATAATAACAAAGGATTAGTCAAAATTAATAATAATGTAAATAAGAATACACTACACCTTGTGTACCATAGTTACTCTGCCACTCCGTACATATTACTAGTATGTCGCAAAATCAGTACAGGTCACATCTGCTTCATATTATTTATTTACCACACAATGTGGGCTTCAGATGTATTTATAAAGCTAACCAAGCATTCCAAGCTACTGTAATAATGACCCCACTTCATCCCGGTCATTTAGACCATGTGTTGCTGTGTGGTATTTTTCAATCAACCTCACTTCTAGTCTGTTTAGTTTTATTTGAAGGACATCTTTCCTAACATCTTGAAGCACCATCAATAAAGACCAGTGTAAGTCATTCTCTGTGTGGTTATTGTTCTGAAAGTGTTGGACTAAGGGCGCTCCCTGTGTCCTGCACTTGATTCTTGATTTATGTTGCAAAATCAGTTTCTTAACTATCTGAGTAGTTTGACCAATATAAAACTTATTGCATGGACATTTTAGACAGTATGTGATAGTGCTGGATTTGCAATTTGAAAAAACTCTTTGTTCATGTATATACCCATTAATGACTATTTGTTTCGAATCCACTGTCAATTTACATGCCACACAATTTTGACATCTATAATGGCCTGTTACAGGTGGTAAACTCAATAGGTTCCTTAGATCTTTTTTAGGGGGGTCTGTTCTTGCTGCTCTCACCAATTGCTGTCGAATATTTTTGCCTTTTTTAAACGCAAATAATCGTTTTGGAATATCTAAAGTGTCAATGAGTTTCCAATTAGATTGGATGATTTTCTTGATCTCATTTGCTTTCGGCCCATATGTAAGAACACATGTCAAGGGTGACTTGTC
This sequence comes from Triturus cristatus, assembly GCF_964204655.1. Taxonomy (NCBI): domain Eukaryota; kingdom Metazoa; phylum Chordata; class Amphibia; order Caudata; family Salamandridae; genus Triturus; species Triturus cristatus. The sequence continues at coordinate 424,915,014 of NC_140591.1, forward strand.
TTTATGCTGTTTAGGAGTGAGTAGTTCCTCTCTCGGCGTGTACCACGCTCTTTTCAATGCCGTTTTTATCAGTTTGTTAGGATGTCCAAGCATGATCAATTTGTTCTTTAAAATTTCTGCATTAGAGAAATAGTCTTCCTTATTGGAACAATTCCTCCTGATACGGAGGAATTGCCCATATGGAAGATTTTCTTTCAACGTGCGTGGATGACCGCTGGTAAAATGTAATAAAGTATTACGGTCAGTAGGTTTAGTATATAAACTGACTACCGAGTGACCATTTTGATGCTGGATAAAGACATCTAAAAAATTAATCTTTTCACTGTGTTTAGAAACTACATTTTAGTTCAAGTGTTCTTGTATTAAGCCCATTGTGAAATTCCAATAATTTGGCTTCAACTCCTTCCCAAATCATAAATATGTCATAAATATAGCGACACCAAAAACATACCTGGGTTTTAAATGGGTTGGTGTCGCTATATAGCCACCTTTTTTCAAATTCGTTCATGACAAAATTGGCTATTTCAGGAGAGAAGCTACAGCCCATTGCTACTCCCATTACTTATCCACACATGTAAGGAGCACCCAAGTTCAACACAGTATCTCAATACAAATATTTATTCTAAGTTGTCATATTCTTTCCAACATGAAAAATGCCAAGTTGATTCAACACAAATGTTCTTTTGATTTATTCATCCATGAGTTCCATGTGAATTTCTCTTTCATCCTTATTTCATATGAATGTCTTTTTTCATTCCACAATTATTTCCTTTATGTCCATCAATCGTTAATTCCATCCATTTATGGTCCAATCATTTTATCAGGGATGATAATTCCAATTCCTTATATCCAAATATACTCAACAGCCGACGCGTTTCGTCCCCTTCTGGGACATCATCAGGGCTGTGAAATAAACAAGAACTTACCAATCATAATCAGATCCCTCATGTATAGTGATTCACATCCTAATATCATTTTAAACATTACCTGCCTATTTTACAAGCTCCATGTTTAGTCCGGATGTGACTATACAAAACATCCTAGTTTTCACCATTACATTCTAATATTAATCCGACCTTTGTTTAAATTCAACATTTTTTATATATGTATATTTCTTAAAACTGGACATCATAGTCAAATTCCATACTTAGTGCGTAGAAAACAATTCATAACTGCATCTATCCCCATGTTTATTTCTTCTTCACAACCTCCTCACTGTACTTAAAAAGGGATTTATTGCCCCGTGACTAATCCAACACACCCACCTCTTCTGTACTCTTCAAAAAGGCCCCTTTAATGTGTTCATATGCCCCTGTTCTTCCCCTTGTCTCAATTGATTGATGCTCTGGGTATTTCTAAACCAAAAATTGTATCTCAAATTATTTTTCCCAAGCCACTATTATTGAGTTATCACAATTGTCCCCTATATCCACAAACTCATTACCACCCAGACGACAGTTCTAAAGCCATCCTTGAGCCATTACTGTTCTTATTCATATCCATCACCGAAACACCCCACAATCATCTCACCTTTTGTCAATTATTTCGGTGAAAGTATCCCGAACGTATCTTTTCACATCAAGGTTACCAGATTCAACTCAAGATTCCTCTTTCTGTATCAGAAATAAAACCAAGGAGAAAAACGTTCTAAAGTCTTATTTTCAATGTAACAAACAATCACAATTAACTCAATCCCCTCGTTTACCACCAGCACCCTTTCAATAATCTCTGACCAACTACCTGTTATTATTGCAGCGGTCCAAATTCCCGATATGTATCTCCCCACGACCTGTCCGATACTCTCGCTTCACATAATCGCCCACCCTGCCCCTCCGGTTATAAAGGGCACGGCAACCAATCACCACGCAATATTTCTAAGCCACTAATTTACTATCGTGTTTCCTCTCCAGTCCGCTATTTAACCTGATGCATGGGCTTGCCGATAAGCAGCGGTCCTGTTCTTCCGCATAGACACTGTCACCCAATCCAAATTACCCGGTTACCACCTCCAATTACCATGCGCCGTTTCAAGTCCCCCCAGTTCCTTCCTATCTTCTACATTGTCACATCATCCAATCACAATAGTTTTTCCAATCCCCACCAGTCCGTCGGCTCTATTTGCCTTCGTGTTCGTGTCTGCTGTTTCATCTGATTCGTCAATCTAATGACCAATGAGAAATGGTTCCTGTCTTCCACATTGGCCCGTCACCCAATCCCAATTTTCTTCTAACCTTCTCCGACTGAGCATCAACTTTGTTTACTTTCATGTTCCTGCCTGGTCCGCTATCCCACCTACATCATACGTGTGTTTACCAATAAGTACCTGTCTTCTACATGGATATATCGCCCGCACTCCATTATTTTACTAAATCTCCGCCTATTCTTCAGCTCAAGATCCCTACGTTGTTACGCATGAAAAACGGCCCATTCTTACGTCTCGCTGACAATCTCCCATCACTCCTCACCTTCATCGGTCTGCCGTATCTGTGGCGCTCTGTCGTCATTGTATCCAAATGATCCTTCAATACCCCAAAATTTAAATGATTACCGGCATCCCTGTCTCTTATAAAGCCTGATCCATCCCGTGTTTCGCACTGCTACTATCCAATTCAAATTATAAAGCAGATCTCCGCCACCCATCTCAGTGAATATTATCCAACCTCACTACCCTCATTCCGTTCAGGTCTGCTAACCCACACGATTCGTCCATGCAATAACAAGTGAGAAACGGTTCATATTCATCTGCATGGCCCCGTCACCCTATCCAAAAAGGTCCAATCTCATAAACTGTTCTCCCTCCAGTACGCTATCCCCCTACATTAGTTGAAGTCATTGCAAAAAACAAAAAAAAAAAAAAAAGGGGCTCACTATTGCGCCCTCCTCCTGATGTTCCATTGCTATTCGCCTTCATTCCCAGCAGGCCTCATTCAAAATATTTACAAGGTGTCACCAGTCAATTAATTCAGAAATAGATATAATACCCTTCCCGATTCAATGATGCCCTAAATCCCTATCCCTTATTGATCCTAATATCCTGTATTCCAGTCCATTGCTCCATTTGTAATATCAGCGCCCACTCCAATAAACAGAGTACCCGTCAGATTACCTTCATAAAGCCTCATTACCTGCTTCATCATAATCATCAACCACAGCAATCTCTACTCGCTATGTATCAAGCCAGGAAAGATGTATTCTACCATCCATCTCTCAGACTAAAAAATAATGAAGCTCTGAATCACTGTTTAAACCTGTTGCCACTGCTCTACATTTGCTGATCCATCTAGCCTCTTCCTGTCTGATTCGTAATTCCCAATCCCCACCTCTATTGCTGGGCAAGATTCTCTGTATACCATGAAATCTAAAATCCTGTTGGGAATTATGGCATTCTTTGATATGTACGTACAAAGGTGATCTTACGTCCCGATTAAGTATTGCACGTCTATGTTCCTGAATCCTTATTTTCAAAGTCCTTTTCGTGCTGCCAATATAGATCCTTTTACAAGAACATATAATTACATACACTACTCCTATGCTGTTGCAGTTTAGGAATTCTTTTATAACATATCGTTTATTCGTACTGTACATAAAATCTTTGATTTTGTTTATTCCCAATTCCCAAATATTACAGGTTCCACACACATAAAAACCTTTTGGCTGCTTGGGTAGCCAATTCAAACCCTCAACTACGTCTGATGGGACATAGTTCCTAGTCACTATATGTTTTATAGTTGAACATTTCCTGTAGATTACTCCTGGCTTGTCGCCTATTACACTCACTAATCCTGGTACACTTAGTAATGAGCTCCAATTTTCTTTAGAGCTTTATAAATATTTTTTTTTTTAGTGCAATGCGTGGTCACAAATGCTAATCTTTCCTTAAAATGTCTTCTCTTCTTTTGCACAAGAGTAGTGCTCCTCTGTACTCTCATCACTCTTTCCTTGGCATCTAGCAAATCAGTCATTTTATAACCTCTACTCAATAATCTGCTTTGCAAATCATCCAATTCTTATGTGAAATCCTGCTCAGTGCTACAGTTTCTCCTTAATCTTATCATCTCCCCGAAAGGGATCCCTTTAATAACTGATTTTGGATAAAAGCTGTCCGCACATAAGATAGAGTTAGTAGCCGTAGTTTTTCTAAATAATTTGCTCTTAATCAGATCATTTTCCACAAATAGTTCAACATCTAAAAATGCTGTTCTCTTCGAACTGTGATTCATTGTGAACTTTACATTAAAATCATTCCGATTTAGAAACTCAAAGTATTCAAATAATTCCCTCAAATTGCCCCTCCATATCATAAGCACATCATCTATGAACCGAACCCAAAATAGAATTAAATCCAACCATTTAGCTGCCCTTTGGCCCCAGGCATGCTCCCTCTCAAACCATCCCATGAAAAGGTGGGCGTCAGAGGGAGCAAACCTAGAACCCATCGCTGTACCTTTAACTTGTCGGAACCATTGGTCCTCAAAAAGAAAGAAATTATTCCTCAAAATCAAAGAACTCATTTGAACCAACATCTCCGAATGGGCACGTAAACTTGCACTACGGCTACTCAAAAAATGCTTTAAAGCTTGTTCACCTTTGTCATTTTCAATACAGGTGTACAGTCCAATCACATCTAAAGTCACAAGTGTCATTCCTTCTTCCCACTTGAAGTCCTGTAATTTATTTAAGACATCCATAGTGTCCCTAATGTATGATGGCAAGATTACCACCAAAGGTTTTAGAAAACTGTCTACAAATTTAGATAAATGTTCCGTGACACTCCCAATGCTGGACACTATGGGCCTACCGGGTGGGTCTGTTTTTGATTTATAAATTTTGGGTAGAGTATAAATGAAAGGGAAGGTAGGATTGGTCACATTCAAATATTTAAATTCAGCGTCATCAATTAAACCTTCCTCTTTCCAGGTGAATAATCGCCCTGAAATTAACCTGGTCACTTGACCCATTGGATTTCCTCTTACCCTAACATAACAATTAGGGTCATTCAACTGCTTGTATATTTCCTTAACGTAATTCGATTTATTCATTATGACGATATTTCCACCTTTGCCAGCTTCTCGAATGATTATCTTATTGTCTGACTTCAAACTCTCTAATGCTTTTTTCTCCTCCCTCGTGATGTTATCATTCCTCCATCTCCCTTGGATCCCTGCGTCATCCAATCTATGAAATTCCTCTAAGGTTTTCTTCACAAAAATATCAATAGCTGCAAATTGAGCCCCCTGGGGTATAAATTTAGATTTGACACTTAAACCACTTGTACAACTATAGTCTGTAGGGACATCCAACATAGCTGCGATATCATCCATTCCAAACCTCTCTCCTTCTGTAAATGACATTAATAAATGCACATTATGCAACTCTGCAATAGTCATATCTGATCCTTTAATAACAGCAGGTACATTCAAAGGTTTTTCCACCATGGAAAAAAAGCTTTTCAATTTCAATTTTCTTGAGAATTTGAACAGATCAATTTCTAAATCCGTATAATTACATTCATTCTTAGGACAAAGGGATAATCCTTTTTTCAAAACGAAAGCTCATGAACATTTAACTCTCGATCAGATAAATTGATTACTTCTAATTCTTCTGATCCTGATTTCCCAACCAATCCACCTTCCTGATCTAATTCCTGTTTCTGTTCTGACTTTGAGTTCCCATCCTGGTATTTCCTATGTTTCCGACCCCTTCTTGTTCTAAGGAAATTTTCTTCCGGCCTCTTTTGATCCTGGAAATTTAGTCAGAAAAAGATGAATTTTTTACTGGTATTCCTCCCCCTATTCCTGATGTAGTCGGTTCATCAACTGATGAGATACTCAAACTACTGTCCATTACTGAACTCAATTCCCCTTGATTAATAGGACCCCCTTTGGGGTTTGGTTTCGAAATATCATCAAAACCCTTTGCAAAAGTAAAACTCTTCCCTGATTATAGTCTCTCTCATCTCTGCGTATTTTACTTAACTTTTTATCTTTTATCTGTAGTTGATGTCTGTTGATCACTTCCTTCAAAATACTGTAATTCTTCTCAGTTAGTTCTTTCAAATTCTTATCAGCTATTTCCTTCTCTACATCTGCAATTTGACTCTTCAATTTTTCAACCTTCCTATCTGCATTCTTAATCAGAATATTCATCTTTGTAAATGAAGAAGAGTACAGATTTTCCTCCCATTCTTTGAGATGGTCATCATCTAAATCGTTAAAAGTGGGAAAAATTAATATTCTAAGACCTCTAGGTATCCTTTGTTGGTCTAGATAGTTCTTTAAAGTCATCCCATCCCACCACTTTGATCATTCCAACTTAGTTTCTCTAATTTCAAAAACTTCTCCTTTAAGCTTCTATCCGGCACATCCTTCCTCCCAATGGAGCCTGATGTCTTACTATATTGAAATAATTCAGCTGCTAACTTTTCTCTATCATCCTCCATGTTGGAGTACAATCCTGTCTGGTGTGTATAATATCTCTAATATACTCCTGTGCCGCTTGACCCTTATTTAATAGTCAAAATATCACAACGATGAGGGTCCTAGACTTGTGCGCACAGAGAGTGACAATATCGTCTTAAATTCCCTCTCAAAAAGTTCAACTACTGGTGCTCACTTCAAAATGGTTATCGTCCAACCATTCCTAAAATATCACTTATCCACACATGTAAGGAGCACCCAAGTTCAACACAGTAACTCAATACAAATATTTTGATTTGATCAATACGAATATTTATTCTAAGTTGTCATATTCTTTCCAACATGAAAAATGCCAAGTTGATTCAACACAAATGTCCATTTGATTTATTTATCCTTGAGTGCCATGTGAATTTCTCTTTCATCCTTATTTCATATGAATGTCTTTTTTCATTCCACAATTATGTCCATCAATCGTTAATTCCATCCATTTATGATCCAATAATTTTTCAGGGATGATAATTCCAATTCCTTATATCCAAATATACTCAACAGCCGACGCGTTTCGTCCCCTTCTGGGACATCATCAGGGCTGTGAAATAAACAAGAACATACCAATCATAATCAGATCCCTCATGTATAGTGATTCGCATCCTAATATCATTTTAAACATTACCTGCCTATTTTACAAGCTCCATGTTTAGTCCGGATGTGACTATACAAAACATCCTAGTTTTCACCATTACATTCTAATATTAATCCAACCTTTGTTTAAATTCTACATTTTTTATATATGCATATTTCTTAAAACTGGACATCATATTCAAATTCCATACTTAGTGCGTAGAAAACAATTCATAACTGCATCTATCCCCATGTTTATTTCTTCTTCACAACCTCCTCACTGTACTTAAAAAGGGATTGATTGCCCCGTGACTAATCCAACACACCCACCTCTTCTGTACTCTTCAAAAAGGCCCCTTTAATGTGTTCATATGTCCCTGTTCTTCCCCTTGTCTCAATTGATTGATGCTCTGGGTATTTCTAAACCAAAAATTGTATCTCAAATTCTTTTTCCCAAGCCACTATTATTGAGTTATCACAATTGTCCCCTATATCCACAAACTCATTACCACCCAGACGACAGTTCTAAAGCCATCCTTGAGCCATTACTATTCTTATTCATATCCATCGCCAAAACACCCCACAATCATCTCACCTTTCGTCAATTATTTCGGTCAGAGTATTCCAAACGTATCTCTTCACATCAAGGTTACCAGATTCAACTCAAGATTCCTCTTTCTGTATCAGAAATAAAACCAAGGAGAAAAACGTTCAAAAGTCTTATTTTCAATGTAACAAACAATCACAATGATCTCAATCACCTCGTTTACCACCAGCACCCTTTCAATAATCTCTGACCAAGTACCTGTTATTATTGCAGCGGTCCAAATTCCCGATATGTATCTCCCCACGGTCTGTCCGATACTCTTGCTTCACATAATCGCCCACCCTGCCCCTCCGGTTATAAAGGGCACGGCAACCAATCACCACGCAATATTTCTAAACCACTAATTTACCATCGTGTTTCCTCTCCAGTCTGCTATTTAACCTGATGCATGGGCTTGCCGATAAGCAGCGGTCCTGTTCTTCCGCATAGACACAGTCACCCAATCCAAATTACCCGGTTACCACCTCCAATTACCATGCGCCGTTTCAAGTACCCCCAGTTCCTTCCTATCTTCTACATTGTCACATCATCCAATCACAATAATTTTCCCAATCCCCACCAGTCCGTCGGCTCTATTTGCCTTCGTGTTCGTGTCTGCCGTTTCATCTGATTCGTCAATCTAATGACCAATGAGAAATGGTACCTGTCTTCCACATTGGCCCGTCACCCAGTCCCAATTTTCTTCTAACCTTCTCCGACTGAGCGTCAACTTTGTTTACTTTCATGTTCCTGCCTGGTCCGCTATCCCACCTACATCATACGTGTGTTTACCAATAAGTACCTGTCTTCTACATGGATATATTGCCCGCACTCCACTATTTTACTAAATCTCCGCCTATTCTTCAGCTCAAGATCCCTACGTTGTTACGCATGAAAAACGGCCCATTCTTACGTCTCGCTGACAATCTCCCATCACTCCTCACCTTCATCGGTCCGCCGTATCTGTGGCGCTCTGTCGTCATTGTATCCAAATGATCCTTCAATACCCCAAAATTTAAATGATTACCGGCATCCCTGTCTCTTATAAAGCCTGATCCATCCCGTGTTTCGCACTGCTACTATCCAATTCAAATTATAAAGCAGATCTCCGCCACCCATCTCAGTGAATATTATCCAACCTCACTACCCTCATTCCGTTCAGGTCTGCTAACCCACACGATTCGTCCATGCAATAACAAGTGAGAAACGGTTCATATTCATCTGCATGGCCCGTCACCCTATCCAAAAAGGTCCAATCTCATAAACTGTTCTCCCTATAGTACGCTATCCCCCTACATTAGTTGAAGTCATTGAGACAAGGGGAAGAACAGGGAAATATGAACACATTAAAGGGGCCTTTCTGAAGAGTACAGAAGAGGTGGGTGTGTTGGATTAGTCACTGGGCAATAAATCCCTTTTTAAGTACAGTGAGGAGGTTGTGAAGAAGAAATAAACATGGGGATAGATGCAGTTATGAATTGTTTTCTACGCACTAAGTATGGAATTTGACTATGATGTCCAGTTTTAAGAAATATACATATATAAAAAATGTAGAATTTAAACAAAGGTCGGATTAATATTAGAATGTAATAGTGAAAACTAGGATGTTTTGTATAGTCACATCCAGACTAAACATGGAGCTTGTAAAATAGGCAGGTAATGTTTAAAATGATATTAGGATGTGAATCACTACACATGAGGGATCTGATTATGATTGGTAAGTTCTTGTTTATTTCACAGCCCTGATGATGTCCCAGAAGGGGACGAAACGCGTCGGCTGTTGAGTATATTTGGATATAAGGAATTGGAATTATCATCCCTGATAAAATTATTGGATCATAAATGGATGGAATTAACGATTGATGGACATAAAGGAAATAATTGTGGAATGAAAAAAGACATTTATATGAAATAAGGCTGAAAGAGAAATTCACATGGAACTCATGGATGAATAAATCAAAAGTACATTTGTGTTGAATCAACTTGGCATTTTTCATGTTGGAAAGAATATGACAACTTAGAATAAATATTCTTTTTGATCAAATCAAAATATTTGTATTGAGATACTGTGTTGAACTTGGGTGCTCCTTACATATGTGGATAAGTTATATTTTAGGAATGGTTGGACGATGACCATTTTGAAGTGAGCACCAGTAGTTGAACTTTTTGAGAGGGAATTTAAGATGATATTGTCACTCTCTGTGCGCAGAAGTCTAGGACCCTCATCGTTGTGGTATTTTTACTCCCATTACTTGCAGGTATAGAGTCTCTTTAAAATTAAAGAAATTGTTCTTCAGGCATATTGTCGCTAATGATATTATAAAATCTGTAGGAACCTGATGTGGTCTTTCTCTAGGTTCTAACTTGTGTCTCATAACTGCCAAAGCCTCATCTTGAGGTACATTCGGTGTTGTCAATCAAGTGCGGGTGCCGAGCACCGGAAACCACTGGCTCAAATTAAGCACTGGTTTTGGCCACAAATTAAACTATAATGTATGGTAGAGGTGGGCAAATGTCTCTACCTCACTGAGGGCAGCTATCTACATTTACCAATAACTCATTGAAGAGAACAACTGTAGTGAGAAGTGTTAAAGTACTATATCAGAAGTAATAATAGCCAGTGTGAAGAATCATCCAGTTTCTAGTACGAAAAGATCTGTCTGACTTAAAACATGAGCTCATAGCCAAAAAAGAATAATGTGCCTCTTTGTGAAAATACCCAATATGTCCCTGTGCCTGCAGGTGTTCCCACTGCACACATTTCAACTTTAAATGGTGAGATCTATTTAATTGAGCAAAATAAAACACAACCAACCCGGGATCCAGGCACAGCGTACCGTCACCCTGGGCTCATCTACATTCCATGTTCTATTCCACTTTACTGCTTGAATCATTGTTATGACAACATGCGTCAATATACAACAGTCCCCTGTTTGGTATAAGAGCATGTACTCTGCATTGAGCACCCAACTGCATATGGATCGGGTGTCATGGCTTTTTTTTTTGGCTCTGGCGTCATGCTAATCTAACGTGTGCACAGATATGTAGGCCTGACCCTGACAATGCGAGGTCCAGGACCTGTCCTGTGACCTGCTGGAGCACCAACCATACTCTTAGAGTGGACAGAGGATTACTGTCCATATCGTGGGCTTATCACGGCTTCACGTCAGCCGAGAAATAGCCTATGACTACCAAGCGCACCTGCGCAGTGTTGCCTGGGCCCGCTGAGTGAGGTCAGGCTATCCAAGTGGCCATGCTTGGAGAAGACAGTACCTGTGCCCGACTCCTTTAGCTTCTGTTGCTGAAGCTGCATGTGATCACCATGGGCTCCCTGCAGTGGGCTGAACCACTGAGCTTGTGTCGAGGGGAGCATAAAGGACTTAAGACAGATTTCCTACCCACTATAATACCTGGAGTAAGAGCCTGAATAAACAGTGCATGTGGGGAAATGTAAACTGCATTTGAGCCATATTAGGCCATATCCATCTAGGGTCAGCTGGGTGAGAGACAGCACAGACAGGTGTCTGAGGGGTGTTGTATCCACAAGACAATCATAATCAGGAATACCGCCCTCTATGCTGGATTGAAATGTGTAGTACTGAGTACTGCTGAGTCATCAAATTTTGCTTTATTTTTCCAAAACACAAGGACTTGGCGGTAATTAAAGTTATTGTGCGTATTACTCGATTGCTGAACTCTGAATCATGCTTTCACATTACCTACTTGAGAACTGGTGACTGCTCGCCTTTGCTGCCCAGAGAGTCAAGAGCAGACAGTTTGCACTTGGCCTAGTTTATAGTTTTATAGGGTGGACCCCAAGACACCAGTGACAAACAAGCTTAACCACCATGATCGAGGCCCAGTAACCCAGTCTGCCCTACGGCCAGATAAATCTGAAATGCAGGTATAATTCATTGCGAGTATAAAAGTAAAAAGTGTAGGTACAGAAACTGGGGAGACTTCCATTGCACAGACAGAAGACCGTTCCAACTCCATTTATCTGCCTGCCACATTGAAAGGTGCATGCTAGGCAGGGCAGACTTTCTAATGCCATGTCAATCGGTGCTTGTGCATCAAACAGCATATGTTCAGTGACGGAGGCAACTGTAGATTTGCTGCTGGAGACACAGCACTGCCTCTCCTCTGAATGAGGAAGGGGGAACGAGACTATGAGACATCTGTCAATTTATGACAGATGTCCATTACCGCACAGCTCCTAAATCATGCACTGCATTTTTCAGGTGTAGTGAATAGGGAAAGTGGATAATATTGATGTTGCATAAATCAGTGTTGAGCAATGTACAGCAATTCAGAATCAGAGGGAAGAGTGGCAGTCTGTCAAGTTTGGATTAAGTGTGTGAGGTAGGGAAAGCACAAGAAATGTGTGCCACCAAAAATAACATTCACAATCCAATCACTGAAGATTCGAATGAACGACAGCTTGCATGTCAGAGTGTATCTTCCATAGAAACATCAGGGATCTTCCACGTTCCTTAAATAAATAACTCCGCTTTTATCCATGGTGAACTGCTCTTTGATCCTCTGGAGTCAATATTAAGAAGTCATTACAGTTCCCAAAGATCACAAATCAAGAGCAAATAATTTTCAAGCTTGACTAAGTCAACAGCCTATACCTGGGCGCACCTGCATTCATCAAATGCAAATTACAACTCATTAAAAATGTTGCAGCATGACTTCTACACCTTCAATCGAAATATTGCATGGCTCCAGTCTTGCAATCACTCCACTACCTACCTATAGCTGGAAAGGCAATGTTCAAGGCACTCTGCAATGTCCACAGAGTCTCCCAAGAAAAAGGACCACTATACCTATAAGTTAAATTCAAGCAATGCAAACAAAACAGGACACTGCGCTCCCGGCTTGCACCACTTAGATGTTGAGCTTTCTATTGACGCCCCTTCAGAGAAAACCATTGAAATGGCTATTAAGGATATGCGTTCCTCTGGAGCTATGGGGCCCGATGAACTTCCCATTTCGATACTAAAGTTAGATCCTGTTCTATGGAGTAAAATCCTCTTTCCTTTATTTAGTGCTTGCTTTTCAAGTAAGACTGTGCCATCCTCTTGGAAGGGGAGCATTTTGGTGCCCCTGTTCAAGAAGGGCGATAGGAATAATCCAATGAACTATCGTCAGATAGCTCTCCTTGATGCTATTGGAAAAGTCTTTTCCAAATGCCTTCTAGCTTTAATCACTGATTGGGTCGAGGCGAATCAGATTTTGCCTCTTGAACAAACGGGCTTCCGCAAAGGGCATAGTACTTTGGATAACCTTACAGCCCTGCAGGTCATCCTGGACAAATACGTAAGAGTTCGGGGTGGAGGAGTCTATGCGGCTTTTATTGATTTCTCTACAGCATTCGACAAAGTGGATCGTCCTCTGCTGTGGAGAAAGCTAGCTATATTAGGTATGCCCCCTCTTCTATTAGACCTAGTACGATCTCTACATTCGGACACTTGGTGTCGAGTGTTACAGGGTGGAGAAAGGGGACTCTCGTGTGCTATTCCCTCCACTAATGGTTTAAAACAAGGTTGTCTTCTGGCTCCTCTGTTGTTCTCCCTGTATATTGCTGATCTTCCAAACTCGCTCGCATCTTGTGTTGGTATAGCCTCGGTAGTGGGGGGTTATACTATAGCCTGCCTTTTATATGCTGACGATATTTTAATTTTAGATTTAACTCCTAAAGGCTTAGCTAATCGTCTGCAGGCTTTACATGATTTTGCTGAGTCCCACTTTTTGAAGATAAATGCCTCAAAAAGTAAAATTATGTGCATCACAGGGAGGAAAAAATCCAAATCTGAGAATTATGGTTGGTCAGTAGGTGGGCAGAAATTAGAAGTGGTTAAATCATATACCTTTTTAGGAAGAATTGTTTCAGCAAACCTGAGCGAGAGGCAACAAATTGATAACAACTCTCGTAAAGCCCTGTCTCAAGGCAAAAGCTTGAGTTCTCTTTATTCCGCTACAGGGAGAAGACATTTTGCTCTTTTATTAGAGGTTTATAAGGCAAAAATCCCCTCAACCCTCCTATACGGAATAGAATTGATGGATTTAAAACACTGGGGCTTCCTTCATATGATTGAAGGAAAATTATTAAGGTCTTTAACCACCCTGAATTCTGCTTTCTCTACAGCTGCTCTTAGACTAGAATTTGGTCTGCGTAGCAGTTGGGTACAGGGCCTGTCTGCATTAGTACGTTGGGTCGCCAGCCTTGCCAGAGGAGAAATGGGGACTTTGAGATCCCTTCTCAAGAGAGAATTATTGGAAAGTTTTAAAGAGCACTCTCAAATTGTTAAGAATTTCAGAAAGGCAGTGGCACTTCTTGAATTAGATGAGAGTTCTATTTTTATTATTTCTTCTTCCCAACTAAAATCTCTTTTGAAGCAGGCTTCCTGGTCTCTTTGCTTCAGGAGGGATAAAGAATCCATGATAGCTAAGAAGCGAAGTGCCCTACTGTGTAATACTTACTCTAGGAAGTTTGTTCAACCTTATGTATTTTGGAATTTAACACATGGTATTCGGAGATTTTGGTTTCTTTTGAGACAAGATTTATTGCCGCTTAATTCCCTCTTGGCTAAATGGTATGGGTCTTCCCCCCTATGTAATCTCTGTAATATGTCAGCACAGGATCGTACTCATGTATTGTTTATTTGTCCTGCATTACGTTTACTTCGTTTAAGGTGGTTAAAATCAATTTGTCTACAATTAGGAATCCTTGATGCGAATTCCTTTTTAAAAGCTTTATATACCCCTCCCAATGAAATGTTTTGCTTCAATATTTTTAACTTTTTTAAAGGTTTTTTTAGATATTTATTGATGAAATGAGGAGGATTGTGTCATAGTATGCCCTTTTTGATGGAGAATGTTGTAATTGTTTATTTTTTCTTTTTATGATGGAATATGTATATGTATTTTGTGTATTTTGTTTGTGTGGCCCTCTTTGTAGTGCCAAAACATAATAAATAAATTGAATTGAATTGCACCACTTATCACCATACCACCCCACAATAGGAAATCCATAGTAGGCACTGCTTTCTCACTACAAGTTGCAAAGCTCTGGAACTCACTACCAGCCACTTTTCAAAGCATCCAGGAGAATATACACTCCAGAAGACAGTTGAAAACATGGCTATCTCTAAGATAACTACACTACTCCAAATTCCAGCAACAGAACTCAGAAAGACATTCACACCCTCAATCTCAATTTTCAGCTTATAACTCACAGATTGGAAACAACCAAACTAGCAAACTATTTTTGATATGCAGGCATGCTAAGAATGGCATTATGCAGTTATGTAATTTCATATAAAACATTTCTGGTCCAGAATAATCCTAAAATTATAATACTCAGTGGTCAGTACAGACTTGTAACTTATATCGTTTACATTCACATTCTGCTACAAAGGTTGTCCAACACCAGTACTGTACAGTGAATACACCAGTCATCACCAAACTAACAGGAATGGAATAACTGAGAAAATCTGTCACACACTGCTGGACAATAGGAGGCTTAAATCTAGTCCAACACTGTAGGTTTGAAATATATATACACTGTGACAGCTTCTTCACATCTCACAATGACACTCACATATGAGCAGGTCCCTCCACTTCTTCTCCCTTCCAACCATGCCAGCTTAGGACCACAGCTATATAAATCATTTCAGACTGGACAACCCAGTGCAGTAACCATCTAAGCAGACTGTAATCATAAAAAATACAATAAAGGGACCTGCAGGGCTGTTCAAAGCTGCCAGCACCCTGAAAGCCATAAAACTGTGAGTCTGTCTCTTACAACTCATTATCTACCCCACTGCTACGCACTGCGTCCCATGACATGATAACCGCACCTCATTGGTCCTAACTCACAACATGGAGACACTTTCCACATAGGATCACAAAAATAAGACAATGCCCTTCTAACCACACAGGCTACATGGCACAGCTTGCTGCCCTTGTAAGTGCTTCAGTGCCTCACATATGGGTAATAAGTGCTATATAAAAGCTGTAATACAATTAGGGCTTCCAGTTTTATGGTATTTTTTTTTCCACATTTACATCTGTATTTATCCATATTTAATTTGTGCCCATTTTATTGGTATTTAGCGATATTAGTTTTGTGTTTTGAGAATTATTGGATTCGTAAAATGGTATATTTATCTCTTGGATGTGCACTTATACATGGATGCCTGTCACATTTTAGCAGATTACGCAGCCGCATATAACAAAATACTGTACTCACAGGTACATATTAGCATTATACTACAAATATATGTTAACATATGCCTGTATTTAATGAAATCTCATCCTATTTTTTAACTTCCCATGCTGTCTATCTGCTCAGCTGTTGTCTGGAATTCATGAAAGACAGCATGGAGAGTCTCTCACAAGAAGCACTATTTTCAGTATTTTTCTTTTAAAAATAAATACAAACATTGTTTTCTGTCTGTATTTATCTGTAAAAATCAGTAAAAACAGAAAAAATGAAGCCTTAAATACAATGCAATACAACTGTTTGTGACCACTCCTTTATGCATCAAAAGAATATCATCATCCTCACCAACTACTCTTTCTTCTTACCGTCACCTATTCAAAAACAGACAATCAGATAGATCTCAGGTAAAGGACATTAAGAAGCACCATCCATCATTTAGCTGTTGACACAATTATGTAATAACATAATGATGTAGCATAAATGGAATAATAGCATGGCAGGTTTGGAATAACAAGCAAAATGCTTTTCCTGATTAATCTGTTGACGATATTTTCTAGGCACATACAAACCTTAAATACCTTGGACGCCATAGTCCCTCTTGCAGAATAAATTCCCATTCTTCGCTACATACAATCTTTTCAGCTACATCACTCATGTAACCAAATGCGCAAAAGTGGAGTGGGCTACTAACTGAAAAAAAGAATTTCATTGTTATTGGGAGTTTGAGATGTGCTAGGGATCGGTGAATTGTAATAGTTGACTGATGAAATTAGTGTATGATTTTTGAGTCTCAAGTCCTTTGAGTCTTGTTTTAAGGTTAGTGATATTGTAAATTCTGTACTTGGTACTACATGATGGGATATATTGTTGGACTTTATTTTAGTAGGTATGTATTTATATTTCATATCTTTATGATTCATTTACTTAAAATTACTTATTTATGTATGATCTTAAACTTGCGTATATGATTTAATATTTCCCTTGCTTTCTCCCCTTTTTGTCCCTCGTTTATTCCTCTCTTTTCTCCTGACTCTAATGTTCTACGTAATTTATCTCTTTGTGAATGTGCTGTCCAACATGTCTAATTTATCACTCATTCCATCCCCCATCGTATATTATTGTTTAGTATATAATAAGTGTTATACTTGTTTTTTTGAGATATACATAATCACTGTGCCTATTAATATTATTCATATATTCATGTTCATTTCAAGATAAAAGTTTAATAAACTCATTAAACATAAAAAATGGAAGTCCCTTTTTTTTTTCTTTAATTAATCTTTATTCGGATATAAAAATATCCATAAAAGAGCATGACAAAGAATAAAAAACATTGCATGTTTAGATCAATATACACATAATTAAAAACAATAAATACTTCACGGATTCTACAATAATGCAAAACAGCGTCACTAAATCATCATGGCCGTGTGAATTCGGTAGGGCCACTAAGGAAGTGGGGCTCTGGATATAACAGCATATTATGGTAAAGTGCAGGGATATGTCAAGTTGAGGCGGGATATTTTATCATAGCCCGGCCCAATGTAAACAACGTAAGACTCCCTATTATTATTAGTCTGACTATTAATGTTAAACGGATCCATGGATGGTGCAGTATTAAAAAGGAAGCAGAAAGTGTACATTAAGACCGCTACCGGGACATATTAAGAAGTAAAAAACGTTCATCATAAAATTAGCTAATAAACAAGAGAAACCTAGGCTATATTGAAGCAACATACACATCTGTACCCCATAAAATCGTGGGTGGCTACTCCTCACTTCTAGTGTTCCTTAGTTTTACAGCTAGTCTTAAAAAATTCACGGTGCTGAACAGCGTAAATGGGTCTGAGGAAAGTTTCAGGAACAAAAGTGCCACCTTAGCCTGGCTAAATTTAGTTTGTCTTAAAATAGTTTTTAAAAACATTGACCTTGGGTATGCATAAAAGGGACAAAGTAAAACAAAATGGAGAGTATCTTGCGGAGACCTCTGATCGCAGCCGCAAGGGCCCTTTGTTTCAATGTCTGCTGTGAATCCTGCAGGAACTGATAAAATGTGATGCAAAAGATTCAATCTAAATCTGGTCATTAAGAATCTGTCATGTTTGTTGTATATATTAGACAGATAAAATTCCATTCCCGGCATTGATTTTGTTAGCAGGTGGGCTCTCACTGAGACTTTCATCAGTTCTCTGTCCTCCCTTTCGCATGCTAAACGCCGTAGGAATTCAGTCTTTATAGTGCCCTTGTCTCTGGTAGTAAGTGTGGTGGGCTCATCAAAATAGTTGGCATAGCTCAACCTTTTCAGGGTATCCCTTACATATTTGAGCCAGGGTATCCGATGACCTTTATCCCGGGCAATGCAGTCCTCAAGTATTTGTCTGCTTAGAGTTGCCTCCGGGTTAGTCCATATTTTTATCCAGCATGTAATAGGTTTAAGACTTGACCTTTCGCTGATATAGGTGAGGCCTAGCTCCTCATGAACAGTGTGGGAAGGTGTACTTTGGGGTACTTGCAGGACCCTTCTGAGGAACTTATTTTCCTCAGTTTGAATCAGTGACGTATCTCTGAAGCCCCATACCTCACTCACAGGGTCTTAGCGCAACATATTGAGCTGTACAAGTGCAAAATTTCATTTGGTGACCAGCGACCTAATCTTTTTGCAAAGTTCATGATTGAACCCACCGAACTGATTTGTTGGCTGCATTGGTCAAAGATCAGAGTTTTAAAATTAAGCTGCTTGTCAAATAAAATCCCTAGATAATTAAAAACCTTTACTTTTTCTAGTTTGTGAGCCCCAATTGTAAAGATAAAGTTCTTTGTTGGTCTTTTCCCTGTTTCCATAACATATGATTTGGTGAGATTGGGTGATAAATCTAAATCCGACATAAAACTAACAAAGCCATCAATGAGAGACTGTAGACCCCTTGCTGTACGGGACAAGAGGACTGCGTCGTCCGCATATAGGAGGACGGGTATACTTCTCCTCCCAATGCGTGGACAGTCTACCCCCAAGTCTCCGAGCGCCTTGTCTAAACCATTTATGTATAGCGTGAATAGAAAAGGCACCAGGATGCATCCTTGCCTCACCCCCATGGAGCACGGGAAATGATCAGTTAGATTCCCCTCTTCGCTAAATCTAACCTGTGCTGTTGTGTTCTGGTGTAGCATTCTTAAGATGTTTATCAGACCTGGGTCAACACCCAGGAGCCCTAAGGTTTCCCACAATTTCCTTCGATTGACCCGGTCGAATGCTGCTGTCAGGTCCATGAAGGCCAAGTACACCGTCCCCTCACTTGCCATGGTGTACTTGGCCACCAGATGGTAGAGATTAAGGCACTGATCCGTTGTGGAGCGGCCATTTCTGAACCCGTACTGGGTATCTGTAATAATTTCGTGTTCATCAGGCCAGTCCATCAGACGGTTAAGGATGGCCCTCCCTAGGACTTTCACTGTCACGTCTATTAATGATATCGGGCGGTAACATTGCGGGTCGCTCCTATTTCCCTTTTTAAACAATGGTACAATGATAGCCGTGGATCATGACCTGGGCATTCCTGCTTCCACTGCTGTGTTGAGGATTCTTGTGAGTATGGGGGCCCATAGGTCTACCTGGCTTTTAAATAGGTCTGGTGGAATCCTATCGGGGCCTGGGGCCTTGTTTCTTGTCAGCCCGTCTATTCCTGCCTTGATCTCGCCCACCGAGAAGCACGTCCACGTGCTGAGTAGAATTCCTGTATCTGGGGTTGGTGGGTCAACCGAGCCACCGTGATTGTACAGGCTTTTAAAGTGAGACACCCAGGATTCAGGCAGGATATGACAAACCACCTTCGGATTATTCGGTGCCTGAAAACAAGTGTCATTAATTACCCTCCAAAAGCTATTTGTGTCCCTACGCTCGGCAGCCTCTCTCAATGTCTCCCATGCCTGATTCTGTAAGGTGGTTTTTTGCTGTTTTGTATCCATTTTATATTGAGCCCTACAGTCAGCAACCTTACTCCTATCCTTAGGGACCATTTTGAGTGTTAGCTTCAAATCCCTCTGTGCCCTCGAGCAATCATGGTCAAACCATCTGGGGTATAGGGGAGCCTGCCTCTTCTTTTTGCCCCTCAATAGTCTATCAATATGTTGTGCAGTACCCTCAATGCGCTAATCAGTTCTCTCCCCTCCACTGTTGGATTTAAACACTTCCAAGTCTGGCTTTCAGAGTTAGCGAGAAGCGTTCTATAAAACGCTTCCCCGTCTATGTTAATCCATCTTATTCTCCTGCCCTGATCTGTAGCTTTGAGTACGCCACTGGTGATCCTATTGCCAGGCTGTGTAGGTAGGTTGGCGTCCCTCAAGGACAATACCAGTGGGTTATGGTCACTGAAAGCACTGACATCTATGCAAAAAATTTGTGACCCTACATTTAAGCATGTTTGTGATAAAAATAAAGTCAATGATCGTGTCTCTTCCCCTACCCTTAAAAGATGGGTTGATTGTATTCTGCTTCCCGCTTCCGATCAGGTCCATCGTGTGTGTTAGGTCATATGTGTCCAGAATCTTACTTAGTTCCCTACCCTCTCTGGAATGCTCTAGGTGCCAATCCTTGGTAGATGGACATGAAGCCCATTTTCTCCTGCCCCATTTCAAGTAAGGGCACTGATTGCAATTAAAATCACCCATTAATGTCAGCTGGGAACTTGTGTCCCCTGCATCTTGGATGCTAGCCAATCTATCATCTAGCTCGCACAACCTTTGCATGGATTGTCCCGCATTATAAAAATTTATAAAAATGAGTTTTAGGCCCTTCTGACAATACCTAATTGCCTGCATGCGGTCCAAGCCCCATCCCAAATCCTCCCAGGTCCCTTGAATTGTCAGGGCTCTTAGCGCTGCCCATGGTTGTTTAACTAGCCGGGGCAAAAAACATTCTGTAACCCTCTAGATGTGGGGCACTAATGTTAGTTTCCCAGGTTTCTTGGAGACAGATAATATGGTGTTGTCTGATGAAATCTAGCCATTCCTTGTTTTGTATTTTGGCTGAGATCCTTGCAATATTCCAAGAGACCACCCTAATCTCATTAGTTGCTGGGTCATCCGCACTTCTCTCTGTGCTGTCCTTCCCTGGGGATGATGACGTCTGTAACCTGCTTACAGCTATTTCCATACCTTCCCCCCACTTCTCCCGCTGGGCTACCGTGTGGGTTGCGTTACTAGAATCTATTACTCCTGGCGTGCCATTGTCGTCAGTCTTGGAGCAGCTCTCATGTGTTGTAGCGTTCTCCAATCTCCCTCCCATGCCCAGTCAGTCCAGTTCATTCAATATGGATGCGCTGGAGAGCGGAACGAATCTGTTGGTTGCTGATCCGGGCCTATCCTCCCAGCCTTGGGTGTTCGCCAGCCGCCTGTGGTCATCAGAGCCTACCTCTTTCACTTTGTCCCTATAGAAAAAGTTCAAGGGCAGCATTTTTATACAAGTCCCGCTTTCTAGGCCCCAGTAATGGGAGGCAAGCAAATCTCTTACCAGCTCTGGGTACCTGAGGTTAACGATTACGCAATCTCCTGCAAACTTCTTCTTGCTGTCTCCAATCCATGCCACCCTCCTTGCCATGAGAATGTGTCTATGATGGAATCTACTAACATTCGTGTTATTATGCATCCAGTGTGTGGCCTTATTAATCAGAGATCTTGTTGTTTCTTCTCGGTCCGGACTGAGTGCTGGGACCCCTACTAATACTACCGTATAGGGACAAGATGCTGGTGGTAAATCCAGCGTCTGCAGGCCCTGGGTGCTACGTACGTGATCAGCAGAATTTCTGATAGGGGCATTAGCGAGCTCCTTTCTTCTTTCAATATGTGCCATGAGAATAGCGGGGGCAGAAGTAGTGCTTGGACCCTTACTACTTGGACTCCTGATGGCGCCCCTTGGTCCCTCTTTAACTGTCACTTTCGTGTCTGTGGGCTTAGTGCCCCTAGAGTTTCCTTCCTCTGTCCCCTTATTGGCACATGCTGATTCTGGGCATTGTGCGGGCCCTGTCCCCTCCTCCACCACCCGTGGTATGGTCACGGATAACTGCCCCCTATCCTGTTCTAATAACCTGCTTATTTTCCCTTCAAGTCTGTTAATTTCTTCCATTACCGGCCCCAAATATTTGGTTAGGAGCAGCTCCAGCTTTACCTCTAGCGCCTTGACGATTCCCTGGGACCAATCCGCCCCACTACAGCTTAGGCAGTTTTGGCATGCTGTGCTCTCGACTCCCTCCCCTACTACTTTATTAGTTTTATCGGCCCCTCTCCGTTTGGGTTTAGTTGCGGGTCTTGTTGTGTGCAACCCATTTTTAACTGAATTCCCAATGACCCTATTAACTTCTAGTGGTACGGCTGTGGGGGGGGGGGGTGATTGAAACGAGTAGGGACTTTTTAGAGCGTGTGACCACTTCCCTAGTCATCCCCCGTGAGGGGTGTGTTTCGCTCTCTTCTATTGTAGGGGCGATCCCATCACCCAATCCACCCATCTCCACAATTCCGGGCATAATAACCGCATGCCCTTCCTCTCTGCTTAAAAATTGCTGGTCGGAATTTTGGTCGGTGCCGACCAACCCGTTTGTATTAGCTAACCCAGTGACCCCATGTGCTAGAGTGTTAACATGAACTTGTGCTTTGGTGAAGCGGGAGAGTATAGTATGCGCTGGGTTGCCCTGGTCAGATGGGGTTTCTGCTTGAGGCGTGGAGCACTTTGCTATTTTGCCCATCGATGATCGTTTCTGTGCTATAAGGGTGTCTAATGACAGTCTCTTCTCAGTCCGCTGTATCTTGTGTATTAACAGGGACTCCGCTCTTGTGATAAAAGCATCCAGAGTACCCTTTACTCCACCCCCCACCCTGGTCGGGGTGTTTTTAGACTTAGCCATATTCGGTGAACGGTACTGAGAGCAGCACAACCGTGTGCAGCCCCGCTTTTGCCCCACCTGTGTTGTAGAAGCTTAGTAATTATAATTACAAGCAGTATGGTGCCAAATATTAAAAGGGTCGGAACGGTTGGGCAAAGAACAATGCCTTTTAGAAGCTTCAGGTCAGTCTACGATCATCCAAGACTCAATCCGATACAGCTTGGGCTCTTTCTTTCCTGAAGCGTAGCGCCCATTCGGTGATTCCGATGAGCTACCCAAGAGGGGTGGCCCAGCCCGGCCTCCTTTGGCCCCTGACGGCCACAGACGGCCCGCCCTTTGCCCGGGCTTAGCCCGGAGCAGCCCACGCGCGTACCCGCGACGCGGGGGCTCTCCTCCAATTTAAGCACCTCCTCGCGCAAAATGGACAGTGGCGGCTTCCTGCCGCAAAGGCTCCCGGGACTTGTGGTCCCCCCCTCGCTGCGGCCGCGCTGCGGTAGTGAGGAGCTGCGGCGGCGGTGGGAGACCAACAGCGATACCAGGACCGGGAAAACAGCAGGAGAGTGTCCGCAAATGCCCCCAAAAGTCAGTAGAGCACCCGCTCCACCGGGGCTCTCCTCCAATTAAAGCGCCTCCTGGTGTGAAATGGGCGGTGGCGGCTTCCTGCCGCAAAGGCTCCCGGGACTTGTGGTCCCCCCCTCGCTGCGGCCGCACTGCGGTAGTGAGGAGCTGCGGCGGGGGAGGGAGACCAACAGCGATACCAGGACCGGGAAAACAGCAGGAGAGTGTCCGCAAATGCCCCCAAAAGTCAGTAGAGCACCCGCTCCACCGGGGCTCACCTCCAATTTAAGCGCCTCCTGGCGCGAAATGGGCGGTGGCAGCTTCCTGCCGCAAAGGCTCCCGGGACTTGTGGTCCCCCCCTCGCTGCGGCTGCGCTGCGGTAGTGAGGAGCTGCGGCGGCGGAGGGAGACCAACAGCGATACCAGGACCGGGAAAACAGCATGAGAGTGTCCGCAAATGCCCCCAAAAGTCAGTAGAGCACCCGTTCCACCGGGGCTCTCCTCCAATTTGAGCGCCTCCTGGCGCGAAATAGGCGGTGGCGGCTTCCTGCCGCAAAGGCTCCCGGGACTTGTGGTCCCCCCCTCGCTGCGGCCGCGCTGCGGTAGTGAGGAGCTGCGGCGGCGGAGGGAGACCAACAGCGATACCTGGACCGGGAAAACAGCAGGAGAGTGTCCGCAAATGCCCCCAAAAGTCAGTAGAGCACCCACTCCGCCGGGGCTCTCCTCCAAATTAAGCGCCTCCTGGCGCGAAATGGGCGGTGGCGGCTTCCTGCCGCAAAGGCTCCCGGGACTAGTGGTCCCCCCTCGCTGCGGCCGTGCTGCGGTAGTGAGGAGCTGCGGCGGCGGAGGGAGACCAACAGCGATACCAGGACCGGGAAAACAGCAGGAGAGTGTCCGCAAATGCCCCCAAAAGTCAGTAGAGCACCCGCTCCACCGGGGCTCTCCTCCAATTTAAGCATCTCCTGGCGCGAAATGGGCGGTGGCGGCTTCCTGCTGCAAAGGCTCCCGGGACTTGTGGTCCCCCCTCGCTGCGGCCGCGTTGAGGTAGTGAGGAGCTGCGGCAGCGGAGGGAGACCAACAGCGATACCAGGACCGGGAAAACAGCAGGAGAGTGTCCGCAAATGCCCCCAAGAGTCAGTAGAGCAGTCCCTTTTAATATTGGTGTCAAATATAAATATATACAAACAACTCTAGATGTAGCACTATCTTGCAGTGCTGATCTTTTAGGAACATTTTGCATTTAAGGTCGCCAATTAGGACAGCCCGCCCTGTGTGTGTACTCTTCCAAGCCATCACCCATGAAACGTCCATGCAGCCATGTCCCATTCGCCCTCTGATTCCGAGTTCTTTCACAATCTCCACCATCCGTTGTCACAATCCAGGCCCAGACTACTCGCTGGTAATGCAATGTTAAAGGCCTGACGTCTCACTGCTTCCAAAGCGAAGATCTGTGTCCCAGGAGCACATATTTCAGTGCCAGCCACTTAGGGGCTCATTAGGATGGCGGGCGGACATGAGTCCATCCGCCATCCTGGTGTAAACCGGGACCGTCCACCATGCATGCGGTGGTCCCGCACACCGGCTCAAGATGCGACCGCCTCCATGGCTGTCGGATCCTGTATCTTAACATTGCGGCGGTAGCTGCTGACAGCAGCACCTGCCGCAATGCTAAAATGCCATGTTGTGCATTTCACAGCACTACATGGTGCCTGCCACGTTGTGCTGTGAAATGTAGGGGGGTACCATGGCTATCCCCAAGTGCACCCTCGCCTCCCCCAACACAAGGGGGGCCCTCAACGGGCCCTCAAACCTAATCCCCACCTGCCTTTCCATGGTCGTTCCACCACCATGGAAAGGCTGTTTCCAGCTATCATCGTAATTTGGCAGACGGTGCCTGCTAGGCACCACCACCATTTTACCAGTGAAGACCGCTCCGCCAGGCAATCCTAAGGATTGCCTGTGGCGGATGATCTTTACGACAGCCACGGTCGCGGTGAGATTCCCCCCGCCATCCTAATTTGGCGGGGGGCATCTCACGGTCGGCATACGAAAGGACCGCCACCGCATAGCTGGCAGTTGCGGTCCTTCCGCCATCGTAATCGACCCCAAAGTTGGGTAACAATAATCATGTTATATGCTGCCAAGAACACCTCTCTGGGGGAATGTGTGCTTTACAAAATGCACATTATATGTGTGTAGCATTATGTCCTGTACATATTTTGGTGTTGATGAGATTCTTAACACTATTAATTAAAGAAATCTGGAAAGGGTAGGACTTCAAAAACTACATAAGCACAGCAAGCAGTCTGTAAGTGAGATCTCAAGATATTTTATCGCCTCAAGAAAGAGAAAACGTTTTAAAAGGCCACTGCCCATTGAACATCTCCCCTCTGCTCACCGCATAACACAGCAGAGCTGATTTAAAAATGTAGCATCGGGAGCAGGAAATCATAGCGAGAGATAATCAGAAAAATTAAACTCAACACTTAATAATTGAAACGTAAAAGAGCGGCTGAGATGCGAAATTGTGTCATTGTTTTAGTCTTATTTCAGAAAAGTAGTCAGAGCTTTAGAAAATCATTTTTTGTTTTTTTTTTATTGTGAGAACCATCTTGAAGAGTATTGCAGTGCCTCAAAGAATGATAATGCAATTTATTTTCAGAGAAAGTGAATAACCATAAATCGCCCTTTCTTCTCCAAATTTAATTGCCCTTCAGTGAGACAGAGTCATCGTCTTCTTCGTCAGCATGCAGGCAAAGAAAGTACCTTCACAAGTGAGTTCAATCAATGTCCTTTCACAAATGAATATGAGATGTCCCCGGCAAGAAATATCAGACATTTCTTGCAATAACAGCACTTCTTGCTGAAGGTGGAAACTACACATCAAATAGGTTGGCAGGATTGCAACTTACATTGTCTTTACAAGCACATTTATAGAGTGCATAAACCTCTCTTTCCTCAACTTTGACAATATTACTGCAGCTACAGCATCCGTTAGATGCTAAAACAGTTTACCAAGTAGACTGGCATGAGGTCAATTTAAACGTGTTCCTAAATGCAAATGCACGAGTTGCAAACTGAACTGCATTTCGTCTTGACTTGAAGAGGTGCTGCATGATTTATAGCCCCCACTGGAGTGATGAAAGAAATTCACATCTGCTTATATCTTAATTATATTATAATACGTTTCTTAAAGAGTTCTTGGAAAAAGCTAATGACCTATACATCAACTCACTTCTACAAAATGCATAAGATGCCTGCTTTTGTCTCACATCTTTTTCTACAACTAAAAAGTAGTAACTTACAAATACAAAAAAATCACAAAATGTGTAGAATCGGCAAAGCCTTTCCCTAGAGTACTTTTACCCTCATTTGCATTCCATAAATTCGCAATTAATACCCCTACTGCAAATTTGTGTACATCTTCTCGCCATGTTAATAAAATAGTTTGTTAGGCAACTGGGGGTCAGATGTACTGGCATACTGGTCCCAAAAACCAGTCACAAATTGCATGCGCGGCTCCTCCTTAATGGTGGAGGATTGTCCCGCCACAGCCCGTGCTAGCAGACGATAAATAAAATGATAATAACGCAATGTTAGTATCATTTTATTTATGCTATTTGAGCCCTGCAATAAAAAAGTACGGGGCGGGGCCGGTCATGTTAGGGAGGAGTACAGAGGACTCATAAGTGCGCATGTGTGTTTGGGCGTCCGTCCGAGGCAAGCGTCAGCAGGACTGGAGCGGACAAGCAGGTCTTTTTTTTATATACTTATATTTTTTATATTTTATTTCCCCCCCCACACAACCCGCTTCCCTCTCCACCCGCGGCCGCTTTACTACTTTAGGTAGGCCGCGGCCGCCACTGACAAATTGTGCATCAACTTTTTGCGACCAGTAAAATAAGAAATTGCAGGTGGTCACATTACGACTTGCCTAATTTATATCCATTAGGCTGGTTGCAATTGGAACCCCCTGTGATGGGCTGAAATTACAGGGACAGTGGCCTGCAAGGTTGACCACCATCCCTGTGATTGCATTCCAAAACAGAAAACATATATTTTTTTAAAGGCAGCCGAGTTCCTCGAAGTAACTGAGGCTACTTTAAAAATAAAAACGTTTTCCGATTTGGAAAACGTCAGTGAGAGCAGGCAATGTTCGTAGTTAGTTAATCAGTTACCACCCCAAATTGGGAGTAAGTAATTGATCAATGGTGTGCAAACTGAATTAACGTTGCAAACCATTGGAAATACAATACCGACTTGCAATCTGGAAGGAACACTCCTTACACACCCCTTTCAAATTGCGATTTGGTATGCGCCAGAATCTGCATGTAGCAATTCAGATAAACTTTTCAAATTGCAGAATGAGTGTAGTACATTTTGCAGTGGAAAGCCTTGTGATTTTTTTCGAATTGCAGGCTTTGCATCCACAAAATATATTAGGTCATCAGGCCCTCATTACTCATAAAACATTAATATAACAATGTAAGGAACCAATCAATAAATTCTGTCATTAGAGGGGGTGGAGGGGTGAGAGCAGACAGAATACGTGAGGTGAGTCAGAGAGGGGAACAAACTAATTGCCTTTAACATTGCACACTTATAGCTTGTTTTTTAAACCATTTTATTAAAGGTTAATGTTAATAAGATTTATAGAGCACACTGTTACCCCTAGGTGTCTGGGCGCTAGCTCACTGATCTCGGCTTGGTGGAAACTTATGCACTGACTGTGATCTTAATTGCTGAAAAAACATGTTTTCAACAACTTTCTAAATGTCTGCAAATTAGGGCCTGAGTGTGTCCCTGAGGGATTTTTCATTCCAGATCCTCACTGTTCCTGTAAAAAAACTTCTTCTGCCCCAATTCATTTTCTTGAACCTTGGTACTCCCAGAGTTTGAGAGTTAGCCGATCTAAGTGATCTATTAGGAGTATACCATCGGACCTTCTGGGCCATGTAGGAAGGTCGCTGGTTATGCAGCGTCTTATAGGTGATACAAAGGACCTTGAATTTTATCTTGTCTTTCACTGGCAACCAATGAAGCTTTTGAATAACCTCTCACACTGATGCAAATTTAGGAGTACGCGAGAGAACTGTAACTGCTGTGTTTTGCTGAACCTGCAATTGTTTTAGGTGTTGTTGCTGAAGATTCAGGTATAGACCATTACAATGATCTAACCTTGCCATCACCAAGGCCGATAGGACCATTTTTAAGAGTTTGGGCGGATAAAAGCTAAGATCCTTTTAATCTTCACAAGAATAAAAAACATTGACGATGTCAGTGCATTGATCTGGCTAGCAAAGGATAGCTTATTATCTACGATGACACCCACATTTTTGGCTTTATCAACCGGCTTAGGATGGCAGCCCAGATCTTCTGGCCACCAACTTGGGGGCCAAACTAAGAAGGATTGTTGCAGAAAAGCACCACCTCTGTTTTATTCGAGTGGAGCTTTAAATAATTACTGCTCATCCAGGAACTAACTGCTGTCATGCAGTCATGAAAGTTCTTACCAATAGAATTTGGTTGCTTGGTAACTGCAACAACGATCTTGGTGTCCTCAGAGTATGATGTTAAAGCGAAGCCAAAAGGTTTGATAATCGGTACCAGGGCTGCTATATAGACATTAAAAAGGGTTGGGCTGATAGATAAACATGTGGTACTCTACAAGGGAGATAGAAAGGTTCTGACTTGAACGGGTCTAGGGCCACAAATTCCAACCTATCTTTCAAAAAAGATTTTAACAGAATAAGTGCAGATCCCTGCACTCCAATTGCCGCTGACCAATCCACCAAGATAGCATGGTGGCCAGTGTCCAAGGCTTCTGTCAAATCCAATAGTGTAAGGCTAGCCAAAACTCTATTATCCAAAGCTACTCTGATTTTCTCCACCGATTTAATCAGGGCAGATTCTGTGCTATAACCAGAACTAAAGCTGTGTTGTGTATCATCTAGCCAACTATGCTCGGTAATATATTCTGAGAGTTGTGTATTCATAGCCTTTTCAAGAAGTTTTGCAGGCAAGGGGAGACGGGAAATGGTATGGAAATTATTAAGATCGGTAAAATAAAGGCAACTTTCCACCAGTTAGGAAAGCAGCTGGCACTAAAAACTGAGTTAAAAATGTTAGTCAGATTGTCGGCAATGGCATCCTGCACCAATTTTAAAACTGTAACTGGACAAGGGTCCAGCAGTGATCCCGTTTTGGCCTTAGCAATAAGGTCTCCTACTTGTGTGATATTGAGCCTGGCAAATTTGGAGAAGCCCGGACCTTCTTGTTCTATCAGAGGGTTCTGGCCAACGGAAGAAGTGTCTCCCTCCCCCAAGGCCCTGGATTGATAGACATTATTAAAGATAGTTTCCACTTTATTCAGAAAGTGTTTAGCAATCTTATCACAGATTAACTGTGTGTGCACAAAAGCAGGGGTGCATGGAGAGGTAAGGGACAGGACTGTATTAAACAGTTCTTTCGAAGAGTTTTTGGCACCTTCAATCTTCTGAGTAAAATATTTTATCTTTACCCTGGCTACCATGACTTGATAGTTATTAAGACCGAATTTATACTTTACCTTCTCCCTTTGAATCATAAGCTGATCTCCAGAGACGTTCTTGTTCTTGGTCTTTGCAGGCTAGCTTACCTTTTTTCAATGTGACCTAGTACCATGGGGCAGAGAGACGACCACGCCTAGATTTAATAATGGCTTATAGGGCTAATAAAGAAGCAGTTGCTTCCAACCAGTGATTGAAGTTTTCCTCATTCCTTTCTACGTCCTCTGAATAGACTGGTTGAGCACCAGTAAGATGATTTTGGAATTGCTGCTGATTGATTTTAGCCCACCTATGCACAATTCTCGTTCCTGGTAGGGGGATACACCCAGCTAGAGTGATCTTAAACAGTACTGCTGACCACCAGACTAGGTCCTGATGTCGCATCTGTCCAGGCCTCAGTCACAAATATTATGTCTTTTTGCTGACTCTCTATTAACACAGCCCACTCTAGACTGTGCTTTACCGGTGATCTAGTATTTAGCAAGGCACAGCGTACATTTTTATCTCTTATCCCCTTTACAGCGGTCATGGCTGTATCTTTGATTGTGGCTAAATGTCTAGACCCTTGCCTGATCAGTATAGGGTAGGTGGCCTGACAAACCGGGCATGAATGACTCATTTTTCCTCCGTCAAACTCGATAACCGGTCAAATATAAGCTCTCTTACCTCCAATATTAAGAGCCCATAATTCTCTTCCAGAGTACTGAATACGTTCCTGATGAAATTGTGAAAAACGGGCAGGGGGGCTGGTGCAGAGCATGGTACAAGCGTGGACAGGCACATACACGCTTGCCTTTGGCGTGCCTTAGGTGCACAGCTGGTGCAGACGCGCTCTAGTTCTTCTTAAATAATCTACCATGTGGGAGGGGGACATGTACCAAATCCTCAAATACCCGTGGGCAAATAAGAAATGTGCAAATAACTGGGGTGCAGCTATCCCCTACGCGATCAGCAGGCTCCCCTGCGGTCGCGTAGTGCTGTGAACATAAATATTTTAAATAAAATGGAGAAAGCTGAATGCATAAAATCAATAAAAACGGAAGTTAGTTCAGTACGGCGCCCTTGTCGCTGGAGCCTGCACCTCCCGAGTTGCACCACATGTGCATACAAGGAAAGGAAAGATGACAGCGAGATCAGGTCAGTTTCAACAGCTTCCACACCCAACCAGTAAGCTGCGTGTACGCGCTCTAATGCTCTTTAACTACTCTGCCACATGGGAGTGGGGCGTTTCCCAGATCCTCAAATACCCGTGGGCAAATAAAAAATGTGCAAATAACTGGGGTGCAGCTACCCCCAACACGATCAGTAGGCTCCCCTGCTGTTGCATAGTACTGTGAACATGAATCAAATTAAAATAAAAGGGAGAAAGCTGTGGGGAGTTCTCTTTACCATCTTGATATTGTGTTTGGCTGGCCATACCTCTTTGGTCTCTCACGATCTCTAGGTGTCTAGGATTGCAGCAAACCCTGGGCGTGAACTCCGCTCACGGAGTTTGTGGAGTTTTCCGTTCTCCGCGTTACAGGGAGATCGCGGAGTTCCCAAAATCTCTGCTTCCCTTTGTGGAGCGGAGTTTTTTTCCTCACTTTGCCGGGAAACTGTAAAGTAAAATCACGGTTTGTGGGTCCTTTTAAAATAACGAAGATTCTTAATCCAGTCACAGTTAGGTTAGACCTACCTTGTACCATGCAAATCCATCCTGTCTTCCATGTCTCATTTTTTAAATGTTATCCCAATATGAGAGTGCAGACACCTCCTAGCCCTGTCATAATTGACCGTGAATTGAATTTGAAGTAACACAAATCCTAGACTCAAAGATTACCGGAGGGCATCTCTATTTCTTAGTAGACTGGAAAGGGTATGCCCCAGAAGAGCGTTCATGGGAACCCGCTTCACACCTTTTTCATGCTCCTCGACTAGTTGCTAAATTTCACAATAACCTCCCTACCAAGCCTAAGCTATCACAGAGATGGCAAACCTTGCAAGGGGGCACTGTCAAGACCAACTTGGCCCTGTTGCCCATTCAACCTTTTATGTGCTCTTGTGGACCAGGGCAGTGGGAGCCAGAAGGAGGAACCAAGCACATGCCATGACACACATACTTCCATGTATTGAACTACATACACACACGCACACTACAGTCATGTCCACTCACACTGCTGCCACATGCCTGGGAAACTCACATTCCCCGACGAGGAACCACCCAAATGGTGGTCCCAAGGTCGCGCAAGACTTTGAAGTTTTGGTGGCAAACTTGGGCCACAAACCTGTTTGTTGTTTTTAAAATGTGTGTTTGAAAATGCAACTTTTAGAAAGTGGGCATTTTTTTGCTTATCCATTCTGTGCCTCTGCCTATCTGTAGAATCCATGTCTGGGAGAGGATGACAGTTGGGTTCTTGTGCATACACTGTAGACAGTCACACAAAGGGAGCTGAGGTATGCCTTGCATACCCTGAAGGGCCATCACCAGGCTGATGGGCCTTCCTGAGCTAGAGTGGTGGGAGGAGTTGTCACTGCCATCTGAATAGGGCTGTGCCTGTCCTTTCACAGGGCTGTCTCCATCTCCCTGGAGCTAAGCCAGGGAAAGGCAGGGTCTTGTGCACTTCAAAGACTTTCCTTTGAAGTGTTCCTACTTTAAAGCCAGAAACTATTATAAGTACTGGAGCTGTGACACCATAACTTCAGAACACTTAAGGACTAAGGACATTCTGCAGGAAAGAAGAGCTGGGTGCTGTAGGAGGGACAGCAATTATGCATGTTGCTTTGTTGGGCCAGCCTGCTGCTTGCCTCCTCTGTCCTGGAAGTGAAAGGACTGAACTTTGCTTTCTGAATCCTGCTTCCAAGATTCTCCACAGGCTTGTGCATGCATTACTCCTTTTAAGAAGTCTCAGGGCCATCAAAGACTTAACCTACTAATGCCTGGGCTCTTCTGCTGGGAGCCCTGACTTGCCAAGTGGTGCCAAATCCAGTTCCTGGGCCCTTGGAAGTGCAAACTGGTGAGAAAATCCACGCATCGACACTCTGCACCTGTTTTATCGAGTAGCACCGCCATGCTGCTGAAAAATCTACGGATCACCTTTTTAATGGCTGTGAATTAGATACAGGGCCTTCTTTTCTGCAGCCACATCACGTCTGGAATCCGATGCATCATACTTCAATGATGTCTCCTCATTGACGTTGCCCAGCAGTAAGGAACCGAGGCTGTGTGTCCAGGGATCAATGCATCACCTCCCCTGACAGTAAGGAACCGACGCATCACCTCCCCTGTGTAGCAGTAAGGACCGACGAATCAGTTTCCCTGGCAGTAAGGAACTGACCCATCACTGTTTTTCCAGCTCCTCAACACCCCAGCGCCTGTTTTCGCCTTTGAACTTTGATGCATCCCAGGTACTTTGAACTAAAAGTGACAAATCCATAGATTTCTATGGACTACATTTTCTTTTTTGAAAAGTGATATCTTCACTTGTGTATGTTGGATTTTTGTCGTTTTGGTCTTGTTTTATTCAGATAGATATTGGCTAGTTTTCTAAACTGGTGTGGATCGATTTTGTAGTGTTTTCACTGTGTTAATGCATGTGTATGTACAAATGCTTTACACATTATCTCTGAGATAAGCCTGACTGCTCGTGCCAAACTACCAAGAGGATGAGCAGGAGTTATCATAGCTGTGTGACTCCCTTACCCTGACTAGAGTGAGGATCCCTACTTGGACAGGGTGCAAACCATTGCCAACTAGAGACCTCATTTCTAACACTAGAAATGACCACACCCCAATGCACACCTTGCTAGGCAATCTGGCACCCGAAGAAACAGCATCTCCCACTTACCTAAGTCGTCATCCTCCAAGTCGTGCGCAGCCCAAGGATTGGCCTCCATTCTTCAGTGATGGCAGTTCCAAGGCCTGCAGCAACCACCTTTAAATAAGGAAAAGAAGAGAAAGCTAAGTACCAATTTAAGGAAGCACGTGCGTGAATCAGGGCTATTTAAAAACTGTAGCAAATTCTTGAATCGAAGGCACAGATAAAGAGACTTCAAACCTCAAAGCTAGAACTGGTGGGGAGTTCCCCTGTTACCACAATACAGAAGCAAATCATTAGGGCCACATGGAATGCTTGCATGAGTTGGCTTCAATATCGAAGGAAACGATAGTAAGTCTAGATGCCACACAATACTGAGCAGGTAATCAGTACGATGAGCAGTGGAGTGACACACCCACTGTACGCGTGAGCAGAGTGAGTATGAAAGCCAATAGTGTTAATGAGGCGTGGGTGAGAATACCATAACATAAACATAATAGGCCTTTCTCCAATCTGAATATAAAAGCTTTCTACCCTCCAAGTTACCCTTGACCTCCAGTTGAGTTTGGTCTTATCCACAACACGTCTGCAATGCGCACCACAAACCAATACGATCCATAGAGCATCTTGCACACTGCATTGCTCGCACCACACCTGGTGCTAAAAACAAAACAGTGCAAACAGTCATAGCATGAAGAGCACAGCCAGTTGAGTTGTTAGTTTTAATAGTAATCTCTCTTCCAGGATCTTAGAACCTCCAGGGGTACTAGTTCAACACACTGGGTCATGACACAGCGTTGCACGAAGCAACACATACCATGGGGTGGACCTTGTTTTCTTCACCCCTTTCCCCTCTGTGCTTCCTCCCGGTGGGTTGTTCAAACGCTCATCAGGGTTACCACAGTCGGGTATTGGCGGATTATTCCTCTGAACATGGCTCCTGCTGGGTACGATGAGCAAAAATCAGTGCTTACTCTCCTTTGTTACATAGTACTGAGTTACCTGATAGCTGCAAGGACACATGACTGTCCAGGAGCCTCTTTAGCTCAGCTTGCTTTAGTTTTATTTTGCTTTAAAAAAATGTATTACCCAAATTTCCACAAGCAGCAGTAGAACAACATTTACCAACCCCTGGATCCAGTTTGATAAAGTATCAGCTAATAAAATACATTCTTGATGCTTATATAATATTAATAAGGTGCTGAGGAGGTAAAGATATGACCCACAGGGTTTCTTTTGCTGACTGGTTAAACTAAGGCTAAACCTTTACACTTCCAGACAACTCCTTGAAAGAATTGTTTGAAGGTGATGCTGTTGAAAGGGTTTTGGAAAACGTTAAAATACTAGAAGGTTCCACTTAAGACAATCAAGTAGTAAAGGGGCTTTTACAAACGTCTTGCACAAACTTCCTGAATTGTACCTTTGTTTCTCCCTGTTTCATATAGTACATTCTGCCCTGAATGAGTGCAATGTTCTAATTGCATTATAGGAAGGACCACTGGAATTATGAGGCAGGGGCATGCCAAATTATGTGACAGGGTTGACTAAATTATGTGGCACATTTTGTGATACTTTATTGTTTTGCCGCTGTTACAGTTGTTAATGTTGTTTTAGCATACGTTGCACCTTATTAGTAGCAGTTTAACACTCAAATTTAGCCATAACCAACAGAAAGGTGAGCAGTCAATCTTTGAAAAGAGCCATTCACTGCCCTGCAACATGCGTTGCTGTGTTTTTAGTAACTTTTGAACTGTTTGAGCTAGAAACATTTGTTTTTTGTTCAAATCTGCAGAGTATGCAAAAGATTATGGATTATGAGGCAAATATGGCAACTCCAGAATTATGCAAAAAAGACAAAAGCAGCAGCCAGAAAATCAGATTAGTCCAGTGGCCCTGATTATTGCTTTTCTGCCTCAGGTTATGCCATTTGCAAAGGCCCTTACCCTCCATAAAGGCCTCATTTGCAGATAATAAGTATAACTTCTGTACAGGACCTTTAACTAACAGACTATCCCTTGGCAGTAAACTATAATGCTATTATATAATGCACATTCTAAAAATGTAGACACACTATTAGTTTTGTGGTGGTCACAATCTTGCTTGATGCTAAAAACAGAAATGTGTTTTTCTTTTTTTCACCTTAAGAAACCTGGTGTGTGCAGGGGCATAGATTGGGGGAGAATAAGCTTGTGGTTTTCCAACAAATACGCAGGCATATAATGTTAAAATACATTATAAGACAAGCAGGGTGCATGAGAGGGGCTTAAGGGGCATTGGAAAGGGAGAGGAATGGATGTTGGTAGGGGTACTAAGTGAGGGAAAACACAATATTTTGTAAACTAACCAACATTTTTTAATGACTTTCAAACATATAGAGGGAGAGTGTGTATGTGCGTTTTTGTCTGTGTGTATGTCAAAGTTCCTGGTGAAATCCGACCGAAACATCACCACACTCGACTGAAAGCACTTGTACCCAACTATTTACCAGTAAATACATTTATTAGGGGGTGTAACACCCCAAACACCCCTCTGAAGCTACGCCCCTGGGTGTGTGCCATTCCGTATTAAAGATGAAAATGATGAAAGACTACATAAGGAAATGTGAAAATCCTACTGGGGTTTCTGGAAGACATTATTAAAATAGACAGCTATCTTGGCAACACCAAGAAAGTGATAAGATAGGAAGAATTATAGCAACATTACTTAAGAGATAACTGGATAAGACCATTTACTGGTAATAGTGGTCTAGTTTATAAATTACAAAAGTATGGGGGACTTCAGTGTGACTCTCAAGTAGATTAAATACTTGCTTAAGAAGGAGGATCCAACAGGTCTGCTTAGACACATTGACTGCCAGGATCAAAAAGACGACACATGGAGCACTACAAGTATACCTTCCCTCGCCATGATGTAGAGCATGTACAGGTAACCCCTGGCTGAGGTCATACAACATCAAGTTCAATGGCAAATGTATGTGGATGAAACTCAACTACAAACATCATGCCCTGTCTGGTGCACATTCTTTTCTGGATGAAGGAAGCTTTGCTGTGCTGGTATCTTTGCAAACTCTAGGTCACCAAATGCCATATTTATTGAAAGTGGTACAGCACATCCCCAGAAACAAAGTAAAACAACATTTACATAAACTTCATCTGTCACAAAAAAATAACTCAGGAAATTAACCTAAAACACTTAAAGATCTCTGCAAACAAATAAAATGTGCTGGTGTTTGCCACCAAGACCTGCATACATCTCAAGTTTTTATGGCCAATCCAGACCCGATTATTGCAAGAAGCTGGAGCCCTCCACATAACCATTATGACTTTCACGTAGAATACTATTCTGTCTAAACAGGCTGTTTTCCTGGCTGCCTACAACAATCTTATATTTACAACATGGTGGTGATTATGCTTATGGCTTGTCTTTGCTGTGGGTGTTTTCAGGTGATTGATGTACTAATACTAATACTGTGGACCATGTCTCTGCTCACTGTTATGTTACCTCCAGAATTGTTAATACAGAAACGTAAAACTTCATATAGTAGAGCTTAACAGCTCCATGAGGATCCTAGAAAGTAAAGTAGCCTTACAGGCCACAAGCCCTTAGGTCGTACTATCTGGACTGGGGGTGCATATGATGACAGTGCATCCCTGTTTCACTTACTGAGTGACTCAATACATTCTTTCCATTTTGCATTTGAAGTGTGATTAATGTTACTAAGAGAAGATGGGGTATTGCATATTTAAAGTACTCCACACAAACCATAATGAGAATTACAAATGTGATATATAGAAATGTGATTAATAAAAGTTTATACATTTTCTCTAATCTTTTTGCAATGTATTCATGCATTAAGAAACTGCATTTGCTATGTGTTTAGAAATGAGCATGCATTTGTAACCCTTTGCACTTTTAAATTGACATGATTTTAGGCCTCGAGAACAGTTTTCAGCACCATCTCATTTTTAAGCCTAACATCTCATTCCAATTTAACCTCAAATGTAGAATGTGTTTGCCTGCATTTTGTTTCTATTGTAGGGACGGACAAAGCTTCATTAGTTAGTAAAGGAAGGGTTTGTGTTTCAGTGAAACTGCAGCTTCCTCTGTACACCGTCGTACAAAACGTCAGCTTCCTCTGTGCACCGTCGTCTTAAGGGTTCAACTTGTTTACTTACATATGCTGGTTTGGGCAATCTGTAGTTTTTTCAAACCTGTAATCATTTTACAGTGCATGTGGGGGTAACACCATTTTGACTAATCACAAGTGTGCATGCACCTGAAAAGGGGCGTAGTTCAGTACCAGGGCTGTTGTGCATGGTTTATTGGGCCGCCTTTTTATTGTAATATTTTATATGTTTGCCAGTTTGTTTGTGTATTGCATAGGTTTGCAAAACAATAATTGCTTGTTTACCATGGCCAGACAAATTGGCCATAAAATTATTCGTTAGAATATGCATCACAACCATACCATCGCTATAACCGTTGCTTTTGACGGAAAGTTATGAAGTTCTTTTGAAAAAATGCTTATTTTTTCTGAGGAATGGTAACCATGACTTTCCTTACACAAAGCTTTTCAGTGAATTGAGTTAGTAATAGGACTGAATCTTTATTTAGTCTTGCCAAGTCACTTCCACTCCATACCAATGGCTATGAAAAAGATATTACCAATGTATGTAAAGTTGGACGTTACCAGTTGAGCACTACCATACGCATATGACAAAGGGGGTTATAATGTAATGGGGTCACACTGGGTGACATTTGACACTTTATAAAAAAAAACAGCAATATATATATATATGTTTGCATCACTTACAATAAGAGGTGTGCTAAACTTCTGAAAGATGTACATAATGTTTCTCTAGGATTTGCGCAGGCAAAGTCTCTGTTTACTGAGCTGCACCCCTCCATTCCTCTCTGTCTTCTGACGGTCTGGGCTCTGGACATGTACAGTACTGCATTTCGGGGCAGCAGCAGCGACTTACTGGACGCAATAGGTGAATGCCAAACCTCAGAGGAGGCCACACAAGCCATAAAACCAGACAGGAATGAATAGAAATGGAAATTACACCCCAAGGTTCAGTGTCCCAAAGCCACAGGCAGCTGTCACCATTAGCTACAAAATGTCAAAGTGTCTTCAGGTCCACAGAATCCTGAATGGTCACAGACCATATTTCTGCAAAGTCAGATACAAATATATGTGAAAATAGAATAGAAAAAAACACCCAGCTAGTCAACGACTGTCATGAATTTTTATGTTCATATGATGCAGTGATTTAAATTTGTTGTCAGGCACAGACAAAATATATGATCAATGTTACAAATTGTAATTTTCACTGTTTTTATTCTAATGTTCTACTGTTACTTGAAACATTTTTAATGTGTTTAAAACTTTAGTATGTTCTTTTAACTGTTCAAGTGTAAACACTATATAAAGTATGTAGCAATATTTTGTAAAGCGGCCAGACACCCAGTGGGGTTTGTTTGCGCTACAAAAATAGAAAAGTAAACTGAGTATTTGATGCCAGTGAATACCACAGCACCTCATTGAAGCTTAGTACTTGCTGAGATCACTGTATGAACTTACAAAGCTATGGTCCTGTTTCCAAGGTGTGTGGAATAGGTGAAGGTTCATATTATACCACTAAATGCCATTACCAAGGGGTGAAGTATTTGTCAGGTGTGGTAAGTGCCTCTTATCAACTTGGAAGTAGGTGTAACACACAGCATAGTTATTTAAAAATACAAATTTCAAATGTTTTGCCTTTCTTCCAGGCCTTTTCCCCAGAGAAATTTCTGTATATTTGCTGAGTGAACCAGATTAAAACTGTGAGCGTGCAATAGTTATCACGCAACTCACAACTACCCCCAAGTCTTGTCCTCCCAATCATAGTGCTAACATCCGGGGCTGTCTCTCCTAGGACAGGCATCACTCACACAAGCTTGTGTCAAAAATGAAAGCAAGAGTGGTTGGTACATAAGAGTTCCTCTCATCACCACTCACTTCCTCTGGAGACCACCACCGGTGGCCGATCCCCAAGTTTGGATCAACCTACCAGACTCTATGGGATGGTGACTGTATTTGATGGGTTGAACAGCCCCCATGGGCATGTCTTTCTGCTCTCCTGGGCGACAATTAAGTGTTTACCCCAATCTGCTCCTGAGAATGACAGAAAGCACTCTGGACGATAGATACAATTATTAAAAAAACAGAAGGGCTAGGGGCAGATTAGTATACCACCAATCTGCCCCATTATTAGGTCAGAGAGCCTACTAGACAGCAAGGAAAATAATAATAAAAAAAGAAGGGGTTGGGCAGCCCACTTTAACATTAGGGAATTGCCTCTTGAATAGTCTTTCTGACCCACCGCCCTTGGGGCAGATTAGAGGGTACTTCTCTCAAAATTCTCT
This sequence comes from Triturus cristatus, assembly GCF_964204655.1. Taxonomy (NCBI): domain Eukaryota; kingdom Metazoa; phylum Chordata; class Amphibia; order Caudata; family Salamandridae; genus Triturus; species Triturus cristatus. The sequence goes on from NC_140591.1 coordinate 424,955,046, forward strand.
CCTTGGTGGGGGCAAAAAGGAGACAAGTCACCAGGGATTTTGTTTGAGGTGAAGCACCCTCCCCGTATGTACAAGAGCTGCCCCCCAAAAAATTAAAATCTGTCTTTCGGCTGTCTGGTGTGGGTGTTTGTGAGGAAATATGAATTTTTATGATCGATTGTGTCCCCTATCTTAGACCCCAACGGCTCCATGTACATGCTACAAATACATGTATGTTCCCTCCACCTCAAGCTTTGAAGACGCAAATACGTATGTGTCCAACGTCAACATGTCCTCTTTCAGATCCGCCATGAATGGGTCGAATATCCCGTTCCTAAGTATGCCTTGCCACCGTCTTTATATGGTATACTTTTCACGTTCTTCAGCTCTGGCAAGGTAGGCCCTGAATTCTGCCATCGAGCTTTTCCTGCCTTCTGCCCCTGAATGCTCCAGCCTGGACCTGTATCTGTATCCATGACCTTTGTCTTACTTCCTGCGTGGCTAACAGTGCCTGGCCCGGCCTGTTGCCTGCCAAGACTGTATTCAGCCTTCAAGTTATCTGCTCCGCTCCTCGAGAAATGCATTCCTGTCTAGTAGTTTAGGTAAACATCCTTCCAGCTACAGAGCAAAGGGCCCGGCCTCACTGTCTCCGTGCAAGTAATTCATGGTTTCTGTTGCCATGGTAGGCCCGTGCCCCCCCTCGCATCCCATGTAGACACGTAGACGCTTATACACGCACGAGTAGTTAGTATAGGATAGCCTCTGCCTGAGAGACCTTTCCTTCCAGATAATACAGTTCCTTAAACACAAGATATTAGATACGATTTGGGATTAGGTTGTTCTGACATCCCAGACTTCTGTCTCCTCATGTAGGGCTAAATGTCAAGTCCCCTTCACCCTCCAGTTACACGTCAATCACACGTCATGCTACTGTGCGCGCATCTCTGCCTAGTATTTCTGCTGACTTTGCAGGATTCTCTTATGGATCCACCCACTTGTGTCATCATCATAATGACGTTTCTAGTACATGCCCTTATGCACGCCTATTGTAACGCCTTTTCATTACGTATGTGTATTCTTATCTCTCTTCTCAGCTGTCACGCCTTCTGCATATGTCTTCACTGTAATGCATTTACTATATACATGACGACCTGTCAATAAAGCATTGCCTCTATCCCTTCCCGAACCTTAGTGGTGACGGAACCCGATTGCCTGGTTCGAACCAATTCCTTTGTAAGGAATAAACCCATTTTAAACCTCAAATACCACGGATTCTGCCTCTTATTTTACTGAGTTATTCTTATTGAATTTTACCGCATAAATTAAGTCTAGGTAATTAAATGTACCACATAATTGGCGCCCGAACAGGGACTCCTCTCACACCCCACGCGCCGGAGGTGCGTTGCAGACCCGGTCTCCTGCCACAGCCGGACGGACAACTACGCGTACCCGCAGGATTTCCTGTATCTCCCTCAGGCCAACGGGGGTGACTGAGGCTGCGATCAACACCCAGACGAGGTGGTGAGGAGTGCGGAGAATCCCGACCAGAGCCTAGCTGAGAGAGCAAGATCCGAGGTATACAGAGGCCCACCAGATTCCGAAGTTCCGAAGTATCTAAGTCACGAGTCGAGTCCAGTCCAGTTTGGTCTAGTCCAGTCCAGACTTCCGAGGCCTTCTGTTCCGTTCCGTGCTTCCCGGTGAGTACCGTTGCTGGGGACGCATCTAGACGTGCGCATTGGTTTGTGCCGGTCAAGACGGGTTTGGGTACACAGACCTGGTCTGCACTGTTTCAGCAGTGTATCTGTGCTGTTTAGCAGTACATCTAGTATTATGCAGTTAACTAGTTTTATTCTAATTATTATTGTTCGTTCTAAAATGTTTTAATATGTTTTAAATGTCGTGGTATGAGTGATTGTTCGATCTTCATTACTGTGTCTATTGTATTAATTATGTTCAAGTCCGAGTAAGAACCAAGTAGCAAGGTTCAAGATGCTGTTATTCTCGAAATTAAGACAGATAAAAACTAGAAAAGGGATACTCGAGGAAGCTGTTCCCATTCCACCTAGGGACACTCCAGGGTACTTTATGTACCATAAGCATGGCCTAGATGCCGTATTATATCTCGAATTGTGGGTGGACTACACCAAGGATTTAGCAGAGAATCAGAGATGGCCCACTACTGGGACATGGGATGCAGATTGCATCATGAGAGTAGAAGAAGCATTATGGAAAAAGAAAGCCAGACAGTCACAGAAAGATGCCATTGAATTATGGCGTAAAGAATCGCATAGACGCACAGAGAAAGCGCTCAGAAAAGAAGAGAAAAGTAGGGAGGATTCAGACAAAGCCCGAGAAAATGTATTAATTGAGATAGGTATCCGAGTAAAAGCAGAACAAGTAGACAGACAACGAAACACTCTTATGAATGGTATGTATCCTCTTCTGGCCGAGGGTTTACCTAAGGCCACCCTGGAAGTATCGAAAGATCTGCCACCTCCATTGCTTCCGACTAAATTGCACCCCAAGACCGCAAAGGACATTTTCCTTTCTTCCTATTTAGATGATGTAGCCCCCGAATATGTTAATACTCCGCCGCCACGTACACCACCTGCTAATGGTGCTCGACCCCGAGATAATCCGCCCCCGCTTCTGCAGCAACATACTCCTGTACCTGTTCCAAACCTTCCGCCCGTTCCTTCACTTCTCCCTGCATCTATTCTTCCTACCTTACACCCAACGAATCCTTTTGGACCTAGCACCTCCGGAGGTGCGACAGGAAGTTTTCATACGCCGCCATCAGTGCGTCGATTGACTTATAGGGATCTAGCACACCAACGTACACCTCAAACAGCGAATTATGACATACTTAAAGAGCCTCTTACAGATTGTAGATATGATCCAGTACCAGGTAAAGACGACAGAATGATGCTATCATCAGTACGTCTACGACGAGTTGCGAACTATTTAATGATATTACCAGGAATGATTGAACATCTAGACAAAATATATCACTTTGTCCAAACAGGGCAAGGTCCTGAAAGTATTGGCGAAGCCATGGCATACCAGAAAGTGGACACGCAAAAACTGTTGTTACGCTTCTTCATAAACTGCCTGATAAGACACAGAGATAGGCCAGGTGTAGACGCGGAAGAAATGAGAGCCCTTAACAAATGGGGCCAGAATATAGCAGACGGAAAACATGATAAACAGAATAGTATAGAAAGTATGTACCGAAGGATCAGGAAAAAAGTAGAACAAATATGTGAAAAAGAACAGCCTGAAAGAGAAACAGATGCAGATAAAACCGAGTCCTCAGGGCATGAGGAACAACTAGAAATGACAACAGGACAATTACAATTACCAGCTAGAGAAACGATAGCTTATGTAGGAAAAGGAAGATCATTCAATAATCCAATACGTCCGATACGTCCAGAAAGTAAGAGAATTTTTCAAGTAGCTATGCAAACCCAAGGACCCCTGAACATTTGTTTCAGGCTACTGACAAAATACTTCAAGAACGAATGGGGTACCATGTACTCGATTCTATGGATGAACAAGAATTAGCCAGGTCAGCAGTACAATGGGCTGACAGCTCTGATAAATATAGTGATGACGCCCTAGTACATACGTTTTTGAATCTTTCACCAGACGAACAGCGTTTAGCTGGTATATACATGATACAACATCTCCTTATATTATATAAAGGCCAACACTCCGATCCTGGTCCCCTACCTGATATACTGATAGAACTACTCATGAACAAATGGAGAGGTCTAGGTACCGATCTAATTAAAGTAATTCTAGAATATCGACACAGATATAGTGCCTTTTTGTGTCCAGAGCATGATCCAGCTCCCTCCATGGAAAGAAAGACGTATTACATAGACAGACAGAATCCCTTACGCGAAGTACACCCAGTTAGAAATGATGATAATACTTTTAGACGCGTGTTCGTGTACACGCCTATAACTAAAATAGAACTATTGGAAATGAAAAAATTAGTGCCCAGCCATGACAGAGATCCAGCAGGTTTCCACCGTGAAATAAAAGACATGTTACTCATGGGTGATTATACCTATCCTGACATTATGAAAATATTGAAAGTATTATTGCCTGCCGGTATTTACGAGAAACTCAAAGAAAAAGAGTGGGAGGTGGGAGAACAAAAGATTGATTGGACAGCATTAGAAAACGAAGAAAATGCCCGAACTGCAGGCGTAGGGCTTGGGGACAAAACTAAAGCATTACCAGGATTATTAGTACAAGTATTGCCACGTTTATTAACTACGAAAAAGGAAGACTGGGGAGCAATCTCAGCTTGCAAACAGAAACCCGATGAAGACACTAGTGATTTTTATTCCCGATTTGAAAAATGTTTTGGTATTAATAGCGGCCTGAAAGCAAGTAGCGATTCATATCCACATCTTTTTGTAACAAAATTAGTTGAGAATTCCTTGCCTCAGGTTAAGAACAGAGTATTGAAAGTAGAGAGCTCTTGGCAAGCTAATACCCCGTCACAAATGTTACAAATGTTACAGTACCACCAGAATAGAATTAGAGAAGAACAAGAACACGAACAAAGACGTATGAAAGACACGAAAATGAAAATGCTCGTCGCCCAGTCAGTTCCAGCTGACAGTCATAAAAAGGGTGCGACACAGTCCAATAATTCAGCAGTTCCTGTTAAAGGGACATGCAACTATTGTAAACAGCCAGGTCATTATATAAACGATTGTGCAGTTCTGAAACATAATATCTCTACGGGTAAAACCAAGGAGAGGCCACGTCCGCCTAGACAGGATCAGATCCAACAACAAGTACCTCAGAATGTACAGCCTATGCAAGCTGCACAACAGACCGTAGCGGTACCACAGTCACAGCCTATTGCCGCAACACAAAACACGACACAACAGATGTACCAGTATGCACAAAATGACTATCCCGATTATCAGCGATACACATGAAACAGCCTAGAGAGGGAAGTTGGCTTACCCCTTATTGAGGTTCCCGTAGATCAAGAGGGTCCTTATGTACATAGTCAAGTATTAGGGAAAGACAGAAAGTTCTTAATTGATACAGGGGCAAGCAGAACAACTATAAGTCACGACGAGGTTCCAGGGGCACCCCTCTCAGGCTCACAAAATATTTCCCTTGGATTTTCAGGAAAGCCTATTGTTAATGAAGTATCGCAACCTCTGCCTCTTGCAGTTGGTCCATTGACACGGACTACAGATCTATTGCTTACAAAATCATGCCCAGAAAACTTGTTAGGTATAAAGACACTGAAAGCGCTAGGAGCTGTAATATGTTGTTCCCCGGAGGGGGTACGACTATTTTTGCGTGACTTCAAAGGTCACTATGTATTTAGAGACATGGATCACAGGTTACAGAATGTCCCTGCACATTTATGGGCACAAGGCCCTACTGATGTAGGTTGTATGCACATTACACCATATCGAGTCACACTCAAAGCAGGAGTGGTATTACCACGAATTCGACAATACAAGTTACCTCCAGATGCTGTAGTGGCTTTGCTGCGAATCATTGACGAGCTCATTGCACAAGGAGTGGTTGTGGAAACCGACTCCAATGTGTGTAATTCTCCTATAATTCCGGTTCTTAAACGAACTGATCCAAAAGCACCCCCAGTTTATCGATTGATTATTGATCTGCGCGAATTGAATAAATGCATTATACCACAATATCCCGTGGTTCCAGATATCTCTTCATTATTGACAGCTATTGATTCAGAAGCAACGTTCTTTACTGTAATTGACCTCAAGAACGCCTTCTTTAGCGTCCCAATTGATCCGGAAAGCCAATATTTGTTCGGATTTAGTTTAAATGGACGAAGCTTCAAATTTGCACGCGCACCTCAAGGATTTACAGAAAGCCCCAGCATCTACAGCCAAGCACTGAAAAGACAACTTGACAGTATCCACATGCCTGTTAACACTGCACTGCTTCAGTATGTCGATGATCTGCTGATCACCGCCCGAAGTGAACCCGAATGTGAAAAAGCATCACTGACGGTTTTACATTTTCTGGCCGACAAGGGGCACAAGGTGTCCCCTTCGAAGCTGCAATTCTGTGTTCAGCAAGTTGTGTACCTTGGGCACTTGCTGTCCAAGGGGAGAAGACAGCTCACACCTGACCGCATCCAGTTAATTGTAAACATGCCACCACCCAAGACACAAAAGGAGGTGCGGGCCTTCATAGGTCTCACTTCGTACTGTAGACAATGGATTCCCCAATATGCATTTTTAGTAAAGCCACTCATTCAGTTGACAACCCAGGAGGCAGCGACTTCGACTGTCCTCCCTTGGACTCAGGCACATACACAAGCTTTTGAAGACTTAAAGAAAGCCTTATGTCAAGCACCTGTTTTAGCGACACCATGTTACAGTAAGCCTTTTACACTTTTCGTTACAGAACGCGAAGGTACTGCCTTGTCAGTACTCACTCAGGAACAAGCAGGTTCACACAAGCCGTGTGCTTACTTTTCTAGCACATTAGATCCAGTAGCTCAGGCTCTGCCTACATGTCTGAAATCAGTCGCAGCGACAGCTTTAGCGATCAGACAAAGCGATTCCATAGTATTAGGACATCAGTTGACAGTGCAAGTTCCACACTCCGTGGAAGTTCTTTTAAACCGAACACAGACTCAGCACTTGACTATAGCACGACTGACAGGTTACAAATTAACATTGTTTCAGCCACACATAGAAATCAGACGCTGTAGTACATTAAATCCTGCCACACTTTTGCCATTAAGTGGAACAGACCCATTGGCACATGATTGCATTGAAGTCATTACTATTACGACGAAACCCAGACAAGACTTGACAGATGTTCCATTACCAGACCTGACACTTTATGTGGATGGTTCATGCATGAGAACAAGTACAGGAGAATTAGTGGCCGCTTATGCAGTCACGACAGACACCGAAGTTATTGAAACGAATTGTACTGACACATTGTCAGCTGAAGCAGCAGAGCTCATCGCTCTGACACAAGCCTGTATTCAAGCCAAAAATAAGAGAGTTAACATATACACAGATTCACGTTATGCATTCGGAGTTGTACACGACTTCGGAGTCCTTTGGCGAGAGAGAGGTTATTTGACTTCTCACGGTGCCAACATTCAACACGGTCCCCTCATTCAAGCTCTGTTAGATGCAATACATCTGCCTACTTCGATATCTATCATGAAGTGCAAGGCCCATACAAAAGTCACCGATATCATTTCCCAGGGTAACGACCTAGCAGACCGAACAGCTAAGCAAACAGCACAGAATCGGATTCATGTAACTGACTTGACAAAGACAATAGTTCCGACACCGACACACTGCATGACAGTTAGGGATCCCGCCCTTGATGTAATTGACATACAGACACATGCTACACTAGAGGAAATCAAGAAATGGACTGAACTAGGAGGGATCCAAACAGATCAGGGATGGATGACAAAGGGAAAATCTACATGGTTTCTCCCCGACTCAATGGTTCAAGTTATCATTAACACAATACATAGTCCAGCACATCTAGGAGAGAAAGCTATGTTAGACAGTATTCAAAACATTTGGTTTAATAAACACTTACGAGCTGCAGCCAAACAGAAAGTCCGTACTTGCATGATTTGTTGTCAGTTCAACCCAGGTAAAGGCGTACCTGTAGAGCAAGGTGGATTTCAACCTCCTGATCACCCTTTTGAAGTCCTCCAGATGGATTATATCCAGATGGAACGATGTCGAGGATTCAAATATGTCCTCGTAGTTGTATGCGCTCTTTCCCGTTGGACAGAGGCATATCCAGTCTCAGATTACACTGCCCCAACCACTGCCAAGCAGCTGGTTCGTGAATTCTTCCCACGGTATGGTTTGCCCCGTATCGTGTACTCAGATAATGGCCAACCGTTCTCATCCGAGCTGATGAAACACATTTCACTCCTGTTAGGCTATCAATGGAAATTCCACTGTGTCCGGCATCCCGAGGCAGCAGGTCTCGTGGAACGTCATAACCAGACTCTGAAAATTCGACTTTCTAAAATCTGTAGAGAGAAAGGCGTCGACTGGATAGTAGCCTTACCAGTTGCACTATTTTACATGAGAATGATAGCACACTCTCGAACAGGGCTATCCCCGTACGAGGTGGTCTTCGGTAGGCCAACAAATATGTGGGGGACGCCTATACCTCGTAAAATCACTGATGTTGATTGTAATATGCTGACAGATTACCTTGCTTCCTTGATGTCTGCACTACAATCTTGCCGTTCACAGGTAGCTGCAGCCTTTCCCGACAACACCGAGGTGAAGCCCCATGAAGTGGTTCCCGGAGATTTTGTTTTCATAAGAAATTTCGACAGGAGGAGCCCGCTGGAGCCTCGCTGGCAAACGCCGAAATTAGTACTTCTGACCACGAGGACAGCAGTGAAGATCGAGGGTCGCAAGGGTTGGCTACACTCGAGCCACATCAAGAAATTTCATGGACTGCCTTCTGATTTGAACTCTCAGCCCTACCCTCCTCCACAGACTGATTCAAAACTCCCCTTGGTCGAGAAAACTGCTTCCCAAAACTATAAACTGAAACTAAGGTCTAGCAAGTCAGACAATTTGATTGTTTAAGTCCTCTCCTAGGTGAATCGGTTAAATTAGTCTCTGACATGTATCCATTAGACCGAAATCGAGAGAGAGATAGACAGAAACAGCTCAAGAAACGTGCATATTGTAAATCACTTCATAGTCACTGTATCGTGACATTGTTGATTATGTTTTTTCTAAATCTTCTGATTATTGCTGCAAGTATACTGTTGCACATATACTATCCTATTTTCAAGCGTGCTCATTCTGCTTACAATATTACTACCGAACATTCTTTTAGCGAATTATCTTCACATGAGTTGCCTTATAGACTTGCGCTGCGCAACAACACATTCATTAGTATGTTACATCACTCCCATCAGGCCAGCAATGCTACTAATTGTTGGATATGTGGCCGACTCCCTCCCTATCAGAAATACAAGGGAGTTCTGCCTCTCTTTCCGTATCCATTCACACATAATGGTTCCTGTGGCGCATGGTTTAGTTTGATTAATTCTTTAGATTCAAATACCGTAGTTTACCAGAGCAAATGGGTATGGGGAAACCTGAACTTAGTTTTGCTTAAAGCCTGCTACCCCAACAAGGAGGGACTTCCCAAAAGGACAGGAACTGATCTAGAAAATGAAGTATATGGATTAGGTAACTTTATACTTAACCTCATGATTCTGAATGTTGAATCCGAAGCTGCATCAGTCTTGCCTGCTATGTCCGTATTACCAGTCAAAGGTGAATTATGTGTAAGAAAGAATGGTTCAGTACACCTGGGTCATAGTAAATGTACTACTGTGATCGAATTCAGTGATAAAGGCAAGTCTACATTTAGAGCTTCCCGTCATTCCTACTTCATTTGTGGTCATACCGCATATATACGTTTACCTCTAGATTGGGATGGTACCTGTTACATTGCATTCCTTCTGCCACCTGTTTTCCTAGCCCCTCTTGACTACCATAGAAATACCCATCTAGTACACAATAGACCCCAGAGAGATCTCCCGATTGTCGACTACACTGAAACAGCATGGGAGCAATACACAGACTTCAATAAAGGTCTCTTTCCCTACATAGGTGTTGTCTCTAATAGTAAACTGATACACAGATTAACCAGAACCCTTGAAGCAGTAGTGAATGAAACTACCTCTGCCCTAGGCAACTTAACAGAGGAGCAGTCTGCGATGCGGATTGTTGTTCTCCAAAATCGTCTTGTCCTTGACGTCATCCTGGCCGATAGGGGCGGAGCCTGTAGAGTCATCGGATCAAGTTGTTGTGTTTTCATTCCAGAAAACGCGCCATCCGTATATAAAGCCATAACTCGTCTTCACAAGATTGCAAGCCAGATACATCAGAATCCAGGCACCTGGACATGGTCCGGTTGGTTCTGGAGCGTGTTGTCAGCCTGGGGATGGAAAGTCCTATCCTTCCTAGGTATTGGCCTTCTCATAGTATTCAGTTGCTGCCTGTGTCTACAATGTGGACCAGCGATTTGCGGCCTGTGTGCCACATCGTGTATTCCACGTTCAAGTTCTCATTCAAAATCCTGGAAGAAGAAAGAAGAGCAAATGATGTTACATGAACAGATAGATGGATTCCTGAGGATCGATATCTCATGAAGGGTCCGTAGGGGACAAGGAGGGAATGAGGAAATATGAATTTTTATGATCGATTGTGTCCCCTATCTTAGACCCCAACGGCTCCATGTACATGCTACAAATACATGTATGTTCCCTCCACTTCAAGCTATGAAGACGCAAATACATATGTGTCCAACGTCAACATGTCCTCTTTCAGATCCGCCATGAATGGGTCGAATATCCCGTTCCTAAGTATGCCTTGCCACCGTCTTTATATGGTATACTTTTCACGTTCTTCAGCTCTGGCAAGGTAGGCCCTGAATTCTGCCATCGAGCTTTTCCTGCCTTCTGCCCCTGAATGCTCCAGCCTGGACCTGTATCTGTATCCATGACCTTTGTCTTACTTCCTGCGCGGCTAACGGTGCCTGGCCCGGCCTGTTGCCTGCCAAGACTGTATTCAGCCTTCAAGTTATCTGCTCCGCTCCTCGAGAAATGCATTCCTGTCTAGTAGTTTAGGTAAACATCCTTCCAGCTACAGAGCAAAGGGCCCGGCCTCACTGTCTCCGTGCAAGTAATTCATGGTTTCTGTTGCCATGGTAGGCCCGTGCCCCCCCTCGCATCCCATGTAGACACGTAGACGCTTATACACGCACGAGTAGTTAGTATAGGATAGCCTCTGCCTGAGAGACCTTTCCTTCCAGATAATACAGTTCCTTAAACACAAGATATTAGATACGATTTGGGATTAGGTTGTTCTGACATCCCAGACTTCTGTCTCGTCATGTAGGGCTAAATGTCATTTCCCCTTCACCCTCCAGTTACACGTCAATCACACGTCATGCTACTGTGCGCGCATCTCTGCCTAGTATTTCTGCTGACTTTGCAGGATTCTCTTATGGATCCACCCACTTGTGTCATCATCATAATGACGTTTCTAGTACATGCCCTTATGCACGCCTATTGTAACGCCTTTTCATTACGTATGTGTATTCTTATCTCTCTTCTCAGCTGTCACGCCTTCTGCATATGTCTTCACTGTAATGCATTTACTATATACATGACGACCTGTCAATAAAGCATTGCCTCTATCCCTTCCCGAACCTTAGTGGTGACGGAACCCGATTGCCTGGTTCGAACCAATTCCTTTGTAAGGAATAAACCCATTTTAAACCTCAAATACCACGGATTCTGCCTCTTATTTTACTGAGTTATTCTTATTGAATTTTACCGCATAAATTAAGTCTAGGTAATTAAATTTACCACATTTGGGTGTTTACCCTAATCTGCCACCCCTGGGGCAAGGGTGACCCTGGATACTAGGGGAAACAAAATGATTACCTTGGGCAGCCTCCTAGGCATAGGTCCTGACTCCCAACCATAACAATTATAACTGTTTTTCTGCTCTGCAAAGGAGTAGATTGGGGTTTACTCCAATCTCTTCCTCCCACCCGTGGGCCTAAAAAGCCCACTAAGCACCATGGATTTTTATTGTTTTAAAAAGAAAATCGGGCATTGGCATCCTACCCATCAGACCCAATCCCCCCCAAAGTCTTTCAGATCCCCTGGAGCGCCCTGTCACTGAAGGTAACTACTTTGTATGTGGGTGCGCTCCTTGTGATAAGGCAGACTAATGCCATCACTCACAGTGAAGTACACCAACGGCTGAAGTGGGTTGATGCCAGTGGCATAACAAAAGCCCCTGCAGGCCCCGCGGTGAGGGGGGCAGCTCGAGCTGCAAGGGGCCACTTGCCTGAAAGCTCCTGACTGGGTCCGGAGAGTTGGGAGCCCCTCCTCCATGTACTTTAGAGAGGGGCGGCCCACTCCATGTACTTTGCGGGGGGTCCTCAAGTTTTGTTACATAACTGGTTGACCCAATTCCTCATGCTGTAGTTGGTGGAAGAAAAATGTGAATAGCGCAATACCACTGCAATGGATGAAGAAGGCTGTCTGAAAGGTATATTATTCAAATAATTTTACTAAAATCAAAGGGGCCGATTCACAGAACTACTCTGAGACAAAATTCTAAACGTACTACTTTTGGTATTCACAGAAGGCATTTAGTAGTAGTAAAGTTAGTATTTTATCTTAAATTAGTATTTTGTCTTAAGTTAGTATTTGTCTTAAGTTAGGATTTTGTCATAAGACCAAAACGACAGCTTGGCGCCTAGAGTTGCATAAATTCAACAGCGTGGCCCCCCCACCTACCGGCAGTTTGCCCCAGCAGCAGCCCTCGCATTTCCTGAATCGGGAGTCGGCCGAGGACGACTACATTTCACAGCATCCCCGTCCCCTGCGATGACAGACTGGCGCCCGGAGGCGCATAAATTCAACTGTGCATCCCCGCGAAGCCCTGTCCAAGGGCGGGTTTATCCCGCGCTCGTCAGGCCCCCCTCTAACGTCCTCCCCTCACGAATACCAGGAGAAGGGGGGAAGAAGAAAATGACCCAGACAGCTGCGGTAGAGGTAACTAGAACTGCACTTGATACCGTTCTTGCAAACCCTACCAGCGCTTTGGACATAGAAATTGTGAATGCGGAAAGAAGGCTGTTGTTGGGAGTCAGGGGGCCCTTAACTGAACCTTTGCACTCTCTTAGCCGAGCTGCCACACCTCTCAAAGCTAGTGAGATCATTATATGCGAACCCCTCCCCACTTCGGTACCCACTCCTGTTTGCATTGATGGGGGCCAGTTAGCTCCTGAGGTAGCTGTCCTTACCGCCAAAAGGAAAAGAGGCCCATCTAAAGCTGTCCAAACTCTTACATCTAAAAAAACCAAGACAGAGTAACCCCATCCAGGACAAAACAAGAACCCCGGTTTCCACACAGAACAAACTCCACCAACCTGCAGCTGGCTGGAGGTTGAAGTACACCTTAAAAAACTCATAGACCCGATTGTCATCCGCCTAGGCACCATTGAGTGAACTTTGGCTGACTTAGCGGCAAGAGATTCGAGGACACAACATGCATCACATGTTGGGGTGGGGTCATTAAGTGTACCGGGTCATGTTCTTCTCAGTCAGGATGCTATAAGCAGTAATCCGCATCAGGGCCAAGCAAGAAAAGACTCTGTCACAGCAAACACAGCAAACACCATCCACATAGAGACTACCAGAGCTACAATGCAGCCGGCTGTAGCTCCTTCTGGGGCCAACAGAGGCCCACCCCGGGCGGATTTCGCGGCCACTAATCTCAATGCATGCATACTCCCCGCAGACCCAAACTCTAACTCTAACGCCAATTCTAATGCTAATATATTCAGCACACGCCTCCCTGCCACACCGCACAGCAGTGGCCCTCCACCTCTCAACCTACAACCCGCAGCTTGTCCTTTCGTGATCACAATGCTAAATGTTCCACCACTTAGAACCTCCCAAATCGAAACTACTACAAAGTTGATGGCGAAGGACAGACACTGGTTATCTAATGCTGCTAACATAGGCCACCTAATTCAAAACCACCTGATAGTGGCCAGGAGAATACCTTGGGTGGGTCACGGGCCAAAATGTATTAACAACGACTGCATTGTTCTTAATTTCGACAATCACGGTCTGGTGAGGTACTTACTAGGCCAATTACCATCAGCTCCCACCACACAATCCCAGATTGTCACAGTCCCGCTGGGTTTCTTCTACAAACCATTACCTCAACTCAAAATCACGACTAATAACGTCAGCTAATAACCCGACCTGCACTCCCCAGTTATCTGAGCACAACCCACTGTTTGGAAACAGATATACTGCACTTGAGGATCTGGACAGCTGCGATTGACTCTGCCCCCTCCTTAATCCAATATCCCCACCCAGCATTTCAGAGCCCGAGGCTGAGGGAATACAACTTGTGACAGGAGGATCCACCAGGACGGGTGGCTTGCCTACTACTATACAGGCCTTACATGATCTACTATCTCCACCATCAACTGCCCCTAGGGGGGAGCTTTCATTTCAACCTGATGATGGAGCTATTTCACTAACCTCATGGAGTATAGCTGGTTCTAAAAAGGAAAAACGCTCCTTGGTGTGGGAACCAGAGCTGAGTGACATCAGCATACTTTGTTTGCAGGAGACATGGGCACAGAAACCTTTTTTCCTAAATGACTATCTCTTTTTTTTTACGCCAGCCATACCTTCTATTGCAGGTAGAACCAAAGGGGGTCTAATAACACTCATTGCTAACACTCTTGTGTTTTACAAAATAGTATTTGTTAACAGTTCAAATTATTTTCACATCATAGTAGCCAGGGGATGGAAAAATCCTGACCTAGTACTAATACATTTCTACAATAACAACTTTATAAACCCAGCGCAGGTTGTAAAAGAACTGGGATGAATATGACTCTTTACTATGCGAGTCATTACATCGCATGCCTTTACAACGCGGTCGTTACAATGACTGCGTTGTTACAACGCAGTACCATTACAATGCAAGTTGTTACAATGACTTGCTCTAGAAGGCACGCTGGACTTAGGAATAGTATGATTCCACCTCCATTGTGTGCAACAGTAGGGAAGGTGTTGTAATAGTAAATCATACTATTCCTTAGTCTAGACCGCCATCTAGAGCAAGTCGTTGTAACGACTTGCGTTGTAATGGCACCATGTTGTCGAGGTATCGGAGTGTCATTTCTGCGTTGTAAAGGCTGTCTCCCTCTGGGACACACAATGGGGGGCTTGCTTTCTACCAATACTAGGCAGCCATTTATTATATGGGTCGCAGATTTTAATTCTCACACTTGTAATCATATTAACCCTAATGTATGTGGGGTTATCAATGAAAAGGGTCATCGCCTGACTCATTTTAAGCACCATAACTACGGTAACCCCCTAAATAGCATATTGATGGCATGGGACTTGGAAATTGTCAATCCAAAATGTTCCATCACGGGACAAATGGCGGCAACGTTTCATCGGGCAGGGGGTCCTCAAGTATTTATTTCATTTTGTTCCCTATGTCCTCATGCAGAAACGTTAAGAGCTTTGAGGTCACACCATCTGAATTCAGTGACCACTCCTTTCTGCATCTCACGTTTAGCTGGCACTCACCTAAAAAGCTGGGCATTAATTGCTTTCCCAAACCAACACTAGTCGGGGAAAACGGCTACACTCTTAAATGGGAGAACATTGAACCCACAAATTTGTTACCAAAAAAAGTCCTCTCCTCCTATAAGGAGATCTGTTCATGCATGAACTTACCTTCCAAGGTTAACCAAACCATGTAAGCATTTAGCAGTATTCTAACTTCCATAAAGGAGCTCCTTATCCGTCAAATATCCCAAAAAGCATCCTCCCAAAAAAAGTGGTTTGGGAAAAATTGCTCACGAGCATTAGCGGACCTTCATAAGGCACTCAAATCGCAACCCAGAGATCAAAACCTTATCAGAAGCCTTAGGTCTGCTTTTAAATCCACAAGGAAGGGAAGAAAAAGGGTCATAGCCAATGAAGCTTGGGAAAACCTGAGATCAGCTTCCATTTCCAAAGACAGCAAATCTTTCTGGGAAATAGTTGATAGTCCTCTTTTCCAGGAGGAGAGTGGGCCATCACTGGACCTCCACGTAGATGAGGCCACGTGGATAAGTAATTTCCAAAAAGTATTCCAGGAACAAACAGCCAAAATGCTAGAGCTATCCGAGCCATATTCGAGGACTCCACCAGCACTGGAGTTCTCAATGGCTGAAGTAGAACTAGCTTTAAATCAATCACCAGCGCTGAAGGCACCCGGGCCTGATGGGGTTTCACTGGATGTCTTTACAACTAATAAACCTCTCTGGGTAATGGTCCTCACAATAGCATTTAACGCCATAGCCAAAGCAGGCCCTCTGCCGTCTTGGAGACATTCGATCAAAGTCTCCATTCATAAGAAGGGGAGTGGCGCAGATCCTGCTAACTATCGCCCGATCTCGTTATTGGACAGCACAGCAAAGTTAATGGGCAGACTGCTGCTAAATAGGATGAAGGGGTGGGCATCTGAGAACAGAATCCTCTCCAAAGCCCAATACGGCTATAGGAAGGGGAGGGACACAATAGGCCAGTGTCTCAACCTTGCCCTAATCGCCGCAAAATACTCCGTCGCGAAACAGGGGCAGCTATTTTTGCCATTTATAGACCTGTCAGGGGCCTTTCACTGCGTGAGCCACAATAAATTGTGGTTTATCATGGAGGCATTGGCAGTGTACCCACCTATAATCTCATTATCAGAGAACTATTACGGGAATGCAGAGGCAGTAGTCCGAAATGGAAAACAAGGGGAGTGTACAAAATCTTTCAGGATTGATAAAGGGGTAAGGCAGGGTTGCGTACTTGCCACTTTCCTTTTGTCCCTGTACACAAACAAACTCTCTGAAGTCTTGACCAAAAAATGGCAGGACGTTCCAACGGTAGGCACACATCCCTTACCTGTTATGCTCTATGCAGATGACGCCACCCTATTAGCCAGAACTCCAATGGCCTTACAGTTCTTGATTGAGACGTACTCTAACTACATGGCGGTGCTAGGCCTCCATGTTAGCAAAACAAAATCATATGTGATTGCCATAGGTAGGGACAAGAAGCAGAAACTAACGGGCTTCCATATTAACGGCAGAAGACTGGATAGAGCAACCAACTTTATGTATCTGGGTATCTTCTTCGATAAAAGACTAAAATGCTGTACCATGGTAAGGAACAGGGCCCTTTTGATGACTAAAAGTATAGCCGGTATCTGGAAAATTGCAGCAAAAATAGGGAACAAACCAGTAAAAGAAATGTTAGAAATTTATCACGCACAAACAAGATCTATAGTGTCATAAGGTGCAGTCGCTTGGGGGAATTGCAAATATTGATTCCCTACAAGCAATAGAAGATAAATACTTAAAGAGACTATTAGCTATCCCAACCTCTTGCCCAAGCATTTTAATCCATAAGGAACTAGATTTTCCTTTCCTATCAGACACGCTAAAAATTGCCCAGCTTCTAGACTGGCTCTCGGTCTGGAAAAGGGAATCGGTCCCCCTAAACCACTCAGTATTAAAGGATATCTTAACCTTGGATCGTGCTTCCTCCTTCAGCTGGATAGGTTTTTTGAAACAGCCCCTCAGAGAACTAGATCTGGAGTTTTTATTTAACTCACCGTCCGAGTGCATCTCCTTTTCCAAATCGCGACTGAAAGAACTCTTTGTCGCTAAATGCAACTCAGATAGGTGGCAAAAAATCAAAATAAAGTCACAGTGTCCACATACCTAGCATCACCAACCGCGAGCACTGGCCATTCATCCTATATTTCATTTGTCACGAACATCAGGCATCTCTTCGTACTCACCAGATTCAGCCTGAATTATATACTATTAATGGCAGCTTATCCGGCAGAAGTATATTCGGTAAACCAACTATCTTTGTGCCCCTGTGACAACCTCTCCCACCAATCTATCTCACCCCTTTTATTCTTTTCTCCATTCTCTAAGGTAGAGAGGAAAAAATACCTCATCCCATTGCTGAAAAGATTCTGTATCCGCTTGCATTCACAAGCCTTTGAAACTTTCCGATCATTGGAAACTCTGTATCTATGTTTCATGCTTGCATTGCCCTTCCTAAAAACAGAAAAATGCATTTTAATCCGCATGGGGCACATTTTTTAAATTTGTACTATCACCCATTAGCGGGTGCACTCTGCGTTCATGCATATGATTTTATTGATTTCTTAAACTTATTCTTATAGCTGTTTTTATTAATTTGACACCGTCCTTTTTTTAATATCATCATAGCTGTTTGCTGTTTTTTATGATGCATATCACATTTCAATGATTTTACGTACATTCGATGCATTTATTTAAATGCAAAATAAAGATGGATGATGATGACAAGGTGGGGAGCTATAATGTACTGTGGCCACGCTGCGTGACATTTACACTTTATAAAACAAAACCAGCAAAATTTATATATATATATATTCACTTAAAAAACCATAGGTTTCACACATGTTATAGTTAGGTGGATATTTCACTCGTAAAAAACCAATGAAATTCCCCCGTTATAGTTAGTTCAGATAACTATAACTTGCGCGCCCGCAATCCTGCTCATGACGTCACATATTACATCACTCATGACATGGTCAGTGGCATCACTCATGACATCACTGATGACATCATCCTTGTGATAGAGTGGCGGTCGCGCGAATTATAGTTATCTGAACTAACTATAACAGGGGAATTTCATTGGTTTTTTACGAGTGAAATATCCACCTAACTATAACATGTGTGAAACCTATGGTTTTTTAAGTGAATTTGCAAGGTTTTTTAAATGCTAATTCCTAACTATAGCGTGTGTGAAACCTATGTTTTTTTCAGTGAATTTGTACGGTTTTTTAAATGCTAAGTTATGTATGTATTATTATTTTTTTTATATATTTATTTTACAATAAACTACGTATTAAAATGTTTTATTTTTTTATTTTTTGGTTTTTCACGGTGCGCGCACCGTGCGCGCACGGTGTGCGCACCCCCGCGATTTTTTTACATTTTAAAAAAAAAAAAATGTTCTGCCTTTGGGGTCCTTCAGGGACCCCCTGACAAAGGCTAGGGGGTCAGGAACTCTCTACCCTGCCCCCTTTTCACGTTCGCCACCTTCCTTTTTCACTCTCGCACTGAAAACAAACAAAATGGCGGCCGACACTTCCTGATTTCGACCGATTCGAACGTTGACTAACATGTAACCACCAATCAGAATTACGCACGCGCACTTTAGGGTGCTCGCACGGTGCACGCACGGTGCGCGGCTATAGATATGTATGTGCTTTTAACTGCAATTTTCTCAGGAACTACTGAACAGATTGACTCCATATATGCAAAAGGCACATCCCTGACCTGAGGACTACCTCTCTGCCAAATTTCAAGTAATTCTGTTCAGCCGTTTGGGCTGTACCTTCGACTAAAGGTCCTATGGGAAAATGCATGGGGAAAACGCGTTTTGGGACCCCCCTTTTTTCTCGGCCCCCGCTTGACGAATCCCCCCGAGACTTTCAGGGTAGGAGCTGAGCGAAGCGCCCCATTAGTTTTGAAAATTTCGCGAAGATTCGTCAACCGGCGCCAAAGTTATTCAAATTAGAATTTTCAGATTTCCTATGGAAACACGGTCCTAACTATAACTATCTACTGGCGACCGCCAGTAGATTATATATATATATTTTTTTATTATCTACTGGCGGTCGCCAGTAGATAGTTATAGTTAGGACCGAGTTCCCATAGGAAATCTGAAAATTCTATTTTGAATAACTTTGGCGCCGGTTGACTTATCTTCGGGAAATTTTCAAAACTAATGGGGCGCTCCGCTCAGCTCCTACCCTGAAAGTCTCGGGGTGATTCGTCAAGCGGGGGCTGAGAATAAAGAGGCGTCCCAAAACGCATTTTCCCCCATGCATTTTCCCATAGGACCTTTAGTCGAAGGTACAGCCCGAACGGTTGAACAGAATTACTTGAAATTTGGCAAAAAGTTAGTCCTCAGGTCAGGCATGTGCCTTTTGCATATATGGTGTCAATCTGTTCAGTAGTTCCTGAGAAAATCAAAAGAAAAATCACATATATATCTGGGCGGAGCCTAACCACACATCTCATCGTGAGATCTGATTGGCTGTCAGCACTTCATCCAAGAAGTGTTGGCAGCCATCTTGTTACATTATAAATCATTTGTTGATGGTACCATACTCATTTTAGGAATTGTGGTGTGTTCTAAGGGGATTTTACCATGTGAAAAAGCCTTCTGCTGTGATATCATGAATCATGTTTGAGAGAAAACTATTTTCTCATGCTTTTCCCACAGAGGTTTGGAAGGTGATCTATAAGCTAAACTGAGGGCATATTTTCTGTAAATTCACATTATCTTTCTCAGTCTTGTGAGAATGAAGTCTGACATTCTCAGTAAAACATGTACATCCAACAAGGGCAGAGACTGTCAGTTGATTCCTTTGTGTTCTACTGCAGCTTCCCAGAGTGTTCTAACGAGCAACTAGAGCGCTAACAGTCTTACTTATGACAAAAGTATGGCACACCTGAAGCCATCTTGATTGGAATAAAGTGGTAACACTTAAAACATTTAATTTACAAAGGAACAAAATGAGGGGGTTCATTTTGCCTTAAAAACTATGATTAGTTCTGCAGAAAGAAAAATTAGGGCACATTTTGACTTCTCAAATCCTCTTCTATTTCATAAACAAATTCTGACATGCAGACTGAAACATGCACTTTGAATACCAGCAGCAGACTTCCGTGGTGAGCAGTGGCTTTACTACAGTGATCTAATGAGCAACTAGAGTGCTAACATTCAGAATGTGTGGCAAATGTGTGACATATCTGAATACCTTCTTGATGGAATCAAAGTAAAAAACTGAAAGCATTTCCTACTGAGGAGACGGCAGTAAATGAGGAAATTAGGAAACTTCATAACAAATAAATCTCCCAAGATGGCCACCAGAGACAAAAGAGCCCAAATGCAGCACAAATATCACCCAGATGTAGCCCACATGTAGCCCAATGACAGAAGTGTGCAAAACACTTATTTTTTGTGTATTTGCAGTTTTATATAGTGCAGACTTGTCAGGTATTGGAGTGCTTTACATGAGCATTGGTTACATCACACAAGATCAAATTCATTTTGGTTGTAGACATGGGGAGATTAAGTGATTTGACCAGAATCACAGAATGTTGAGCTGAAGCAGAAACTCCAACCTGGTTCCTCAGTTGCAAAGTCTGCAGGTCTGGAAGTAACACCACATCCTCTCCCCTAGGTGCAACATTTAATCAAGTGGTCAACTGGATAAAAAAACATAAAGATTACAAATAATTTAAAAGTTCTTTGTCGCTATTTGAAAACTCAGAAAATGTGTCCTCATTTTAGTTTTTTAGAGCACTAACCATAATTTTGATGCAAATAAGACCCTCTCATATATGTAATTTCTAAAGGAAATATTCTAGGTATTACAGTTTTGATTACATCAAGATGACGTCAGGCGTTACACACTTTTGTAATAAATATAGAATGTTAGCAATCTAGTTGTTCATTGGGATACTGTTGAGAGGCAGAGGCCAGGGGCACGGACTCTGAAAATTGAAGGCAGGTAGGAGAGTGCAGCGGCAACAATTTGACCACACTGGGCAGGCAGGAAGGGCAGTGGCAGCACAACAGACTATGGAGGGCAGTGGAAAGGGGGGCAGGGGCAACAAACCAACAATACAGGACTGGCAAGAGAGGCTGTGGCAATATAATAGACCATTGTGGGCAGAAGGAAGAGGCAGTGGTAGTACAACCATACATGCCAACAGACCCGTTTCAGCCAGGAAACGTCCAATGTTTTTAAGCTCAAATGGGCTTTATTTGATCTGTCCCCTGTCTACAATCTCCTCTTTTTCAATGTAACTCAAAGGGGAAAATCAATACCACCGTTTTTTTCAAAATCTCCCTCTTCCCAAGTTCAAAATGTTCGCAAGTATGGTACATTGGATCACGGTAGGCAGGAGGAATTGGGGTAGGGACATGGACTCGGATAACAGAGGACAGGAGGGACATGGAGAGGTGCACCAAACTGACCCTACAGGGCAGGCATCAGGGTTTGCAGCAGCACAATACACCACACAGCGCATGCGGGACGGGAGTGCAGCACAACAATCCAAAGAAAGCAATAGGGAGGGGACAGGACCATGCACATGGACAACAGAGAACAGAGGGGAAAGAGGCAATGGTAGCTAGCTGACCATAATGGACAGACAGGAGAGAAAGCTGCAGCATCACAGACCATAAAGGGCAGGAGGGACGGATCAGGGGCATTACAATGGAACAGACAAGCCAGGAGGGAGGGAATAGGTGTCTGCACATGGAAACAGAGGGCTGGGGTCAAGGGGGCAGGGCAGGAGCAGCAAGATGACCATGGAGGTCAGGCAGGATGGGCACTAGAAACAAGACACACCATGGAGAGCAACAATGAGACTATGATGGCATACACACAGACCATAGAGGGAAGGTGGGAGGGGGTCAGGGGCAGCTAGCTGACCACACAGGGAAGGTGGGAGGGGCCATGGAAGCACAGAAGACCATGCATGGCAAGCTGGAGGGTTAGTGGCAGCACAATGGCTATGATGAACAAGAAGGAGGGTGCAGGGGCATGCACAAAGGACCATGGAGGATAGAAGGGAGGGTCAGGACCTGGGCACAGACAAGAGAGTTCAGGGGAAGGGGCCTCACAACAGACCGCGCGGGGCAGGCAGGAGGAGCAGTTGCAACTCAACAGACCAGGGAGGGCAGAAGGGTGTGGCAGTAAAATGGACCATGGAGGACAGGATGAAGGGGAAAGGGGCATGGCATGTGGACAGGCAGGGTGGAGGTGGCAGGGACAGGTTAGTCATCTGACAATGCTAGGCAGGTGGGAGGGGGGTGGCAGTTCAACAGAACACTCAGAGTAGATAGGAGTGGCAGGTCCATGGAACATGGTGGGCAAAAAGGATGGAGCAGGGGGAAGGAGAATAGGGGCAGCAAGCTAAGCACAGAGGCTAAGCAGGAGGTCAATGATGGGCCATAGAATTGGGCAATGGAGGGCAGGAGGAGTGGACTGGTACATCATGCTAAATGGAGGGCAGTGGCAGCACATCAGACCATGCATGGCAGGAGGGAGGAGGCTAGTCCATGGATTCAGACAACAGAGGATAGGGAGGAGGAGGATGGGGCAGCAAGCTAACTGTTCAGAGAAGGTGGGTATTAGGAACTTTATTGTTTTTAAAATGTGCTAACTACTTAAAATATGAACAAGTATGCAGCATAATCTCACTTTTATTCAGGAAGAAGAGGACGTTTGTGACTGTGACTCCGGGCTCACTTGGCAGAAACACCCCCTGACCCTCCACCCCCCATCGCAAAATGTAATGCCCGTGAAAAGGGTAGGTGGATGTAGTGTTATATAGAACATAGCCCTGAGAGCACAATTGAAAATGAAAACTAGATATAGTATATGGTATAAACTATGCACCAAAAAGTGTGATATAAGATGAATCGGGCGTGAAATATAATATGCAATACATTGTGACTCTAAAGTGAGGTTCGTCTCCTTTCCAGAGAGTAAAATAAAAAGTGTTACACATCCGGCGGTGGATGTGTGTTTTATTAACCGTGAGGGGGGTTTCTTGCATAGTTTGGTCGAATTTTTGTCGAATCCCCTTTGAATGGCTTGGTGTGCGTGTATATGAAATGTGCCCGTCAATAGCTACCCATGTTTGTATAAATAAACGACAAGGGTGTCTACTTGGAGAGTACCCACCGGCGGGGGCGCTGGGATTAGGCACGGTAGGGCGTCAGACACGTCAGAGCTTCACTAGCAGTGTAAATACATTCCATGTGGATTCATTCTATGCATAGTCGCCTTTTAATGAATATCACGCAAATCGTCATGGTGATAGGTACATACGGTTTGTCCAGCATGTCCTAGGTGTTTCTATAAATATATATTTTTTTAAAATAATAAAAAACAAAGGCCGGCCCCGGGGGATGGTGTCCCCGGGGCCATAAGTGGCCTGAGGAGGGGGGGGCAACGCAGCCCCTCCTAAAGAATTAAAAAAAAAAAAGGCCATGACCCGGGGGTTGGGGTCCCCGGCGCCGATTAAGGCCTTGGGAGGGCCAAATTAATTTTTTTCAACAAAAAAAAATTAGGGTGCAGTGCAGGCCCTGGGGGATGGGGTCCCCAGGGCCAGTAAAATAGAAAAAGAAGGGGGGCCACACAGCCCTCCGTCTTAAAAGAATAAAATAAATAAAAGACCGGCGTCGCGCCGGAGGCCACGCCCCCTCCTTGCAGCACTCTGCAAACGCGCCCCCTGGCCAGTTGTAAGTTGGGGAATTAATTCCTCTTCAATATTGAGGGTCCCTGAGGGTCAACTAGCCCAACAGGTATCTCCAGTATGCGTCAGGGAGCTGCGTTGCAGACAGGTGTTCTGAGGCCACGCCCCTTTTTACACCTCTATGCAACGAAGCTCTGTGGCGCTTACTGGAGGTACCTAGTGGGCTAGTTTGACCCTAGGGACCCTTAGGATTCAAGGGGACTTAATCTCTCAACTTAGAACGGCCAAAGGGCGCGTTTACACAGTGGTGAAGTGAGGGGACGGGGCCTGAGGTGACGTGGGCAAACACGCCCTGTGGCGCGTTTTAAGTTGGGGAAATAATTCCCTTTCAATCCTGAGGGACCCTGGGGGCCAACTAGCCCACCAGGTGCTTCCAGTAAGCGCCACTGCTCTGCGTTGCAGAGAGGTGGTGCAGGCCGTGCCCCTTTTTACATCACTCTGCAACGCAGCTCTGTGGCACTTACTGGAGGTACCTAGTGGACTAGTTGGACCCTCAGGATTCAAGGGGACTTAATCTCCGAACGTAAAACAGCCACAGGGCGTGTTTACACAGCGGGGAAGTGAGGGGACGGGGCCTGAGGTGACGTGTGCAAACACGCCCTGTGGCGCGTTTTAAGAGGTAGTTTTAATACCCTGCCCTATTATATACTAGGGGCTTACAGAGGAGGTCATGCTGATCACAGGGGGACCCCAACGCATAGTGTTCCCTAGTGTATGTAGGTGTTTTCACTGTATTCTGAGTGTCTTTTAACATAGCACTGGCTCTAGGACTGGTTAGTCAGACTCAGTTACCACCAGTATCCATCTGAAAAAGTTGAGGGTACAGGATGATTTTGCAACAAGGCTTCTTTCTGCTCTTCTGTTTGTTCTTTCTGCACGTTATCCTTCTTCCTGCACTTTTCTTCGTCTTTGATGACTTCTGTTGCTTCTTTCTGCATCTCTTTTTTTTCTTTCTGTGCGTTTTTTCTTCTTTCTTCACATGTCCTATCTCTGTAGGCATAGTTAGAAATTAGCATTTAAAAAACCTTTGAAATTCCCCCGTTATAGTTAGTTCAGCTAACTATAACTCGCGCCCCCGCAATGCACTGCTGATGACGTCACATATTACATCACTCATGACATGGTCAGTGACATCACTCATGACATCACTGATGACATCTCAAATGACATCACTGATGACATCATCCTTGTGATAGAGTGGCAGACCTCCTCTCCCCCTAATATAACCTTTGATACACACATTCAAAAATAGAAACTAAAATTTTCAAAACAATGGACATACCAATATCAGTTACAACAACCTATTCAGTAATTCTAAGATCCACATACACATCCACTCATTCACCAACAGTCCTATACAGTCACTCATACATGTACTCACTCATCATATGTACTCATACACCTATACATCCTGTTACACAATGCCTCTCATCCATAGAGTTACTCACACGCATAGTCACTCATGCTAATAAAGAATCAAACATCCATTTATTTGCATATACAGTTATATACCCACTACCACACTTACTTCTACAGAAACTTACACATATTTAGTCTTTTAAACAATCACTTATAGAAACACATACTTATTCATACAGGAACTCTTTCAATCTCTCACTCTCACATATACTCACTTATATACACCAATAGTCACATATACTTTTTGGGCTGATGAGCCTTGGTTCCGCACCTGCGCGCCGTGAGAGGTATATTACCTTTAATATTTTGGCAGTCTACTTGGCACCCCGCATACCTACCTGCTCCCTGCTGACGAGAGGCAATTACCTCGAAACACGTGTCCAGGGATGGCATTATAGTGACATACTCGTGGCATAGGCGTACTCACCGTTGCTACTACATTATCCAGAGTTCTATGGGGCTATTTGCTGGTATGACGAGCAGTGTGCGACCTACTTTGTTTATATATTAAAACATATGTAGTTACTCTTAACCCCTTCGCTGCGGCGCGAATTCCGCCACAGCGCTGGGGGGGTTTGGGGGGTTTGCGGTGCCGCTATGCTCATGACGGAACCACGCCGTCATGAGTCACGGGCGAGCTGTGCTCATGACGGCGTGGTTCCTTCATGACTCCACCCACTGCGCTAATCGCCCGCACAGGCGGGGAATTAGCGCCGCGTGGGAGGAGCGGCCGCCAACGGCCGCAGCATGATGGAACCACTCCGTCATGAGCACACGGCGCCCGTGGCTCATGACGAAGTGGTTCCGTCAAGGGCATGCAAGGGGTTAAAGACACTATTGAGACAGACATTCACTCACTAACACACCATGTACACACTCATCCACCCATACAGTCCTGCACACATGCTGTCTTCAACACATGCAAACAGTGAGTCACTCATTCATGCACCTATGCACTACGTAATACCCCCACCGAACCACACAGACACTCAGACACTCATACTGATACAACTAATAACCTATATAGACACTCATGTAGCTACTCACCAACCCATGCAACCACTTATACACAAAATGAGAGACTGATACAGATATTTACATATTTAAACATTACTCACTAAGCCATGTATTCACTAAGATACACTTAATCATTCAGTTATACAATCAATTTTTCAAAAACAAATCATCCATTTAGACACTTATATACCCATGTATTCTTCCATCGACCTTGAGATATAAATATATAAAACATATGTAATTTTCAGAAAAACACACATTCACTGGATGATGTCATCAGTGATGTCATTTGAGATGTCAATAGTGATGTCATGAGTGATGTCACTGACCATGTCATGAGTGATGTAATATGTGACGTCATCAGCAGTACATTGCGGGCGTGCGAGTTATAGTTAGCTGAACTAACTATAACGGGGGAATTTCAATGGTTTTGTATGAGTGAAAAGTCCAACTAACTATAACGTCCCTGAAACCTGTGGTTTTTTCGGTGAATATATATATGTTTGCATCACTTACAATAAGAGGTGTGCTAAACCTCTGAAAGATGTACACAATGTTTTTATAAGATTTGCGCAGGCAAAGTCTCTGTTTACTGAGCTGCACCCCTCCATTCCTCTGTCTTCTGACGGTCTCGGCACTGGACATGTACAGTACTGCATTTCGGGGCAGCAGCAGCGACTTACTGGACGCAATAGGTGAATGCCAAACCTCAGGGGAGCCCCCACAAGCCATAAAACCAGACAGGAATGAATAGAAATGGAAATTACCCCCCAAGGTTCAGTGTCCCAAAGCCACAGGCAGCTGTCACCATTAGCTACAAAATGTCAAAGTGCCTTCAGGTCCACAAAGTCCTAAATGGTCACAGACGATATTTCTGAAAAAGTCAGATACAAATATATGTGAAAATAGAATAGAAAAAAACACCCAGCTAGTCAACGAATGTTTATGTTCATATGATGCAATGATTTAAATTTGTGGTCAGGCATAGACAAAATATATGATCAATGTTACAAAATGTAATTTTCACTGTTTTTATTCTAAAGTTCTACTGTTACGTGAAACCTTTTTCATGTGTTTATAACTTTAGTATGTTCTTTTAACTGTTCAAATGTAAACACTTTATGAATTATGTAGCAATATTTTGTAAAGCGGCCAGACACCCAGTGGGGTTTGTTTGCGCTACAAAAAATAGATAAGTAAACTGAGTATTTGATGCCAGTGAATACCACAGCACCTCATTGAAGCTTAGTACTTGCTCAGATAACTTTATGAACTTAGAAAGCTATGGTCATGTTTCCAAGGTGTGTGGAATAGGTGAAGGTTCATATTATACCACTAAATGCCATTACCAAGGGTGAGTTATTTGTCAGATGTGGTAAGTGGCTCTTGTCAACTTGGAAGTAGGTGTAACACACAGCACAGTTATTTAACAATCCAAATTTCAAATGTTTTGCCTTTCTGCCAGACCTTTTCCCCAGAGAAATTTCTGTATATTTGCTGAGTGAACCAGATTAAAACTGTGAGCGTGCAATAGTTATCACGCAACTCATATCTACCCCAAGTCTTGTCCTCCTAATCATAGTGCTAACATCTGGGGCTGTCCCTCCTAGGACAGGGATCACTCACACAAGCTTGAGTAAAAAATGAAAGCAAGAGTGGTTGTTTCATAAGAGTTCCTCTCATCCCCACTCACTTCCTCTGGAGACCACCACCGGTGGGCGATCCCCAAGTTTGGATCAACCTACCAGACTCTACGGGATGGTGACCATGTTTGATGGGTTGACCAGCCCCCATGGGCATGTCTTTCTGCTCTCCTGGGGGACAATTAAGTGTTTACCCCAATCTGCTCCTGAGAATGACAGAAAGCACTCTGGACGATAGATAAAATTATTCAAAAAACAGAAGGGCTAGGGGGGCAGATTAGGAGGGGGGGTATACCACCAATCTGCCCCATTATTAGTTCAGAGAGCCCACTAGACAGCAAGGAAAATATTTTTTTTAAAAGGGGTTGGGCAGCCCACTTTAACATTGGGGCATTACCTCTTGAACAGTCTTTCTGACCCACCGCCCTTGGGGCAGATTAGAGGGTACTTCTCTCAAAATTCTCTCCTTGGTGGGGGCAAAAAGGATACAAGTCATCAGGGATTTTGTTTGAGGTGAAGCACCCTCCCCGCATGTACAAGAGCCACCACCCAAAAGTTTAAATCTGTCTTTCTGCTGTCTGGTGTGGGTGTTTGGCGGTTTACCCCAATCTGCCACCCCGGGGGCAATGGGGCCCCCTGGATACTAGGGGAAACAAAATGATTTCCTTAGGCGGCCTCCTAGGCATAGGTCCAGACTCCCAACCATAACAATCACAACAATCATAACTGTCTTTCTGCCCTGCAAAGGAGTAGATTGGGGTTTACTCCAAGAGAAGTGTGGCTCAATGGTTAGAGCGGCAGATCTCGATGCAGAGCACTGGTCCGGGACCAGGGTTCGATTCCCGCCGCGGCAGGGTCTCGGGCTATAAATTCCTCGGACCGGATATTCTTGCCTCAGTGCCTATTCTAATCATGGGTCCCACGCTGCAACTCTGGGCAATAGCTTGCTTAATCTCCACAACAGCGCTGGGATGCCAGGCTTCACCATGGGGGTGCCCAGGATTGGACACATCACACGGAAAGCCAGGAAGGGTTCCTTCAGCGGTATGAGTACAGCGCTGAGATACCCCTAGGGGTGATTCGGCGCTATATAAGCACATCCACATTTATTTACATTTACATCTTCCTCCCACCCGTGGGCCAAAAAGCCCACTAAGCACCATAGATTTTTTTTTTGTTTTAAAAAGAAAATCGGGCGTTGGCATCCTACCCATCAGACCCAATCCCCCCCCCCCCCCAAAGTCTTTCGGATCCCCTGGAGTGCCCTGTCACTGAAGGTAACTACTTTGTATGTGGGTGTGCTCCTTATGATAAGGCAGACTAATGCCATCATTCACAGTGAAGTACACCAACGGCTGAAGTGGGTTGACGCCAGTGGCATAACAAAAGCCCCTGCAGGCTCCGCGGTGCGGGGGGCGGCTCGAGCTGCAGGGGCCCCTCACCGGCACCGGGCAAATTACCTGAAAGCTCCTGACTGGGTCCAGAGAGTTGGGGGGGGGCCCTCCATGTACTTCGCAGAGGGGTGGCCCACTCCATGTACTTTGCGGGGGTCCTCAAGTTGTGTTACACAACTGGTTGACCCACTTTCTCATGCTGTAGTGGGTGGAAGAAAAATGTGAATAACACAATACCAATGCAATGGATGAAGAAGGCTGTCTGAAAGGTATATTATTCAAATAATTTTACTAAAATCAAAGGATCTTTGCTAACGCCAGATTTAAGAAAGGGCTCAGCAGAGGGATAACTTCAGCAGTTAAGGTTTTAGGAAAAAGATAAAAATCCGAACCAGGTTGAAAACACGTGTATCTGTTTGGAGACAACTGTATTCGTCAACAAGCCTCTTTTCGTGCATGTCCTCTGATGTCCGCCATGACGCTCGGAGTAGGATCACGTGCACTCACTGACAGGCTGATCATTACACATTTTAAGGGGCAGCTGCTGTCAGAAACGGCTCACACTGCAGCTGATCTGTGCTGTCAGCTAAACCAGGCCTGCATGGAGCTGGAGGCATCACTTGCTCCTTTCCGCCTGTGGGAGTTGACCATTAGCGTTTCTTTATAAAACAAGATTTTATAGAAAATGCACTTGACTTTACTGTGTGCTTCTTAAAGCGATTGTTCATGTAGAAAACATTTCTATACATATTTTAAAAAAAAGCAATATTTCGAATTTAAACAGCAAATATAATTTCAGTGAATCTCACGGTTTAATGCTATGGTCCTTTTCTGCTTCAACAGGCAGGGGAAACCAATTTGTTAATTGAATAATAGATGTATCTGAGCTGTAAGCTTAAGGCAGCTACAGTTGCTTCTGGAGAACAGGAAAACTAGTTGGTTCGGATATTGCAGTACCAAGATAGTCATGTACCTCGATATCCATCAACCTGCCTATGCTTCACATCCCATCAGGAATACTTTACATACCGGTCATGTTCATGTTACTTCCGATCACCCCATTCATTGCCGCGCTTTATAGACTCAAGAGCAACCACCAACTCCATCTTTGTCCTCAATAAAATCTGGGCCCATAAAAAACTTCTTTACTGACAATGGCGAGTACCAAATGGCATGTGGAAGGACTGAGCTTGGATCTGATTGATGCCTCACAGTACTGAGTCAACTGTGGTGTACCTTGGTTGCGAAAATATAACCCAGGGGCGTAGTGGAATACTAGACTACGAGTTCAGGTTAGGTTCTTGCTTATCGGGGGAGTTGTAGAGTTATATATAGTAGAACTTTACTTACCTATAGAAACTTACATTCACAGTATTTTTGTCCTCGATATTCTTGACACAATATTTTGTCCCACGATATTTGTGTTTTCGATATTCTGACCAAATACCGTACTTACAGTGGGGCAACTGATTCGAATATGACGTATCCGGAAATGGCTCAAGTTTTGATGGAGAGGTGTGTTATTGCAATATTATACTAACCAGAATGTTCCCTAATGCTTAACAAACAGAACGGAACATAGGTACTTTCTGAATGTAATGAAGATGACAAACTCTATTGAGATTCATTGTCAAAGTCAGTAACTCGGTAAGGACTGATTAAA
Organism: Triturus cristatus; assembly: GCF_964204655.1. Classification (NCBI taxonomy): domain Eukaryota; kingdom Metazoa; phylum Chordata; class Amphibia; order Caudata; family Salamandridae; genus Triturus; species Triturus cristatus. The sequence goes on from NC_140591.1 coordinate 424,986,164, forward strand.
AACCAAGCATCAATGCACAAGAACAATTCATGAACAGTATCCTAATTATTGGAAGCATTCTGATACTAAGCAAAGCTACAAACCAGGAAATAAGATAAACCAGGCTGAAAACACACACAAAGGATAAAGCACATGAATTAACAGTTGTATGGCAATTGGAAAAGGCCAACGATGGGGACAGGAATCTATATAACAAAAGGCTATTTATGTTACATTGTGTGTTATGTACAAGTCAACTAACACGCATTATTTCCTAAACACAATATCCAAATTCATTTTCATTCAGTCAAAAATTCATATTTGAACAATCTGTGTGAGAATTGATGTCCATTATGAATATATGTCGTTACTACGCATTCCGTTGCAACGCATGCCTTTACCACACATGCGTTACAACGGAATGTTTTTTCTACGCATTGCCTTTACCTCGATTTTTCCTTTACCCCGCTTTTTCTTTTTTGGGGGTAAGACCCCCCCAAGCCCCCTTTCTTCTTTTTTTGCCATTTTCTCACGTTTTCACCGACACTAAAAAAGGACTGACGCATTTTTTCGGATGAGGAAGAAGACGTTCCGTGATGCAATACTTGTTGTGAAGACGTTTACGAGGTAAGTGTACCGTTGTAAACGTAACGCGTAGAAAAGCCTTCGTGGTAAAGGCTGTTTCCCGTCCATTATATATAGGGTAAGTAGGGTACAAGACTTACACTACAGATAATTTATAAGCAACATAATATGTACTTGCCATTATGAAGCAAAACACTTCCAGATGCTGTTAAAAAAACTCCCAAGGTGTTATTTAATATGCACTCCAGTGTTTTCTGATCTATCCCTGAGTATTTTTCATGCTTATTTTAATGCGTCAGATTTCACTTTTACATTTCAATCTTGCGAGTCTATTTTAAGTTTACTGTTTGATAATTTCTCAATATGTTGTGCTTGCGAAAAATGTTGTAGCATTTGTGAAGAATTTGGAGTAGCCTCATGAGTGGGCCAGAATCTACAAAATGTGAAAATTAAATCAGAGATTACGTGGAAATTGTGTTAAAAAGTGATTTAAAACAGAGTTCTGGCTGTCAGTAGTTCAGCAGGTGTAGTGGCACTTAGACCAGAGGTGTGAGATTTTCACTATTAAACCAGGCAATGGGGGGGAGGGGCACACGTTTATTGTATGTATTAGAGACCATGCCACCCTTGGCACGCCATTGATTTGAGATAACATCCCGAACAATTGAGAGCTTTATAACAATAACTCATAAACCGTGGCGTGGCTTTTAAAAACCAATACACGCATCCCAATCTTAAATAGACTGTATGACAAGCATATCCACATTTATGCTTTTGTACCGTTTCCATACCACATAGCTAAGTGTATTAAGAACTAGGAAATCATTGTTTTTAAATAGAATAACAAAATAATTTGTTTGTATTTCTATGCTAATAGCAACATTAAAAATAATGAAATGTCACGGCTCTGCAGCAGGATTTTGTCCCATGGTAATTGAAGTAATATGCTTCACACGTTGACTGTACTTCAAGAAAAGGAGTTTATTGAATAACCAGGAGAACATCTCTTGACATGGTGCTCCCTCTGCCAAGCAACAAGTAACTGTGGGCCGGAGAACGCCACACCAATAACCTTAGAACATTCGGGGCACTCACAAGGCAACAACTCTTTGAGGCCCCATAGTAGATCACAGCACATCCCCTTCCGTTAAACATTAAAGAAAACAGAATTTCACTGCACAAACAATATAAGTGTTCTGTAAATCTGCAGAGAGAATACTGTATAAACTTAAAATGTAACTAAATGGGGAAAGAAAACACCATATGACAATAAGAAAAACAAACATGTGCACTGCTAAAGTGAAATTGCACCTCTAGATACAATAGGGTGACAGAAACACTTCAATAGGAAATAAAGTGCAATGAGTCACTGAATATAGTCCAGCAGGTAGGCTGGTTGCCTTCTTGGTCTGGGAAATCTACTGGCTCCACACCAACGCCTATCACATGTATCAGTTATTCCACTTTCGCGGAGAAGCACACCCCCATCACCATCAGCACTCATTTCCTTAGAACGATCATGCTTCAAATCTTCACTGTCCACTCATTGTATTTATTCATTCTTCATGAACATGAAACCACTGCATCCTTCACCATCTTTCCCTTCTTCATGACACTTTTGACCATCAGACTTGGCTAATCTTCTCAAATTCCATCATTCACAGTTCAACAGCACAACATGACATCTGTGTACCTCTTTGACCTTAAAAGGCCCCAAGAAACTGTTGAACCCCTTTTGCATCTTCCAGATTTTATTTTTACTTAATCTCAAGGAGCAATCCTTGGGGTCACACTGCCATCCTGACTAACACAGTTAGACGCTGACCCATCAGACCCCATATTAGAACTGCCGCTACCACCAGTGCAAAAAACTTTGATGCCTGTGCTGTTTTTCCCTCAATCAATTGACGCATCCAGGGGGAACAAAGCTTAGAACCTAAATTCCTCCCTCTTATTACACAAAAAGGAACTTCACCAATGGCAGAATTTTACGTGGTGCAGTAAGACCACACCAATTCAGAGATCAAACTCTCTACATCCAAATGATTTGACTCTGACATTTTCGAAGCTCCCTTTATCATACAGTTCACCCTCTCTACCATACCATTGGCATGAGGATTGTAAAGGGCTATACGTGAATTTCTCACACCACACAGCAACAAAAAATCCATCACCTCATGCGATGTAAGTTGTGTCTCATTGTCAGTGATGAGTTGGAGTGGGAAACCCTCTCCTCTAAATACTTCATGCAGTGCTCCTATGGTTGCATGTGTAGTAATCTCTTCTAAGAATTTAACCACCAATCAACTGGAATGACATCAATCATAACTATGGCAAATCTTCTGCCGCGTCCAAGACTACACATAGGGACAATGAAGTCTAAGTGCACACTGTGCCAAGTACATCCAGATCTGTGATACTACCCCCTTCAGAACTTGCACTCAGCTTCAACCCTTTTTCACTCTCTTTACATTTGCAACACCTTTCCACTCAATCAACTATGCCTCCATCCATAGCCGTCCACCAAAACTCCTTCCTGACATGTTTCTTGGTTATGGTCTTTCCCAAATGCCCCTCATGAGCTCCATCAAGCAACCTTTTTCGCACCGCAGAAAGCGGGACCATCCTGTACCCTCTCATAACTATGGCACCGCCACTAACAGAAAGTTTGTCAAGACCTTTGCTGTAGGGCTGCAGAGCCAATGGAAGGGTACTTTCCCTCTTACTTCCATTTCTTATCATGTGCATCACTTTCACAAGTACCTCATTACCTTTCATCGCCTCCATCCATTCAAGCTCACCACCACACCACAACAACTAACAAGGTCCTCAAAACTTACAACAGCTCCTTCACTCTCTGTACACATGACCACTTCTCTATCCTCAATCTCCCAATCCAGTGACAAACGTGAAATGCAGTAAGCCTGGAAATGTTTCAAAGCAGGAATATACTCAATGACATAGTTATATTCTTGAAGGCCGAAGTTAGCCTGCCCTCCATGGTGATGAACGCTGTTCGAGATTTGGACCTTTGTGGAGAGGTATTTGGTGGTATACATGTTTAAGATCCAGTTTGGAAAATTATTTTCCACCTTTAAGTAATAAAATGAATTCACTGATATTAGGACGTGGAAAACTATCTGTTACAACCTCTCCTGCGCCTACATTGCACAATAAGCTAGTCCCTGATTATCTCATCAGCCATGGTCCCAAACTTACACTTGACCAATAAATCTCTTAAATGTGTGATGACTTCATCCACGACTCCCCCATGCTTTGGGGTTGTGTAAAACTTGTGTTTTCTCATGACAACATTCACACTCTTGCTAAACCTGGTTTCCAATCTCTTTCTTGCCTCAGAATACACATCATCAATGGGATGCCCTGCCTGGTTCGCAGCTTTGGGTAAATACTTGAACACATGTTGGCCTTCTTTTCCCAATGCATACAATAAAATCGCTTTTTTTCTACCAGCATTGAACTCCAACTCATCTAATACTTCCAGGTAATTATAAAAAATAGCTATCCATTCTTCGCACTCAAGTAATGGAATTCCAGATTGAGCAAGAAAAACTGGAGGTGGATTTATCACTGTAACCTCCACAAACGGATGGAAAAAAGAAATTAGTTAACACAAAATCCTGATGCTCAATGGAGAATAGTGTCCTGGAAAAAACCCAATTACAATGGTTAAAAAAAATCTAAAGAAATAATGCAGATGAATATCCAAAAAGATAACTTTTTTCTTTGTTTATGTTGTTTGTAATTTGTTGATTATGTTGATGATACCCATCTCATGAGGGTTAACTAGCCAGTTGTCGTCACAAATAATTCTCCTTGGTACTGTGGCTTTAACAGGATGCACTTGCGATTCACGAGTTCATGGTGTGTATGTCACTGGATGCAGGCAATGACAACTCGAACAACAACGCTGTAATACTATGGCAGTGCTGGGAAGATAAACGCGTGTGGACGTTGTCTGGTAACCCGCAACACTCTGGATAAATCAGGGAGGATCTTCCCTGCTGGCAGAAGATTGTTGTCACAACGCTTTGAAAGCATTGGTGCGTTGGTGACGTTTCCTAGCAACCACCTCTGAAATCACTGTCACCGTTGCCAAGGAAGCAATCCTGATGCATGCGTAGTACTGTAACCAGCAATGATCCCCGCGAAGCTACTTCATTGTTACCACAGAAACTCAGTTGCACATGCGTGGTATGGTAGGCAAAGTTATTGTAGCGGAGGACACGGCCTTCCCCAAGACATAGGAAGCCAAGCAGTATGCTGAAAATCGGACAGACCCGCCCACAATACCAGCCCTGTGCTCAGGCACAAGATCTGACCTGTGTCGATCATTGAAGCTGGACCCAACTTCGTCTAACCTAAACGCGATTCAGGGTTCAAATGCCACCACGTCAGATGAGAGCTGGATTTTATATGCTGCTTTGTCCAATCTTTGCCAAAATTATAGTAATATGCTTCACACGTAGAATGTACTTCAAGCAAAGGAGTTCATTGATTGACCAGGTGAACAGCTCTTGACATGGTACTTACTCTGCCAAGCAGCAAGCAACTGCCGGCGAAGAGAACGCCACACTGATGGCGTCACACAAGACCTTCGAACATTCGGGGCATTCACAAGGCAACAGCCCCTCGAGGAACCAAATTAGATCACAACACAAATGTTTCATTCGTTGAAATTATACGTACTATTAAGTTACGATAAAAAGCTCGAATACTGTAGAATTATGAGAAAAATTAGGGAGTCCTACAAGTAGCTTCATTAGCATACCCAACTCCACCTTAACCCAAAACATGACCTTATTCAATTCACAAAAATAAGGTCCTTTCTTATTTAAAATGTATGCAGATTTTACTGAAATGACTATGTGCTGGTTAAAATGCAGAGTCTAGACTTTGGTGCAGTACCAAGAAATGAAATTAAATCCACCTGAGAGACAAAATGTCCTCTCCTTAGACAGTCAGTGTCAAGGGACTTTCACTAGTACACAATATTTAATATATATTTTTTCATTTACCTATTTTTAAAAGAAAGTCATTTCTTAACTTACCAAAAATCTGTGGTCAGAAAAATGGTATGAACAAGATCCGACAAGCTGAACTCAGTGCTGAGCCTTTAAGATAAGCTTTGAGGCAGCACAATCAGCTGTTCTGTGGCATCATAAATGCATCTACTGGTTCTGTTGACAGGTCAGAGTATGTGCTGGTTTATAAAGGTGGTTTCTTTGGGAAGTGTTGCATTGGTAAGTATATGTAGTGATGTAATTGGAGATGTCGAATGAAATATGTCTATGTCATAAGGCATTGGAATGTTAAACCTGCACTTAAACAGTGAGATGTAGAATGTTTGAGGGAATTATGACTGTGCTGTTGATGACATTACTTCGCTGTTTTATCGCTGCCTTGTGGGCCTACTGAATATTATAGTATATTCCAGTTAATTGAAACCTTCTTTGTATTCTGATTATTTACACCAACACTACAATGTTGGCGATGAGCTGAGGAACACAGACTACACCATAGGCCCACTGAGGAAAAATGCGGCACACCAGAGTGGGATTTCAGAGGGGCAAATTCCAGTAACGGTTAGCCAGCAAAAAACATGTGTACTTTGAATAAGTTTGAAGAAGCGTTTCAGAGCAGGATAGATGAGTGAACAACCAGCATAAGCATATTATGCGGAGTGAAATGTGGCTAAAATGTCAAAATATAGTACATTTTCAAGAAATTAATGTTGCTCTTGCGTGCATGAGAGTGCATTGGAGGGTGGTAGTATCCAAGGAGACGCTCAGCACATGTGTGGCTTGTACAGCTCCATGAGGCCGTCTGCTTATTGACGTATGCTTTGAGACGTATGCAGTAACAAACACTGAGGCCTGGATCGCACCGCCCTGTGCAACCATTGTCCTTCCTTTGTATTCAGTGTGCAGCAGAAGTGAGGAACTAAGCTAGAGTGTGCACTGCAATCAATTGTTTATCCATGGTAAGACTTTAGCGGAAGTTGACCTTGTAACCAGAACGCTTTCACTTAAAGGTCACACAAGGGTCATTTTGTGAAAAATATATGAAAACAGAAGCGCCTAGAGCATGTTTTCTTGGCTTTAGTATTAATAAGAACAGCTAAGTGTGTTGAAGAGCAGTAACGTAAAAAGAATTGAAGGAAAATGTTTTCAGTTAAAGGATAAATATTGCTAACTCAACAGTAACTTCATTCACAACAGTAATTTAGTTCATAAATATTTATACGTACTTTAAGTGTTCCACATGGCCAATGCAAGTGTTTTTAGCCAGCCAACATTATTTTTGCAAACGCTGTGAAACCGGTTAGGAAATGGAAGAATTGGCAGTGATCTTTTGGAAGGGATTTGATAGGCATTGAAGGTAAAAAGTATAATCCTGAAAGTAAGAAAGCTTTAATGTTTGGTTTACTGGGAAATGCAGGCCAAGAGGTCTTCAATAATGAAAAAAATGAATATGAAAAAGCAGTAAAGAAGTTGGAGAGACCTTTTAAGGAAGCACCAATTGTGATGATAGAAATACATCGTTTTTATATGAGGAAACAACAAGAACTTGAAACTATTCAGGAGTATATTGCGAGTTTGCGTATTTTTGCTGCTTCATGCGAGTTTGAAGAAGTGATGGATATTTACCTAAAGGATCAGTACGTTTTCTATTTGTTCTCCAAAAATGTACAGGTAAGAATTTTAGCCTGCGTAAACCTGTTATTAAATGAGGCTATATATAGAACTAAAGGAATCGAAAGACCCCTTCTTTGCTCGAGATATAACATAGTGCTCGAGATATTGTAAGAGTACAGATTCAGCTGGAAGACAGAAACACTGAAAATGAAGAGGATTGTGAAAATGAAAATTGTGAGATGCATGATTCTGACATTCACAAAAATTATCAAACGCAGAGTGTTAGTGATGATTCATAAAGGGTTTATAAACAACACTTTTAGAGAAATAAGGAAATAGTAATTCCTGCCAAATTGAGTGACAAAAGTTTGTATTGAACAGAAGCAATGCTTCATTTGTAACTTGTTATTGAAGTATTATCATTAGTTGTTGGGTATACTTAAGTTTAGAAGAACAGCAGTGCAGGCTTAGATGGCTGCACCAGTGTATGAGTTCCCAAGAATATTGAAATCGTAATGCTCAACTTTTCGTAACTGCTATAGAAGTCACACTGTGTGAGAAGGAACTTCTCTTCAAATAATGAAATAATGAAAAGGAGTATATAATCAGATTTATACATTATGAACAATCTCTTCTCAAGTCCATGCAGTTCACACGAAATTAAAGTGTGGGGAGTCTTGAAATCTTTTTTTTTCCATTAATCTTTATTTTCATTTTCAATCAGATGCATAAAGCCCGTCCCAAAAATGGACTTCATCAGGGTTAAAATTTAGGTGATGCAGATCTAGACCACGGCTAGAGAGACGGTACTTTGGACACGAACGGATATCATGCTGGCATGGATATAATGCAATAATCCTTAGAAATTCAAGAGGAAATTGGTGTTATTGGAATATCAATGCACATTAACATATATCACTGAATTGCTTTGGTGATCTTCATGAGCTATACCCAACTCGGATAGAAATAATTAACCGACGATACATGAACATCGACATATAGGATTACACATTACTTGATTGCTTCGGTGATCTGCATCGCCTAAACCTCAACCCTGATGAAGTGAATTTTTGGGTCAAAACACGTTGGCTGGGCTTTATGCATTTGACTGAAAATGAAAATAAAGATTAATGGAAGAAAAAAGATTTAAAGACGCACTGCACTTTAATTTCGTGTGAACTGCATGGACTTGAGAAGAGATTGTTTATAATTTATAAATGTATTATATTTGATTATATACTCCTTTTCATTATTTCATTAGTTGTTGGGTATAACTTAAGGTAGTTAGTTCTTATTTTTTATTGTTTTGTTTTCCTGTGTAAAAAGGAGGTTTTGCATTGGTAAGTATATGTAGTTATGTCATTGGAGATATCGAATGAAAAACGTCTATGTCATAAGGCATTGGAATGTTAAATCTGCACTTAAAGGGTGAGATGTAGAATGTTTGGGGGAATTATGGCAGTGCTGTTAATTACATTACTTCACTGTTTTTCCACTTCCTTGTGAGCCTATTGAATTTTGGAGTATAAATTCAGTTCATTGAAACCTTCATTGTATCCTGATTATTTACAGAAAACACTACAGGAAGTTAAAGAAAATTTAAATATGATCTTGATATTCAGTTGGGAACTACTAATTATGCATGTTCTTCTTTTGCTGAAGACTTTAACAGTGAGACATTAGTAAAAGAATCACACTTGACACAAGAAAGTCCATACATTCATGAACGATTTTGAGAAGTTTGGACTATCAGACTGATTGGGTAATCACTATTTAGCAAATACTGCATAATTTAGATGTACTCCTATGTTGTTGCGGTTGCCTAAGAAGACTAGTATTTCATCCTGTAAAGTTATTGCTAATCAGTGTAGTCCTTTGTCTAGAAATGTACTTTGTAATATTCTGTTTGATTGTTGCAGCATAAATGCTGTCAATTAGTTTTATGACAATAAACACTGGATAGGACAACAAAACCACACACGAAAGCGAATGTGCATCTTGCACATGTTAAGTTAATGACAATGATATTGTTTAAAGATACAGTACAAGTACTGTAAAAGTGTGCTTTGAGCTGTAAAAATAGAAAGAATTCACATTGTGTGCTTAACATGTCTAGTAATCACCTTTTCTGATGCCTTAACAGTGTCGACATGAAAAATCAATACAAAAGTATTCACTGATAATATGTGAACTAATGTAATCTAAAATTAGAAGTCATATACAGATGCATACATGAGCCTCGATTACAAATGTGCAACGTTTATAATGAATGCAAATCCATTTTTTATTGCTTACATTGTACTGCACCATAGCTATTGAAAAGCTGGTGCAAATTCCTTGTGCATTAATGTAGATGAATGAAACTTGCTGTGGAGATACTTTGCACTGAAATACTTTGGATTTCCTAAACAACAATTTTTTTATGTTTGACTCACTATTGGTGTTGTTCCCAGTTTTGGAGGATCGCCCTGAATGATGCAAAGGTTGCTCTCTAGGTTGGCGGTGTAGATGTTGAATAGGCTGGGCGCCAGCACGCATCCTTGCTTTAACCCGTTTGTTGTAAAAAATGTCTTAGTTAGGCTCTGGCCATCCCCTTTTTCTATTTGAACCCAGGTATTTGAGTAAAGGTCGATAATAGCTCTTAATAGGTTAGGGGGAGCTCCCCAGGCTTTCATTTTGGCCCATAGCTTGGCTCTTGGCACTTTATCAAAAGCTGCTTTAAGATCTAGAAAGCACGCGTAGAGGATGTTTGAATTATCGATTGCTTTCTTAGCTAGAAGAGTTAATACTGATATATTTGTTAAGGTGCCAGCACCGGCCCGGAAACCAGTCTGTGTTTTTGGAATCAGGGTTGAGCTGCTGACCCAAGTCTCCAGATCTACCAGTAGATTGGATGCGTAGATCTCGGCCTCAACGTCTATAAGAACTATTAGCCTGTAAATATTCGGGTCTGAACGTGCCCCCGATTTGTGAATCGGTTGGAGAATGCTACCCCTCCAGGATTCAGGAATGCTCCCGGTCTTTAAACTGATGTTAAACACGGGGGTTCAACAACTGAATAGAAATTCTTTCCCAAATCAGGGTGCATCACGACAGTACTTGATTCAGACAGACGATTTTGACCCAGGCCCGTCTGCATGATGGTGCCTAAAAGGGGAGGAGGAGGACTGTGTGCTTGGCGCAGCTTTAGAGGAAGACTAGAGCGGTCCCTGTGTGTATGGAGAGGTAAATGGAAATCACGTCTTATTCCTCGTTGACACTGGTGCTACCTGCTCCACTGTAAGAACAGCAGAGGTTCCTAACCTACCTCTCTTGGGAGAAAGAAGCCAAAATGTAGGAGTCACAAAAAAACAAATGTCCACCCCAATTTCTGAAGCAGTACCTGTTAGAATAGGATCCTTTGAGGATCGGCATCAATTTGTGGTGTATGATTACAGTTCATTGAATCTCCTTAGACATGGTTTATTGTAAAAGCTAAATTGTTCCATATAGTGTACTCCAAATGTTATTGAGTTTCACACAAATTATGAGGATCTAGTCTTTAAGCTTGCTAGATAAAGATCTGATCTGGGGATGCATGCTCTTTTGACTAAAGAGGATTTGCCCATTAAACTGAGAGGCACTGTGTGCCTAAAGTCTGGGATTTTACAGGTAAAGACATCAGACTAATCGTGGGTATAGAACTAGTTAGCTTTACCGTGAAACCAAATGCTGAATTTCTGAGAATCCTGCAATACATTTCGACCCCAGATACTGCTCCCGGAATTACTCCTGTGATTTACTCAATGATTGAGCAAGGAATCTTGAAGGAGATAACGGGAAGTTCATGTAACTCTCCTAATATGGGCTTACAGGTGACAAATGGCAATTATCGTATTGTGCACGATTTGAGGAATATAAACTCTATTGTTGTCCCTTGTTGTCCTGTGGTACCGAATCCATTGTTAGACATGTTTTTCTATCTTATTGCATGAGGATAGCCAGTATCTGTATGCATTCTGTTTAAGCATGGTGCCGAGTCCCACAACGGTATACAGAAAGTCCCTCAATCTTTACTCAGATACTTAAAAATAATCTTGAATCTCTGGTAATGCCCTACCATTCAGTCTTAGTGCACTACATCGATGACCTACTGGTGGCGTGGAATACATGAGAAGCATGCAGAAATGATACTATTTTATTGCTGAATCATCTAGCCAGAAATGGACATAAAGTGTCACCAACAAAGATACAATTTTGCCAATCTGAAAATCTGTACTTAGGACAGCACAATGAGAAATGAGGAAGGAAAGTGTCACAAGAAAGAATCTCTACGATTCTAAACAGGAGTCCGCCAATCGCACAAAACGAAGTCCACATGTTTTTAGGAATGGTGGGCTACTATCGCCAATGGATTCCAAATTTTTCCCTGACAGCTAAAGCTCCCCAGAGGTTGAAACACAAAGATGTGTCTGATCAGTTTCCACAGGATGACAGTTGTATGAGTGCCTCCACAGAGTTGAGGGAAAGTCTCTGACGTTCCCCAGCTCTGTGAATGCCTGATAACAGCAAATGCTTTGTGTTGTTTTGCAGTGAAAGAGAAGGCTGTGCTCTTTCAGTGTTGATACAAATGCATGGAAATGCGCGCTAGCCAGTGGCCTACTTTTCAGCTACACTGTACCCTGTTCCCACAGCCTTACCTGAATGTTTGAGGGCGGTTGCTTCAACATAAGTGAGTTTTAAGCTTTGTGAAAGCATAGTCTTTTGTCAAACTCTCACTGTGTTTGTACCCCATTCTGTTGAGGTACTTTTAACTTGTACTCGAACACAGTATCTTACCAATAGTGGACTGACAAAATATGAGCAGGTTCTTTTGGGTGCAGAGAATGTTACCCTTAAGAGTTGCACAATCCTGTACCCATCAACTCTGTTACCTCTTCCGGGAAATGAACTATGAATGATGAAGTTGAGCATGATTGCCCTGATGTGAGAAGCCGAGGCCTGATATACAGGATGATCCATTGCCCATATCAGATAATGTGTTGTTCGTTGATTGCTCTTGTTTGTGAGATCATGAAGGAAATTTGAAAGCTGTCTGGGCTGTTTGTACTGTTGCAGGTGTGGTTGAAGCTTCATGGTTGCAAGGAGTCTATTCTGCGCAAGTTACAGAGTTGATTACCTTGACTAGGGCTTCCAGAATATCAGAACAACTCGGGGTAACAATCTTCACCGATAGTCAGTACGGCTTTGGATTTGTGGTTACAGCGTGAGTTTATGACATCCTCTAGTTTGCCTATCCGCAACAGAGAGTGTGAGAAACCTATTGCCGTTCCTTCAATTGCCTTCCCAAATTACAGTAGTTAAGTGCATTGCCCACAGGCAATGTACTGCTTATGTGACAGTTGGCAATAAATATACTGATGAGATTGCCAAATACTGTGCTTTGAATGCACATAAATTTAACAGGGATTTTCTAAATGAAACTTCAGATGTCACAAATTGCAACCTATTGTTAAATGCTGTTGATACTTGGGAGGAAGTTAAAAGATAACAAGAAGAAGTAAATGAAGCAGAACATCAGGGTTGGATTAGAGCAGGATGTGCCAAGAAAAGGGTTGATGATGTGTGGATATATACTGATGGCACACCTGTTTTACCTACAGTTTGTTACCCCCATGGCTAGACATTATCATGGTCCCGTGCATCCAGGGAGAGATGCAATGATGCACCACTTCAGACAAGCGTGGTTTATTCCCCGATTCAGAATGATTGCTGAAAGTTTGTGTCACCAATGCAAAGTGTGTCAACAACAAAATGCTGGAAGAGTCATGTATGGTAAATTACAGGTCCGTTTAACCGGATGCAAATAGACTTCATTGAAATGCCCCTTTGCAACGGTTTGAAATAGGTTTTGGTGATTGTCTGCATTTTCTCAAAATGGGTAGAGGCCTGTCAGACAAAAAGAAATGACAGTCTTAAAGTAGCTAAATTGAGAGAGTTGATTACAAGGTTTTCATTCCCAACATCTCTGGAATCAGACCATGGAACCCATTTTAACAACAAAGCTATGAAAATGTTGTGTACAGCATTACAGGTTGAGCAGAAGCTACATTGCAGTTATCGTCCAGAGGCTTCTGGACTCGTAGGACAGATAAATGGCACATTTGAATACAGATTGGGGAAGGTGTGCAATTCAACATAGTTGAAGTGGCCCGATGCATTGCCTTTGGTGTTGATGAGTTTGAGAAGCACTCCAGACTAGAAAACAGAATCCCATTGAATCATCATGGGCAGAGTGATGAGACTGCCAGCTGTGCCTGCTAATGCTCTCCTGAACACCACAGATTACCTAATCCTGGATTGTTGGACATGTTTGGCTGATGTAGTGGGTTCTGTGTCTCACCAGGTCAGAGAGGCTGCTACTGCGACTCAAGAGGAGCAGTGCCATGACCATATTCCTGGTGAAGAAGCACATGCAGAAGTTTCACTTGGAACCTCGTTCGCATGGGCCTTACCAGGTGATCCTTGGTTACCACTATTGCTGTAAAGTGTGGAGGTCTCTCAAACTGGACACATACTGCTAACACTCGCAGAGTCTCTTGTTCCCTTCATGATGTAACAACACCTGTTCCTGATGTGCTGGTGGTTACAGTGAGACAGAGGGATCAGGTTAGTGAAGCTGTTGGGGATCAGCCAACAGCTGGGACTGCACATGTTTAGCCTGAAGGAAGTCAGAGAGAGTCAACTATTGTAGGTCCCGAAAGATCACTGCCAGTAGAGTTGACTGCGTGAGAAACTGACCTTAATGAAGTTCCTGGTGCAGTAAGAAAGAGAGCAGTAGCCGACAGACTGTTGCCCAAGAAGACAAAACATACTGAGATGTTATCTAACAGAAGTGCGAGTGCCTCCAACACTTCCTGAAAGTTCCTAACAGTCTGACCTGAATGGCAGTGATGATGAGCGCCCAACTGTAAGGAGATCAAAAAGAACAAGAGTACCAAACCAAAAGTACTCATCTCCTGAATGAACTTATCAGGCAGCCAATGACTGGGAAGGAACATTTTATACCTTTTGCTATGACAATTTGAGTCCACTTGAACCTTGAATCAAAGTATTTTGTGGAGTTAAGGTTTGAACTTGGTGTGCCTTTGAATGGACTGACTCAATTTATTCTAATTATTCTCATCACCGAATCTGATCTGTGCATTCATTCTGCCTGAAATCGAACATGTGGTGTCTGTGTCAAACTGTGCTGAATTGTTCAAACCAATTGCTGCTAGTCTTTTAAAATGGTCTGAATCTCGAGAAGTATGGAGCCTGCCATGGTAATCTCTCTTAGAAGCATGTGTACATGCAAGAGTATTTGCTTTTGTCACCTTAATGTTAGTTGCCTTATTATAATTCTGAATTTGTATCTGTGAAAAAGTAGGATCTGCTTCTTTATGGCTACCCCCACTTTTTGCTTCATGTTACACTGTTTTTGACTAGTCTGACTGGGATCCTGCTAATCAGGACCCCAGCCTATCTGCTTTCTCCCTCAACTGTAATGTTGTGTACTTTGGTACACTCCAGATTGGATACTGGTTCACCATTATCAGTCCCTAGTATCTGTTACCCATGTACCCAGGGCATAGGTATCCCAGAGGCCTCCCATGGGCTGAAGCATGTATTATGCCATCCATGAGAGGCCATGCAAAATGGATCTACAGGCCTGCCATTGCAGCCTGTGTAATTTGGTGCATGCCCCACTTACTTAAGCTATAGGTTTACTATGTCGAAGGGTCACTACACTTAAAACCTATAAGTCACCCCTATAGCAGGCCTTGACAATCCTGAAGGCAGGGTGCTTGGTTCTAAGTCAGAGGGTGTCACTGCATGAACAGGACGCCCCTGCAGCCTACGGAGTCCATTCTCCCGGGTTCTTAGTGCTACAGCTATTTACGACAAATAGAGTGGCATTATGACCAACTCAGATATGGCTGAAAGTAACCCTATCGTGTTTGGTGTCAAACATTGTGGAATCATAACCCCACCCCGGTAATCGGTGTAGGAGATTTGATTCCACCCCTCAAAAACGAGCTTTGTGAGGTCCCTGGTGTTTCCGGTACCAGCCTTCTAGTCCCTGCCTCCCAGAAGGGTTGCTACCGACCAGAGACACATTTATGCCCTCCTGCTGCTGAGCCAATGGAGCAAGGGAAGGCAGAACAATAGGCATCCTGTCACAGGGAGGTGTGAGCACCTCCCAGACAGGATTTAGTGTATTAGGCCTGGGTGGGTGCGCTTGCCAACGACCGAAAGTCTGCATACGGGGCACATTTCGTGTCATAGTCCAGTTCAAACCAGTCCTGGGAACCGTTGGCTCCTGCTCTGGTGTAAGCTGGACAAAGGACATGGGAGTAACCTCCCCACTGTCCAGGCCCTCCCCTGGGAGAGTCCCCTAGAATATGTCCAACCCTCTCCCGTGGGTACAACAGGGCTTACCTGGCTGTAGGACCCTAGATTCGATGTGGACAAGATTCTGAACCAGAAACCACTGAACTTCGACCGTCTGGACACTCTGGACTTCACTGGACTTCGTTTGGCTCGACTTCATCTCCCTCTCAGTCTGAAGTTTTGTCTGTACCCGTGCACCTTACAGGCTTCATGTAGGACCTGTGGAGCATCAAGGATAACTGAAGATATCTCCGTTGGAGTGAAGGAGTCACTCCCCTGCAACCTCAGACACCGGAACGCAACTGACGAGTCTGCTTATCCTGAGCTCCTGCAGACTCCGAAGGGTCCAGCAACACAGGAGGTAAGTTCTACATCCCTCGAGGTCCGAGCTGTCCTCTCACCAAGTTTGAGGTCGTAATCCCTTGTGGGGGCTGCAATACCCATACCCCTGTGTTCTGCGTACTTTTGCAAGTGCATAAGCTTGTTGGCCTTCCCAAAACAAGTGCACTGGGCTCCGAGTAGCCCCAACCTATCGCACCATTTCCACCAAAGAACTTTGGTCTCTTTGCACTGAGTGCTCCATGGGCTGTTGCTTGGTAATTCTGCTTGAGGCCCCTTCGCGACTCCTGTGCCTCCGGCCTGTGAGTCCTCTTGAGGGTCAACACTGCTTTTTTTGGGCTCCCCTGGTTGCTCCAGGCTTGCCTGACCCTCCTGTGCTTGGTGAGTCTCCTAGACCTTGCTGGTCTAAACCGTAACCTTTCTTGACCATCTTCGTGGGTTGCCGCTGCCAAGGCTTGTTGGTGCTTCAGCCGGACACCGACCCCTCAGCACTCAACATCCTTTGTGGGACAGCTCGTATTCGCCCTCCTGGTTGTCCTCAACATCTCCTGGTCCCGGTGGCTGCAGAGTCAAGAACCCCCTCAACGCACCTGAAGCACCCGTCATTTGTGGGCATTCGTCTACCGAGTCCCTGGTCACTCCTGAGTGACCCAGACTCTGTCCCCTCTGCTTGCAGGTACTCTTCAACAAAAATCCACCTTTGGATTCGAACTGACACCTTTCTTCTTTCCCGCAGTGGCATTTCCTTGAAGTGCTCCTTTGAGATCGACGGAGGTTTCCGACACCACTTCAGCCCTATGCACCCGGCTTCCCTGGCATAGGTAACTCTGGTACTATGGTATCCATGCGTGGGGTGGCTCTTCAACCTCATATGATCCAAAGGGCTTCCTCGTAATCCTCTGGGAAGTGTCCTTAAACTGTAAAACTGCAACCGTGACTCTCTCATAGAATTGTATGGCGCCCGTGGTCGTGTTCCCACACTGCACCCATCCTCCGTGTGGTCCGTACATACTCACCATGGGTGGTTCCTGAGGTCCCAGCGATTCTACATCCTCTAGACACTGTATTGACTTGGTTTGGTCTCCCCCTGGAGCTCACTGTGTATTAGTGCTACTTAGTGCTACTTATGATTGTTTCTGTGCTACAGTATTGTGTGCTTTGTGTTTATCTGTGTGTAGCAGATATTGTGAAGTATTTAGAGTGTTATAATAATAAACACATCTTTTTTTAACTACTGTGTGGTTCTCCTTTCATTTAACCAATTAAATGAGGTTGCATTCTGGTAAAACAATCTGCTTAACATTCCTTCAAGACTAAGGCTGAAGGCTGCTCTCCACAGCTACTACTTGGATAGCTTTCTAAGGTTATCTTTGACCTCTTAAACCCCCATAAGGGTTTTTTGGACTGGTACAGGGTGCCCACTTTAATTAGTGGACAGCATATACCAGGCCAACTGCTCACAGTATCATTATATGCCTGCTGAAGATCCTAAGCTAACAAATCCTTTCAAAACTTCATCCACTACTACAAGTGCTACTGCTTTAGATGACAAAACTTCGCATTTAGATTCTTCCAAAGGTGACTACTCCCTAAATGAATATACTAGATTATTATACGAGCATGTCAATACAATGGATGCTAGTAATTGCTACGCATGTATGCAGTTGCCTGCATCAGCAGCTGAGGGAATAACATACCATAGTATTCCTTTAACATATGGTCTTTCGTGCAGTTTATTAACTAGCTTGTTTCATGGTACTGATCAATTTCATTATTATTATCCAAACTCTGATCTGGTCTTTTCAGAAATTCCTATGATGACATTTTTAAATCCACGTCCTAAAAACTTCCCTAGCTGAGACAATGGGCTTTTTATTTAGACCAACTCAATCATTAAACATGGATTATGCACATAAAAATAACTCAACTTGCATTTTAGAAGAAGCAGAAAAGAAATGTATAAATTTAGTGGAAGATAAATGTAGACATGCAACTATTAAAGCTACTGCTCAATCAAAGTTTAACCATTGGATATTGCAAGAAGAAGAGCATAGTGTAGTGGAAAAAATGGGTTTATTTAGTTTTAGATTGACAACATAAAGGAAAATGTTGTATATATAGACAGAAATCTATTACTAACACGAATTTTGTATGTATCGGTGAATGTAAACATACGTTTGAAATTTATGAAAACTGGGCACAATATTTAGAAGGAGTGGATCCTGTATTCCCTGATGTGTATTATATTTGTGAGAAAATGCTTTTTATAGGTTGCCTAAAAGATGGTATGGAGCTTGTAGTGTGGGAGTTGTGTTTCCAAAAATATATGTGGGACAGATTGAGGAAGTGGTGAAGGAGCAGCCTTGGAGAATGAAGAGAGGTGCAAGTGAGATAGTGGGAGATATTTTTGGTGCCTTAATACCTTCTCTGTGAGTAGTATTAAACTCTCATAAAATTTGAAAGATTTCCACTGTAGTGGATAGATTAGCGACTAGTACTGCTGGAGGATTTTCAGTTGTAGATACAGAAATGATTTCTATAAGATTTATGATGATGCGGGAACCCCTTGCCCTAGAGATCCTTCTCATGAAGTAGGACGGAGTCTGTCAGCTGTTAAAGATCCAACAATGATGCAGCTACATACCTGATAAAAGCAATGAGTTGAAAAGTTACATCAACAACATTGCTGACTTAAACAAAGACCTGAAAGGGAAAGACTGATGGTACCTGGGAAACAATTGCAAAGAGATTGTCAACTGTTAGCAACTGGTTGGTTAACTTAGGAAGTGGGTTAGTGATAAAAAATCTTGAGACCCTTAGTGACAATTTCTTTGTGCGTAATTCTGTTGTGGGGACTATCACTTTTTGACGGCATAAGCGGTATAGACAAGGAGTGACAAGATCAAGATCTGAAGTTGAACTGGAAGTCAAACAATGTAAATATAATGATGAAATTAAAGTTCTAGAGGAGTCCAGATGTAAGAGGTTGAAAAGTAAATTGTTGTGAAGGCTTGATTCACCATAAGAGGGAGGGTTGTTGCAGCATAAGCACTGTCAACTAAAAGAGAGATGGAAGTGCAAGTAAGATAGTGGGAGATATTTTTGGTGCCTTAATTCCATATATAGGAGTAGTATTAATCTCTCATAACATTAAAAAGTTTTCTAATGTAGTGGATAGACTAGCAACTAGTACTGCTGGAGGATTTTCAGTTGTAGATACAGAAATGATTTCTATAAGATATATGGTGATGCAGAATGCCGTAGACATCCTTCTCGGGAAGTAGGGTGGAGTCTTTCAGCTGTTAAAGATCCAACAATGTTGCACCTACATTCCTGATAAAACCAATGACCTGAAAAGTAACATCGAAAACATAACTAACT
This sequence comes from Triturus cristatus, assembly GCF_964204655.1. Taxonomy (NCBI): domain Eukaryota; kingdom Metazoa; phylum Chordata; class Amphibia; order Caudata; family Salamandridae; genus Triturus; species Triturus cristatus. The sequence continues at coordinate 425,005,519 of NC_140591.1, forward strand.
TAAAGAAAGACCTGAAAGGATTAAAGACTGATGGTGCCTGGGAAACAATTGTAAAGAGGTCCCCCCGAAGCGCCAGGAGGAAACCTGGCAGAGCCTCAATTAAGTGAGTCTCTTATTGTGAGGACAACACATTTGAGGGGTGCGGGTAATTACACGGAGTGTCCAGAGAACTAACTGAACAATACAGCACCTTTGGAACCCTCTGTAGTCAGGTGATTACTAGCCGTGTATTTCCCTCTATCGGTAGCCCTCACTTAGCGAACGCTGGTATGCCGTTCTATCGCACTATACATAGAGCACGCAACTGAGTGTAATACCGTGGGTACTGAATTCTCTTTAACTGGCAGATTTGATATATACAGAAAACCTTAGCCTGTGCATAAGTGTCCAGTATTTTTGTACTATCTGTCTACATTCTGTTGCATCTTGTTGTATTTATCCTGAACGGCCTGGAAAAATTAGCTTGTCGATTGTTTGGGAAGACATGGCCAAGAGGAAGCAGCCCATGAAAGGGTCCAGAGGGGGGGGGGGGGGGCGGTAACAACCATTGACTCATTTCTGACCAGGGCTGCTAATGTTTTGTTCAATGAAATTGCTTTAACCATGCGGAGACTCTCGTTGGAATTGAATAGTTTGCCCCTGAGCACGGTACCATCGAACACCCTACCCCAAACAGTGCAAAGCGAGCATGTGCCGTCGCCACTGGTTGTCACCCATTTAATGGATGAGGCTGCTGTCAACCAAGATGATGGCCCCTCCTTATTTGAGCCACCAGTAAAAAAGTAAAGAGGTGGAGGCAGTAAAACGGCTCAGCAGCCAAAAAACCAAGCAGCACCACCCATTGTAGATCAAACTAATGTGGGATTGGTACAAATTTTAAGCAGGCTCTCTTCAAAAGTAGAAAAAATTGTAAAATCACACCTAAGCCCTATTATTGCTAGGCTGGATAAACTAGAACTATTACTACTTCATATAAATTAACGTCTCACTGTCAGCACCTCGGATATCATGGGGTCAGAACTGATGGGGCAGATTCGTCCCTCAGTGGCCGAGGGGAATGATATCAAGAGTCACTCACACAATAGGGGGTCGCTAACTAGTAAAAGTATCCCAAGGGCACATCGGGAGTCTCAGCAGTTACTGAGAGATAGTATACAGATCCTAGGTAGGACAGACCCACAAGGAATGACCGGTCTTCCCGAAAATGGTAGGGCCCAAGGAACTGCCCAAGACACAGCCCTGCGCGAATCACTAGAGGCTGTGCCTAAGGAAACCCGATTGATTCACGGGAATGAGCCCACTGGCCCAAAATCCCTTAAACCAAATAGTCTGGTGAGACCGAGAACTGAAGTCTTACACCTGCCCCTGAATCAGTCCCACTTGTGACTGTCTTAGTAGGAGTTCCTCCCTTACAGGAGAACTCGAAAGAGACAACAATGGATTTAATACACAAGATAATACACTGGCTGGAGAATCACAAACACATGGTCGATCTTTTGCCCCCCCATATTATCATGGCCAGAAGAGTTGGTTGGGTGGGGAAAGCCACAAGGAAAGACAGGAGTGGGGATTGTATTGTGGTTAATGTAACTCATCCTTCACACGTAAGAGCCATGATACAAGGCGAGACGAGAGTAGATTCGTCCATGGGAATACAGGCTCTTCCACTTTCTTTTTTCTATCCAGAAGGGCCACTATACCCTAGGTGTGATGGAAACAGATATACTCGGCCCCAAGGGAGGTTATCCCAAACACAAGAAGTGGACACTACTAGGAATTTAATAATTCCTCTCACTAATAGATTTGCACCATTAAGGGATCTGGATAGTGAGGATTGACAGCCAACCCATTTTGATATTGTGGCTAGTGCAAACCCTCCTTTAATAGCGCAACCGATTAGTTTGTTTCAACCACCCTGTGACAAAGTGATAGATCCTTTCGTATGCACCTTCATGACATGGAACATTGCAGGTCTGAAGGCAATAAAAGACGATGAGCAGTGGTTAGAGATAATAAAGTCAGGTCATATTATTGCACTCCAAGAAACTTGGGATACGTCTGATTCCTTTGTAATGGATAGTTTTGCCCAATATTTTAAATCTGCATCCCCATCAGCCGTAGGAAGAGCTAAGGGTAGCTTACTTACCCTAATCTTGCTTAAATTGTCATGCACCGTCAAGGGTTTGCATAGCTCCTCTCCACATCTGCTAGCAGTAAAATTAACCTTTCCAAGCAGTGTACCTCTGGTGATTGTAAATGTTATAAGTCATTTTGTAGGGATCATGATAGTAAACATTGAAATGATCACAAAAGTTTTATGGAGGAGCATGCACATGAGAGACACACTCCCTACGAAACAATTATAATGGGGGACTTTAATGTACACGGTTGCCAATTGAAATGTTTGTTAGATGGGGAGATTTATGAAGATTTACCACCTGTGGCCCATTTTGAACATTCCATCCAAGGCGCCCGGCTAGAAAGCTTATTAGCAAGTAATAATTTATATTGCCTAGAGTCTGGGAGGAAGCAGAGGTAATACCTTCGTTTTTTGGGAGAGGGAGCAGTTCAACTATAGATTATGTTGTAATATCACCCCTCTATACCAACATATGCGGGAAGTCAGGGTGGCCCGAACCGGTTTTAGTGATCATAATACCATCATTGCTGAAAACAATGGTCTAATTGTCTTCTGGGGTGCGGAGTTAAAAACCTTCGCAAATGGGGATTTTTGGCCCACGGACCAGGATCGGAAAATAAGATGGGAGAAAATTGTCCCTGAGCTCTTTTTAGCAGAGTTATAAACTGAGGGCAAAGAAGATATTGAGTAATGCCTTAATGTACATAGCGAGCCCACAGAAGTACTAGAGGCTTATGACAAACTAACAAAGCTAATTGGTAAAAAGTTAACAGATAAAAAGATCTTGACAGGTACAAAGGAGGCTACGTGCTTGAATGCTGATCGCTCTAAAGCTTACAAAGCCCTTATGGTCACATTAAAAAGTTTACCTAGAGATCCAGAGCTGATCAAAAGTCAAAGGAAAGCATATGATTTGGCTTTAAAACGAAGGAAGACTGCTTTAAGGGAGCAGGCATGGGAGGAACTAATACAGGCGAGTGCACAAGCTGAAAATTCTGGAAGGTAGTAAATAGCCCCATATTTAAAGATAATAACACAGCAAGAATAGAGTGTGTAATTCCAGCCGACCGGTGGGTTTGTCACTTTGAACAGATATATGCAGAGATGGTTACAAAACAAACAGGCTCCTCCTGGCTACCCAGTGCTGTACCACTCGCTTTAAGGTTTGAGGTAATAGAGGTACAGAAAGCGATTGAGGTTATGTCTGCACAGAAAGCCCCCGGTCCTGATGGGCTACCTGTGGACCTCTATAAATCAGACTCTGGTACATGGGCGAAAATTTTAACCGAGGTGTTCAATGCGGCCACAAGGGTAAGTCAACCCCACTCATGGTCAACAGCAGTGATTTAGCCAATTTATAAAAAAGGTGCTAGGGACGATCCTGCCTGTTATCGTCCGATTTCCCTGTTGGACTCTGCAGCAAAAATAATGGGCAAAGTAATTTTAGATCGTCTAAGGATTTGGCTGGAAGAAAAAGAAGTATTGCCTGAACTACAATTTGGTTTCCACAAGGGCAGGGGTACAGTGGAGCAATGTGTGAACCTACTCATGATCACTAACAAATGTACCCTAGCTAAAAAGGGTGTATGTCTTTAGCTTTTATGGGTTTAACGTCCGCTTTTGATAGGGTAAACAGGTCTAAGCTATGGCAGTTGCTGCTCGAAATAGGGGTGGATAGGAATCTAGTATGCTTCTTGCACTGATCCCATCTTAATTTGACTGCCTCTGTAAGGTATAACGAGAATGGCTCCCTAAAGCCTGGAAGGTAAAAAGAGGAGTGAGGCAGGGGAGCATTCTTGCACCGGTTTTATTCACACTTTATATAAATAAGTTGGGGGCAGTGCTATCAAACTCATGTTTAGACATCCCAAGAGTAGGTTCTAAATCAATTCCAGCACTTTTATATGCATATGATGCAGTTTTACTTGCCAGGACTCCGTTTGCTTTGAAATCTTTAGTTAATACTTTAACTGATTTTATGGTAGCTCTTGACCTTGCGGTCAATTTTACCAAATCTCATGTAATGTCACATGGTAATCTAAAAAGAGGGAAAAAATCCCTTCCATGTAAAGGAGAAGTGCTAACCAATGTACCAACATACCCATATTTGGGTGTGTTATTTGATGAAAATGGCACCTAGGTGGCGCAGCGTGCTTTAAAGAAAAACATTTTGGCAAGAGCAGCTGGAGCCTCACTGGATTTCGCTAAAAGATTAGGGAGTAAACCCATACCACCAGTGCTAAAGATCTATAATGAGAAATGTGTCGCTATGACAGTGTATGGTAGTGTGGTTTGGGGTTACCAGGAATGCAATGAACTTCAAGGAGTTGAAATCAAACACCTACGTAAACTCCTAGCTGCTCCTTCTAGCATTCCAGCTTTAATGGTACATGAGGATTTAAGGCAGGCCTACATTACAGACAATATTTCTGTAGCACCCTTCATATGGTGGCTAAAAATTTGGTCTAGAGATAAGCCAAACCTAAACCAAATTATTTTAGAGGACTGCATGAGGTAAACAGTGTTTAGTTCGCATGCTAAACAACGCATGCCATAACAACGCGGTTGCTACAACGACCGCGTTGCTATTTCGCATACCGCTACAACGCAAGTCGGAACAACGACTTGCATTAGGGGGCAGAAGGTGTTGGATTTAAAATCCAACACCTTCCCTAGTGTCCGCAAAGACTGAAGTTGGAATAGTAAGTTATACTATTCCAACATTCAGCGCCCCATAAAAGCAAGTCGTTGTTCTGACTTGCGTTGTAACGGTATGCGAAATAACAACGCGGTCATTGTAACAAACAAGTTGTTATGGCATGCATTGTAAACGCATTCGAAAAAATTTACTATATTCCTGCATGATGTTAGACAGAGTTGCAGATATTCCCTGGTTAATATATGTCAACCAGAGCTATTTAATGAACCAAGAAAGCTGCATCCTGAAGAAGTGAAAGCTATAAAAACTCAATTTTTAACGAGGAGACCTCTGGATAGGGAAGTAAATGAACTTAAGAAACCTACATGCAGACATTTTATGATTATAAATCCTGGAATTTTAAATCAACCTTTTTGGTCTTTTGTTAATAATTTGCATCATCGTTTTCTTTTATCCAGATTTAGATTTAATTGTATCCACTGGTCCCTTACTGTACCTAAAGGTTTCTCAAAGTTAGGAACCCTGCAACCATGTGCATGCGATAATTTCTCTGACCACTTTATGATTTTCTGTGGTTGCGAGCTAAACATATCCTACTACTTTAGAGATCGCTATTTTGCACAAGTAAGACCAGCACTGATTTATTTACAAATGCTTTCTTCCCCACTCATTTGTTATGGGGTTGCAAGCTTCTTATCAGGGGCAATTCGTAAGAGAAAAAATATGGGTTGATAACAGCAATGGTTTGGGCCTATTTGAATATGTTTTTTAATACAAATGAATGTTATCTGTGCTTTTAATTACATCCGCGGTCTAGTTTTAAACCCAAAATGTATGTGCTCTTTTATGTGAAATGTTCTTTTATGGCCATAACGTGGCCGAATAAAGTTTCTATTGAATTGAATTAAATTGTAAAGAGGTTGTCAACTGTTAGCAACTGGTTGGATAACTTAGGAAGTGGGTTAGTGATAAAAATCTTGAGACTCTTAGTGGGAATTTCTTTGTGCATAATGCTGTTGTTGGTGACTATCAAATTTTGTAGGCATAAGCGGTATAGGCAGGGAGGGAAAAGATCAAGATCTGAAGTTGAACGAGAAGACAAACAATGTAAATATTAGGATGAAATGAAAGTTCTAGGAGAGTTGAGACATAAGAGGTTGAAAACAACAAATCTGTGATCTGTGACATATGAAGTAAATTGTTGTGATGGCTTTATTCGCCATTAGAGGGAGGGTTGTTGCAGTATAAGCACTGTCAACTAGTTTCATGACAATAAACACTGGATATGACAACAAAACCACACATGAAAGCAAATGTGCATCTTGCCCACACCAAGTGAATGATAATGATATTGTTTAAAGACAAAGTATAAGCACTGTAAAAGTGTGCTTTGAGCTGTAGAAATAGAAAAAATTCGCATATTTTGGGGCCGATTCCGATCCTGGAGAAACCGGGTACGAATCGTCGGACGGAGCGTTTTCTCCGTCCGACTCGTACCCGGTAAAAACACCATACAAACATGCAAGTACGATTCGTACGGAAACACCATTTCCGTACGAATCGTACAAAACACCGACCGACACAAAAATCCATCCGAATGTGATCCGGGACAGCGCATACGCGACATGCGGACGGAGTTAGGCAGCCTTTTACGTACAAGCAAGTACGATTCGTACCGACAGCACTCCGGACGGCAATATTTTTATGGCACCCAAAAAGTGCCGGAAAAGCCAAGTACGCTGCGAAGCATGAGGAAAAGGGGGCCCAGTACGGGCCGAACACCATCCCCAGACCCCCGTATGTACGCGCCGGACCCCCAGCCCCCCTGCGGACGGACGCGCCGGACCCCAGCCCCCCCCGCGGATGTACGCGCCAGACCCCCAGCCCCCCTGCAGATGTACGTGCCGGACCCCCAGCCCCCCCGCGGATGTACGGCGCGGTCGCCCAGCCCCCCGTGGACGGACGCGCCGGACCCCCAGCCCCCCCGGATGTACGTGCCAGACCCCCAGGCCCCCCGTGTACGTACGGTGCGGACCTCCAGCCCCCACGCGTATGTACGGTGCGGACCCCCACCCCCGTATGTACGGTGCGGACCCCCACCCCCGTATGTATGGTGCGGACCCCCACCCCCCGAATGTACAGTGCGGACCCCCACCCCCGTATGTACGGTGCGAACCCCCACCCCCGTATGTACGGTGCGGACCCCGCGGGTAGGGGTCCGCGCCGTACATACAGGGGTGGGGTTCCGGCGTGTCCGTCCGCGGGGGGGCTGGGGGTCCGTGCCGTACATCCACGGGGGGGCTGGGGGTCCGGCGCGTACATCCCCGGGGGGCTGGGGGGTGTTCGGCGCGTATGCGGGCACATGTTTGGACGTCTACATGGTTGCTATAGAGGTTCGCTCCGTACGGTGTTTTTACCATACGGTTGTGCAATCGGACGGACGGGACTGATCGTACTTGCACGTTCAGACTTCGGTTTCCCGATTCGTAGGTAAAACTGTCCGGGGATGTGTCGGACACTTTTTCAGACCCGGGGACGTGTAGGGGAATTTTCCCAATGCGATTCGTATGGAGTTTTTTACATACAAATAGTACTTGCCAGTTTGTACGGGACTTGTATGATTCGTACGTAAACAAATCCGGATAAGATTCGTACGGGGAATATTTTACACGGATCGGAATCGGCCCCTATGTGTATAACATGTCTCGTAATCATCTTTTCTAATTGCTTAACAATGTAAAAATGAAAAATCCATAAAACATTCACTGATAATATGTGAACTGATGTAAACTAAAATGACAAGTCATGCATGCATGCCTGCATACATGAGTCTCGATTATAATTGTGAAGTGTTTATAAAGAATGCAAAGCCATTTTTTATTGCTTCCATTGTACTGCACCATAGATATTGAAAGGCTGGTGCAAATTCCTTGTGCATTACGCACATAAATTAAACTTGCTGTGTGGATACTTTATTTTGAGTCTTAGATGTCTTAAAACAATAACATTTATAGGTGTTATAAAAATATTTTACATGAAGGAACTTTGTAGTTCATTGCAATAGGCCATAGTTAAGACTGAACATTTCTATGCCCCCGCTTATGACAGCATATAATACTTGATTATTTGAAATGAGTACAATTTCCCTATGCTTGGATCTAATTGGATCTAATTCTAAATTCATTTATCTATTAAAAATTGCTTTGCCTTTATATGCATTAAGTGACTTTGGGCCATATGTATCAAAAAGAGTTTTGCGATTCACAAATTGCGATTAAAGAATCGCAAAATGCAATGTATTTAGGATTTGCTAAACATTTTGCGAATCCTACATATTCCTTATTTGTGAATCGCAAATTGAGATTCGCAAATAAGGAATACCTTTCCATTCATTCCTATGGGCTTGGAGGCCCATAGGAATGAATGAGAAGACATTCTCAATTTGAGATTACCAATTAGAGAATCTCAAATTGAGAATGCAATTTCAAGGTTGCAAGGGTGCCAAAAGGACACCCTGTTGCACCCCTGAAATATGCATGTGTGCACATTTTGTGCACATACATGCTTTAAGGGCATGTATGTGCTACATATGGCAGTTTTAAAAAATCACAAAAAATGCTTTTTACAGAAAATCGCAAATTACCACCAACTTGAAGTTGGTGCTAATTTGCCATTCCTTAAGGCCAAATAGCAAATTTCTGGTGCTTCCAGAACTGCATTTAAGGAATCGCAATTTGCAATTCCTTAATTGCATTAGCAAAATAGAGAATCGCAAATTTTGCAATTCTCTATTTTGCGATGGCCTTCTGGGACGATACATCCCAAAAGGCTTTTTCCCATTCGCATACGGGCAGATTCTGCCCGTTTTCAAACGGGAAAAATGCGTGGTACATATGGCCCTATTTCACTTAGGTTTTCATTTTTCTCCATGGAAAATAATTTGGTTTGCTCATTCATATAACTTTTCTGTATTTTCACATGACATTCCTGATGTTTAAAGGATACTTTTTCAATTCTTTGGTACAGACTATAATTTGGGACTTGAACTGTTGACCCTAGTACTTGGAAAGCAACATTCTGAATTGTTCTTTTTGGACTAACCTGTGTGCCCAGAACAGGCAATCGATTACTTTGACTCGCTTTGGAAATTTCTCTAAATATCTACTTTTGCATCTTGTGTGTGAATGATAATCACATGGTCACGGACCATAATAGGGTGACAATCGATATCACCTCCACCTCTTTCAAGTAAATATCACTGAAGAGACCCTTAGGTTATATCAATCCTCATTTTCTTAATGCTGAGGCTGTTGCTGCTGACTTCCCTCTCCCTTGCTACCCTTGGAACTCATGTCAGTGAGGCTCGCTGACACTACTGGTTCTCCAGGCTTTGTTTCCTTTTCTCATCCAAACTCTGACCAAATTCTATGCCTTATTGGTGGTAGGGATCCCCTTGCTTAGCGAACTTCTATGGACTCTGTGGCTGAACAATAGATTCCAAAATGTCCTGCAAGTTTGTTATTTGTCTCAACTCTGCTAATGTGTGGTTTTAAACTACATTCTGTAAATGCTTGTTGAGACTCATGACTTAGTGCCTAAATGCTGATTATTACTTTGACTTCTAAATCTGTCTAATATAATAACTACATTCAATCTTTATTGTCTGAGTGTTCTTTAAATCGTAATTCTGGAATGTTCTTTCCACAGAGATCATGCCTACAATAATTTTGACTCTAATGCATAACGGAGATAGCCCTAGATTATTCTCAGAACATCAGATTTTTTCACTAATATTTTGCACTGCTATGGGAACATTATTTGTTCATATGATTTTGGCTTATTTAACTTCTTTCGGGCATCCCATTGTTATCCTATACATTTATAGTATGATTTTTGAGAGTAATATATTTGAATTCGATTTCCAATCTGTTAGTTGGTTTCAAATTCTGGTCCTCATTGGGTAGCCAGAAGGAGACACCCTAGTTCCTCACCCCTAAATTCGATGAGCAAGGTCCATCGGAGGACCGATGCCTCTATGGGTATGAGATGTTATGGAGGATAGATAAAGTGACCATAACTAGTACATTTTGTATTGTGGGCCAGAAAAAATAAACTTCCGCTGCAACAGATGAAGACATTTACCCTACCTGTACAATCGATAGCATTTCCTGGAGAATTAGTCATCCATGCCAGTTATGTGAGACCTCTGCATCAGTAATTATTTGCCTGCAGTTACTAATAACATGTTGTTCAGTAATTCTAGAATGCACCGCATTCTGAGTTTTTGCGGGGAATTTGGAATGACGCAGGAATCTGTGTTTACTCACAATTCCTGCATGCTTTCCTGTTATTTCAAACCATTTTACTCATAGAAATTTCACCAGATTGTTCTACTGAAAAGTGCTCTAAGAAAAACCTGCACAACTTGTAATTCCAATTGCATTACAAAAATTGCAAAACAACATGGAATTAGGGCCCAATTTTCATGTTGAGTCAAATTTCAACAGACCCATGAGGAACCCAGGAAGATTGCTAGTCATCAGGCCCGCAAGACTTTTCCACATTCCTAGGGTAAGAGAAGAAGTCCTTTAGATTTCTTTAAGGATGGAGTCACAGGGAGTAGAGTGAGAAATTGCCCAGTGGACAATCGAATCAGAGTAAACAATGACCAAGTGCATAATTTCAGAGTGATATAGGGCTAGTAGAGTGAATTTTAAGTGTGGAGATACATGTTAGAATTCCATATGAGTTACCTATGTCCCTTACTACTGAGAAATCTAGGCCTGTCATTGATATATAGCGCTATATTGTTTTGGCATCCTTACCTTTCTGTAGCTAATAGATGACATAAACTGTGCTGCTACTTGACGGGGCATCCTTGTTAAAGACAATGAAGTCTAGAATAAGACATACAGGCATCTGTGTGTGTATTTGTGTGTGGGGGCTGAACCCCAATAACTGATCACCTCAACATTTAAGTAAAAATAATTTGACCCGATGTCGCCAGTTGATCTAGTGGTTGGAAAATACACTCTTCATCAGGAAACACAATTTAGCAGAATTTAACAGAAGAAAACATTGGAAGCATAAAGGTTAGAGTTCTAGATCATAAATAGAACAAAAAGTAGATTTATTACAGAATAGTTCAAAAGTGGTACAGAGAGAAATGTATGAATTGCCACGAGGGCGCAATTACAGAAGTACATGTAAATGTAAAATCATAAAAGTACATAATCCTTAGGTAGGTAAAATCTAACTAAAAATTCTAATTGTCAAGCTCATTAAGCGCACTGACAGAACAACAAGTCACCTATAATGAAATTAGAAGGGAATCCACTCGAAAGACAGAAACCGAAAGGTTTTATAACAAATCATATAAGGTATTAATCCATTCTGCAAATTCAACATGGTATGACCATGGGTAGAGTCACATATGGAAAATCAGAAACAACAAAATAATAATTAAAAACCACACAAGAATATAGCACTAACCCATTCCTAAAGTAAGAGAAATCTTGCACTTGCTTGCTCAGCAACTGCACTCTGGAAATGTACCGCATAAATGAAACATTTCTTAAACAATGGCTCATAGAATTTAGCACGACTATCCTGATACTTCCAGCAGAAGCCCTTGAAAATGATACACTGAGTACACAATGGAAGCTCTATTCACAATACATGTTTTCAAACAATGTTGTTTATAGCAAATACATTGATGTCATTCACTTGATGCTCCATGGAAACAAGAGAAGAGATGGCTTTGCAGTAGGACACCGATTAGGAGGGGGAATGAGCAGGAGCAAGTTAAACAGAAAACCAGAAACTGCATTCATTTTTTAATAAGTTGTGTAGTACACAAAAATGTGGCAAAACTATTCATGGCATTATTTACACATCTAAGTGACCTAGTTAACTCGCTTTAGGTGCAACATTATTTGTTCTTCGGTTACGACTCCATGAATCATTAAAATAACAAATGATCTAAAATAATATTCACACAATATTTGCACATTTTGAAAACACCACAACAGTTTCCCCCTCTAAATAATTTTATTAATCACTAAAAACCCAAATAATAACTTTATTAATTAAGCATTAGTCATTGAAGTTTTCAGCTTTTTTATTTTTCCGAACATCATCCTCCATTCATCTCATCTGTTGGAACGCTCAAACCCTGTATTCATCAATCTCAAAATAGTCCTCTGATTTCCTCCTTTTCCAATAATTTGTATCACCCTTTTCCTCTCCTCTCTTATTACCATATATTTTCACTGTACACTTTATTTGTTTTATTCAGAGCAACAAAGAAATTGCACAAACTAACATTATTATTCAACTTGCATATCTTTAGCACCAACACTATGTAACCACTCACCTACTCTCCCAAACCATCTTTATCTTTTTTATCCTGAACTCTACAGTTTCCCAGACACCCGGCTCTTCTAAAAATCTAATTTTATGTACCAGAGGTATGAGTCAATCACTCCACTACAATCATGGACATAAGTACAACACTTCTTTGCCCCAAATACCTTACAGACTCAGCCCTATTTTGCCAAAATAATAACCAAGGCAAAACGGTTCTGCTTTACCGTTGCTTTAATTTCCAACATCTCCACATTCACCAGCTTAAAAGACTCTATTGTATCCATGGCAAGTCTATCCATAATTATAGATAAATGTGTAATATTTACATCATTTTCTATTATTCGAATAGGAGGAAAAATAGCCCTCAATATGCCCAAAACCTCTTCTCATTCTCCTTAAATAATATTCCTCATTCAATACCTTCACATGATAAACTCTAGGAAAAACTAAAGCTAAATAACACACACCCTCCAAAATCTTTGACAGGTTAAAATAGGCAGTCTTCCCTACAAACATATTAGATTTCCCCTCGTTATAGGTTCACTCCCAACTGAAACTCCCCACTAACTTCATAGGTTTTATCACATGTGCTTTGACCAACAAATTATCCCTTACCACCTTCCATAGGACTAAGCCTTATCAAAGACATTTCACCTTTCCTTTCTTGCTCCGTTCTCAATCTTGGATGTAAACTCGTAATCTCAGAGGCCCTCGTAACTCTCCTCTGGCTAGCACTGGAGAAAAGAATTAATTTTAAAGCCATGTGCTTCTGCCACATAATCCTCTCCCCAAAGGGTCTCAAATATCTGTGCACTATGATACAACCTTATCTTCCTCACGCAATTTGAGATCCTTGAAGGCCAACCTAGTGTTATTACTCCGGGTCTTTAGGGCGGCCAGATTAGGGGCCCGATCTTTCTCCTGTCTAACAGCCAAGGCCTGGACTCCTTACCCACCCAGTTGAAAGCAGAATCTCATGAAATGACACTCAAGAACAAACTTAAAACTTGGCTATTTAGTTCTCCTTAGCTTGAGATGGTGTTCATCTGATCTAGATTGTTTCTGCTCTGCAGCTTACGTAGATCAGGTCCTAGCACGGAGACACACCGTATGGTGTATCCAGGCACTTAAGAAATCACTTATTATTATTATTATCTCTTCCACAGCAGTCTTGTGTTCTTACCACTGTTATACCTCTCTCATTGTATTCTGTAGTAAAATTGCGCTCTTGCTTATTTAATAAACACAGATAAGAAGCATTCATATTAGTTTCAGCTCTGATTTGTACAATCTCTTTTTAATATTTACCAAATTTGATCTCTTTGTCATTTTTACTAATGAATAAGTTCACCAGTGTCACATTAAAATCAGTGAGATATGGAGAAAGAAACTCGTCATAATGAAAGATAGCAACAAACATTGCAGGAGAGTAAGTAAGAAAGGTCCAGTTGCTCATACATTGCTTCTTCCCCACCTGACTTAGGAAGAAAAATGCACACAAAACAGTTTTCAATTTTCATGAGCTCAACATATTCTCTGATCATTCTTGTATACACATTATATATAAAACCACTACATAAATGCCCAAATTTAATTTGTAAGTTTCAATGAAGTTGCTTCAGCAGAGGTTTTGAGGGATCCACTAGGTGAAGAGATGTTCTCACCTTTTAAAATAGGACACCCCTGAAGTGGGGATTGGTGGCCATTGGGGCATGTGGGCAAGTTCATTAAAGAGGGGATTGGGAAGCGATTAGACAGAGAGGCGAGACGGGGATGTTAAAGGCAGAGCGCTCAAGACCGGTGATTGAGGAAAAGGTATGCATGACACCCAATTTGGATCCAGAACTAATACGTATTCTATTCAGGCTGGGTAGAGATCCTAGAAAAGGGCTAGAAAGATTGCTAAGGATTTGCCAGGATAAACTATTGGATGTAATGGGACCTTTAGCAAGGATTATGGATATGGTGGTGGAGGCACATATAAATGATGCACCTCTGCATATGGAACTGCTCAGGGGTTGGAACCAGAGAGCAGTAGTGTGAGTAGGTAATGCTAACTCAGGTTTGCTATCGAAGAGAAAGAAAGCAATTTTGATGAAGATAAGTCCTAAGCTTGGGGACATGTCTCAAAAAGAGCCAAGTGAGGATCCAAAGGGTTTGCTCTTTGGTGAAGGGCTTGTAAAGAGTGAAGGGAAGTAGTTGGCAACATTCACAGCCTTGGATGAGGCACAATCAAATATGCGAATATGTTTGGAAATGTTTTTTTTGGAAGGGCTAGTAGAAGAGGACCCGCTGCTAGCTAGGGCATGCAGAGGTCCCAATATTACTCTCATTACAGAGGAAGAGGATTTGAGAGGTCAAATACCTTTTATCCGAATCGTGGAAGAACAGGAAGATCTGGTAGAGTAAGATCATTCAGAGGACTTCAACTTCAAGAGTTCAACAACTTATGGAGGTCAAGGTGCGTATGGAGACTATTTCTGGTGTTTCTCAAGGAAGAGTATGGGGTCATTCAAGAGAATTCCTGGAAGGATGGAGAAAGTTAACTCAGGATCCATGGGTGTTACAGACAAAAGAAGGTTATGTAATAGAGTTCATAAAATCTCTGGTTCAAAGGAAGGAACCAAGAGAGTTGTCAGTGAGCAAGGAATTAAAGAAAATTGTGAACGCAGAGATAGTTTCCATGTTACAAAAAGGGGCAGTGAGGCATCAAGTAGAAAGAGAAAGATGTTTTGTAAGCACTATTTTTGGGTGAAAATGAAAGAGAAAGGATGGAGACCAGTGATCAACCTCAGAGATCTGAACAAATATTTGGTGTACATGCATTTCAAAATGGAGGGTATCCATTGTCTGAGGGATTTGTTGATGAAGAACGATTGGATGGTAAAGTTAGATTTGAAGGATGCGTACTTTACTATTCCCATGGACATAGAGAGTCAGAAGTATTTACAATTCCGCTGGAAGGGCCAATTGTATCAATTTCAATGCCTTTCTTTTGGGCTCTTCTCAGCACCTTGGTGCTTTACCAAGGTCATGAGGGTATTGATGGCTTATTTTTGAGAGAGAGGAGCACAGATGATCGCATATTCGGACGACATTCTGGTAATGTCTCAGAGTGTGGTTGATTTGAAGGAGGAGTCAAATGTGATTGGGATGTTAGAGTTGTTAGGATTGATAACAAACAGAGAAAAATCAATCTTGGAACCGAGCAGAGAACTTGAATTCTTGGGTTTTCTAGTAAACACAGAATAGTTAATTCTTCAGCTTCCAGAAAGGAAGGTGAAGATGATAAGGAAGGAAATAAATTTAGTGTTAAAGAAAGAGTATTTAACATTGAGACATTTGGCTCGTTTGATAAGATTGTCATCTTCTTCTATTCAGGCAATATTTCTAAGTCTTTTGCATTGCCGTGCTTTGCAGAGAATGAAAGGAGAGGCTCTGAGGAAAGGTCTGTGGTATGAGGACAGAAGAATAATGAATTTAGAGGCGAAAGAGGAGTTGTTATGCTGGTTGCACAATTGAAGGCTTAGAATGGAAGAGCTATTTTTGGTTGTGCCCCGATTTTGTTTTAGAGACGGATGAGATTTTGAAAGGCTGGGGAGCTCGTTTGGGAGCTTCGGAAACAGGGGGCGTGTGGACACAGGATGAAAGAGTGAAGTATATAAATTGTCTGGAATTAACAGCAGGGTTGTATGTGTTGAAGAAGTGAATTGCAAGGTAGACAGAAGTGATGAAGATGGACAATGTGTCTGCAGTGGCATACATCAACAGGCTGGGAGGGAGCAGGTCTCTTGGATTGGTGAAGTTGGCAACAGATTTTTGGGAGTTTTATTTAGAGCACAGGATTACTGTGAGGGCAGAGTATTTGGCGGGAGAGATGAATGTATCAGCAGACTGGAATTCAAGGCATTTAACGGATTACAGCAATTGGAAGCTAGATCCCAAGATTATTGGGAGAATTAACAAAATTTGGGGTCCATTGGAGGTGGATTTGTTTGCAAGCAGATTGACCAATCGACGAGCAACTTACTACAGTTGGTTACAACAAGTGCTGTGGATGCAGTCCTGCAAGTTTGGAAAGGGAGGAGAGCATATGCATTTCCTCCTTTTGTCATGTTGAAGAGAGTACTGTTGAAAGTGAGAGAGGAGAAATGTCAAATAGTGTTGGTGACTCCTTTTCGGATTTCTCAAGTTTGGTATCCAGCAGTGCTGGGACTGGTGTGTGTGGTACCCCTTTTGATTCCAGCAGAGGAAGGACTTTTAAAGAATGGGGATGGAGAAGAACATCCTTTGGTGCAGAGTGAGGTGCTGAACCTTCTTGTTTGGAAGTTATCTGGAGACACAGAAGTATGCAGGGACTTTCGAGCGGGGCTTCAGAGCTCCTGGAGGAATCTTGGGCTCCAGGGACAAGGAGTAGATATAAAGGAAAATGGGCAAGTTGGTGCATGGAAAGGAGTTTGGATTCCATGGAGGCTCCTGTGGTAGAGGTAGTGAATATTTGAGTAGAAAAATTTGAAGAAGGTTTAAGTTACAGAACTTTAAGTTGCTATAGTTCTACAGTGTTGGCAGGTCATGCACAGGTAGATGGGAGATTAGTAGGTTGGAATGTGTTGGTTTGTAGGATTTTGAAAAGTATGGGATTATGAAGACCTCCCAGGGCACGTTATGATGTGCTGTGGGATGTGAATAAAATATTGAAGACATTTGTAGAATGGCTGGTGAATAGGTTTTTAGATAGTCAAATGATTACAGAGAAACTCTTTTATGTTTGGTTTCATGCAGGAGATGTTCAGATGTAAAAGCATTAAAGGTAAGTAGTAGATTGTATGGTCCAGAGGGAGTTCATTTTGAGATATGGAAGAGAACTAAGACCATGTCTGAGTCAGTCTTTTATCCTCAGTTTACAGAAAATCCTAAGTTGTGTGTGGTCAATGTTTGATGGAGTATGAGAAAAGGATGATGGAATATAGAGCGCATGGAGAAGAACAGTTATTAATTTCATATTTAAAACCGCACAAAGCGGTGAGTTCAGCGACCATTGCAAGGTGGGTACAGGATGTTATGAAGGAAGCAGGAATTGATATTAATCGATATAAAGCGCATTCTTTGAGAGGTGCGATGGCAAGTAAGTTGTACATGGCAGGTGGATGTTTGGAAGAGTTCAAAGGTGGCGGATTGGTCAAATGCAGGTACTTTTGCAAGACAATATTTCAGACCAATAACGCATGTGTAAAATGTGGTGTTGAAGGGATTTCATCATGCATAATGGTAGCCTCCGGTCTTGAAATGAAATTGCGATTCTCCAAATGAAATGCAAAGAGAATCAAGATTTCATTAACGATTAAAGACACGGAGGCTAACATTATCCCTCCCACCATGACCCTTTAAAAAAAAAGAAAAGTGATTTATATGAGGGAATGGACGTAAGAGGGAGTCTTTTTGTACAGTGCATTACGGAAAGTAACAGGACTATATGATTTTAGTAAGTGTTGAACTTTTTTGGCTATATAATGCAATTGGAGTATTTTGCAAAATATTTATGGAGGAGTGTCCTATATTTTATGTTAGTGACACCTTATTGTTCTCCGTAGAGTCTTTGTAAAGAGGAGAGAAGGTCAAAAGGAGGAAGATAAGAAGAAAGAAGGGGAGACATAGGAATTTTAAGGCTGCATTTAAAGAGGAGGAGTCTTCTATGCAAGGATTATTTATGGACTGTGGAGTTCTAAGTCTAGATTGTTATGTTGAGTGTTCTTTAAAGGTGCTGCAGTGGAGGGGCATTAAAAGTGATATGCATAATGTTGGCCTCAATGTCTCTAATAAATTCTTAATTCACTTTGCATTTCATTTGGAGAATCGCAATTCAATTCAAAACATTTCCCATAGGAGTTCATAATCACACTGATAGGCCAACTAATATTAATATTAACGTTAATAATGTTATCCCTAAAAATTTACAGTAAGTGTTGATTCCTATCCTCATTATAGAGACCATGAACAAAAAAAAAATAAATAGTGGCAAAAATCAAGTTCTTTATTTTCTTCTCTTATAGAATCAACATAAAGAAACCAGGAAAAATATCAAGCTCCATTCACAAAAAATTCTTCCTTCTTTCTTTATTTGATCAATCTCAGTTCTTGTTAGCGTGAAAATAATAAAGTCAAAGTCAAGTTCATCAAAAAGTTTACAATCTCTATGTGTTCTTCCTTTTATTCAGTCTTTGCGTAAAATAAAGTAATCAGTGTTATGATTTTCATCTAAATTCATTATTTAAAGACTCTTTTCACCCTCAAGGTGGTTCTTCTTCTAAATCTGTCTCTAAATCTGGCCTTTTAAAAAGATGTCATGGAACTTATTCAGTTGGAGATATTATCTTCATCAGTATCATCTTCCAACACTGTAGCTAGATACATCCATTCTGGTGCTGCATACTTGTGATCAGTCTCCCGGGCTGATAGTTTCTCTATCTTTGGCTCTGGCTTACAGTGTTTCTGTTTGCGAGTTCTCTTCCTGGGAATTTCTTCAGCCCTACTTATTCAGTGACAGTCTTTAGTTCTTGATTTCTCTCAAAACGTTGATGTTCACTTAGGGGCCAATTACGATCTCGGTCAGAAAGCCTCCAACCTTAGCTCAGAGGTTTTCTGACCAAAATCGTCGGTTTCACTTCCGACCGCTTAGTTGCAATTTAGGCAGTCTGAAGTGAAACTAGCCGGTGGACCAGTCGGAGACCAGCCCATAGTCCATGTGGACGGTGTTTTACACTGTCCAGATTACAATGCTCGGTTTCCTGCAGGCTTACCATGCCGGGCTTTCTGACATGGAAAGCATATTGGAGAGTGAGTTTGGGGACCCCTAACAGGGCCCCCTTCTGTTTGTGGCCTCCAGTTGGGGGCCAAGAGGGCATGGTGCTCCCTTGTTGATCCCTGTACCATGTGGCAGGTACCCTGAGGCGCCTGCCATGCAGTGCAGGGATGAACACAACCTACCATTTCCCTATAGGAGCTTGTGCTAAGTCCGGTTCATGGCTGTAGCACATACTCCCTTAGGAAATGTCAGTATGCAACTGCACCATGTGCTTTCGCATCATAATTAGGTAGTTGGGACCGCAGACAGGAGGTCGGTTGGTCCCGTTTTCTTAATGGTGTTGGGAGGATGCAAGTCCGCCTGACATCGTAATAAGCCCCATAGTTTTATACTTTGTTCAAGCTCTCCTTTGTATGTTCTTTCTACAGCAAATATTCTTCTTTCAAAAGGGGGTCTTTTTAACTCTGATTTTCAATTACAATTTGTGAAGCTTATAATTTTGATCAGAGTCTACTTCATCTTGCTGCCACCCATGCTTTGCTCTTTTGCATGGTAACAGCCCTTCACTCTGATCAATTTGTTACTGGACTTTTGTTGTTCCAAGCAATGGGAAACATCCAGAACAACGAGGTTAGAGCCACGAATTCGGGGAGCCGAACAACGACTTGCCCAAACAATGACTTTGCCTCAACCACGCATGTGCGTGGTTAAGGCAAAGTCGGTCTAGTGTTAGGGATTAGCGGGGAGATAGAAGCGTTGGAAAAAGAACAGGACAGGTAAGAGGGGTTTGGAATCGTTTATAGGGGGTGGGGGTTCAGGGTAGTTTTTAGGGGGTCGGGGGTCCGGAGTAATTTTTAGGGGGTGGGGGTTTGGGGGAGATTTTAGAGGGGGATAGGTTTGGGGTAGTTTTTAGGAGGTGGGGCTTTGGGCTAGCTTTTAGGGGGTTAGTGTTCAAGGTACTTTTTTGGGGTGGGAGGGAATTGGGGTCGTTTTTAGAGGGTAGGGGGTTTCAGGACAGTTTTTAGGAGATTGGGGGTGTATTTAGGGCTCAGGGGGAGAGAGAGGGCGTTGTAACATTAGCCACAGATAACCATGCATGCTTTTACAACGAAATGTTGTGGTAAAGGAATGTGTGGTAAAGCAGTTTGTGGTTAAGACGTGGTCCTTGTAGAGACTGCGTTGTAAAGGTAGGCGTTGTAGAGGAACTAGTTGTTCCGACATACAACCATCTATTCATCTGAACTCCCAATCACTTGAAACTGTCGTATTAGATTTTTCTTTGAATTTCCCGCATGGTTTTCAACGTGATATCCACCAGTTACAAAATAAATTTTTTTGCCAGAATATTCTCCACCCATGCCTGGATACATGCTGCAAACCTGGCTTGAACTGTCACTTGAACAGTTACCTTGTTCAGCACTCTGTGCATCTTGGTTATCGGCTTCTGCCTCTTGCATGGTTCCAAATGATTTTCATGTTCCTGTGACCAGCGTGGATCCATTGAGGCACTCCCACACACTTGACTGTGCTATTGGTGGTCAGGATAACTTGGTAAAGGCCACTCAACCAATAGTTCAAACAGCCTTAATAGACATGTTTATGAATGAGAATCCAGTCCCCTGCTTAAGATTGTAGCAGGGAGTGTATCTGTAGTCTTCTGTGACTGCATCCGCCTGGCAAAAGACAGATTTTGCCACATCAGCCAGACTTTTGCAATAATTCAGAATGATTCCATCAGTCATTGAAACTAATGTAGCTGAAGGCAAGTCTCATTGCTTACCCATTGCTCTGCCAGTCTCATTTCTCTACCCCCGATGATTCATTGGGTGATATGCCTGTCTTCCTGTTTGGAATACTTCTCATATTAATCAACACTAGGGAAAGTGCATCAGGTAATTTCAGTCATGTTGAGGCACATACATTAGCCAGTTTGTTTTGAGGGTATCAATTGTCCTTTCCACCACACTAGAGGATTGAAGTTGATAAGTGCTGTGGAATGTTTGCTTGATCTCAAAAGCTGCACAAATTCTCTGTAGCACTTCATTCTTTAAGTGTATGGGACGATCAGTCTCAACAGATGACGGGAGGACAAATCTGGGTATCAACTCCTGCAACAGCAATTTGGCCACTGTAAGGCTATCAACTCTCCTAGAGGGAAAGAGCTTAACCCATTTAGAGAACAAACAAACTTCTACCAAGATATTCTTTAAGCCAAAGTGGCATCTCAATAAAGTCTGCTTGCAGTCTCATAAATGGGCCGTTTGATTTTCCCAATGTGATTCATTACAGTAACAGTCTTTTTCCCTTGATTGTTTAGGTGGCAAACCTGACTCCTGTTACATACTTTTTCAGCAACATGTTGAAAACCTGTATTTTCCCAATACGTTTAAAAAAAACCTGATTAGACTATCTCTCCCTTCAAAAGCTTGACTATGCAAATATTTCCACGGGCTGCATTATCGAGATAGGTAGAATATACTTCTGATCTTTATTTACATACAAATCCTGATAATTATTTTTGCAACCCAATCTTATTAATTTTACTTTCTCATCATCAGGAGTATCTTCCTGCAGGCCCCTCAGATCAGTCAGAGACATCTGCAATGAATACATAAAATAACAATTTGCATTATTTGAGCTCTGTGTAACATCATAATTTGCAAAATTTTCATCATCATTTTCTTGAATGACCTTCTCTTCCTGCAAGGCGCAATGCCTCACCGTTTGGTCAGCATACTTGTTTCCTAATGTGACCAAATCCTTGCTAGCCTTATGGGCATGGCACTTTAAGACTGCCACTTGTTTTGATTTAGGAATTGCATCCAACACATCAAATATTGGAGCACCTGAGGATTTCATGAACCCTCTTTGTGACCAGAGCTGACCATAGTCATGCATAACACCAAAACCACACTGGCTATCTGTATAGTCTCCCCCAATTCTCTGACAAGCAGCAAGCTCTTGTTAGAGCTACCAACTCTGCTACTTGTGCTGAAGTTACATTTGGTAAGGAGGATGCATCTAACGTTTCTGAAACAGACCATGCATATGCAGCTCTCAATCCTCCATATGGATCCCTCAGACAAGAATCATCAACACACAATGTAAAATCTAGGTTTTTCTAATGGGAAGACTTTAATATCTAGTTGGTACTCGGACAAAATATTGAGTCCTAAATATCGAGTGACACTAATATTGAGGGGCTTATTACAATGGCGGACGGAAAGCCTCCGAACAAAGGTTGGAGGCTTTCCGATCGCCATCATCGGTTTCAATTCTGACTGGCTGATTATGAATCAGCCGGTCGTCATTGAAACAAACCGGTCAGTCCAGCTGGCTTTGTCGGTCAGTCGGAGGCCGGCCTGTAATCCCAAAGGGCGGCCTTTGCGCCCTTGGGATTACAATACTCAGTCTCCAGCAGGCTTTCCATGCCTGGCTTTCTGACATAGAAAGCCTGTCGCAGAGCAAGTATGAGGGGCCCCTAGCAGGGCTCCCTTTCCTTGGTGGCCTCCAGTTGGTGGCAGAGGGGGCACCTATGGTGCCTCCCAGTTAATCCCTGCACCCCGTGGCAAGCACCTTAAGGTGCCTACCATGGGGTGCATGGATTGACACCACCTCCCATTTCCCCATGGGAGCATGTAATATGGCCGGTTTACGTCTGTAACACGTGCTCCCATAGGGAAATGCCTAATCAGTCGGTCAGGACCGGAGGTCAGTCAGTCCCGTTTCCGAGACGTCCGCCCGACATCGTAATAGGCCGCTGAGTGTTTATTATCGTGTCACAGAATTACTGTGATGCAGGAATATCGTTGAAACAAATATCGATTTTTAAGGTAAGTTATATCGTTTCCAGGAATATCATTGTTGTTAATATTGTTGTAAAAAATATTCTTTTTTATTATCTTTATGTGTTTTAAATAATATTGCAATTGTTACATATTGTTTGTATAATGGTTGTTAATGTTTTTTAATATAGTTTGTAATTTTAAGTTGTTTATAATTTTAATTTATTTTTTATATTTTATAGTAATTTATAGTGTTGTAGTGGATTTTGAAGGTTATAGGGGTACAGGGTAGGAAGTAAATTAAGTATAATGAATTCATAATTATATATATTTAACATCAATTATTTAATTGATAATCAATTATGTAAATGGTGTAAACATTGTTTTTTAAAAGTTAAGTTTTAGGTTTGGGTTGTTGGGTTTGTAGGGGTATAGTGTGTCAAGTTAATCAAGTAATAATTGATTTATTATTAATTATATATTTGATAATTATGTAAATTATGTAAAAGAAATGTAAGTTATGTTTTAGGTTCGGGTTGTTTGTAGGGTATTAGGGTGGAAAGGTAATTAAGTAATAATTCATTAATTATTAATTAATTATTGATAACTATTTATGAAAATTGTTTACATATTATTTTTAAAGTTATGTTATAGGTGCGGGTTGTGTTTGTAGTTGTATAGGATGGGAAGTTATTTAAGTAATAATTATTAAATATTAGTTAATTTGTAATTATTTAATTGATAATTATGTAAATAGTGTAAGTATATTTTTTAAGCTATATTTTATGTGTGGGTTGTTTATAGGGTTGGTAGATAATTAAGTAAATTTTACATTTTAATTAATTAATAATTTTAATTAAAATGTGTAATTTATTTATAATTATGTAAATTATTCAGGAAATATATTTTTATGTTATCAATTTGGTGTGTGTTGTGTTTTTAGTGGGATAGGGTGGGAAGATATTTAAGTAATAATTAATTAACAATTAATTGTTCATGTATTACTAATTCTTTTATTTAATACTTCATATGTTAATTGTGTTATAATTTTGTGTTTTCATTATATTTTAAACTTGGGCAGCTAGGTATGTGGGAGTATAGTGTGGGAATTGAATTAAATAATCAATGGCATTTTATATTTGATATTAATTAATGAAAAAATATAACTATGTACATTAATTGTTTTTAAAATGTATCTAAATATTACCTTTTTATATTAATAGTTTTCATTTTTGTTCATTTTATAAATGTTTTAAAATATGGTATGTTTTTGAAAGTGAATTACTTTCTCTACTTTTAAACAGACTGGAGAGGAAATAGTAAATTTTGCCCCTCCGTAGTTCAACGCTTTCCCTACTGCTGCACTGCCTGGAGTGGGAATAGTATATTTAAAATTTCCGAAATCTAATACTTGTGTTAATATTGTTTAAATATATATTTATTATTATGTGTTTGTGCATTTAATATTAAGACGTTTTTGTTTAAGATCCTTTAAGTTAAAGGTATTTTTTTATTTTTTACTTTTTAAGTTTAATTGGCAATGTTTTAAAACAAAATACAGCTTATTTTTTATATTTTTTTGTTTTTACTATATATAGATATGTATATTTTTTATTTTTGATATATATATATATATATATATATATATATATATATATATATATATATATATATGCGTTCTGAAAGTTTTGCCCACCGCCGTACGCCTGCCTGTGACTGCCAGTGCCTGCCATGGAAGCAAAACCCACAAAAGTAAGTCTAAACCAGGTTAATAACCAGGTTAATAACCGTCTGTCGAAGCTGCCAGGTACAAATGTAAAAAAAACAATTGATGGACAGAATGCAGAACAATGTCATACATTCACCCCAGTACAGAGATCTGGGCCTAAATCCATCGTTTTTTTGCTCACCATGCCATTCCAGTTTGAACCCAGCCATATGCAAATCAGTCTTGACCCTGTGCCCCATGGGAACAGTCCAGCCCGAACTGCCAAGCCAGGTCCTCCCTGGACTGGAAACAAGCATCCTAGGACCGGTTTCGGGCTTTCAGCCCTCGTCAGCCAGGATAGCTTGATTCCAGTGGCATGGAGAGCAAGGGACTCACGTCTGAGCATACCCTTCCCACTCGGGGTGACAAATGCAAAAACAACAATTGATGGACAGAATGCAGAACAATGTCATACATTCACCCCAGTACAGAGATCTGGGCCTAAATCCATCGTTTTTTTGCTCACCATGCCATTCCAGTTTGAACCCAGCCATATGCAAATCAGTCTTGACCCTGTGCCCCATGGGAACAGTCCAGCCCGAACTGCCAAGCCAGGTCCTCCCTGGACTGGAAACAAGCATCCTAGGACCGGTTTCGGGCTTTCAGCCCTCGTCAGCCAGGATAGCTTGATTCCAGTGGCATGGAGAGCAAGGGACTCACGTCTGAGCATACCCTTCCCAAAAACGGTGATGGATTAAAACCATGATCTCTTGACTTGGTAAGAGTATTCTGCATCATTCAGAAACTCTGTCCATCACCACCCCCTTTTTCCCAAATCGATTTTATCCACACTAAGTGTGGGAGGGTATGCTCAGACGTGAGTCCCTTGCTCATTGCACCATCAGGATTCAGGCAAGCCGGGCCGATGAAGGCTGTGATGCCAGAAACCGGTCCCCGGAAGCTTGTTTCCTTCCCAGTATAAGAATTGGCTTGGTAGTTTGGTTTGTCCTGTTCCCATCATGCACTGGGACAGGTACAGACTAATTTGCATGTAGCCAGGTTCTGAGCTGGGATGGTGCAGTGAGCTAAAAAACGGTGATGGATTAAAACCATGATCTCTTGACTTGGTAAGAGTATTCTGCATCATTCAGAAACTCTGTCCATCACCACCCCCTTTTTTCCCAAATCGATTTTATCCACACTCAGTGTGGGAGGGTATGCTCAGACGTGAGTCCCTTGCTCATTGCACCATCAGGATTCAGGCAAGCCGGGCCGATGAAGGCTGTGATGCCAGAAACCGGTCCCCGGAAGCTTGTTTCCTTCCCAGTATAAGAATTGGCTTGGTAGTTTGGTTTGTCCTGTTCCCATCATGCACTGGGACAGGTACAGACTAATTTGCATGTAGCCAGGTTCTGAGCTGGGATGGTGCAGTGAGCTAAAAAACGGTGATGGATTAAAACCATGATCTCTTGACTTGGTAAGAGTATTCTGCATCATTCAGAAACTGTCCATCACCACCCCCTTTTTCCCAAATAGGTACAAATGTAAGGTAAGGTTCCATATAAGAGGTGGTTATGATTAACTGATGTTGCCTTACGCTGGGTTTTAAAATTTCTCCTGTCATTCTCGCTATAACCAATAGCTCAAGGCACTCCTTTCTTAGGGCCTTTCTGGAGATTGCCTGTAAGGACCCAGGGTCTGTAAAGTATCCTGGGTGCCCAATATCCTTTGTGAAATCACAGACATACTTTACCTTTAAAGCCCCTTCCAGTTTTAGGCAGTTTTAGGCAGTCCCTATTTAGCTTTGGCTGGTCCTTTGACCAGATCCTATGCCACAGGAGAATTGGTTCTAGTTTAATAAGGTCTGAGATAAAAGGAAGACCTAGCTCGTCATGACAGGCATAAGAAGGGGAATTTGCTGGCACCGATAAAATATATCTTAAAAAAGAGTTTGACAATTTGTATGGGGAGGGTGTTGGCAAAACCCCATATTCCCACCCCATACATTGCATTAGCGGTGCATTTGGCCTTGTAAATTTGAATAAGCTCACCTGGCTGCTTCCTACCTAGCCTTCTTGAAAAAGACGTCAAGGCAGCTGTTGTCTTGATGAATGCCTGTTTTTTAGGAAGAATAGCTTGTGCCCACGAGTCGCCTTGATTAAATAGAATACCTAGGTAGGAAAAGGTCTTTATCTGAACTAATTTTTGCCTGTGCAGAAACATACTTTCCATTTTCTGAAACCCACGACCGCAGCTCATTGTAAAAGTCTTAGAAATGTAAACGTTAAGGCCAAGGTCCTTCATAAAAACAGTAAAACTATCTAAAACCCTCTGTAGACCTAATTTAGTTCTTGACAGTAAAACTGCGTCATCCACGTAAAGGAGATCAGGTATGGGGTGTCCATTCACAGAGGGGTAATCTTGATTATTCCTGAGAAGGGCTTGGCACAGTCGATTTGTATACAGGTTAAAAAGGAAAGGGGCCAGCACACAACCTCGCCGCACCCCCCTCTCAACAGGAAAGGCAGGTGTGAGCTCGCCAGCCAAACCAAAGCACACGCTTGCCGATGCAGTACTATACAGACGCCTTAAAAAGAGTATATGAGGATCAACCGCAACGGCTCTAAGAACCTCCCACAGCCTATCATGTCTTACTGAATCAAAGGCCGCAGTAAGGTCAACAAATGCCAGGTAAAAACGGCCATTCTTGACTCTCGTATATTTACCCACCAGTAAGGCCAGGTTTAAGCTCTGCTCAATCGTCCCCAAACGTTCTCTAAATACATATTGTATATCCGATAGGACCGAGTTTTCCTCTTCCCAGGCTTGGAGACGTTCCAGGATAACCCGTCCCGCTACCTTGACCACAGAATCCATTAAAGAAACGGGCCTGTAACACCTGGGATCGTCTCGGTCCCCTTTTTTAAAGATGTGGACTATGATGGATTGCGCCTATGTTTTTGGCATAGGGGCCATGCAACTAGCATTAATGACTTGTGTAATAATGGGCCCCCAAAGGTAGATGTTTGACAAACAAATCCACAGGTACTCCATCGGGCCAGGCGCCTTACCGCTCTGGCTCGCTGATAGGGCTCTTTCTACTTCCTCCAAGGTGAACTGTAGATTTGCGTAGTCAGTGGACTCCACTGACGTATCACTAACTAGGAGGTATGGATTCACCTGACCATTATACACCTTTGAGAAGTGTTTAATCCATAGCTCCTTGGATATCGCAATTTCTATTGTGGGGCCACCCGTGGTTTGTAAAAACGGAGCTTTCACCACTCTCCAAAAGGCAGCACTATCTTTCAATTGTGCCGCACTATGAAGGGATTCCAATACTTCCCTTCTCTGGGCACATCTTCTTTCCTTGAGGGCCAATCTATAGTCTAGTCTTGCCTGTCTGACCTTAATAAGGTTTCTAGGTTGCCTGTGCAACTCCTGTTTTAGGTTGGTAAGAGCGCGTGTACATTTTGTGGTGAACCACCCCTGTTTTTTTACCTTGTTGCTGAGTTGCACAAATAATAGCTCCCTAACCCCAGCCTCTCTTTGCTGGAAAGACAGTAGAATACCATCTTGTGGGGCTGATTCACTCAGGCAGTTTTTGATGGCTGTTTTACATTTTGTTACTAGTTGTTTTGTAACAGCATGAGGATCGAACTTTGTCCACCACAAGGTGTACCCGTTGGTTCTATTAAGTATTACTTTTCCCGCCATCTCTGCATTATTATCAACTCTGGCAAGCCTATGCGATGGCAGATTGACCTCTAGGCATAACGGAATTGGTCACTCATGGGATTATCACCCACCATAAAAGAAAGCCTGGGTGCGTGGTTAAGTGAGACCAATATATAATCTATTGTTGAGGATAGACCTCTTCCGTTAAATGTATAAGGCATAGGAAAAGGTCTCACCAATAGATCATTCACAAAGCCAAGCTCAGTACTCACGATCAACTCATTTAACATCTCCCCCATCATGTTGTGACAAAAACGGGTACTACATATGCCCTCTTCATCAATATTACCACAAATCCTGCTATCCTCATTTGGACATACAGCACAATTAAAATCACCCACAAAGATTATCATAGTCTCTTTACCACTGGCATTGATAAATGATTTGACATCGCTACCAAGTTTTCATACAACATTGCCAAAGTTGTCTGGCGGAATGTTATTGTAATAGTTAACCAAGATAGTACAATGGGTCCGATTTTGTTGTAATTTTGCTAGCTGATAGTAGCTATTCCCCATAATTAGATCTACTTTGTCCAGTGCAAGCTTATTTGAAATATACGTACAAAGCACGCTCTTTGCTCTACCCCCTCGTTCCTTTACTGCAGGTGTATGGTGTGTTTTGAATCCATTTATATGAATTGGTTCTCTGACCCAAGTTTCCTGGAGACATACTATATCCTGGTCAGAGAAGAAATTACACTATGTTTGATTATTTATCTTATTACGCAACCCTGCAATGTTCCAGGAAATGACCTTGCATGGAGAACAATCACCACAAGGGGGAGGCAAACTCAGAAGCGGGGCGCTATCACTAAAGGGTAAAGCTAGGGCCAGGGTTGGGAATTCACATGGATCCAAGTGGGTGGCTAAAGTACTTCTCGTGATACCTCTTTCAATAGGTTCCCTTACAATTGTCGCGTAAGGCGACCTGAGAACTACAGCCTCTTGTACTGCAATGCAGTCATTAGGTGGTGCTACATTCTCATGGCCCCTGGGAAGTCCCACATCAAGATTTAGACCCCCGTCTAATAGTGTCAGTCAGTCATTATCCTCTGAGGTATTGAGGACATCAAAATAGTTGTTAACTGGAATATCATACCTAGGTTGTCTCAACCCCCAGTCTCTATCCACCCCTGGTATGAACTGTGGGAGACCATGTGGTTTGTAGAAATAACCAAGTGGTAGAATGTTAATCCCTGTACATCTGACTGGCCAGTCGCCCACCCTATCTAATATTGTTCGAACCAGGTCTGGTGACCCAAATGTTAATACTCCACAGTCACCCTCTAGAGGCATTTTAGAGCTTCCTATCCAACCGATCCGCCGTGCCATCTTAAACTCCGTAGTTGTAATGTATTTGAGCTGGGCAAGTCTCTCGGGGGCTGTTTTTGCTGTCTTGTGGCATTTAGTGTCTGGGCTCCCTCTCTACGTGCATAATTATGCCTGCCGGGGAGGGATTCTTTTTGAACATTCGACAGCCGCTCTTGGATAGTGGATGGTCCCTGTACTATGTCTACTTGATTGATTCTAGAGGATGCTTCTCCTATATGCGGTATTCCAGGACCGGCCGTGTTGTGGGAGTTATGTGAAGGGTCCAATGAGACAGTTTCAGGTGCTTTCCTAATTCCAGGGACATGAATGTTCGACTGAGTAATCGTGGGGCCCCATTCCTGTTAGACAGGGCAGACTTGATTCTACATTGGCATGTATTAGTCAGATGAGGGAGGGTATTACCTGCAAGCTTTTCCAATGTATCTATGCTTGCTTCCAGTAGAGATAGCTTGTGTATCAACGGGTTCAATAAAGCTGAAACAACCGCACCCATTTTTGTCCAAAACTCCCCGTTGTCATTATTCTGAGGTGGGGTTAGGATTATTGAAGTAGAATCCTTATGAGCCAGGTTAAGTTCCGGACAATTCTCCTCCTCCACGATTTTGGTTTTGCGGCCTCTCTTTGGGAGGGGGTGAGATTGCCTATTAGAACCCTGCCCCTTTCTTTTCTTAGACTGGGGTACAGAGCTACTCCCCTGGCTAATTTTGCCTTTTTGACCCCTAGTTGTTACTTTTGGCCTGGTTGAGGTGTTGCTTATCTTAAGTGCATCAGTAGACTCTGAATCGGATACCAGATTATGCAACTCATTAGTCGGGGAGAAATTGAGTTGGAAGTTAATGAGCTCTACAGGGCCAGACGTTACACGCTGATTTAGGGGGGGGGGGTTGTAGCTCTAAGGATAATCTGCCCTCAGTGAGTGCAATTTCATGAATAAGGACTGACTCTGCCCTCAATAAAAATGCATCCAAAGTCCCCACAACACCCTGGCCTGTTAATGATTTACGTTTACTCATTGTTTTCTGTGCCATTTACTAATGTTAGTACTTGTTATAGTGGCAACGTTATTCCCTCATACCTTACTGTTATAGTCCAAACAAGGGTCCACAAGAGTCCACTAGATCGGAAGATGACAATAATGTGGCCCAGCCAGGCCTCCTTTGGCCTCTGACGGGCGCAGACGGGCCCGCCCTTGGGCTGGGCTACGCCCGGGCACGCCCGCGCGCGTCCCATGCTGCGGGAGCCCGCTACCGCTTATGTGTGCTTCTCGGCTCGGCCAATGAGCGTGGGCGCCTCCCAGCGCTGAGGCTGCTGGGTGTTGTGGTCCCATTGGTCCCGCCGGTACAGCAAGTGTTCCATGCTGTAAAGTGCTCAGTGCTGCTCTATGTCAAGCGCTACCGCCCCGTGGGAGCCCGCAGCCGCTAATGTGTGCCTCTCGGCTCGGCCATTGCGCGTGGGTGCCTCCCGGCTCTAGGGCTGCTGGGTGTTGTGGTCCTATTGGTCCCGCCGGTACAGCAAATGTGTCCCGTGCTGTAAAGTGCTCAGTGCTGCTCTCTGTCAAACGCGCCTTTCCAAGTAATTCGTGGTGTAGACTGTTGCCTCAGAGCATGGTGTGGAAGCCGTGCTTTCACAGCTAAACAAAGAGGGCCTAGATCAACCTATAGCCTATGTTAGTAGGAGGTTACTTCCCAAGGAACAGAGGTGGAGTACAATAGAAAGGGAAGCTTTTGCTGTGGTCTGGGTGCTAAAGAAGCTAAGACCCTACTTGTTTGGGACTCACTCCCAGGTTTAGACAGACCACAGACCCCTCAGATGGGTAATGCAAATGAGGGGTGAGAATCCTAAACTGTTGAGGTAGTCCATCTCCCTGATAGGAAATGGACTTTATGGTGGAACACCGCCCTAAAACAGAACACGCCATTGCTGATGGTCTGTTGAGCTTCTTCCACCTTAGTGATGAGAACTCCCATGTGTATGGGTAGTTCTCCCTACTTTCAGCTGGGGGGACACATGTTAAACTTTTCAGCTATTGGCATGCTTTCCTCTGTCTTTTTTGCTTCTGACCTCCTGTTTCTGATTATGTGCTGAATTTCATTTTTTGCTGGTGTTAGGACTAAGGGTACTTTACCACTGCTGATCAGTGCTAAAGTGCAAAATGCAAGTGCCATCTGTTTAAAAGATGTTGGTAATTAGTTTTTCCATGATTGGCATGTTTGATGTACCAGTAAGTGCTTAGTACAATGCACCAGGTGTACCCAGGGCCTGTAAATCAAATGCTACTAGTGGGCCTGCAGCAATGTTTGCGCCACCCACTCAGTAGCCCTTTAACCATGGCTCAGGCCTGCCATTGCAGTGTCTGTAAGGACAGTTTTAAACTGTCATTTCGACCTGGCAAGTACATCCTCTTGCAAGACCCAAACTTTCCCTTTTACTATATGTAAGTCACCCCTAAGGTAGGCCAAGGCATCCCCATGGGCAGGGTGCAGTGTATTCAAAAGGTATGACATGTACTGATGTGTTTTACATGCCCTGATATTGAAATATAGCTAATGTTGTTTTTCACTATTGCAAGGCCACATAAGGTAACATGTGGATTGCTTTGACATTTCTTTTAAGTGTAATTTCCCATTGGGAGCAGATACATATTTGGATTTTGGGGTCTCTGGACTAAAAATGAATAAATATATATATGTTTCGGTAAAGTTCGTTTTTGAATTGTAAGTTTGAAAATGCCACTTTTAGAAAGTGTATACACAAAACAGCACCAGGTGGTTGTGAAATTTAAACACATCTTTACTTATGCATGAGGTACATTTTACTCAATAATCATGACCTCAAATTTGTCTTAATAATGATTGAACACAAACGTTTTCTAAACTTTCACATTTGGTGCAATAAAAGAAAGGACAATCTACATCCAACTCGATGGATATACAGTGAAAAATATTCGAAACACGTGTGAAATATGGAAAGATAAATCAAATATACATTGTGATAGCGCAAAATTTATACATGAACTAGGCAAAAATTGCATCTTCAACAATTCAAGATTTTACAAGTCCAGAGCATTACATTCACAGAAAGCGTTCTTAGTACTGGAACGTATAAAT
Source organism: Triturus cristatus (assembly GCF_964204655.1). NCBI lineage: Eukaryota > Metazoa > Chordata > Amphibia > Caudata > Salamandridae > Triturus > Triturus cristatus. Next base: position 425,038,160 of record NC_140591.1, read on the forward strand.
GGTCCAAAGCTATCTTATATGGGCTTCCAATAGTTTCTTTAGACAAATGAATTTATACGTCCATATTGATACTGGTTGAACTAGGATCCCCTATCGATCCCGGCCTATGCTTTTTAAACACACACTTTCTTTGGGGGTTCTCTTCAGGACAAGGGTTTGGTGAATTCTGCAAGGGTGAAGGAAAAATACTTTTGAGTTGAGTGATCAGCAAACTCCAATATACTTTCATATGGCGCAATGGTTATGAATTTACCTTAGGGGGCACGACAAAAGGTTTTGATTCGAGCTTATCAGTTGTCGAGGTTATTAGTGATTTGAACTCGTGCACCAAATCAAAGGAGCAGGACATGCTTTTCTGGATTGCTCATGTTGTTCTGAAAGGAAGGTATGGACTTAAATAAATAAGGTCTTTTAAAATTGGTAGTGAAGCGCAGAGTTCGTGGTAATTTACAAAGCTTATATTACCTGCGAGTCTCTGTCATTTTTATTTGTTTAGAAGTGGATTCTGGAGCCCAGTGTAATTCCTTTCTGTAAAAAAAAAACCACAGACCTGTTTCAGTCTTTGCTTTCGCCTGCGTGCTTCAAAAACACTATAAACACTCGACAAGCCTTGTGGAGAATGCTTGCAATCGGGATTAGCTGTTCCGGCTTTTTTTAAATGAAAACTTGAGAAGCATCTTGCTGCCAAACCATTTGTGCTGCATTATATTAAGGTCACTATTGCTGCTATTGTAATTAAGTTGCATTTGCCTTCCCTGTGTGAATAAACAGTTTTTTCAGAGTGCATATTCACAGAAAACAAGCGTGCAAGACCAAGTCATATGGTATTTAAAGTATGTGCTTTTGGTACATGCATATTATCACAGCTGTTAAGACTCCAGGGTTGCCTGGGAGTGCAAAATGCTTAACTCTTTTAAAACGTGACACAACAAATCTTTGTCTTCACTTACACAAAAGCTTGTTAAGGCTCCCTCTGGATCACATCGTCCTCCTGCCACATGAATAATGGCGTTGTGTTCGTCTGACCTTTCTTTTGTAAATTGGGTGTGTCCCACAGCAACCGGTCCTGCTCAAGGATTCTGGGAGATGTAGTGTATTGTTACTTAACTTCGATAATGGTGCACAATTCATGGTTCTTTTTACTAAAACAAAGCCTCAGGGTGATGGTTGTCAAACAATCCAACGTTGTTTACGATTAGTCGACGCAAAAATGAGATGAGTGATTTTTTGAAAAAAAAGATATATAAAAGATAACGTAAAACCTGAAATGGATCACATGCCAAAGCGCTGACTACCTTGTTTTTAGAATGGAAAAACTTAACATTTTCATTGTTGAAACAACTACAGAAGACTGAGTATGGACGCAGGGTTACAGAAATGAGTTGGCTACAATCTGTTTGTTTCAGACATCTTCTTCAGACCTCTTGATACCGAATTAAAATTCATAATCAAGTACGCTTCTTTACGCATTAGCCTGGTGTCAATATTTCCACCTCTGGGGTCTGTTTGGATAGCACTTAACATAGTCCAGTGGAAATCTTTCTCCGTGTGTCCTATTAACCAAACCCCACCGAATTTTCATAAAAGGACAGATTACCCCACAAGTAGTTTCTTTGCCGAATTTGCGTTTTCGGGGCACATATCGGATGGTAGATCGTGGCATTATAATCTGGAATTACCTGCTGAAGGTTTTAAAGAAAGCGTAAAGCGCAAGTTAGTATTTATTTATATCAATGCTGACTCATGGCATGGAAGGGGGTTCACAAAGGTCACCGTTTTTCTGCTGAAACACCCTTTATCACGATTCATTCCTGAACACAACTTGGTGTAACATCCGATAACTGAACATTAGAGTAGTTTAAATAAAGTATGGGGGCGCGGCTGAAAAACCACAATTCAGGTAGAATGAGTGTGAACGCTTGTGCACCAATACGATAATTTTACTACTGAACCATATGCAATGAATGTCAAAGTGGGGTCCGCGGTGCTGTCTGTTCACAGCGCACACAGGTGGGGGTAAGCAGGGCCAGGTGCGCACACTGCAGCACAGACAGGGCTTCAGCTTTAATAGCAGCATTTCAAGAGATTTACAAAGAGTTAGACTCCTCCCGAGGTTAAACAACGGAAGCATCTTCTTGGGGAAAATAATGCAAATAAAAAGGAGATAAAAAGACGGGAGCAAACGAACAGAGACGAAGAGAAGGGCCAAATTGTAATGGAAGGAAAAATAAGCAGAATCGAAGAAGGAAGTAGAAAAGAAAGGGGTCATTAAAACAGAAGGAAAGAGAAACTAATAAAAGAAGAGGAGGGAAAATGCACAGAATGGAAGAGGAATTAGAAAATGAACAAATAGAGGAATCGAAAGGAAATAAAAGAGAAAAAAAGGGGAGGGAAATGAATAGAAGAGGCAAAGAAAGGAGCAGATAAACAGAAATGAAGAAGACGGAAAGGCAAGGAAGGTAGAGGGAATACAAGAGAAATAACGAGAGTAAGAGTAAATACACAGAAGAGAGTATGAAATAAATGCGACGGGAGTGTATCAAACAGGAAAACAAGTCCGCGCGCAAAAAGGAAATAAAAACAAGCATTGGCCGCGCGGCCGTGAAACTGACACGGCCGCGCGGCCCGCGAAAGAGAAAGTGATCGCATCACGATCAAGCACTGCGGAGGAAAGACACATGGCGGCTGCGCGTGTGCACGCTCACGTGCACGCAAGCTTTAGGCCACAGGCAGCACTTGGAAAATCCCAAATACAAAATGTCTCTCCGAGGCACCGCATGCGCTGGGCTCAGCGAGACCTAAAAAGGATTATAATAACATGCAAAAGTGGGCTACATCAAATACAATTGGTTGCGTAGATTTTACAGTGAATCAAAGACTGTCTATGTTGTACCTTCAACATTATCAAGCAGTAAGCCGCGCCATATTACTATCTCCAGGTATCGCATTCCGGCCCCCCATAACTACTTTGTGCATTTCAGTCTCCGTCGAGGGGGTGTGTGAATAAGTAAGTCTTCAGTGGTTGTCAAATATCCTTCGGGCGGGAAGGCGGTGGAAGCAGGGTAGCGTAGATACAGTAGGTGTTTGCATTCTGCCCAAGTGGAAAGAGATCTGTCGCTTCACGATGAGTAATGCAAGAGCCGCGAACCTTCTAATGCTCTTCTTCAAAGGTTGAACATACCCAAGCAATGCCGCCAAGGGCGCAGGCTGTACGGGCTCCTCCACCATAAGAGATAAATGGCAGAAAATCTCTCCCCAATATGTCTCAACTGGTGCGCAGTACCATGCCAGATGTGAGAAATCAGGAGTCGAAGCTGAGCACCGGGCGCACTCATATGGGGTGTTGGGACCTATCTTGGCCAATATTTTCGGGGTTATGTAAGCTCGCTGTAAATATTTAAAATGTAATAATTTATGGCGATGGTTATTTGAAATGTAACGCGTTTGTGCACAACGGTAGTGCCATATATTGTCAGTTATGGATATGCCCATATCACGTTCCCAGGCAGCCCGCATCTTAACGCCAACCACGGGATGAAGAGATAATGAGAGATGGTACAGGCGCAAAACCAAGTGGGTACTGTCTGGTGAGGTTATAAAGAGCGAGAGGGGAGGAAATCCACAAGTTCCGACACAGCATCCGGGATCACCACAATCAGGGATCCACGGACCCTGTGCAAAAGAAATCTGTCCATACACGTAGCATCTCTGTGTGAAAGGAGTTCTGTCCTGGTGCAGGGGTGTGACTCTCTGAACAGGTTGCCCACCGTCTGGAGTCCATGTTTGATCAATGTACATTTTGTAAGGACTTCAGTAGTGGGGGGTAGCCATGGATTATCAGCCAATGGAATATTTGGCGAGCATGGAAATTCCATTTGTAATACCGTCGCAGCTTCGTCCATGCCCAGCATGCTGTCGGTAGCGTCTGGATTTCTGAGGTGCAGCGAGGTAAGCCCTACGGTAATGCTGCAGATAGCAGATTAGGATGTATTTGGGAACGTTCGGGCTTAAGATACTGGAGTCGGCATCAGGGTGATACCAGTAGTATGTAAAATGAGTCTGGGCAACAAGACAATATAAGTAGAGATCCGGGGCTCCAAATCCCCCCGTTCATAAAGCATAAGTAGAGTATTCCAGCCTATCCGAGGTGGTTTGACCACTCATACAAGACGAATGAGTAAGGTCCGGAGAGTCTCAAAGAATATTGAGGTGAGGGCGATGAGGATATTTAGGAATAGGTATAAGAATCTCGGGAGGACCACCATTTTCATTATGGCGATCCTGTCAGCCATGGAAAGGGGAAGTTTAATCCACGGTTCGACCTGAGCTGAGAGATGGTCTATTGCCAGGCCGTAGTTGAGGCGGATCACTTCAGATATGTTGCAATGCAAGAAGATGCCGAGATATTTGGGGGTGTCAATACACCATTTCAGGGGGTATTCAAAATCCTCTTGAATGGTAGCTGTTGTCAAGGGAAAAATTTCCGATTTGGTCCAATTAATGACCAATCCGGAGTATACTCCAAATTGGACCACTTCACGCAGTAATGGGGACAAATTTGTTGCGGGTTCTCATATGAACAGTATGACATCGTCGGCATAAAACGAGGCGGCAAGAGGGCCCAAGTGAAACTGCAAGCCCCGATGAAGGTGTCGCTCTTTTATATGACGTGCCAAGGGATCCATGGCAACAATAAATAATAAAGGTGTCACGTGTCAAGGGAAATTGAGCTGTAATTTCACCATTTAGTTTTAGACGGGCAACCGGGTCGGAATATAAAAGGCGTATCAGATTTAAAAAACTGATTGGAATGCTAAGTTTCTGCAGTACTGCGTATAGAAAAGGCCATTCTAGTGAATCAAAGCCCTTTTCGGCATCGAGGAGAACAGCTGCAGCTGGTAGTGTGGGGTCAATTTGATTCATCGGTGAGAAAATAGCACGTAGATTGAGCGCAGTGGACCTGCCCGGGACAAAGCTCGCCTGGAAAGGGCATAATATGGTATTCACAAGCAGTGATAAATGGGTAGCCAACATTTTGGACAAGATCTTGTAGTCGTGATTTAGTAATGATAACGGTCTATAAGACGTACACTGGTGAGGTGATTTACCAGGTTTGAGCAGAAGTGTAACTAAAGAGTCACGCATAGTAAGGGAGAGAGATCCGCTTTGTAGAGCCTCATCATATACCCCCAACAGATGGGGAGCTAGTTCATGTTGATAGGCTTTATAAAATTTTCCCAATAGGCCATCGGCGCCCAGGGCATCGCTACTGGCCAGGTCACCAATCGCCTGTCTAATTTAGTCTGCATCTATCAGGGAGGATAACAATCGTGCTGTCCCCGTTCCAACCAGACCATGGCTATTTCTTGAAGGTAGTTGGCCAGGGCTTGCACCACAGGGGGTTACGTGTTGGATATAAGTGAGTGTAATAAGATAGAAAAGCTGCAGTGATTTCAGATCCCCTTGTCAAGGTAGTATCAGTGTCGGTGTTGAGGTGTGTAATGTATGCAGATTGATATTGAGGCTGGAGTAATTGGGCAAGCATCCTACCTGGCCTCTTGCCCTCTCCATACACTTGAGCCATCGCGTACTTGCAGAGATATTTAACCTCTGGGGCGGCTAAATTGGTAAATTTGGACAATAGTGTTGGACGGTCATGGAGCGGTATAGGCGACGAGACAGTTTGAGCCGCTGCGTCTATATCTTTGAGTTTCCTCTCAACTACTTCCAATTCCCCCAAATGGATCGCAGCATGCCAGCGTGTTTCGAAAGACAGACCCCACATATATATGCCTTGAAGGCGTCCCAAAGCACGGATTGCGAGGACACCGTTCCCTCAATTAACAGGAAATATTCCCTGATGGCACCCCAACACTAAGGTCTACGTCTCAACAGTCTACGGGCCGATGTCCGCCGTGAAAAATGTAGGTAATGTTTATAAGGCGTGCGTCATCGGAAAAGCTGTAAAGCCGGGCAGCGAAATGTAGAGGTCATATCAGCATAGACCCCCAGAAGGAGGAACGTGGTGGATCTGGTCGCATTGCATATGCAGGACATTGGCCATTGTTAACCATGCACTGTTAAAGTGAGAGATCGCTGAGAGCATTCAAGCCAGGGATTTATGTCCTAGTCTTGCAGTTTCAAGCAGCATTGTAAATTTATGGGGAGGCCGGGCCGCCCTGGATGCATGGCCCCACCCACCTCGCCAATTAAAGTAGGAAGACCTTCCCTGAACGGCAGCATCGCATAAGAAAGTATCTACATTGTCCCCACCTCAATTAGAATGGTGCATCCATTGCGCTGGGTCTCCAGAGCCGACAGCTGGTTTCGGCCTGCCTCGTGCTCACCGGGCCCCGCCCTCAAGCTCGCTCAAGACCCCTATCGTCTTTGAGCTTCTGTGGGCCGCATCAGGCCCAGGAGTGCGATTGACAGGATTTCGGCGATGCAGGTCTTGTTTAGGATCGCAAACGGCTCATCTGGGTGGCCAACTTCTCTAACTTGCGGTTTGAGTACAATGCGCTTGATTACGGCTGCTTCACATCGCGTGGCGGAAAAAACAATCGGCGATTGATCTGGAGCTACAGAGTCAGACCGCCATGTTGGTCGCCGGCTCAGCCACCCCCCCATGCAGGTTAATTCTAAGGAAGTGGCTATTTACCTGGCCGCCAGTATAACAATACATACTCTGGCAAAATAATACATTACCTCTGCTGTTTAGCTGGCCGCAGACTAAATAGTGGAGACAATGTACAATTTGACCGGCAGCCGGATAAACAGTACAAAGGTGGTAATATTACACCACTGGCATGTGCTCAATGCAGGTGAATTATCCCTTGAATGTGCATTTCGTAAGAACAAAAGCATCAAAGAACAACTTGTCTGGGCAAGTCTCCCTCCTGCCAAAAACTAACCATACATTGAGTGATCTTTGGGGCCATACTCCCTTGACAGGCCATTATAAATGTGGCCGTTGCAGTATATGTGAATTTACTGTTGAGTCTAGAGAGTTCATTTTGCAAAAATGTAAGAACTGCATTAAAACACTTTTCTAACTGTAACAAGATGAATGTGATTTATGCTATCACCTGTCCTGGTAACCTGATTCATATTGGTTAGAGGACACCAAAGAGCAGAGTGAGGATATGCCAGCGTACCTCTGGTGGAACATTTCGAGGCACTCAACCACACCGAAAATTGCCTGAAATGGCAGGTGGTCACCGTCGTGAAAGTCCCTGAGCATGGTGGCGATGTCTCATCTATACTCAACATTGAAGAACTGAAATTAATTCTGAGAACTGACTGTTTCCAGAGCGGATTTAACAAATTAGAGGATTGGACATCTTTTTTATTTTTTTAAAACAAATTTTATTGGATTTCTGGTAAATTATGGCAGAAGCCGATTACATACAGTCAGGGTGCAATATGTTACAGAATACTAACAGTGTATGTATCAGAACAACAGCAAAAGTCTGTGAATATACAGACCAACAAAACAACATTGGCACAGGCTACACATTGCACCTCCATTATGGCAAGTGGTCATTTAAACATATGTACTGCCGGGATTGCCCGTTATATGAATGTACATCGGTCAATGAAGATACTGCCTGATTATGGAGGGTCTGGGGATGTTAAGGGAGGTAAGTCTATGCCCCTATAGACTGCCCAACGAGACCAAATCTTCCTATGTTTTTGCAGACATCCTCGCACCTGGAACACAGCTATTTCTGCCTCCATACACTGGTCCATTGCCCTCCTCCACCCTCCTATTGACTGCGGGGATGGATTGGACATCATTAATATGAACCCGAATCTGGTTCTGCGAGTGAGTGTGGAACGTGACAGACTGTTTAATTCTGTTGTTAACTTATTTGAATTTTTCTTTTCTTCTTCACTCGTTGCTTTTGTACTGTGTTTTGTGGAAATGTAATTCATAACATTTCATGTATTTCACAACCCTTCGAACTGATTTATATTTCTGCCGGTAACCTATTATGGACAATTTCTATACTTGTTCCAATGTAGGGATATATTGGAGATGCTTCATATTAATTGCCTTCTATTCATGCATATACTTTTTGTAGGCTATTTTCAAAATTACCATATGAATCATATGCAGATGATGGGCGTGGCTTGGCGCCGATGTAGTCAGCAGCGGACCTCGGAGCTCCTCCGTGGCTACCTTCCGCCGTAAACCATCCTGACAAGCTAAAGCGGCCCCTAATACCTCACACTAATGCGGAATACCGGGTGCCCTCCTAGACGGACTTTCAGAGCGTAATTGTGCAGGAAAGGGGAGAAAATTGGGATTTCCCTGCCCGTTTCAGCCCGTCAGAACAAGAACCAAAATGGCGGCTGTGACCGCAGGAGGAGACGCCAGCCGTTAAGGTCTACGAGTGTCCCTGGAGCACCTGCTGGACGCCTATTACAAACTGCTTGGAGGTCCTGACTCACCTGGGAACCCTCTGACTGGTGAGACTGAGGAGCGGCGAGAGCGGACTCGCATCGACCGATGTTGCCTGACCCTAAGATGGCAGAATGCAGGACCCTGCCTGCGCTGCGGTGAGATCGTTCGACTCCGGGCCGCCTCTCCTGCACAAGACGGATACTGTGATGGTTTGGCGCCCTACCCTGCCTAAGCTGTAAGCTGGGGCGACACCCTACTGTACTGGTGCTGGGGCTGGCTGAGAGGTCACCGGGGAGGAGGCTGGACGCATGCAGCACTAGGTTTTCTAGCGGGGAGTACGCCTTGAACTAATGTGGCCACAAGGTTTTCCCCCCTACCCCTCCCATGGGGCAAATAGGTTTTTCCAATAGGGTTTCTCTAAACAGGTGGCAGCTGGCTATAGGCCTACGCCCCCAGTGGTAAGATTGGAGCCCAATATTTAAGGTCCTGACGAATGCCACGTACCCAAGTGGACAATACAGGCAGAAACATGTTGACCCCCTATTAACAATCACTGATTCACAGCGGCGATGGGATGATAAGGTCCCCACTCACCGCACTTATATATTTTAATCCCACATTGTAACCCCATAGAATAAAAATTGTTCAGGTATACTATGATGGTTTTTAAATTCACTCACTCCTTTTTTTGTTTGGGCCCCCACTTAGTTTAGAAGTGCATCCCTGTCTTCAGGTGTATGCCCGCCCTCTATCAAACGCGGTTTTTAGAGGGCGAGGACTGGCAGATGATGAAGCATGACACCTAGTGGTGTGTGATGCCAGTCCGTCAATTTTTGTGATTTGCCCCCACTAAATTGGGCATTTCTTAGACACAACTAGGGACGGTCCTTTCTGTGGTTCATAGCTGGCTGAGAGGTACCCGTAACTGGAGCTGCCGAGGTTTGAGCGCATAGGGGATATGCGGCCTGATGAGGAGCAAAGCGCGCGAAAGTTCCAGTGATCGCCAAGACTGTCCTGGACTCACGGAGGAAATGCGGTGAGACCAGGCGGGAGGAGGACGGGCAGAGGCGCGAGCGACCTGCGCTCGGAAGCACCCAGCACGGCCAGATGTTCCAGTGCTTGGCGGTTCACACACACGGATTCCCACTGATGAGTGCTCGCGGGCACTTTGCACGCATACACTGAGTCGCACCTCGTCATAGGGACATACCGAGAGAGCGGAGCTGAGGGAGAGCATGGGGACCAGCTTGGTCGAAAGAGTTGCCCAAAGCACGATTGCACTGAACTTGGAGGTACGGTGAGACGGGCCTCTTTACTGTGGGGGATGTGAGGTATAACCTCCCTAGAAGTGCATGAACATTACAATACCTGAGCCGGTCATAGCGCACACCACCGCAGCACTAAGGGATACTGGGCCCAGACCCTGCTGAAACGGAGCGCCACAGAGGTAACGCTGCAGGCCTTCCTACTTCCTGAACCACTGCGGGGGCGAGACCTTTGTTCCTGGATGGGCCATCCCCCACATTCCTGAGACATCTGGGGCAACTATCCGGGGCTCATACAGATTGGAATCACCTGGTCCGCATACTTCCAGGCAAGACACACGAGAGCTGAGGGTCTGGCGACATTTCACCCACTGGAGGATGGCGGCACCCCACTTGACCAGTGAAGGTGGGGCTCAAGGACCTTACTCACGCAGCGTATTACTTCTGCCAACGGCTCGCAAAATGGGAAGGGAGTCCAGGAGCAAGAGATACGAGGTCCTGCGGATGGACGAACCGGAACAGCACACAGATGATGATGAAAGCACAGCTGGGAGGCGTGGAGTGGGGCAACCCGGAGACCCCACCTTGGGTGACATCATGCAGCCTATTATATCCTCACGGGAGGTGCTGAAGGCGAGGATGGACGCCATTGGGTCAGATCTTACCCTCTTGAAAGAGGACCACCGAAAACTTAAAGAGAGGGTAGTGACCAATGAGGCTACCATGAAGGACATACCGGATGCAGTCGCCACCCTACAAAACTCCCTGCAAGAAGTGGTGAACAGGGTCAAGGTGCTAGAGCTGAGAACTGAGGACAGCGAGGGGCACTCGAGAAGGAATAAACTCCGCATCGTAGGCGTTCCGGAATGGGAGAAAGGAGCTGATGCGGTCCAGTACCTGGAAACCTGGTTCAAAACGGAGGTGGCCCCGGAGGGTCTCTCCCCCTTCTATGCACTGGAACGTGCTCATAGGGTTCCGGCTCGCCCACCTAAACCTGGTGCCCCACTCCGTCCAATAGTGGTGAGACTACTGCATTATCGGGACCGGGACTTCATTTTACAAAGGGCCCGTGAGAAACAGAATCTACAGATCAGGAACAGCAAGGTGATGACATTTCCGGACTATACTAGGGAAGTGCAGCGACAAAGATCCTCCTTCCTGGCTGTTAAGCGTAAGTTGCGCCAGCTCCGACTTTCCTACGCAATGCTGTTCCCGGCCCACCTTAGGGTAACTTCAGGGGCGGAGACGCACTTCTTTCTCACCCCGCAGGCTGCTTGGGACTGGTTGGAAACCCGAGGCGGCACTGGATCATGCTCACCACATCCAAATCCACCCCGACAGTGGTTGTCCCCCGCTTCGCCGCCACAGAGGCCCATCTCTCCTGCTGGTCGCCGACAGGAATGAGACAGAGCGGTCCTAGCAGTGGCAGCCATTAGCCATGGGGATGTTAGCCCGACTAGCAATGACACGGATCACGAGAGGGACAGAACTGAGAGCTCGAGATCGAGTAGTGCCCAGGGGCTCTCCGATACTGAACTTCCAGACATCACTCCGCAGACGGCAGATGAGGTGTTTGGATGATCGGTCTGCCGGTTGTATGGGGAGAGGACGGTGGGATGCCCACTGTGACTCCTGGCCCTAGAGACCCAACTGATGCACGTTGGATGGGCATGGATGTATCGTGGGGACCTGCTGGGAGAACTAGGTATAGCGGGGGGGTCGGGGGGAGTCCTGAGACCAACGGAAGCGAAACACGCACCTCCACCTTTTTATTGTTTTTTGTATGAATGCCTTAGTTTGGATGGGGACCTGTTCTTGTGTGCCTGTCCTGGGGTGTGGGAGTTGGTTAGAGTATACAGTTTGGGGCAAGCGGGCTGGGGTCAGACATGTCCCTAAGGGAGATTTCTGTTGTCAGAGTATAGAGTCGGAATGATGGATACCTCCGTAGCCATCAAAATTATGACCTAGAACGTTAGGGGGATGCACACTATGAGCCGGTGGCACAAAATACATGCTTACCTGACGAGAAGAGGGGTGCAAATTGCATTACTTCAAGAAACCCACCTGACAAAGACAGAAAGGGCTGCGCTACAGCGCTGATGGAGGGGACAGGTGTTTCACACTACGGACTCGGCCTTTGCACGAGGGACCTTGGTGTGGGTGCGAGCGGGGGATACTTTTCAATGTTTACGACAGATAATAGACCCTGAGGGAAGATTCGTGGTGGTGGTGGGGCGGCTTGATGGCCGGGATATTACTATAGGAAGTATATACGCTCCTAATGTTGATCAGCCTGTTTTCTTTGCACAGCTATCTCAGAAACTAGCGCCAGTTCTGACTGGACCTGTGCTTTTGAAGGGGGAGATTTTAATTGCATTACTGAAGTGGCCCTGGACCGTTCTCATCCACCACTCCCTGACGCCCCCACACATAGAATAGCAGAAGCCCGACGCGACTGGCAACGGCACTGGGGACTGACGGGCACTTGGATGGCCCATCATCCGAGGGAACGGGACTACTCTTATTTCTTGGGTTTACATGAGCTACATGTTAGACTGGACTCTATTCTTTGTTCCCCAGATGTGCATGGGGGATCACACTGAGTGAGTACTCAGCCAGGACAATATCCGATCATAATCCCCTGTTAGTGTCCATGAAGTGGCTACGAGTTAGGTCCAATATCCCCAGTTGGCGCCTCCGCCCGGATACATTGGAAGACCATGTCTTTAGAACCACAATAGGCACTGCTATAGAGGAGTACTTCCAGAACAGCACTAACACGACCACTAGCATACACAACGAGTGGGATGCTTTCACAGTAGTGATAAGGGGTCACTGTATTGGGGAAGCGGTTGGGGTATGAAGAACCTTGCTGAATGAGGTACAGAGGGCAGAACAGCAGCTCAGAGACGTGGCAAGAGATAGACCTGAACGAGAGGATAGACAGGAGGGTCTTATGATGGCCAGAGAAGAATCGGCGACCCAGGTAGAACGCCTGAGATGTTTTGATTACAGGGCATATGTGGCGCGGGCACACGCTGAGAAAGACAAATCTGGGGAACTGCTGGCATGGCTGGCCAATCCGGCATGCAGAGGGACACCAATCTTAGAACTGCAAGGCGGAGATGGAACAACGTATTACGGGTAGCAAGCTATCAATACACAGTTTCTGGAATATTATACTACCTTGTATCAAAGTCAACTCGATCTTCGGGTATTGGAGGAGGAGGGTTTCCTGGATATAGAACTCCCTCAGGTTGAGGCAGAGGATGCAGAGATCTTGGGTCAAGATGTGGAACTAGAGGAGATCAGGGGAGCAATAAAACGTATGGCCAGGAACAAAACTCCTGGCACAGATGGGCTTCTAATAGAGTTTTATGCCACATATGTGGATCTGTTGGCTCTCCACCTGTTAGCCCTCTACAACAGGTCGCGGCGGGATGGCTGCTTACATCGCTCGACTAGAGAAGCAATAATCGTACCACTCCTCAAGCCGGATAAACCGGCGTGGGATCGCGTCGCCTATCGCCCCCTCGCAATGCTTAATCTTGATTACAAGACATTGAGTAGCATTCTAGCCGGCCGTTTGATGACCCATATGACAGCACTTGTACACGTAGATCAGGCCGGGTTTATTCCTTCCCGGAATACGGCTATGAATGTACGCCAACTGTGTCAACTGCTACACAATTCAGCGCATGTAGGAGAAGAGGCGTGCATCTTATCGATTGACATTGAGAACGCATTCGATAGCCTGGAGTGGCCATATTTGTTTAGAGTCCTACGAGCCTTTGGGCTGGGCGAGGGATTTGTGGCTTGGACGGGGATATTGTACAACCTCTCGACTGCCAGGGTCCGCACGGGGGGAGTGATTTCGGAGGCCTGCAGCGTGGGCAGGGGGACGAGGCAGGGATGCCCGCTGTCTCCCCTCCTGTTTGCACTGGCAATAGAGCCACTGGCTGTTCATGCACGATCAGGGCAATATTACAGGGGTCTGGACGGGGTGGATCGGTTCCACTACATTGCTCTGTACGCGGACGATTTCCTAATGTTCCTCGCCAATGCTGCTGAGGAGTTACGGGGTGCTCAGGAACTGCTGGCTGGGTTGGGGTGTGTGGCGGGAGTCAACTGGAATAAGACGTGCCTTTTCCCTGTTCAGGGTGGTAGAGGTGAACCACCCGATGTGCTAGACGTGAGGTGGAAAAGCAGCTGCCTGACTTATCTAGGAGCCCGGATATATCACAAACCCTCTGACCTGCTACAAGGTAATATTGGAAGAGCGTTACGAACCACCAGGAGGAATTTTGAATTCTGGGGGACCCTTCCAATTTCAGTAGCGGGGAGGGTGGCATTGCTAAAGAGGGTAACCTTGCCACGACTACTGTACTGCTTTGGCTCGCTTCCTCTATGGATACCACAAAAATACTTCACGCAACTCAACACCATGACTACGGGATTTTTATGAGGTTCTGGGAGGCCCAGAGTGGCGCTCAGTACCATGCTGCGACCCAGGCGGGAGGGGGGATTCGCAGTCCCTGATTTTGAGGCCTATTACCACGCAGCCCAATTTCAATGGTTCACAAAGTGGATGGCCAGGGGATTACGTCTGGGGGAAGACCAAGGGGGCATGGGCCCGGACCTGCACCAGCTTTCTCGGGCACTCCTCCGGCTCCCTTTAAGTGAACGAGAGATCCAGAGGGAGCTGTGGGTGGTGCGGCAATGCTGGAATCAGGCCAACAGAAGAGCCAAGGTGGGACCCCCGTATGCCCCTGAGATCCCGCTGAGGGTCTGCAAGGCATTGCCACATGGGGGGGATTGGCAGTGATTGCGAGATTGGGAAGAAGTGGGGATCTCCGCTACTGGAGACCTCTATGAGGACGGCGTCCTCTTACCCTTCCATGACCGTTTAGAAAGGTATGAACTGCCCCGCCATGACTTTCTCTTACATGCTGCATTGACGGCAGCCATCCGTAAGCACTGGAAGAAGGGGATGGTGGAACCGCCGACCTCTCTCCCCTGTCAATATGTGGTATATGCGGCAGGGACGATCAAAGCGGTAACCTGCCTATATAGGCGAATTACTCAGGAGCTCAGGATCCCCTTTGGAGAGGCTACGCATTAAATGGGAAGCGGACCTTGGGATCCCTATAGAGGAGAAGCCGTGGAAGGCGCTGATGGAATGGGCGTGGAAATGCTCTAGAAACGCGAGATTTCAACTAATACAGTTTTATGTCTTCCACAGAGCGTATCTCACCCCACACAAAATTAACTAATTTTTCGGGGCCTGAACTGCCTGCCCGCGTTGTAAACTAGAAAATGCTAAATTTTTACACATGTTCTGGGAGTGTCCATTGTTGAACGGGTTTCGGGGGGAGGTAACGAGTAAACTAGGTGGAATAACGGATAGAGACATCGATCAGACCCCGGGATTTTGTCTAATACACTGGTTCCCTCACACTGCCCGCAATAAAGTTACCAGTAAATTCATAGATTTGGGGCTAGTCCTTGCTAAGAGAGAAATTACCGGCCATTGGAAGGCGTCACGGCACCAAACGCTACACGATGGCTGCGAGAATTCATAAAGTGGGCTGACTGTGAGGGGATTTTTAGACTGCAAATGGCCCAGAGAGCCAATAATGACAAAATGTTGACCGCAGCTAGGGCATGGGTGGCGATGGTGGACTTACTCAAGCACCCGACAGACAACAATGACTGACCCCCTATGTGAGGAGACTTGCACATACGAACTGCAGCATTGCCCTTCTTGAGCGGGTGGGTCGGTCGATGGGCAGCGGGTGCTACATGGTGGCTTCCCCCTTTTGCTCCCTTTCACTGAGATACCAGTTGTCCTACAAGTGTGACTAATTCACAACACTGAGAGATGACGGATGGAGCGACATGTCTGACGGTGGAAGGGGGGTGGGTGGAGTTGAAAGGGAGGAGGGAGGGTAGGGGGTGTTTTGTTAACCCATTAACTGCTGAGATAGATCAGAGCGAGGCCTAGCAGAGATGCTTATGGAATTGATCCTCCAGGTAGGAATATAGATCATGACTACCCTAGAACTGCTGTCCAGGTGGATGGTCATAGGAACGCTGTGGGAGGCGGAGACATCAACAGAGAAGTTGCCCCCAGGAATATATAATAGTGCATGTAAACGATGCGATGTAACTCATTGATGTATGAGCAATGATTCCACCTAATGACGATATTGGTGGATGTGTTATAAATGAATAAAATATGTTTACAAATGAATCATATGCAGATCATGATTCCATCATGAGCCCTTCAGAAGTTGCAGAATGTACATTTCAAGACATTCTTCTCAATATATTTTGCTATCAGATTATTGTCTGCCACTACTATTTTATTATATTTTCGTGAATGGATTATATAATATAGTATGGATTACTGAGGTATTGTCTTCGCGTTCACCCTCAAACTCTTTATTGACAATTCCTGACTACTTCTATTCCTCCTGTATATGTGCATGCCACTTTACTATTCCTATATGGCTGTCATTCTGTTCCTCTAAGGGGGATGCTCGTAACATGTATTGATTCCATATTATTTTCTGGCATATTGATAATTTCTGACTAATCCGATCCTCCTGAATGCCACTTCGCCCTTCTCAATATGGCTGCCATTCTGTTCCACTATCGGGGACACTTGTCATACTTTTTGATTTCAGATTATTGCCTGACAGGTTTTTTGTAATGAACTGTACAATACAATATGATTACTGAGCTTTTGCTTTCACCCTCATTTTCTATATCATCACTGCCTGGCGTGTTCTATCTTGCCTGTATTCATGGCTCTTCGCCCTTCCAGGATGGTGGCCATTCTGTCTCACTATTGGCTACTTGCATGAGTCCCTGTTCACTGTCTATGCCCTTGGCTGGACATTAATTTTATTTACTGCACCTTACGGTGTAGGCGGCTTCGCTGTTATCATTGCGCATAGACAATACTTAGTACACTGTACTTTTCCCCAGAGATTGCACTGGGTATTATTTAATTCATGCCGCTTACTTCCTTGTCTCCCTTCTAACAGAGATCGGTTCCTTGACACAGACACACCATAGTAGATTTGACATTGGCCCTCTTCACCATAGTATGCTTAGACACCCAAGGTATGCCATTACCCTTGTTATGAGGTTGTCGAATTCTAAAGAGGGATTCGGTATTCGGCCTAACTTGTGCATGCTTCAATTCCCACAGATGATCTGATTCTGGCCATTTGCTCTCAGTCTTGGAGTGACATTTGTGTGTGCCTTATTGCTAATTCTAGGGAAGTGTCTGCCCTCTTACTGTTTATGACCGCTTATGTTGACTCTGAGATGGAGTAATTATCTCTCAGGATAGGTGTTTTATTGTACATGCACTGTATGATGAATATAGGAAAACTCCTTGCACTATAGGTTCTGCACTTGTATTGGCTAGTGTCCTTATTTACCGTAAGACTTAGATTTTGATATCATATACATGGTATAGCATGTGATATTCCTTCGACGGAGCAATTATATGCATGTGATTATCACCATCTACACACGGCTCACGTCTTTTAGCTTATCATCAAGCCTATTTACTTACTCTTTTTCTTTTCTTCTCCTTCCCTGTTTTCATAGATTCTCCTTCATCGCCAGTGTTCTGTAATCTTTCAGGCTTGCTTCACAATGTCCTGATGATAATCCTACCATTTTAGGTGGATTGAAATGTCGTTGACAAAAAACCCCTGCCCCTGTTTGAATGATGTATTATTTATTGTGGGTTCAGAAGTTTCTAAGTGTTTGTAATTGTAACTTTAGAATATTGTAAAACTGTGCCACGCATTTACTCCTGTGCCACTTCCTACAAACACTGTTCTGTGCCTCGTAGGGTGTCTTACCCCTACAATTTGTTTTTTAATATATTAAAAAATATATTATTTTAATTGACTGATTCAATTAAGTATCCTGGGCATTATTATTTTTCCCAGAGTATTGAATTTATATTGTTCTTTTTAGGGGCCTGTGTTCCATATAACTACAGCTACCCACGGTCCCTATTTACCCTTGGGTCCCCATGTGTATGCCAACATTTACCCAATGGCCGGCAAAATAATACATAATCTCTGCTGTTTAGCTGGCCACAGTGAAATAGTAGAGGTGACGTATAATTGGGCCGGCAGCTGAATAGTGTAAAGGTGGTTTTTAGTCAGCCCACATGAGAAAAAAGAGACTCCAGGCAATGTCAGGGTGGTGGCCATCTTGAAATGGGGATGCAGCATGTGTGAAGCATGCATAGGGGGGCATGGTCTGGCCACCCAGGAAGATGGCCGCCTGAGCGTCGAGCTCTGCTTCGGGTGGAATTCCGGACGAAGGCGACGCTCTCCTCAACGTGCTTAGGACCCCGGAGCCGACAATTCTGACCAGCGGAGTGTGGCAGCAGCGGCTTGGCTGATTTTTTATGAGTCTCTGCATTCGTCTAGTGCCCATATTCAGAGCGGTGGTCTTTCTCTCACAAGATGCGCGCCGGGCCTCTCCCTGTCATGTGAATCCCAGGCTCTTGCGTGACTGGTGCGCGCCACTTTCTCCTTATGTGGGGCCCTTCTCAACGTGAGCAGAGCTGGAAAACAGCACTCTCTTTGGCTCCCTCTCCTCTTTGCATACTGGTAAGGCCTCTCCACAGACTTATTTGAACATTACAATGCTGCTTATGGCCAGCTCTTGCATGCCTCTCTGGAGCCTCAATAAATCACTTCTTGCCAGCAACTTTTGAACATGGAGCATTCTCTTCAGCATGCATGCCTTTCTGGCACCCTAATAGATCGCATTAATTAAATACATTATTTTCGGGAATTTAAAAACATTATATTCAGCATATCTGAGACTTTTATTCTCTGAGGCTATCACAAACTCGCTTACAGCTCCTCATATTAACACTATTATTCGACGATATATTCAGGCCACCTCAACCTTAATTTATTGTGGTCGGAGCTCCTCCTGCATTATTTATTAACAGCGTTACTCCTGGTGCCTCCTGTTGTGATTTATTAATTTCTGATACTTTTGGCTCTTGGCCTAAGGCGAATTTTTTCCGGCTATTTGCGCCTATTAATTTTGCAAAACTTCTACAATGTACTGACAAGAACACTTATCTGTGACGCATTCTCCATCCTGAGTATCTAGTGCCTTGTCATAATTACAGTGTCTCCTCATGTTGTTTTCTCTAAACTAATTCTGATATGTAATTTTTGCATTAACTACGCCACTACTATGATAGTGTTCTGTACAAAGTGAAGCAGACGATCTCCAAATGCCTAATCATAAGGACGAGAACAAAAATTCCAAGCAACCCCTCTTTGCAGAAGTTCTCAAACAATCACAAAGTGTGACTGCGAAAGGCTCAGCCTTGTCAATGTCTAATACGTCTTTGGCCACCTCCTCTACAATGTCAGGAGAAACTATGGATCGTATCATACAAGAAATATCAACTATCAGTTGTCGTTTGACAGACATGGACATTAATATTTTTTCTCTCACCACAGAGGCCAAATCCATCAGAGTAGATAGTGTCCAATTTAACACTAAAACAGACGGATTAGACCAACGATTAACAGTGGTGGAAAACAGGATCGATTCCATACAAAACAGAGATCAAGATCTCTCACTTATACCGCAGCAAGCTAGTTGATCTGGAAGATCGCAGCTGGCGAGACAGTATCTGCTTTTTTGGCTTTTCTGAAAGGATTGAAGGTCAGAATGCCAGAATCTTCTTATGTAACGTTCTTCAAAGCTGCTTGACATCACCTTCAATCCACCGCTTGAAATTCAGCGTGCTCATCTTATCGGTCCTCTGAGTACTGCCTCAGATTCTCGACCGCGGCTCCTCATTGCTTGCTTCTTGAGACATGAGCAAGAACGACAAATATTAATGGCAGCATGCACACAAGGTTTGTATATCTATGCTTGCCATGAAATCTGCATTGCTGCTGACTTTGCACGAGAAACTAATGAAAGGAGGAAGGCTTCCCTCCGTATGAGACCACAATTGCGGAAAATGGACATCAAATATGGTTTGTTTGATCCTGCCCGTTTTTGCATCACCAAAAATGGCGAATCCAAAGACTTTTACAATCCTGAAGATCTGCAACACTTTATAGACGCACTACACATTCAGGACATGGACATACAACATACCCTTATTGAACAGTCTTCCCACGGTTCTCAGCATCCTCCACAGATATCAGATAATCGACGCCGCACCACTAGTGAAATCCGTCATCGTGGCAGAGACATTGAACGATCAATTCGTACTCTTGAAGACAAAATCTCTGCCCTTCAGACAGTATCTACCTTCACACAGGATCTGCGTAGGGACAAATCCAGATCTCCCCTAAAATCTGCTTTGGATAAAGAATGACCTTAATACTATTTATATTTCACTACATATATGATCGATAGTTCATATCCTTTTTACAATTCTTTTCAAGCTTCTCACATCAGAGTCTGCCTCCTATACGGGGGGAGGACTCTGACTTATCCACACCATAGTTTTTCTACCTAGAACGGTAGTAGAATTATTTATAATCTGTCATTTATTGCAATGTACTTTCAGATTTTGCCTTGCATGACATCTACCATATTTGATATTAAGTGCTCTGGATTATTGTTTAACTCTCAGCATGTAATTTACTTAATCTTCTCTATATTTTAGAATTATAGATATTTTACTATATCCTTTTATGTCGTTTTAGCCTTGATCTTACCTTTTAATAGTTAATGTTAAATATGTTATTATTATATATTAGATATTATTTCTATTTATAGCTGCATTTTGTCCTTAACATTATTTATATAATAATATTTATATTTATATTTATATTCATATCTAAGTTTATACTATTATTTTTAATACAAGGTGTGTTTATTTTTTTTTTTCTCCTCACTTTATGCTTATGTTTCCCTGTTACTGTATTTACACATATCTTGTGTCTAACCATGTATTCTATTAGCTTTCATTCTTTCCTTTTTGGCAGTTCTTTTCCTTCACTCTTTGTGCTCATATCTCTATTTATATTCATATCTAAGTCTATATTACTACTTTAAATCCAAAACATATTTATTGCTTCCTGTATCTTATTTAATGTTGTAAACTATGAGTCAATTGTTACACATTGTGTGCCTATACTTTTTTTTTTAACATGTTTTTTTT
This sequence comes from Triturus cristatus, assembly GCF_964204655.1. NCBI lineage: Eukaryota > Metazoa > Chordata > Amphibia > Caudata > Salamandridae > Triturus > Triturus cristatus. The sequence goes on from NC_140591.1 coordinate 425,059,026, forward strand.
GACATTTTGTATTTACTGTGACATTTTGCAACATGCGACATGGTACCCATAAACATATCCTGAACTTCAGAATAAATGCATTGTTCGTCGTGCAGTTATTAGTCCAATGCTTTGCCTGCGTGGATGTGATCCTGTGTAAAATGTCCGAACGGAACTGGGGTGGATTCGAACTGGGGAGGGACAGGGGGGGAGTCCATGGAGTCTTTGGGTACTGGCGTCGTCGTTGGTCGCGGGATAATTCATGTCCTGGCGGACTGTGGATCCACGTACTTCTAGGGGCCGGCAGCCGGGAGGGCACAGATGGGATCGTGGTTGGCCCGGCATCAAGGTCCGAACGTTCAGTGGGATGTATAGCATACTGCTGAGAAACTACCGGCTGCTTGTATGCGTCATGTGGGAGGGACTGGTGTCTGTGATCGCCGTCTGTGTCGGCAGTTGTGCGTCATGCGGTGTGTCAGAGTCACCTTCCGGCTCGGTACGGGTCAGCGATTGTGTGAAGTGGTTCAGCAGGATAGCCCAATCTAGGGATATGGGGTGTTTGCGTGTCCCCTTTATCTCTTCTTCCCGTAGCGTCTCCTCTTCTGCTAATGCCCATTTTTGAACCGCCCCCTCCCAAGCAGCAACCGGGGGCCCTGTGGGAGACCGCCAATGCATAGCAATGTTGCGTTTGGCTAGTAAAATGGCCAGCGAGGCAAATCTGAGGGGTACTTTGTGCCGCTTTCTTTTCTGGTAGATACCCAATGCACAGGCTTCCCAAGTGTTCAAATACGCGAATCCAGTGAGATCCCCGAGGGACTTGTGGATGAGGTGCCAGTAGGGGTGTAGTGTAGGGCAGCTCCATAACATGTGCTGAAAATCTGCCGCTTGTGAGCGACATCTAGGGCACAAGAATTGTGTGTCGGGGTAGAAGCGTTGGAGGTGTGCTGGCGTCAAATATGCTCTATGGAGGATGTAGAATTGTATATTCTTGAAGCGCGCATTTCGAGACACCTACTTGGGGTGTTCGAGAGCTTTCTCCCATTCCTTCTCATGTAGTGAGCGGCCTAGTTCGTCTTCCCAGGTGGTCCGTAGGGTCACTAGTGGTTTTTGCCTGAGTTCCCCGATAGCCCTGTAGATCCATGTGACCAAGTGGCGTCCTGGTCCCATGTGCAAGAGTGTGTGTATGACCGGATGTGTTGGCGGTTCCCCTGTCGAGAGGTCATGGCACTGTCTGTAGTGTGCAAGGAGTTGACGATGAAGTAAGAATTGGCCGGCAGGAAAGTCATGGTCCTCCATTAGGTGTTGGAAGGGCTTGAGCTGGCCGTCCTCGAACAGACCCTCAGCTTCGGTAACACCGCAATCCGTCCAGATGCAGAGTATGTTGGGTGTGTAGTAGTGTTCTCGCAGGGGCCATCCGACCAGCGGAAGACGGGGAGAATATGGGGGGCTCGCGGGCGACATACGGTGTATCCTCTGCATGCACTGGCGTGCAACTGTCACCTGTAATTGTGTGCCTATACTTATGCGATAATGAACGTATACATCTTTTAATATATATTTCTATATTCTATTAGTTCTCGCCCTCTTCCTTTTTTATAGATGTTTCCCCTCACACTCCTCGCTACTATTTATACATATCTTCTTATCTAATTTTATCTTACTATTCTTAATATAAACATATTTATTGCTCAATGTATCTTATTCACAGTTGTCAATAATTGGTAATTTGCTTTATATTTTGCCTTATATTTAGATGATATTGGACTCATTTATATTTTTATGTATTCTGGTAAACCTTTGTCTCCACCGGCAGGGAGGTGAAGCGGACAACTGTAGGATACACGGCTGGAGGCGCTGAAGATGACAAATGCCACAGTCTGCGCTTCCACCCTCGACCTCCCATCGAGTAAGTAGGATAGTGACCTAGGATTTTTCGTGTGAGTACTACACTAACGGGGGGATTGATCCTTACAACCCCCGGCTTTTTAGTGGTTGACCCTTTATACTAGTTGTGTAAAAAGGCAAAGCCCTTGAATAACACCTGGTCCTGACGAATGCTATGCACCCTCCGGGGACCTTAAAGCAGAAACATGTTGACCATATTTAGCACTGTGATGGGATAATCAGGTCCCAAAATCACCTCCCATTTCTTTTAATACCACGCAGTCGTTCCTCTAATTAGAATAGTTTATCGACAACTGTAATGGTTTTCAGATCACTTTTCACAAACACACGGGCCACCACTTAGTTTAGAAGTGCATCCCTGTCTTCAGGTGTATGCCCGCCCTCTATCAAGTTTTTGAGTAGAGTTTTTAGAGGGCAAGGAAAGCCTATGAGGAAACATGACGCCAGGTGGTGTGTGAGGCCAGTCCTTCACTTTTTGTGAGATGCCCCCACTGGATACGCATCTCTAGAAATCCTGTAGGAATCCCAACTACGGTCAGACCCATTTGTGTTTACAAACCTTTGTCTCCATCTTTCAGCAGTCATTCTTATACATGCTTGGCTCTTTACATGCTCTTTACACACACTTGGCTCTTCAGATCCTTACTTTCTTCCTACATAGTCCTCATTAAATCTCAACCCTCCTGACGGGGTTCCTACCCACTGCGGTGCTCTTGTGAGCCCAGACCCGCTGCTAAAGTTAAAGTTTTTGTTTTATTTTTACACTTTTGTTTGTTTCTTATTTCTGACATAATTGTCTTTGGAAATTTCCTCCTACTAAATCTTATTACTCTACAAGTTATTTTAATGGTATTCTCTTCCTATCTCTTTCCCCCTACTTTTTCTCACATTTTGGCTTAATTAATCAATACATTTTGCTTCGGCTCTCTAATCCACTCCCTTTTCTATCTCAGTTTCTTATTTGCTTAATTTCTAAAAGAGTACCGGTATCCACTTGGGGCATGGCTAACACTCATTCTCTGCGTGTTATAACATGGAATGATCACGGTTTAACACACTATATCAAGCGGAAAAAAAATCTTTCTTATTTGCACTCAAAAAAGGTAGATGTGGCTTTATTCCAGGAAACTCATCTTGAAGCATCAGAATCTGAAAAACTATGCAGAGAGTGGGTGGATAAGGTATATCACAGTAGTATTCATGCGGAACAGCCCTCAGACATTACTCCCGTTTGTAAATGTGGTGTGGCAATTCTTATCCGTAAATCTTTACCAGTCGCAATATTAAAAACTAGGGAAGACCCAGATGGCAGGTATGTATTTGTCAAACTACGTATCGGAGACACACATTTTTGTGTAGGATCAGTCTGTGCTCCGACGGGTGCGAAAAAATAATTTATTCTCCAATTAAATTGTATTTTATCAGAGATAGGTGCTTCCCAATATCTCATAGGTCGAGATTGGAATCTAGTTAGAGACCTAATCCTGGATAAAACAGGCCATTTTGACAAGCATAAAGTAGCGGATAGAGCTCTTATGGGTGACATCATTGAGGATCATGGCCTGATTGACCATTGGCGCCTATTCCATCGGACTGATACTGAATATTCATTCATATCCCCCACTCATGGAACTCTCTCTAGGCTGGATTACTTTTTAGTCTCTCAAAGGGTGGTTCAGCTAGTTCACAAATCCCATATCTTGGAAGCGTCAATTTCTGATCACTCCCCAGTTCTATTATCCCTTTAAACAGGACTGACTGCACCAGGGCCTAAACCTTGGCGAATGAATATTCAATGTCATACAACCCTTATGGGTAAATTACAGCTTAAAACTCATCTTCAAAATTATCTTTCCCTTAATCAAAGATCCATGAACTCAGGTGGAATCTTGTGGGCTGCAGCCAAGGTTACCATTCGGGGTCAACTTATGAAGGATGCTGCACAGTCCAATAGGCAAAATACTGCTTAGCAAAAAGAATTAGAGCACGATATTGAGACATTTACTCAACTTTATACTAAACAACCTCTTTTACACCATTGCAAACTACTAGAGCAAGCATGTATGGCGCTGAACAGCCTTTTTACCTCTAAAGCTGAATATGCTTTGCAAAAAATGAAAGGGAGCCATTATGAACAGGGGGAAAAGGCAAGCCGACTTTTAGCGGCTCAGGTATGACAACGAGAGGTTGCAATGGCTATCCCAGCTATAAAAACATCTTGGGGGATCATGTTAACACGTCCACAAGATATTGTTAATGAATTCACTTCTTACTACCAATCATTATATACCCCAGGGACCCAGATAGATCACAGCAAAATGCTCTCTTTCCTTTCAGAGGTCGATCTACCGTCTCTTTCTGAGGAGGGCAGGGCACTTCTTGAAGGAAATATTAGTAAAGATGAGATCTCACAAGCTATAGCTAAACTCCCATATCATAAAGCCCAGGGTAAGATGGCTTTCCAGCAGAATTTTACCGTTGGTCAGGTGAACAAATAATTGACAGTTTGCATACTGCTTTTCAGGAAGCAGATAGTAAAGCCTTTTTAGGCTGCATATCTAATAAAGCAATAATTGCAGTCCTGGCCAAAGCAGGAAAAGATCCATTAATCTGTTGCAGCTATCGCCCATATCACTTCTCAATTTTGATGTCAACATTTTACCCAGCATCCTAGCCGCTCGTCTTCGTAAAGTCTTGCCCTCTTTAATTCATCACACCCAAGTGGGCTTCATGCCTGGGCGTTCCTCGAGAAATCATCTGCGTACTTTGTCGCGTACACTCCGCTCCGCCAAATCTCTTCAGGATGATGCGTTGGCATTATCACTTGATGCTGAAAAGGCATTTGACCGAGTGGAGTGGCGTTATCTCTTTCATGTCTTGGAGAAATTTGGTTTGGGATCCCAATTTATAGGAAAAGTAAAGTTACTATATCAACACCCAACTGCTCAAGTTAATTGTAGAGGTTTCCTCTCAGACTCCTTTTCAATTTCTAGAGGAACACGTTAAGGCTGTTCCCTTTCCCCTCTTTTATTCCTCCTTGTTCTAGAACCTCTAGCAGCAGCAATTCGCCAATCAAGCAATATTGTGTGAATTCCTCTTCCGGTGGGGGACTCGAAAATGTATCTATATGCTGACGACATACTACTCACTATTACTGAATTGCCTCGTTCCCTGCCTTCTTTGTTTAAAATCATAAAAGACTTCTCCTCTTTTTCTAGTTACAAAATTAACTGGGATAAGAGTTAAGCGCCACCCATATCTGATGGCACCACCAAAACAGCTATTCAGGGCTTTCCCTTCCACTGGCAATACTCACGTTTACAATACCTGGGTGTTCTAGTGAATAAGGGGACGGTTGGAATGGTTGCGGACAATCTTGGTCCTTTAATTACACAGATGCAACATGATTTTGAGAAATAGAGGATATTGGAACTATCCATGTGGGGCAGGGTTCAAGCTGTAAAAATGGTCACGCTTCCGCATTTCCTTTATATACTTGGAATGCTCCCTCTTCAGATACCTTTATCGGCGCAGCGCCTTATAGATTCTAAGATTACATCTTTTATCTGGGGATCTACCAAACCTCGTTTAGCTGTACATAAATTGAAAGCATATCACTCCAATGGAGGTTTGAGTCTTCCCTCTATGGAACACTACAATCTGGCACTGCAGTTATCTCAAATCACATATATGTTACAAGATGATTCTCACACACCACAAGGGGTACATAAAGAACACCATCTCTTGTCTGCTGAACTTGGTCTTTCAGCTTTTTATGGAACAGGTACCAGCCGTCTGGATTCTCACAATCTCCTATTAGCTGCAATGCGCAAAACGTGGCAGAGAGCTCACCGCCTTTTGGGTTTTAATTCATGCATTCATGCCAAAGCCCCATTATGGATCAATACAGCCATACAAGTTAAAGGAAAGACTATCTCCTGGCCTCAATGGAATAAGATGGGTATTTTTACTTTAGATCAACTTTGCATGAGGGTGAACTCAAATCTTTCGCACAATTGACCAAAGAATTTGGTCTTCTTTTCCATCAAGCAACGAATTATACACAACTCCATCTCTGCCTTAACAAAATTCTAGGATCACATCCATGGACACTCCAAACTTCACCAATAATATCATAATAAGGGGTTATATCTGGTTTATACAAACTATTTACACTACAACTATTCTCCCAACCCTTATCATGTGCTCTTCGTCTCAAATGGCAAACACATCCATCGGTTACTTATGATGATGATGAATGGATTGACCTTCTGGAAAATCTAACTAGAGGGGCTAGAGAAGCACGACTGAAGTTTTGCTTGTTCAAAATTTTACACGATTGGCATTGGTCTCAAGTAAAATTAAATAAAGCTGAACTCCTCCCTCATACCAATTGTTGGGGATGTGATGCTCCCGGCTGCGATATAATCCACATTATATGTGCCTGCCCAATGGTTCAATCCTTTACCGTTAACATCAGCTATCATCCTCTTGCATGATTTACGAACTTCACCACACCTTTCCTAACAACAATGCCGTCTTTTACATACTGCCCTAGCAACAACTAAAACATGTATTCTAAGACAATGGAAATCTCTGACTCCACCCTCTCAAGAGTCTTTGCTGGTGACTATGATTCAAACTGCCTCCTATGAAAGAGTCATTTATACTTTGCATGGCCAGACAGACTTATTCAATTAAGTATGGACCCCCTTTTTACAAATGAATACCGATTCTGTGATAGACAATGTTGCTCGCCCTATAGTGGATATTACAGTACCATAATTTGCTTCTCCTTCTTCTCTCTCTCATTTCTCTTTTTTCTTCTTTTCTTGCTATTATCTTTATGCTTTCTTCCCTCTCTCAACTTAATTGTTACTGGCTTGGGTATTAATAACACTGAAGAGGTATGATGAATTCCTCCCCATCTCATATCTTGTATCTTGTATCTCGTACTTGTCTACTTCTTTCATAGAGTGTATCGTACTGTAGGTTCTGTTGTTTCATACTATATTATATTGATATTTTTCTTTTATTGTTATTGCATTCCTATTTAATCATTTTAACTGCCTTTCTTAATCTATAATAGATTGTAATTTAATCATTTCTTTTATATGAAATTTATCTTCATCATTCCTTATTTGGAGTTTCTCCATCAGAATGTTTAGTGTTTTTTCTCACAATCAGATTTCTATTTTCCCCCTATATTTTATTATTGTATTATTCGTTTTCTAGTAAGATAGATTTGATTTATTGATATATATATCTTTATGAATTAATATATTTAACTAGTCATACTATTATTGTAATGTACTCCCTGTTTTTGTATTGTATACGCTTGTATTGTATTATATTTATAAAATGTTAATAAAAAATTTCAACACAAAAAAGAAAGTAAGTGCAAATACAAATGTACAATAGTTTGTACAAAGGTAAGTACATGAATTAAGCTAAGAGTTTACAGATAAAAACATAATAAAATCTATTTTGAATAAAAACATTTATGTCATTTTAATATTAAAACAATTGTAGTAATCAAACTCCAGTTTGAGGAGCTTCAGGATATGACACACATATATTTTGTGCTGCAGTTTAGGAGTATTTTCTAATCTGCAAACAATAATGAGCATGGTTTTGAAGCATGTTACATATATTTTTTATTAACTCATGACAATACATTGTTTTTTTCAATGTTCAGTAACCTCCTTTTGATGATTTTTGATGGCTGGGCTTGAGCTAGCTTTAGGCTTCCTTTCACAGAGGCCTGGGCTTTCTTAGTATTTCAGACCTGACAAAACTGAAGCAGTCGAATATCAGCATCAGCAAACAGGGAATGAAGAAAGATAGGTGGTATCTGGGTTCCAGGGGGAGGGACACGTACAGTAGGCAATTGAATTGGTGTTTGGGGGCACAGTGCTTTGGGACACTTACAGGATATAAATTGATCGAACCACACAGCAATAGGGCTTCGGTTGAATGGGAAAGTGAAAGCAACACTCAGGTAATTGATGCATCTGTGTAATTCACAGGAGGAGTTCACTCAGCTGCCTGTGAAGAAACACACCTTTTCATAATATTAGTGGATTTCAGGCATAGATGCTTATTGGTTCTATGTCAATTGCGACCACTTCAGGCACACTGACATTTTAAGTCACCTGCACAATGTATCTTGGGAATGATAATTTTGTTTTTAACATGCTAAGCAGTGTCTGTCTTTATTAAGGCCTCATTTCTGTCCGTAGCAGTTCTACCTCAGCAATAAATAAATAATTCTGAGGGCCAAGCGTGGAGGCTGTAGCTGACTAGATCCATTGTAGAAGCTGGGGAAGGAAGGAGTAGGACCAGTAGGAAGAGGATGATAACAAAGTAGAGAATAAGGGCCAGGAGTTGGACCACCAATGGGGTTAGGAAGATCAGAGCCACGAGGACCGGGACAATAAGAATCAGGCCCATGGAGACCTCATCTATATGTTCCAGGGTTACCAATGCCAGAGGGCACTAGAAACAAATAGATGATGAAGAACAGGACAAGGAAAAACTGTATTGGGGTACGGGACCAGAAGACTCAGGAGAACCAGGAGGATGTTGAACAGGGGGATCTGGACCAAGAGGACACGTACCTGGAGGAACAAAAGGACAAGGGCAGAAGGAACAAAATGCCCTCAACCATAACAACTAGGAGGGCCAGAGATTACCAAACAGGACCAGAGAGGCGAGGACGACCAGGGTCATGTGTAGCAGACCCAGGTAGACAGACCCAAGAGGACTAGTACAAAGAGACCAATGTAAAGAAGCACCAAAGACAGAAGGACCAAGAACCACAGAGATCAGATCAAGGAGGACCCAAGGGCCAGAAGTGAATGGAGCAGGACCTTGAAAACCACAACCAGAAAGGACCAGGGCAAGCAGAACCTTGAGTCCTTTGATGAGAATGAGCAGGAGGGATATAAAACACCAGGAAAACCATGGTCAGTGGGGCCAGGATCAGAAGGCCCATGAGGCTCAGACTCAGTGATATTTTAAACCAGAGTGACAAGGACCACATGATCTAGGGCAACCCACAACATTGCAACTAGGAGGACCAGTGCCAGAGGGATGAGGATGACCAGATTCTGGAGGACCATTACTTGCAGAACATGATAAGGAATCCCAGGTCAGATGGAAAAGAACAAGTAAACAGGCAAACCAAGAGACCTGGAAGACTGGTATAACTAGGGTGGAACTGGGGCAGGGAGACCAGGGGACCAAAAGGGCTAGAGACACTAAGGTCAATGAAACTAGCACCAAAAGACCTGATACATGATAAAAGAATCCATTGATGCCAGCCACAAGGATTTGGAGGCAGTGTCAGGAAATTCCAACCCTGCTCTTCTAGATAACTTTCCTGCCCAGACAAAGAACATCTCTAAGCACTACTAAATAAAGTAAAATCAGGCTCCCCTAAAGATGCCTGTCCCCCCATATACAGAAATCTATCTTCTCCAAATTCCCTGAACCTACTGAATCTTTCCTTAACTCAAGGGATGGTTCCATCAGCCTTTAAAGAAGCGTTGATTATCCCGCGTAAAAAAAAAACAAGGGTTGGACCCTCAGAGGCTGAAAAAATTATAGACCTATACCCCTTCTACCCTTCCCGGCCAAACTGTTAGAGCTACATGTAGCCAAATTATTTAGTACCTTCATAGAAAGGCACTCATTTTCTAGACCCCCACCAGGCAGGTTTTCACTCATCCCACTCCACTGAATCTATCATCCTATCAGTCATTGACGACCTAAAAGGTAAGGCGGATGAGGATCGCACTCAGGTCTTGATACTCCTAGACCTGTCTGCAGCGTTCAATACCGTCAACCATGACATCTTGATAGAACGTATTGCTGCAGCAGGTCTTAGAGGCACAGCCCTAAATTGGTTTAAATCCTATTTAGAGGACTGGAAAAAATCAGTGGCTTGCACCATACAAATCCGGCATAGTCAGCATGAACTACGGAGTACCGCAGGGCTCTTCTCTGTCCCCGCATCTTTTTAATGTATATATTCCCCCCCTCATATCGACACACCGCCAGATAGGGGTGAAGATATACAGCTATGCTGACAACATGCAGTTGACCTTCTCTATTGATGACTCCACAACCTCCAAGGAATTTCTGAGGAACACCATGTTGTTCATCAAATACTGGATAAACAAACACCATTTAAAACTAAACTCCGAAAAAACTGAAATCATCCCGAACAACAAATTATCACATTGGACTCCAGCCTACTGGCCACTGGAATTTGGTACTGCACCTATTCCTAAGAACTTGATTAAGAGTCTAGGCATCCAAATTGACTCGGACCTCTCCATGAACCTGCAGATTGGTTCAGTTACCTCGGCCTGTTTTTTCCAAATTCGGAAATAGCAGAAAGTCAGAAGGTATTTCAGCAGAGAGGCATGCATCCAAATCATCATCGCCCTGGTTTTATCTAAAATCGATTATGCTAACGCCATTTATCTTGACCTCCTCTGCAACCAAAAACATCGTCTGCAGCTGATCCAAAACCAAGCAGCCAGAATCATCAATCAACAAGGCAGACGATGCACAACAAGCTAATACTAAAGGAACTCAACTGGCTCCCAGTGGAGCAACGTTCCATGTTTAAAACTGGATGTGTACTATTTAAAGCTATACATGGTATTTGTCCTCAGTGAATATTTTCTAGAATTCAGAGATACTCTGCACAGCGCACTCTAAGATCCGTGCATATGAATCTTCTGGTGGTGCCTAGATTCAGATGCAAACGGATTGGACTAGAAATCGACCTTTCGAGTTCTATTGGTACATTTGTCAGTAGGGGCAAAGTTTGTAAAAACAAAAATGCGTAAACTCACAGTCAGTCTCTGCATTTCCAGCACTGCTTGCCGTATAGCATGTTCTTCAGCTCTAGAATGTAAGCACCATATATTCAGACGTGAGACCAGAACTCTTAAAAATTAATCTTGTACACTGACATCAGAAGTGCAAGTCAGTGCACACTAAAACAGGTGAAGCTTGTACTTCCAACCCCCACAGATGTGCCAGTACTGTGTGCGTCATAGCGACTGTACCCAGGGAGCCTCAAGCACGCTGAATAGCTGAACAGCAAGTGAAAGCACTTCAACAGACCGAAAACTCTTGAAGAGCCGGCCTTTGACCTGAATACTAAATCAAATGTAAGCAATAAACAAACAGGCACAGAGAGGCGCACCTCCATGGCAGAAAGGCCTGGCAAACTTGAATATTACGGGCAAACGCTGTCCGTGATCAAAAATAATCACAGGCAATGGGTATTCGTCCGAAATAACAACCATCTGGTCACCCTTTAGCCCTCACCTGCTCCAGAGGACGCTGAGGCTTGGATCTGCCATTGGAGGCAAGCAGGAAGACTCTGCACGTGTTACAATTAATGGCAGCCCCCGAGCCCCAATACAGTTCTTGATAACTTGAAAAAACAAACCTGATGTACGCTTGTTTGATACCATGGCTGCAGGCGCCTTTCTTTTTCCAACAACTGTGTCCCGTAAATAAGAGCTCTTAAACTCATGCATAGCCCACTCCCCTAAGCTCGCCTTACACAATTAGGGAGCCTAATTCACAGATGGCGATAGGAGTGCTGCAATTGTTACCCCCCCCCCCCCTGTACTGTGCACCAGCCCTGCCCCTTCCCATTGTTGTGAATGATGCTCCACTGACCGCGCCCTGGGCCGCTTCCTAAGAGCCTCATTTGAAATCCATGCACTGCCGCTTTATACGGCCACTCCCACAAGGCTAATGTCACCCTCCTCCTCACCTGTGCCTTGAAGGCGAGGAAGACTTCGAGCACAAAATGAAATAGATTTTTCATTGTTTCATGGGGGAGAGCCAAGCAGTGAGCACTCTTTTCAGTTCTTTTAAAACTGCTCCATGGTATTCATTCTCTCCCTTTTCCCCCATGCTGGTAGATAGGGCAAAGCCCCCTCAACTCCTTAATATCAGCTGCCACTGAGCACAACCATGGCCAGGAGTGCCAGGGATGTGAGATCAGGGATAGAGGCAACCAGACCCAGAAGGAAAAGTTCTAAGAGGACCAGATACAAATGACTAGGGGCACCAGGGAAATCAGGACTTTGTGTACCAGGACCAGAAGGGCCAGGGGGAGGATGTTATGTTATTTATGCTTATAGAGGGCTCGATTACCCTAGGGTGTCCTGGCGCTGAGCACTGATTACCTGAGCAGCATAGGCCTAAAAATGGGAAAAGAACCATGTCTTCAAGCCTTTCCGAAAGGAGATGAGATCAGGAGCGTTTCTCAGTCGGAAAGGCAGTTCATTCCAAGCTTTAGAGGCACAATACGCAAAGCTTCTGCCTCCCCAGTTTGTTTTCTTAAAAGAGGGTGTTTTCACTTGTTTGGAGCCTGTAGACCTTAAAGTTCTGTTTGGGATATACCATGAAAACTTGGATTTAAGGAACTCAGGACCTGTTCCATTCACAGCTTTAAAAACAATACAAAGTGCCTTAAAGCGAGATCTCAGAGGGATTGGAAGCCAATGCAATTTCTTGAGTTCTCCCTTAACTGAGACGAACCTAGGTGTCCCGGTCAGAAGTCTGGCCGCCGCATTCTGGGCCACTTGCAACCTGTTCAGATGTTGTTTTTGAACATTAAGATATAAACTGTTGCAGTAGTCGAGATGCAACATTATAAGTGCCGTCACCACAGTCCTCAGACTCCCTTCAGACAGGAAGAACCTAATTTTCTTAATTATTCTGAGAACCATGAAGCATGCAGATGTCACCATGCTCACATGGTCCCTCATGGTGAGTTTATCGTCTACCACAATACCTAGATTCTTGGCTTTTCTAGATGGTATGGGACACAGGCCCAGATTCTCAGGCCACCATTCTGGTGTCCACACCCGTGGATTGTTGCCAAATCTCAAAACCTCAGTCTTAGCTGAGTTAAGCTTTAAACAGTTGGCAGGCATCCACGTTGAGATGGATCCCATACAACCATGGAAACGTGCGCCTGCTTCCTTTTCTGCTCCCTCCATCACCGACAACACAATTTGTGTGTCGTCAGCGTAGGAGGTGAGATGGAACCCAAAGGACCTGATAATGCCAGCCAGGGGTGCCACATAGATGTTAAAGAGCGTGGGGCTAAGAGCTGAGCCCTGTGGCACCCCGCATGGCAAAGAGAAGGGTTCAGAGATGTTACCATCTAGGTCTACCGTTTGTGACCTATCTGTCAAAAATGATTTTAACAGTTTCCAGGCCGAACCACTTATCCCTATTTCAGATAACCGGTTAAGTAGTACCCTATGGTGAACCGTATCAAAGGCCGCAGATAGGTCTAATAGGATCAGCATCGCATTCCCTCCCCTATCCACGGCCGCTCTGATTTCCTCGGTCCATTTTAATAACGCCAACTCAGTGCTATGAAAAGCTCTGAACCCATATTGCGAAGGATCCAAAGAATTGTTAAGAAGAAGAAAATCACTGAGTTGACTGTTCATTGCTTTTTCCAACAATTTGGCTGGCAAGGGAAGTCTAGAGATTGGTCGATAGTTGTTAGGATCCCTGGGATTCAGAGGCTGTTTCTTCAATAATGGAAGAACAGAGGCTCTTTTCCATAATTTTGGAAAAATTCCAGATGTGAATACATCATTAAGCAGGGGAGTAAGTGCAGTACAGATAATATCAGGAATCTGCTATATAATCCACGCTGGACAAGGATCACTCGGAGCACCAGATTTGATGCAGTTCAGCAATTTCAAAGTCTCAAACCTCTCCAAAGGGATAAAGTGATCCAATGTCATGTCAGAAGGACAGGGGCTTTCCAATTTTTTTATTTCAAATTGGTCTGATTTTTTTTTAATCAATCCCGGCAGAGATGAAAATATCATTTCAATTTTAGACTTAAAAAATTCAGCAATTTTATTGCAGAAATCAGGAGCATCATAATTTTTAGGCATATTAGGACTGGACAATTTAATAACAGTTTTAAAAAGTTCTTTAGAGTTGGATTCGGCCTTAGTTATATGTGAGGAAAAATACTCTTTCTTGGCTGCCTCAAGAGATTGCTTGTAGTTGGAGATAGCGGTTTTGAACTCTGTTTTGTCAGACTCTGCATAGTTTTTACGCCATTTCCTTTCAGCTTGTTTACAAATCAATTTCTTAGCCTTAAGCTCTCCTGAGTACCAAGGAACAGTGGGAGAGGTTCATTTAGGGGTCCATTTTTTAGGGGGAACTAATTGATCACATGCCTTGGCAAGCCATCTGTTATAAAGAGTTGTTGCCTCTTCAATGTCCAGCGGAGGCGTATACATTGAGTTTGTGAGGGTAGATTCCAAACTTTTGGCATCCAATTTGCCCCAGGCTCTAATAATAATCTCTTTGGTCTGTCTGGAGCCAGAGGAATGAGCAGGGGAACTGTTTAGTTCAAACTTGATCGCAGAGTGATCTGACCACGTAATTGGAAGCACTGAAATATCAACTAAATCAATATTATTAGAATATATACCATCTAGAGTATGACCTTTCATGTGTGTGGGAGGAATCACCAATTGTTTAAGACCTCCTATAGCCATAATTTGTTCTAGTCTGGATGTGTCATGATCACTGAGTTTTTCCAAATGGAAGTTGAAATCTCCCAACATCGTGAAGGACTGTAAACACAGCCCTTCTTCTAACAACAAACTCAAAGAATCTAAAAAACCACTTTTCGAGCCGGGTGGGCGATAAATTAAAATGCCTTTAAAAGGTATATATAGTGCTGAATATATATTAAAAGTTAGAGCTTCACACACCTGATTAGATAATGGAACAAAATTTGGGGTGAGTGACTCGTGATAAATCACCGCAAGCCCCCCACCTTTTTTCTGTGTCCCGTCAAGTGTATAACAGTGAAAAACAGGTGGTGTGGCCTTAACCAAGTCCGGACCAGAGGAGCTATCTGACCATGTCTCCGTGATGAATGCCAGTTTTACATTATTATCCTCAAGTAAGAGGGCACATTCCATAGAGTGTTTCACCAGGGATCTGTCATTAAATAGAATACATTTCAAAGGAACTCCGCTTCCGTAGCCCATCTTATTGCCCAATGTAGTTCTCCGGCTGTTAATTGGTAAATTTAACACTACCGGAAGAGGTAGCTGACAGCCGGTACACATAGAGCCCTTGATGCTATTGTGGCAGTTGTCCAGAAATAATCTGGGGTATTGAGGAAACTTATCACCCTGATTAATCATGTGTAATTCCCTACTTGTATAATGCAGTCTATTAGTAGAAAAACAACCAGGGGGACGGGCCCTGCGCCCGGCCTGAGCGCGGACGGGCGCAGACGGGCTTGCCTGAGGCGCGCCTTCGGACCAGGAGAATCAGGATCAATGACATCAGGGTGGGAATGGCCACACTCTAGAGTTCCAGGGCAAGGAACAAAATGGCCAGGAAGATGATGAACAGGATAGCCAGGACAACTAGAAAAAGGAGGACCATAATGAGTTGTGGAGAAGCACGAGGAGAAGGAGCAGGAGAAGCAGGACCAGATCCTGGATGACTAGAAAGGTTAGGAGCATGAAGATTATGGCCAATATGATCAGGGGACCAAAATAAGGAAGGAAGATGTGGTGCCAGAGGCAAAGATATCTAGAGAATCCATGCCAAGAGAATTGCGATTCTCATATTAGCATGACTAGAGAATCTGGATTTCATTAAAGACACGGAGGCTGACATTATGCATTATCCTTTAATGCAGTCTCCAAGCAGCCGCATTACATCACAGTAACAAGTATTCCAAAATAGAATATAACAAATACATAAAGGGCATGAGCCAAGACCAATCTGCCTCTGTAAATGCGGATAAATAAGATAAAAAGAACAGGAAATAAACATTAATATGAAATGTCTGTAAAGACGAAGCGTCAAAGGATTTAACTTAAGTAAGTTTATTACTTAGAATAACGACACACTCAACCGGGGCGGAGTGCGACTGGTACATCCACACGTTAAAGTAAACTGTCATACATGCCAACTGTCAACTGTCACCAGAATCTCCAGCTGTCAACATTCCAGCCGGGAGGCACCACGCGCAGGAGGGAGGGACGCGCGTGGAACGTAAACAAAGTGACGTACTACTCTGTAACATCGTAACACATCTCCCCCTCATGGAAAGGGGTTATAAGTAAACAAACGAATATAAGGAAACCTTAGATGTGGAGAATAACAGCCAGCTATTCACACACAAAGTCTTTGTATTTACTAGGCTTAGTCACCACGCGCCCACATCTGCTTGTGGTCGCATCTTCTTCCGTATTGATCGTCTCCAACCCTGGTTCCAGATTGGTTTCAAGTGTACTATTTAGATCAGTTAGACTTCCAGGGGTGCTGGCATCAGGAGTGCACCTTACACCACTTGTATCAATAGCTTCCAGTCCACTCTCCAACTCAATGTCACTACCGTGACTCACAGAAGCTCCTGATTCTCTCGTGGTGGCATCACATTTCGCCCCAATGGTCTCCACAGCTTCATTACCCTGTCCATCTATACTGTTTTGTCCCTTTTGTTGCTGTTGCATGTGAACATCTTCTTCCTCTGAATCCGTAAAATTCAATTCGACTCGACTAGACATATCTATTTCTTCACTTTTTCCTTCCTTTTCCCTGTTCATTTTACTTATTGTTCCATTAGTAGACATATGCACCCTTTTACAAACAGATATAGCAGAGGCATGCCATACTTTTCCGTCACCAAGTCGTGCCGAATTGCAAAATACTTCTTTCACTTCCAATGGGTTAGAGAACCTATTTTGTCCTTTGGTCACGTTTCCGCTCTTCCTTACTCTCACCCAGTCCCCTACTTTCAGGTTGATTTCTTTGCAGTTGTGTTTTTTGTCATATTGACCTTTACTCTGTTCCTTTGAGTCTTGCATCTTCTTCCTTACACTTTCTACCGACCAATCTGATTTCTTTGCGTTTTGTAACCAACCAATATTGTCTTTCGAAATGGGGGTTCTTCCTCTCAGCATTTCAAATGGGCTTACCCTGGTTTTTTCTCCAGGAGTAATTCTGTAGCTCCATACCATTTTTTCCAATTCCTTTCTCCAGCATTTTCCATTATTGTTGGCCAACTGGATGATGCCTTTTATCACCCTATTAAATCTCTCTATGGCTCCGTTTCCTGCTGGATGGTAAATGCTTGTAGTTTTGTGCTTTATTCCTTTTCCGTTTACAAATTTTTTGAAAACGTCGGACATGAACTGACTGCCATTGTCACTGACAATTACCTTAGGTATGCCTTCCCTACTGAATGTTTTATCCAAGAACTTGACAATATCAGTTGCATCCACTTTCCTGCAGACCTTAATTTCAGGCCATTTTGAGAAATGGTCTATTAGGGCCAGAACATACATTTGTTCATCTTGCCATCTTACTGGACCCATTACATCTACGCCAACTCTCTCCCAAGCCATGTTGGGGCATTCTAACGGTTGTAAGGTAGGCCTTAAGACATGTTGGGATTTGTCCGAATTTTCGCAGGGTACACAATTCCTCACAGCTCTTTCAATCTGTATGTCACACCCTGGCCACCAATACCAGCTTTTTATTCTCTGTTTAGTTTTATTTATGCCGAGATGTCCTTCATGGCATAAATCAATAAGTCTTTTCCTTAAAGTTGTGGGGGGTATCACTTTGCCTTATCTTAATACCAATTCGTTTTCTATAGATAGCTCATTCCTTAGTTCCCAATAGGCTCGCATTTCTTCCGTCATGTTTCTCTTCTTTGCCCATCCTTCCACAATGCGTTTCTTTACCTCTTCTAATGTTTCATCTTTTCCATATTCTTCTTTCCATGCTTCTCTGGTTATACTTGGGAATTCCTCACTTACACTGGCAACACATAGTTCTTCTTCCACTTCTGTTTTTCCTACGTTGTTCAAAGGCAAACGACTTAGGAAATCCGCTACGACGTTCTTTGATCCTGGCAGGTATTGCACTTCATAATTGTAATCCAACAATTTGATTGACAATCTTGCTAATCTCGGAGATGCATTAAATAATCCCTTTACAGTGAGCACCTTCGTAAGGGGTTTGTGGTCACTCCTTAAAACTATTCTTTTTCCCCATATGTATTGTCTGTAATGGTCCAGCCCCCAAGCACACGCCAGGGCTTCTCGTTCAATTACGGAATACTTCTCTTCCGTTTGTGTTAGAGAGCGGGATGCAAAGGCAATTGTGACCTCCTTACCATCTGATTCCACTTGGGATAATACTGCTCCGATGCCCTTTCCGCTTGCATCTGTGGTGACTACACATTGTAAATCATTATCAAAACCTTGAAGGGGTGGAGCATCGCAAATTTCTTTTTTTAGGTTTTTGAAACTGTTTTCACAGTCTTGCGACCACTCAAATTTCATTTTATTTTTTAGAAGGGTTCTGATACAGTGTGTTTTCATCGAGAAATTTTTAACAAATTTGGAATAGTATTCCACTAGACCTAGGAACGCTCTTAGTTCCTCTTTATTCTGTGGAACAGGTGCATCCTTGATGGCTTTAATCAATTCTTTCTTTGGTTTGACTCCATCCATGGTGATTTCATGACCTAAGTATGTCACAGAGTTTTTGCTAAACTTACACTTCCTGTATTCCGCCGTTAATCCTCCATTCTCGATGATTTTCAGAACTTGTTCCAATAGTTTGTCATGGTCTTTCTTGTTTTTTCCCATTATGAGTATATCGTCCTGGAAAATGAGTATGTTCTTTATTCCCTTGAACAATTCGTGCATAAGTCTTTGGAATAGTGCAGCTGCGGATGCTAGACCAAATGGAACTCTTTTGAATCTAAAGCACCCAAAAGGCGTAATAAACGTCGTGAGGTGTCTGCTCTCTGGATGTAGAGGTACCTGGTGGTATGCAGCTGCCAAATCTATGGTTGAAAACACAGTCATGCCCTTAGTAAGGGACAACATCTCGTTTATTTTCGGTAAAGGGTACTGGTCTATCAGAATGTTTTTGTTTAGGTCGCGCAAATCAATGCATAATCTTAATTTTTTGTTGGCCCTTCTTGCGACCACCAATGGCGCGACCCACTCTGATGATTCTGTAGTCTCAATTATTTCAGCTTCTAATAGCTTATTTATTTCTGTTTCAACTTCTTGTCTTAGAGACAATGGTATCTGTCGTACTTTATGTAGACAAGGTTCTGCTCCTTCTTTCAATCTTATTATATGTTGGAACCCTTTTAGTTTCCCTATTTTTCCATTAAATACCTTAGGAAACTTTTCTACTAAGTCACAGTCCTCCTGTAGCGTTATCAAGACAGGTTCATCGCTATTCGGATTGAGAGTTATTCCTAGTTTACCCTGATCTCTCCACCCAAGTACAGAAGGTCCATTTATTGCTACATATAATTTGCTGTTGGTTTCTCTTTCTTTGAATGCAAATTTTAATTCCTTAAACCCCATAAGTTCTATAGGTTCACCTGTGAATGTCTTAAGGCTGATATCAGGTTCCTTTAACTCTTTTCCTACCTTGCTCTTAAACTTCTCTTTCCATACTTTACGGTTAATTATTGTACACGGTGACCCAGAATCCGCTACAATATTAATACTCACGCCTCCAATTTCAACCAAGCAGGTTGGTTTTTTTTTCTTGTACTTCTCATCCTCCTCTGTTTTAGTTTCCTCATAAATTTCCATTACACACAAATTATACACAGACTCGTCAGAAGATTCTTGCTCTGACTCTTCTTCATCTTCGTCCTCTACAAATTTCACCTTCTCTTTTTCCTTCCTTTTGCATGATTTTTGGAAATGGCCAATGATTCCACATTGTGTACATTTATTGTTCCTTGCTGGGCATTTCCAGTCATTTGCCAGATGTTTTCCGCTACCACAACGGTAACACCTCAATTGTTCAAACTGACTTGCATTTCCTTTGTATCTAGGTAAGTCCTTCATTTTATTCTTTGAATATGTTTTTTTACTGCTTATCTTTGCCACAACGCTAGTTTCATCCAATTTATTCTTCCCTTCGTTAATTACTTCCTTTGCACATCTTCCGGTTAATTCAGCCTTCTTTACTATTTCAATTACTTGGAGGAGTGGTTTTTCACCTTTAGCCCACAGAGCATCTTGAATATTAGAATTTGCTGCGCACATGACAATCTGGTCTCTTATTAAATCATCATGCATATTTTCAAATTTGCATGAAAGTGCTAAGTTCTTAAGTGCAGACACATAGTCATCGATGCTTTCATCTTTCCCTTGTTTCCTTCTGTAGAATTTGTACCTGTGTACAGCAACACATACTGTTGGTTTATAATAACCATCTAAATCCTCCATAGCCTCATCGTACACTTTTCTATCACCATCCGTTCTTGTTTTCTTAGTGATATTGTTATATACTGTCAATCCACCTGCACCCAAACAATGTAACAAGATTTTTTTCTTTTCTTCCTGTTTAAGTGGTTCATCCTCCTTGTCAAATGTTGATATATAATTGTTAAAATACTCCTTCCAATTCTCCCATTTAACACTTGGTACACCTGTACCTTTTAAAAACGCTTCTGGTGGCTGCAGATTGTATACATTGTTAGATGCCATGGTAACTACCTTATATCTTTTTTTTTCCTTATTTTAATATTTTACCAATCCAAAGTTCGTGTAAACCTTTTTGTTTCACAAAAATACTTAAACTTGTGTGTTTTGTACACTTTTGCTGGAGTTCCGTTTAAAGAAACGCTTTTATTCTAAAGTTCCAGCTGCTCGTATTGTTTATTTAGTCAATTACAACCTCAAAACCTATTGCCGGCGTTGCACTTCCTTTTTAAAATGGCGGCACGTCGGTTTCCTGTGCGTGACTGCCCCCAGGACTAGACCGCTAGCAGAATGCTAACTTCCTTTGGCTTCGGTGTCTCGACGTTCTAACAGAATACTCACTTCCGTTAGTCAAGGCGTCACGACGTTCTATGTTGAACGCCCAAAGTCTGTGGTAAAATCTTCACTCCTTACAACTCGACCTTTTGCACCTCCAAATGCGTTTGAAGAATGCTACGGTGAGCTTGCTAAAATTTCATTTCAAAGTAACAAGTCTTTACTCACACGCCTTCGTCGTTTTCTTTTTTTTTCTCTCGGAGCGTCGTGAATAGTTCAGTCACGAAAATTCTTTTAATCCAGCTGAACATCAAATGGATTACTGCTTTTATGTCAATGTCCACTGTAATCTCAAAGGTAGTTCCGTAGGCAAATATTTCCTTCTCTTACTTGTCTTTTCAATAGAAATTCCTTTTCTTTTCGTAAATAATACTACTTAATAGTAGTTCTCCGTCACCTTCATGGGGTTTTTTTTTTCTTTGCTTGTTGTAAAATTCACTTATCTCATTTTCATCACATCCGTTGCACTTCTGACCCGTTTTCTTCTTCTTTCACCTTATTTTCCCATCTCTCACTTGTGGGTTCTTCTGTGTGTCGTCCACCATCACTCGTCGCCAAATTGTAAAGACGAAGCGTCAAAGGATTTAACTTAAGTAAGTTTATTACTTAGAATAACGACACACTCAACCGGGGCGGAGTGCGACTGGTACATCCACACGTTAAAGTAAACTGTCATACATGCCAACTGTCAACTGTCACCAGAATCTCCAGCTGTCAACATTCCAGCCGGGAGGCGCCACGCGCAGGAGGGAGGGACGCGCGTGGAACGTAAACAAAGTGACGTACTACTCTGTAAATATGAAATGTCCAAACAGCTTTAGAGTGATCTTCAGGTGTACGTCTGGAGAAGAGAGGAAGAGAAGAAGAAGAAGAAGAATCCAAATGCTTCGAAGTTATGAAGAATTACCTGAAAAGTGAGAGAGAAGGTGAAAAGACTATTCCAAGAAAAAAGGAAATACAAGAGATAAAAAACAACATACATAGTGAATTAAAAATTAGCACTTTAAAATATTATATGATAAATAAATATTTAACATATATCAAATCAGATTACTCATCCCAGGGAAGGATGGGAGGGATAATGTCAGCCTCCATGTCTTTAATGAAATCCAGATTCTCTAGTTATGCTAATATGAGAATCGCAATTTCATTACAAGAACGGAGGCTACATTATGCATGTTGGTAGCTTTGTAAGACTACATCAGACACATGTTCGATAGGCTTGCAGTAGTGTCGAGCAAAAGTGCTAGCGTTAGACCAGTCTGCTGCTTTGAGGATGTCATCTAACTTACCACCAGACCACAGGGATTTACTGGCCATAGCACCTCTAAGTGAATGAGCTTGATATTTTTTAAGACCGATACCAGCTATACTCATGACGGTTTTAACCCATCTAGCAATGGAGGTCGATGTTATAGCCTTATGGGGTTTAACAAACGAAATGAGTAGTTGCTTAACGTTAGGTGCACGAAGAGTAGACATTCTGTAATCATACTCTCTCATACAATCAACTACACAAAGTTTAGGACATGAATTGAAGCGTGGAGAAAATATAGAATCAGACATTGTTTTAGTTCTTCTATAAATCTGAAAATTAACACCAAACATGTTATAGGATCTATTAGAAATATCTAAAGCCTTGTCATCAGAAACTCTTCTACAGGAAATTAGACATAAGAGTGTAGCAAGTTTGATAGAGAGGTTTTTTCTGTTTAGGAGAGAATTCTCCGGCCAATTATTAAAAAGATGTAGTATTAAATTTACGTCCCATAGAGATTCGTATTTGGGTTTGGGGGGTCTTTTAAGACGGATGCATTTCATTACCCTGCAGATAATAACATTTTTACCAACTGATTTGCCATTGATTAGAGTATGGCCAGCTGAGATAGCTGATCTATAGCAATTGATGGTTCTATAGCTGAGGCCTCTATCGAATTGTTCGGCGAGGAAGTTTACCACGTCTACAATAGGTGCTTCCAAGGAATCCAGGTTCCTTTCCATGCACCAACGAACCCATGCTCTCCAGATGTTGTTGTATCGATAGTGAGTCCCTGGGGCCCATGAGTCTTTAAGGAGACTTGCAGCTGATGACGAAAGTCCTGAGATTTCGTTAGATCTCCTGACACTTTCCAAGCAAGAAGGTTCAAATTCCCTGTCTGAATTAGTGGGTGACTTCCGCCATCTACGTCTGTTAGGAGATGGTCTTGAAAAGGGATTAGGAAGGTGATCCTGTAGGATAGTACTAGAGCAGTGGGGAACCATGCTTGAGATGTCCAAAATGGAGTTAATAGGACGATGGAGTATTGATCCTGTCTCACCTTCTGTAAAACCCTTTGGATCATTGCGAAGGGGGGAAAGGCATAGGCTTTGAGTCCTTTCCAAGGTTGAAGGAAGGCGTTTACTGCTAGAGCACCGAGATCAGGCATCCAGCTGAAATACTTGGGGAGTTGAAAGGTTAGTCTGCTCGCAAAAAGATCTATTTCTAAGGGTCCCCAAATGTTGTTCAGCGAGTTGAACACTAAGGGGTTGAGTTTCCAATCGCTGCGGTCTAAGAGAAACCTTGAGTTCCAATACGCAGAGATGTTTGACTTCCCGGGGAGGTATTCTGCTTTCAAAGAGATTTTATGTTCTAGACAAAACATCCAGAGTTTCTTGGTTAAATTGGATAGATCCGAGGATTTGGTACCGCCTAGATGGTTTATGTAGGCTACTGCGGAGATGTTGTCCATCTTTAAAATGACAGAGCTTCCCTGGAGAGAGTATTTGAAACTCATCAGAGCGTAAAGACCCGCAGTCAGTTCCAAATAGTTTATATGATGAGAAGATTCTTCTTGGGACCAGAGGCCGCCTGTGTTCTGACTGAGAAGGCAAGCTCCCCAGCCATGGAGACTCGTATCCGAATCTAACACAAATTCTGGTTCTGAACCAAAGATCGCTTTGCCATTCCAAGCGTCTAGGTTCTCGAGCCACCATTTCAGTTCCATTTGAGCTTCCTGATCTAAGCAAATTCGATCTTCGTACCATAGGCCAGATCTTAGGGCTTTTGCTTTTACCCTTTGGAGGGCTCGATAATTTAGAAATACCGGGAAAATTGCTTGAATCAAAGAAGAGAGGAGACCGAGTAATCTCGCTAGATCTCTTAAAGGAAGGTCTTTTTGTTTCCAGACATGACGAATTTCCTTCCTGATTTTGGTAATCTTTTTATAGGGGAGTAAGAGAAGACATTTGGAGGTATCTACTGTGAAACCTAGGAACTCCAGAGACCTGGAGGGAGTCAGGACCGATTTTTCTTTGTTGATGATGAAACCTAGCCTTTCTAATAGGTCCATTGAGATCCTGATATAATTGAGAAAGCTCTTGAGACATTAAGAGGATATCGTCTAGGTAAATGATCATACGGATGCCTCTTTCTCTTAGATAGGAAGTGATTGCCCTCATAACTTTTGTAAAGCACCATGGGGCAGATGAAAGACCGAAAGGAAGTGCTTGGAATTGATATAGACGATTTTTAGAGAGGAATTGAAGGTAGGGTGGATGGATCTTGGCCATAGCAATTGTGAAATAGGCATCCTTTAGATCTAATTTTACCAACCAGTCTCCTTGTAAGAGAAGGTCTCTGAGCAGATGGATTCCTTCCATCTTGAAGTGTCTGTAAATCAAAAACTTGTTTAGTTGTCTTAGATTTATAATGGGTCTCCACCCCTTGTCGTTTTTCTTTACGAGGAAGAGAGTGCTTATGAATCTGAGTTCTTCCAGGGGAACTTCTATTATTGCTCCTTTCTCTAGCATAGAGGAGATTTCTTCTTCTATTATCTTTTGTTGCTCTGGAGAAAGTGGAATGACTGAGGGGGGAGAACTTTGTCTGGGTATTTCTGAGAAGTCTATTGTAAATCCCTTGACAGTACTTAAAACCCATGGATCTTGAGTGATTAGTTTCCAATTCTGAAGAAAGAATCTGAGTCTCCCTCCTACCTTTGGGGGGAAAGAAGGGGGTGTAGTAAGGTGAAAACCACTTACTTGGGTTGTTGTTGAAAGAGCTTCCACATGATCTATAGCCTCTGGAGCGCATACCTCTCCCTCTTTGGGGGTAGAACTGAGGATTGTTGGATTGTTGGAAGCCTCTTCCGAAGCCACCACGTGATCTTGTGAAGGGCCTTTGGTTGAATCAGCCGGAAGAGAGGCCCCTTCCTCCGGCCCTGCCAAAAAGGTTAGGATTGAAGACCCTTCGCATGTTTTGTTGGGCCTTGTCTAAGGCAGCAAAGGTAGAGACATATTTACCCAAAGATTTAATAAGGTCTTCCCCGAAGAGAAGTCCATTTGGGTTTTCAGAAGTCTCTTTGTCAGCCATATCGGAAAGTTTAGGGTTGATCTTGGTTAAGACAACTCTCCGTCTTTCAGCATTGAGGCTGGCATTAGCATTGCCAAGCAGAATTAAAGCCCTTTGGCTCCAGCCTCTGATTAAGTCAAGGTCGAGGGGGGTGCCATTAACATGGCTGTCCTCTGCTGCATCAATGATTCTAGATAGAGGGCCTAGAACGTCAAGAAGCCGGTCTTGGCAGCCTTTGAGGGATCTTTCCATTCCTTTTCTAGGATCCCGACCAAGCTTAAAGACAAATTTAATGAGTTCTGGGTCTAGGTTTGGAGTTTGGCATGTTTTGTTTTCAATAGATGGCCTAGAGCACTCTGCTCTAAGGATATTGCGAGTATGAGGTTCAAGTGGGTACCTCAGCCATTTATTAATACATTTTGCCACGTGTTCTTGAGGGTACCATTCAGAACTTCTAGGGTGTTTAAGGTTTCGAGGTGAGAACATTTCTTCACCTAGTGGATTAATAATAGTATCCTTAGAAGATGATGTGGCATCTTCGGGATTAAAAAGGTCTTGATCATCTTCCTCATCTAAGTCAAGAATGTATTCATCGGGGGTATCGGAGGCATTGTCATCATTTAAATCAGTAAATTCATTGTCTCCCATTAAGTCATGAGCACTCAGATATTTTGTGCCGCTAGGGACACCCAGATATTTTGTGCCGCTTGGGACACCTGAATATGTTGTGCCGTGAGGGACACCTTGGGAGTTTGAGGTGCGTTGACCTCCATTAGAAAGTGAGGTGCTAGGACCTCCCAAATTAGTTGAGGTGCTAGGACCTCCCATTGTGCTCTTAGGGGTTAAGTTGTCTATGTTTTTTGCCTTCTTCAATCTTCTACCCCTGAAAGAATTAGTATAATCAGTAATGATTTCATGTATCTCTTGTGCCTCGTAGGGGAGAGACCTTTTGGAGGAGATGACCTAGTTAATAGTGTCAAGCATACAGATTTTCATTTCTGAATGTAAAATCTTTTTGAAGGTTTGATGGTCAAAATTACCAGTAGGGGCGGAGCCATCGTCTGAATCTGAATCAGACATGATTGAAAAGGGGGGTAGTATTAATAAAAGAAAGAGGATTCAAAATGTAGCCCCTTGTTCTTTTCTTTTTTTTTTTTTGATAAAAGGTCTTATAAAATGCCTTTAAGCTTGTAATATCTAAATCCCCCCTTTTTTTTAATGCTTTTTTGACTTGCCTAAGAAGAAGCAGCCGATCGGGAGTCAAACGAGCAGTTAGCATTGGAAAAATAAACTCCCGATCAGCTGTTTCGAGACGTTGCCATGAGAACGGCAACACGCGCTTCAAGTGCGGAGAACTGAAGCTATAATGAGGAAAGTACCTTGGCAACGCGAGTGCACGACGTCGCTGTTGCCAAGGGTCCTTCCTCTAAGGGCTGAAAGCGCTCGTCGGCTCGAGTGAAGAGCCACGGAGCGAGCCTCGGTAACGGCAAGCTTTTTCGATTAAATTAGTATGTATGCCTTAAAGAAAGTAGATCACTTCATTGCGTATTTCGCTTCTAGAGAAGTGGGAGGACAAGGTAATCTGACAATGAAATGAGGGTAAATAACATAGTCGAGCGACGCAAGTATACATTTCACAAAGGATCCTAAAATGAGGAATACTTACCGCCTGTTGAAAAAAGAGGTTAGCAATATTTAAATATAAATAGAAATCACAAGTAAATTGCTGATGAAATAAGGGGAGAAATTTCCATAAATTGGAAATCAGTGGAGGCATGAGGTAGAGAGGAGGGGGGGAATCAACCCATAGTAATATAATTATATCAAATTAAGTATATTTTATAATAGTTTAAGTATTAAAAGTAGACCACTTATCTGCTCAGAGCCGCATTTAAAAGAGGCAGATTGGTCTCGGATCATGCCCTTTATGTATTTGTTATATTCTATTTTGGAATACTTGTTACTGTGATGTAATGCGGCAGCTTGGAGACTGCATTAAAGGATAATGCATAATGTAGCCTCCGTTCTTGTAATGAAATCAGGACCAGAGAAAGGAGGATTAGCAGGATCATCAATCAGAGGACCAGGAATAGACCTAGGAGTGCCAGGAAGACCATGACTATAGGGCCAGGACCCAGAGTACCATGTGGAGCAGAAAGAGCAGGACCATGGTGAAGAAGAACAGGAGAACCAGAACAACCAAAGTCAGGAAGACTAAGGGATTCTGATATTCTGAGTAAAATTGTACCTGAATGTCCAGGAGGACCAGTACCAAAATGACGAAGCTCAGAAGGAACCAGACAAGGAAAACCAGGACCAAGAGAGCCCCGACCATTGGGTGCAGTGCCAGAAGAATCATGAGTACAAGTCACAGGGTCAGGAGGATAAAGATGATCCAAACTAGGAAGACAAGGCCTAAGAGGGCAAGCCTAAGAGGACCAGAACATGAGAGGATAGGAGGTAAGAGGGGACCATCAGGACCAGTCACTGGTGTACTAGGAATCAAGTGAGTAGGGTGAAAAGGATCAGAATAATCAAGGGGATGAGGTCAAGGGGCGAGGGACTAGGGGATCAGGAAGGAAGATGAAGAGCAAGGAGAAAAGAAACTGGAAGGAGCAGGATGGCCAAGTGTAGCATAACCAAGAGGATTAGGAATACAAAGACCCAAACAAAGAGGTTCAGAAACAAAAGGACTAAGAATAGGTGGCATAAAACCAGAAATAGAAAGCAGACTGGAAGGACCAATAATAGGAAGACCAGTGCAAGGTGAACCAGACTGAGAGTGAGTAAGTCTAGGAGAACAGGACCTAGAGAATCAGAAGATGGCCAGGCAACCAGAGCCATCAGGACATGAGGTAAGAAGACCAAGGCAAGGACGACCAATGGGACTACAACTAAGGGGAAAAGGAATATCAATTCACAGAGGTCCTTGAGTACCAGGACCTTGGGCAAGGAGGGCCCGGATGAGGACGAAAAGGAGGAATAAGAGAAGGAGGGCCATGATGACAGGAGCCATGATGACCATGCCAGGTGGCTAGACACAGGATGACATGAACTAGGAGGATCAGGTTAAGTAAGCAAGTTAGTGCAGAAACAGGATGACAAGGAGAAGGAAGACCAGGGCCAAGAGTATCAAGACAAGTTGTCAGGGGACCAAGAGAACTATTTGTCAGAATTCCTGCCACAGACCACCTCTCTTGACTATCACAATATACAGGCAAGACTCATATCATTCCTCCCAACATTTATGAATGAACAAGTGTCTTGTACCCTGACTTTTGACCATATTACATACTGTTGGTAATAGCTAGCTGCAGCTGGTGCTCCCTGGTTTCTTTGAAAAGGCTTAATAGCTTTTACAAATGTTTTACCATGCATATACAAGGTCAGGTTTCAGGTGCCACCGAAACATCCAGAGAACATCCAGAAAATCCACCAGAATAAGCATCAAGCAACCGGCATAGATGACGTTAACCTTACGGAAGACAGCCCTCATGAAATTAATCCCCTACACCTGTTCCTTGCTATCAGCAATTGGAACACAACCTTTGTGAACATTCTAAAACACCTTTTAGAAGACACCCTCATCAAATTAATCATCTGCACCTGTTCCTTGGTATAAGCAATTAAAGCACGACCTTTATGAACGTTCTAAAGCAGTCTTATTTAAAGACCACCCACACTCCTCCACTCCGCTGAGCCTCTTTGCCTGCCACTTCCAAGTTTCCGTGTTCTAGGACTCTGTCTTGCCAGCTCCCTTGATCCTCCTGCTTCAACCTTACCACAAAGAAAGTCCCTCATTAGTCTCCCATCTGAATGGAAAAAAAGAACAAGAAGAAAAGGAGAGATGCATTAACAGACTTGATTTTAATACGCTCTGAGCTCAGTCACAACATTGTGCTGCAAACAAAGGTTACCAGTGTTTTTGTTCAGCTTGTACATACTGTTGACAGGGCTCTGCCAGAGAGGATTTGGGTGAAACTAACCCGGTCCAAATTTGCTAGTGGGTTTGATGCTGAAATCATACTCACTACAGTTTTGAAAATGTTGATAAAGGAGCCTCTATGGACAATCTAAATGAAAACAAAACAACAACAAAACTAAAGGCTGGTTGAGATTTGAAAATATTTTGTGAGGTGATACCTTAAGAGATAGAGTTAATACTAGACTAAAGCCTTATTTTTGTTTGTTTATAGGTACCATATCTGCCAGTACCAATCATCAGACTGGTGTGAATGCCTGCTGCAGTCTTGCTGTTGAGTAGACGAGCCACAGCATCTTTGATCCTGCATGCTCTCTCCATCCCAACCCCCTCCCCCAGGGATTTCCCACCGGAGCAGTGTCTCCTCCTGTAAACCAAGGGCAAGTCTCGGGAGGATTCGGGAACTAGCCATGCCGCCCCATTGGAATCACCTGGGATCTAGGTAGGTGGCTTATGATACTAGTCATGGC
The DNA here is from genome assembly GCF_964204655.1 of Triturus cristatus. NCBI lineage: Eukaryota > Metazoa > Chordata > Amphibia > Caudata > Salamandridae > Triturus > Triturus cristatus. The sequence continues at coordinate 425,088,612 of NC_140591.1, forward strand.
AGGAGTAGATAGACTAGGGCCATCAAGAGCAGGGACCAGATTGAGGAGGATTAGGTGGACAGGGCTAGGAGGTCCAGAGGGGTCACAACCAGGAAGAACCAGGACCTGAAGTACCAAGTAAGGAAGGGGGACCAGAATCTTGGGTATCAGGACCAGGCTGGCGAGGATCAGGGAGGCCAAGGCAACCAGAGCTGCAAGGACCCATGGGATCAGACAAGACTAAAATGAAAAGGCTCTGTCCAAGAGGACCTAATAAGGAGAACCAGGACCCATGAACCACGAGGACAGGGATCAGGGCAAGGAGAATTGGGGTGACCAAGCAGGAAGACTATGAGTGCCAGATCTAGGGGAACCAGGACAACAAGGTCAGGTGGATAAGGACCCATCAGACCAGCAGGATCAGGATGAAAATCAGTAGTGCCAGGATCAGGAGGATGAGGCAGGGCAAGGAGCAGGGCCAGGAAGAAGAGATTCAGGAAGGACTAGAACCAAGAGCGCTGGATTCGGGAACCCAGTACCAGGGTGACCAACATTAGTTGGACCAGGAACAGGATAAGGATCAGGCAGACCAAAACAACACGGAAAAGGAGGACTTGGAACTGGGCCAGGAGGAAAACCAACACCAGAAGGCATAGAAACATGAAGAATGGGAGCAGAAGGTCATCTATGTGACTCTACGCCAAATGTATTAGGATATCATTTTTGTAAACAGTACTTATTCATACTCATTATGCTTTCAACCCACGGCACCCCACCATATTTTAACCTATTTATAGACTGGTAGTGTTTACTGAACAATCAGAACATGCAAAGTGTATAAAAAGCCGGGACTGTTACACTCTGACCTCTGAGTGATGGTAGATGAAGTCTGATGCTGGCACATTTTTCTAAGGGGAGATCTGAAGACAGAGGGACTGAAACTTGGCAGAGGGGTCTGTAAGTGGATGAGTGAAAAGGAGTGTGGTCTGTGAGAATTACAGAAAGGGTTTGAAACTCAGATAGCTGACATTATGCTTGATGGCTATCAAATGTGGCCAATCAAAGGGGAGCTCAGAATCATGAGACTGCTCGGACAAACAGAATAGGGGCAAAGGGAGGCTTTAGATAGATCATATCAGATGGCCCAAAGAGGTTTTCTGAGTAACAAAGGGCTCTGATTGCCGGCTGTGATAGCACTTAGAGACATGGCCAGCGGTGGTAACTTCAGCACCAGATGAGTGGTCTGTGAAACTCTGATGGCTAGATGAAGAGTGGTGGAGATACATATCTTATAGAAGTGTTCGGAAGGTCAGCAAAAATGCAATAAGTGTCAAGACCGGTAGAGTAGTCTGTGTGACAGCCAGACCTTTAAGTTGACATTTCATGTGTGTGTCTGTGCGGTGGATATGTAGCAAGTGTGTAATAGTAAGACTCCGTTTGTGGTCAGATTCTAATTGGATGGACCAGTGGGATTGGTTTTGCATGATGTGATGGACAGTATATATATATCTCTCTTTTATCGGGTGCAAACACATCCATAAAAGATACAGTCAGACATTTGTGCAATAAAAAGAAAATACACCACATAATATGTAAGAAAGCATTCCATGCAGCTAAAACATCATAACATTTTAAAACAATGCAAATTGATAAAACTCTGGGGGACAGGACTGTACACACCCACGTACTAGAAGAACTTTACCAATGCAGGCGGCACAAATTCAGTCAATTCTAGAGAGCCTAGATCTGTAAGCGTCCCGCAAAAAATGTATCACTGCACTGAGTGTAAAGGGGTTAGATAACAGCTGTAAGTGCAGGAGTGCCACTTTAGCCTGCCTAAACTTCAGACTTTTTAACAAGGGCCAGAGAAAACATTTTCTGGGCAATGAAAAAAATTGGCAGAATAGTACAAAATGTAACATGTCCTGAGGAGATCGAAGATAGCAGCCACAGGGACTTCGGTGGTCTGACGGAAAGAAATCCAGCGGGGGATACTAAAAAATGAAGAAGCTGATTGAATCAGAAACGTGTGATTAGGAATCTGTCATGAGCACTAGTTAGGGCCAAGAGGTATGGTTTGATACCCGGAACCGATTTTAACATTACATAGGCCCTCACTGAGGGTTTACTAAGCTCAGTGTTTTCAAGAGTCACTGTAAAAAATGTATGAGGTAGGTCTTTAATGATTCTAAAGTCCCCAAATGTGCAAAGAAAATGCCTGGCCTTCCTATCACCTGGAAGGACTCCTTTAGTATCATATCCAAGGGATTTTATTACCATGTTCCAATGCCAGACAATCCGATAGGATCAAGCGGTTTAAACCCTTGTGTTCGCCTGATGGACTGTAGATTTACTGATATTGTCCATTAAACCTTTCCTGCATAGACTGCTATGATAACAGTTCCTGTCAATGTAGAAAGCTGTCCACTGGGACGGCTGACAACTCTAAATTTTGCAGGCGTAGGTCCCTCGGGATGGTGTAGGTACTGTCCTCTGCCATCCCAACGGAGTTAACTCTGTCTCCCAAACTCAAAATCAGGCCCATAGTTTTCCTTCCTTCCATCATGGGACTGGAATGGAGCCTCTCAATTATACTGCATTGATGACTTCATGCATTTGTTTCTATTTTGATAAGATCACCCTAAACATCAGATGACATTTTATGTCACTGGGATACAGCATTTCCAGTTCTGACTTTTGCTTTTACAAATCATTATTTTCAGGACTATTAATCTGATTTGTTTCATTGAACTGAAGCAGAATTAATAATTACAGAATGCACTGATTTGCTGCAGAGGTGTTCTGATCAACTTTGAACCTTTTGGTAATCATATATATGATCCTGGTACATTCCCATAGCTTTGTGAGTAAAAGTGAGTGCATAGCAGTCAAAGAGTAAACCGCTTCAGCCAGTCTTCTATAAGTTCTAATCATCTTTCTCATTAGCCACTTCTTCAGGTAAACCTAAAGTAGTAGGAGTATGTGTGAAGCCCGAGACAGCTCCATATAGTGCCTTCCAAGTCGTTGTGACTTGGCCCATGGTCTAATGGAGTGGCATTCTGCGCCATGTCTGTTGATATAACTTGGAAACATTCAAATTTTTTTACCTTTAGACCTATAAGTCGGGGTCTGCGTAACTTGGTTAATTTGCAGTAGCTACATTATGCATAGTTACAGCAAGATTATACAAGGAGCTAAAACCAGCATTCAAACACATTTTCTTAGGGCACATGTATCCTTAAATCCATAATGGACTCAAGGATGCATTATGCGCTCAGACAATAGTGCTAAATACATCAGACCAGAAAGAGCAATAGCCAGCAGCCCCTCGCACTTGCTAAGTTTGTTGTTTCTGTGCTCCTGCAGTAGGATGTTTGCCCCAAATGATTCTTAATTACACAAGCAAGCATAATTGCATAATTTTCTGTAATTTTGCATCAGAAGAGTAATACAGAATTACTAAAATTAGTTCGATTACTCCGGCTCAATTAAACCTTTGCCCAGGCTTACGTATAAGTTAGTACTCTAAGCCAAATTTAGCACTAAGGGCCTTATGTCGCAAAATCACAGGGTTTTTGACCACAAAAGTGCTTATCATTATGTGCAAAACCTTTTTCACTAGATTCATAAAAGGACATTTTGTTGTTGTTTCTGAATTGCAAATAGGAGGGGTAATGAAATGTATTTCCCCTTTCCAATTTGGAAATGAAATTATTGATAGTTTACTACTGCAATTGCTGTTGCAAACATTGATGAGCTAACAACAACCCTTTTGGACCCATTTCCCTTTGGGAATCATGTTGGCAGCTTCAGGGGAGAGAAGTTTTCCAACACAGAAACCTTTTTTTATAGAGCAGCACTGGTTTCTTTAAGGAACATGGGCTCCTTTAAAAAGAACGTTTTCCATTTTGTAATGCAGTTATAGGGATGGTGGTGTGCTATAACCAATAGCCAATAACAGAGGGTCGCGAATTGGCACCTGCATAATGAATATTAATTAGGCAGGTCATTCTGCAGCACCTGCGATTCAGTATTTTGTGAACCAACCTAATAGTGCATAAGTTGGTTTGTATAATAAGATTTCAGTTGCAAAAAAATATGTGCGCAATTAGTGATCACATTTTGCAAATGAAATAACAATACATCAGGATCCTAACTTTGAGAAGCCGATGAAAGCAAATTATATTTACTCCTTGTTTGAAGTTCTTCCTGGAGGTAAGTACCAGTTGAAGTCGACAAATGGCATAATAACCCAGATTTTAAGCTGTTTAGACAGCAGCCGGGTAAATAGCAACTTTTCTCTGCTATTTGCAAAACTACTTACCAAGTTGTGAATTCTGTCTGCCACCAAGTGAATAATGAAGCTTCTTTTCTATTTGCGAGGCCATGAGACAAACATTACACCATTTCTGCTATTTAGTCATCAGCCGGGTAAATAATGAAATGTTTTTGCTATTTATCAGGCTACCAGTGAAATTGTTTATCATTTCCGCTATTTAACCAACAGCCAGTAAAAATTAGGTTTATTTGCATAGCTGCTGGCCAAATTATAAATAATTTCTGCCATTTTGCCAGAAGCCAGGAGATGAGTGAAATATTTTGGTTGACTGCTGGACAGCTGGCCAAGTAGCACAGAAACTGCATAGCTACCGGCCAAACAGTGCAGAATATCTACTATTTAGAGAGCTGCCTGCTTGATAGTGAAGTATTTCTGCTATTCGCACAGCATCCAGCCAAACAGTGCAGAATTTCTATTATTTAGCCAGCACCAGATACATAGCAACATTACTCTATAAATAATTTCAACCTTTTTGCTAGCTGCCAAGTAAACAGCAGAGAAAAGCCACTTTTTAACAGGTGGTCGGCTAAATAGTCACTACTATGTTCATAATCTCGTAGATCAGTCTAGTAAAAGTGTAAATTTTTAGTCCAGGCCTAGTGAAAAATTTAGCTTCTCACCAGCTTCATGTTTTCTGGAAAAATCATAATAATAATATACATATTTATATAAATACAGGGGGTTATGTCAGTCCTCTTCAATCACTGGTCTGTCAAATCATACCTGTGAGGTCCACCCCACAACCACAAAGACAATACCCCTTTAAACAGGAGGTTAAAAAACAGGTTAGAGAAATGCTCACAGAACTTGAATACCAAGGTGTAATAGAAAGTTGCACCTCCCCTATGATTAATCCTTTGTTTCCAGCAATGAAACCAGACCATTCATATTGTTTAGTATATCGTTTAGTATTAGATTACAGGCACTTGAACACTCATTCTACAGCCTAGGTTTACTTCAACAAGCATTCTACGCCCTATGTTCGCATAAACAGTTCTGTCTATTGCCCCAGGGGTATTAGAATAGCCCAGGGCTGTTTTCAGCCAGAGTAACAGAACTTTTACAAGATTCTGATGAACAGGCATTGTCCTATGTCAGTGACATATAGCTGAATGATGTTGACCTATCAACTCACTTGGCTAGAGTAGAGAGCATCATTTAGGGATTTGTTCAAATGGAATTTTAAAAAATCAAAAATTGCCTTCTTAGAGGCCGATACACAAAGGTAAACTGAGACAAAAGTCTAACTTTCCGACTTTCGGTATTCACAAAGGGCACAGTCGTAAAGTTAGACTTTTGTCTCAGTTTTGGCCTCAGTTAAACTTAAGACCAAACCTTAAGGTTAACTGAGACAAAAGTCTAACTTTACTACTTGTAAATGCCCTTTGTGAATACCGAAAGTCGTAAAGTTAGACTTTAGTCTCAGTTTACTTTTGTCAATCGGGCCCTTGGTGTCTTGTTTTTTGGATATGAGCTGTCAAGTGAAGGCAGAAGCCTTGCAACACATTTCTTAGAGAAGTGCGCACTGTTACAAAAACAAAACACATTGAAAAAGCTCCAATCAATAGTGGGTGTCCTAAATTTTGACAGAACTTACATTCCGTATTGTGCTGAATGGGTAAAACTGTTTCACAACTTGATTTGTCCAGACTTTTCAAGTACCCATTGGATGGACATCTGAACAAACATAAATCCTATGTTCAGTACAAGCTGACATGTTAGCTTCAAAACATTTACACCCATGTGTTAACACCACAAACCTGATGATGAATTGCGGTTGCATCAGGGTACATCTTTGTCATATTCAATGAGGTAGACCCTGTACCTGTTGAATATAAATCACATTTATATATAAATGCAGAAATAGATTTTGCACTGACAGAAAAAAATCTGATGGCAGTACAGACTGCTGTAGTGAAAGAAAAATCATTGATTCAGGGGAAACGAATAATTGTTGTAACTCCAGTTCCGGCCTTAGAGGCTGTTACAAAGGCCAACCTTCTAAATGTGCAAACTTTACATCCACAATGGATACAATGGGCGAACTCACTCACAGCTACAGATGTAGATTACGTATTTGACTCTCCACTACAAACACAAGCATATCTGCAATATGAACATGAATATCCTATGCCCAATTAAGTCATGCCTGTAGATCAGTGTGATTACATCATCTATTGTGACGGTTCTGCTCAGCCTGCCATAGGAACAAAGCACCAATTCTCTGCTACATGTGCAGCAGTAAAGGGTCAAATTCAGGGTGGAGAATTCCACCCTCATAAAACCTACACACAGTCACTAGGTGATTGTACAGCTCAGCTGGCTGAACTGAAAGCTCTAATTCTGCCACCTGAGAATCAGGATCCCAGATTCTCCATACTCATACTGTGTGATTCCTATTATTATGTCCAGTATCACAATGAGTACTTACACTCATTGTACTGAAGTCACAAGGGATTCAGAGATTTCAAAGGGTACACAATAAATAAGAAGCTGTTTTGGGGACAATAGGCCAAATGAAAAGCATGTTTGACACTGACTAATGTGTTACATACACTGAGTCATCAGCATGCAGGAGTACACGTTTTAGGGATTTCCATGACTGACGAAGCCGCAAAAACAACAGTGCAAACTGCTGCATTCACTGCAATTACTCATTCTAGTGTGAGCATAGATGGAGGCATCATGAAGGCTGTCAACACTGCAGGCTATGGCACACTCTTGCCGAAAGGCTTTCCAACCAAACACTCCTTCCAGGTAAGTGTGCAAAACATACCATTTGCTTAGATTCCCAGAGTGAGGGATAGAGTAATACCAAATTCAGATTGCAGGTTGGGGTTAATCCTAGCACCACATGAGGGTCCAGTATCTGCTCACTTGGGAGTGTCTGCTACAATTTCACTATTGCAGCAACGCTATTGGTGGCCAGGTTTATACAAACAGACGAAGGACTTCACCCTTAAATGCTACCGTTTGCCAACAGATGAAGGTTTCCACCACAGCACGTCCGTCACAGACACGCTCATCCACGCGCGCCTTCTTTTTGTATATATTTTAATTGTTTGCAAATTTCACATATTGCATACATTTGCAAAAAAAGGTTACATGCTTGCCATTGCCAGATCTATTGACTTTGCTAGTGCTTGGTAATGTGTAGCCCTGGTCTATCAGACATAATTCAATTTTGGACCAAATCCAGAGAGATATGATCTTTTCTTTTCCCCACTCCAAGCACTGGCACACATAGTCCTGTGGATGTAGTCACTGAGAAATGTAAAAGTGCAATATTCCCGCTGGATTAGATGCACAAGTTTACTGCATCCTGATGAGTATTGATATTATCGCTTGAGCTGGCATCATCTCCCCAAGCCAGAGTAGCTATCATCCAGGCACTGGGATTCTATAATGCCTATGCATTATACATTGGCCCTCTCTCAGAGGTTTGACAATATTTACAATGCAGTTAGATGTCTGATTTTCTTGGAATATGTCTAATGTGTTGTAAGGTAACAATAACAAATTATGATTTATTTTTCTCGCTTCTCAAGTCTATGACCTTCAGAGAGCTGGCTAGATCCAACTATTTCATTTATCAGGTATTGTTTATAAAACCTGTTGCCACTCTTATTTATGAACATTTTTACACTATGTATTCCTTGCAGATAGTTTGGACCCCCCCCCCCCCCCAGTGTAATGACTCAAAGTTTTCTCCCACAAAATCTATCAGAAGATAGATGTGTACGTGTTCTTCATTCCAGCCCTCAGTAAAATAATGATTTCATTATTTGAAGACTGATGATTCCCTTTAGTAAGTAAATGTTTGTGCTTCAACGGGCTTTGCATGACAGCCTGCTATCAAAAGACATGTTTCTCATGTAACCTTTCAGCATAACCTTTTTTCCACATGATTAAGGAATTTAAGGCAATACTTAAAATGAAATAATCTTTAGTATAGATCCTACTTTAATAGATGTATTAAGAATCACTCATTGATGGCGGTTGTATCATAGAGTGAACGCACTCTATGAACATCAAAGAGTGTCTCCCTTTTGCACTCCAAAATTGCTTTCACAAGGTTTTTGTGGCTGTAAACAAATTTTCAGAATGCTTTTCGGTTTAGATATCTTTTTATTGTTCTCAAACTTTCATCTTCAATGAGTTTTGTTTATACACATGTAAAGATCCTTTGAATTGGTATTCATTCAAAGTGTTGTGTGCCCAATGCATTTCGGGCCTACAAGCCCTTCATCAGGGGAAGTATGCTGTAAATGAGGGAACAGGGTATCAGCAGAATGCAAAACTTTAGGATTAATAGGCGAGTGTTAATGATAAACCCATGCGTCAGTGATGCGTGTGGTGCACACAGTGGTTCAAAAGAAAACAGAATGCTGAATCGTATAGCGATTCGAATCGTTGTTATTGTGATCGTCACTTGCCCGAGGGTGAAGGTACTGTAATGAATTAGTTCTTGTGCGTAGAGCGTGGGGTTCGGTTACGTGGTGTAGAGGCGTACGGTGTAAAAGTCATCAATTTTTATAAATTTTTATCACCACACAAAGTACCCAGTGTTGGTTAATTCTAACATACTAAAACAGACACAAGTGATAGTGTCGTACTTACAAAACACGTCGGAAAGACGAGATGCTACATATACCGGTATCTGTGAAAGAGAATGGTTCGTCAGGTATCAACCAAAAGTGATGCGAGTTTGTAACAAAGAATATTTAGATGACGGCGGCTTCCTTCGTTTGGTGCGCGTAATGTCTCCTAATAAATACGGTCCAAATGGTGTGTAGACAGTAACGCTGTCAGGAACCGAATATAAATGTCCGTAAAACCCGGAAGTGAAGCCGTTGCGTCTGGCCAGCGCGTAATGAACTACAAAGTAAAAAGACTTGTAGTTTGGTTACCGTAAGTTGTTCTAACGGGTGTTATAGAACCGTTTTATCAAAAGTAAAATGTGAAAGAAGATAAACAAAGTCAAAAAGTCAAAGAGTGAATGCCCATAAAATATGGACAAGAGGTTGTAAAAAACTCTTTATATTCTCCCGAGGAAGAAAGACTTGTGTTGTGATGTTGCTGTAGCTAGACGAATAGATGTGAATTGCGAAAGATGCAAAACGTTCAAAAAATGGTGAAGATAATGGTTTGAGGTAAATGTGGCTGTAAAAATGCCACAGTGTTAGAAATAAATCGGAATTGGTACAGATGGGTACGTTGGTTTGAGGAAGATTCGTGTGTGATACTCCTGGTATCGTCCAATGTACTATGGCGGTGTTCGGCCTTCAGATGGTGGTAGTAAGCGGTGCAAAAAGTGGACGTGGTCGGGTGACTGTGAAGGGTAACCAGTAGTATAGTGTGTAATGACTTTTATGGTGTAAATGGTATGTGTAGGTAATATCCGACGTGTGTCTACATGAACTTGGTGTACAAGATGGAATTACACGATGTTGGAGGTGAGTGGTGAGTGATGTGTGTGACCTAGAACAAAGATAAAAAACGGTAAAGGGTGAATGATGAATATTCGAGCGATGTGCGGGACCTTACACAAAACTTAAAACATTAATACATGTACATACAAAAGTTTAATACTGAATGCCGGGGGCATTATTTACAAGAAACAACTTAAATCGCAACGTTCATTAAGTCCTTTTGGGCTAATGGAGTCCATTTTGTCTATCCAATACACTTCTCTTTGCAACATGTATTGGGTGTTGTTCCGACCTTTTAGAATGGGTACTTGTTCAAGTACTAAAAACCGCAGTTGACTAATGTTGTGATTTAAAAGTTGGAAGTGATTAGCGATGGGAGATTTCGCGTTTTTTGTTCGGATGTTGCTTTTATGTTCATTTAGTCTGATGCGAATTTTGCGTTCTGTCTTGCCAATGTAAGCTAATCCACAGGGGCATTTCAGCATGTAAATAACATTTTGACTGTTGCAGGTGGCCGTGACCTTTAGTTTGATGTTGGTACCTTTGTTAGGATGTTGGATGGTATTCCCCTTTATAATAGAGTTGCAGTTTCCACAGTTGAGACATGGGGTGGTTCCTTTATAGTATGTGTTGGTTGAACCCTTTGTAGTAGTAAGTATTTGTTTGAGATTTCTTGAGCTCTTGTATGCGAAAATTGGTGGGTTGTATCATAGAGGCATGCATGGCTGAACCACGCGTGCCTCTACCACGCAGCCTGAGCCATGAATGCATCTTAACCACGTATTCCTTTACCACACATGCCATTACCATGCAATTTCGTGGTAGAGGCATGAATGGTAAAGGAGTATTTATGACTAAGCTTGACAGTAGCCCCACCGCCTCCTCACCCTAATGTACAATGTACAAACACCCTACCTGCCCCTTAACATACACTACCCCGACTCCCTCCAACCCCCGTGCTGTCCCTAACCCTTAACATACACTACCCAAACCCCTCCCACTCCCACGTTGTACCTAAAACTACCATAACCTCTTCCACTGCCCTTAGGCCTAAAACTCTAACCCCTCATTCAAAAAACTACCCGAGCCCCAACTGTGCCCTAAAAACTACCTTGCCCTCCCCTAAGCTCTAAAAGCTACTCCAACTACCCATTATCCTGCCCTGAGCCCTGAGCCCTAAAGCCCTGCCCTTTAACATAGACTACCAGACCCACACTTTGTACTGTCCCTTAAACTACCCCAACCCCTTCCACTGCCTTTAGGCCTAATGCCCTAACCCCAAATTTTAAAAATGACCCAACCCCCCGAGCACTAATAACTACTCAGCTCTTCACTAAGCCCCAAAAACTACCCCAACCCCACCTCCAGCCCTGAAAACTACCCCAACACCCCGCTAGCCCTGAAAACTCCCCCAACCCTCCCTGAGCACTGAAAACTACCCCTAGCCCTGAACACTACCCCAGCACATCCCAGAAAACTACCCCACGCCCCCAGCACAGCTACAAAAACTACCCCTAGCCCCAGCACTGCACCCCTTACCTCACTGTGTCCTCTGTCTCTCATTCTGGCAAGGTCTTCCTGCTTCCGTCCTTGCAGCAGCTAGACCGTGCACTGCCTTAACCACACATATGCGTGGGTATGGCTTATGCGTGGTTAAGGCCAGAGTAGTTACGCTTGTGATGTCAGAACACGTGTGGCTGCGGCCACAATTCTCTGGCTGTATCCCATTGAAGGCAGGCTTGTAAATCCTAGACTACACCTTTATCAGTTGTTTAGGAAGTTGCAGGACCTCAGGAATGACGTCACGCCTTCATTTAAAGTACTCAATATACTCAGACTTAACAGAGGAAAGTAATCTCTGCAAATCCTCAAGACAAACCCAGGGCAAATTAGCACCCAGATTGTCTGTATGAAATATTTGCTAAATGTTAGACCTGGCTTTTCCAGCGGGTTTATCCCCAGACATTTTTCTTTTGGGCCTTCTGTTTTTGACCCTGTTTTTGTTGGTTTTAAGACTCTGGCCTCTTTACCACTGCTGATCAGTGCTAAAGTGCATATGCTCTCTGTGTAAATTGTATATGGATTGGTATTTCCACGATTGGCTTGTTTGACTTACTGCTAAGTCCTTAGTAATGTACACTGCGTGTGCCCAGAGCCTGTAAGTCAAAGGCTGCTAGTGGGCCTGCAGCACTGATTGCCAGGCCCTAACCTTCTCTTTTATTACATGTGAGTCACCCCTAAGGTAGGCCCAAGGTACCCCTGTGGGGAGGGTGTACTGTATGTTAAAGATAGTACATGAACTGAAGTTTGTGACACGTCCTGATAGTGAAATACAGTGTAAATTATTTTTCACTATTGAAAGGCTATCTGTCCCATAGGATAGAATGGGAGTTTATTTATAAAATCTCATGAGTAGAACTTCCCATTGGGACAAGATAGAAATATTGAGTTTAGTATGCCTGAACTCAAAATATAAAAATGCATCTTTTAGTAAAATGATTTCTATATTGTGTGTTTGAAAATACCACTTTTAGAAAGTGGGTATGTTCTTGCTTAGTGGTGCCGATGCCACTAACCTTAAGTCCAACGAGGCTCAATCCACGGGAGCGACAATAAATTCCCCACTCTCCCCAAACCAAGGAACGTCTGTGGACAACTAAACAGCCTCAACACACATACTTTGATTCTGAGAGATGTGGGGATTTAGAACTCTGGTGGTATCACTTCTAAATCCCCCAGCCGGTTTATGAGTAGGGCTCGTGAATCAGGAATAAACGACAACCTATAGAGAGAAGAACATATCATTTAACAAAGGCGTTCTATCAGTGATGTGGTCTAACAATACCGATATTCACAACAATATAAAGTGTTTGCTCTTTAGAAACAAAACCATGCTCACCGGCTGGACATCTCTGTAAATGCAATTGAAGAATGCAAACGAGGTGGGGTGTATCTCCAATGTCGGTAGACTTGAAGGGCAGCAGGCCCAGAATGCGTGAAAATAAAAGGAAAGGAAGCGCAGCTAAGAAAGTAATATCACGCTGTAGCAACCCCTGGATTACTAAATGGAGGCGTTAGGGGATATGCGAAATGCCCGCAACACCAAACAACAAAGGAGTCAAGATAAGAGCTCACCAGCTCGTTCTCATTGCCAATAAACACTACAATGTATCTCAAGGGAGTCTCGTACACCCCGTTCTGGAATGAAACTCAACCAAAACAAAACTCGACCGCGTCTTACACAAACAGAGCGCGGTTCCTCACCAAAGACACAAACTCGGTGCACAATAAACACCGCTTTCAGAAAAGCGGTCACGGAAATGAACATACGTCCGTCGGGACTTCAAGTACCAGAAACCCTTACCTCTGGGACTGCTGAGTGTGGAATATTCCAACGTGCCCCGGGCTGGATTTCACTGACTCTCACAGGTAAGGGAAAATGGGAAGCCCAGGTCTCGGGAAGGCAACAATGCCCGGGAGCTATGCACCTAGGGCGTAACGGACGAACTCGTAACAACAAGAAAGCAAATGCTTTCGTACTTGGGCAGTTAACATGCAACTGCACGAACCAGCACAGTAGCAACAGGATACGGGAAGCGGGGAATCTGGAAAAGGGAATCTCTAGGAAAATGAGACAGGGAGCAGAAGAATTTCAGAGAGGCAGGGGAGCAAGGAAACTCGACAGGAAACAAAAGCCAAGCAACGGCTTTTCCAGCTGGGGTGGTTTTGAAGGTGAGGGAGCGTCAACAAACTCCTCCCCCCTGATAAGAAACCAGGGATCGTCTCAGAATTATGCGGCATTTCTAAAGAGCAAACACCTACACTGATCTCACACTACAGTGAAGCAGACAGGAGGCTTGATGTCTAACAGTTTTCCCACCCAAAGGTCGTCTCACCGGACGGGGCTTAGTGGGATAGAGGGCATGAAATCTATGTATCAAAACTGGGGCATGAACGTTTTCTACTGGTTTCCATGACCTGTCCTCTGGGCCGTATCCCACCCAGTCAATTAGATATTGGAGCTTTCCTTTGTATCTGCGAGAATCTACGATCTTCCTGACTTCATGTTCCAACTCTCCATTCACTTGAATAGGTGGGGGTGGGGTTTTGGGGTCGGTTGGAGTGACGTACTTCTTAAGTAGAGCGGTATGAAACACGGGATGGATCTGCATTTCCTCAGGCAGGTCCAATTTCATAGTAACAGGTGTGATGACTTTACTGATTGTGTAGGGCCCTAGATAACGTGGTTGTAACTTGCGGGGTCCGTCTAAGCGTAGATTCTTGGGAGATAACCATACTTTATCCCCTATCTTATATTCGGGGGCTGGAAGGCGATGCTTGTCAGCTTGTTGCTTCATTGACTCTTTTGCTTTGTGTAATTCAATCTTAGCATTTTCCCAGACTTTCAAAAGAGTAGCATGATGGGTGTGGACAGCAGGGATGTTCACTAATGAGAGAGGTAAAGGAAAGGGCAGAATTCTGGGATGATGGGCATTGGCAAAGAAAAAGGGGATATACCTGTGGCGGAATGTGAGGTGTTATTGTAAGCGAATTCCGCTAAAGGCAAAGCCTGTACCCAATCGGAATTGATCGTTGATAACAGACAGCGGAGGTATTGTTCTAATGTTTGATTTGTTCTTTCCGTTTGCCCATCTGTTTGAGGATGATACGCAGTGGACAATCGGTGATCAATACCTAGGCTATTACATAGCCCTTGCCAAAAACGGGAAATGAATTGAGTTCCCCTGTCTGTAATTATTACCGAGGGCAAGCCATGCAATCGGACAATATTAGTGATGAATACATTTGCCAATTCTTGAGAAGAAGGTAATTTCTTCATAGGTACAAAGTGAGCCATTTTGGTAAACATATCTATCACCACTAAGATTGTTGAGTAACCCTGAGTTCTAGGAAGGTCCGTGATAAAATCCATACTAACTGAATGCCACGGAACCGAAGGAATGGGTGTAGGTTGTAGTAACCCAGCTGGAGCCATATGTAAGGATTTCTGCCGTGCACAAACTGGACATGCCGCGACATAGGCCATGATGTCCTTATTGATGCATTTCCACCAAAAACAACGTTTACAAGTCTGTATAGTCTTTTTCCCACCTGGGTGAGCGGTTAAAGAGGTGTTGTGACACCATCTAATGACTTGTTGCTGCAAATCCACTAAGGGTACATATATTGTAAGTTCCTATGATCCGTATAAATGGTAATAGTGTGTGGAGAACCAAGGAGATAGTGTCTCCACTCCTGGAAAGCCAATTTTATGGCCAAAAGCTCTCTTTCCCCAATTGTGTAGTTTTGTTCCGAAGGCAGCAACGTTTTAGAAAAATAAGCAACGGGATGCAGACAACCGTTAGCAGGGTTACATTGTGACAATACTCCTCCTACAGCATATTGAGAGGCGTCTGCCTCCACAAAATAAGGTTGAGTGTTATCAGGATGGCGAATAATGGGGGCAGAGGTGAATCTGTCTTTTAGTTGTAAAAAGGCCTGTTCAGCTTCAGCTGACCATACAAAAACAGAACCCTTTCTGAGTAATCTGGTGATGGGTGTGATAAGATCAGAAAAATGATCGATAAAACGCCTATAAAAATTGGCGAATCCAAGAAATGACTGGACTTCTTTAACATTCCGAGGACTGGGCCATTTTACTAAGGCATCTATCTTTTTGGGGTCCATGTGAATACCATCAGGGGAAATTACAAACCCCAAAAAGTCCACTTTAGTAGTATGAAAAGTACTTTTGTCCAATTTGGCAAATAGTTGGTTATCCTGTAATTTTTTCAAAATCTTTCGAACATGCTCGACATGTTCCTGTTCCGTTTGAGAGAAAATCAAAATATCGTCAATGTAAACAATCACGAATACATCAAGATATTCATGTAATACCTCATTGATAAAAAATTGGAACGCCGCAGGGGCATTGCACAAACCGAATGGCATGACGCAATATTCATATAATCCGAATTTGGTCCGAAAGGCTGTCTTCCATTCATCACCCTCCTTGATTCTAATAAGGTGATAGGCCCCGCGGAGATCCAATTTTGTGAATATTTTTGCTCCTCTCACTTGGTCAAGAAGGACTGATATAAGCGGAAGAGCGTATTTGTTCTTAATGGTGACCTTATTCAATGCACGGTAGTCCAGACAAGCCCTCAACCCTCCTTCACGCTTAGGAATAAAGAAAATGGGAGAAGACACAGGGGAGGTGGAATGTCTGATAAATCCCTTTTGTAACATGTCTGTAATATACTGTTGTAAGTAGTCGGTTTCAGGTTCAGTTAACGCATAGATGCGACTCACTGGCAATTCAGCCCCTGGGACTAGATCTATGCGGCAATCATAACTCCTATGTGGTGGTAGAACGGTGGCTTTCACCTCATCAAATACTTCTTTATACTCCTTATACAGGAGCGGAAGATTTTCTTGATTGTGCTCCAAGGCACAGCATAAAGAAGTTCCCCAATCCCTGGCTTCTCTATAACAGTGCGACAAGCAGTATGCTGATTTCAAAGTGACCTGACGGGCATTCCAATCAATATGGGGGTTGTGTACCTGCAACCAGGGAATCCCCAATATGGCGCCAAAATTGGGTGTGTCAATTAGATCAAAGACTATTGATTCCATATGTCCATTGCTACACACCACAGTCAATGCTGGAGTATGAAGGGTTATCAACCCTGAGGATAATTCAGTTCTGTCTACAGCCCTGATTGGTTCAGGTTTTGTTTTGGGCACGAAGAGAATACCTAATGAGTGAGCCAGCTGAATGTCTAGAAAATTACCTGTAGCCCCAGAATCGAGAAGGATGGACAGTGCTTTTCTTAGTTGAGCAGACACTATTATTGTGACTGCTAACGTGAAATGTCGAGCTACAGGGGCGGTAATACTAGCTACTTTATGTGAGACCATGGGAATCATAGAACTTGAAGAAGAGGTCTCTATCGTCTCCAAGTTATCTAGTTTTCCGATAGGATATTGCATTCTTGTGTGGCTGCAGCCGTTTTCGAAACGGAGTTGGCCTTGACAGGACATGCCCTGGCATAATGACCTCCTTTCCCACAATACAGACAAAGATTGTTCTTTCTCCTCCGTTCTTTTTCATCCATCGTTAATGGAGATCTCATACCTCCTATTTGCATAGGTTCACAAGGCTCTTTGAGTTCTTTCTTTTCGCCTCTAACCACAAGGAAACGTGCCAGGTTACCACGTGATTTCTCTCCCTTTCTCTCACTCAATCTATGATTTAATTTTACAACCAAGTCTATAAAGGCTGGACAGTCCTCCGGAGGATCCACTATTTGAGAAAGGAGATCTTTGAGATCGTCATTTAACCCTCTGTAAAACAAGGAAGTTCTCTTGTCCTCGGGCCACTGGGTTTCCACAATTAATCTATTGAATTCAGTGAGGTAAGTGAGAAGATCCTTAGTGCCTTGTTTTAAATTCAATAGCTCATTATCACTGGCTTGCACATACGTGTGTCTGGCGAATAAGCTTCGTAACTTGTCTTTAAACAACTGGAAATTATACAGAAGGGGGTCATTATTTTCTACCAAAGGAACGGCCCACCTGGCCGCATTACCTCCCAGATAGGAAATCACAAATGCCAATTTGGCGGCATCATCAGGAAACGAAGACGCCTTACATAAAAAATGTAAATGACATTGATTTATGAAGACGCTATATTTTGCACTATCCCCATGGAATCTTTCAGGGACCGCCAATGGAACAGGAGTATGTGTGTGTACTGATACATGGACAGCTTGCGGATTGTCAGGGTTGGGGGGTGTTATTTGTCCTATAGAGGAGGGAGTGGATGAAGGCACGGTGAATTGTCCTATAGAGGAGGGAGTGGATGAAGGCACGGTGAAATGTGCAGGTTGAATATAGGTACGTTTACTCTTGGGCCTTGTATCATTCTCGCTAACCCTAGGGGTCAGCTGCAGTCGTACTTGCACGAGTTCAGTATGTAGTCTCTGATTTTCTACTCTGAGGCGTCCCACTTCCCCCTGTAATTCTAGTAATGTCGTGGCTAATTCTTCAACTGTGGGACTATGGACAGGGTTCTCCATTATGGCGCAAGCCCCTTCGGGATTTATCGTCGCCCGGGTGGACTTGATTCCTGGGCTTGGCTTTCTGTTGCCGATGCCACTAACCTTAAGTCCAACGAGGCTCAATCCACGGGAGCGACGATAAATTCCCCACTCTCCCCAAACCAAGGCACGTCTGTGGACAACTAAACAGCCTCAACACACATACTTTGATTCTGAGAGATGTGGGGATTTAGAACTCTGGTGGTATCACTTCTAAATCCCCCAGCCGGTTTATGAGTAGGGCTCGTGAATCAGGAATAAACGACAACCTATAGAGAGAAGAACATATCATTTAAAAAAGGCGTTCTATCAGTGATGTGGTCTAACAATACCGATATTCACAACAATATAAAGTGTTTGCTCTTTAGAAACAAAACCATGCTCACCGGCTGGACATCTCTGTAAACCCAATTGAAGAATGCAAACGAGGTGGGGTGTATCTCCAATGTCGGTAGACTTGAAGGGCAGCAGGCCCAGAATGCGTGAAAATAAAAGGAAAGGAAGGGCAGCTAAGAAAGTAATATCACGCTGTAGCAACCCCTGGATTACTAAATGGAGGCGTTAGGGGATATGCGAAATGCCCGCAACACCAAACAACAAAGGAGTCAAGATAAGAGCTCACCAGCTCGTTCTCATTGCCAATAAACACTACAATGTATCTCAAGGGAGTCTCGTACACCCCGTTCTGGAATGAAACTCAACCAAAACAAAACTCGACCGCGTCTTAAACAAACAGAGCGCGGTTCCTCACCAAAGACACAAACACGGTGCACAATAAACACCGCTTTCAGAAAAGCGGTCATGGAAATGAACATACGTCCGTCGGGACTTCAAGTACCAGAAACCCTTACTTCTGGGACCGCTGAGTGTGGAATATTCCAACGTGCCCCGGGCTGGATTTCACTGACTCTCACAGGTAAGGGAAAATGGGAAGCCCAGGTCTCGGGAAGGCAACAATGCCCGGGAGCTATGCACCTAGGGCGTAACGGACGAACTCGTAACAACAAGAAAGCAAATGCTTTCGTACTTGGGCAGTTAACATGCAACTGCACGAACCAGCACAGTAGCAACAGGATACAGGAAGTGGGGAATCTGGAAAAGGGAATCTCTAGGAAAATGAGACAGGGAGCAGAATAATTTCAGAGAGGCAGGGGAGCAAGGAAACTCGACAGGAAACAAAAGCCAAGCAACGGCTTTTCCAGCTGGGGTGGTTTTGAAGGTGAGGGAGCGTCAACAAACTCCTCCCCCCTGATAAGAGACCAGGGATCGTCTCAGAATTATGCGGCATTTCTAAAGCGCAAACACCTACACTGATCTCACACTACAGTGAAGCAGACAGGAGGCTTGATGTCTAACACTTAGCCATCCTGTGTGCCTCTGCTGATTTGTGGATTGTCTGTCTGGCTTTGGAGTGACAGGGGCTGGGGATGTGCATTCACTGTAGACAACCACTGTGGGGGTCGAGGTGTGTCCTGCCTTTCCTGCATGAGTCAGGGCTGGGCTGAATGGACCTGGGCTGCATTTAGAGTAGGAGGAGGAGATTTCCTTGCACCTGAAAAGGTCTGGTCTGCCTTACACAATGCTGTCTCCACCTCCTGCCGGGAAGCTGGACCAGAGAGGACAGAACTAGTTTCGACTGAGCACAGAGCTTCTCTGCCACCAGAGATCAAAGGAAAATGCTGTAGGAGAAGTACTGCCCCTTGCTGTGTGCTGTTTGGGGTTGGCCTGCAATGGCTGTTTCTGCCAAGGAGATGACAAATACTTTGCTGTGTGCTGTGTATCCTGCTTGAAGAAGATATCCAAGGGCTTGAAGTAGAGCTTGCCTCCTGTTCGTTTGTCTCATGGACACAAAGACTTCACCACCAGCTCCCCTGAACTTTCCTGTTGGGATTTTGGACCTGCCAAGAGGTGTCTGTTACTGTATTGGGCCTCTGGAGGTTGTTACTGCTGTCAGGAGCTGGAAAAGAGATGCAACTACGAGAAGCACGACGCATCCGCACCTGTTTCTGCTGTATCGCCGAAGAAACAGACGCTGTGCCTGCCCGTGGCTGGAGCAATCTGCACATGCCGAATCCCGTGTACCAATCTCCGAAGTCCGAGATCACTTCACCGATTCCAACGCAGGCCCTGCTATGCAGTTGCAAGAGCCAATGCATCATGGGACCACGGCTGGAGAGGCCAATACAGTGCAGTTGCCTGCCGCCGCCGCCACATCGAGAACTGACACATCCCGATCCCTACGCATCGCACCGGGGCACCAAGTCTACATCAATGCCGGGCCCACAGTAAGAAACCAACGCATCACCTTCCCACACAGTAAGAAACTGACGCATCGACTCCCCTTCAGTAAGAAATGGTTGCATCATCTCCCCTGCATGGCAGTAAGGAACAGACGGATCACCTCCCCTGGAGTAAGGAACCGACGCATCATCTTCCGTGGGCATAAGGAACCGATGCATTACCTTCCCTGCGCCTCTTTTTGTTTATGATTTTGACGCATCCAAGGTACTTTGTGTTGAAAGTGTCGCATCTACAGTTTGTTATGGACAGAACTGTTTTTATCTTCTAAAAGTCATATTTGATTATCGTATGTTGGATTTTTGTCATTTTGGACTTGTTTGTTTTAAATAAAGATTTCTTATTTTTCTAAACTGATGTGGGGTCCATTTGTAGTGTTTTCACTGTATTACTGTATGAGTCCACAAATGCTTTACATACTGCCTCTAGGTGAGATGGGGTTATATTAGGAGTGTATCCCCCTTACCCTGACTAGGAGGAAGGGTCCCTAATTGGACAAAGGTGCAAACCATTGCTAACTAGAGACCCCCATTTCTAACACATAGGGGTCTATTATGATGTAGAGAGGTTTGCCACCGCCCGCATGGCGGTGGCGATCCATCCTACATCATACCCCGCCTGCCACCCATTTCCCCCCACCATATTAGTATGGTGGGGGACCCCGGCGGACGGAAAGACCGTCCGCTGGTTTTCCGCCGGTCGACCAGTCAACCGGGCGGAAAAGGGGCTAGATATGGTGGCGGTGTCTGCTAGACACCGCCATCCATATTAGCATGGGCAGTGGTGCAGGGCTTTCCATGGCAGAGACCCCCCCCATGGAAAGCCATGTGGATTTTGCTTACAGGGGCCCGTTGCGGGCCCCCAGGGTATTGGGGGTTTGGGGGGTGCACATGGGGGGTACCTATGGTACCCCCCTACATTGTCACAGACAAGTTGGCAGGCACCGCGCGGTGCCTGTCACCTTGTGCATGACAATGCACAACGTGCATTCCCAGCATTGTGGCGGGTGGTGCTGTGAGCACCGCCCGCCACAATGGTGGGAATAGAGGATGCAACCGCCACGGTGGCGGTGGCATCCTAATTGGCGGTGCGGAACCGCCGCACCACTGGCGGGCGGTCCCAGCACTGCTAGGGTGGCGGGCGGACGAAAGTCTGCCCGCCATCCTAATAGGCCCCTAATACTCTTTCAATCGAAGATGTCCACTTTTTTATAAACATCTGCATTGATGTTCACACTTTCAGCAGTAGATGGCTTGTTGTCATAACAGTTTTGGGTCTGAGTCATTAAGGGCTGGATTACTCGTACGTTACTTTTAATGGGTTCACAAAATATTCCATTGGAGTTCTCTGGGACATATGACTATCACAGATTTTCAGCAGTAGTGCAATGTTAACATTTACTCAGATTCCAATTGTGTATTCCCTTGAAAGATTTTTTTACCTATCAGAAAAACTCTTCCCCTACTCCATAATGTAGTGCATGGCAATCTTCCTTCCCCATTGCAATTCAAGAAACGTCCTGTACCTGACAGAAGCAGGTATGTGTGTGTTTCCGGGGTGCGACTTTGCAAGAGTTATGTAAATATCTACACATTAGCGATTTTGAGGTGTTCAGAATGCCTTCTTATCCCTAAATTTGTGAATTTGGCAATGTTGTCATACAGGCTACATTTCCACGTTCTTAAGTGCACTTTACAAACATAAAATATACCAATTCCAATTCAGAGAATCAGGATGGGAATTTTAAATTCATAAGATGTTTTTTTGTGCAGGTAGGTTCAAAGTAGGTGGGAAATCAAGTTAGGCATGGGACTTAAAATGTCTGCATGTTTTCTTTCATTGAAAAAGATGCTTATTTTCCTGGTTTTCGAGAGAAGAGGTGGTAAAAGTCCCCACCAGAGTAATCTTTCACCAGGTATATTCCCAGGTTAATTAGGCCTGTGTGTATATGCAAACAAATTCACACCTACCCTCATACACCGTAATTTTCTGGGTATCGCTTTGCGGAATACATCTTATCTGGAGTGCGGTTAAATGGTATGGATGTGAACTCTGCTGATACCATGTACAATGCTAGAGTTTTCACTGGAAGCTGCCAGTACGATGTATAATATGCATGTTTTGATACTGGTGCATTCTAGGAAACCCCCTTTTTTTTAAATAGATTTTTATTAGTTTAAAAACAAAAGTATTCTGGCAGATTCAGGATACAAATTTTAACAGGTGCCCATCTGTCAACAGCATGTTCTGATCACTCCCATATACAAGTTATATATCCGTGGTCTACAATTTATGTGCTCCGGTCTACAAGTCAGAGCACCATACTGGCCCCCGGACTGCTGAGAAATGAACACAATAATAACGGGCAGTGAGCAATGAGAGCCATAAGAGTGGTACCTGCAGGGCCGGCTCTAGGGCGGTGCTGGCGGTGCCACCGCACTGAGCGCCAAATTCTTGGGGCGCCGTTTGTGCATGCACTTTACAAGCACACTCCTCTGGGAGTTCAGAGTGCGTGTACGAACATTGTTGTCTGATTGGGCTTTGCTTATTCCCACTCAAATGGGACGCATTTTCCTATTTGTGCATTAAAAAAGCTCCTCTGGCTCGTTTGTCAAATTTGGGCTGATACTTGCCCTCTCCCCCGAAGGCGTCTCTGCCCACTATAAATTCAGTGAGTACTGGCCTGGTACTGCAGCTAGGGTGAACCGCCAGTCCAGGGATGTGCAAGGGCATGCGTAGCAAGCAGCTAACAAGGGAATTGTGGGAAGCGCAGTTTACCCATAATTCCTGGCCACCGTTCACTGGCGCCCAAAATTCCCCAGTTCCTTAAGTTAACTTGCATACTGCGTGCTGGGAAATGGTGCAGCGTGCAGAGCGACCCTGCTGCTCTCAGCTTTATCATCCAAGGGGCTTTCGGAGTTGTCACTGGCAGGCGCGGTGCGTCCATTGGGGCGTATCCCCACTAAGCCACATGGACCCATTCACTAGTCGACCGTCACGCAGCACGCTAAATAAATTTAATTGCCAATGCCTTGCCTTGCAATATACGCGGCCGCTACCGGGACACGCCCAACTCAATCAGACTGCGCTGAAGCCAGGGGGTGGGGCTGGGCTGTGGCAGCTTGAGTGGCAGACTCAGCTGAGGCAGTAGGGTGCATGTGCATTTTTGGGCTGGTCATTTTTATGACCAGCCCGAACATGCGCGCACACTACCTTCCCCTTACTGAGCGACTGGCGGTGGCGAGGGACCCAAGGAAGGGTGCTGCTTCATACAGCAGCCAGGCAGCAGCCCCCGGGTCTCATAATGGGCGGAGAGTAACTGTGCCCTTAGCCAATCCTGGCGTTGCAAGCAGCGCCAGGATTGGCTGAGACACCGCGCAGAAGGGCAGGCAATTCATTATTGGGTGCCGCGCGTGGGTGGTGGCACTGCAGCAGCCGCAATTTGTATGGCCAATCACTGTGGCTTCATGTGAAGCCATGCAGTAGTGATTGGCCATTTCGGGATGCTGTCGTGGTGACATCGCAGGCTCGCAGTCGCAGCGCAGCAGTCCGACTCCCTCGCGTCACCACACTGCACACACTAGACCTCGTGACAGTCTGCTAACTTTTCTGGACTGCTGGTGGCTCGCCAGCTCATGTCGTCGTGTGACGTACACTGGTACTAAGTACTGTCCGACACATCTTTTAGTGGACTGAACTCACCAGATCCTGAGAAAAGTAAGAGTCGGGTGGCCCGGGCCACATTTTCTCCTAATTTGTGTTGTGTTAGAGTTATTTCATTATGTAGACTTTGCAGAGGCTTCCTCCTGTCCTGCTCCGTCAATGCCTGCCCTACCCCCCCCCAGCCCTTATCTTCACTCTCATAGTCAGGTTGGTACTATATACACTATGAAAACAACGTGGGCAAAGTGAAGGCCTGCTGTCTTCCTGCTGAGGGCTAGTCGGGGACGGGGTCAGGGCAGGTTGCGTACTATTAAAAATTAAAATAAGTACATTAACCCTGAGAAGGCCTAGTTTGCCCTAAACATCGCAGAACTGTTTCCCTGAGAGCGAGAGCGCTCCTACACCGGGAGGTCGGAGGAGTAGTCGCAGACCTGGCACAGTGCCAGTACGCGTACCACAAGGCACTTGCCTGGTTGTGCCACCTGTGACTGGCGGCACCAGCTCAGGCCTTCCCTCCAATCAGGCCCAGTGCGACGCTTGTCTCGCGACTCAGTTGCGAGATCTGCAGACTGCAGCAGCAGGCCTCAGGGGGACTGCTGAGTGGGACTGGCATCAAGGCTGCTTTTATCACTCACCGTCATCTGAGGGGAGCGCTCGGCTTTGTAAAGGATGCCAGGCGCAGAGATCACATTTCGGACACGGACACCCTCAGGTGTGAAGAGCACAGGGCATGCCCTCACCTCACAAAAGGCCCGGCCCCTACATCTTTACAACTCATCTTTGTGTGTCGCCGCCGAAAGGGCTGACGTCCAGGCACTGCAGTGACAGTCCCATCGCCGATATGCTCCCGAAGGCCCACTGCAGCATCCCATGCGCCAGTGTGCTGTAGAAGTGTACATTCATTCTGTAATGCTGTGAGTCCGCTGGCCCAGGTGGCTCTGAGGAGCTCACCTCAACAGTGGTGCCAGATCATGGTATGGCCCGCATCACGTGGGTGAGGGAAATAAAAGCTTCAAGGTGGAAGTTAGCGTCAGCCATAAAGTCAGCAAAGCGTCCAGTGTCTTTTTGCCCCCCTTGCCTCGCATCAAGGCACCACAATGATGATGAGTAGGGTGCGGCCCCTGGACCTTGACCTTGTGTAATGCGAGCGCACATTGCCCCTGCTGTGCCCCGAGTAGTAGCCGTGCCCCGGGTGTTGCTCCAGCTTTAGTCTGACCCGGGTCCTGTGGGTGAAGCTTCAGTTGGGTTGACACGCACCTGTACTTCGCGATGAAGCAGCCACCTGCGGCCACGCGAGATTCTCTACCTGCTGCTGTCCAGGCCCGAAGTCAATGGCACTCGGCATGCGCCCTTCCTCTCATGCCTACCCCATGACAACAGCTACTCCTGGCCTCATGGTGGCCATCCTTTGAGCACACAAACGCAACCCCAGACTGGTCTGGTTTCTTCTTGTTGCCCCAGCCTGCATGCTGAAAGGGCACGGGCCACTGGCACGTGACAGCATCATATCCTGTGGCCCTTCCACTCTGTAAATGGCCCGGGAGGCCATCCGCCGCCAGAGGGTCTCTGAGCAGCAAGTCAGGGATGACTCTAGGGAGAGACGCGGGTCACGCGGCCTAGTGGGGCTGACAAGAGAGGGGTCGTGTAGGCAGTGTCCTAGGGTGTGTGAAAACCGAGGAGCTGCTGTAGGCCCCGTGAGCTCTGAGGTGTCCTGGAGACTAAGGCGTGGCACATGCCCGCCAACACTTTGAACGTGGTGAGAGGGAGCTTTTGACTTACATTAAAGAGGAGGACATTTTAGGGATTTTAGGCTGGAGACACCTAAAATAAAGCCATTTTGGGCTTATAAAGTACTACTTTATGTTGAATGCTGCTACTTTGCAACCAGTTTAGTTGTTTGTTAAATAAAAAACATCTGTGAGTGAGGTACTCAGAAATGCATTGTATCTCGAAGTCTGTTATGAAGCTCTGTGGTTATACTGAATAAGTAGCTACCTATGTTATATGACATCTCTTTATTAATGTAATAACTGCACTTTCACAATTGCTTTATTAACCTTCCTACTTTCTCAAATTTGCTTGAAAATGCACCATTTTTCCTGTTTTTCCAAACTTTTCTCGGGGGGAAAACCCCACCGAACACCCCTCTCGCAATGGTGCAGTATGCCAATCATTTTACGCCCACCACTTTCAAATGTCACCAGCCGCCCCTGGTCACAGGTGAGTCGGTTTCCGTGCTACCTTCGTACATGGAATGTAATTAATTCTGTCCGGTTGCCTAAGAGTAGAACTGCTGCTGGAGCCTCTAAACTCGCAGGTAAGCGTGGGCTCCTGCTTGGCACCGATGGCATTTACATGATTCCCGATTTCTCAGCGCATGAATAGTAGTATCAGTGGTCAGCCACCAAAGCGGAAGATGAAAGAGGGTGGAGGGGTTAATTAGACATCACTGAGCAAAAGAATAACGTTTTGTTCTTAATTGGTCTGCAGCTTATTTTTAACATCTATCACTGTTCCTTGAGAATTAATTTGTTGTGTGAGAAAAGTAACCTCCTCCCCAAACCAGCATTTTACCCTACACTCTTGTGTTTTTTTATGTCCAAACTTTCTCGCAAATTATAGTTTTTTTGTCTATTTGTGCCATTGTTATGGGTGCTTGTAACATACTGTAGCATCCACCAATTGGCTGCCACGGAGCCTCAACGTGTTTAACAGGAACGCGCTCCATGGTCCAACAAACCAGAATTTTATGGTGCATTAATCCAGTTTGGTCGGTGGAAGTGAACTAAAACTACATTTTCCAGCATGCAGCCATTAGGCTCAGAATTTAGCGAGAATAAGTGATGAGCAGGAATGCTTGAGTTTTTGGGGACAGATAGGCACATTTTAGGAACACTGGGGGAGACACAACGAAACCCTTCGCAACGTGTAACACGAAGGTCAGAAATGTGTATTCTATGCAGAAAGCTCAGTGGGTTACTGCGTTTGACATGGATATTTTTTTGCTACTTGCAGTTCGTGCATTACAATCCTTTTAAGAACTGCAGACAAACAGCAAGGCAAAGCATTAGAACTTTTTTCCTCCAACGTTTTTTATTCTAAGGTTGCTAATAAGGGTTCCTTTGGGTAGTGAAACATTCTCATTAGTATAGATAGCACCAGCCACTGAATTATGTTTTAGATCCTGAGTTTGTGTTTCTCCAGAAGCACTCTTAAAATATACTACCTAGCAGCAGGGTGGCACACCTTGTAGCCCTTTTTGTCTAATGTTACATTTCCTATACATTGGTTTACACACTTGTATGATTCACTATCTCTGCATAGAGTTTGTGTAATGTTAAGCACACTGACAGCCTACATTACGATGAGAGTGGTGCTAAAGATCAAATAAATGTAAAAGATAGGCTAAGGAAGAATGAGGGTCACTGTTGTTTGGTGGCAGTGAGAGAATCTGTGGAGGAGGTTCTGAGGGTACCAACAAAGGCTGTCGCACCGGACGCCACCAATGCAAAAGCCGGCCCTGGGCCACGTGCTATGAGAAAATAAAACAGAAATAACTCCCCACCCTCTTACCCCCTACACCCTGGCGTGTCACACAGAGCAGGATGCAATAACAACAGAAGGGTGTAGCACATCAGTCCGCGATACACATATCATACATTGCATACCAGGAAGTTCTGCAGCAACAAAGGCAATTGCAGTCGGGGATACAATAGGTTCAGTTAGACAGGTATGGAACATACAGTCATCAGGGCAAAACAGCCGGATCGCCAGCCAAAGATTCCACCTCCGAGTCAGCCTCCGCAGCTTTCAATAACACCAATGCTTCCCAAGCCCTCGCAGCCTCCAAAGCTTTTTCGCTGTGCGCACGGCTAGCAATCTGCAACCTAATAGTGCTCTCACATTCCGCCCATTTAAGAAAAACAGTTCTCCACCTCCGAACCCTTTGACCCCGCTTAGACTTCCAATGTGCCGTAATGTCTCTTTTGGCCAATAGGAGGCCCAAATCCAAAAACTTGCTAGTGATCTTGTTCTTGGAGGTGTGGGGGAACCAGTGCAGCAAGCAAGGGCATATAGCGGGCCCAATCTCTCTCTCGGTAATGTCGCACAACAGCGCCACCACCTCCTCCCAATACGTCCCAAACTGGGGGTCGTCCCAAATCATGTGGCGGAAATCCGCACCCTCAGTGTCGCATCGCGGGCAGAGCGCTGTGGCGGTATTGAAATATTTGTTCATCTTCGCCGGGGTAAGATACGCCCTATGCAATATTAAAAAATGCACCAGCTGAAAACAGGCAATGCTAGTGCTTTTCCACGCCCGTTCAACAAACTCGGCCCACACCTTCTGAGGGATCTCAACGCCTAAGTCCTCCTCCCACTTCTGCCTCAGCACCAGCAATGGAGTCAGCGTCTCACGCGTCATTCGTCGATATTGACAGGTAACTGCCTTAAAGGTTCCTGCCGCTAATACTACGTACTGGCAAGCCATGGAGGTCTGCGGCTCAGATAGCCCTTCTCTCCAGTGCTTTTGGATGCCCGATACGAGGGCCGAATGGAGCAGATAGTCCCTGCAAGGCAGGTCATGTCTATCCCGCAATGCATCGAAAGGCAAAAGGGCATTATCCTCATATAGGTCCCCTAGTGTAGTCAGACCACTTTCCCCCAGTCAGTCAGTGCCACCCAGTTGCCCCCGTGTGGTAGAGCTGTGCACATGGCCAGAGGGATCTCAGGCACGTAAGGACACGCGATCTGCGCTCTCCGCTGGCTCCTGTTCCAACAAAGCCGAAACGTCCGTAGCTCATTAGTGAGTGTCTTGAGCCGCAATGGCAGCTGTAATATAATGCAAGACAATATCTGCCCAGGTATCTGCCCACCCTCCCGCTCATCCGGTCCCCGAATTTCCAGCGCCACGGCCTAGGTAAGCCACTGTAACTGGGCCGCCAAATAGTATGTCTCAAAGTCAGGAACCGTCAGACCCCCATCAGCTCTCGGGCACATGAAAGTCCTCAGGGCCATCCGTCGCCTGCCAGCAGCCCAGAGAAAACCCATGGACATCGTTTGAAGCCGTTTAAAAATCAACGCAGGGATCCAGACTGGAAGGGGCCGAAAATAATACAGGAGCCTAGGGAGGACTACCATTTTAAGAAGGGCCACCCGGCCAGCTACCGAAAGCGGCAAGGTCCCCAAAACTCCATGCTGCCCAGAAGGCCCCGGATGGCTCTTCCCACATTACCCTCTAACAGGTCAGCCTGCGTATGATAAATACGGGTCCCCAGGTATGTCAAGCAATGGTACTCCTACTGCACGCCATCAGTAATTAAAGGGCCCCCCTCCAATTCGGTAGTGGGGAACAGACATGACTTTGTCCAATTCACCTTGAGTCCCACAACAACCTTGAGATCTCGGAGAAAGCGCTTCGTTCCGACGAGGGCATCATTTGTATTTGCTAAGAACATGAGGAGATAATCGGCATATAGCACGATGTAGTGAGTGAGGTCACTCACACAAAGACCCGAGTACCGCCGCCCCTTCCGGGCCTGGGCCGCTAGAGGTTCCATGGCCAGGGCAAATAACAGAGGGGAGAGCGGGCATGCCTGCCGTGTCCCGTGGCTCACCTCACATGCATCCAAAATCAGTCCACCCATTTTAACCCGAGCGGTGGAATACCTGTACAACAATGCCATCCAAGCCACAAAAGCATCGCCCAAGCCAAAAGTGCGCATGACCTGAAACAAGTAGGGCCATTCTAAGCTGTCTAATGCTTTTTTGATATCGACCGAAAAAATGGCAGCGGATCTCTTCGGATATGTATCAGCTTCCAATATGCAAAGCAGACGCCGCACATTGATGGCAGTGTTTCGCGTCGGGATGAACCCCGCCTGATCTCTGTGTACCAAGTGGAGCATATGCGAGAGCAATCGGGTCACCAGGATCCGATTTAAAATCTTATAATCAGTAGTAAGCATGGACAGCTTGGGCGATAAGCAGTCCTATCTGAGGGCAACTTCCCTGGCTTCAGCAATGGAATAATAATAGCTTTGCGAGTTGTGACTGGCAGTTGTCCCGCGCTCTTTGCCTCATTATAAAGAGTCACTAATTTTGGAGCTAAAAGGTCAATGTAGGCCAGATATAACTCGATAGCAGGACATCTACTCCGGGGGTCTTTGTCTGCGCCATATGTTTAATCGCCCCTCTAACTTCTACTGTAATATCTTGGATCAGTAATTCTGCCTGCGTCCCGTCAAGCTCTGGAAGATCAGCTGCAGCCATGAACACCCCAAGAACATCCCCATTCAATGTCACCTCGCTCTGATAAAGATCTGTGTAATAGGTGTGGAATTGATCATTAATCCCCTGCTGCGTATAGCAAATTTCCCTTGTTGGGCTACACAATTCTAAGATGACCATCCCCCGTTTAGCAGGGTTGGCTAACCAAGCCAACAACGCACCAGATTTATCACGCTCGGCATGAGCACGCGCTATATATTTCTTATACTCAAAGCAGCACAGTCTCTCAACCCCCATGGCTACCTCTTCCCTCGCCTCTTGCAGGTCCCGCTGTCTATGAGGCTGCCCAGGCGGGTCGCATTCCCGTTTTCGTAAGCGCTGATTCGCAGCCTCCATATCCTGCAGTAGTGTCTTACGCACCCCCAGCATGTTGGTAATACAGTGACCCCTCACCACTACCTTAAAAGCATCCCACTCCACAGCGGAGGAGGACTCCGTACCCGTGTTTTCAAGAAAATATTGGGTTATCCCAGCCCCCACTGCCTCCCGAAAGACCTGATCTTCTAAGAGTTCTGGATTTAATCGCCAAGTTGGGATTGAGGGGCGGGCCTGGGACCATTGCATGCGTAAGAGCAGTAGGTTATGATCTGAAAGTGTCCTGGTAAGGTATTCACTGTGTTTGACTGCAGCGTTTAAGTCTGGGGAGCACAGTATCGCATCTAGTCGAACATGGATTTCGTGCAGCGCTGAGAAGAAGGAATAATCACGCTCTCTTGGGCGATGTGCTCGCCACATATCGACCAGTCCCCATCGGATCTGCCAATCCCTTCTGGCCTTAGAGATCTTATGAATAGGTACAGTGGGGAGAGGCGGGTGTGACCTATCCAGGAACACATCACAGATAGAATTAAACTCCCCGCCCACAATCACTTGGCCAGTCAGGAATTGCGCCAATTTCCCGGACAGTTGAGTGAAAAAAGTCGGTTGGTCCATGTTGGGCGCATATATACTGCCCAGCACAACATCCCTACCATTCAGCTGGCCCACAACCATCACATACGTCCCCTCTGGATCTGTGAGCTGCTGCACAAGTTGGAAAGGCATCCCTGCCCTAGCCCATTTCAATACACCTCGCGCAAAGGCAGTACAATCTGTGTCGAAGATCTGGCCCCTCCACCTACGCTGCAGGGCGAGGCACTCGCGTCCTGTGATATGCATCTCCTGAAGGAAGGCAATTTGGATCCGCCTGCGCACTAAGTAAGCATGTACCTTGTGGAGGCGCTCCATAGTATGCATGCCCCTTACATTCCACGATATGCATTTCATTTCAAGCAGCAAACCCATAGCAAAGCTGTGTACAGCATCTTAGTTGACTTCTTAAAGTGACAAGCCGAGGCTCCAATATAACATCCCCAAACCCCCAACTCCCCCTCCCAAGGACAGTTACTATCAAACGAGCTCCCATCCAAACTATATTAAACTACAGATAAACCTCTGACTAGTTCAGAGGTACAAGTGAGCGCAGCTTTCTTGGGGTGTATGCCCAGGTCGCGGTGCATCAGCCGTACTTGAACAAAGCTAGCTCAGGGTCCTCATAAACATTGTGAGACCAGTGTCTCTCAGATTGCCATAGTTACTCTAGCCTACCATTACGGTTCATACAATGTCATCTACACTCTGAGGTGTTACCACAGGCATCTTCACCCTGCTACTGTGAGACGTGTCCGAGTCATTATCGGCCGACTCTTTGGCAGACCCAGCTTTTTCGTCCGTTGGAGGTGGACTCCGGTTCTGTGACAGTGTCGCCACTGCCTGTAGCGCCGCGGTTCGTTCCTTCATAGCTTGAGATGGGGAAGGTTTCCTCTGGACCCTCCTCCGTGACCTGCGGGGCATACGTGCCCTGGAGATCGTGGTCTTCGGCCTCGCCCCCTCACGGTTCACACTGCTCGTCAACCCACCCTTGTAAACTTCCAGCCAGTCCCATGCTTCCGTGGGTGAGTCAAAGTAGTGAGTGGTGCACTCGAGAGCAATGCGCAGTCGGGCCGGGAACATCAGGGAGTACTGAAGGCCCTCTTCTCTCAGCGCCTTCTTAACCTCCACATAGGAGGCCCGCCTCCTCTGAACCTCCAGTGTATAATGCGGGAAGAGGGTGACTCTACTGTTGTCCACAGTGAAGGGGCCATCAGCCCTTGCTCTCTGCAGTAGTAAGTCTCTGTCTCGAAAGTGGTGCAGGTGAGCCACCACCGGTCTCGGAAGCCTTCCCGGGGCCAGCGGCCTAGCAGGCACTCTATGTGCCTGCTCCAGAGTATAGAAGGTGGACAGCCCCTCCGGAGCCACTACAGTCTTGAACCAATTCTCTAGCTAGGACACCATGTCACTCCCTTCCGTTCCCTCCGGCAGTCCAACCACTCTAACGTTGTTCCTCCGATTGTGCCCTTCCGCATCCTCCGCTCGGCACTCCAATACACTCACCCTGTCCTCAAGGGCACCCAACTGCCGGTCCGTGTCCTTTTGTGCCGGCATCAATCCTGCAAGACTTGCCTCAGTGTCCTTAACCATCTCTGAGAGTGTTTCTTGTGCTCCTCATGCAGCAGTCCCAAGCCAACCGCCACAGTGCTGATGTCCTGATGAAGGGTGGCTTTGGTGTCAGCGATGGCGTCAAGTATTTGTTTTAATTACTGCTGTACTGGATCCTCTGGCCTCGTCTGCAATTGCTCGTTCGCACTATCTTCAGGATCCGGCATAGTCCTGTCGTCTTAGCTCTGGGTTTACCCATAATGGCGCACCAGTTCACAGCGGGGGCAACTCTGGTCACGCCGCGAATAGGCCCAATCCCAGTGCAATGCTCTTTGGGCAGTCCCTCACCGTTTGTAGGTATCAGGCCACCTACCAGGACCAGTGCCTCTCCGTTATAGGAAACCCACATGTCATATTTACTATGGTTTTCCACTTGAGCCTCTCATTCCTCCTCAGCCAAACATCAGTACCCCTCATAAATAAACACGTGAATAAATAACTTAATAAATAAGCACAGCATCGTAGAATAGATAGAAATAGAAACAATAGAAAACAAGACCAGAGAGGAAACACTCTGAGGACACATAATCAAAGGAAATCCAAAGTACTTCCCTGCCCCAACACACATATTCAGGCCACCAACTGCATTGTCGGGTATGGTTAAGTTGCAGCGTAGTTTAACCTGGGGCTTGTAACCTACCCACTTCCAGTATAGTCACCGGCTAGGGGACATGAAGGCCTGAGGTGGGACACTTGATTTAAGTTTCAACTGGGCTGAACAGAACTTGAAAGGGACTAAAACACCTTACACTTTTAAATCAATCGATTCAGCATTGATTTTCAAAATTTCTCTTGCAGATCTCGTAATAATAATATAAATCAAAATACCTTTCAGTTTAAGATGTTTCCTTTGATGTAGGTATCCATGGCAATCCAATATGGTTTTATATTTCGCTGTTAGCAGTTGGTTGATTACATTTAGTTTTAATCAACATAGCTTTTAATAATTGAAATTGGTTTTTTCCAAGCCCCATCTCAGATATCACTATTTTATGGCATTCTACTTTGTGGCACATGGAATTGCACCAGAACCAACTCGGGTGGTAAATGTGCATTTTCTCCCTCATTATTCCATTAGGTATAAAGCATTAATGAAGTTTTCACTGTCGATTAATCTGTGAATTCAGTTTGGGCGGCAACCTCTGTTAAACTTAATGAGAATATATTTTCTTATCAGTGACAAGGATAACAATAAACCTTTCAATCTGGCTAAACATTCCAGGTCAGACCTGCTCAATGATTTATAACATTGAACTGACTAGCCACTGTGCACCATCTGTGCGGTTTTCATCATTTGCTTTCATTTTGTTATAGGAGCTAAGTGATCAGCTAAAGGCTAATTACCTTTAGAGGTCATGGAACTGTGAGTTGTCTTGTAATTTCCTCTTCACATTCAGTTGGGCCCACTTTATTACTTACAAAAAATAGGGCATGATTTAAAGTATTGGACTGTGTTCTCTGTTTGTTAGCGTGGCATCGGGCATTACGTCCACCACCGTTAAGGACAGAGGCCCACCATATTTAGAGATTAGCATCGGTGAGTTCTGTATCTTCGGAGGAACTGCCATTACGCCGGTTCCTCCAAAGGTAACAAAGGTTTGGTGGACGGCCACTGTCTGTTTTGGCGACTGATCATTCACTATATTTTTCAAAAACAAACTTCCAATGTAGGAAAACAAGAAACTAATGACTCCTTGGCTCAGGGAATGTTTTCCTGCGGTTTGTGTGTGAGGGAGGGTGAGGGGATGTGATCATTAATTGTATTGTTCTGTTCCTCACCACCAAGAACATCAAACCGTCAGCCCTCAATAAGGTGGGCAGTGTGAAGCCCTTATGCCGATGGTCAGCACTTTGTGATGCCGTTTGAGTAAGCTTTCTATCGATAGAACCAACGGGGGCACTGCCGATGGAAAGCCAATGGTCCACGCAACTCTAAATCGGGCGGGGGGACCAAGAGTTTGGATGACAGGACACTATGTCATGTTTGTGAAGGAGTCCTCTTTTAGCAAAACTCTAAATTGGGACCATTGCCTTCTTATTAACCCTCTACCCCCTTTTCAAAACCTTCCCTTTGATTCCTGTGTTGCTTCTCAAAATTCAGTAGGGCATTTAAAACCATGGGTTTACTCCAGGGGCTGCAGTAAATTTCCAACAGATTCAGAATTATCAAAGGTTTTCAAGAATACTCATCACAATTTTTTTTTTAGCGCATTTCCAAGGAGTACACCAGATATTCTACTATGGATTATATTTCTGCATAAGCAAATATGCGTCAGCAAATTTGCTGATGTGAAAACCACAGATAACCAAAAATTCATTTTACTTTTGTCTACACCTTGAAGGTAATTTTTCCCTGTGGAAAAAAAAATCCTTCCAGTGGAGCAAGCTAAAGGCATTCATCGGCTATCTGACAAACTCAGGTGGACTTCTGAAGATCTGTCTCCTTGAACACCAAAGCAGGGTGGCTAGCAGGTATTTCAGACTCTGCTCTCATGGCGATCTCGTGTGTTGAATAGAACAAATGTGATAGCCACATGATGGTTTAATGAAACACAACAAGAAGGAAATAGGCACTTAAGTCATAAGTTGAGCCTTTTTATTGTGCTGTTTATTAGTTGATAACAATGTAAACATCTAGAAAGGATATGGCGAGTAAACTACATGGCCCACGACAAACTTATTTTTAAAGCAGCCTTAAGAGACCACTACCGGAAAGTTCGCGAGGGAAAGAAACTTTTTTTCTCGACAAAAATTGACCAGGCTGGCAATAAAAGTAGAGAACTTTATAACATTGTTAAAAACTTTTCTTCTCCCGCAATTATTAGATGCCCGTTTGTACCATCCAGTGAATAGACTAATATGATGGCTTCTTTCTTTTATGATAAAATAAAAAAAATACAGAACTCCTTTGAAATACAGCCGTTGGATCCAACAGCAGATCTAGATTTTTCTAGTTTAGCTGTAAGCTCTGAATTCTCCCTTTTGCAGTTCCCTGCTATCTCTATGGTCCAATCACTAACTCTCATGAATTCCTTGAAATCAGGCTCGCCCGCCGACCCCTGTCCTGCCAGGGTGCTGTTGGTAATTGCTGAGGCAATTAATCCTATAGTGAATCGGATCTTAAATAACGCCATGTGGGAAGGACATATGCCTCTCTGCTGGAAACACGCCAGAATTCTTCCTTTGTTAAAAAAATCCACGGCTGATCCTGAGGAAGCTGGCAACTACCGTCCTATATCTTTGCTTCCTTTTTTCGCAAAGGTCTTGGAGAAATATGTTAATTCTATTTTCACTGAATATATCAAGACTAATCATCTTTTGCACCCTAGTCAGTCTGGTTTTAGGGC
This sequence comes from Triturus cristatus, assembly GCF_964204655.1. Taxonomy (NCBI): domain Eukaryota; kingdom Metazoa; phylum Chordata; class Amphibia; order Caudata; family Salamandridae; genus Triturus; species Triturus cristatus. Next base: position 425,124,577 of record NC_140591.1, read on the forward strand.
TAACTTCAGCACTGAATCAGCCCTATTAGAAGTGTCTACAAAAGCCACACTTGACAGGGGAGGCAACGTGATCCTGGTACTATTGGACCTCTCCGCGGCTTTTGACACCGTGCCCCACAACAGACTGGTGCAAAGATTGGTGGAGGGTGGTGTAGGCGGCACTGCCCTTAGTTGGATCAGGTCTTTTCTCAGTAACCGTCTCCAAACCTTATGATCCCCCCCTTTTTCAGCTGTTATTCCACCCATGAATGTCCAGGTTCCGCAGGGCTCTATTTTGAGCCCTACCTTGTTTAATCTATATATGGCCCCTATCGCTCGTCTTGCTGAACCACACGGGGCAAAGATTGTATCGTATGCAGACGATACTCAGCTGCTGTTCACTTGTGTAAAGGGTGTTGAGTTTGATGGCCATGTAATAAATACTTGTCTCTCAGAAGTCTTTTCGTGGTTGAAGGATAATCAAATGAAATGTAATCCTGACAAGTCCGAGATAATTTTCGTCCCTGTGAGACCTGGCATAGTTGGTGTCCGCAGGATATGTCCCCCCCTGGGTCGTCTGTGACCGTGGTTAAGAATCTTGGAGTTAGATTAGACGCCTCGCTTTCTACGAAATCCCAGATCCAATCTGCAGCAGGGACCTGTTTCGGGATTTTAAGAATGGTGAAGAACTTTCTGCCCCTGCTTTCTGTCCCTCATAGAAGAACCATTGTCCAAGCTTTGGTTACCTCGCGATTGGATCATGCTAACTCTTTGTACTTGGGTCTTCCCAGCTACTTAATTGCCCGTTTGCAGGTGATTCAAAATACGGCGGCTAGGGCCATTTTTCTGGTCGCCCCCAGGACTCATACATCCCTTCTTCTGTCCTCCCTGCATTGGCTGCCTGTTCAAAAAAGAATTCATTTTAAAGCTCTGATTCTTGTGTTTAAAGCTTTTAATCAGATTGGAGATCCTTACCTCAGACATAGATTCCCCCGTTATATCCCTCAGCGTACTTTGAGGTCCTCTACTCAACTCCTGACTGCTGTTCCGAAAGTTGCACTTGCTTGGGTCGGAGGTCGCTCTTTCCAGGTGGTTTCCTCCCTTCTATGGAACAACCTTCCTTTGACCCTCCGACAGGCTCAGGATCTACTTACTTTTAGGAAAATGCTCAAGACATGGCTTTTCCAACTCTAATTCGCTCTATTGGCATCTGCCGTTCGGTGTCTGTCACCTTTTCGTGGTTATGCGGTTTCTTGTTCGTTTTAGCGCCGGGACACTCCTGGGAGTAGCCGCGCGCTCTACAAATACCTAACTAACATAACATAACATAACATAACAATGAATACGCGCTTCTCATAAAGGCTGAGATTTAAACAGAATAATTCCTGGATTTCTAAAGCATTGAAAATAGTTTCTTTATTGCAAGGGATTATTATTCTTCAGTAGTTACTAGAGTGTACATTTTTCCTAGCACTGTGCATCCTCATCTCTCCATGCATCTCCTTTAATAAAGGTATCACCGTTTTCCACTTTACTACTAAATAACTTGACACCATAACAAAATAAATTCAGATAGGGTTCAAACCATCTGAAAATGGGTAATTATATTTCCTTCCATTGCAGATTTTTTATTTTAATATGACGAGGGGTACCATCTCTAAAGCTTCAATTGTCAATATTGATTGCCCAATACTTTGGTTTATTTTCGATCATTATTGAATTTAAAGATATTGGTTGGCGGAATTAGTTTGGTCTCCTCATTCACCAGTAAAAATATGCCACTGTACACTCTTCTGCAGTAGGAACCTAGCCCAGGCCGATCAGAACCTGGTTTCACTCCTTGATCGTATAGACCTACTGACTAAATCCTTACTCATTGACTAGGTCATCCAAATCCAGCAGCCTCTCAATCTTGCATGTTAAGAGAGGCCACCTACATGCATTGCCAGACTTCAAAGCAAAAAGATAGCTGTGCTACAGTGTGACTCACCTAATATCACATTTCCTCACAATATGCCAGAAAGAGGCCACAAATAGGCAGGGCCACTGCCATAGACTCTTTAAATACCTGCTTGTAGGACCCAGGATGGATGCTGTGATATTACCCCAGTGACCTACTGCATCAACATGCATCAATGAGACAACAAAGCAACCCTCCCAGAATGGTGGGTGGTGGGAACACATCCCATCCAACTCTCTCACCTGCACAAACTAACAAAACCAGAGAATTCTGCAGAACACTTCTCAAATTTCACACGTTTAAAACTATATTTGTCTGGTATGTCATAAAAGTATGCCTGTGATAAATCTCACGGGATAAATACTCAAGTGCATGATACATTTCTGAGAAGAGTAAGCATTTGTCTTACTTTTTAACAACATCTTTGAAATTTGTATTCTTTCTATGTTTAACTACAAAGGGGCCCAAATAATGATTCCGGCAAAACACAGTGACTACAAAGTTCATTCCTCGCATATCTAATTCAGTTTTTCTAATAGTTCATAGTGATGATGGGGATCAGCTGACACCGTACATCGCAGTAGGCTGTAGCTACCTCCTCCTTTAACTTGTGACTGGCAATTTATGAGTTAGATGTCAGTGGAAGGGACCGGAAACCATGTTCTATTCTCCTATATCTTCATCCGTTATATTTGTGAAAGCAGGCAATTTCTTTTCATTTACAATATTTTTGAGACATTGGCAGAAGGCTGCTTACATTTTTTCAAATACATTTTAGGTTTGGCATAAGGAAGGAGAGGTGAGGAAAGGAAGTTCTTGGATCATTTTATAAACAGATTTGGATTCTGTCTGGGTCTGGACCTTGGGAGTCACACTACTTTGTTCTGCTCTACATATTTTTGGGGGGCTTAGCCTTCTAGGTACTCACCTTTTCCACTGACTAACACTATTGCCTTTTATTAATAAAAGTATAGGAGAATGAGATATTGCACCTGGTTGCTGAGGGGCTACAATGATTTCCATGTTCATATTTGTGTAATGTAATTTTTTCTGGCTCTGTGACACAAAGAAGGGAAGGTGAGGTGCGAGCAAGACTCAGGCATTTGCACAACGTGGATATACTGAAAGTATAATTCAAGGGGCTGAAACACGTGCCATCACAAAAGACAGGTCCCAACTTTTGAAATCTAAGAAATTCCCAAAAGAAACCATTAGATTAGTGTATATTTCAAAATATTCCACCAGGAGAACTAGACTAAAAATGCCACATTCAAACATCAATCTCAGTGATGTCTCAATATGCTCAATCAGTTTCCAAACTGAAAATAACTTTAGGGAACCTATGACCTACCCCGTGGTTTACCTATCAAGGATCTAAAAATCTCAAGAAATTGTTGGAAAACAAAAGAGACTCAATAAACAGGCTCACATACAATGGGACTTTACAGTGTTTGAATTACGGAAGTTGCAATAACATTATTAGAAATACCACCAATACTCTTCCTTCAAAAGGCGCCAAGATCAGAATATATGCGATTGCCACGTGCAACACTAAGAATGTGATATATATCTTGAAAGGCCCATGCGGCCTGACTTATGTCAGTAAAACAGAAAGAAAAATGAAAACCAGACTGATTGAACACAAAAGCCACATTTTCATGAAAAATGAATGATCCACAGTGGCATCACATTTTCACACAGTAGGGCACAACATCAGCCAACTGAGACATACTATATTATAAGTGGTTTCCACCAGAGAAGTTGTTGGTAACAACAACAATTTGCTTCGGAGAGTGATGTGTTAAATAAAACGTTTAGACACTTTGATACCAAACGGTTTAAGTTTTAAGTTTCACATGTCAAAGGCACAGTCCAAACATTGTTTGTATTTCATGTTTATTTCAGTCATACACTCTGTTTGGGATGGACTTTAAGGTTGTCTTTTATAATTGTGTTTAGTTAATTAATCTTAATGAGGATTTTTAACTGTCAGACATGGGTTCCTATTCCTTTATTCCCTTGGCTCACTTGGTGTTCACCTTTATTTCATGTCTTGTAGACTTTCCAATATGGGGAGAGCTCCGCTGATAGGAAGGAGTCCGTTTTCATTGAAAATGACAGATCACATGTTCTTGAAGCGCGTTGGTGTTGTGAACTGTATGGCATTTAAGAAACTCTAACCAATGAATAGGCAAACATTGCGGGACTTTCGAAAGATGTGATTCAGCTTCACGGTAAGAATGTTTATGCATTTATTCCTCTTTTAAGCTCACAATTGAGGCAACATGAGCATGATTGTACGTTTCACTGGCCGGCATACGTTTTATTTTCCCCACACCTTTAATACACAGGCTAACGCCACAATGCTTTTGAGTATGTCCTTTACTCATAGAACGTACCGTGACATGATTTTACCAGCATGTGTACATTTCGCTTTTACCACACTTTATATACAAGGGTTAATGCCTTGCAGATTGTGCTGAGACACCGTTTTATCCTCACAGTTGTTCATGTCGACTTTATCAGCTTACAGACAGACGCTCTATTTACTTACCAGACATCACTCTTATGGTTCGACCTCACTAATATTTTATAGACATCTTGCATGTCACATTTCAGTGCCAAGTGGCACATTTTTGGAGTTGTTGGAGTTATGCAACACCTAGTCTATGGATGCTTGGTTGAATTTTTAATTTTACTTACACAAGAGTACCCTGTGTTGATGTTAATAGGCGCAAGAGTCCTCACACACCCCGAAGGATGTCATGCTTCATCCTCGGACCCACATCCTTACTCAACATATGCTCGATAAGATTATTACATCCCTTTCTTGCAACATTGAAGGTTATTTTAATCATAACATAGAACCCGCTAATTAAAGTTGGTTCAGCGGGTTCTCATAGTTATTTTTAGCCCAGTCTTCATCATCGGCCAAGATCACAGGTAAAAGATTTACGGCCAGGAGCCCCCTCGTGGGGCCAGTTGGGCATTGCAGTGCCGGCTCAACGAGGAGCTGCCTGATGATGAAACATGCCATCCTTTAGTTTCTGCTATTTTGTGACTAATTCTTTCCTTTCCAGCCTTTTTTCTATTGTATACAACTTGTACACTTTTGTTACAATGGTAAAATATTTGATCATCTTCAACCATCAGTTTCAATCTTATGTGAAATTTGTCTTGCCGTATTTCTGCAGCATCTTGAACTCTCTTCTGTTCAGCAGCAGTTGATGTAAGCTTTTCTTTAGCATTTTTGGCATATGGCACTTTTTTCTTTGTTGAAGGAGTCCTCAGATTTTGTAGTTAGCAACACTCTGTCAGGAAGTAAAGATCCTCTGCTACCACCTGCTTTGCTCATGTTTTCAAACTTAAATCGACGGAAAACCTGAAACAAAAAAATATTAAAATGAATTACCAATATGATGGCTAAAGCACATCATTATAGAGCTGCCATTTTAGAAAATGGTAGGAGAGTTTTCTGTCGCTATAAGACTACTTGACCCCCAAAACCTATGTTTTGACACCAAAATGAAGAATATAGGTCTCATGGTTCCTCAAATATTACATCATCACTGCAACACATCTGCCATTTTTAAAAATGTTGACCAGAAAAATTTGGGCCGAATTAGCAATGTCTACACAAGCTAATTTAGTTCTCTACTAAAACACAAATCAAAAATAAAAATCTGTGGACAACATTTTTTTATGGGACTATATCAAGCCACACCCACACTCACACCCTAGGTTTGAACACTGAACCAAATGAAAAGTCTAAAAAGAGATGGTCACTAGTATTAATCGCAGAGCCAAAAATGTATTCAACCACTGCTAACCTGGGCAATTTCAATGCAAATAAGAATGTGGTTGCTAAAGCAACTGTATCATCACTACAATAACCATCGGAGCATAACAATATACCTATTCCAGCTTAAAGAACAACCAAAGGGAAGGAAGTTATTTAGACAATGGATCCTGATAAGGTCACTAGCGATCTACAAGACATTCTCCTTGGTAATTTAGATACCTTTCAAGAAGAGAAGTATCACTATCAGAGATGATGTCAGCATTGCAGCCAATTAAAGATACTGTGGACCAAGCAGCCTTAAAGGCAAAAAGTTAGCAAAAATAAATTAACTCACAACATGCCGAAATCAATACCAAGTTTAACAGCAAGCAGAGTAAATAGCAGAAATGAAGATGCCCAGGAAGAAGGTAAGAACACTCAAATTAACGAAGAAACTGAATGAGGTTCTGGAATTCAATATAGAAAGACTAGAAAATTATTCCTGTCACAATTAAATCTGAATTACAGGAGTACCTGATGCAGTGGAATTTAACACAAAATTGAAATCATTCATGGCACAGTTTTTTTCTAACACCACACAGGGTTTATACTTCACAACTGACCTAAATGCAGCGATGCAGCGGATTCAATAAGACACTAAAAGAGATTAAGGCAACCCTATAACCAATTGAGAGCTTGGATTTGAGTAAACAAGAATAAAGATAATGCAAACAAGGGGATCATTCACCAAACAGAATTTTGAACAGTGATTTCTACCACAGAATTAAACATTCATCACATAGTCAAATGATGTCTACACTGTTTGTTAATCAGCAGTACTTTGGAATAGAAAGAGTAAAAGGCTCAGAATAAAACAAGTCGAAATATTTAAAAAAATGTAAGAGAAGCGTACATGTAAGATAGAACATAACTTCTTTCATAGCAATTTTGTTTTCAAATTATAGTAGACAGTCAATTTCCAACATTTTAATAATCAAGGGTTCATATATAAGAGAATGCAGCACTTCTATGACCCGAAATCTGTTTTATGAAACAGTTCTAAGAAGTGGATCAAGTAAATGCTGGCCCAGTCTTGCAAAGAAAGAGTCTCTTGTAATTCATTAGTGGGTAATGTGATACATAAACGTGAACAATGCAGTTGAATTTTGCAAAGAAGGAAGAAGACGAATCACGTTGACGTTTTGGTCTTTTGATGAATTAATAAGTGAGACCATCATCAGCATATGCTAAGAAGATAATTAAGACAACCCCGTTGAATATCTTCTGTAGGTATGTGTTATGATCTAGGAAGTTTATGATGCATCTTCTCTCCTACTGTCTTTGCCTTGCTGCTCAGTCTGTGTGATGTCATCAGAATGTTGAGTGTGTTTGAGTGGAAGAAAAGATCAGTTGGTGAAATGGGCTGAGCAGCAGGGAGGCTGCTCCTGGTGGGGCATTGTTGGATATTAATCAAGGCCTAGCTTAAACTTGTTGTGGATCCTGCTTGAGAAATAAAGCTAAGATCTTGGACCACATCTCTGGACTACCTAGCTTTTCTTTCATTTGTAACACTGGCGACGAGTTATAAGAACCTGCATGCTGATTGGACTTTTATAAGTGAAGAAATCATCTGGATTTGAAAGAAACCTGGCACCCCTAATGCCCCACCAGTGACCTTGTCAACGGTCGCCCACGACGTGATGGTGCCAGTTTCTGTTTGCCTGTCTACTCTCTTCTAAATTGGTCTGCTGTGATGTACCACACTCTTTCTAACGTTGCTGTGAAGGACTGATTCCCTAAAGTCTTTGGAAGCTGTTCTTATCGTGGTACATTTCATTTAAAGAGCTCTACTCGGCTTTTTGTACTTGCTGACATGAGCAGCTTCCAGCTGAATACCGGGTGTAGTACATGTAAGCCCCGGTGTTCGTGTCACATCGTGCTTTGAAGAGCGGCTCAAGTATGTATTCAACGAACCGGCGTGTGTCAGAACGGAGGAGTGTTGGATCTACTACTGCTCTGGGATTGTAGCTGGACAGAGGAGGCATTTTTAAAGTGTTTTTATCCTGATTTCGAGCGTTGCTTTGATTCACTTGTTGGAAGTTAATTTGAAATTTGAAAACGACGCTCGAGCCCTGAGTAGCGCTCGCAGAAGTACCTGTTCGCAGTGAGCGGTGAGGTTGCCATGGTTTCTCTTCCATGAGCGTTGTCGATGCTTGTTCCATGGCCTGCATGCGACGACGTGCCGTGAGCCACCCGACGCGTCGTCGCCTACGTGCCACCATTTTGGATTCAGGGTCCAATTGAAGGAGAGGAGACTTTCCCGTGGTTACTAGGGGCAAAGCAGTGGCGTATGCAGTGGAGCGGGGTAACGCAGTATCGCATGAAATGGAGCGGCGAGACACGGAGCAGCGGGGAAGATTTCTTTGGTAAACTCCTGTTGTAGAACTCTGATCGCCGTTTTTCTGACTTAGTCTTAAAGAAGAATGTTACAAGTCCAGAGCTAAGAAGACAGCCAACTGGAAAGTTTTTTTGCGAGAGCGCAAATGTCTCTGTGAGGAATTTCTTTTGGTATTGCTGTCTAAAGGCACCTGTGAGCCTCGGGTGAGAAGTCGCTCACCGGTCACGTGACTGTTTGGATATTTCTTTAATGTGTTGTCTCAGCTTGTACTGTCATGTTTAAGGCCATCCTTGTCTTTCGTTTTGATTCCATACTTTTTCTAGAATATTTGAGGTGATGAGTGAACGTTGTCTGATATATGTTCACCGGTATATGGTGTTGGTGTGTGTAGGTGAGGGATTACGCATGTCCTAAGTCCTGGGCTTTTGCAGAAGAGGAGGGTGTTTGTGTTGCCTTCCAAGTCCTGCAGATGTTACTGCACTGTAGTGCATGAATGGGTGAAGTAGGGGAAGTGTTATGTTTTCCCAGTTCTGTGAGCTGGTGATTATAAGGGTTGTCCTTGTTTTGTGTATGTTTGAATAAGAGGGAGAGAGTGAGTATAGTGTCTTTGGTTTGTTAGTGTATGTTTTATTAACTTTGCCGTGTGCGAGGTGTTGGTCTGTGTGTATGAGTACGCACGTTAGAAGACTCTTAATGTGAGCCTTCTCAGACTTACCTGTCTGGTTTTACCATTTAGTTAGTGGTTACCTCGAGTGAGGTGTTGGTCTGTGCGTTGTGGATGCGCACGTAAGAAGACCTTTGTTTTAAGGCTTCTCAGACTTACCTGTCTGGTTTTACCCATGAGTTGGAGGTTGCCTCGTGTGAGGTGTCGGTCTGTGTGTTATGGGTGCGCACGTAAGAAGTTCCTTACTAAGGCTTCTCGGACTTACTTGTCTGGTTTTACCCATGAGTGTTGGTTACTTGTGTGAAGTGTTGGCCTGTGCGTGGTGGGTGCGCACATTAGAAGACCTTTGTCAAGGCTTCTCAAACTTAACTGTCTGGTTTTACCTTTGGGTTAGTGGTTACCTCGTGTGAGGTGTTGGTCTGCGTGTTATCAGTATGCACGTTAGAAGACTCCTAATGTGAGCCTTCTCAGACGTATGTCTGGTTGTACACTTTATTAGGTTACCTGGTGAGAAGGGTTGGTCTGTGCGTCATGGGAGCGCACGCGTAGAAACTTATTATCTTTTTATCATCTTGATTTGCCTGTCAGGGGATGCAATGTTACCCTTTTCAAGCTTTTACTTGAAGCTCATTGGTTTTTGGGATGTGTGTTTTTCTATCTTCGCATAGTTTATTTATTTGGCCTTGTTGCATAATGTACGTTGTTTTTGCATTTTACTATCTTCACATTTTGCATGAAAGTACATTGTTATTGCATTTTCCTAGCTTCACAAATTGCACGAAAGTACATTGTTTTTGCATGTTCCTATTTTCACTAATTTGATGAGGGGGGATGTGTTATGATCTAGGAAGTTTATGATGCATCTTCTCTCCTACTGTCTTTGCCTTGCTGCTCAGTCTGTGTGATGTCATCGGAATGTTGAGTGTGTTTGAGTGGAAGAAAAGATCAGTTGGTGAAATGGGCTGAGCAGCAGGGAGGCTGCTCCTGGTGGGGCATTGTTGGATATTAATCAAGGCCTAGCTTAAACTTGTTGTGGATCCTGCTTGAGAAATAAAGCTAAGATCTTGGACCGCATCTCTGGACTACCTAGCTTTTCTTTCATTTGTAACAGTATCTTGAATCACTCCGATCCAAGAGCTTTGGACCACGTACAGTTGCCTGCCGGTTTAACTGGATTTAAAAATAAAGCAATTACTTATCTTTTTATATGGTGCGTGTGTCGGCTCAGATTCTTCTGGCCTATATACATTTTGTATAGCAAAATAATTACAGACCATACTCGATTGGGTTGTCTTAATTATATTCTTAACATACTTCAAAATTGTGTTTGGTGAATTATTCCCTTGTTTGCAGTATCTTTCTTGTAGTTTATAGATTCATAGTGAGCCAACATCTGAATCTGAATAAGGCCCCTCAAAACCTAGAAAGATCCTTTAAACGTCTTGTTATAGTCAGTAGTAAAAACTTCAGAACTCTTAAAGACCAGTACATATGGAAAATCGTGAAGTAAATATCAGGCCAGACATTTCTAAACACACTCATCAACAACACCTGGCACTTAGACAGTTTATTTCTAACATTAAGTCCAGAGGCTATGACACATATTGCAAGCATCCTTCCAGGTTAAAAGTAATAGTTAATAACACACCAACAATAAAGGACAGTCCTTAATATGAATAGGTGTCTTGATACCTTTTACAGGTAAAAAGGGAATCTAACCACACTATTAATCAACTGATTTTAATGATGCATTGAGGTTATTTTGTGTGACATGTCTTTTGATAATAATAATCGTGTCAGAAAGATAATCAGATGCAGAAATTATATTTACTGGTCCAATGTGATCTCTTCTTTGGCCTCATTGGGCCAGTAGTGCTGTTCATTACCCATCTCCACATTCAGAGGAATATGCAGATTTGTAAGAGAAATGCAGGTACCATACTTACTCATCAGCACAACTCTTCCATCTGTGTTGAATTGAGGTAAGCCTTTGAAGGCACCAAAATAATTTGAAATGGATGTGGTAAAAAAAACTAGACAACATACATATGTTGACAAGCCTAGCTTTAACCTTGCTTATGTACATGCCACCCTAATGAAGGAGTTTATTTCTCAAGTTGGTGGCATGCTTATCATCTCTAAAATGTACGAGTCCGCTTTAAGAATATTTATACTTACACAGGGTAAACCTAGTAACCCTCAGAATCTCACAAATCAGTGACCAATAAATAAAGACTACCTTCAAAATACACACTGAATTAGCATTTCAATGCTTCTATGTTCTTGAGGATAAGGATTCAATTAATTCAACTGATATGTGAGTCACCACATCAAAAATAACATATCATGAACGTCAGTATGGAGTGTTCAGACAAGTTGGCAGACGTGATTAAAACACCCACCTTTATTTAAATTAGTGAACACTTGCACTTTTTCATTTTTTTAATTTTTTTTTACATTTATTGTCAAAAAGAGGTACAAGCAAAGAGAAAAGGCAAAATAGAATAGGAGGTGAGAATTCCAACAAGCATTTGAGGAAAAAAAAATATATATATAAGCAAGCAAATATCAAAGGAATCACAAAAAATCAACAGCTAGGATTCCCCCTCTTATTAGCCGTGTGATTCTTCCAAGCCGCCCCATATAGCCCTATAGGCCTGAATACCCCTAGCTTTAGCTAGCGCCTTCTCCCTTTCCCCTGTTTCTTTAACAATTAACCCCCATTCCATCACTGTAGGAGGTTTGGGAGAGATCCAAACTCTAGCTATTGCCTGCCGGGCAGCAACCAACATAATTGCCATTATAGAACTATACCGACCACAGTCTTCCTTGTGTCCTAACATCTTTGCGGCTGTCGTATATATAAATTTGCGCCCCAGTCTAATTTTAAGTACTGCTGATATTTGATCCTAAAAAGGACTTAGAGCAGAGCACATAACGAACATATGCGTAATACCGACCGCATATAGCCCACATTTTTGTACAATTAAGGCGCAATCCATCATAGACCCTTCCCAATCCAGCCGCCCCTTGAGACCATCTGGCAATCCTCTCCGGGGTGTAATAAAGTAAGCAAAGTGCCCGGAATTGCTGCAATCGTAAGTTCACTGAGTGTACAGAGCGAGCAATAGTCTCAAGGGCTATCTTCACCTTTTCTGTAGCAATATTTTACCCCAAGATCTCGCTCCAGCTAGAAGCAAGTTTCTCGCAGCCCTCTCCTCTAGGCTGATGAAGGATTTGATATGCCTTACTAATAATAGCCCGACGGTTCTGGGAATACAGACACTCCCACATATCAGAACCAGAAACACTCCGAGCAGCTAAGTTTTTACCAAAATAATTCCTAACCTGTATGTATTTAAAAAACAACAGTTGAGGAATATCGAAAATTAGCTGGAGATTCTCAAATGAATTAATGCCATTACAATCGAGTAATTGCCCAAGGCAATGCACACCATACCTAGCCCATTGGTGGGCTGCTGCATCATGAAATACTTCAGGTAGCATTGGGTTTCCCTAGAGGGAAAGTTTGTCATGTATGAGAGATAAGGAGGATCTGGTTTTAATGCCCTGCCAATTATAAACACAGTCTCGAATAGTCTTAAACCGTAGACGTTTAACAAAATTGGGGCATTGATTCGGTACAGAAACATCTGGCTCTCAGAACCAAGAACCAGCCAGGGAGGTCTAAACCGCCCTGATTATAAGGGAGCTTCATAGACCCGATGGCACGTCTTGATTTTTTATAACCCCAGATGAAACTGCTCAGGGCCCCATCCAACTTATTAAAAAACAAATTGGGAATCCTAAGCGGGATCAACCTAAATAAATACAAGAACTTGGGGAGTATCTTCTTCTTTATGATGTTGCATCTCCCTAAGATACTTAATGAAACTTTGTGCCACAGTTACAGTTGCTTAATAATAGCAGCTAATAGAAAATCATAATTTAAAGAGTGAAAAGATCAATCTTAGGTGAGATTCGTACCCCCAAGTAGGTAGCGGTCTGGCAAATTCCTTCCACCGGAAGTTCTGGCTGAAAATTAAGAAGGACTTGGGTTTTATTACTATTCAGTTTATAGCCTGAAAAAAGGCCAAACCTCATTGCCTCCCTATTAATGCTCTCTATAGCCTCCTTAGGCTCCTCCGTGAAGATAGCAATATCGTCTGCATATGCCGTGAGTTTCAGGGGGCGCTGTCTAATATTCAAAGGAAAAATCGTATTATTGGCCAGCAATGTCGTAATAAATGGCTCTATATAAAGAGCGGAAAGAAGGGGAGAAAGGGGACAGCCCTGCCTTGTGCCACAGCGGATAGAAAAAGGAGTTTAGTCTGAATATTAAAATTATGTAGTCTGGCCATAGGGTTGTAATTCATAGAACCAACCAGCATCCAGAATTTTTCCCTAACCCCAAATGCTGTGAGTGTTGCCCAGAGATATTCCTAGGCCACCCGGTCAAATGCTTTTTCTGCATCCAATAAGACCATGCCCAGGTTGATTTTTAACTTCCCCACAGCATCAAAAGCTACCAATGCCGTATTGACATAGGCAGTGGTGTCTCTCCAATGAATAAACCCTTGCTGTTGGGGAGAAACCAGACTGGCCATCATTGGATCGAACCCGGTAGCTAATATCTTGGCAAACACCTTAGCATCTGCAATTATTAAATAGATTAGGCAATACGAAGCCCGTTCTTCTGGGACTTCATCTTTTTTTTTAGAAAAAAAAATATGTTGGCGATATCCTATGAATTTGGGACCCAACCAGTAACCCCCACTTGGGCAATTAGATCTCGGACCACCAGGACGCTCTTACAGCACTTATAAAACTCTGCCGGAATAGCATCGTCACCAGCCGCCTTCCCTAGAGGGAGCCCACCGATTGCTTCCACAATTTCCTCCACTTTAATCTCCTGCTCTAATAAAAGAGAATCCTCTTCTGTCAAAGTAGGTAAATTACTCGCTTGCAATTAACTCTGCATACCAGTCAAATCTTGTGTTGAATCGGGAGAATATAGTTGCTGATAGAACACGGAAAACTGATCGGCAATCTCCTGGGGACGCCTATATACAATTCCGCCCTTGCCTTTAATAGCTTTAATCCTAGTTTGAAGGCGGCTGTCCATGAGCTGATGTGCTAAGACTTTCCCTATCCTACCCCCATACTCATACTGCAGTGTCTTATGCTTAGTATAACAAGCACCTACCTTTTCTTTAAGTACCCTATTAATCGCTGCCCTATGCTCCAGAAGAGATAAATACAGAGAGTCTTGATCTGCTCTTCGCATTCAAACAGCCTCGGCATGTTGAAGCTCGCAAGTAACAAGCCTTTGATAAGCTTCCTTAGTTAGTTTCTCCCACTCTCTATTTTGTTGCCAAACAAACTGTTGAATGACTCATCGAATAAATGCTTTCATAGCATCCCATACCACAAATGGTGAAGCAGACCCTATATTATCTGTAAGATATTCAGAAATTTTTTGAGAGATAAAAGCCAAATATTCAGAGTCCGCAACCAAATACCGTGGAAAAGAAAAGGAACGGGTCGTTTTAGAAATAGAATTAGCCGAAAAGGAAAATATTATAGGGTTGTGATCAGATGTGATCCTAGGACAAATTTCCATGTCTGACCCCACCAGTATGGTATCTGATACCCAGGCCATATCAATCCTGGAGTTCTGACGATGTGCATAGAATAGTACGTGTACCCCGGTGCAGTTGGAAATAGAGAACGCCACACATCTTGCGCGAGTGCAAACGACCTAATTCTAAAATGGAAGCCCTCACCTTAGTCATTCTAGGACTAAGTGGCCGGCTAGTAGAATCTGTGCCATAGTTAATAACACAATTAAAATCTCAGATTACAACAAGCACACCCTGCCATCCCATTAAATCTAGACAAATATCGTCAAATAATGTTGGATCGTCAACATTAGGGCCGTATAAAACACATAACACATATTTCAAAGTATTAATCTCAATTTGAGCTAGGGCCCATCTCCCTCTTGGATCCGCTGATACCTTGCGGATTTGACAATCAAATGTTTTAGACTCCAAAATAGCAGTCCCCCTGATTGACACATTTTGTGATGTGCATATTATATTCTGTTAGCCCAATTGATTGAGAAAGCCACGATCTTTATACGCTAAGTGCGTTTCCGTTAAAAGTACTATATGGGGTTTATAGGCCCTGAGCTCTTCCCATACTAATTGTCTTTTAGATCCTCTATTCAACCCAGACACATTCCACGATAGGCACCTAATCCTTGCCATTTATATAATTACCAAACCTCAAAGCAAAAAGATAATAATCCCAGAGTTTCCCACCACCAAAACAAAGAGCTGTAAACCTTCTTTTTGACTTTTTCTTTCTTATACCCTTAACCCTCCCTGGAGTGCCCATCTGCACCCCCCTCAAAAACAACCTTCCCTCCCCCTCCCAGTTTCCTAAAGAAGGAATCACCCTCCCCAAAAAGCTGCTGCTGAAAATGGCAGCTAACGTCTCAGCGCACCGCAGAGCCTGCCCCGACTAGCCCCCCAAAGCTGCAAGAAAAAAAAGGAAATATAACAAGCTAAACCCCCAGCAACCCCAGAGGCTGCAACAAAAGGCCCCAAGCCCACCCTCTACACTTTTTTAGTCTACGCCTCCCGGTCTCCTCTACAAAAAAAACCCCCAAAAAACATTGTCTACTTTATCAATTCCTGTTGGATCGGTCAGTCGTGCCGAAAATTCATGCCGTTGCCATTTGCTTAATACTTGCTTGGCCTCGATGTCCGAAACAAAAAATTGTGACTGCCGATCCTTGATAACTTTCAATCTGGCAGGTTCTTGCAAAAAGACCTGAGGCCCGGTCGCTTTATATGGATCGATGAGTTGTCTCATTTTCCATCTTTTTCCATTGTAGTGCGGCTCAGATCAGATAAAAAAAAAATCGATAAAGAGTCAACCCCTACTGGCGCATTTGGGCGGGCTTTAAAAGACAGTGCCTTTCTTAACAAAAAGTTCCCCCCAAAAATTAGAATAGGCCGAGGCTACCGAGCATTGAGCCTCTGTGCAGTAATAGGGAGTCTATGTGCTCTTTGCACCTGGCAGTCCCAATACCAATCAGTCAGATCCGGAAAGGCTTTTTGAAAAAGTTGGACCACGACTGCTCGGGGGTCAGCGCACTCCTTACCCTCCGGAACCCCAAACAGTCTTAAATTATTTCGCCTTTGCCGGTTTTCTAAATCTTCAATTTTAGCTTGGCAGGCCAAGAGCTGTAGGTCGTGAGACTGCACCGTATTCGTTATAGCCGTAACTGACTCCTCTGTCTCTGCTACCCTGTTTTGTAACTCAGCCATATCTCTTGTAATTCTGGCCACAGTACCTGTCACCTCATCCAATGATACCTTTATACTAAGGTAGTCCGCTCTAATCTGAGCATGATGATCCTGGGCCTCTCGTCGTTGTTCTTGTAAGGCCTGCAGTATTACCGCAAGAGATGGCTCTCTAGAAGAATAATAATATATAAACAAGAATCGGAATAGAGGGATCAATCTCTTGTTTATTTTAGCACAAGAAACTGTAAATTATCTTAGCAATCTATTTTTTCTTTTATCAAAAATTCAACAATTATTTTTCAGTTGCAGATAGCTATTGGTGAACATCAGGGTAATTTAAACATGACATGTCCAAAACAATCACAAAATTATTCATTGAGCAACAACCCATATATACAAATTCATACAACATATATACATCTCATATATACAACATATATATCATATACATTCCCCTAACTGATAATACAAATATGTACACTTCTTATTCACAGTGATACATTCAGAGGTAGTCCTCTTGGCGTCAGAGGTATCAATCCTCTATCTTGATTTATTGCATGCGCCAGATAACTAATTTTTGGTCAACCCAATCTGTGGACTCCTCATTGATCTGTATGTCGACGCATTCGTGTTTCAGCCTCCAAGTTTTTGGCTTCCTCAGGACGGGGATTACAATCTATCTACAATAATGATAAATATCATATAAAAATAAAATATTCTAATATTCTATACTCTATCCCTTATTTGCCCATGCAGTGCTCGGAAGGAATCTAAAATATAAGTGAATCGGCAAGAAGTGATTGGTATAGTGGATGTACCTTAACAAACTATCGGGTGAAATCCACACAATTTCACAGGTGCCACACCAAGGATGTGAGATTCCTCAAGGACGAATATAGACGTATTCTATATATTCAAACCAAATGCACGTATCCAGAAGTGCTGCAACTGTGATCCAGCCAATCCAAATAGCTACAATTTATCTCCCATTTATATGCCTACCCAGTACCTGTAGATAATCCAAGCGGGTCCCTCTTCAAAAGCAGCTATAAGTCAATTCTAGTCCAAGTCATCCATATCGATACCCTACAGTAATACACATTTGTATTATTAGTGATTACTGGCCAAATCCTAACAAGTATTCCATCATAGATAGAACGATATTTCTCAAGTACCTATGTGTACTTACTTAAATTGTGGGGCACCTGATGTTCCTCCTGTAACTCACAGCACCGTCTTCCACTATAAAACAAACACAAATCTATCTATAGAAGGTTGGTCTGTATGGGTATGTGCACCCCACCTAGTCTCCCAAACTTCGTAAAGGCAATCTAATGGGGTCGCATAATCAACACTTACATAATTGAAGTTGCGGTGTGCCGTATATTGCTCCGACGCTTCTTCCTAACGCTCGAGTCCGCATGAAATGCGTGCACTTCCGGAACACGTATAAACACTTGCGTGCGTAAATACGTAATACAAGTAATGTTAATAGAAAGAGGACTACTCTCTGTCTTACAATATGTGTGCTGGACTTCCAGGAAATAGATATACACGCCAGAGTCGCCCGCGCACGGACGATTTGCATCACATGCTTTCTCCTTCTGGCTATTGAGAGAGGACTACTCTCTATAAACCATTCTAGGTTTCAATCTTGCTAAACGTTGAAAAACGTATTATACGCCGCCAGACAACCTCATTACGTATATCTCCATGGTCGATATAATTCCAAAAAGTCAATGAAATTCTTTTTGAATAAAGCTGGGTGATACCCTAGCAATAGTCAGTTATATAGGTGAACCACTTCCTATATCTCATATTTTCTTTCGTGTCCCATCTACACTCTAAAAACCAAAACAAAAAACTACAAGGAACCTACATAATAGCATCGGTATTCTGGAGTATCATCTTTCTACTTCATACTTGCCACAGGAATAATGCAAACACAAAATGAAAAAACAATGAAAAAACAATGTACAAACAACACCATGGACCACACGAAGTTCTCACTGTGTAAATAATATAGTTCACACAGTGCTCATCCCGTGTAGGCATGAGGGTAAATTATCCAACATCATTATTTCTGTATACACTCAAGTGACCACATTGGCATCACCATATGTAAAGAAATAACTGGTGGTTTACAAGGCCTCTCAGTGCACACGTATTAGATCAAGGCCCATAGCTCATCTCTCTCATTTAAACCCTCTATCGCTGTGTGGTATCTTTCAATGAGTCGAGCTTCTATACGGTTAAGTCTCATCTCTAGTTCTCCTTTGTTATTCGCCTTAATTACGCCGAGGACTGTCCACTCCATGTCATTCTCATTATGACCAACTTCAACATAGTGTTGTACAAGTGGGGCTCCCTGTGTTTTACATCTAATGCGAGATTTGTGTTGTAAAATCCGCAATTTCACCATCTGCGTGATCTGCCCAATATACATTTTCCCACAGGGGCAAATCAAGGCATACACCACATTTTTGGTGTTACAGTTCGAAAATGCTTGCATCACATGTTCCTTATTATTAATCATCAGAACTTTAGTATCACTCGTGCTTGCACAAGCGACGCAATTGTTACACCGGTAATGTCCTATTACTGCAGGTAAACCAAGTAAAGTTCTTGTGTCCTTTTTCATCATTGGTTCCCGCATGGCTCTTACCAAGTGCTGTCGCAAATTTTTGCCTTTCTTGAAAGCAAACAAGGGTTTAGGTATATTGAAATGATCAATCAACCTCCAATTTCCAAAATTATATTTTTCACTTTGTTGGCTTTAGGATTTAATGTCAATACACATGTCATACATTCGGTCTTTTCATGCACTTTTGGTGTTAATAAGTTCTCCCTAGGTGTATACCACGCCCTTTTAAGTGCAGCTCGTACTAGTTTTTTTGGGTATCCTCTAGCACACAATTTACCTTGTAATTTGTTGGCATTTTCGAAGTAATCATCCTTATTAGAACAGTTACGTCGTATTCTTAGAAACTGTCCGTAGGGCAGGATTTCTTTTAGACTTCTTGGGTGCCCTGATGAAAAATCTAATAAGGTGTTTCTGTCAGTTGGCTTTGTATAGAGGCTCACCTCCAATTTCCCTTCATTATCCAAGATCCAGACATCAAGAAAACTAATTTGTGTATTACTGACACTCTTAGTGAATTTCAAATCTACTGTACATTCTAGAAGAAGAAGAAGGCAGCTCATCTGTCTCTTGCACCAAATCTGGTGAGGTTGGCTTGGTCACATTACCTAGCTCTTCATTGGGTCCGGGCGAGCTTTCAGAGCTGTTCCCATTACAGTAGTCCACAGAGTTAGTTAAGGGTATCTCTTGTTCTCCAATGATTTCAGTATTCTCACAATTCACAGAGTTCTCCGCACATTGGCCACTTGACCAGCCAGGACCAGAGCCCGACAGACGAGAGATCAAAGCCTTGACCTCTCCCTTTGCTTGGACCCACTTTCTTAATGGACTGCTCTCCATACCGCCACTGCGGCAACCTCCAGAGCTGTTGTGCCAGCTAGCCCCTTGCAGGTCCATCGATCTTGTACAAGGTTTGGCTACCTTGAGATCCTTTTTGCTATTATTTTTATTTTGATTCCCAGTAGTGTTAAGGGTCTTTTGTGGATCCCGTCGGTTCTTCCCTACAATCATGACCTCGGGCATAGCATCAGATGCAGTTAAGCACTTATTTTTATGTTTAGTGCTCCCCCTCGGGACTAGACAGACTACAGCTCTGGAGAGTACTACTGGGGCTATCGCCGTTAGCGTCTAGTACAATATCCTCAGAGCCCACCATTGCTATGTTAGGCACGTTAGGCATTTCTACAATGGCATCCTCCTGAATGGCCGTAGTCTCATCCAATTCAGTGCCCCCCCATGGTCCAACAATCTGGGTGGTTCACCGCATCGTCACATTTGGTTTCCACTTCTAAGCTCCCAACTGGGTCATCAGGAGACAGTCTGTTGTTAGCTGCTGGCTCCTGTATATCTTTCTGCGCAGCGCTACCCAATATAGATGCTATAGCTATTGCATCAGCAGTTTGTATGAGAAGCTCTCCCTCCGCAATTAAATCCGAGGTTTTACCTGCTTCTAGGAGTCGGAGTGCGGGTCTGTCCACTGGAGCTGGGGCGGCTTTAGCTCTGTTCTTGTTGTTCAGCGCCATCCAGCCTTCTTCACTGAGCGGGGGGGAGTTGTAAGCCTGCAGTCCTTGTAACGCGGGCTGCTTTCACTGTGTTTTTCGGTGGCGCCATGTCGGTCCTTATCTCCAGCTCGGAAAAAGAAAGGCACGACCAACCGAGCCCCGATCTGCAGGGGCTGGACAGCCAGTAGACTCGCTTTGCCGTTCGCCAAAGCCGCTAAAATTTACACCTTGGTCCAAGCATCCACGCTATGGAGTCAGCTACAGTGCGGGAGAAGACAGAAAAAGTAAGCCTTCTAGCGTATCGCCATCCAGGTATGTGGACACCTCATAACCCTTATTCAGCGGCTAGCAGTAATACAGGTACTGGGGCAGCCAGCCAGGAGCTTCACGGTGCTGCAAGACGAGGCGGGACTAGTCCGCCATCTTCCTTCCTCGAACACTTGCACTTTTTCAATTGAAGGTAGTCCTTGAATTAGGCACTGCAAGAGTATTTCTGTGTTTTACGTGCTTGACGGTGAGGGCCCAATAGTTTTTATTGATATGTTGAAACTCCACTTCATGCATGCTTACGTAGTCTAGGGCACTCATCCAGCCACTGTGCCGCTGCCATATAGCATTAATTTTCGATTTAGACATCATAAGTTGATCTATTTTTGTTACACCTACAGAGTTTCATAGAGGTCCTTGTACCCGGATACTTACATAGCAGTTTGTGAGTAATTACAACTGGTAATGGATGATACAGATTGGATGCTGCACTATAAATTTTTGGTTCTGTCTCTGTACATTTTGTAGAATCTCATTCCACTGGGTCTTGACGAAATAGAGGGTACTTACCTGATCCATTTTACCTGATGACATACTGTTAGACCTGGCACCATTGGCGTGGGTCACCCTTCCATTTTTGTCTGTGCCTCAATGTGTTTTTGTGTTGGTGTTAGCTGCTCAGGGCACTGTGCCACTGCCATCCAGTGCCACAGTGCAAGTGCTCCCTATGGTAAAATGTATTATGTGAATTGACTTCCACGTTTGGTTTATTTGGTTTACTATCAGCCCCTAGTAGAGTGCACCAGGGGTGCCAAGGGCTTGTATATCCAAATGCTGCGAGTGGGCTTGCAGCACGGGTTGTTCCACCCACCGAAGCAGCGGGGTAAAATGTGTCTAGGGTCTGCCACTGCAGAACCTGCGCGCGGTCTGGTACCGTCGCGCTGACTGAGCAAGTGTCCCCACTTACCAGTCCCTAAACCTTCCCTTAACTACATGTTAGTCACCCCTCTGGTAGGCCTGAACGCAGGGTGCATTGTAGGTATAAGGTAGGACATGCCCTGATGTGTGTGGCATGTCTTAATAGTGAATTACAGCCATTTTCGTTTTTCACTATTGAAGGCTACCTGCTCTCCAAAGGCCAGAATGGGCTGCTGGGATCGCTACACGCTGTGACCCCAGTGGACTCAGAGAGCATGGTAGAAGGTCATGTTTAGTATGCCTGAACTCGGGATAATAAAGTACATCTTTCAGTAAAGGTTATTTTAATATCCTGGGTTTGCAAATGCTACTTTTAGAAAGTTAGCCTTTGCGTGCCTAACCATCTCAGTCCGCCTCTGCTGTGTGTGTGTGTTCTGCCTAGCAACAGTACAGGAGCAGGGCTGGGGGATTCCAGGAGACAGGTTGGCTGCCAGGTGGTGGGTAGAGAGATTACACCAGGATGGGTGGGAGGAGTGCACCCTGACTCTTGAATAGACCTGTGCTCTGCCACCACAAAGCCGGCGCCGCCCCCTGTGGAGCGGCTGATGTCTCTGCCCTGCTGCTGAAAGGAACAAGCCGAGTCACCACCACAGAGTGCTCCAAAACTGGACTGAGCCAGGCCCAGGCCCCCTGGCGCTAAAGAACAAAAGAATCCCTGTATAAAAGTAGGAGCCTGGCTCCTAAGAAATCAGATCCAGATTGAACCACGAAGGAACTCTGCCTGACTAGAAGGACCTGGAAGAAGCTGAAGGAGGAGTAACTTTCCCTGACCTAAGGGACTGGCCTGCAGTAGGTGCCTTGCTAAGGAAGGAGAGGAAAAAGACTGAAAGAGACTTTTGCACTTTGTTCTTCAACTATCTCCAAGGGCTTGGAAGAAGAGCTTGCCCCCTGAACTGAACCCCAGGACCAGTGGGTTCACCGTGTCTCCGCTCGTCTGAGAATTCGAGCCGTGTGCTTTCTCCCGCCGGAGTGCCCTGCGCACCTTCGCATCCCTCCTCGGGCCGTGACACCCAGAAGCCTGGCCGCCTCCACTCGCCGAGAGCCCCGCTCTACCTGAGTCGCTCTGGACCCACGAGTCTGGCCGTCCCGCTTCCCTGTCACCTGCCTGCTACTGGAGCGCGCTTGGTGCCCTTCCGCCCTCCCGCCGGATTTCTAGTGGGGAAGTGAAATCCAGCCTCGGACGGCCGCCCGTACGTCGTAACGTATCCGGCCGCCCCGCTTCACCTCCCAGCCTGAGTCTGACCGTGCCGCCCTCCGCAGTGACCTCCCGCACAGTCCGTGCCGGAGGCCCTGGGCCGCACCTGTCTACCGAAAGCCGCCCGCTGAATTCTTGATCCGGAAGACCCACGAGGTGCAGAACCTGCATCTCTCCTGAAGACTCGTCCAAGCACACCGCACGTTCCCAGGTACAGTGAACTCTCTATCGGACTCGGGGTCCGCAACGTTCTGATTTCCCCGTATCACTGTACCCTGGGTGCACTGCGCATCATCGTGACTGGACCGACTCAACCGAGCCCTGTGAAGCGCTCGTGATCGAATAAGTTACCAAAGACAATAACAGTGCCTAATTATCATCTTGTGGCTTCCATTTCGCAACCGTTATTGATGGTCTTGTACATGCCTGCGTAACAAAGAATCTTTTATATAAAGCATCCGTATTTTTGATACAACTTACGCCTGGTGTCCGTTTGTGGGGGATCATTGTGGTTTACTGTGTGTGATCATAAATGCTTAACTGACTAGCGCCCTGAAGTTTAGCCCTGACTGCTCGCGCCACACTACCTATAGGGTGAGCAGGGGTTGTTCTGAGGGGGTAACTCTCTCGCCCTGAATAGAAGAAGGGACCACTGCTTGTCACAAGTACCTACCTGTGCCAACTAGGGGTTCCCCATTCTAACACATACCATGCACAGGACACCAATACTTACCTCAACACTTGGAGGTAAGAGCTTTAACAAGCATACATTAATTGCCTATGTGGAGCACCAATAGGCATATCACTGAACACACTTTTCTTTTGATTACCTAGGATGAATCCCCTTTGTTTGTTTGATCCAACCACAAATCATCTCCAACTGTGTCAAAACGTCAATGTCTACATGATCAAATGTTTGATTTATTGTGATCACAAATGGGCAACACATTGAGTTACCTATTTGCCATTGGACAGTTAGTTTGCATTATTTATTTACAAGCTTTTGTGTTTTTCTTGCTATTTAACATTTGTAGTATAGCACATCACCTTAAGGAACACTGAACTGCCATAACTCACCCTTGGAAACAATCTTATGTGATATATGATATGTTCTGTTTATGAAAATAAGTTGCTTCCACCTTAAAAATTGTGTGCCTTTCTTTCATTTTTTCTCATTAATTAGGCACTAAGAGGACAAATTTTAGCCTCTTTTCCAGTAAAATTTCATGTGATCTAATTATTTCCTGACAGAATCATCATACGATATATATGCTTTGAGAATACTGTCATCCAATGAAGAGTCTCGTCTGCAAAGGTATTTCAGTAATAATTCATTTAAAGGCCTGGGACTGTATATATCATCAGCCTGTCCAGATGCATTGCTTGTGCTACCTGCTAAATTTAAATTATGAATAAATTGAATACTCATACAGCAAAGTGGTGAGGCTGAGAAAATTACATGGGCCATTCCAAGAGTGGCAAAGAAATCGCATTGCCAAAACCATGCATTTTCAGTAGTTATGTCCTTTAACTAAATAGTCATGGCTTGCAAGACTGTTATCACTTTTTACAGAGCGTTGCATTGTAAATTGTAATGAAGTCTTAATTGTTTATGCCAGCCAATGTATGTACTAATCCAGCATATCTGGATCTGGGCATAGGAAAGTAGAAAAGAGCAAAAGGCAGTGACCACTCAAGTAGGATTTAAGATATGGCTTTAGAGGTTTTGAAGGGCAGCTTACCTAGCGGGGCGCCGATTTAGTATGGAGGAAACATTCAGTGGAATTTGAAGGTAGAACCTTGCAAACTAGTTCATCCCATATGATGATGTGAATGAACACTGCTAGTACTAACAGTTTCTGCATTGAATTGATGTGTATTTTATTCTGCAACTTGGCATACATAGAAGCCATTGAGCCACGTGAACCTCAAAGATGTGATAAAGCCCTTGTTTAAATTTGTTGGTAATTTTGTTTGTATCTTGTAAGGAATAGAGAACACCCTGCCCTACATTATAAGGATATTGCAAGTCACCGAGGATCCATACACATACAGAGGAACAAAGCTGAAGCCGAGTTTCTTTATAAGGTTATGGAACTCCGACTTGCAATATCCTTATCATGTAAGCCATGGGGTACTTTATCCCATGGAATACATGGTCACACCATCCTTTCCCACAAACTACTTAAAACTATGGTGCATAGCTTTTTCTTATGAAAAAGAGATGTGTTTGCAAACACGAAGAATACAAATAAAACCTCCAGTGCAAAATTAAACGCATCTTAAACCTGTTATATATTTGTTGCAAACAGACATTAGTTAAATATAAGTCAGATCTAAAAAAAAAAAAAAGCTGCAGTATCTTTGAATGTGTGGAAACATGCAGAAAGGTTTCAGCTTTTCCCTATAGAATGAGTGAACAAAATAAACATATTGGTGCCGATCACGATCCTGTAAAAACCGGGTACGAACCGTCGGACGGAGCATATTCCCCGTCCGACGCGTACCCGGTCGTCAAAATATACAAACATGGAATTACGATTCGCACGGAAACACCTTTCCCGTACGAATCGTACAAAACCCCGACCGACGAAAATAAACGTACAAATGCGATCCGGGAAAGCGCCGACGTGACGTCGGGACGCACGCAGCCTGCCATTCACGAACCAGGAATTACGATTCGCACTGACGTCATCCCGCACGGTGAATATTTTCCGGCTGCCAAAAACTGCCGGGAAATCAGGACGACGCGAACAAGGAGGACCCGTATGCGACGGACAGACAAGACGACGTGAACAAGGAGTACCTGTGCGCGACGGACAGACATGGACCCGAACCTACGTGTCATCCCGGCCCTCATAGCAATCGACCTCCTCTACAGGTTCGGACGCAGACGCCGCAGAAGGTCAGAACAACCAAGGGAGGGGGGAAAGGGGAGGGGGTGGCAGGACCAGGGCAGGCCACAAAATCCACACCAAAGTCACACAGCACACATGCCCTGGACATACCTGACCCTCAGGCCCTGGTCACTACGAGGGGGTGGGGGCGTGTCCAGCCAAGCCAGCGACCGCCACAATGGAAGTTCTTGACGACGCGAACCGGCAACACAACCATACAGGTACGTCCCGTACCCACGCCTTAAGAGCGTGGGTACGAGTCGTACCACGCCCACACCTACGTCACCCCAACAATGGCGGGACGGCTCGTACCCACGTGGCAAAGGCCTGGGGACGGCCCGCACAAGCATTCCACAGCATGGGTACGGCAATGTACGGACCGTACCCCCACCCGCGTATGCAGGGAGCGTACCCCCCACCCCAACAGTGTAAGTACGACACGTACCCCCACCCGTGTACGTATGGAGCGTACTCCCCACCCCAACAGTGTAAGTACGACACGTAACCCACCCGCGTACGTATGGAGCGTACCCCCACCCCAACAGTGTAAGTGCGACACGTACCCCCACCCACGTACGCATGGAGCGTACCCCCCACCCCAACAGTGTAAGTACGACATGTACCCCCACCCGCGTACGCATGGAGCGTACCCCCCACCCCAACAGTGTAAGTACGACATGTACCACCACCCACGTACGTATGGAGCGTACCCCCCACCCCAAGAGTGTAAGTACGACACGTACCCCCACCCGCGTACGTATGGAGCGTACCCCCCACCCCAACAGTGTAAGTACGACACGTACCCCCACCTGCGTACGCATGGAGCGTACCCCCCACCCCAACAGTGTAAGTACGACACGTAACCCCACCCGCGTACGCATGGAGCGTCCCCCCCACCCCAACAGTGTAAGTACGACACGTACCCTCACCTGCGTATGCATGGAGCGAACCCCCCACACCAACAGTGTAAGTACGACCCGTACCCTCACCCGCGTATGCATGGCGCGAACCCCCACCCCAACAGTGTAAGTACGACCCGTACCCTCACCCGCGTATGCATGGTGCGAACCCCCACCCCAACCGTGTATGTACGACCCGTACCCTCACCCGCGTATGCATGGAGCGAACCCACACCCGTGTATGTTCGAAGCGTACATATTGTGAATTAAGAGGGGTCTGTGCAGAGTCCGCCCAGCAGTGCCCAGAGACAGGAGGGGTGTGTGCAGAGTCCTCCCAGCAGTGCCCAGAGACAGGAGGGGTGTGTGCAGAGTCCTCCCAGCAGTCCTCAGACATAGGAGGGGTGTGTGCAGAGTCCTCCCAGCAGTGCCCAGAGACAGGAGGGGTGGGTGCCTAACACTCCCAGCAGTGCCCAGACATGAGAGGGGTGTGTGCAGAGTCCTCCCAGCAGTGCCCAGACACAGGAGGGGTGGGTGCCTAACACTCCCAGCAGTGCCCAGAGACAGGAGGGGTGTGTGCAGAGTCCTCCCAGCAGTGCCCAGACATAGGAGGGGTGTGTGCAGAGTCCTCCCAGCAGTGCCCAGACACAGGAGGGGTGGGTGCCTAACACTCCCAGCAGTGCCCAGAGACAGGAGGGGTGTGTGCAGAGTCCTCCCAGCAGTGCCCAGACATAGGAGGGGTGTGTGCAGAGTCCTCCCAGCAGTGCCCAGAGACAGGAGGGGTGGGTGCCTAACACTCCCAGCAGTGCCCAGAGACAGGAGGGGTGTGTGCAGAGTCCTCCCAGCAGTGCCCAGACACAGGAGGGGTGGGTGCCTAACACTCCCAGCAGTGCCCAGACACAGCAGGGGTGGGTGCCTAACACTCCCAGCAGTGCCCAGAGACAGGAGGGGTGGGTGCCTAACACTCCCAGCAGTGCCCAGAGACAGGAGGGGTGTGTGCAGAGTCCTCCCAGCAGTGCCCAGACACAGGAGGGGTGGGTGCAGAGTCCTCCCAGCAGTGCCCAGACACAGGAGGGGTGTGTGCAGAGTCCTCCCAGCAGTGCCCAGACACAGAAGGGGTGGGTGCCTAACACTCCCAGCAGTGCCCAGAGGCAGGAGGGGTGTGTGCCTAACACTCCTAGCAGTGCCCAGACATGAGAGGCGTGTGTGCAGAGTCCTCCCAGCAGTGCCCAGAGACAGGAGGGGTGTGTGCCTAACACTCCCAGCAGTGCCCAGAGACAGGAGGGGTGTGTGCCTAACACTCCCAGCAGTGCCCAGAGACAGGAGGGGTGGGTGCCTAACACTCCCAGCAGTGCCCATGGAACGCAAAGGGTGGAGTAGCCACAGATACCATGCCCACAAATGTCAGTCAGGTGCACAAAGACCCTGCAGTACATGTACCACATGTGTGCGAGGCTGGGAGTATACGCATGCATAGCGCCGAAAAGAAAACATGTCCACATGAAGTCATGTCAATAGTCCACATACACAAGTACAATGAATACCAAGGATGCCACGAATGATGCAGGTGGAGACATCGCTCAGCATGCATGTGCAAAGTTGAAGGAGTCCATCACACACCCAGCTGATGTAGACACAGCTTAGCACCACATATTGGGAACACCCTGCAGGGAAGATGGCAGGGTACACAGAGGAAGGAATACACCTTGGGACAATTTCACCATGCAGTAACTGCTTACATGAACAGAGAAACCTAGCTAACACCGTGTGATGGCACACAGATACCAGGGTCCCCCCTATGACCAGCACACTACTACATTTCCCACACACCCCACACATGATTACCACCCAAAATCATGTAGCAGCCCCACCAACAGCAACATCAGAAAAGCAGTAGTGTTCAAAGGAAACAAAAATGGCTTTAATCAGCACGATCTTAAATAGTGTGTCAGTAGAAAGTTCAATATTTACAAAGCCCATCGGGCAGTCCATGAGTCACAGCTGGATGGGGGACACAGTGGGATGCGTGTCCCCTAGCTTGCCTGCACAGTTAGATTCCGTCGTCTTCCACAGGGGTGAGGGCATCATGTGGGGGGGAAGGAACAGGCACCGCAGGGACAGGAGGGCGAAGGGTAGGCGATGTGGGTGCAGGGATGGAGGACTCCACCACAGGGGGTGGGGCAGGGCCAAAGGTGGATTCTAGGAGCTCGCTGCACACCTTAGCAAGGTCCTCCAGGGACTCCCCTGCACCCGAAGGAACCACAGGCCCCAAGGAGGGGGGGGGGGTCAGAGGGATGGGTCGCAGCGCCACTGGGGGAGGGTGTGGACAGGGGGGGGACCCAACCACCCTGACCGGGGACTTCCTTGACCGCTTGCGGGGTGGTGTCACTGTGGGGCTCAGGGACAGAGCGGCCATGAAGGAGTCTTTGGGGGAGATGTGGCCAGGAGAGCTGAGGGGAGGGGATTTGGAGGGAGTGGATTTGGTGGAATACGGACTCCCACTCTGGCTGCGTGTCACACGTTTGCCCCCCGACCCAGTGGGTGTGCCTACTTCACCCTGTGTGTGCGTGTCAGGAGGTGTGCGGCGGAACGTCCCTGCTGGTGTGGTGCCTGTGTCTGTTGTGGTGGGTGCATGCTGACGTCTGGGTGTACGTGGGACAGGCATGGGAGTGGGAAGTGTGGAAGGGTCAGGGGTAGGGGGTGGGACGTAGCGCTGCAGGAGACCCACTGCTGCAGTCAGTGTAGAGTCTATGGACCTCAGCAAGTTGCGTTGGTCAGCCTGCGATGAATGAATGCCCTCCAAGTATGCCTCCATGTTGTTGAGGACCTGGCTGTGGCTATGGAGGACATTAAGGATCGCAGCCTGACCAATCTGCAACTGCCGCTGGATGTCCACAGACTCGGCATTGGCGGCAGCAGTGGAGACAGGGGCAGGGGGTGCGGTGCCTGGCATGAAGGAGACATGCGGTGACTGGGCACGCTGGGAAGGGACACGAGCACGTGGGAGGCGGCTGATGGCAATGGAGGGGGCGGGGCGAGATGTAGTGCTGCTGTCAGATGGTGGTGCAGCCACCGCCCACTCGGAGAGATCATCCTCGGACCCGTCAGCTTCATACTCTGTTGTGCCAGTCGACAGGTCCCCGGCTTCACTCTCCTCCGCCTCAGTCCCACTCGATGTGCCAGCCACGATGTCACCGCTGGCACTGGTGCTCGGTCCCTCTGCTCCGTCTGTACCCATGTCTCCCTCCGTGTCCCCCGACGATGCTGTGGGCAGGGTGAAGAGACAGAAATTAATCATACACCTGTATACATATGTCACATGAATCCAACCTACTCAGGTTACAGTGCATAGCCTGAAACAAAAGAAGAGTCACAACTACAAAACAAGGTACATATGTAGGGCATGCGAGACAGTTGTGTGACCCACCATGCCACTGAAAAACTATGGAGAGCATGACACAATAGCAAATGAGATGACATGGAATTTTGACTGAGGAGCAAGGCCCTGGGGACAATCCAGCACTGCATCTGAACCACACAGCGTGGCAGGAAATAGGGATGAGCAGGGACCATATCCAGGAACTAGAGGCACATGCAGCATAGGTAATACTGATAACATGCCCACCCTGACTGGCTCACTGCACCTTGAGTGTATGTCCAGACAAACATCACACACTGGCCAGTCCTAGCAAGGAGATCTCAGGTGTTGACATGTAGGCCATGCCCGCACCACCCACCCCCTACATGAGACAATTCTTTGGAGACACAGGAAGCACTTACATCTCTTAGTCTGGGTGAAATACACATGGGATGCAAAAATTCAATATTGCACACAAAATACCCAAGGTGCGCCTGTCCAAATAATCATGTACAAATGGGCATCATCAGATGATCGTAACAAGACACACAGGCAATGGCCACCGTGAGTATGAACAAGGAAAATCAGGTCAGGCTGGACAGTGGACACTTGTACTACATTTCACGTCAATATACATGATGCCAGGGGTCAATGGCACAGAGCACAACCTATGCTGTAGACACAGAGATTGTCGACATTTTCGGATTACACACATGATACCTAGGAAAAGATGCCCCTGGGGACAGTAGTGGCCACACAACTCCATGCTCCTGAATGGGAATGACTGCAACACACGCTACCATCCCTGCACCATGCGTACCGCACAGTCATGCACATCATGTCACAGGCCACCACATAGGACATGCGTGCTGGAAGGCCTCGCACTTGAGAGATTAACTCCCATGTCTGGACTCAGCATTAGTGCCAACTGACATGGAACCCACAAGTCCAGAACTGGACAGGGCACAGGCAAGGTCCCAAAACCTGTTACACACCACCCCCACACATGATGCTGCAGGCATAGTACACTTGGAGAAGGTGCCAGGCTACATAACCTTGTGACGGATTGACTACACACAGACCAGGGAACACATTGCAAGGAGGGGAAGGGAGGCAGGAGAGCACTGCAATACTGTGGGTAACAGGATCTGCACAGCACCATTAAATCCTGGCAGTGTATCCATGGAACAGTGCACTTACAAATGCTGGTGAAACACAACAAACACACATGTACCTACCCCCTTCCTGCTGCTGCATCTCCTGTAAGCGCCTCTCCAAGTCTGGAAAGACCACCGGCAGCACACGCTTGTGGATGTGGATAAGTCGGCGGCGCCCGCGGTTCTTATGGCTCTCAGGTGAGTCCCCCAGCAGGACCCGTGCGATCCTCCGCGTCCAGCACCGGATATCCTGCCAGCGTTTCCTCACCTGGGACAGGCGCCGCCTCCGACCATCCGCACTCCTCACGGCGCTGACGGCGGTCAGCCATATGTGCTCCTTGGCAGAGGCGTCTACCTGTGAGGATGAACAAGTGACACTACCTCAATACACCTGGCACATGTTACAGAGACACAGATTAGAACACATTTGCTGTTTACAACAAGGCATAGTATGCATCCAATGCATTGCACCTTTGTCATAGGGACATGATCCTCTGGGGAAGGGCAAAAGCAGTACGTGCCATTGAAAGGACACAGGTGGAATGAGGGCAACTACACAATCAATGATCCAGGCTCACACTGTGCATCACACCCACCCCTCCTGTCTCTGGGCACTGCTGGGAGGACTCTGCACCCACCCCTCCTGTCTCTGGGCACTGCTGGGAGGACTCTGCATCCACCCCTCCTGTCTCTGGGCACTGCTGGGAGGACTCTGCACCCACCCCTCTCATGTCTGGGCACTGCTGGGGGGACTCTGCACCCACCCCTCTCATGTCTGGGCACTGCTGGGAGGACTCTGCACCCACCCCTCCTGTGTCTGGGCACTGCTAGAAGGAATCTGCACCCACCCCTCCTGTGTCTGGGCACTGCTGGGAGGACTCTGCACCCACCCCTCCTGTCTCTGGGCACTGCTGGGAGGACTCTGCACCCACCCCTCCTGTCTCTGGGCACTGCTGGGAGGACTCTGCACCCACCCCTCTCATGTCTGGGCACTGCTGGGAGGACTCTGCACCCACCCCTCCTGTCTCTGGGCACTGCTGGGAGGACTCTGCACCCACCCCTCCTGTCTCTGGGCACTGCTGGGAGGACTCTGCACCCACCCCTCTCATGTCTGGGCACTGCTGGGAGGACTCTGCACTCACCTGATAACCTGGTCGCCCATACAGCATGGGGTACTGTGGGAGGATCACATCCAGCAAAGCCATGTTCTCCTCCAGGGTGAATGGCTGTGACCTCTCCACAGCCCTTGACATGGTTCCAGGGAATCAGTAGCAGCAGCTGGGTCGTGGAATACAGAGATGTGCAGGCAAGTGCTCCCTCATGGGACCTGGCTGCCTTATATCTGCCTTGCTGGCCCATTTCATGCACAGGAGTGCAGAGTGATTGGTCACTCACATTTGCATCCTATGTTTCCTCCAATCCCTTCAAACCTAGCAGTCAGTGGGTTCTTATTATGTTTTTTTCTTCAGCATGATGTCAACCCCACAAACACATTGCAACAAAGTAGATTCATTCCAACTAACTTCTGCTGTGCACCTTCCAGAACAAATTCAAACTTTAAACTTGGTCTCCATGACAACCAGCATGCATGTAGGCCTTAATACTTGTCCCTCATGTGTCCCCTATGTAATTTTGCGCTTCACACACAGGTACGGTGCGTTCCGGGGCCCTAGGGCACCCCAAATGCATAGCAACGGCCCGTACACGCGTGCGTACGTTCACTATCACTATGGGTGTCCTTGCGTATGCGTACTCGTAGTGGTACGGCCCGTACACACGCCTGTACGCTCCCTATCACTATGGGTGTCCTCGCGTATGCGTACTCGTAGTGGTACGGCCCGTACACACGCCTGTACGCTCACTATCACTACGTGTACGCATACGCGAGGACACCCATAGTGATAGGGAGCGTACAGGCGTGTGTACGGGCCGTACCACTACGTGTACGCACACGCGAGGACACCCATAGTGATAGGGAGCGTACAGGCGTGTGTACGGGCCGTACCACTACATGTACGCATACGCAAGGACACCCATAGTGATAGGGAGCGTACAGGCGTGTGTACGGGCCGTACCACTACGTGTACGCATACGCGAGGACACCCATAGTGATAGTGAGCGTACAGGCGTGTGTACGGGCCGTACCACTACGTGTACGCATACACGAGGACACCCATAGTGATATGGTTCTTGCGTATGCGTACTCGTAGTGGTACGGACCGTACACATGCCTGTACGCTCACCATCACGATGGGTACACATACGGCAGCACTCCCATAGTGATACGGGAAGGTACACAGGCCCTCTTAGCAGAAGTACGGTGTTTTTCACACATCACAGTGGTGACAGGCAGCACACAGGAAGGAATCGGGCTGACATACTTGTCCATGGATGGACATCAAGGCATTGTCTGGGCAGTACTACATGTGTGGGGCACAGGTGTGAAAGGCTGTGATGTGGCACAATACTCCTGAGTGGAGAAGGCACCAGATGTATGATGAGATGTGTACATATGTAATGTGTGACGGTGCAATGTGTGCCAGGCATGCCCTTGACTCCTTTGACATGTGTGCATGTCGTACTGCACACTTGGCATGAGTGTCACTGGCATGGCACGGACACCAACACACGGAAGTGTCCCCTGAGGCCCGGTACAGGGGTTACCACACCTGACATGTCACTACCCACGGTGCACGATGTGACTATGTCATGTATGTGTGGGGGGTTCCCATTAGGTAGATGTTTGAGCTCCCTCAAAAGCTGCAGCCGTTGCAGCAACCAACATGTGTCTGTGTGTAGATGGCCATGGCACACTGTTCCGCACACCATGCCACATGTGGTATCGGATGTGAGGTGCGTATGTATGCATGGGACACAGAGTAGCGTAACAAGGACATGTCTGCATCCTCTCTATGAATGTGTGGTGAGTCATGACATGTACACCTTCATGGCAAGGTGTGTGGGCTGTCCTAGTGTAATGTCATGTGACCTGTGTCTCTAGTATTCCGCTACCAGTCTCTGCAATCGACATCCTACTTCTGCTGATGTGTGGATGTATGTCACTCCTGTCTTGCGTCTGGCTGTTCACTAGCACTGGGACACAGCTATTCCCATGCCATGGCATGTGAAGGTTCACAATCTCTGTGTGTAGCTGGGTCTTGGTAGGAGTGTCACCTGGCAGCCATATGTGTCCAGGGCATGTAGCACATACCTGACTCTGTATGTGGCATATGTGTATTGACAGATTAACATGTGCACAGTACAAATCAATTGTTGTTGTGGTGCACTCACTCTTCCTTGTCACTTCCAAATTACTGCAGAGCGCCACCTCTTGCCCGACCAATTCCGGACTTGGCTGCCATGCGGCAGAATGACAGTATCCGGTGCTACCGCTTCCCCCAACGGTTGATTCTGGAGTTGACGGCGAGACTGGCACCACACCTGCAACCGCAGCACAGGTATCCTACGGCACTGACACCCAAGCTGAAGGTAATGGCAGCCCTACATTTTCTAGCCACGGGTACCTTTCAAAATACCATAGCTCATGTTGGTGGCATGTCCCAGAGCATGTTCTGCTGTGTGCTGCATGATTTCTTAGAGGCCATGTTGATTCACCTTGATGACTTCATCCATTTTCCTACCCCTGCAATGTTGACTGGGGTCAAGCGTGGATTCTATGCCCTGGGAGGGATGCCCCATGTCATTGGGTCCATAGATGGGACACATGTGGCTTTGGTACCACCACACGCACAGGAGGTAGCGTACCGGAATCGCAAGCACTACCACTCCATCAATGCCCTTGTGGCGTGTCTGTCCAACATGGTAATTTCACATGTCTGTGCTC
Source organism: Triturus cristatus (assembly GCF_964204655.1). Taxonomy (NCBI): domain Eukaryota; kingdom Metazoa; phylum Chordata; class Amphibia; order Caudata; family Salamandridae; genus Triturus; species Triturus cristatus. The sequence continues at coordinate 425,159,413 of NC_140591.1, forward strand.
GTTTTCCAGGATCAGCATACGATGCCTACATCATGAGGCATAGCAGGATGCCTGAAATGATGACGCAGCTGCGCAACGAACGAGCATGTGCTGTTGGTGGGTACAGTCTGTCTGCCCTGTATTTTGCGTAGACTTCCAGCACGAGCGTTACTCCTGTCCTACTTATGTCCATGTGCTTTCCATGTAGGGGACGCTGGCTATCCCAACATGCCATGGCTGATCACACCTCTCCGCAACCCCATCACGCCGGCCCAGCTCCGCTACAACACCGCCCATGGCCGGACAAGGCGAGTGATAGAGAGGACGTTTGGCCTCCTGAAGAGCCGATTCAGATGCCTCCACAAAACCGGCGGCGCCCTCCCATATGCCCCGGTGAAGGTCTGCAAAATCTTCATGGTCTGCTGCATGCTGCACAACATGGCAGTTGAGAAAGCTGTGCCACTCATCCTGGATCAAGATGACCAGGACCATCCACCCGTGGAGGATGAAGGGCTTGGCAATGGGGCTAGTGATGTGGAGGATGTGGAGCCGCAAGAGGACATCCGGACTCGGCTCATACGCGACTTCTTTGCTTAGTGGTGAGTACCAGTGTCTGAGTGTGCACGCATTGGTCCCCGTGTGGCATGTGTTGCGATGTGTGTCTCCACCTGCATGTATGGCATGTGAGTCAGAGGTGTGTGTGGGTGTGTCACTGGAGTGATGGTGCCAGTGATGGGTGTATTTCCCCAGTCATAATAGTGACCTAGCATGTTGTCATCCTTACATGTGTCGAGTACATGCACATGCAAGTGGCTGTGCTTTTTGTGGCTGACTTCTTGTGTGTCTCTCTTCCCCAGGTACTTGCGCATGCCGTCTGCTGGTTGCATTGTTGTGGCACTGCTATTCCTCATGGACACGTCATCGTGTGCTGACTCAGCGTTACAGGCACGGACACGTTTGGAAGTCTCCTTAGGGTAAGGGATGCATCAGGGGTGTATTGGGTGTGGCAGTTGTTCACGATGTATGCACACTGCCCCTGTCGATGTTTGGTTCCTCTGCAGACATGTTGCATCACCATGGGACACATTACATGCAGCTGGGTACACCTGAATAGATGGTCAGACTTGTTGACAGTCATCAGTGATGGGATTGTGGAATGTGATGATGGCATCAATGTGTGTAACACTGCCCTCGGACACATACGGTTTGCATTGGCTTGACATGCTGTGGGACTTCCACATCAGCGGATCAATGGTGTGTGGCAGGCTCTCCGTGAGCAGCAGGGGGTGTTTAGCTGTTAAACGACACTTGTGTGCCAGTTCCATGGCTATCACGCATTTGTGCTGCGGAAGGGGGGTGCCAGTGTTGGACCCACATGTTACTCCACATAAACTGTTCATGTGTGCTCCGAGTTGCCTCTGCAATCCCGAATACATGACTAATAAAGGTGTCCCTATGCCTCCAAGGTGCCTCTTCTCAGTCAATGCTGGTGTGTTGCCACAGTGCATCCGGCATGTCTGGCATGGTTTTCCGTGATAGTGGCTATGTGTCTATGTGTCGAGTAGCAAGATGCAAGCTGTTTGTGTGGGATTAGACTGTGTATTGTGCATGATGTCCATGAGTGTGTGGGTATTGTGACATGTGCCATCCCCATGCATCCAACGTTGGCCATGCCACCATTCTCAGCATCCACCGGTCTCAAGCTTGCAGGACATGGTTCTGCCACCTGTCTACACATACCTGGGTGCCCCCTAGGACACTCTACATGATCCCTGCCCTCTGCGCATGACTGTTGCTGTACTCAATATGTCTGTCGGCACGGTTGTGCGGCCACCCCCGCAGCTGGTTGGGCCCATCACGGGTGTGTATGGTGCTCCATGTCTGTCTTGCCTAATACACTGTGACCCATGTGTGTCCTGTGCCAGACTCAGGCCCCAGGGTGTGGATGGTTGAAGTCAAAAGAGAACTCAGGCATGGTTAGACTTTACAAGACACATGTAAGGTAATATTGCAACCAGCAGGCATCTTCTCTTCATGGTGTTACTTTTTATTTTAGTGGGGGGGGTTTGACATGAGGGGCTTTACGGGTGTGTGGAATCCAAAGTTCACTGGGGGAGTTGGTGTCCTTGCCATTGTAAATCCTCAGAGTCCATGCCACAGTCTTTGTCAACATTGGTCAGACAGTGACCAGCAAGGCCATGTGGCCGAGAATGTCTTTTGATGCTGTGATGCTGTTGCTCCAGTGGGCCAGGTGCCAGGCCAGGTGTCCTGGGAGATGGTGCTGTTGCGCCGACCCTCACGGTCTTTTCCGTGGACGACCCGCCCTCCTGCGGGGACCCTCAGAAGCAGGCCGTGACGATGTTTGGGATGCTCCGTCGGATGTTTCCTCCTCCTCCTCCTGATCCCTCCCTGTGGGTGGTGATGTTCTAGGCCTTCTGGCACAGGGAGGGTTGCCCATGTTGTCGGCCATCCGACGGAGTGTACTGTGAATTCCCGTGAACACCGTCACGAGCTCAGCCTGTCTGTCCGCCATCCTCCGTTGGTGTTGCAGTAGAGGTCTTGATCCCCTCGAGGACGGACACAACCTGGGCCATGCCCGTGGTGTCCTGCCGGTATGTGTCCAGGATGTTTCGGACATGGGCATATACCGGTTCCCCAGCCAACTGGTCAGGCTGGCGCCTCTGCCGTCCTCCACTCCCACCACCCCTGCCCACTTGCGCCTGGCCTGCCGTTGTGGGCACATCGGGTCTCCGAGACCCCTGAGGGATGGCATTTGCGGTGTTGCCTGCCTCCTCCTGGGTGCCCGGAGAACCTTGTCCCTCCTGGACAGACTGGCTGCTTTGTGGTGGTGGGGCAGGGATCCTGGGTGTCTCCTGGGATGTGGCAGGAGTGGGGGTGGTGGTTGGCCCGTTGTACCTGACGCAGGTGCTGGAGGTCGTTGGACACCAGAGGGGCCAGGTTGGTCGGGGGCAGGTTCGTCCACAGAGTGGTGAGAGTCGTCGCTGGCGGTGGCTCCGTCATCCCGCCGAGCCGGGTCCTGTGAGTCTTCCCCCCCAGTGTTAGGGGGTGATCCACAACGTTGACCTGTGTGTGAGAGAGACAATGTTAATTTTGTTCCATGCAACATCCATGTTTCATTGGTTTCTAAGTTGGCACATTTCCTCTGTGAATTTGGATATGTCTTGCATTCCACTCACAGTGCACTTGTACATGGGTAGGTCCCTTGGCCACAGCTTTAGCGACTTTACCTATGTGTGGCACAGTCTTAGTTGCTGCGTCAATTGTGACTGCAGTCAGCAGTGGAGTGGGCAGGTGTGGCGAGCCATGCATTGGCGCCTTCCGTGTTGCAGTGTACGTGGGCACATGGAGTGGTTCCACACACTTAGATAATGCAGGTGGCTGTCGTTGTGCTCGTGCACAGGTTGTGACATGGCCCTGTGTTTTGCCATGGAGGGGAGGGGGGGTTCCGGCACTGGCCACCCTTGTCTACATGCACGCAGTCTACCTGCTGATTAGCAGACATTCCCACACCCCACAAGGCTGATTTGCTCTCCCTGTGTGTCCCTTTCTCGCTCCCTCTCTGTCCCCCTCTCCCTCCCTCTGTGTGTCGCCTCCTCCCTGTGTCCGTCTCCCTGTGTCTCCCTCCCTCTCTGTCCCCCACTCCCTCCCTCCCTCCCTGTGTCAGCCTCCTCCCTCTGTCCATCTCCCTGTGTCTCCCTCCCTCTATGTCCCCCTCTCCCTCCCTCCCTGTGTCAGCCTCCTCCCTCTGTCCATCTCCCTTTCTCCCTCCCTCTGTCAGCCTCCTCCCTCTGTCCGTCTCCCTCTGTCAACCTTCTCCCTCTGTCCGTCTCCCTCTGTCTCCCTTTCTCCCTCCCTCTGTCACCCTCCTCCCTCCCTCTGTCTGTCTCCCTGTGTCCACCTCTGTCTCCCTCCCTCTCTGTCCCCCTCTCCCTCCCTCTGTGTGTCACCCTCTGTCACCTGAGCCCAGCTTCCTGGGCACACACTGTTAGCAGATCTTTGAATGGGCCTTGGATTGTTGATGTGAGTTTGTTTGTGATCTCCAGGCACCCATTGGGTGTAGTGTGTGTGTCTGCACTGCTGCTGTGGTGGTGTGTGCTGCCTGCCACTCTTTCACAGTGTTGGCTGTTCATTGGCTGCTGTCATGTGCAAGAAGGTGCCGTCACCCCCATGTGTTGATGCAAGGCGTCCGACATTTGCTGGCGAGTCTTTCCTGTGTGGGGACATACTGTTTGTCTGGCTTTGACCTAGGCCATATGGGCAGAGGGCATTGTTGTCTGCTTCTGATTTGCACTATGTGATTTTTTGGGCCCACCCTCCCGCCATGTGGCTTACCGTGTCATGTGTTGGTGTTTTCTGTGGCCTGTGACTTGACATTGTCCAGCTGGGTGCATGGGGCATGGTGGCGCCAGTGGCATGTGCGTGTTCATGGAGTGTGGTTGAGTCATGCGATAGCTTGGGGTGGTTGCGTGCCTGTTTGTGAGTTTGGTTGTGGATGACGTTCCCCCCATGTGAGGTGAGTTGTTTGTGTACTCACCCGGGTCTCGGAGTCCTTCTAATCCGTCGACTGCCACCACCGGCAGTATGGCCATCACCCTCTCCTCCCAGGGATGGTAGTGTACGGGTCTTCGGGCCGGCCCTCCTCCAGTGACGTTGGCCTGGTTGTGGTCGTCGGTCATTTTGGCTCTGACCCTCCTCCGCAGATCGTACCACCTGGCTTGGCATTCATGCCTGGTCCTTCTGGTGTCCGCAACAGCATTCACAGCATCGACGATGGTCTGCCACATGGCTGTTTTTTCTGAAATGCTGGTCTGTCTGACCAATGTTCCAAAGAGGTGTGGCTCAACTCTGAGGATTTCATCGACAAGGACCTCCAACTCTCGGCTAGTGCACTTTGGATTCTTGTTGGTGGGCATGGTGAGGGGTGTGGATGGTGGGAGGGGGGTGGTGTGGATGGTTGTGGGTGTGTGGGTGTGGTTGTTTGGGTGTGTGTGTGAATGTGATGTGGGGGTGTTTGTGTAGGTGTGTGTGTGAAGGTGTGCAAGTGTGAGGTGTGGTGAAGCTTCTAGTATGGTGCTGTGGGTTGTCTGTGTGGTCTGGCAGCAGTGAGTCTGTTGCAAAGGCTCCTGGTTTGTGTGTGTGGTCCCTTTTTATTGGTCCATTGGTGGGTGTGGCTGTGTTTGAACTTTGGGTGGGTGTGTTATAAGGAGTGGTGGTGTTTTGGGCCTCTGTTTGTTTTTGGCAGTTGCAGGTCAGTGAATGTGTTGTTTTGGTAGTTGTTGGACATGTTTTGTGGATTTGTGCCATTCGAATGGTGTATTCTTGTGTCGTTTTGGTTTGTCCTGGTTGTGTACGTGTGTTTTTAGCGTGTATACGGTGTGTACATGGCCCATTTTGTTGTACAGTGCTGTCCTTGTGTGTGGCTTGGTACGACTCGTACATGCGGTTGTGATGTTGGGGCCTGGGGTGCGCTCCGTCCTTAGGATGTTGTGGTGGGGGTACGCTCCATGCATACGCGGGTGGGGGTACGACTCTGACGTACACGGGTGTAGATACACGGGGGTACGACACGTACAGGGGTGTACATACACGGGGGGGTACGACACGTACACGGGTGTACATACACGGGGGTACGACATGTACTGGGGTGTACATACACGGGGGTATGACACGTACAGGGGTGTACATACACGGGTGGGGCTTCGACACGTACAGGGGTGTACATACACGAGGGGGTACGACACGTACTGGGGTGTACATACACGGGGGGTACGACATGTACAGGGGTGTACATACACGGGGTACGACACGTACAGGGGTGTACATACACGGGTGGATGTTCGACACGTACACGGGTGTACATACACGAAGGGGTACGACACGTACTGGGGTGTAGATACACGGGGGGTACGACACGTACAGGGGTGTACATACACGGGTGGGGCTTCGACACGTACAGGGGTGTACATACACGGGTGGGGCTTCGACACGTACAGGGGTGTACATACACGAGGGGGTACGACACGTACAGGGGTGTACATACACGGGGGTACGACACGTACAGGGGTGTACATACACCGGGGGTACGACACGTACAGGGGTGTACATACACGGGGGGTACGACACATACAGGGGTGTACATACACGGGTGGGGGTTCGACACGTACAGGGGTGTACATACACGAGGGGGTATGACACGTACTGGGGTGTACATACACGGGGGGTACGACACGTACAGGGGTGTACATACACGGGGGTACGACACGTACAGGGGTGTACATACACGGGTGGGGGTTCGACACGTGCACGGGTGTACATACACGAGGGGGTACGACACGTACTGGGGTGTAGATACACGGGGGTACGACACGTACAGGGGTGTACATACACGGGTGGGGCTTCGACACGTACAGGAGTGTACATACACGGGTGGGGCTTCGACACGTACAGGGGTGTACATACACGAGGGGGTACGACACGTACAGGGGTGTACATACACGGGGGTACGACACGTACAGGGGTGTACATACACGGGGGTACAACACGTACAGGGGTGTACATACACGGGGTACGACACATACAGGGGTGTACATACACGGGTGGGGGTTTGACACGTACAGGGGTGTACATACACGAGGGGTACGACACGTTCTGGGGTGTAGATACACGGGGGGTACGACACGTACAGGGGTGTACATACACGGGGGTACGACACGTACAGGGGTGTACATACACGGGTACGACACGTACAGGGGTGTACATACACGGGGGGTACGACACGTACAGGGGTGTACATACACGGGTGGGGGTTCGACACGTACAGGGGTGTACATACACGAGGGGGTACGACGCGTACAGGGGTGTACATACACGGGGGGTGTACATACACGGGGAGTACGACTCGAACGTACGGGGGCTGGGGGGAGTGTTGGGCGCGTATGCGGGCACATGTCTCCATGGTTGCTATGGGAGTTCGGTGCGGACGGTGTTTTTACCATACGGTTGTAACATCGGACGCACGGGATGGATCGTGATTCCTCGGTCGGACTTCACTTTTCACATTTGTATGGTAATTCGTCCGTGGCCGTGTCGGACACGTTTTCCGACCCGAGGACGTGTGGGGAGTTGTTCCCAATGCGATTCGTATGGTCTTTTTCCCATGCGAATCGTAATTGGCAGTTTGTACGGCACTTGTACGATTCGTACGGTAAAAAGACCGGATACGAGTCGGACGGGCCTTTTTTTTACCGGATCGTAATTGGCACCATTGTCTCTGACTGTCGTAAGCTATTAAAATAGAGCAGAAAAAAGAAAAGCTCCATTCTGTATGTTGCTTTAAGCAGCTGCTTTCATTATGCTCTGTGAAGTGATCGGCCTTTCGCCTGGACTGCTGGCAGCAAGTATTGTGACGTCAAAACTGGACTGTAATAACTTGTAATATTTGAGTTCTGACATCTTTTCTTTATAATTGGCGACTAAGTGCGTCACTAGTCGTCAACTATAGAGAAATTAGAGACATGCATTGATACAGGGATTACAGAATCCCATGTATTACATAAAGGATTATGATTTATGTGTGCTACATGTGCGTCCCATGATTAAGGCTGGATGCAAATGAACGTGATGATGCTAAATCTGTGACTGGGATATTTTGGGCGTGTTCTGCATATGTCCACAAACCCGTTGTGAACTAGTCCTATGGACAGACACAGGTATAGGTTCTTACAGAGTGTGCTTTCCAACTGGTTCACACATTCTCACAAATGTTAGCACATCTGCACAAACATACCCTGTTTAAATCCGGGGAGTTGTTACAATGTGCAGGATCCGAACTCACATGGGTCCCCGGAGGACATAGCTGGATATTTATGCCGCGTTGAATATTTATCAACCTAACTATCTTCAGAGCCATCAAAACAAGCGTCAAGAGGAATACTGAAGCCGATCTCTACTGACAGAAATGACATGTTTTCCAAGAATTCATGAATTGAAGACGGTTATCTGTTTTACAGATTTACAGTCGCTGCCTGTACTGAAGCACTATTCCTACCTGCGGCGGCAAAATACCCCATTGCATCCTTGATGGTAGAAAAAGTGCTCTGAGATTATGGAAAGGAATAAAGACAGAGCATCCCATTGTGGCTGCCATTTCCCCAGGTACCCTACTCCTACCACACCTAGGGATTTAATAACACAGTCTTGTATAAACACATCCGCTAACGTACAACTACCTGTGGCTTTTGCGAATGTCGGCTTGTATGAATTTTAACTTCTGCATGCTCCCAGGGTTATCTCTGTGAAGCTGGGTCACACTGTAACTGCACATCCTTTACTACGTGTGAAACTTCATTACATTGTCAGCGTACATTGTTGGTAGCGTAAACACATAGGGGCAGATTTATGAGCCCCTTGCGCCTCATTTACGCCGCTGTTGCGTCACTTTTGTGACGCAGCGGCGACGCAAATCCTGCGTCATGCTGCGGGCTATTTACAACGAGACGCATCTGGGAGATGCGTCACGTTGTAAAGCCCTGCGCCAGCAGTAGGCGTACCTGTGCAGGGGGGGCGTTCCGTCGCAGGAACGCCTCCTAAAAGTGGCTGAGTGAAATCTACAAGATTTCACTCAGTCACTTTTGAGCCCATGCTGCGTCAAAACCCTGCGCCTGCTTGAAGCAGGCGTAAGGATTGACGCAGCATTGTAATGATAGGGCACCCCCGAGCCTTGCTGGAGCTGCGTCGCGCTTGCGACGCAACTCCAGCAATGCGCCGCCTTTCCATTGTAAATGCGGCGCATCAATGGTGGCGCACGGGTGGGCAGATGCGTCGCAATCAGCAGAGATGCGCCAGACGTCATAAATCTGCCCCATAATGTATATTGGCAATAATGTACTATCTATTGCTGAAGGGGCAGAATAGCGATATGGTGCTCTACTGACAGCACAGCAGTACCCCAAGGCTCTGTCTCTAGCAACGCATTTCACATGTGTGAGAACATGTGAGGTCCACCCCTGACTCTCCTGAGGGTGTAACCCAGCCGCGGTCGGTGGTAGGAGTAACTGCAGGGCGGTGATGTGGGGAAGGGGAGGGTCAGGGTGGGGGGGTAGTAAACTATGGATTACGGAGGTTTACAGGTAAGATAACATATAAATTAATAAAACGAATTTCGTTGCTTGCACTGCATCGCATTTGGGGATGCAGTGCACGCAACGAAATTCGTTTTATTAATTTATATGTTATCTTACCTGTAAACCTCCGTAATCCATAGTTTACTACCCCCCACCCTGCCCCTCCCCCTCCCCACGTCACCGCCCTGCAGTTACTCCTACTACCGACCGCGGCTGGTGTAACCTCTCTGTGAATTACAGTGTAGGTAGATACAGGGCTCACAGAACCTAAAATGATACCATCACAACTCAAAAAGGAGAACTTTTGGCAATGCTGACTTGAGGGATAATGGGGTCCCTAAAGCCAGGGTGAGTATTGAGGGTAAGCTGCAGACCTAGCCAACCCTTGAGAGGGCACCATCAAGAGCAGGGTGGCACTCCATCACAATCTGGTGGATGGAGTGAGCCAACCACTGCAGACGCACCAGTGACCTTAACGCTGCGCAACAGAAACAAGGGCACAAGAACTCATTGTACAAGACTGGTGAAATGAGAAAAAAGATTCTATTATTAATTAATTCATTTTTAACCGCCCACATTTGCCAGGTATATGAAAAGAGCATCCAGCAAATCGTTAAGGAACTGTACCGTATGAGAGATAGACACCAATTTTCCTCGTTTCGCAGGGGTAAGTGCCAGAAGACCGAATCAATGTAGCTTTATTTATCTGGTTTGACATTAGTTGCCTTTTCTGTCTTTATGCTATCATGAGAATTGTGCTATAATATTTTATTTGCTTTTTAATCAACCGATGGAAGCTTTATTTCTTTGTTTTTCTTTTCTTTAATTTTATTTACTTGTAATCATTAGGCTGCTTTTCATACTCACTATATTTAATGTCCCCAACCCTTCTCTGTTTTTTTATTTTTCAATGTAATATCGTGCACGTGTTGTAATATTAATATTCATATACAAGTTCAAATTGTTGATATGTGATCTGACTCTATGGTCCCTCTAGGTTTGTACTATCTTGCTTTTTGTAAGTTTAATGTTATTTTGGTTCCATTTCCAGCGTCCCTTTACCTCATTCTGCGCCATTCTCTTTGACTAACTAATTTAATTATTTTAATACTGCTGAATGGAATTGGCTGTTTGAGTTCGATACTCTTTCTTTCAAATTAAAGAAGTGCAGGCACTCCGTACCAGACAGTACCTGCTAATTTAAAGCACTAGTTCCATCTCAGTATTTTGGAATTTGATGTAGACCGTGCTCTGAAAAGAGTGGCTTTCCTATCCAACGCGTTTTAGAACCTATTTTTAGAAACAATTTTTCCTTATCAGCAGAAACTAGCCTGTGGGTGGAGGGCATCCGTAAGCATCTGCGCCTCTTCCTTTGGTGGCATGCGTTGCCATGGTGCTTATATCAAGTCATCGTTTAATGCCTCTACTTCATTGGATACTTTTATTTGCATAATTCATGGATGTTCTACACTCTCTTGGTCTGTAGCAGTTCATCATTTGTTACTTTGATGTTTGTTTGCCTACTTAAGAAAACAGAAAGAAGAAATGTATATTTACTTTTTTCGCCACATCGCATTAGCAGAGCTGAGCTATAAAAAAGTAATTACACAATATCTGTCCCGTACGTTACCACCAACCTGAACTTTATCTTGCCTACACTTCTCGCTCACCGATATGAAAGAGTGCTTTTATGACCTTGAATCATCAGTAAAGGTTTTGTTCTTCTTAGATAAATGTCTCTGCTGTAGTCCGATTTCAGTAGCCCGCAATTTAATGTGGAACCAGTCAGTCAAAATCCCTTTATTCAGCTAATTTTAAAACCATAAAAGTGCACTACAAAAAATCTGAGAAAAACATTAAAAACATATGCATATTTCTTTTAAAACATGATCTTATACACCAAAAATATCAGGATAAAATAATTTACCATCATTATAATGTAAAAGTCAAGTATGTACACATTTCTTTTAAAACATGATCTTATGCGCCAATACATCAAGATAAAATCATTTACCATCATTAGTGCAAAAGTCAAGTATGTACCACATCACAAAAAACATTTTTTCCTTTCCCCAACCGCTGCAACAAAAAAACTGGCAATAATAAAACATTCCCATGGTTTATTCAGCATCTGTAAGTATATTAATGCAGGCCTTACCTGCATAGAGCATTTACCTTTCGGTATAGGTAATACATTTTTTTGGCGAATGTGAGGATAGTAGTACCAGGACATTATCAAGTGCAAATAATCTTGGGTAGAGAAGTTATCACAAGAGCAAGGGCTCAAGTCTTTCACCTTACACCACCCCTGAGGTTCTGCCACTACAAAGTACAACAGGTTAAATCTGAATCCTGTTAGAAGGAAGCGGTGGTAAGGCTTTGTTATTTCATTTAGGTACTGTTCTGCTCTGGGGATGTTTTCAATAGGCTTGTACCCTGGGTTTCAAGAGCTCTCTAGCCTCTCTTTCTATTTGCATCACACACACAAAATGTTTTTTAACCCACAACATGTCCTCTTTCACCAGCTTGTTGGTTGGAATCAAATAAGGCAGGCCGCCCTAATTTCTCTGTTAAGCTCTTGATATAACCTAGCCAGGGAATGTTACTTGCTCCATCTAGAGATAGGCAATTATGATTCAGCTCCAATTCTGGGTTTGTCCAGTTCGTAATCCACCCCAAAAGTGAAGCCGACCCAATCTAATCTGATACAAAACCAACACCCAATTCCTGATGAATGATATAAGAGGGTGTTGATTGTGGAACAGAAAGCAGATACAAAATAAACGTATTCTCCACTATTTGGAGTTCTTCAGCCTCCTTGTACCCCCAAATTACAGAACCGTAATCAGCGATAGCGATACACTTGGCTCTGTATATATAACGTGGCTTGATTAGGTTTGGCCCCAAGCCTATTTGCGAAATCAAGGGCCGCTATTGTCGCTCTCTCCATGGCATATCTTTTTTCTATCTTTCGTGGTGCCCATGTTCCCCTTTCATTAAATAAGAAAAAGTGGTCACCCTTGATATTTTAATTCCTTCACAGAGATGAGTTTTTAGTCTTTTGGATCTTGTGCCCAGGATCATTGTGTGGGAGTTCGAGAAATTAACACTTAGATCCAGTGATCTCATAATGTCAGCAAAGGAATCTAGGAGACACTGAAGCCCAACCGCTGTTCATTCTAATAAAACTACGTCATCCGCATATAGGAGTCCCACACTCGAGGGATATCTTTACAGGCTGTACACAGAGACGGGCCTAAGTTATTAATTTACAATGTGAACAATAGGGGAGTTAGAATACATCCCTGTCTAACTCCTCTTATTATGCGGATATGCTGTGTGTGGTTGCCTTTTTGATCATATCTCACCATTGCAATGAAGTCCTTATGGAGTTTGGATAGAAAATTAACAATATTCCGGTCCATTCCTATGTTAGTTAATAATAGCCATAGTTTGTTTTTGTTTACTCGGTCAAAAGCCGAGGATAGATCCATAAAGGCCAAAAGTAATGTACCCTTCTTAGCGGTATTATATTTCCCCACTATCAGCTGTAAATTTAAATACCAGTCTGTTGTACCCCTACCTTTACTGAACCCATATTGTAAGTTTGACAATACCTTACGCTCATCTTGCCAATCTGTTAGTTTCTTAAGGGTCACTCTCCCCATTACTTTCACTGCTGAGTCAATCAGCGATATGGGTCTGTAACATCTTGGGTCCTCTCTCTGCCCCTTCTTGAAAACAGGTATATAGTAGATTGAGACCAAGACCTCTGCAAGCCACGCAAACAGGCCAGATTAAATACAAGTGTCAGTATTTTAGACCATAATGTCACATTTAACTTATAGAGATCAGCCAGGATACCGTACGGTCCGGGGGCTTTATTATATCTCATTTGTGTTATTGCCTCACTTACTTCTTCTTTAAAAACTAAAGTATAATTTACCACAGCTGAAAGCAAGGGAGTTGAGGTTCCCGTATCAACCTGGTCACCATATATGTGTTTAAAATGAGTGAACCACTGATCTTCAGTTATGGTACAATCCAATGGGCAGTTACTATCACCCGTAAAAAGCGCTATTTTTGATGACATCTAGAGACTGAGCATTTCAGCATCAGCAAGTGCAACCACCAGGGCGGTATTGGGACCCAAACCAACCCCCCCCTAGTAAAAATTTTCACCCCGTGCCCTTTCTTGACCTTTCTTGCTTTCTTTTCTGAAGCACAACAAAGGCCTGACACAGGGAGTGTGGGTGTGAAGTTTGACTGGGTTGAGGACAGGTAGGACTAATAGTAATGAGGCTTACCATTAAGTAATCAGGACATTACCCCTATATACCTCGTCCTCGACCCAGTCATTACATGTGAGCACACCATGGCAGACTCCCCAAAGTCAAGGCCTTTGGAACAACATTAGAAAAACAACAGACATCACACAGGTGAGAAACACACAACAGTGAATTGAATGGTATGAAAATAACTCAAGGAGGAGCATCAAGCTCCACAGCATGCAAAACATCACACCCAAAATTCAAACAGCCACCCAGAGCGCAATTCAACCTGTAATGCCTAATAAAGGTAAACTTAGAAGCCCAAGTTACAGCACAACAGATTTCATCCACAGCCACCCCATTAAAAGTGGCCCAGGATGCTGAGACCCCTCTAGTGGCCAGGCCTGGGCACATGAAGTATGCAGCTAACCAGAGCCCTGATACGCCAAAGAAATAGCGGCCTTGATCCAACGACCCAGGGTCAGCCGAGAGGCAGCCTTCCCACAGCCCTCCAGACCAAAAGTCACAGACTATCAGAAGTATGAAATGCAGCAGACCTGTCCACATACACAGACAAAGTATGCTTCACATCTAGAGTCTGCAACAAGTGTTCCTTAGGAGAAGAAGGTGCAAGGTAGAAAGGAACTGCAGAATGTTAAAGACAGAACAAGAAGTAAAGGACAGATCATCCACTTGTCGAAAGCAGACCAATGCTTAGAATAAGAAGACAAAGTGGCCAATGTACGAGAACCTTGCACCACAGATATAAGGTGGTCCGGCAAACCCTGCCCACCTAGTGTTCTCCGTTCAACCTCCAGACAGCTAAGGTGAGAGAGACCAGCAGGTGAGGAATGGAAAACTCAGAGGAGATGGACTCTGCGGCAAGATCCATGGAGGAACCACCACCAGACTCAACAACAGCAGGAACCAAGACCTCCAGGGCCAGTGCAGCAACACAGCCACCACCCTATGGATCTTCAACAGAAATGCAGGAATGAGAGGAAAGGGAGGGAAGGCATACAGCAACGATGGAGGCCAAGTGAGGGACAAGGCCACCACACCCCACACACAACAAAAGAGGGGCAGGAGAGCATTGGTCCTTGAGGCAAACAAGTCTATCTTGGGAGTTCCGAACTTCTGGCAAACCAAACAGAACACCCTGAGAGAAAGGAAACTTATGACTCAGGGTATCCACCACCACATTGTCCGTGCCTATGATGTGTTGAGCCGAAATGGACTGGAGATGTTGTCCCGTCCAACCTGCTACAGCACAGGCCACACAATTCAAAGAATGACTGTGAGTATGGTCCTGATGATTCACGTCAGCCACAGTTAAAGTGTTGTCAGACCGCACCAGTACATAGCAACTCAACAGATGACCCTGGAAGTATCAAAGGGCCCTTTCCACAACCGACAGTTCCTTCCAGTTGGAGGAGCGCCTGCTCTCTGACCCCTGCCATTGAGTCTGTACAGACCACTGACCCAGAGCTACACTTCAACCCAGCGCACTGACATCCGTTGACAGAAACACCGGAAGCTTGGGATACAACCACATGCCCCGAGAGAGATTGGGAGAGTCCAGCCACCACTGCAGGCTGCGCAACACTTCCAGAGACACCGGAATCTCAAAGGACAAATCCTGAAGAGGCAAACTAACAAACCAGTGAAGATGCCACAGCAAAGGTCAAAGATGCAACCTGGCCCATGGTACCTTGAATACCGAAGCCGTCATGTTCTCCTGCACCTCCATCCAATGAAGTAGCAGAGCTGAGGACTGAGACAACAGAGCCCTCGACAAAGTTTGCAGATGCAGGATCTGGGAGTGAGGCAGAAACACTTTTCCCAGGACAAAGTTGAATTCCGCCCCTATAAAAGACCTCCTGGTGGCAGGCTGAATATTACACTTCGGCATCGTCAGGAGGAAGCGGTGGCTCTCTAGAATACGTATAGCCAAAGCCAGATGTTGATTTATCACCAGAGTAGAGGGGACCTGCAGTAGCCAACCCCAGGTGGGAAAACATGCAGACCCCCTGGAGGTGAAGGGGATCCTCCAGGGGAGCCACCATCTTGATAAAGACCTTGGGTGAGGAACGCAGGCCAAAAGGGAGGATACAAAACTGCCAATGATGACCCTGCAGGGAGAACCTCAGAAACGTCTGGAATCCCAATGCCACAGGCACATGGAGATACGCATCCTGAAGATCCAAGGTAGTCATCACACAGCTGGCCTGAATCAACGGGATAAAATGCGGTAGGGTCTCCATCTTGAAGGGGATCTTCTGGACAAACCTGTTCAGGGGCCTGAGGTTGATGACAATTCGGAAACTCCCTGTAACCTCATGGACCAAAAAGATGATTGAATAAGTGCCCTGACACCCTTCCGACTGTGAAACAGGGGCAATTACCTTCTTCATGACAAACAGCTGAACCCCTTTCAACAGAGCCCTCCAATAGAGAACATCCTTCAAATCGGAGTCCGAACCATGCCAGACGTGGGGCGGGGTGGACAGGAACTCGATCTGCTTACCCTTTTCTAGGGCACCCAGTACCCAATTGTCCGTCGTCATGAGTCTCCTTGCAGCCAGAAATTAGCGCATCTCCATCCAACCTCTGGTAGCATGCCAGCAGGACCTTTGAAGACGGAAAATTCAGGATCTGGATGAGGCTTCCTCTAAAACTTTCCCTGGAAACACTTCCTGGGGCCTTCTGGTTCTTCTGGTAAAATGGTTGTTGAAAAGACTTAGCCACGGAAAAAAAGCCTCCTCAGCTGGCCATCATCACTCCCTTTACTTTTCTTCAAGGTAGGGGCTGAATTCTAACTATCCTTCGAGGAGGACGAAGAAAGCGTAGAACAATGCCCATGTTTACCAGTATGCTTCCCCATACTGACCCACCAACAGAATGACAGGACTCTATCAGAGGAGTGCATCTATAAATACATCACCCCTAAAAGCAGACAAAACCACATCCAACCAGCCCCCGCTTGCGATTGACAGGTCAGCCACATAACCTGCAATCAAATGCTGCCTGGCACATATGAAATGTTGGGGAGGATCAATCCCACATCATGCAAAGTGCACAAGTGCACCACCATGGTGAACACAAAGAAATGCTGACCTGGAGCCCAACCAAGCCCAGAAAGCAGGTCTCACAGCACCACACTATACTCACAGAGTCCAGGAGGCCACACAATGCGTCCCAACATCCAGCAGCTGCCTCAACAGTCCTCAGGCACTCCCAGAGCCCAGCAGAAGAAGAGGCTTGAGATGACGCATTGGAGGTAAAAGACAGGCAGCCACCTGAGCGTCCCCTGTCCTATCACCGACAGGAAACAAAATAGGAAGTGCTGTGTTCCAGCTATTGTATTATAGTCACTGACAGGAGGGTGGGTGGAGTTAGCAAGTGTTTCCTGTTTTGTTTCCTGTCAGTGATTGGATACCACCTCACAAGGGACGTAGCGGTAATATATATATTACCTACTGGCGACAGCCAGAAGGTAGTTCTAGTTAGGACCAAATTTTCCATAAGAAAATATTTTGTTCTTTTGCCAATAACTTTTGCGCCGCTTGACGAATCTCCACAAAAGTTTCCTAAAACTTGACCTTTTTGGTTCAGCTGCTGTGTTGAAAGTTTCAGGGTGATCCCTCAAACGGGGGCCAAGAAAAAAGGGGGTCAGAAAACGTGTTTTCCCCATGTTAAGTGTATGGGGAATTTTCATTTTTTGAGCACGACTACAGCCCAAACTGCTGAACATTTAGGCCGAAAGCTAAATGTTGGTCTCGAAAGTGTGCTTTTTGTGATTTGGTGTAAATCCGCTCAGTCGTTTTTGAGATTTTGAACTTAAAAAAATATAGATATCTGGGGATGCGAGTCCTTGCGGTGGACTCGCGGATCCTACCAAAATTTGATTGGCTGCCAACACTTCAACCTGGTAGTGATGGCGGCCATCTTGATACTCGGCTTGAAGCCGAGTCCCAGAAAAAACTTTAAAAATAAAGAAAAGCAGCATAGTAGGAATACTCTGACGCCCCAGATATGGTGATGGGGTGTTCCACAGGGACTCCGCCGTGGTATAAAAGCTATTTTTTTTTATTTTGCCACAGACTTGAGGTTTGATCTGTGGCAAAATAAAAAAAACTAAATGACGTGCGGCTCCAACACGTCTTCTTGGGCTATTCTAAGCCCCGGGGACTGCCACCTCCCCGTGGCAGTTATATAATTATATGCAGGGGAGTCTTCTGGCTCCCCCACTGTCCCAGGGACTGCCAACGCCCCCGGGCACGAATTTCATAACAAAATAATTCAAGGGAGGCCCTATGGCCTTCTCGAAGCCCCGTGGACCGCCACCTTCCCAGGGCAGTAACTCAAATATGTGCGGGGAGCCTTGCGGCTCCCCCGCTGCCCTATGGACCACCACCTCACCGGGGCACTGTTGCATGCAAATGCAGGCGAGCCCACTTGGCCCCCTGCTGCCCTGGAGACCACCACCTCCCCGAGTCACATACATTAATTAATAAATAAATTAATAAAGAATGCAGGGGAGGCCCTATGGCGTCCCCAGCAGCCCCATGGACTGCCACCTCCCCGGGGCTAAAATAAATAATATTGTGTGGGAGCTCTGCCACCCCATGCAGCCCCAGAGAACGCCACCTCTCCGGGGCACAAATGCAAGAATGAAGGGGGTCCGTTGCGAACTTGCAGCCCCGAGACATACTTAACAAAGGAGGGGGGGCAAGCGTCCCCCCCTCATGGAGCCCTACATGGCCCTGGGGACTGCCATCCCCCAGGGCCGGCTCCAGCAATATCCCGGGGTTCCCACCCCCGGTAAATTGCATTGTGCTACGGCTTGGCAGCCATACCATACACTGCTCTGCTTCGTGGAAGCGAGAGCATTAAAATGTTCTTGCTTGAGTGAAGCAGAGCAGAATTGCTTTTGGATGGAGGGAGCTGCATGTTAGTAGCTCCCTCTGTCCAAAAGCAATGTTAGCTCCTGCAGTAGGTGGGGAGCAGGCAGGGACAACGGGGGCTTCAGGCTTCCCCCATGGTCTCCAACGAGTTGGCCATGTCCCGGGGAATAGGGGTCCCCAGGGCAAAATCGGCCCGGTGAGGGGGCCACGCGGGTCCCCCCTTTTTTGATAACATACATAAAGGCATGGCCCTGGGGGGTGGGGTCCCCAGACCAGAATTGGGGTGCTGGAGTTAACAGGAGGGGTAGTTGGCCATCGCCAGTTGGTGGTTATAGTTACCTAGTTTCCATAGGAAAAGTGTTTTTTGATTTGCCAATATCTTTGGCGCTGTTTGACGAATCTTCGCACAATTTTCAAAAGTGATGGGGCAGCATCAGTCAGCTCCTGTCTTAAAAGTTCTGGGGTGATTCGTCAAGCGGGGACCGAGAAAAAAGCGGGGTCCCAAAACGTGTTTTCTCCATGTTAATTTACGTAGGAAACTTTAGACAAAGCTACAGCCTGAACTGCTGAACGGAATTAAACCAAATTTGGCAAAAAAGGTAGGTCTTGGCCTAGAAAGCGTGCTTTTTTAAAAACATGATGTAAATCCATTCAGAAGTTGCTGAGAAATTCAAAAAATAAAAATATCGATATCTGAGCACCGAGGAGGAATTGCGAACCCTCCTGTGCAGGCGCTTCACTTTGATTGGCTAAACCAGAATGTGTTGGCAGCCATCTTGTGACTCAGTAACCAAGCCCCGGGGACCGCCACATCCCCGGGGCTTAAATTAAAAAAACTTAGGTGTGAGGGGGAATCCTGCCCCCTCACACTACCCCGGGGACCGGGGACCACCACCTCCCCAGGGCACTAATTATTCAAATGCCGGGGTCCGTTGTGGACCCCAGGGCCCCGGGGACTACCACCTCCCCGGGGCTTTGCATACATTGGGAGGGGGGCCGCGGGCCCCCCCTCCTGGAGCCCTCTATGGCCCTGGGGACCACCACCCCCCAGGGCCGGCTCCTGAAATGTCCTGGGGAGCCCACCCCCGGGATGTTGCCGTTTGCTCATACCCTGCCATAGCAAACACTGTTTTGCTTCATTGAAGCAAGGGCAGGAAACCTGCTCTCGCTTCAACGAAGCAAAGCAGATTGCTTTTGGGCAAGGGGAGCTGCATGTTAGCAGCTCCCCTTACCCAAAAGCAATGCCAGCTCCCGCAGGAGGCGGGGAGCCGGCTAGGATCATGAGGGCATTGGGGCTCCCCCCACGGTCCCCAACGTTAAGGGTCGTCCCCGGGGAATGGGGTCCCGGTGCCAGAAGTGGCCCAGGAGGGAGGCCACGCAGCCCCCCTGTCCTAATTATTTTTTTTTTAAAAGAGGCTTGGCCCCGGGGATGGGGTCTCCAGGGCCAATAGTGACCCAGGGGAGGGGGCCGCGTTGCCCCCTACCCTAATTTGTTTTTTAAAAAAAAGATTCCAGGCCCCGAGGGATGGGGTCCTGGGGCCATAAGTGGCCCAGGAGGGGGGGGGGGCACTTGGCGCCCTCCCCTTTAATTTAACTTTAAAAAACAAAAAACGGAAGGCTGGCCCCGGGAGTTGGGGGTTTTCTGGGGCCATAAATGGCCTCAGGAGGGGGGGCCATATGCCCCTCTCCTCAGATAGGCAGGCTGGCCAGACCCAGGGGGATGAAGTCCCCAGGGCCAGAAGTGGCCCAGGGGAGGGGGGCCACGTGGCCTCCCTCATGGGAAAAATCAATTTTGAGGCCAGGATGGAGTCCCCGGTGCCAATAGTGGCCCAGGTAAGGTAGGTCATGCGGGCCCCTACCCATTTTGTTTTTTAAATGAAAAAAATGCTCAGGCCCTGAGGGATGGGTTCCCCAGGGCCCAAAAATAATAAAGAGAAGGGGGGGCGCACAGACCACCTTCCAAAACCCAACATTTTTAAAAAGCCGGCATATTACCGAGGCACCGCCCCCTCCCTGCACCACTCTGCAAACGCGCCCCGTGGCGCGGTCTAAATTGGGGGATTAAGTCCCCTTCATTCCTTAGGGTTCGCCCACCAGGTACCTCCAGTAAGCAGCGGTGGACCTGCGTGCGGAAATGGCTATCGGTGGTGCTTTGGAGTACGTGTGACTACAAGACCACGATCCCACAAAGGTCCCGGTATTCAGAGCAGTACTTGTGAACTCTTAAAAAGGATTCCTCTCGGAAATTACCGGAGAGCGAGAAAATTGGAATTTTCCATCGTTATTAAGTGAGGTAAACACCCGAGTAGGAGTGAAGACCAAGAAACTAGGGATCCATACCCTGACGAATGCCATAGTGACCCGGCTGGGCACGCAGCACTAGCAGAAACATGTTGCTATCTGCAGTAGGGATATAGGGGCCTTTACCTCCCCTGAATATCCCACCTTTCAGGTTTTAATCCTACCAAGCGGTTAAATGAATAAAGGGAGACGGTTGTTTCCCCTTAGGTAATTTTAAGTTTATGTATCTGCACTATTTGGTCCCTTCTTGAGAGAATATTCTTTCCTCTATATATTTTGTGTTTTCTCTTGTGTGTTTTGTTCCTTCACGTTTCTCTACCCTCACCACTAGTCTTCATATATACAAAAATTGCGCTCCGTCCAGTGTGTTGGTCTGTGCCTGAACGTCTGATGCGTCCCTATGATGAAGCATGACACTGCAAAGTGTGTGAGGGCAGTATTAAGACAAGTAATGTTTTTCCCGTCCCTTTGTTGCCTCCTTTTTTGTTTAATTGTATAGTCTACCCATTGGAGGGTTAGTGAAGGATATAACTTCCCGCTCCTTCTATCGGGTTAAGCAGTTTGTTGATTATAGCACTTCTCTGTTTAGTGAGTTATCACCTCCAGTAAGTCCCACAGAGTGGGATTGCTGAGAGGTGGTCTGAGGCAACGTCCCTTTTTACACCACTCTGCAAACGTGCCTCTTGGCGCACTACTTGTGGGGTGGTGAGTTCCTCTTGTTTCCTGAGGACCTCAGGACAAAAGTGGACTTCATCCCCTGAGCAGCAGTGCACCAGGAGGCAGGTTTGCAGAGTGGTGTTAAAAGGGGCATGGCCTCGGGCCACTCTCAGCAATTCAGCTGTGTGGGGCTTACTGGAGGTACCTGGTGGGCTAGTTGGCCACCAGGGACCCTCAGGAGGCAAGGTAATTTCATCCCCCAACAAAGAGCGTGCCAGGAGGCGCGTTTGCAGAGTGGTGGAAAAAGGGGGCATGGCCTGCGTCCACCTCTCAGCAATCCCACTGTGTGGGGCTTACTGGAGGTTAGAGGTAGGCTAGTTGGCCCCAAAGGACCTCCAGCAGCAAAGGTGACTTCAATCCCCATCCAAGAGCGCGCCAGGGAGCGTGTTTGCAGAGTGGTGGGAAAAGGGGGAATTTCCTGCCATGAGAACTTAGTAATCCTGCTGTGTGGGATTTACTGGAAGTAGTAGGAGGGGTAGTTGGCCCCTAAGGATGTCCTTGGGGGCCAACTATCCCTCTTGTTACCTCTAGTAAGTCCCACACAGTGGGATTGCTAAGACGTCTTCGGATGCCATGCTCACCTTTCTCCACCACTCTGCAAACGTGCCTCCTGGCAGACTACGGGATGGGGGATGAAGTCCACTTTACTCCTGAGTTACTTTTTGGGGCCAAGAAGCCCTCCTCGTACCTCCTGTAAGTCCTACGGAGTGCAATTCCTGAGCGCTGGTCGGAGGCCCAGCACCTTTTCTCCACCACTCTGCAAACGCGACTACCAGTTAAAGAAGCATTTGTAATGAAATAGGTCTCGTTTTTGCGAGAGTTAGAGCTATTGGCTTTGTAAATCGAAAAGTGTTTTATTAAAGTTTCTTTGAGTGGAATGGATGTAGGTTGTGCGTAGTGGAATTATGTGGTATGTTGTGCAGTGAAATTATGTGGATAGAAAGTATGTGGTATTTAGTATATAAGAATTATGTAGAGTGGGATTATGTGTTATGGAGAGTAAATATGTGGTATGGTAGTCTGTCAGGTTTAGCCTTCCTCGTTTCCATAGAAGCTAAACTATGAACGCAATGAGACAAAAAAAGAAGGAATCACTGAGGAGCACTTCTGGACCTAGTCAGAGGTATGAGCAGGGCCACTGGAATTATGCGACTGTTTGGCTGCACCAACTTTTGAACAATTATACATTGACCGCATTAGCCACATAATTCATCATCTGTTGCCTAATCTGCAGATTTGTATAAAGAAAGCCTTGTTTCTAGCTCATCGGATCAAACGTTACCAAAAATGCAGCGACAAGTGTTGCAGTGTGGCGGAAGGTCCTTTGTAAACCTAGTATGGTCACCTGTTACTTATTGCTAAATGTGGGTGTTAAATTGGTACTAATGGTGTGCAAGCCACTTTTGCTTCTTTCTGCGCCTCTCTTGCCTCTTTCTGCATTTCTGTTGCTTCTTTCTGTAATTCCCTTTCTTTTTCTGCACTTCTCTTGCCTTTCTGCAAATCTCTTCTACTTTTTGCACTCCTCTTGCCTCTTTCTCCACCCCTCTTCCCCCTTTCTGCATGTCCATTGACTCTTTCTGAACTTCTCTTGCCTCTTTCTCCACCCCTCTTCCCTTTTTCTGCATCTATGTTGCTTCTTTCTGCACTTATTTTGCATCTTTCTGTACCTCTCTTGCTTCTTTCTGCACACCTTCTGCCTATTTCTGCACCCCTCTTCTCTTTCTGCACTCCTCTTGCCTCTTTTTGCACCTCTGTTCCTTCTTTCTGAACTTCTTTTGTTACTTTCTATACCTCTCTTGCTGCTTTCTGCACCCCTTGCCACTTTCTCCGTCTCTCTTCCCTCATTCTGCACATCTGTTGCGCCTTTCTGTACCTCCCTTGTTTCTTTCCCAACCCCTCATCACTCTTTCTGCACCTCTGTTGCCTCTTTCTGCATCCCTCTTCCCTTATTCTGCACTCCTCTTGCCTCTTTCTGCACACCTGTTCCCTCTTTCTGTAGCCTGCTGCCTCCTTCTGCACCTCTGTTCCTTCTTTCTGCACCTCTCTTGTTTCTTTCTGTATCCCTCATGCCTCTTTCTCCACCCCACTTCCCCCTTTCTGCATCTCTGTTGCTTCATTCTGTGCCTCTCCTGCTTCTTTTTGCACCCCTCATGCCTGTTTCTGCACCCGTCTTGCCTCTTTCTGCTTTCCTCTTGCCTCTTTCAGCACATTTTCTTGCCTCTTTCTGTACCCCTCTTACCTCTTTCTGCACCTCTGTTGCTTCTTTCTGCACTTCTCTTGCATCATTCTGCACCTCTTTTGCCTCTTTCTGCATCCCACTTGCTTCTTTCTGCACCTCTCTTGCCTCTTTCTGCACCTCTGTTCCTTCTTTCTTCACTTCTTTTCTTTCTTTCTGCATTCCTTGTGCCTCTTTTTGCACCCCTTGTGCCTCTTTCTGCACCCGTCTTCTCTCTTTCTGCACTCCTTTTGCCTCTTCTTGCACATCTGTTCAATGTTTCTGCACTTCTTTTGTTTCTTTCTGCACCTCTCTTGCTTCTCACTGCTTTCGTCTTGCCTCTTTCTCCACCCCTCTTCCCTCTTTCTGCATTTCTGTTGATTCTTTCTGCACTTCTCTTGCCTCTTTTTCTACCCTCATCCCACTTTCTGTACCTCTGTCCCTTCTTTCTGCAATCCTTGTGCGTCTTTCTGCACCCCTCTTCCCTCATTCTGCACTCCCCTTGCCTCTTTCTGTAGCTCTGTTGCTTCTTTTTACACTTCTTGTGTTTCTTTCTGCACCTCTCTTGCTTCTTTCAGCAATTCTCTTGCCTCTTTGTGCACTGCTCTTGCTTGTTTCTGCACCTCTCTTGTGTCTTTCTGCACCTCTGTTGCCTCTTTCTGTACCTCACTTGCTTCTTTCTGTACCCCTCTTGCCACTTTCTGCATCCCTCATTTCTCTTTCTGTACCTCTTTTGCATCTTTCTGCATACCTCTTCCCTCTTTTTGCACTTTCCCTGCCTGTTTCTGCACCACTCTTGCCTCTTTCTGTACCTCTGTTGCTTCTTTCTGCACTTCTCTTCCTTCTTTCTGCACCCCTCTTGCCTCTTTTTGCACCTCTGTTAGTTCTTTCTGCACTGCTCTTGCTTCTTTCTGCACCTCTTTTGTAAATTTTTGTATCCCTCTTGCCTCTTTCTGCACCCTCATCCCTATTTCTCCACCTCTCTTGCTTCTTTGTGCACTTCTCTTGCTTCTTTGTGCACTGCTCTTGCTTCTTTCTGTACCTCTCTTGTAAATTTCTGTATCCATCTTACCTCTTTCTGCGCCCCTGTTCCCTCTTTCTGCACCTTTCTTGCCTGTTTCTGTATCTCCCTTGGCTCTTTCGGCACCTCTGTTGCTTCTTTCTGCACTTCTCTTGCCTCTTTCTGCACCTCTGACTTAGAGGTAGTTTTAATCCCCCTGCCCTATTATGTACTTGGGCCTTACAGGGGAGGCCATGCCAATCACAGGGGTATCCCAACCCATAGTGTACCCTAGTGTATGTAGATGTTTTCACTGTATTCTAAGTGTCTTTCAGCATAGCACTGGCTCCAGGCCTGGTTAGCTGACTGGTTAGAGTCAGTTTCCACCAGTACCAGTCAGCAAAAAAGTTGGGGCACAGGATGACTTTGCAGCAAGGCCTCTTTCTGCACCTCTGTTGGTTCTTTCTGCATATCTCTTGCTTCTTTCTGCCTCTTTCTGGACTTCTGTTGCCTCCTTCTGCATTTTTTTTGCTTCTTTCTGTGCCTTTCTTCCTCTTTCTGCACATGTCCTACCTCTGTAGGCATAGTTAGAAATTAGCATTTAAAAAACCTTAGAAGTTCACTGAAAAAAACATAGGTTTCAGAGACGTTATAGTTAGAAATTTGCATTTAAAAAACCTTAGAAATTCACTGAAAAAAACCACAGGTTTCAGGGACGTTATAGTAAGTTGGACAATTCACTCATACAAAACCAGAGAACTTCAGCCGTTACAGTTAGTTGAGCTAACTATAACTCACGCCCCCGCAATGCACTGCTGATGACGTCACATATTACATCATTCATGACATGGTCAGTGACATCACTGATGACATCTCAAATGACATCACTGATGACATCATCCAGTGACTGTGTGTATCTGGAAAGGAAAGTTTAAATATGTTATATATATATATATATGCCAAGATGTATTGAAAAATGAGTGGGTGTATAAGTGTCTGAATGGATGATTTACTAGGTGCTTGACTGACTATATAAGACCTTGGGTTTTTTTCAAAAGAAACTAAATCATTGCAGGCCCCGGGGGATGGGGTCTCCAAGGCGAATACGAAATAATGGAAGTGGATCGTTTTTTTCCGATCAAGTTTGGAGTCGCAACTCCAGCGCGGCGCTCAGCGCGGCCACCCTGTGTAACGTCACGCTGGATTTGCGAATTCACCTTAAATAAATAATTAAGTAGTATATATTATAGAAGGCATTGTTGTGTTTGTGATGTTGTTTTAAAGAGGTATTGTGCTTGAAGTTAATGCCAAGATTACAATTGATAGAGTTGTTAAAAATATATAAAACTAAAAATGAATATTTAAAGTTTTAAAGTGTGTTGTGTTGTAGTACATTGACTTTGTGCTTTTGTTTTGTGAATTCACACTCTGTGCGTGAATTCCCCCCAAAAATAAAAAAATGTGTATGTGTAAAAAAAAATTTATAATCAGTATTATGTTATAGGGTGGCTCTAAAAAGAGCCCTTGTTTTCATTGTGACTGTGTTGTAGTTACATGTAACTGCTGATGCAGAGCTTTAGGTTATTGAGAAAGACTCTGTTTCCCTGATCTGTGAAGTGTACTCCATCACTCCTGTAGATGCCATCCATATCAAAACGTAGATTGTTGTTATATATGGAGCCCATCCTATGGTCTCTGAGGTAAGCAGAAACAGCTTTATTGACATTCTTTCTAGCTTTCTCAATCTGTGGACATAATTGATTTGATCACTTCCATTTCTGTGTTTGGCATATGTTAGAGTATACAAAGACAGTTTGAGGTAAAAGCAACATAAATTGTGCAAAGGTGTCCTTCATTAGCATTTCCAGACCTACCCCAGTCAATGTGCCTAGCTCATTGCCACCACAGTGCACAATCATTAGGTCAGGTGGTTGGAGATGCAAAAATGTTTTAACCAAAGGCATCAATTGGTGCCACTTTAATACTCTCTGGGCAATCCATTTAATATACACATTTT
The DNA here is from genome assembly GCF_964204655.1 of Triturus cristatus. Lineage (NCBI taxonomy): Eukaryota > Metazoa > Chordata > Amphibia > Caudata > Salamandridae > Triturus > Triturus cristatus. Next base: position 425,185,963 of record NC_140591.1, read on the forward strand.
GTAAAGCTAGGTCTTTGTCAATACCTCTGCGTTCAGCATACCTTTTGCACCAGAAAACATAGCTGTGTCCAACAATCCACACTGTAAGCATCTTGAAGGGATGTCTGGAAGTAATGAAAAGCTGTCTGTAGCTGAGGTAGTCAGTTAGTAGAATGAGAGGTATGTAAAATGGTGGACAAGATGTTGTTTTAAAAAAAAGTAGAGAATTAATTGGCTGTTTAAGAACATTGTACATTCAAAAATAGGGTGCATTTTACTTTGAAAAAAGCATGTTTCTTATTGGTTAGTTAAAAATATTTGAAACGTGCAATAAAATGGATAAGGTCATATTTTGCTAAGTCAACCACACCTGCTGTTTGCATTTGCAACATTGTGTGGTGAACTTAAAATGATGGTAAACTTGTGACCTGTCAGTTAAGCTGAGTGTTCCAATAACTGTTACTATGGAAAATGGCATTAAGCAGAATGGGGAAGGGTTGAAACCTAACTGTGGACTTAAAATGTGAAATTGTAATTTATATATAAGTGATATCTTATTAAAGTAAGATTTCCCAAGTCAGTACTATCTTTAGAAGTGGTGTGTTATTAAAAAATAGTGTTAAATTTGTTTGTTATATCTTTTTGAACTCCCGTAAGAATTTGCGACTCCATCGCGGTGGTGCACGATGGAGTTGCGACTTCCCAAAAAAATGTAGACACAGTGGTGGCACTTTTAGAAGTCAGTTTACTAGGGGTTAATACGTGTTACCAATAGAAATGTGTTTTACCATTTCCAAGCTTTATTTCGATCATTGTAGACCATGAAAGCAAAAGATAAAATACATACATCACGAGATTTTTAAACATTACAGAATATAACCATTAACAATTGATTGTGCAAATTTCATGATAAATTAAAAAATATTAAAATTTAAAAAGCATTTAAAACAGTATATTCATGATTTAAGAAGATCAAAGCAATGGAAAATGGAAGAGATATATTTAGCATGTGCTGGAGGAGTTAAAAAACCTTCGACGCCTGAGCCACATGGGGTTAAGGAAACGGGACACAGCAAAAACAATCGGGGGGTGCGTGCGGTTCTCATGACTCTAAAGGCCTCCCGTATCTGTCTAAATCCCATGTTCCTGCATATTAGTAAGAGCCAATACCTTCTGGGTACATTGCAACCTGGGCAGAAGAAGAAAACATGTGTTAGGGTCTCACCCTGACTCTCACAGGCAGGACAGCCAGCTGGGGAGGCTTTTGTCCATTTGTTTATAAATGCATGGACTGGCAGGCAGCCCCACCTAAACTGGGCATAGAGTTTCCTTGCCAAGTGCGGATAGACGTCATCAAGGAAGGCCGCAAATAAATACTGATCTTTAAAATTGAAAAAATCAGAAGTTAAACAGCCAGATTTTGTACTCCTTGGAGATCAACCAGTCTAAAAAAATCTGTAAGATTTAACTAACTCGAGGCGTGAAATAGTCGGGGACGCTTCTTCAGGGTGGGTCCATCGGTTTGGCCGGCCTAGTCTAAAGCACAGGTCTTTTATATGTGAGAACCAGGATAATTTTCCCACCCCTGGGAGCCCCAGGATCGCCTTCGCTTCTGATTGGTAAGCTGCTAGTTTGAGAGTCGCCCATAATCGGTGCCAAAAGATCAAAGGTCACAACCCAATCTCCTCATTTATGGGTCTGAGCCCAAGGTCCATATGTAGGGGGATGAGAGGAGCACTTGGTGGTAGGCCTAGGAGCTGTCTCATAAACTTGTTCTCGGATTTGACCAGCGCACCTACGGGGCAGTGTCCCCAAAGTACTGCCCCATACATAACAGCGCTCCTGATTTGAACTTTATAAATCTCCATCAACGAGCCCGGTTGTCTAGATGTTAAGTTCCTATATAGTTTTGCTAGGCCCCCGTCCATCTGTGCTAGCCTCATACCTGCCTTTTCTTGATGTGAGCCCCACCCAAAGGTTTCCGTCAGCGTAAAACCCAGGTAGTCAAAGACTACCACCCTCTCCAACTGGGTACCATTTAGGGTGGGGTTAGGGCGAGATGTTTTACTAGGATTAAATACCATATACTTGTTTTTTAATGTATTAATCTCTAGCCCCCTATCTTTGCAGAATAAAGAAAAGGTGCAAGAATCCTTTGGATACCCATGGGCGATTTGGAGAGTAACAAGGTTTCGTCTGCAAACATCATTGCTTGCACCTTGTCAAGGGCAAACTTTGGGGCATCAATGTTGGCGACTTTGTTTAGTTGATCCACCAGAGCATTAATATAGAGACAGAACAGTGTGGGGGCCAGGACACACCCCTGCCTTACACCCCTATTCACTCAGAAACGAGAAGTCAGTTCCCCGTGTTTCCCGTATCTAACCTGGGCAAAATTTCCGGTATGCAGTCACTTAATCAGGGAGAGCAAATAGGGTGAAATGCCGAGTTCCTCCAAAACTACCCAAAGTTTATGACGAGGTACCAAATCGAAAAGGCTGATTTAAGATCAACAAAGATCAAATAGAGGCTCCCACCCTCTATTGTCACCGTCTTCCAATATAATAATTGGAGCCTGAAGATTTGATCAATAGCAGAGATGTTTTTACGGAGGCCTGCCTGGTATGCACTCAGAATCTCACGCTCGTTCATCCAGGACTGGAGGCGCACTAAAATAATCCTGGCAAACAGCTTCTGAGTTACGTCAATCAGGCTTATTGGCCTATAATTTGTGGGCAGAAGGGGGGATCCCTTTTTGTATACTGGAAACGTTTTGGCCCCTAGCCAGGTATCCGGGATTTTCATGCCGCTTAATATGGCATTAAATATTACACATAGATATGGGCCCCAGATGTTGGACTCTTCCCGAAATAAGTCCCCAGGAATTTTGTCCAGTCCAGGGGCCTTTCCAAGGGGCAGCTTCCCAATAGCGCACAACACCTTGGTCAAAGTGAACCAAACATTATCTTCAAGGGGGTTCTCCACGACTATTGGCAGGGTTCCCTCTGTGGGCTCCATGATGTCCTGAGTGGAGTACAATGATTGGAAATGAAGTTTCCAGGCTTCCGCAGCTATGTTTGGCTCAATAGGCGAACAGCCAAAAAGGATATTCCTGCTGATCCTCAATATATGAGAGAGAAGGAAGAAGAGTCAAGGGAGAGGCTGGATCCAACTATATCCAATGTGTGTTTAAAGTTGGTAATCCATTTGTTGGATAATAATGCCCTCACACACCCTTTCAGGTGTCATGCTTCATCATATGGGCTGCTCCTCGTCGGGCCGGCGGTGCAATGCCTAACGGGCTCCCTTAATAAGGGGCACTTTATCGGAGATCTTCAATCCAACTGCCGTATGGTGAAGTGCGGGTGTGGGGGCCTGGGTGATGTAGATGTGACTGAGTGATATAAAACAGGGTTGAGAGTGCCAGCTGGGAATTAATTTTATTCTGGGGGCCTCCTTCCCTGATTAAAAACGTGAAGGTGTAGCACTCAACAGAGTATAATGTCTCATGCGTGAGTGACTTATGTTATAATGGTCAACATGTTTCTCGCTTGGAGTTGTTATACTCGCGATTCTTCAGGACCTATAAAAAAACTATCTACAACTGGAGAGAATGTAATATTAATAATATTCTCAATTGAATGGTATAACGCGAGTCAGTAACTACTAATTAAAATACCTGTTGGTGTCTGGTATTACCTGTAAAAGAAAAAGGTAGGTGATGCTAGTTAAAAAGGAATACAATAGACACGATGATTCAAGAACCAGCCATAAACGTGACTCTTCAATCGTTCTAAAACTCAAGTGGTGGTGGCTTCTATTGCTTAGCAACGCATCAGAACATGTTCATTGGTGGTGAATCCCCACGGTGAACTAAAGTGACTATTCACCTGTGTAGAATTCATTAAAATGCAGCAAGAAATAATCTCGGAAGACTCACCCTATTCAGTATCAGTCCAGACCACAACAGTACCCGGTGGGTGCAACATGAGCGACAATTCCTCATAAAGTAGGACTGTACACGGGACCAAGTAATGGAGTGGGTAAAACATGGATAAGACATGATTGTAATAAAAAGGAGCATCAAAACTGTTAGCACGAATTCATAGCGAGTAAATTGCTGTAAACGTAAACGTAAATCTCACATGAAAATGCGATGTTAAACTCGTCAAAAAAGTCAATGTGAATTAGAAGGAGTTATTCACTAGATACAGATACACATCAATGGGCACTGATGGTGTGTGCAAAGATCGGTTGATAATCATGTAAGATTTGCACCGTGCGGATGCAAAAGGGCGTTGTGAAAAAAGGGGTTAACTGTCAAGGAGGGAGGATTAGTAATAGATCCCTCGTGTGAATAAAGAACACAATGCAGTGACAGTAAGACCGTATGGGGTATGACGTGAGGAGTGTCCCTAAATGTAAAGATCAACTGAGGGAACATAGCTGATGGGATGTAAGGCCGAAGCTAACAAGAAAATACTCCAGGAAGAGCGCGGGAATACTCACGTTTTCCGTAGCTCATGTATTCCGATTAGACCTACCCTCACCACCGAGTTCGGAAGGTGACTCGTTTGACAGCGAGGGAGGACTTAAATTGAAGATGTTTGTCATGTGACCTCTGATGGGGTCGGTACATGCGCCTGCTTGCGTTTAAGATGGAAATGGCAGACATCATGGGTTGGGAAAGGGGGGTAGACCGATAGATCAGTGGTGTCTATTACTATGGCGGTCATCTTAGAGAGGGGCTGATACGTGACTGTTTAGGTTTACGGAGCATAAAGAGTCATGTGGTGAATCAAAGCCCAGTCTAACGTTACCCGTTATGGAAAAGGTTCTCATAATAGTAGGAGTCCCTCAAGGGGAGGGCAATGAAAATGGTACAAGAGGGTGTGGGACAGAATGCCAATCCAATATGGGTGTAGTAGTAGGTCTACTATGTCGTATGGCAACAGGGGCAAACATTGAAATATAGAATGGTTCAGGTTTTAATTCAGGTTTGAATTGATCCCCAGGGGATATCATCGTTCAGCCCACCAACGTCAGTAGATAGACGGTGCATCCACCTCTGTTCTCTCACGAACAGACTTAGTTTAGTGAGATGGGGGTTGGCTTCTAAAATTATATATTATAGGAGACACTGGTCCCTGAAAGCGAGGAATATTAACAAAAAACAATGAATATAGCCAAAATTGGTGCTATATTATAGCCTATGTCCAGCCGGACAAGGCAACTTTAATAAGAAACAATACAGGCAATTGCAGTGATGTTTCATACACATAGATTGTTAATGTGTAAGGTGAACCACATAGTCGAGCCTATCCGGGATTGTCCGACCGCGCTGTCCTGCAGACCCCCACTGAACGCATCTCCTTCATTGTATCGAGATACCGCATCATCGTGTTGACTCGATTGTACCTTCATTGCCCAAGGCATTTCTAAATTGGCAATTCATACTAATTAGTCCTGATGATGATCCTAAAAACCCCCCGTTAAGGATCGAAACGTCGTCGACTATGTGGTTCACCTTACACATTAACAATCTATGTGTATGAAATGTTGTGAAGGTGGCAAGTTTTATACTAAGATGTTTCACTACCTATTATTCTCTGACATAGAAACATCACTGCAATTGCCTGTATGTTTTTCTGAAATATTATGTCCTCTTGATATGTAAGCCACAGGATACAGGCTTGTGTCCCACCAACATTTTTGCTTACATCCCTTTGATCACTGTTAACTATTGTTTCTTATTAAAGTTGCCTTGTCCGGCTGGACATAGGCTATAATATAGCACCAATTTTGGCTATATTCATTGTTTTTTGTTAATATTCCTCGCTTTCAGGGACCAGTGTCTCCTATAATACGTTACTTCCCAAGGTCCCTGTCCTATTGCTTTGGGTGCCCTTGTGTTTCTTTTACGGCTTCTAAAATTAGCCATTTAACTGAGTCTGGTGAATGTCCCTTCGCAAGAAAGTGCATACATATTTTGGTGTTATTCTTGTGGCAACGAAAACTGCTGCGGTGTTCAGAAATGCGCAATTAAGCGAGAAACATGTTGACCATTATAACATAAGTCACTCACGCATGAGACATTATACTCTGTTCAGTGCTACACCTTCACGTTTTTAATCAGGGAAGGAGGCCCCCAGAATAAAATTAATTCCCAGCTGGCACTCTCAACCCTGTTTTATATAACTCAGTCACATCTACATCACCCAGGCCCCCACACCCGCACTTCACCATACGGCAGTTGGATTGAAGATCTCCGATAAAGTGCCCCTTATTAAGGGAGCCCGTTAGGCATTGCACCGCCGGCCCGACGAGGAGCATCCCATATGATGAAGCGTGACACCTGAAAGGGTGTGTGAGGGCATTATTATCCAATGGATTACCAACTTTAAACACACATTGGATATAGTTGGATCCAGCCTCTCCCTTGAATCTTCTTCCTTCTCTCTCATATATTGAGGAACAGCAGGAATATCCTTTTTGGCAATGTGTATCCTTGGGGCATCTCTTCTTGCTGGACCTCCCGCTCCCCTGTGAGCGGAAATAGCCCCTTCTGTCCCTCTTTTTGCATTTCAATAGGCGAACTCCCTGAGGAACTAGCTGTTCTACCCAAGGACCAAAACTCCCTCATGTCTCTGTTGGTGAGGGCCTGTTTAATCGCATCCCATCTTTCAGACTCCCACTCATCTTTGGCAGACTTTAAACTATTTCTATATAGGACCCTCCTAGTTTTTATTAGAGATCTGTCTTTGGTTTTTATGGCATCAATGAGGGCACTCTTTGCCGTGCAGCAGTTCTTAAACCAGGTGGATTTCGGGAACCTTTTACCCTTAGGGTGCATCAGAGGATTGAAAATATTAGTTAGGCTGGTGGTCAAGTCCGAATGGACGGCCATAATTTGGGTGATGGTTTCAGGAGTGTTGAGAGTCTGCGCGGCCATTTCCATTACCGACAAAGGGGGAATAATTAGGGAATAGAGGGCAGCAACCTTGCCCGGTGACTTCCTCAGAGTACCCCACCTAATTCTCCTTCTGTTATTTTCTAAGGATAGGCTGGAATCAGAAACAGAGCCAATAATGGGAGGACCATGAAGTTCTGGAAGCTTAAGGTCAAGTACCAAAGCATTATGATCGCTGTCGTGTCTTGGCAAAACAGCGAAGTCAATCACCCAATGCCATATGCTTGCTTCTACTAGAATGTAGTCAAGTAGAGATGATTGGCCGTTCTATTAAAGGTGTGATTTCCTGGTTGATCTGACTTGGTGCGCCCATTACAAGCCTCAGTGCATGAGTTAGTGTTACTGCATTTATCTGTAAAACCAATGGGGTCCATGCTCTGACCGGAGGAATTTGTGGGACAGGAATTAACCAAAGAGAGTCCTCAGCGGTGAGCAGAGAGTCAGTAGGAAAAGCTAGTGGCTCGAAGAGAACATGCCTATGGTCTTGGATTCCTGTGCAATGGTGACCGGACGGGAATAGATATTGATGAAAGCAATCTTAATCAAAGCGCTAAAAGTAAGGAGGGTACACTGGACATCATCCGACGAAGTGTCCAGCAGTTCAAGAGTGCAGTCCTAGTGTGTGGCAACCCAAGTGCCTAGCCCTCCCGATGGTCTACCTCTACCTCCAATGGTAGCTAACACATCAAAAGGTGAAGAGCCCCTCATGGCGGTAACGTCTCTAGCCCAAGTCTCCTGGAACATGCACACATCATAATTTTGTACAAATTGTATCCAGTCAGGGTTATGAAGTTTGTTTTTGATGCCGGCAATGTTCCACGACAGCATCCTCAACTGGAGGTCTGGGCTCGCGATGGCGTCTTGCACAGTAGGACCTGAGGTGTTCGGGACTAACGTGGGCTCCTGCTCAAACTCAAAGTCTGATGTTCCCACTTGCGGTATAGAACTATTCATAGCCATAGATGTAGTTATAAATTCAGAGGAGTAGGAGACTTGATTGTTTAATGCTCCTAAGGGAACATCAATGGGGCCTCGTGGTCCCAGGTGAGATTCGTGCTAGGGCGCCATTGATGTATCGTGTGTCACACCAGCAATATTTATGGTCTGTAACCGAATAGTGTTCGGATTAGGCTCCCTATTGGATCCCCCTGGTCCCAATCTAGGAGAGTAATCAGATGAGATCGAGAGTCAATCCACCTCTTCAAGGGCCCCAAATCTATTAGCTACTGCAACATTATACTGGATTCGAGAAGATTGGCCAGATGTAGGATGGGGTTGAAACCAGTGTGTTGGAGCTCTTGTGCCTGGGGTCCATGGTGGTGGGTAGTTACAAGTATAGACAAATCCAAAGTGTGTAATTCAATCCCTGTGGGTGGTGCATGAAAGCTGGGAAACTGGTAAGCCAAAAAGTGGACTGTCCGTGGGTTACTAAAATTGACCACTATGCAGTTACCATTAAGTGACTTAGAATTCTTGCTAACCCAACTCACTCTTCGAACCAGTAATATCTCACCCGCCCTATCATAGGGGAATTGACCATGCCTGGTGAGCCAGAAAAGGCACTTATTTCTTAATTCCAACTGTGTTTCTTCCCGTCCAGATTTTATTTCATGTACACCAGTCAAAACTATAACATAAGGGAGTGAGGCTGGGGGTAAATTGATTGTTGGCATGGCCGGAGAAACCGAGCCAGGGCCCTCGCTTTGTGCTGGGATGGGCGCTGCCCTGACTGTCGTCTGAACAGAGTGTGCGGGTTCGTCTCTGCATGAGCCTCCATAGTTTGTGGCAGGATGGGAGCTCGCAATCTGGTTGTTGGAGTTGATGTTGGAATTGCGAGCCCCGGACTTATCAACATTCATAGAAGGTGGGCATAATGGGCTGGGAAAGGGTGCACCTCTGGGTAATAAGGATTGCTCTGTTCTAACCGTCTGTGTGCTGCAGTCTTTCTTCTCGACTGGGGCCGACAATGTATTAGCCAGAGGATTAGTTAATGCACACGGGGCAAGCATCGGGCTGGTGGTTCGATTCCCAAGATGGAGCACTAATTCTTCTTTAACAATGGCTCTCATCTGTGCCTCTAGTTCTACTACCAAATTCCTCACCCAAGAGGGGCAGTCAGGATTTTTATAGGGATTGGAGGGGGATTCTGCTACTCGTCCCGGTCTAACTGGTTCGCCCTCACTGGGGCTAATTTCTGAACTAATCTTTTTGATTGGACCTTTCCCTTTGCCCGTTTTCTGCCTCGCAGCTTTGGTTAAAGTGGTGTTTGTTCTACCTTTACAAGTTTTTTGATTTACTGGGGAAGGTTGTAGGGGTGATATCAAAGACTCGCTGTGTCCGGGTAAGAATTTTAATGGACTAGGGGTCGATGCCGGACTGGTTTGTACAGAGAATGGTGGTTCAGTGGGTTTAGGGAAAAGATCTGGGGTTAAAGAAAGCCGCCTTTCTGTTAGCTCGATTTTGGTCGAGACTACCCCATAGCTCTCTGGAGCATCCTGTCAATGGAGGTTTGGGGGAGTGGGGCTGGTATTAGTACTGGGGGATTTTTTTTTAGTACACAGCCATGCTTACCCATATCTAAAGGAAATGAAGATTGAATAGACACAGTCCTAGACAAAACCTGACCCTAGTAAAAGATGTAATGTAACCAGCTTAAGGTTTAAACGTCAAAAGGGGATGTAAACATAGGCCAATAAGTGCAAGGTGGTGAAGCTGAAAAGCTTTAACCCAGAAGGGCAAAGGTGCAAAGTGCTTAATATGATTAGCAGCAAAGAGGGCATGTAAACATAGAGCAGAATGTACAGGCTACTGAGGCTAAAAATACACTAGCCCAGGGGGCAAAAGTGCAACGTGCTTAATATGATTAGCAGCAAGGAAGGCATGTAAACATAGACCAGAATATGCTGGCTACTAAGGCTGAAAATACATTAGCCCAGAAGGCAACAGTGTATATTGCTTGGAGTTATTTTGACAGCCAAAAAGTGCGTGTGAGCCAATTACTGTCATTAAAGTACGTGATACAACGACCCTGTTTAGATGTATAACAAGTCCTGGGGTGCTCACTCAAGCCACGCTGTATTAGATGAAAGTTGGGGAAAATATGTCCAGTCAATTGTGGCGAATGCGAGGGCAAAAGAGAGGAGAAAAAAATAAAAGAAAACTCACAGTACCTCTCAGCCGTCACTAATGGAGCACGGGGACCTTAAAAATGTAAGAGGGGTGGTCCTGACCTGCCTCTTCAGGGCAATGAAGGGCAAGGATGGTCCCGCCCTGGGCCCGGGCTTTGCCCGAGCACGCCCGCGCACGTCCCGTGCCACGGAAGTGCAGCTGGGCTCTTAACACGCCTCCTTGCGTGGTTACGGCATCACTGGATGCGCGGTGCTCAGGGGATTCTGGGGGATGTAGACCCCCGGTCAGCCGTACCCCTCACGACGATGGAACTGAAGCAATGGATGGGCGTTCCCCTCACTGCAGCAGGTAAGTGGAGGTGGGCAAAGGTGGCCGTTCTCCTCACGGCAGCAGTGGATACTGCAGACTCGTTGTTTTACAATTTGAAATAATCTAGGAAGCAATGTGATTTGTTACTTACATGTATTTGAGTGGAGAAAGAGAGGGAAACTTTGCCATTACTGGTTTTACCTTGCTGAGTCTGGTGCATTATATTGATTGTGTGCAAAAGAAAATCCTGTAAGAGTTTGAGATATTTTAAATTCAACAAATCTATTTGGAAGGTGAGCTATAAATTTGTGAGGTTTATTTTTAAACTTTTAAAATCATTCAAAAACTGTGTTGTTTGAAATATATTATTAAATGTAGAGATGTGTATAGTAGTTTATTTTATTGTACTTAAATGTTGTTTATAAAAGGTTCTGTATAGTAATATGTGTATTTTGCAAGATGGATTACTGATTATGGTACTTTGTTTTAGTGTCTGGATATGTATATTTGTAGTATACCGCATCAATTTAGTTGTTGGTTTAAATATGGAGGTGGAGTGTGAAAAGTTTTAAGGTGTGTATGGACTTCTGTCTCTAATATGTTTCTACTTGAAAAATGTATTTTCATATGTGTTATACATTTGAAGGTGCATTATGTACAACAAAGAGTTGTTGTTGCTTTTGATGTGGTAGGGTCAAGAGTGTAAGTACTAGTAGAATGGTGAACATGCAGCAGAAAAGTGCGGTTTGAAAGATGCTCACATAAGGTATTATTTATTAGGCTTCTTTCTTGTAGTCTGTAGAAAGGTATTGTTGAATGATGTCGCATATTTCCAGATAGAATGGTGAAGATGCAGCACAAATGTGTGTTTTCAAAGATGCTCATATAAGGTGTTATTAATTACGCTTCTTTTTTCTAATCTGTAGAAAGGTAGAGTTGAATGATGCCTCATAATTTTAGATAGAACGGTGAAGATGCAGCACAAAAGTGTGGTTTAAAAGTTCCTTACATAAGGTGTTATTAAGTAGGCTTCTTTTTTCTACCTTGTAGAAAGGTATAGTTGAATGATGCCGCATAATTTTAGATAGGTTGGTGAAGATGCAGCACAAAAGTGTAGTTTCAAAGATGCTCATATAAGGTGTCATTAATTCATCTTCTTTTTTCTAGTCGGTTCAAAGTTATAGTTGAATGATGCCGCATAATTTTAGATAGATTGGTGAAGATGCAGCTCAAATGTGTAACTTCAAAGATGTTTATATACAGTTTTATTAATTAGGGTTCTTTTTTCTAGTCTGTACAAAGGTATAGTTAAATGATGTGCATACTTTTAGATAGAAAGGTGAAGATGCAGCAAAAAAGTGTGGTTGGAAAGATGCTCCTATAAGGTGTTATGAATTAGGCTTCTTTTTTCTACTCTGTACAAAGGTATAGTTGAATGATGCCGCACAATTTTAGATAGATTGGTGAAGATGCAGCACAAATGTGTAGTTTCAAAGATGTTCATATAAGGTGTTATTAATTAGGGTTCTTTTTACTAGTCTGTACAAAGGTATAGTTGAATGATGCCGCATATTTTTAGATAGAATGGTGAAAATGCAGCACAAAGTGTGCTTTGAAAGATGCTCACATTTGGTATTATTAATAAGGCTTCTTTTTTCTAGTTTGTAAAAGGTATAGTTGAATAATGCCGCATAATTTTAGATATAAAGGTGAAGATGCAGAATAAAAATGAGGTTTGAAAGATGCTCATATAAGGTGTGTTGGAAATGGCCCTGTTTGCAGGGTCATCCCTAAGCTTTTTGCCTTCCTCCTGGATTTTTTCTAACCTGTTTTTGTTGGCTTTATGACTCTGGGCACTTTACCACTGCTGATCAGTGCTAAAGTGCATATGCTCTCCCTGTGAAAATATGACATGTGAATTGGTATATCCATGATTGGCTTATTTGGTTTACCTGTTAGTCCCTAGTAACGTGGCCTGTGTGTGCCCAGGGCTGGTAACCCAAATGCTGCTGGTGGGCCTGCAGCGCTGGTTTGCGCCACCCACAGAAGCAGCTTGTAAAGTGTACCTCAGACCTGCCACTGCAGTGTCTGTGTGCAGTCTAGAACTGCCATCTTGGCTGTGAAGTGCACCCACTTCCCAGCCCCTGAACCTTCCCTTGGCATCATGTAAGCCAACCCTATGGTAGGGTGCATTGTATGTGTAAGTTAGGACATGCTCTGATGTGTGTAGCATGTCCTGGTAGTGAATTACACCCAATTTCGTTTTTCACTACTGGAAGGCTACCTGTTCTCCATAGGCCAGAACGGGAGGTTGGGCTATTACATTCTATAGTCCTAATTGACCCCCAGAACATGGTAGAAAAACAAATTAAGTATGCCTGAGCTCAGAATATTAAAATACATCTTTTAGTGAAGATTATTTTTATATTCTGTGTTTGAAAATACCACTTTTAGAAAGTAGGTATTTTCTTGCCTAAGCCTTCCAGTGTGCTCTGCTGTTATGTGTATTGGCTGTCTGGTTTTGGAGGGACAGGGCAGGCTGAGTCAGACCTGGGTTGAATAGAGAGATCTGCATTGGAGTATGGGGAGGGGTAGCTCCTGGACCTGAATAGGGCTGTGCCTGGCAAGGTAAATGCTGGCTCCACCTCCCACTGTGCGTCTGATGGCAGGCCCCCTCTTACTGAAAGGAAGGATGCAGCCTGGTAAACAAAGTGCTCCAGGGCTGGGCAGAACTGGTTCTGGCTGGGTTCAGTGAATTGTAGCTTCTGAGAACAAAGACTTTTGGGGTATAAATATCTGCTGAAACCCCTACAATTTTGTATTGCTCCTGGACAACAAGAGGAACCTCTGTCCATGTAATTGAAGGAATCTGCTGGAGGTGACTGTCCTTGTGCTTGTGTGCTGTTTCTTGGATTGGCCTGCAGTGGTTACTACTGGACTTGGAAGAAGAGGAAAAGGACTTTGAAGGAACTTTGATTTATCTTGTTACAGCAATCACCCAAGTGCTAGAAGAGAGCTAGCCTCCTGTTGAAGTCTCAGGCACATCAGACTTCACCACCAGCCTCCTGTTTCCTCCCAGCGAGGATTTCTATCTGCAGGTGAGGCTCCTGTGAGTTCCAGGGCCTCTAGTTCTAATACAGAGAAGAGAGTGCTGAAAATCATCGCTAACGCCCATTTGCGAGCTGCCGCAACTGAAGCACGTACGAAAAATCATCGCGCTGCTGTCGCTGAGTGCTCGCTACCGCAGATCATCGCTTCACACGTTTGCGGGCTACCAAATGCACGCTAACCTCAAGATTATTGCCTCGCACGGTTGCGGGCTGCCAACTGCTCGCTAAACCGAAGATCATCGCATCGCACGTTTGCGGGCCTCCAAGTGCTCGCTAACCAAAGATCATCGCATCGAGTTCATCGCTTCACGACATCGCAGCGCGGACGCCGGGCATCCGGCATTTTCATTGCATCGCATCAGGATCGGCGCTCCCTCGCGGAGTGCCATTTCTTTTCATCACAACAAGATCGCACACGCAACAGGCTCGGCGCATCATCCTCCCTTGCGGCAAGGATTTCAATGCATCGCCGGCTTAGCGTGGAGAAGTTTGTCGATTTGTCCTGCACACAGATCAGCGCATCATCCTCCCTTGCGGCAAGGATTCAACGCATCGCTGGTCACGCGTGAGGAAAATCATCGCTACAACTCCTTAGCGACATTTTGGTTGTTTTGCTACAGAATCCAGGTACTTTGTAAGTAAAAGGGTCGCAGAGACCACTGCTTTGAACTGAACTCCTCTTTGCACACATTGAACTATTTTTGCAGCATTTCAAGAGTAACCCTATTTTTCTAGTATTGTGGCTTTTTACTGTTATTGGTCTTGTGTTAAGTCTATATATAAAGATACTTATTTTTTATAACTACTTGTGTGGTGTCCCTTTGTAGTGTTCCTCACTGGGTTACTGTGTATGGTCATAAATGCTTCACACACTGCCTCTGAGATAAGCCTAGCTGCTCGTGCTACGTTACCACAGGGTTGAGCAGGGGTTATCAAAGGGTGTAGCCCGCTTACTCTGACTTAGGAAGAAGGGTCCCTACTTGGACAGTGGCCAGCCATTGCCAACTAGAGACCCCCATTTCTAACAAGGTGTTGTTAATTAGGCTTCTTTTTTCAAGTCTGTAGGAAGGTATAGTTGAATGATGCCGCATAAATTTAGATAGAATGGTGAAGATGTACCTCAAAAGTAATTCACCAGCTATTACGCTTGCAGCCATGTTGCACTTAACTATTCACCTAGGTAATACGTATTGAATCATTGATGCCTTCAGATGGTCTTTATACACTTCTCCGTGCACTCAATATCTATGTCTGCACTTATGCAAGTAGCCAATCACTTTTCATCTTCTATTGCAATCATCCAGTGACTACCTTTGCACTCATACAATCACCCACACATTACCCATGGAGTTATGCAATCTCTCAAGCAGATCTATTATATGCCTCGATTTCTAGGTTACACTATGTTGCAGAAATATTGTATACATGTTTGTTTTAGATATCATGATGATTTCAAAACATAGAGACATATGTATGCGTGCATTTAACAATAAAGAGAGACTTATAGATGAGTCATGTAATAGTCTGCTGCTTTATATTTGGCTAGGCCCAATACCCAAGTACTCGTCATGCACTCTTACAATGATGCAGGCACTATAGATGCAGTGCTGTATTCACTCAGGCATTACTGCTGCACTGATGCAATCATTTAGGCACTATCTAAGCAGTTATGCAATCACTAAGGTATAACTGATGTAGTTATAAAATCATACAGGCACTACTGTTGCACTCCTTGAATCGTGGAGGCACTACCTTTCTACTCTTGTAATCACTCAGCCAGTATTCATGCTGTTATGAAATCACCAAGGCACTACTTTTACAATCTTTAGTTTACTCAGGCTCTACCTCAGTAGTCCTGCAATCACCCAAGAAGTACACATGCAATTATAAAATCCCCCAGTCACTTGCTATGCAGTCATGTAAATCCTCAGACATAATTCCTGCATTCGTGCAATCACCAAGGTGTTACCCATGTAGTCTTTTAGCCCCCTTGCACTCTTTCAATCACATATGCACTTTTCTTGTACTTATGTAATCACTCAGTCAGTACTGATGTACTTTTAAAATCATCCAGTCACTACCTTTGCACTCCTGTAACCACTCATGCAGTATGTTACTGGTTCAGTAATCACCTAGGCGATACTCATAAACTTCATAAATCACCTACTCACTTGCTATGTAGTTCAGTAATCCACCAGATATTACTCTTGCAGGCATGTAATCATCCAGGGTCAAGTCATGTACTTTCCCTACAGTCATGCAATCATTCAGGATGTACCTATGCAGTCATGTAATAACCTACACACTACCCAAGCAGTCATAGAATCCCCCATGCCCTTGTGTTGCATTCATCTATTCATCTAGGCAGTACTCAATGACTCATCGTTCCCTTCAGGTGCTATTTCTACATGTATCCATGCAGTCAAAGTGTATGTTTGCACTCTTGCAATTAGCTAGTCACTATCCATCTTCTCCTGCAATTATCCAGTGACTACCCTTGCACTCATTCAATCACCCAGGCACTACCCACGGAGTTTTGGAATCACTTAGGCAGATCTAGTACATGTGTTCATTTTTAGGTTTTACTATATTTCAGAAATATTGTATACATATTTCCTTTAGATATCATGATGATTTGAAAAGGTACAGACATATGTATGTGTGCTTTTCAGATTATGGACAGTCTTATAGATGAGTCATGTGATAGTCTGCTGCTTTATATTTGGCTAGGCCCAACTCTCATGCAGTTATAAAAACACAAAAATACCCGTCATGCACTCTTACAATAATGCAGGCACTACATATGCAGTGCTGTAATCACTCAGCCATTACTGTTACACTGATGCAATCATTTAGGCACGATCTATGCAGTTATGCAATCACTAAGGTATAACTCATGTAGTTATATAATCACCCAGGCCGCTACTGTTGCACTCCTTCAATCATGGAGGCACTACCTTTCTACTCTTGTAATCACTCAGCCAGTAGTCATGCTGTTATGAAATCACCCAGGCACTACTTTTACAGTCTTTTATTTACTTGGGCTCTGCCTAAGTAGCCCTGCAATTACTCAAGAAGTACCCATGCACTTATAAAACCACCCAGTCACTTGCTATGTAGTCATGTAAATCCCCAGACAATATCCCTGCCGTCATGCAATCATTGAGGTGTTACGCATGTAATCCTTTAATCGCCGTGTACTCTTTCAATCACATACCCACTTTGCTTGTACTTATGTAATCACCCAACCAGTACTCATGTACTTTTAAAATTAGCCAGTCACTACCTTTGCACTCCTGTAATCAGTCAGGCAGCATCTTAATAGTTCAGTAATCACCCAGGTGGTACTCATAAACTTATAAATTCATCCACTCACTTGCTATATACTTCAGTGATCCACCAGATATTACCCTTGCAAGCATGTAATCATCGAGGGTCAAAGATGTGTACTTTTCCTATAGTCATGCAATCATGCAGGCTGTACCTATGCAGTCATGTAATAACCTACACACTACTCTTGCATTCGTAGCATCACCCATGCCCTTCTGTTGCATTCATCTATTCACCTAGGCAGTACTCAATGACTCATTGATCCCTTCAGGTGCTATTTATACACTTATCCATGCAGTCAATGTGTATGTTTGCACTCATGCAATTAGCTAGTCACAATCCATCTTCTCCTTCAATTATCCAGTGACTACCCTTGCACTCATGCAATCACCCAAGCACTACCCACAGAGTTTTGGAATCACTCAGGCAGATCTAGTACGTGTTAGTTTCTTGGTTTTACTATATTTTAGAAATGTTGTATATATATTTGTTTTAGATATCATGATGATTTGAAAACATAGAGATATATGTATGCGTGCTTTTAACAATATTGGTAGAATCACTGAGGAGCACTTGTGAACCTAGTCAGCGGTATGAGCAGGGCCACTGGAAATCTACGAGTGTTTGGCTGCACCGACTTTTGCATAATTATACATTTTCTGCATTAGGCACAAAATTCATCATCTGTATTCTAATCTGACTATTTGAACAAAAAAAGCCTTGTTTCTAGCTGCAATGGCTCAAACGTTAAGAAAAATGCAGTGACAAGTGTTACAGTGTGGTGGATAGCCCTTTGCAAACCGAGAATGGTCATCTATTACTTGTTGCAAAATGTGGGTGTTAAATTGGTACTAATGGTGTGCAAGCCACTCATGCTTCCCTCTGCATCTCTGTTGCCTCTTTCTGCATTTCTGTTACTTCTTTGTGCACGTTTGTTTCTTTTTCTGCACTTCTCTTGTCTCATTCTGCAAACCTCTTCTACTTTCTGTACCTCACTTGCCTGTTTCTGCACCTCTATTGCCTCTTTCTGCAGTTCTTCTGTCTCCTTCTGCACTTCACTTGCCTCTTTATGTAACTCTCTTGCCTCTTTCTGCACCCCACTTGCTTCTTTCTGCACCCCTTTTAACTTTTTCAGCAAACATGTTCTCTCTTTGTGGAACTCTTTTGCCTCTTTCCACACCTCTCTTCCCTGTTTCTGCACCACTTTTGCCTCTTTCTATTTCTCTGTTCCTTGTTTGTTCACCTGTCTTGTCTGTTTCTGCACCCTTCGTGTGTCTTTCACGACCTCTGTTGCTTCTTTCTGCAATGTTCTGTCTTCTTCCTGCATCTTGGTTCTAAATTTATCCATCCCTATTCCCTTTTTCTGCTCCCTTCTTCCCTCTTTCTGTACCTCTATTGTCTGTTTCTGCAACTCTATTGCCTCTTTTTGCAGTTCTCTTGCCACCTTCTGTACCTCATTTGCCTCTTTTTGCACCTCTGTTGCTTCTTTTGCACTGCTCTTGCTTTTTTCTGCACCTTTCTTGCAAATTTCTGCACCCCTCTCATGCAGTTATAAAAACAGCAAAGTGGTCGCCATGCAGTCTTCCAATGATGCAGGCACTAGGGGGCAGATTTATGAGCCCCTTGCGCCACTTTTGCGTCACTTTTCCCATGTTAAAAGCGACGCAAAAGTGGCGCAAGGGGCTCATAAATCTGCCCCTAGATATTTAGTGCTGTAATCATTCAAACAGTACTGCTGCATTTCTTTTTTCTGCACCCTCTTCACTTATTTTGCAGCTCATGTGTAATTGTGACCATATTCTGAAAACCATATATGCATTTGTTTGTAGCTTTTAAATAGAAGGTATTTCTTTGGTAATAGATAAGAATATTTGTATATAATTATTTTTATATTATTTAAAAAAATGTAATTCTTTTTTTCAGATATTCTCCATTATTATTAAGAAAGATTTACCATGACAAAGAAAATGCAAAAGAAAAAAACAACAAAAAAACAATACTATTTAAAGAAGAGACAAAAGAAATTAGATGAACTACAACATGTGGCAAAAAAGAAATAGTCTTGCGGTAAGAGAACAAAATAATTTATTAAAAGTCTTTTAAGGACTGGAAAGGATTTTGAAAATGCTGAAAATAGAAAGAATACTTTTAGAACAAAGAAGAATGAAATGAAAAAAGGACAAATTAATGGAAATTCAGGAAATGAGAAAACAGGATGAAAGAATATCACAATACTAGAAAACGTATGTATAAAAGTAGAGTAGTACAACATTTATTGAAAGATTGCAAGGAATATAAAAACAATCAGCATTTTATAAAAAGAAACAAGAGATTGAAAGTATAGTCGAAAAGGCTTTTGAATTGAAAAGAGGATTGTTTATATTAGTTCTGAAAAGAATGCAAACTTTGGATAAACCAATGCATTCTATGAAGGACAAAAGTAAAAGTAAAAGATTAATAAACAGAACTAACTTTTGTAAAAAAATCTTTGGGTGAATGGAAGCACAGTTCTAGTTCAGAACCTTTTTTTAATGAAGAGAGCTATTTTCAAAACAATACAGTAGTTCACGCAGTTGATACCAGTGGTCGTGCTTATGAAGTTAAGAATGGTTGTGCAATTGAAAAAGAAAAGATGGTTCCATGAAATGTGGAAGAAGTGATAGCTGAAGAAGTTCAAGGGAGATGTACACAAGCTCCAGTGTATACATGGGATTGTAGTAGTATTTGTAGTATACAACATGAGTCTATTGATATTTTACAAAATTTCTTACGAGAGTATACTAAGCAAAGAATTAAACAAAAGATTAAGGTGTTGCCAGGACTAGATCCTTGTAAAGTGAGAAAAATACTGTCCTGCAAGGACATTCTCTTGCTTGTCTTTCTAGAAAAGTGTGTCAAAGTGTTTTTCATCATTTGAGAATGTTAGCAGTACATCACTCTGCAATGCGGAAGTTAGTTAGTAAGAATATTGTAATATGTAAAAAGTTCTGCTTTATTTTTAAGCGAAATAAACACTGCTCTTTTGCATGGGTCAGTAATGGATGTAAAAAAAAGTTTGTGATGATATAGAGTTTTGTTTCTTTAGTACTGGAGAAGAGTGTACACAAAGTGAGAGTTTGATAAGTGTAGGTGTTGAAGAGGAGGTGGAAGATAGTACTACTGAGAAGTATGTAGAGGAAATTACAAAGTTTAAGGTAATTGTGTCGACGTACTCACTATAGAAATCAAACTAGGAATGTTGATCTGTATTTAAAAAGTGAAAAGGAAAACAATGATAAGTGGGAGGAATTTGGTGCTTATTTGTTGGTGGAAGGTGTTTTGGGTATTGATCACCATATTTGTAAATATTGTTACAGCAAATTAGAAGAGAACAAAATGCCAGCTAGAGCTGTACATAATAACCTAGAGTTGGTAGCTGTTCCTCCAGAACTGGTGGATTTAATTTAAATACATATGAGTCTATTCTAATTCAATCTGTACACCCGTTTCAGGCTATAGTTCGTATGGAGCCAAAAACAGGTAAATTGCCTCCATCAGATTTACAAAGAGGATTAAAAGGAAGAGTTGTGTATTTATCTTTAGATTTAAAGAAAAATATTGAAACTATTGGTGTATTCAATCAAGAACTTTTGAAGCTGGAAAAACAACAAATAATGAAAATGGAAGCCATTGATAAAATAGACGATGAAGGAATTACTATTATTCTGTCAGAAAAAATTAAAATCAAAATTGGATTCTTTGGAAAAGTCTACATCTAAGATTGCTGGTTTAGAAAATAATTCATATGTATGTGAAAACTGTCGGGTAATGTTACGGCGTAATTTGGATGTAGAAAAAGGTTTAGTAAATGGAGCAATGGGAAAAGTTGTTGATTTTGTTGATTATCCAAATAGAGATGGAATTGAATTCTTTAAGATTAAATTTCATCAGATTGAAGAGGTAAAACAGATTGGACGTTGTGCTGTTCGTTTATTGCTTTTTAAAGACTTGTATGTACGTAGAAAAAAGTTTCCTTATTCTTTAGCATATGCAGTGACCATTCATAAATCTCAAGGTTTAAGTGTAGACAGTGCTTTGGTAAACATTGGAAGTACAGTGTTTAAAGAGGGCATGGCATATGTTGCATTGTCTTGAGTAAGAACATTATCTGGATTGTATTTGATTGATTGTGATGAAAGAAAGATTAGTGCAGATGCAAATTGTGTAAGAGAGTGTAACCGGTTAAAAAGACTGTATGCTCCCAACTTATGTGAATTTCCCATATATGAAAAGCGTGTCGTATGTCCAAAACGAACATATGAGAAAAACTCTAGTGAGGTTGGAAAGAAGAAAAAAATTCAAGAGAATGTTGAGGCTTCAAAGAAAATGAAAATGGACACTGTTGATGATATTGTAGGATACCAGTTAGAAAATAGTTCAGGTATCAACTGCTAATGTAATTGTGAACGTCGTATTTTTTCTAGAAACTCTTCATCATCAAATTATGGAGAATCAAGAAAAAGGATTTTGTTCTTTGTTGCATTATATTTGTGAAAAATTGACAATTGATAAAACTAAACTCCAAACTGCTTCTGGCATTCGGCATCTTTTAGATATATGTTCTGATTCTTCACAATTTACACTTAGGGGCCGATTCCAATCCTGGCAAAAGGCTGTACAAATCGTTGTATGGAGCGTTTTTCCCATACAACTCGTACCCGGTAAACTTTTCTTACAACCTAGGAAGTACGATTCGTACCGAAAGCCTCTTTCCATACAAATCGTACAAAAGACCATACAGCTAAAATAAACCGACGATTCTGATCCGGAACAGCTTGCACGCGATGTCTGTATCTATTTAAGCAGCGGTTTCCAGCCCAGCAAGTATGATTCGTCCCTACGGCACTCCGTACAGCTCTTTTCTTACGGGAGCCAAGAACAGCTGTAAAAGCAGAGTCCCCAGGGGTACGAGTCGTACAGGCATACACCCCGTGTGTTGTGTATGTACGGTGCGTACCCCAACATCGCGTATGTACTGTGCATACCCCCAACATCGCGTACCCCAACATCGCGTACCCCAACATCGCATACCCCAACATCGCATACCCCAACATCACATATGTATGCACCGTACATACACAATGTTGGGGTACGCGATGTTGGGGTATGCGATGTTGGGGTATGTGATGTTGGGGTACACGATTTTGGGGTATGCAATGTTGGGGTACGCGATGTTGGGGTATGCGATGTTGGGGTATGCGATGTTGGGGTATGCAATGTTGGGGTACGTGATGTTGGGGTACGCGATGTTGGGGGTATGCACTGTACATACGCGACATTGGGGTACGCACCGTACATACACAATGCACGGGGGTGTATGCCTGTACGACTCGTACCCCTGTACGACTCGCACCCCGGGAACAACTTTTCCCAGGATACGAGTCATACAAAGTTTGCTTCGTAGCGGGTAATGGCATTCCCCGTGTACGGGACGTTTTCTGTACAAATCGTAAATCGGAAAGCCGGTCCGGATCGTACTAGTACAGTTGGACTGCATTTTTACAATTTGTATGGAAAAGTGTCCGGGTCCGTCTGGTACAACTTTTCCCGATCCGATTTGTAAGGATCGGGCCGATCCGTACAAATCAGATCGGGAAAAGTTTTATTTTTCCCGTATGAATCGTACTTCACGGGTCGGACGGGACTTGTACGATTTGTATGGAAAAATTTACCGATACGAGTCGGGCGGGAACAGGATCGGAATCAGCCCCTTAATGTACAACAAGATTCTCAAGAATTTCTTATGTTTATGCTTGCAGTATTGGTAGGTGAAGGAATACAAATTGAAAATCTGTTTGAACTTCGTTACAGATGGGATCATGAATGTGAAGATTGTTCATTTTCTTCTACCACTGAAATAGACACTGAGGTGCCGATTCCGATCCTGGAAAAACCGGGTATGAACCGTCGGTCGGAGCGTTTTCTCCGTCCGACTCGTACCCGGGAAAAAAACATTACAAACATGCAAGTACGATTCGCACGGAAACACCATTTCTGTACGAATCGTAAAAAACACCGACCGACGAAAATATACATACAAATGTGATCCGGGAAAGCGCCGAGATGACGTCGGGACGCATTCAGGCTGCGTTTCACGAACCAGGAAGTACGATTCGAACCGACAGCAGTCCGGACGGTAATATTTTTACGGCACCCAAAAAGAGCCGGAAACGCGAAGTACACCGCGATACGAGCGGAATTGGGAGCCCGGTACGCGCCATACCCCCCCCAGCGCCCCGTATGTATGCGCCGTCCCCCCCAGCCCCCCGTATGTACGCGCCCAGCCCCCCGTATGTATGCGCCATCCCCCCCAGCCCCCCGTATGTACGTGCCATCCCCCCAGCCCCCCCGCGGATGGACGCGCCGTACCCCCAGCCCCCCTCCGTGTATGTCCGGTGCAGACCCCCACCCCCGAATGTACGGCGTGGACCCCCACCCCACCCCCCGAATGTACGGAGCGTACCCCCACCCCCGTATGTACGGCGCGGACCCCCACCCCCGAATGTACGGAGCATACTCCCACCCTGTATGCATAGCGCTGGGGGTCCACGCCGTCCATACGGGGTGGGGGTACGCTCCGTACATTTGGGGGTGGGGTGGGGGTACGAGCTGTACATATGGGGGTGGGGGTATGCTCCGTACATTTGGGGGGTGGGGTGGGGGTACGCACCGTACATACGGGGGTGGGGGTACACTCTGTACATTCGGGGGGTGGGGGTCCGCGCCATACATACGGGGGTGGGGGTACGCTCCGTACATTCGGGGGTGGGGTGGGGGTACGCACTGTACATATGGGGGTGGGGGTACGCTCTGTACATTTGGGGGGTGGGGTGGGGGTACACACCGTACATACGGGGGTGGGGGTATGCTCCGTACATTCGGGGGGTGGGGTGGGGTTATGCAGCATACATACGGGGGTGGGGGTACGCTCCGTACATTCGGGGGGTGGGGTGGGGGTCCACGCCGTACATACGGGAGTGGGGGTATGCACCGGACATACGGGGGGTGGGGTGGGGGTACGCACCGTACATACGGGGGTGGGGGTACGCTCTGTACATTCGGGGGTGGGGTGGGGGTACGCACCATACATACGGGGGTGGGGGTACGCTCCGTACATTCGGGGGGTGGGGTGGGGGTACGCACCATACATACGGGGGTGGGGGTCCGCCCCGTACATTCGGGGGTGGGGGTCTGCACCGGACATACACAGAGGGGGGCTGGGGGTACGACGCATCCATCTGCGGGGGTGGGTTCTGGGGGGGACGGCGCGTACATACGGGGGGCTGGGGGGGACGGCGCGTATGCGGGCACATGTCTCCATGGTTGCTATTGAGGTTCGCTCCGTGCGGTGTTTTTTCCATACGGTTGTACAATCAGACGGACGGGATGGATCGTACTTGCGCGCTCGGACTTCATTTTTCCGATTCGTACGTAAAATCGTCCGGGGACGTGTCGGACACTTTTTCCGACCCGAGGACGTGTGGGGGAATTTTCCCAATGCGATTCGTATGTATTTTTTCCCATGCGAATCGTACTTGCCAGTTTGTACGGTACTTGGACGATTCGGATGGAAAAAAATCCGGATACGATTCGTACGGAGATATTTTTTCCAGGATCGGAATCGGCCCCTGAATGATTCATATATTTGACAATACCTTATTGCAAAACAGTGTCTTTTAACAAATTAGTAAAATCAGCTAATAAAAATATGGAATGTACTCACTGCAAATCTGAAATGTTGTCAACATTATTTATAGAAACATTTGGACAATATGTAATTTTAATGCTACAACGTTGTAGATCAGATGGAAAAAAATTGGAAACCAAAATAATTTTTTCTGTGGTGAGTCAGCTGTCAATTTCAGAAAGAACTTTATAAACAGTGGCTATTATTTTCCATGATGGACCTTCTACAACATCTGGACACTATACTCTGTACTGTGTATTTAAAGTGCAATAAAGGATGGACACATTGTAATGATGCCCATTTGGAATTCAAATGTCGGTTGCCTAATGAATCACCGAATTCATATCTGATATTTTTGGTACCAAAGTTTTGAAAACATCATTCGGCCTATTGGGAAGATGTAAACATCAATTGACGAGTTTATTTTAGATATTTTCAATGCAGATGATTTCGGAAACATCATTCGGCCTATTGGGAAGATGTCAACAATTACTGTTTGAATTATCGTTTCTGTTCTTTGATATTGTATTTAGAAAATTGTGTTTGAAAGAAGCAGTTCATATATTTGATCTCAGTATTTTTTGCAATGTTAATGAGTGTGTTTATTTTAGAAAATGTAAACAGATAGTTGAGTTTGTTGTAAATATTTTGAACACAGATTTGTTTTTTTTAACAATCTTATTGATCGTATTTTTTTGCCCGCTGTTACATGATGATGAACATTGAAATCACTGTATATGGTGAAATCAATAGAATCTGAAAACAGCAAAAATTACAAAATGAATATATTATGTAATTCTAAAATAAAGTTGTGTTCTTAAAACTATAATTTTGTATGCAATAACAGTGATTTTTCTTCTCTTTTACAGAAAGTAATTCTAAAGTTTGAAAATGTTTTAAATTTAGATTATAATAAAACAACTGCAAAATGGTTTCAATGAGTTTCATATCTACTTCAATAAAGAAGGTAAGATAAAGCAATGTAATAAGCATAATGCTATGAATTAATATTTACAGTCACTTTTATTGCAGCCATTCATTTTTTTAAACTGAATTGTCTCACTCATCAAATCAATTTACCAGAATGCATCCTCTTCTTCAAACTCTGAAATATAACCTCTGTACTTACTAAATCACCTATGCATTACCAATATACAGCTTTATTCACTGTGGCAGTACCTACACAGCTCTGTAATCACCCACACATTACTTCTACAATGTTCCCATATCCCAAGTATTACCTATGCAGTCCTTCAATCATCCAGACATTTCTCCTCCACTAATACAATCACCTGAGCAGTAACAATGTATTCACGCAATCATCCAAGCAATAATTGTGCACTTAAAAAATCACCCTAACACTACCCATGTACTCCTCCAATCATCCAGGCACTACTCATCCTCTTATGCAATAACTCAGGCACTACCCATGTACTGTTCCAATCACCTGTGCACTACCCCATGTACTCCTACAATCACCCAGCCAGTACCATGTACTTACCCAATCACTCTGCCAATACCCACGCACTTATGAAATTACCATGCAGTATCTCTGCACTCCTCCAATCATCCAGACCCTAACCATGCACTCTTGCAATGATCCATGTATTAACTATAAACTCATGTAATTACCCAGGCATTACCCATGCACTTACAAAATCATCCAAGGAATACCCGTGCACTTACAAAATTAGCCAGGCACAACCCATGTACTCCTGCAATCACCCAGGTACTAGTCATCCACTCATGCAATAAGTCAGGCATTACTCATGCACTACTCCCATCACCCAGCTAGTACCCATGCACTTATCCAATACCCATCCACTTATAAAATTACCATGCACTATCCTTGCAGTCCTTTAATCACCCATCCACTACCCATGCACTCCTCCAATCACCCAACCAGTACCATATACTTACCCAATCACTCCGCCAATACCCAAGAACTTATGAAAACACCATGTGGTATCTCTGCACTCCTCCAAACACCCAGGCACTACTCATCCACTCATGCAATAAACCAGGCACTACCCATGCACTGCTCCAATCACCCGTGCACTACCCCATGCACTCCTACAATCGCCCAGCCAGTACCATGCACTTACCCAATCACCCTGCCAATACCCAAGCACTTATAACATCACCACACACTATCCTTGCAGTCCTCTAATCACCCAGGCAGTACCCATGTACTCATGCAATGACCCAGGCACTAACCATGTATTCAAGCAATCATCCAGACATTACCTATAAACTTATGTAATTACCCAGGCATTAAGCATGCACTTGTAAATTTAACCAAGCAATACCCATGCACTTACAAAATCATCCAGGCACTACACATGAACTCCTTCTATCACCCAGGCACTACTCATGCACTTATGCAATAACACAGGTACTACCCATGCACTGCTCCAATCACCCATGCACAACCCCATGCAGTCCTCTAATCACCTAGACACTACTTACTTACTCACTCCTTCAATTACCCAGGCACTACGCATGCACTCCAACAATCACCCAGGCACCCATGCATTCCTCCGATCACCCAGACACTACCCATGTATTCATGCAATCACACAGGCACTACTCATATACTAATGCAATTATCTGGGTATTACCTATAAACCCATGCAATCACCCAACCATTACCCATGCACTTACAAAATCACCCAGGAATTACAAAAGCACTTCTCTAATCACCCAGGCACTACTCATCCACTGATACAATTATGCAGGCATTACCTATACACTGCTGCAATACCCCATGCAATACCCATGCACTCCTGCAGTCAACCAGCTATTAACCATAGACTTATCCAATTACTCCACCAATACCCAAGCACTTATAAAATCACCACACACTACTCTTCCACTCTTGCAATCACTTTGGCACAACCCAGGCACTCATGCAATCATGTAGACATTGCCCATAAACTAATGCAATCAGTCAAGCATTACTCATGTACTTCCAATCTTCCATACATTACAACCACACTCGTGCAATTACCGAGGCATTAACAAAGCAGTTACAAAATCACCCAAGCACTACCCATGCACTCCTCCGATCGCTCAGGCACTACTCATCCATTCATGCAATAACCCAGGCACTACTCATGTACTGCTCAAATCAACCATGCACTACCCATGTACTCTTCCAATCACCCAGCCAGTAGCCATGCACTTATCCAATCACTCTGCCAATACCCAAGGACTTTGAAAATCACAATGTACTACCTTTGCACTCATCCATTCACTCAGGCACTACCTATGTACTCATGCAATCATCCGGGCATTACCCATGCACTCATGCAATCACCCATGCACTACCCATGCACTCCTCTAACCAGCTAGACACTACTCATTCAGTCCGTCCATTACCCAGGCCTACCCGTGCACTACTCCACTCATCTACTCACTACCCATGTACTCCTCCAAATACTCCTTCACTACTCATGTACTCTTCCAATCACTCAGCAAGCACCTATAAACACATGTAATCACTCTGCCACTACCCAAGCACCATGCACTACCTTTGTACTCTTCCTATCACCCAAGCACCAGCCATGAGCTTCTGTAATCACCCAGACACTACTCATTCACTACTTCAATTACCCAGCTGGTAGCCATGTACTCTTCCATCACTCAAGCATTACCCATGCACTCATGCAAACACTAAAGGACTACCCATGCTCTCTTCCAATCACTCAGGCAGTATCCTTGTAGTCTTCCAATCATCCAGACACTACCCATACACCCATGTAATCATCTAGATATTATCCATGCGCTTCTTCATGCAACACATACAATTTTTTTCTTTTTTTAACCAAAGAGATGGTTCTAACAAGAACCGTTTTTTTCTTCTCTTTTTAAAAAAATTATTTTTGTGTTTTTGTAACTATTTTATGTATTTATTTTTTTAAATGGAAAAAACAACAGCACGAACAACAAAACTTTGCAATTAAAACATGCCTTGCTACAAAAAACAATTAACAGCTGTGGTTTCTTGCTGCAGAAACCACAGCATCGACAGACTGTTCTCAGTAGCAGACAACAGTTTTACATTTGATGCAGAGGCAGTGCTGTTCCAATTGGGCAACTTCAGGATGAATGTCAGGTCCACGAGATGAGGAACTTGAAGCTGCAGAGGTGCTTGGACCAGCAACCTGGTCATCTTGCTGGGAGAGTTCTTGCACGTGACGATATTGCTCATGGGCCAGATGTTGTGGGTGGATAGTTTGGAGGTGCTTCATCATACTTGAAGTACCACAAGAATATTTTTTTTCACTGCCATGAGATAGCACCCTCAGACAGAGTGTGCAGCTCACCTTCCGGGCGTTGACTTTTTTTCCCCATCTGGTATGGTGAAGAATGCCCACACAACACACTCCTTTCGTTTCTTCACTGGTTCCTCCAAATCTTCTTCATCAGATGGTAAATCCACAACTGGAACTGAAAAAGCTATTTTTTTTGTTGTTTTAAAAACACCAAATAAATACCAAGAAAAAGCAGAGAAAACACAGCAGGTGTATCTCCTCTGATGGCCTTGAAGAAATTTAAAAAATGGGCGGGGTCCTTCAAGTTCTAGAATCAAAACCTTCTAAACCAATGAAAATATATTTAAGAATAATATAGCTTTGTTGCAATTACAAATATATGATTTTTATAATTAATTTAGATAATCTCTTGCTCTAATATACATATTAAAGTTATATGCATATTCTTTTGAAACATACAAATTTTCCGGGAGTCGCGCACCTGGCACGACCCCCGGAAATACATACGTGACGTTACCCGGGGCGGGCACCATGCACCAGTCACATACCAAACGTGCATCCTACACGGCTTTAGCAATATGGCAGCTTGAATCCGCGCACCCACCGAGACAGGTACATGATCGGTACGCGACTCCACTTAAAATATATATATATATATATTTATATTTTAGAAAATAAAAAACATTACATTATTTTTATAACAAATAAAAATCTAAGAAATAATATTTTGGGGATATCACAGTTACAAAATATCACTTTAAAAAACTTTGAAATTCACTAAAAAACCATAGGTTTTAGGAACTTTCTAGTTAGAAATTAGCATTTAAAAAACCTTAGAAATTCACTAAAAAACCATAGGTTTCAGGGACGTCATAGTTAGAAATGAGCTTTTAAAAAACCTTAGAAATTCACTGAAAAATCCATAGGTTTCAGGGACGTTATAGTTAGAAATTAGCATTTAAAATACCTTAGAAATTCACTCGTAAAAAACAAGAGAAATTCAGCCGCTATATTTAGTTGAGCTAACTATAACTCGCGCCCCCGCAATGCACTGCTGATGATGTCAGATATTACATCATTTATGACATGGTCAGTGACATCACTGATGCCATAAAAATAGTTTTGCATGTTGGAGATACATACATTATTATGATTTTCCAGATTGTTGATTTGTTTTATGGTTTTGTAACCCCATGAGTTTGCATTTTGTTTAATCGATATACAATATATTTGTATGTATTATATGTTTATTTTTTTTAAAGTGCACATCACTTTTGAAATATTTGTGAGCGACAGAACCATATATAGTATTGCTTCACTTTTCATGAATCAGTTGTAGTTAGTTTTGTGAGGCGGTGGGGCACACTGTTTGAGAAAGGCGTTCCTTCGCCGAAATGCGTTATCACTTGTATGGATTTAATTCCATTCAGTGGATTTTTTATAACAGCACACTTGGAGTGCTGTTGCATTTCTTCTTTGTTGGAAAGAGTAGACTTTATATGAATATGGGTGCTGCGCCCTGTTACGGCAGCAACGCTTCTGGGTGGATGTGATCGGCTTCCTTGCAGCAGTGAAAGTTTGTCAATACACATATATATATATATACACACATATATATATATATCATTACCTACTGGCGATCGCCAGTAGGTAGTTATAGTTAGGACCTTGTTTCTATTCAAAAAGCGTTTTTTCTTTTGCCAATAGCTTTGGCACTGTTTGACGAATTTCCGCTAAATTTTCAGAACTAATGAGGTGCTCCGGTCAGCTCCTGTCTTGAAAGTTTCGGAGTGATTCGTCAAGCGGGCGGAGAAAAAAGGGGGTCCCAAAATGTGTTTTCTCTGTGCTGATTTCCATAGGAAACTGTAGACATGGCTACAGCCTGAAATGCTGAACGGAATTACACCAAATTTGACAAAAGATAGCTTTTGGGCCAGAAAGCACTCTTTTCTTTAAATGGTGCAAATCTGTTGAGTAGTCTTTCAGAAATTTAAACATTTACAGATATCAATATTTGAGAATTGTGAGATCTGATTGGCTGAACCCTCCCGATCTCGAGCTTGTTTCTGATTGGCTGTCAACACTTCAAACCAGGAAGTGTTGGCAGTCATCTTGTGACTCGGTGGACCCAAGTCAGAATAAAATGGGTAAAAAAGAAGAAAAGGGGCAGAGTAGGATCACTCTGACCCCCTAGAGCTTCTCAGGGGGTGCCACAGGGACCCTTAAGATCAAAAAAAGCATTTTGTAAAAAATATTTTCGGTGTGAGTCATAAGTGATGACAAAAAAAACAAAGCCCGGTGTTGCGTGCTTCATTCAATTAAGCCCCCGGGTGGGCCAGTTCCCGGGAGCAATGTTTAGTTATGATGCAGGGGCTACTTCTGTCACAGGGACCATCACCTCCCTGGGGCAAATATAATGATATGGGGGCACGTGGCCCCCCTGCCTACCCCTCCGCCACAAAGAGCACCACCTCCCCGGAGCTATAAGTAAAATTTAAGTGTTGAGGGGCTCAAGTCCCGGGGACCACTACTTCCCCAGGGCATTCATCAATTAAAATGTGGGGGGCCGTTGTGGACTGCCGGGCCTGGGGAGCACGATGTTTCCGGCGTTTAAATTTGATGGAGGAAGATTGCACGGTGTCCCTTGAGGAGTTTTCCATGGCCCTGGGGACTGCCACCCCGAGGCCCGATTTCAACAATGTCCTGTGGTGTGTACCTCCGGGACTTTGCAGTTTGCTATGGCAGGGTAGGAGCTCTGTTCCCGCCCTGCCAAAGCAAACTTCTGCTTCACTTTATGGAAGCGAAAGGAGGAAATTTGCTCTCGCTTCCATTAGGCGAAGCAGATTTGCTTTTCGGAAAAGGGAGCTGCATGTCAGCAGCTCACTTAGCCCAAAAGCAATGCTGGGTCCCGCAGGAGGCGGGGAGCCGACAGGGACCTTGGGGGCATTGGGACTCCGCCCGCGGTCCCTAAACATTGTGGCCCGGCCCCAGGGTATGGGGTCCCCGGGGCCTAAAATGAACCGACTGAGTTCTGGGTTATTGCATGGCTCTAAAAAGAGCCCTTGTTTTCAATATGACTTTGTTGGGGCTACATGTAAGTACGGATGCACAGCTTGAGGTTGTTGAGAAAAACTCTGTTTCCTTCATCTGTGAAATTAACTCCATCAGTTCTGTAGATGTTATCCATATCAAAAAGTAGATTGTTGTTATAGATGGATCCCATTCTATGATCTCTGAGGTAAGCAGAAACAGCTTTATTGACATTCTTTCTAGCTTTCTCAATCTGAGGACAGAATTGATTTGACCACTTCCATTTCTGTCTTTGGCAGATATTAGAGTATACAAAGAGAGTTTGAGGCAAAAGCAACATCAACTGTTCAAAGGTAGTCTTCATTAGCATTTCAAGCCCAATCCCGGTCAAGGTGCCTAGGGCAAAATCATGAGGTCAGGGGGTTGGAGATGCAAAAATGTTTTAACCAAAGGCATAAATTGGTTCCAATGTAATCCTCTCTGTGCAAACCATTTAATGTCTACATCTTGCAAACCTAGGTCTTTGTCAATACGTCTGTGTTCAACATACCTTTTGCACCAGAAAACATAGCTGTGCACTACGATCCATACTGTAAGCATTTTGAAGGGATGTCTGGAAGGAATAGAAAAGATGTCTGTAGCTGATGTAGTCCGTTGGTAGAATGAGAGATATGTAAAAAGGTGGAGAACAAGCTTTTTAAAAGAAAACCGATAACTGATTGGCTGATGATCAACATTGTGCACTGAAAAATAGGATGCATGTTATTTTCGTGCAGAAGCATGTTTCTGATTGGTTAATAAAAAATGTTTGAGAGGTACAGTACATAGGATGCGATAACATGTTGCAGAAGTCAACCACACCTTCTATTTGGATTTGGAAGCAACTGTTCTGAACTTAAAAAAATGGTGAACTTGTGACCTGCACCTATGGTTAAATGTTGCAGAAACTGTTGCTATGAAATATGGTGATCTTGTGACCTACACCTGCCGTTGAATGTTGCAGAAACTGTTTCTATGGAAACTAGCATTAAGGAGAGAGGGGGAAGGTTGAAACAACTGTGGTATCAAAATATGAAATGCAGACTTCAATACAAGTGATAAGCTTTTAAAGTTAGTTTTTCTAAATCAGTAGTATGTTTAAAAGAAGTGTGTTGTTCAAAATTAGCAGTAGTATTATTGGAAATAGGTTGTTGAACTCT
The DNA here is from genome assembly GCF_964204655.1 of Triturus cristatus. Lineage (NCBI taxonomy): Eukaryota > Metazoa > Chordata > Amphibia > Caudata > Salamandridae > Triturus > Triturus cristatus. The sequence goes on from NC_140591.1 coordinate 425,219,022, forward strand.
CGTAAGGGTTCGGGGCTCTATGGCGAAGCGACTGCATGGTGGAGTCTCCACTCCACAAAATTAAAGAACTAGTTTGGGCACTTTTAGAAGAGAGTTAGAAAGGGGTAATATGAGTAACCAATAGAAATGGGTTTTACAATTTGAAATAATGAAGGAACAAATTTGAATTGTTACTTACATGTATGTGTGTGCAGAAAGAGAGGGAAAGCTTGCCATTACTGGTTTTACCTTGTTGAGAGTGCTGCATTATATTTATTGTGTGAGAAAGAAAAAGGTTCGTGCGTTTGTGATTTTTTATAGGCTGCAATACTATTACAGAGGTGAGTTACACATTTGTAAGATATGTTCAGGGCCGGACTGGCCGTAGCGGGCACCGGGCAATCCCCCGGTGCGCTGCACGGGTGGGGGCCGTTTTTGTTACAGGGCCGTTTTTTCAGCATAGCAGCAAAATCAGCCCTGTAACAAAATCGGCCGAAAACCGGCCCTGGCAAAGAGCTCGGCGGCACCCCCAAGCCCCGGGGGGGAAGGGGCGGCCGAACACTTTGCCAGGGCCAGTTTTGGTTCCCAGTCCGGCCCTGGATATGTTATGTATTGTGTAGTAGTGGTCAGTCTTTGGAGTGATATTTTTAGGTTTTAGGTTTGAAAAGAATTTTGTTTTAAAAAAAATAACACATTATTACAGAAGTGTGCTGTTTGACATATGTTACAAAATTTACAAAGACTCTGAGTAGTTGCTGAATAGTCAAGCTACAAGAGAAAAGTGAGGTTTAAGACATGCTGGCAGAGGGATTAGTGATTATGGTACTTGGTATGAGTCTCTGGAAAGCTATAGTTGAAGTACGCTGTATATATTTAGGTATCTTCGTGACTTGAGGTCAGTCTGTCATGTTAAAAGGACTACATAGTCTTGTGACTGAGGTACAGGGTTGATTTGTGATCCAAAATCGGCACGGCCAACGTAAAAGAAATGTCCCACGTTTGCAGATTGTGCCTTCTCGGAAAAACTTGGGGGGTGGGGGGGATTTACAAGATACATGTTTTATTAACTTCAGGGAGATAAAAAAGAAATGTAAATGTTGCCTGCACACTTTGTGCACATATTTGTTCACACTGGTGAACCACACCTGAATATAAGTGAAGGTAATTGTCAGGCTCCCTGCCTGTGCTGATTCTGCATACATTACAGGGCCGGCAGATCGAGAGACTGTAAATGACACGTCCCTTGACTCCCCTCCTCCCCCCAAAGCTTCCTCTCCCCCGTTTGTAAAAGGAAGGTAACAGAGGCCTATCTGCGTCCAAAAACACCCCATAGATCCTAACTGGGCTGCTGGCTGCATCTGAACAGCACAGATAAAGTCCCAATCGGCTTCAATGTTAAACAAAAAAGCAGCACACAGTTGCAACTTACATACCGGCCCATTGTACATTGCCCGTGTGTTTGTCTTAGCAGTCTGACTTTGCTGAGGTATGTGTATGCTTCTACATGTATTTTCACAAGTGGTATGCATTGGAAGATCCGATACCTATAAAATACAGGTATATATCTATTTGTATGTTTCTTTTATGTATGATGCCACTAGCAAAAGGCACAGACAGATGCATGCATGCTTTAAGTAATATGGTGAGACTTACAACTGTGATATGTGAAGGGTTGCTGCTTTACATTTGGCTAGGCCCAACACTCTTAGTAGTTGCTGAGTAGTGAAGATGCAAGACAAAAGTGAGATTAAAGACATGCTGGCAAAGGGATTAGTGATTATGTTACTTAGTATGAGTCTATGGAAGGTGTAGTTGAAGTACACCGTATATAATTAGGTGTCTTTGTGAAAGGAGGAGTGCAGTCTGTCATGTTAAAAGGAGTGCATAGTCTTGTGACTGAGGTACAGGGTTGAATTGGGATCCAAAATAGGCCCGGCAAATGTAAAAGAAATTGCCCACATTTGCAGATTGTGACTTGTTGGAAAATACTGGGGGGGGGGAGGGTATAAAAGAGACATGTTTTATTAACTTCAGGGAGATAAAAAAGAAATGCAAATGTTGCCTGCACACTTAGTGCACAGATGTGTTCACACTGGTGAACCACACCTGAATATAAGGGAAGGTAATTGTCAGGCTCCCTGCACATGCTGAATCTGCGTACTTTACAGGGCCAGCACATCGACAGACTGGGAATGACGTGTCCCTCGAGTCACCCCGCTCCTCCCCCCAATGCTTCCTCCCCAAACGTTTGTAAAAAGAAAGGTAACAGAGGTTTATCTGTGTCACAAAATACCAGTTAGATCCTCACTGTGCTGCTGGCGGCATCTGAACAACAGAGATAAAGTCCCAATCGGCTTCCATGCTACACAAAAAAGCGGCACACAGTTGCATCTCACATACATGCACATTGTACTTTGCCCGAGTGCCTGTCTTAGCAATTCGACTTTGCTGAGGCATGTCTATACTTCTATATGTATTATAACACGTGTTATGTCTCAGAAGATCCGATACCTATGAAACACAGGTATACTAGTATTTATATGTTTCTTTTAAGTATGATGGAACCAGCAAAAGGCAGAGATACATGCAAGCATGGTTTCAGTAATATGGTGAGACTTACAACTGTGACATGTCAAGGGTTGATGCATTATATTTGGCTAGGTCAAACAGTCTGAGTAGTCGGTGAAAAGTGAAGCTACAAGAGAAAACTGAGGTTTAAGACATGCTGGCAGAGGGATTAGTGATTAGGCTACTTTGTATGAGTCTTGCAATCATCCAGGCAGTACCAATGCACTCATGCAACGAAAGAGATTCTACCTATACACACATCCAGTCAGTCAAATATTAACTACGCAAACATGCAATGACTGAGGCAGTAGTCTTGTATTCAACCATTCAGTATGCCACTACCTATGCACTCATCTATTCTGTTAAGCAATACTGAAGCAGTCACCAAATGATACAGGCACTACGTTGCACTAAACCATTCACTCAGGCACTACCCATTCATTCATCCCTTTTCTGAAGCACTATTGATGCACTCATCCACTGATGAAAACATTAGCCTTGCACTCATACTTTCACACAGGTATTTCCTATGTATTCATACAATCACCCAGGCACTACCTTTGCACTGATGCAATCACCCAGGCACTATGCATGTACTCATGCAATCAGTAAGGCACTAGTTTTGCACTCAACTGTTCACTCAGGCACTACCTATGCAGTTATCTATTCCCTCAGGCACTATTGTGGCACTCATCCAATGACCCAGCCATTACTGTTACACTCACTGATTGTGAGGCACTAAGCATGCATAGATCTAAGCATTCAGATGATACTGTTGCCCTCATGAAGTTACTGAGGCACAACTTATGCATTCATGCAATAACACAGGCACTGCCCCTGCACTTATGCTATCACATAGGCACTAGCTATGGACTCATGCAATCAGTCAGGTACTGCTCTTGCACTCAGCCTATGCAGTCATCCAGTCACTTATGAAGTACCGATACAGGCATGTAATCAGAGAGGCATTATCTATACAGACATTGAATTAATGAGGAATTACTTATACAGTCATGCAGTCACTTAGCCACTTCTCTTGCACTCAAGCATTCATTCAGGTACGACTAAGGCACTCATCCATTCACTCAGGCAGTACTCATGCACTTATCCAATGACGCAGCCATTACCCTTGCATGGATCGTTCCATGTAGGCAGCACCCATACATTCATCAAATCACACAGGCACTACTCATGCACTCATGCAATCAGGAATGTACTACCTAGGCACAGATTGAATTAATAAGACAACCCTTCACATATCACTGTTGTAGTCTCTCCATAATGAACGCATGCATGCATATGTCTGTGCCACTTGCTAGTGGCATCATACAGAAAAAATACATACAAATAGATGTATGATGGCACTAGCAAAAGGCACAGACACATGCATGCATGCTTTGAAGAGTATGGTGAGATTTACCATAGTAACATTGCAAAGATTGCTGTTTTGAATTTCTGGAGTTCTCTTGCTTGTTTGTACACTTGTCTGGACTGTTTCTGCATGTCAGTTCCTTGTTTCTCCACTTGTCTTGTTTCTTTCTGCATATTTCTTGTTTGTTTCTGGAGCTCTGCTGCTTGTTTTTGTACTTCTCTTTGTTTCTGCACCTTTTTTGCTTCTTTTTGCTAGCCTCTCCCGTTTTTGCAGCTCTTTTGCCTCTTTCTACACCTCTCTTCCGTGTTTCTCCACTTCTGTTCCGTTTTTCTGCACCTCACTTTTCTTTCTGCAGATCTCTTGATTCTTTATGCACTTGTCTTTCCACTTTAACCCTGTCTGTTTCTTTTTTCTGCACTTGTCTTGCCTCTATCTGCACCTCTGTTGGTTCTTTTGGCTGTCATCTTGCTTCTTTTTTCACCCATGTCGTATGTTCTACACACCTTTTCTCTCTTTGAGTATGTTTGTTGATTCTTTGAGCATCTTTGTTAGCCTGTTTCGGCACCTGTGTTGCTTATTTTTGCACCCCTCTTGCGTATTTCTGTACCTGTGTTCTTTGTTTTGGAGTTGGCTTGCCTGTTTCTGCATCAATCTTACGTCTTTATGTATTCCCTTGCATGTATGTGCACTTCTGTTGTTTCTTTGTTCACAGCTATTGTCTCTTTGTGCAGCTCTGTTGCCTCTTTATGAATTTCTCACATTTCTTAGTAGCTGTTTTGTTGTTTGTGTATTTCTTTTAGGTGTTTCTAAACATTTTTTTCTTTCTGTCCCTTTCTTTCTCTTTCGGTATGATTTTTCCTCTTTCTGCAGTTCTCTTGCTTGTTTCACACTTTTGTTTTTTTATTTTTAATAAAGAGAATAGCAATGTAATTATAATTAATTGCTTACTAGTTACTATCAGTATTTATATGTAATTAATTTAAAATAGTTATTTTATGTTACAAACTATTGAAACTGTTCTTTGTTTTTCAGAAAATTATTTTGTTTTGGTCACAATTTCAAGAGGGCAAGAAAACACAAAAGGGAAGACAACAAAAAAAAAAGATCTACTTAAAGAAAAGTAAAAAGACTACATCACAAAAAGATGAAAATGTTACTAAGGATAAAATTTGTTCTGGTAAACACTTTCTTAAAAGAGTTGCAGAGAAATTAAGAAAGATAATAGCAGTGAAAGGAAAAAGAAGAGTTTTACAACAAAGCAGAAGGAGAACGACATTTCAAATGGTGGAAAATCATACGTTTTTAGAAAAACAGGACATGTTAGAAAAAGAGAAAAACATTTTAAAGAGATACGCGGTCGACTCTTTCAAAGTAGAGTAATTCAAAATTAATTAAAAGATTGAAAAAGTATAAAAGAAGATCAGCAGCTTATAAGAAGAAGCAACACATTGAAAGTGTAGAAGATACTGCTTTTGATTTGAAACAAAAATTATTTATTTTAATATTGAAGAGAATGAAAACATTGGATAAAATAATGAAGGTTATGAAAGACAAAAGCAAAAGAAAAAGACTTGTTAAGAGAAGTAACTTTTGTAAAATTTCATTGGTGAATGGAAGCACACTTCTACTACTGAGCCTTTCTTTAATGAAGAAAGCTACTTTCAACAGAACGCATTAGCGTATTCAGTTGATACTAGTGTCGCTGCTATGAGATGAAAGATGGTTGTCCCATTCCAAAAGAAGAAATGGTTGTTAGGAGTGTGGAAGAAGTAGTAGCTGAAGAAGTGCAAGGGAAGCGTACAAAAGCTTTTTTTACGAGAGTATGCAAAAACAAGTGTTAAACAGAAGATTAGGATGTTACAAGGACTAGATCCATATAATGTGAGAAAATATACTAAGTTTCACGGGCATTCTCTGGCTTGTCTTTTAATAAAAGTGTGTAAAATTACTTTTCATCACTTAAAAATGTTAGCAATACACCACTCAGGAATGTGGAAGTTAGTAAGGAAAGTGTACTATGTAAAAACTCCTGCATTATGTTTAAGTGAAATGAACATAGCTCTTTTACACAGTTGTTTATGAGATGTACAAAACATTTGTGATGATATGCAGTTTTGTTTTTTTGGTTCACAACAGCAGTGTGTAGAAAGTGTGTAGAAAGTGAGAGCTTAATAAGTGCAGATGTTGAAGAACACGGGAAAGAAATTAGTATTGATGAGTTTGTAGAAGAAATTCTAAAGTTTAAGACAGTGCCCTCTGAAAAACCAAACTATGTTTGTATTTGTTGTCGATGTACTCAATATAGAAGTCAAACTAGGAATGGTAATTTACATTTAAAAAGTGAAAAAGAAAACAATAATAAGTGGCAGCAATTTGATGGTTACTTGTTGGTGGAAGGTCGCTTTGAGGTGGGTTCTGATCAACGTATTTGTAAATATTGTTACAACAAATTAGAAGAGAAAAAAATTCCAGCTAGAGTAGTACACAACCTAGAGTTAGGAGCTATTCCAGAGGAACTGGCAGATTTTAATGCATATGAGTCGATTCTTATTCAATCTGTACACCCATTTCAAGCCATAATTCATATGGAGCCTAAAACAGGTACGCTGCCACCAACAGATTTACAAAGAGGTTTAAAAGGAAGAGTTGTGTACTTACTTTTAGATTTTAAGAAAAATATTGAAACTGTTGGTGGAGAGAGCGAGGAAAATGAGCCAGTAGTTCTTCTAGTAAATTGTGTCCCAACGAAGAGGTGAAAAATATGGCAAGAGTTTGTAGATGTTAATAAACTCCAAAAGGCTACATTATATCTTGTAGAAAACAATATGTATTATAAAACTGTAAATGTTGATGAACAGGTAATATGTTTAAAAGATGAATCAGAAACTTCAAGTGGCCAAATAGAAAAAGTGGACAAGTCCAGGAGTGAAGAGATTTATGAACATTACATTATACATCCTCTACATTTAAAAGAAGTGATAGGAAACAGCATTGAATTATTTCAAATTAAAAAAGCAAAGGGAACTCCAATGAGTGTATGGGAAAAAAGCTTAGAAGCTCGCTGTTTTCCACAGCTGTTCCCCACTGGAGAAGGTAGACGATTTGATGAGTGACTTGTATGGATTCCAGCTTCAGAATACCGCTCGACAAGATTGTACTCTGAAGATCCTAGATTTCAACAGTGCATTCCATATATATATATATTTCATCTTCTGTTTGAAAGTGATTTGTCTTCTCTTTCACATGCAGTGATACACATATTAAAAATAGGAGTTCATCAATCACATGTTTCTGCAAAAAAATTCATGGACAAAGTCCAACAAGGAGATGAAAACTTAGAATCACAGTTAATTAATTTGATGGCATGTCAATGTGGTACCAATGAATATTGATTTAGTCGTCATAGTGAACTTAAATGTATGTTAAGAAACTTAGGTACTTCAACAGCAAATTGAAATATAAAAAATATTGAAATGAAGACACCTGGTGAAATCTGTTCTTTGGATCCTGTGAATGTGTGCAGGTATTTTACCCATAGGTTTCAAACTATGATGTAATTTATCTACAATATAAAAAAATGTCCTCTTGGAGAAGTTAGTGATTTTTTTGGGCGAAAAGAATACCAAGCCAGAGGTGCTCTTCATATACACATGCTGTTGTGGATAAAGAATGCTCCAAAATTCAGAACTGATACTGATGGAACTGTATTGTCTTTCATCGAAGATTATGTTACCTGTGACATTCCATTCCAAAAGAGGGAGGAGAAAAGAGCTTGAGACAACAAGTTTTACCTTTTCAAAGTCACCTCTGTGGAAAATACAGTCGACAAAAATACAAGTTTAAGGTACATTTTATACAAAGTGTTGTTTTGGATTCCCACGTCCAATAATTTCTAAAGGAAGAGTAAATTATTTTTTGTCAGCAGTAAGGCATACAATAACTCAGAAATTTCCCAAGAATACATACAACTTAAAAAGAACAGAACAGTCAAAGTATATTAATGACTACAATCCAGTTATTTTGAAAATGTGGAATGCAATCATGGATATTCAATATGTTGCTGTTAATTCAATTGCCGTTGCACGGTATGTTACATCATGTCTAACGAAATCAGAAAAAACAGACATGAAAGAAAAGTGGCAAGAAACTTCACAAGAGAAGAGTCTTAGCAAAATATTGTACAGCTTTAGCTTGAAAATGCTTTCCCACCAAGAGAGTGGATCCTATGAATGTTCGGATGGCTTGTGCTCTCCTAGTTTATATTCAAAGTCAAGAGGAATCATTTGGGTAAGTTTAGGTCTTGCCTGCACAAGACATAGACTATTGAAAACATTAGAAGAAATGTAATACTTAGCACTTAATGAACCAGAAAGTACAGAAATTCTTAAAACTAATATGTTGGATACATACTATCCCAAAAGGAGTCCACATCTGGAAAATGTATGAAATACTTCAACATTACAGCTTTCAAAGGAATGTTACAGAACATATAGAACAAGGAAAATATGCGGTAATTGGATGTGACAGATGTTTAGTAAAACATGCCAAAGGAAATCTGATCAACCACAGAAAACTCAGTCATGAAACTCCAGATAGGAGAGAATTTTTCTATTTAGCACTTCTGCAACTGTTCAAGCCATGCCGTAATGAAACAGAATTACTTGGAGATTTTGACTGTTACGAAAATTCTTTTAATGTATGTAAAGATAGCATTCAATGCACAATTTTTCCTACATACCTACAAATGTTAAATGATGAGATTGAACAAGAAAACACTATTGTAGCTGAAATAACTAAAAACAGTTCTCAAGATATTCAAAGTTCAGGTCCACTAAGACAACCACTAATCGAAAATGAAGCAGCAATAGCCATGAATGAGGTAAAAACTGCAATGCAACAAGCACAACAGGACATTATTCTGTTGGAAAAGTTAGAAGAACAACTAAATATTGAACAGAAAGCAATATATGTACAAGTGACACAACAGATACAACATTGTTTGTTGCATGACAAAAAATGCCAATGTTCATCATTTAAAACTATTCTTATGTACATCAGTGGTCAAACTGGAACAGGAAAAAGTTTTTTAATTAAAGTTTTGACCAGTTATCTACAGAAAACTTCAGATTCACTTTTATCTTGTGTTGTAACAGCTCCAAGTGGATTAGCAGCACACAACATTAAAGGGATTACTTTACTTAGATTACTTATGCTACCAGTTGAACATGATAATACATCGGAATATCAGAAGCTGTCTGGAGAAGCTTGTTATGAAGTGTCAAGAGTACTGAAGAAAATTAAACATTTAATCATCGATGAGGTGAGCATGGTCTCAGACTTAATGCTTGCCTTTGTACACTTGAGAATGCAACATATTTTAAAAATTGAATAAGATGTGCTGTTTGGAGGAAAACATTTAGGGGCCGATTACGATCCTGGAAAAACCCGGTACAAACCGTGGGTCGGAGCTTTTTCTCCGTCCGACTCGTACCGGGTTGTAAAACTTTACAAACATGCAATTACGATTCGTACGGAAACACCATTCCCGTACGATTTGGAAAAAAGACCAACCGACAGAAAAATACATACAAATGTGATCCGGGACACCGCGGACGTGACGTCCAGACGGAGTTAGGCATGTTTTTACGTACCAGCAATTACGATTCGCACCGACTGCAGTCCGGATGGGAACATTTTTACGGCACCTAAAAAGTGCCGGAAAAGCTAAGGTGCCGATTACGATCCGGTAAAAAATTTCCCCGTGCGACTCGTATCCGGTCTTTTTACCGTACGAATCGTACAAGTGCCGTACGAACTGGCAATCACGATTCGCATGGTAAAAATTCCATACGAATCGCATTGGGAATCATTCCCCACACGTCCTCGGGTCGGAAAATGTGTCCGACACGTCCTCGTACGATTTACCGTACAAATGTGAAAGGTGAAGTCCGACCGAGGAATCACGATCCATCCCGTGCGTCCGAGGTTACAACCGGATGGAAAAAACACCGTCCGCACCGAACTCCCATAGCAACCATGGAGACGTGCCCGCATACGCGCCGACCCCCCCCAGCCCCCGTACGTATGCGCCGACCCCCCCCAGCCCCTGTACGTACGCGCCGACCCCCCCAGCCCCCATACGTGCGCGCCGACCCACCCCCAGCCCCCGTACGTACGCGCCGAACCCCCCTGTATGTACACCCGTGTACGTGTCGAACCCCCCCGTGTACGTTCGAGTCGTACCCCCCGTGTACGTTCGAGTCGAACCCCCCCGTGTACGTTCGAGTCGAACCCCCGTGTACGTTCGAGTCGAACCCCCCGTGTACGTTCGAGTCGAACCCCCCGTGTACGTTCGAGTCGAACCCCCCCGTGTACGTTCGAGTCGTACCCCCCGTGTACGTTCGAGTCGAACCCCCCGTGTACGTTCGAGTCGAACCCCCGTGTACGTTCGAGTCGAACCCCCCCGTGTACGTTCGAGTCGAACCCCCGTGTACGTTCGAGTCGTACCCCCACCCGTGTATGTACGGTGCGTACCCCCAGCGCTACGCGCTGGGGGTACGCACCGTACATACACGGGTGGGGGTACGACTCGAACGTACACGTGGGGGTACGACTCGAACGTACACGGGGGGGTTCGACACGTACACGGGTGTACATACAGGGGGGTTCGGCGCGTACGTACGGGGGCTGGGGGGGATCGGCGCGTACGTATGGGGGCTGGGGGGGGTCGGCGCGTACGTACGGGGGCTGGGGGGGGTCGGCGCGTACGTACGGGGGCTGGGGGGGGTCGGCACGTACGTACGGGGGCTGGGGGGGGTACGGTGCGTACCGGGCCACCTACTCTGGTCGATTCGCGCCGTACTTCGCTTTTCCGGCACTTTTTGGGTGCCGTGAAAATATTGCCGTCCGGACTGCTGTCGGTTCGAATCGTAATTCCTGGGTCTTGAAACGCTGCCTGAAAGCGTACCGATGTCACGTCGCAGCATTCCCGGATCACATTCGTATGTATATTTTCGTCGGTCGGTACAGTTTTACGACCGGGTACGAGTCGGACGGGGAAAACGCTCCGACCGACGGTTCGTACCCGTTTTTACCGGATCGTAATCGGCACCAAAGTACGCTGCGCTGCGAGCTAATTAGGGGGCCCGGTACGCGCCGTACCCCCCCCTGCCCCCCGTATGTATGGAGCGTACCCCTGTACCCCCCCGCCCCCCGTATGTACGGAGCGTACCCCCGTACCCCCCCGCCCCGTATGTACGGAGCGTACCCCCCAGCCCCCTGTATGTACGGAGCGTACCCCCGTACCCCCCCGCCCCCGTATGTACGGAGCGTACCCCCCAGCCCCCGTATGTACGGAGCGTACCCCCGTACCCCCCAGCCCCCCGTATGTACGGAGCGTACCCCCGTACCCCCAGCCCCCCGTATGTACGGAGCGTACCCCCACCCCCGTATGTACGGAGCGTACCCCCGTACCCCCCCGCCCCCCGTATGTACGGAGCGTACCCCCCAGCCCCCGTATGTACGGAGCGTACCCCCGTACCCCCCAGCCCCCCGTATGTACGGAGCGTACCCCCGTACCCCCAGCCCCCCGTATGTACGGAGCGTACCCCCACCCCCGTATGTACACGCTGGGGGTCCGCACCATACATATGGGGGTGGGGGTACGCTCCGTACATACGGGGGGCTGGGGGTACGGGGGTACGCTCCGTACCTACGGGGGCTGGGGGTACAGGGGTACGCTCCGTACATACGGGGGCTGGGGGGTACGCTCCGTACATACGGGGGGCTGGGGGGTATGCTCCATACATACGGGGGGCTGGGGGTACGGCGGGCCCAGCCGCGGGTGGGCTGGGGGTACGGCATGAACATACGGGGGGCGGGGGGGGTACGGCGCGTACCAGGCACTTGTTTGGACATCTCCATGGTTGCTATGGGAGTTCGCTCCGGACGGTCTTTTTTCCATACAGTTGTACAATCGGACGGATGGGACGGATCGTAATTGCGCATTGGGACTTCAGTTTTCCCATTTGTACGTAAAAATGTCCGGGGACGTGTCAGAGACTTTTCCCGACCCGAGGACGTGTGGGGGAATTTTCCCAATGCGATTTGTATGGACTTTTTCCCATACGAATCGTACTTGGCAGTTTGTACGGCGCTTTTACCATTTGTACGGAAACAAGTCCAGATTCCATTCGGTTGGGGAAATTTTTTCCAGGATCCTAATCGGCACCTTAATTGTATTTGGAGATCTACTACAACTAACTCCTGTAAAAGGACAACCAGTTTTCAAAACACTTGTGCATGATGACACTAGAAAAACTTTGGGAAGTATTGGAAATGTGAACATCTGGTTACATTTTGAATATTAAGAACTTATAAAGAATATGCATAAAGCAAGTGATGAAGATTATAGAAATATTCTTAAAGGTAAAAGAATTGGTGTCTTGACGAAACATGGTAAACAAGCTTTAGAAAGTCGGCTTCTAAGGAACTTGTTTACAAGTGAAAACACAGCGGCTGAAGTAATGTATCCGAAGATTGGAGAAAAGAAGTCAATAGTTTGCCTAATGCCTACACTGCAAGAGTGATCTACATTCAATCAAGAGCTTTTGCAACTGGAAAAATAAGAAATAGTTGAAATCGAAGCTATTGATGAAATGGATCTCTGACATATTATCGAAAGACACATTATCGAACTACACAAATATCGCTTCAAAAATATCGACATCAAAATTATCGACATTGTATACTTAATTAAAAAACTACACTAATATCGACACTACAATATCGTAATACAATTATATCGATCACACAAAAATCGCACACATCAATATCGAAATACTAAATATCAACATAAATAAATAAATATAACACATGTAACAAAAATCGATAACCAAAATATAGACATCAATAATATCGTTTTTTTAAAATATATCGACAATTCTAATACTAATAAAACCAATACTTTAAACAACATAAATACAATATTTTCCGAAAACATACATTTTCCAATTATATTCTACTTAAACATAAACATAACATTTATAACGATAAAAATATTTAACAACATAATAAAAAAACACTGAAATAATTATCACATAGGCATTTCGAACACATTTAAAAAAATTAAAACACATTATAAACAATAATTTTCTATCTAATTATTTAAAACTCTCCTCCTTTAAAACAAAATATACTCTTACTTAGCATTTTCCATAAAAGGAAACCAATTAACTAAAAAAATTCAAAACATCCAATAGAAAGGCCACATACAGAAAACAACCAATAACATTCAAGAAACAATTTAAAACCACTATATAAACCAATTAAAACAAGTCTTCTACTGTGCCTTAAACCAAAGCATTGAACGAAGAAGAAACTCTGCTAAACAGAAGAAATCTACATCCTACTACTATTCTAAAAACGTAAGTAAATTATCTTTTCTAACTAAACTGCCAAATTAAACTAAAACACTAATTTATCTTTACTCCAATAAATAACTAACTTATATATTCCATCTCTTTATGTTTCCACTAAAGATATTACTCAAAACAGCTAAAGAAAATATTGAACATTGCCAGAAAGGACTCACTAAAAAAGTAAGTATACTATCAAAATACTTTCTAAAATATTAATTAAATCCTACTCAAACCCCAAAACATCCTAAACCCCTAAACAAATCCATGTTCTCTTTGTTAAGTTTTTAAAAACCTGTATAGATTAACACCTATAGTCTATACCACTCGGCATGAGTGAAGGTTCCATTTGCTTAGGGAGAGGTTGGGCTCCTGAATCTTATTTATTAGGGAGGAGGGGCACATCGGAAGATGGGTACGGGACGGGGGTACACTGACATGGGGTGGGGGAGGGGGGGGAGAGGACTGGGTGGGAAGGTTGTTCCTTCTCCTGAATAATTGGTCTTGATGATAAATGTGTGGTACTTCCTGTACGGATGAAGGCGGGGGGATGTTTGTTGAGTTGTTGATTTGGAAAACAATAAAAAACGTTTCAACAAAAAAAATATAGTCTATACCAAACAGCAATACCACCCCACTTAAAAAAACTAAACCAACCAAAACAATATGGTGCCGATCACGATCCGGTAAAAACCGGGTACGAACCGTCGGACGGAGCATATTCTCCGTCCGAAGCGTACCCGGTCGTCAATTTCTACAAACAAGGAATTACGAATCGCACGGGTACACCATGACCGTACGATTCGTAAAAAAGTCCGACCGAACAAAAAAACACCTACCAATGCGATCCGGGAAAGTGCCGACCTGACGTCGGGACGCTCGCAGCCAGCCATTCACGACCCAGGAATCACGATTCGCACCGACGTCACCCCGCACGGTGAATATTTTGCGGCAGCCAAAAACTGCCGGGAAATCAGGACGACGCGAACAAGGACCACCAGTACGCGACGGACAGACGACGACGCGAACAAGGAGGACCAGTACGTGACGGACACACAGGACGACGCCACCAAGGAGGACCCGTACGCGACAGGACGACGCGATTGGAGTACCAGTACGCGACGGACAGACATGGACCCGAACCTACGAGTCATCCCTGCCCTCATAGCAGTCCACCTGCTCTACAGGCACCGACGCAGACGCCGCAGAAGGTCAGAATAACTAAGGGAGGGGGGAAAGTGGGGTGGGGTGGGGGTGGCACGACCAGGGCAGACCACAAAACAACCACATAAGTCACACATGGCCTGGACATACCTGACTCCCATGCCCTGGTCACCACGAGGGGGTGGGGGTGTGTCCTGATAAGCCAGCGACCGCCACAACGGAAGTCCGTCACCACGCGAACCGGCAACACAACCAGACAGGTACGTCCCGTACCCACGCCTCAAGAGCGTGGGTACGAGTCGTACCACGCCCACACACACGTCACCCCAACAATGGCGGGACGGATCGTACCCACGTGGCAAAGGCCTGGGTACGGCCCGCACAAGCATCACATAGCGTGGGGACGGATATGTACGGACCCTACCCCCACCCGCGTATGCATGGAGCGTACCCCCACCCCAACAGTGTAAGTACGACTCGAACCCTCACCCGCGGACGTACGGACCGTACCCCCCATGCCAACAGTGGAAGTACGACCCGTACCCCCACCCGCGTATGCATGGAGCGTACCCCCCATGCCAACAGTGTAAGTACGACCCGTACCCCCACCCGCGTATGCATGGAGCGTACCCCCCATGCCAACAGTGTAAGTACGACCCGTACCCCCACCCGCGTATGCATGGAGCGTACCCCCCACCCCAACAGTGTAAGTACGACTCGAACCCTCACCCGCGGACGTACGGACCGTACCCCCACCCCCACCAGTGTAAGTACGACCCGTACCCCCACCCGCGTATGCATGGAGCGTACCCCCCATGCCAACAGTGTAAGTACGACCCGTACCCTCACCCGCGTATGCATGGAGCGTAACCCCCATGCCAACAGTGTAAGTACGACCCGTACCCCCACCCGCGTATGCATGGAGCGTGCCCCCCACCCCAACAGTGTAAGTACGACTCGAACCCTCACCCGCGGACGTACGGACCATACCCCCACCCCCACCAGTGTAAGTACGAGCCGTACCCCCACCCGCGTATGCAAGGAGCGTACCCCCCACCCCAACAGTGTAAGTACGACTCGAACCCTCACCCGCGGACGTACGGACCGTACCCCCACCCCCACCAGTGTAAGTACGACCCGTACCCCCACCCGCGTATGCAAGGAGCGTACCCCCACCCCAACAGTGTAAGTACGACTCGAACCCTCACCCGCGGACGTACGGACCGTACCCCCACCCCCACCAGTGTAAGTACGACCCGTACCCCCACCCGCGTATGCATGGAGCGTACCCCCCATGCCAACAGTGTAAGTACGACACGAACCCTCACCCGCGTATGCATGGAGCGTACCCCCCCACCCCAACAGTGTAAGTACGACCCGTACCCTCACCTCGAATGCATGGAGCGCACCCACACCGTGTATGTCCCAAGCGTACATATCCAGAAATTGGAGGTGTGTGTGCAGAGTCCTCCCAGCAGTGCCCAGAGACAGGAGGGTGTGTGCAGAGTCCTCCCAGCAGTGCCCTGAGACAGGAGGGGTGGGTGCAGAGTCCTCCCAGCAGTGTCCAGACCCAGGAGGGGTGTGTGCAGAGTCCCCCCAGCAGTGTCCAGACCCAGGAGGGGTGTGTGCAGAGTCCTCCCAGCAGTGCCCAGAGACAGGAGGGGTGGGTGTGGAGTCCTCCCAGCAGTGCCCTGAGACAGGAGGGGTGGGTGCAGAGTCCTCCCAGCAGTGCCCTGAGACAGGAGGGGTGGGTGTGGAGTCCACCCAGCAGTGTCCAGACCCAGGAGGGGTGTGTGCAGAGTCCTCCCAGCAGTGCCCTGAGACAGGAGGGGTGGGTGCAGAGTCCTCCCAGCAGTGTCCAGACCCAGGAGGGGTGTGTGCAGAGTCCCCCCAGCAGTGTCCAGACCCAGGAGGGGTGTGTGCAGAGTCCTCCCAGCAGTGCCCAGAGACAGGAGGTGTGTGTGCAGAGCCCTCCCAGCAGTGCCCTGAGACAGGAGGGGTGGGTGTGGAGTCCTCCCAGCAGTGCCCTGAGACAGGAGGGGTGGGTGTGGAGTCCTCCCAGCAGTGCCCTGAGACAGGCGGGGTGGGTGTGGAGTCCTCCCAGCAGTGCCCTGAGACAGGAGGGGTGGGTGCAGAGTCCTCCCAGCAGTGCCCTGAGACAGGAGGGATGGGTGTGGAGTCCTCCCAGCAGTGCCCTGAGACAGGAGGGGTGGGTGCCCATCACTCCCAGCAGTGCCCTGATACAGGAGGGGTGTAACACATGTGTGTGAGGCCAGAATTATCCACATGCATACTGGCTACAAGGGAACATGTCCCCATGAACTCATGTCAACAGACTCCACACACAAGTACAGTGATCACCAAGGATGCCACGATTGTCGCAGGTGGAGACATGGCCCTGCATGCATGGCCAAAGTAGAAGGGCTCCGTCACACACACAGCTCATGTAGACACAGCTCTGCGCTAAACATTGGGAACACCCTGCAGGGAAGAAAGCTGGGTACACAGAGGAAGGAATACACCCTGGGACAAGTGCACCATGCAGTAACTGCTTACATGAACAAAGAAAGTTAGCCAACACCTTGTGATGGCACACAGATCACAGGGTCCCACCAATGAGCAGTACACTACTACACATCCCACACACCCAAACCCTTACACACCACCCAAAACCATGTAGCAGCCCCACCAACACCAATACCAGCATAGCAGTAGTGTGATAATGAAAACAAAATTAAGCTTTATTCAGCATGAGCACAATGTCCGTGGATCGCAGGCAGTTCAATCTTCACAAAGCCCATAGGGCAGTCAATGATTCTCAGCTGGATGGGGGACACAGTGGGATGCGTGTCCCCTACATTGCCTGCACAGTCAAATGGCATCGTCTTCCACACTGGTGAGGGCATCAGGGGGGGGGGAAGCAACAGGCACCGCAGGGACATCAGGGCAAAGGGGCGGCGTTGTGGGTGCAGGGATGGAGGACTCCACCACAGGGGGTGGGTCAGTGCCAAAGGCGGAGGCCAGGATGGCACTACACACCTTTGCAAGGTCCTCCAGGGAGTCCCCTGCACCCGAAGGGACCTCAGGCCCCAAGGAGGGGGGGGGGTCAGAGGGATGGGTCGCAGCGCCACCGGGGGAGGGTGGAGACAGGGGGGGAGACTCAACCACCCTGACCGGGGACCTCCTTGACCGCTTGCGTGGTGGTGTAACTGTGGGGCTCAGGGACAGAGCGGCCATGAAGGTGTCCTTGGGGGAGATGTGGCCAGGAGAGCTGAGGGGAGGGGATTTGGAGGGAGTGGACTGGGTGGAATGCGGACTCCCACTATGGCTGCGTGTCACACGTTTGCCCCCCGACCCAGTGGGTGTGCCTACCTCACCCTGTGTGTGCGTGTCAGGAGGAGTGCGGTGGACCTTCCCTGCTGGTGTGGTGCCCGTGTCCGTTGATGTGGGTGCATGCCGACGTCTGGGTGTACGTGTGACAGGCATGGGAGCGGGAAGTGTGGATGGGGCAGGGGTAGGTGGGGGGAGGTCGCGCTGCAGGAGACCCACTGCTGCAGTCAGTGTGGAGTCGATGGACCTCAGCAAGTTGCGTTGGTCAGCCTGCGATGAATGAATGCCCTCCAAGAAAGCCTCGATGTTGGTGAGGGTTTTGCCGTGGGCATGGAGGACATTAAGGATCGCAGCCTGACCAACCTGCAGTTGCCGCTGGATGTCCACAGACTCTGCATTGACGGCAGCAGTGGAGACAGGGGCAGGGGGTGCGGTGCCTGGCAGGAAGGAGACATGCTGTGACCGGGCACGCTGGGAAGGGACACGAGCAAGTGGGAGGCGGCTGGTGGAAACTGAGGGGGCGGTGCGAGGTGTTGTTCCGCTGTCAGCTGCTGGTGCAGCCTCCGCCCACTCGGAGACATCGTCCCCGGACCTGTCAGCTTCGTAGTCTGATGTGCCAGTCGACAGGTCCTCGGCCACACTCTCCTCCGCCTCTGTACCACTCGATGTGCCAGACCCGATGTCACGGCTGGCACTGGTGCTCGGTCCTTCCGCCTGGTCTGTGTCCATGTCTCCCTCTGTGTCCCCCGACGATGCTGTGGGCAGGGTGGAGAGACAGAAATAATCAGACATCTGTACACATCTGTCACATGAGTCCAATCCACATAGGTAACATTGCATGGCCTGAAAAGGAAGATCCCTAACATCTACTGAACAGGGTACCGATGTAGGGCATGAAACACACAGTTGGTTGAGCCACCATGCCACTGAAATACCATGGAGAGCATGAGACAATAGCTAAACACAGGAAAAGGAGTCTGACATAGCACCCAGGCCCTGGGGACAATCCAGCACTGCATCTGCACCACACAGCGTTGGCGAAAATACCGATGACCAGGGACCATATCCATGAACTTGAGACACATGCTGCATAGGTAATGCTGAAAACATGCACAACATGACTCTGTCACTGCACATTGCGTGTGTGTCCAGACACATCACACACTGCCCAGACCCAGCAAGTGGTAATCAGGATTTAACACATAGGCATTGCCCGCCCCAACAAGACCCTACACGAGGCAAATTGTTGAGACACAGGTGGCACCAACATCTCATAGTCTGGGTGATACACACAGGGGCAGGCAAAAAGCGAGATTGAACGCCAAACAGCCAAGGTGCGCCTGTACAAATAATGTGGTACCAGTGCCCATCCTCAGATGAGTATAGCAAGACACACAGGCACTGGCAACTGTGAGTATGAAGAAGGACAATCAGGTCAGGCTGCACAGTGGACACCTGTACAAAATAGCACGTCTATATACATGGTGACAGGGGACAATGGCAGAGAGCACAACTTACGCTGTAGACACTGACAGTGGCCACGTTTATGATGACACATACACCACTGAGGAAAAGGTGCCCCAGGGGACAGTAGTGGGCACGCAACTACATGCTACTGAATGGTAATGACTGCAACACACGTCACCATCCCTGCACTATGTGTATCGCACACTCATGCACATCATGTCACAGGCCACTACATGGGACATGCGCGCTGTAAGGCATGACACATGAGAGACCAACTCCCATGTCTGGAGTCAGCATCAGTGCCAACTGATATGGAACCCACATGCAGTGAACTTGACAGTGCACAGGCAATGTCCCACAACCTGTTACACACCACCCCCACACATGATGCTACAGACATTGTTCCCGTGGACAAAGCGCCAGCCTACATTACCCTGTGGAGGAGTGACTACACACAGACCAGGGAACACATTGCAAGGAGGGGAAGGGTGGCAGGGGCACAGCGCTATACTGGGGCAAACAGGATCTGCACAGCACCTTTAAACCCTGCCAGTGAATTCATGCTACTGTGCCCTTACAAATGCCGGTGACACACAACAAACACACATGTACCTACCCCCTTCCGGCTGCTGCATCGCCTGTAAGCGCCTCTCCAGGTCTGGAAAGACCACCGGCAGCACACGCCTGTGGAGGTGGCTCAGACGGCGGCGGCCGCGGTTCTTGTGGCTCTCAGGTGAGTCCCCCAGCAGGAGCCGTGCAATCCTCCGCGTCCAGCACCGGATATCCTGCCAGCGTTTCCTCACCTGGGGAAGGCTCCGCCTCCGACCATCCACACGCCTCACGGCACTGACGGCGGTCAGACAGATCTGCTCCTTGGCAGTGGCGCCTACCTGTGAGGTAGAACAAGTGACACCACATCAATACACCAGCCACATGTCACAGAGAGACATATGGGTACAAATTAGCTGGTTACAACAAGGCATGTCATGCAGCCAACGCATTGCACCTTTGTCATAGGGACATCATCCCCTGTTGAGGGGAAAAAGCACTACGTGCCACAGTGGGTACACAGGTGGAATGATGGCAATGTCACAATCAATGATCAAGGCTCACACTGTGCATCACACCCACCCCTCCTGTCTCAGGGCACTGCTGTTAGTGATAGGCACACACCCCTCCTGTCTCAGGGCACTGCTGGGAGCACACTGTACCCACCCCTCCTGTCTCAGGGCACTGCTGGGAGCACACTGTACCCACCCCTCCTGTCTCAGGGCACTGCTGGGAGCACTCTGGACCCACCCCTCCTGTCTCAGGGCACTGCTGTTAGTGATAGGCACACACCCCTCCTGTCTCAGGGCACTGCTGGGAGCACACTGTACCCACCCCTCCTGTCTCAGGGCACTGCTGGGAGCACTCTGAACCCACCCCTCCTGTCTCAGGGCACTGCTGTTAGTGATAGGCACACACCCCTCCTGTCTCAGGGCACTGCTGGGAGCACACTGTACCCACCCCTCCTGTCTCAGGGCACTGCTGGGAGCACTCTGGACCCACCCCTCCTGTCTCAGGGCACTGCTGTTAGTGATAGGCACACACCCCTCCTGTCTCAGGGCACTGCTGGGAGCACACTGTACCCACCCCTCCTGTCTCAGGGCACTGCTGGGAGCACTCTGGACCCACCCCTCCTGTCTCAGGGCACTGCTGTTAGTGATAGGCACACACCCCTCCTGTCTCAGGGCACTGCTGGGAGCACACTGTACCCACCCCTCCTGTCTCAGGGCACTGCTGTGAGTGATAGGCCCCCACCCCTCCTGTCTCAGGGCACTGCTGGGAGACATCAGGCACCCCCCCCTGGGACCCCCCCGACAGTACATGGCATGTGTGTTACACCTGGACGCAATGGCAGAAGTCACAGTCACAACATAGGGACAGTCTGTGGCAGTGGCCTATGCACTCACCTGATACCCTGGTCGCCCATACAGCATGGGGTACTGTGGGAGGATCACATCCAGCAGAGCCATGTTCTCCTCCAGGGTGAATGGCTGTGTCCTCTCCACAGCCCTTGACATGGTTCCAGGGAATCAGTAGCAGCAGCTGGGTCGACGAATGCAAAGATGTGCAGGCAAGTGCTCCCTCATGGGACCTGGCTGCCTTATATGTGCCCTTCTGCCCAGTCTCATGCACAGGAGTACAGAGAGATTGGTCACTCACATTTGCATCCTATGTTTCCACCAATCCCTACAAACCTAGCAGTCTGTGTGTTCTCTATCGGTTTCATTCTCCTGCATGATGTCAGCCCCACAAACACATTGCAACAAAGTAGACAAATTCCAACTGACTTCTGCTGTGCACCTTCCAGAACAATTTCGAATTTTGAACTTGGTCTCCATGACAACCACCATGCATGTAGGCCTTAATACTTGTCCCCTATGTAATTTGGAGCATCACACACAGGTACGGTGCGTGTGGGGGCCCTAGGGCACCCCAAATGCATGGCAACGGCCCGTACATGCATGCCTACCCTCTCCATCACTATGGGTCTGCACGCGTATGCGTACCCGTAGTGGTACGGACCGTACACTCGCATCTACGCTCACTATCACTATGGGTCTGCACGCGTATGCGTACCCGTAGTGGTACGGACCGTACACTCGCATCTACGTTCTCCATCACTATGGGTCTGCACGCGTATGCGTACTCGTAGTGATAGTGAGCGTAGATGCGAGTGTACGGTCCGTACCACTACGGGTACGCATACGCGTGCAGACCCATAGTGATAGTGAGCGTAGATGCGAGTGTACGGTCCGTACCACTACGGGTACGCATACGCGTGCAGACCCATAGTGATAGTGAGCGTAGATGCGAGTGTACGGTCCGTACCACTACGGGTACGCATACGCGTGCAGACCCATAGTGATAGTGAGCGTAGATGCGAGTGTACGGTCCGTACCACTACGGGTACGCATACGCGTGCAGACCCATAGTGATAGTGAGCGTAGATGCGAGTGTACGGTCCGTACCACTACGGGTACGCATACGCGTGCAGACCCATAGTGATAGTGAGCGTAGATGCGAGTGTACGGTCCGTACCACTACGGGTACGCATACGCGTGCAGACCCATAGTGATAGGGCCGTACACTCGCATCTACGCTCTCCATCACTATGGGTCTGCACGCGTATGCGTACCCGTAGTGACACGGACCGTACACTCGCATCTACGCTCGCCATCACGATGGGTACACATACGGCAGCACTCCCACAGTGATTTGGGAACATGCACAGGCCCTCTCAGCAGCAGTACGGCGGATTTTACACATCACTGTGGTGATAGGCGACACACATGTAGGAATAGGGCGGACATACTTGTCCATGGATGGACATACTTGTCCAGGAATGGACATCAAGGCATCGTCTGTGCATTACCACATGTGTGGGGCACAGGTGTCACAGGCTGTGATGTGGAACATGCCTCCTGAGTGGAGAAGGCACCAGATGTATGATGAGATGTGTACATGTGTACTGTGTGAGGGTGCAATGTGTGCCAGGCATGCCCTTGACTCCTTTGACATGTGTGCATGTGGGACTGCGCACTTGGGGTGAGCGTCACTGGCATGGCACCGACACCAACACACGGAAGTGTCCCATGATGCCAGGTACAGGGTTCATGACACATGACTTATCACTACCCACAGTGCACAATGTGACTATGCCATATATGTGTCCGGGATTTACATCAGGTTGATGTTGTAGCACCCTCAAAAGCTGCAGCCGTTGCAGCAACCAACATGTGGCTGTGTGTAGATTGTCATTGCACACTGTTCCCAACACCATGCCACATGTGTTCTCGGATGTGAGGTGCACATGTATGCAAGGGACACGGAGTAGCGTGACAAGGCCATGTCAGCAAACTCACAAGGAATGTGTGGTGAGTCATGACATGTGCACCTTCATGGCAAGGTGTGTGGGCTGGACTAGTGTAATGTCATGTGACCTGTGGCTCAAGTGTTCCGCTGCCAGTCTCTGCAATCGGCATCACACTTCTGCTGATGTGTGGGTGTATGTCACTCCTGTCTTGCGTCGGGCAGTGCACTTGCACTGGGACACAGCTATTTCCATGGCGTGGCATGGGGAGGTTCTCAATCACCGTGTGTAGCTGGGTCTTGGAAGGAGTGTCACCTTGCATCCATACGTGTCCTGGGCATGTAGCACATGCCTGACTCCCTATGTGGCATGTGTGTATTGCCAGATTTACATGTGCTCAGTAGACATGAGTTGTTCTCGTAGTGCACTCACTCTTCCTTGTCACTTCCAAATTACTGCAGAGCGCCTCCTGTTGCCCGAAGAATTCCAGACTTGGCCACCATGCAGGAGAATGACAGGATCCGGCTCTACCGCTTCACCCAACCGTTGATTCTGGAGCTGACGGCGAGACTGGCACCACACCTGCAACCGCAGCACAGGTATCCTACGGCACTGACACCCCAGCTGAAGGTAATGGCTGCCCTACATTTCCTTGCCACGGGTATCTTCCAAAATACCATAGCTCATGTTGGTGGCATGTCCCAGAGCATGTTCAGCGGTTTGCTGCATGATTTCTTGGAGGCCATGTTGATTCACCTGGATGACTTCACCAAGTTCCCAACCCCTGAACAGATGACTGAGGTCAAGCGTGGTTTCTATGCCCTGGGAGGGATGCCCCATGTCATTGGGTCCATAGATGGGACACATGTAGGTTTGGTACCACCACACGCACGGGAGGTGGCGTACCGCAATCGGAAGCACTACCACTCCATCAATGCCCTTGTGGTGTGTCTGTCCAACATGGTGATTTCACATGTCTGTGCTCGTTTCCCAGGATCAGCACACGATGCCTACATCATGAGGCGTAGCGGGATGCCTGATATGATGATGCAGCTGCGCAACGAACGAGCATGTGTTGTTGGTGGGTACAGTCTGTCTGTCCTGTATTCTGTTTGGCCGAGCAGCACTACCGCTTCGCCAGTTCTAACGATGTCCATGTGCTTCCCATGTAGGGGACGCTGGCTATCCCAACATGCCTTGGCTGCTGACACCTCTCCGCAACCCCATCACGCCGGCCCAGCTCCGCTACAACACCGCCCATGGCCGGACAAGGTGAGTGATAGAGAGGACGTTTGGCATGCTGAAGAGCCGATTCCGGTGCCTCCACAAGACCGGCGGCGCACTCCCATATGCCCCGGCAAAGGTTTGCAAGATCTTCATGGTCTGCTGCATGCTGCACAACATGGCAGTTGAAAGAGCTGTGCCACTCATCCTGAATCAACATGACGAGGACCATCCACCCGTGGAGGACGAAGGGCTTGGCAATGGGGCTAGTGATGTGGAGGATGTGGAGCCGCAAGAGGACATCCGGACTCGGCTCATACGCGACTTCTTTGCTTAGTGGTGAGTACCAGTGTCTGAGTGTGCACGCCTTGGTCCCCGTGTGGCATGTGTTGTGATGTGTGTGTCCACCTGCATGTATGGCACGTGAGTCAGAGGTGTGTGTGGGTGTGTCACTGGAGTGATGGTGGCAGTGATGGTAGTATTTCCCCAGTCATAATTGTGACCTAGCATGTTGTCATCCATACATGTGTCGAGTCAATGCACATGCAAGTGGCTGTGCTTTTTGTGGCTGACTTCTTGTGTGTCTCTCTTCCCCAGGTACCTGCGCATGCCATCTGCTGGTTGCATTGTTGTGGCACTGCTATTCCTCATGGACATGGCATCGTGGGCTGACTCAGCGTTACAGGCACGGACACGTTTGGAAGTCTCCATGGGGTAAGGGATGCATCTGGGGTGTATTGGTGTGTGGCAGTTGTTCACGATGTGTGCACACTGCCCAGGTCGGGGTTTGGTTCCTCTGCAGTCATGTTGCATCCCCATGGGACACGACATGCAGCTGGGTACACCAGAATAGATGGGCTGCCTGGTTGTCAGTCATCAGTGATGGGATGGTGGATTGTGATGATGGCATCAATGTGTGTGACACTGCCCTCGGACACATACGGTTGACATTGGCTTGACATGGCGTGGGACTTCCACATCAGCGGATCTATGGTGTATGGCAGGCTCTCCGTGTGCAGCTGTGGGTATTTAGCTGTTAGCCGACGCTTGTGTGCCAGTACCATGGCTATCACGCATTTGTGCTGCAGAAGGGGGGTGCCAGTGTTTGAGCCACATGTTACTCCACATGATGTGTTCATGTGTACTTCAAGTTGCCTCTGCAATCCCAAAAACATGACTATTAAAGGTGTCCCTATGCCATCCTGCATGTCTGGCATGGTATTCCCAGATTGTGGCTATGTGTCAATGTGTCGAGTGGCAAGATGCAAGCTGTGTGTGTGTGCTGAGACTGTGTATTGGGCATGATGTCCATGACTGTGTGGGTAGTGTGACATGTGCCATCCCCATGCATCCAACGTTGTCCAGGCCCCCATTCTCTGCATCCACCGGACTCAAGCTTGCAGGACATGGTTCTGCCACCTGTCTACACGTACCTGGGTGCCCCCCAGGACACGGGCCAGGTTCCCTGACCTCTGCGCATGACTGTTGCTGTACTCAATGTGTCTGTCAGCACGGTTGTTCGGCCACCCCCTCAGCTGGTTCTGCACATCACGGGTGTGTATGGTGCTCCATGTCTGTCTTGCCTAATAAACTGTGACCCATGTGTCCTGTGCCAGACTCAGGCCCCAGGGTGTGGATGGTTGAAGTGAACAGATGACTCAGGCATGTTTAGACTGTACAAGACACATGTTAGGTAATAATGCTACCAGCAGGCATCTACTCTTAATAGTGTGATTTATTAGGGGGGGGGGGGACAAAGTGGGGGGCTTTCCGGGATTAGGGAATCCAAAGTTCAGTAGGGGAGTTGGTGTCCTTGCCATTGGAAATCCTCAGAGTCCATGCCACAGTCTTTGTCAACATTGGTCAGCCAGTGACCAGCAGGGCCATGTGGCAGAGAATGTCTCTTGATGCTGTGATGCTGTTGCTCCAGTGGGCCAGGTGCCAGGCCAGGTGTCCTGGGAGATGGTGATGTAGCAGCCACCCTCACGGTCCTTTCCGTGGACGACCCGGCTTCCTGCGGGGAACCTCAGCAGCAGGCCGTGACGACGTCTGGGATGCTCCGTCGGATGTTTCCTCCTCCTCCTCATGATCCCTCCCTGTGGGTGGTGATGTTCTCCGCCTTCTGGCACAGGGAGGGTCGGCCATGGTGTCGGCCATCCGACGGAGTTCAGCGTGAATCCCCTGGGACGCCGTCACTTGCTCAGCCTGTCTGTCCTCCATCCTCCGTTGGTGTAGCTGTAGACAGGCTATTAGCTCCGCATGTTGCTGGGCCTGCTGGACCTTGATCCCCTCGAGGACGGACACAACCTGGGCCATGCCCGTGGTGTCCTGCCGGTATGAGTCCAGGATGTTACGGACATGTGAAAATACCGGATCCCCAGCCAACTGGTCAGGCTCGCGCCTCCGCCGTCCTCCACTCCCACCACCCCTGCCCACTTGCGTCTGGCCTGCACTTGTGGGCACATCGGGTCTCCGGGACCCCTGAGGGGTGGCATTGGCGTTGTCGCCTGCCTCCTCCTGGGTGCCCGGGACACCGTGTCCCTCCTGGCGAGCCTGGCTGCATTGTGGTGTTGGGGCAGGGATCCTGGGTGTCTCCTGGGATGTGGCAGGAGTGGGGGTGGTGGTTGGCACGGTTGTACCTGACGCAGGTGCTGCAGGTGGTTGGACACCAGAGGGGCCAGGTCGGTCGGGGTCGTCCGCAGAGTGGTGAGAGTGGTCGCTGCCGGTGGGATCGGTCTCCTGCAGATCCGGGTCCTGTGAGTGTTCCCCCCCAGTGTTGGGGGGTGCAGAACGACGTTGACCTGTGTGTGAGAGAGAAAATGTTAATTTTGATCCATGCAACATCCATGTTTCATCCGTTACAAAGTTGGCACATTTCCTCTTGGAATTAGGATCTGTCTTGCATTCCACTCACAGTGCACTTGTGCATGTGTGTGTCCCTTGGGCACCAATTTGGCCCCTTTAACTATGTGTGGCACAGTCTTACTTGCTGCGTCAAGTGTGACTGCAGTCAGCAGTGGAGTGTGCATGTGTGCCGAGCTATGCATTTGCGCCTTCCTTGTAGCACTGTACATGTGCACATGGAGTGGATCCACACACTCATATGATGCAGGTGGCTGTCCTTGTGCTCGTGTACAGGTTGTGACATGGCCCTGCGTTTTGCCATGATGAAGAGGGGGGGTTCTGGCACTGGCCACCCTTGTCTACATGCACGCAGTCCACCTGCTGACGAGCAGACATTCCCACACACCACAGGACTGATTTGCTCTCCCTGTGTCTCCCTCCTTCTCTGTCCCCCTCTCCCTCCCTCTCTGTCCCCCTCTCCCTCCCTCTCTGTCCCCCTCTCCCTCCCTCTGTGTCCCCCTCTCCCTCCCTCTGTGTCCCCCTCTCCCTCCCTCTGTGTGTCAGCCTCCTCCCTCTGTCCATCTTCCTGTGTCTCCCTCCCTCTCTGTCCCCCTCTCCCTCCCTCTCTGTCCCCCTCTCCCTCCCTCTGTGTGTCAGCCTCCTCCCTCTGTCCATCTTCCTGTGTCTCCCTCCCTCTCAGTCCCCCTCTCCCTCCCTCTGTGTCCCCCTCTCCCTCCCTCCGTGTGTCACCCTCTGTCACCTTGGCCCAGCTTCCTGGGCACACACTGTTAGCAGATCTTTGAGTGGCCCTTGGCCTGTTGATGTGAGTTTGTTTCTGATCTCCAGGCACCCATTTTGTCTGCTGTGTGTCTGTGCGCTGCTGCTGTGGTGGTGTGTGCTGCCACTCTTTCACACTGTTGGCTGTTCATTAGCTGCTGGCATGTGCAAAACAGTGCCTTCACCCCCATGTGTTGATGCAAGGCATCCGCCATTTGCTGGCAAGTCATTCCTGTGTTGGGACACAGTGTTTGTCTGGCTGTGACCTAGGCCATATGGGCAGAGGGCATTGTTGTCTGCTTTGGAGTCGCACTATGTGATTCTTGGTGCCCAGCCTCCCGCCATCCGGGTTACCGTGTCATGTGTTGTTGTCTTCTGTGGCCTGTGACTTGACATTGTCCAGCTGGGTGCATGGGGCATGGTGGCAGCAGTGGCATGTGCCTGCTCATGGAGTGTGGTTGAGTAATGCGATGGCTTGTGGTGGTTGCGTGCCTGTTATTAATTTTGGTTGTGGTTGCAGTTCCCCCCATGTGAGGTGCGTTGTTTGTGTACTCACCCGGGTCTCGGAGTCCTTCTACTCCTTCAACTGCCTCCACCGGCAGTATGGCCATCACCCTCTCCTCCCAGGGATGGTACTGTACGGGTCTGCGGGAGGGCCCTCCTCCGGTGGCGTTGGCCTGGTCGTGTTCCTCCTGTCTCTTGGCTCTGACCCTCCTCCGCAGATCGTACCACCTGTTCTGGCAATCCTGCTTGGTCCTCCTGGTGTCCGCAACAGCATTCACAGCATCGACGATGGTCTGCCACATGGCTGTTTTGGCTGCCTGGCTGGTGCTTCTGACCAATGTTCCAAAGATCTGTGGCTCGACTCTGAGGATTTGATCAACAAGGACCTCCAACTCTCGGTGACTGAACTTTGGATTCTTGGTAGTGGGCATGGTGAGGGGTGTGGGTGGGGATGGTGTGGGTGTGGGGGGTGTGTGGATGTTGGGGGGGGTGTGGATGGTTGTGTGTGTGTGTGAATGTGATGAGAGGGTGTTTGTGAGGGTGGTCGTGTGAAGGTGTGCAAGTGTAAGATGTGGTGTCGCTTGTAGTCTGGTTCTGTGGTGTCTGGCAGCAGTGGGTCTGTTGCAAAGGCTCATGGTTTGTGTGTGTGGGCCCTTTTTATTGGTCCATGGGTGGGTGTGGCAGTGTTTGAATTTTGGGTGGGTGTGTTATAAGGAGTGGTGGTGTATTGGGCCTCTGTTTGTTTTTGACAGTTGCAGGTCAGTGATTGTGTTATTTTAGTGGTTGTTGGCCATGTTTAGTGGCTGTGTGCCTTTCGAATGGTGTATTGTTGAGTTGTTTTGTTTTGTCCTTGTTGTGTACGTGCGTTTTGAGCGTGTGTACGGTGTGTACATGGGCCATTTGGTTGTACGATTTGGTCCTTGTGTGTGGCTTTGTACGACTCGTACATGCGGTTGTGATGTTGGGGCATGGGGTGCGCTCCGTACTTAGGAGGTTGTGTTGGGGGTGCGCCAGGAACGTACTGGGGTGGGGGTATGACTGGAACGTACTGGGGTGTACATAGACGGTGGTACGACACGTACAGGGGTGGGGGGGTGTACATTGACGGTGGTACGACACGTACTGGGGTGGGGGTACGACTGGAACGTACTGGGGTGTACATAGACGGTGGTACGACACGTACAGGGGTGGGGGGGTGTACATAGACGGTGGTACGACACGTACAGGGGTGGGGGGTGTACATTGACGGTGGTACGACACGTACTGGGGTGGGGGGGTGTACATTGACGGTGGTACGACACGTACTGGGGTGGGGGTACGACTGGAACGTACTGGGGTGTACATAGACGGTGGTACGACACGTACAGGGGTGGGGGGGTGTACATTGACGATGGTACGACACGTACAGGGGTGGGGGGGTGTACATTGACAGTGGTACGACACGTACTGGGGTGGGGGTACGACTGGAACGTACTGGGGTGTACATAGACGGTGGTACGACACGTACAGGGGTGGGGGGGTGTACATAGACGGTGGTACGACACGTACAGGGGTGGGGGGTGTACATTGACGGTGGTACGACACGTACTGGGGTGGGGGGGTGTACATTGACGGTGGTACGACACGTACTGGGGTGGGGGTACGACTGGAACGTACTGGGGTGTACATAGACGGTGGTACGACACGTACAGGGGTGGGGGGGTGTACATTGACGATGGTACGACACGTACAGGGGTGGGGGGGTGTACATTGACGGTGGTACGACACGTACAGGGGTGGGGGGTGTACATTGACGGTGGTACGACACGTACTGGGGTGGGGGTACGACTGGAACGTACTGGGGTGTACATAGACGGTGGTACGACACGTACAGGGGTGGGGGGGTGTACATTGACGGTGGTACGACACGTACAGGGGTGGGGGGGTGTACATTGACGGTGGTACGACACGTACTGGGGTGGGGGTACGACTGGAACGTACTGGGGTGTAGGTAGACGGGGCTATGACACGTACTGGGGTGGGGGTGTGGCTCGAACGTACTGGGGTGTAGGTACACGGGGGGTACGACACGTACTGGGGTGGGGGTACGACTGGAACGTACTGGGGTGTAGGTAGACGGGGCTGTGACACGTACTGGGGTGGGGGTGTGGCTCGAACGTACTGGGGTGTAGGTACACGGGGGGTACGACACGTACTGGGGTGGGGGTGCGACTGGAACGTACTGGGGTGTACATAGACGGTGGTACGACATGTACAGGGGTGGGGGGGTGTACATTGACGGTGGTACGACACGTACAGGGGTGGGGGGTGTACATTGACGGTGGTACGACACGTACTGGGGTGGGGGTACGACTGGAACGTACTGGGGTGTACATAGACGGTGGTACGACACGTACAGGGGTGGGGGGGTGTACATTGACAGTGGTACGACACGTACTGGGGTGGGGGTACGACTGGAACGTACTGGGGTGTAGGTAGACGGGGCTATGACACGTACTGGGGTGGGGGTGTGGCTCGAACGTACTGGGGTGTAGGTACACGGGGGGTACGACACGTACTGGGGTGGGGGTACGACTGGAACGTACTGGGGTGTAGGTAGACGGGGCTGTGACACGTACTGGGGTGGGGGTGTGGCTCGAATGTACTGGGGTGTAGGTACACGGGGGGTACGACACGTACTGGGGTGGGGGTGCAACTGGAACGTACTGGGGTGTACATAGACGGTGGTACGACACGTACAGGGGTGGGGGGGTGTACATTGACGGTGGTACGACACGTACAGGGGTGGGGGGGTGTACATTGACGGTGGTACGACACGTACAGGGGTGGGGGGGTGTACATTGACGGTGGTACGACACGTACTGGGGTGGGGGTACGACTGGAACGTACTGGGGTGTAGGTAGACGGGGCTATGACACGTACTGGGGTGGGGGTGTGGCTCGAACGTACTGGGGTGTAGGTACACGGGGGGTACGACACGTACTGGGGTGGGGGTACGACTGGAACGTACTGGGGTGTAGGTAGACGGGGCTGTGACACGTACTGGGGTGGGGGTGTGGCTCGAACGTACTGGGGTGTAGGTACACGGGGGGTACGACACGTACTGGGGTGGGGGTGCGACTGGAACGTACTGGGGTGTACATAGACGGTGGTACGACACGTACAGGGGTGGGGGGGTGTACATTGACGGTGGTACGACACGTACTGGGGTGGGGGGGTGTACATTGACGGTGGTACGACACGTACAGGGGTGGGGGGGTGTACATTGACGGTGGTACGACACGTACTGGGGTGGGGGTACGACTGGAACGTACTGGGGTGTAGGTAGACGGGGCTATGACACGTACTGGGGTGGGGGTGTGGCTCGAACGTACTGGGGTGTAGGTACACGGGGGGTACGACACGTACTGGGGTGGGGGTGCGACTGGAACGTACTGGGGTGTACATAGAAGGTGGTACGACACGTACAGGGGTGGGGGGGTGTACATTGACGGTGGTACGACACGTACTGGGGTGGGGGTACGACTGGAACGTACTGGGGTGTACATAGACGGGTGGGGGTATACATATACGGGGGTACGTGTCGGACGTACGGGGGCTGGGGGGAGTGTTGGGCGCGTATGCGGGCACATGTCTCCATGGTTGCTATTGGTGTTCGGTGCGGACGGTGTTTTTTCCATACGGTTGTAGGCTCGGACGCACGGGATGGATCGTGATTCCTCGGTCGGACTTGGATTTTTACGTTTGTAAGGTAAATCGTCCGAGGACGTGTCGGACACATTTTCCGACCCGAGGACGTGTGGGGAATGATTCCCGGTGCGGTTCGTATGGACTTTTTACCATGCGAATCGTGATTGCCAGTTCGTACGGCACTTGTACGATTCGTACGGTAAAAAGACCCGATACGAGTCGCACGGGGGAATTTTTTACCGGATCGTGATCGGCACCTATATGTTCTTTAACTTTCAGAGACTACATCAAGTAAACAGCATTTTGTCTACAAAGAACATCTTCATTCAAATACAACCAAAAACACTTGGTAAGTATATATAAAAACGTTTTTTGTTTCCTATTTTCATAGAAATATATAAAGTACTATT
The DNA here is from genome assembly GCF_964204655.1 of Triturus cristatus. Taxonomy (NCBI): domain Eukaryota; kingdom Metazoa; phylum Chordata; class Amphibia; order Caudata; family Salamandridae; genus Triturus; species Triturus cristatus. The sequence continues at coordinate 425,251,626 of NC_140591.1, forward strand.
GCATATATTTTCATATACATTTTTTCCAGATTTGTAACACATTACGATGACAGAAGAAGCCCAATTTATAACATCGCAGAAAGGAAAATTCCTATTGTGTTACATGGGTTACACATACACCCAAGAAAAGCAGACGGACCGAAAAGTGAACTGGAAGTGTTCTAAATATTATTCTAACAAATGCTACGGACGAGCAACAACAAGAGAAACAACTGTACTATATACAAGAGAGCATAACCATCCACCCAATCTCTCTGAAATAGAAGTCAGATCAACCCTTGAAAATATAAAAGAATTAAGCACTGGTTCACAAACTGCTACAAGTGTAATCCTAAAAGAACTATTACCTAGAGTGCCCAAAGAAGCAAGAGGCCAATTACCATCAATTGCTTCTATAAAAAGAACAATTGCTAGGACCAAAAAATCAACCACGACAAAAATACCATCCCCAAAAACTTTTCAAGATATCATCATTCCACCAGAATTAACTATCACCCACAATAATGAACCTTTTATTTTTTTTGATAACAAAAGTACAGAAAAAAGAATCATAATGTTTGCTACTGCAAACAATATAACTAAACTCCAACAATGCCAAACGTGGATGATGGATGGCACCTTTACAATATGCCCAAAACCATTCTACCAGCTTTACACAATACACGGTCAATATCACAACACTTCCATACCTTTAATTTATGCACTATTACCTAACAAACAAAACACAACATATAATGAAATGCTAGGAAAACTAAAACAAGAATCAAATGATTTTTACCCTCAAAGAATTATCATAGACTTTGAGCAAGCCATGATAAATAGCATTCTAAAACTGTACCCCCATACAGCTATCCAAGGATGTTACTTCCATCTAAACCAATGTATATGGAGACATTTACAAAAATCTTCACTAGGGTGCCGATTACGATCCGGCAAAAACCGGGTACGAACCGTCGGACGGAGGCTTTTTTCCATCCGACTCGTACCCGGTCGTAAAACTTTACAAACATGCAAGTACGATTCGCACGGAAACACCATTTCCGTACGAGTCGTACAAAACACCGACCGACGAAAAGATACATACAAATGGGATCCGGGGAATACGCCGACGTGACGTCGGGACGCTCTCAGGCCGCCTTTCACGACCCAGGAATTACGATTCGAACCGACAGCAGTCCGGACGGCAATATTTTTACGGCACCCAAAAAGTGCCGGAAAAGCAAAGTACGGCGCGAAACGACCAGAGTAGGTGGCCCGGTAAGCGCCGTACCCCCCCCCAGCCCCCGCATGTACGCGTCGTACCCCCCCAGCCCCCACATGTACGCGCCGTACCCCCCCAGCCCCTGCATGTACGCGCCGTACCCCCCCCCAGCCCCCGCATGTACGTGCCATACCCCCCCAGCCCCCGCATGTACGCGCCGTACCCCCCCAGCCCCCGCATGTACGCGCCGTACCCCCCCGTGTATGTACACCCGAGTACGTGTCGAACGTGTCGAACCCCCAGCGCTACGCACTGGGGGTACGCACCGTACATACACGGGTGGGGGTACGACTCGAACGTACTCGGGTGTACATACACGGGGGGGTTCGACACGTACTCGGGTGTACATACACGGGGGGGTTCAACACGTACTCGGGTGTACATACACGGGGGGGTTCGACACGTACAGTTCGACACGTACTCGGGTGTACATACACAGGGGGGTTCGACACGTACTCGGGTGCACATACACGGGGGGGTTCAACACGTACTCGGGTGTACATACACGGGGGTTCGACATGTACTCGGGTGTACATACACGGGGGGTACGGCGCGTACATGCGGGGGCTGGGGGGGGTACGGCGTGTACATGCGGGGGCTGGGGGGGTACGGCGCGTACATGCGGGGGCTGAGGGGGGTACGGTGCGTACATGCGGGGGCTGGGTACGGCGCGTACATGCGGGGGCTGGGGGGGTACGGCGCGTACATGCGGGGGCTGGGAGGGTACGGCGCGTACATGCCGGGGCTGGGGGGGGTACGGCGCGTACATGCGGGGGCAGGGGGGGTACGGCGCGTACATGCGGGGGCTGGGGGGGGTACGGCACGTACATGCGGGGGCTGGGGGGGTACAGCACGTACATGCGGGGGCTGGGGGGGTACGGCGCGTACCGGGTACCTGTTTGGACGTCTCCATGGTTGCTATTGCAGTTCGGTGCGGACGGTCTTTTAACCATACGGTTGTACATTCGGACGCCCGGGACGGATCGTGATTCCCCAGTCGGACTTCGCTTTTCACGTTTGTACGGTAAATCGTCCGGGGACATGTCGGACACATTTTCCGACCCGAGGACGTGTGGGGAATAATTCCCAAGGCGGTTCGTATGGACTTTTTACCATGCGAATCGTGATTGCCAGTTTGTACGGCACTTGTACGATTCGTACGGTAAAAAGACCGGATACGAGTCATACGGGAATTTTTTTTACCGGATCGTAATTGGCACCTAAGTGTAGAATATGCCACAAACATAACTTTTGCACATCAAATAAAACTTCTAACAGCCCTAGCTTATGTACCAACCACAGATGTTGCAGAACATTACAATCTTTTATTAGAAAGTCCATTCTACAAACAAAATGAACTAAAGTTATCTCCCCTCTTAGATTATTTTGAGGATACCTGGGTGGGGAGACTACACAGATCAGGCCATAGACGTCAGCCCAAGTTCCAAATACCTTGGTGGAATGTATATGTAAGTACACTCAACCAACAAGCCAAAACTAACAACGCCGTCGAGGGCTGGCATAATGCATTCCTAACTTTTACTGGGAGAACAACTCCAACACTACAAAAACTACTAATTGCCATACAAAAGGAACAAAGTTTCCAATAATTAAGAATGCAACAATCTGTCCTACAATTAAAACCAAAACAATCTAGACAAACTACTCAAATGTATAATTACCTACAACAACAGGTACAGCTATACCCATCCACAAGAGGACTTGAGTACTTAAATATAATAGCTCAAACTCTCTTCTAAACCCTTTCCAAAATATTAACCCACAATTCTACTAAAACAACTATCACAACATAAAGAAACCACTTTATTATATCACATATTTAATTATGTGGTCTAAAATATATAAATAATTTATATCTACATATATTTAGACAACATAATTAAACAAACCAAGTACACAACAACAATATTAAATATATAAGATTTGCCCACCCACAATTAAAATATTTAAATGAACTTACCTGTGTAGTTGCTCCAATGGGATAATAACATTCCCTCCAAATAAATCTAGGTAGTTCAAAATCCATAGGTATCAAAAATGAATCCAAATAAAATGGAAAAATACAACTGTTTTTGGAAAAAAAACGTCTACGCCAAAAAAAGACAATCCATTAACCATAAAAATCCCGAAAAATACAAAAAAGGTAAATAACCGCTCCTGGAAACCCGAACAATAAAGGAAGTGTAAAATAAATATTAGTAAACACAACTAATACACACTTCCTTTAAAAAAAAAAAAAGGTGTTTGAAAGAGACGAAAATATCTTCTCCGTAAAACCCACAAAACAGAAACAAACATTCCCACCCACACACAAACACACATAATGCACCTAAAAACATCACTACAAACATTATTCAAACACTATAAAACTTTAACACACCTAAATAACAAAACACTAACAAAGCCACAAACACGGAACACAACGTAAATTATAAAACCGTATACAAACTATTACTAACACCCTAACTTCTAAAACATCAATCCATACACACTTATTACAACATTACTACTTCCACAAAACACTTAAAACTATTTAATAATAAAGAAAATAACTCTTACCTTCTCAAACGCGAAACAGCTCCCGACCGCGACCTGGATTCTACCAAAATAACCCAAAACAACAGCGAGCGGTTACAAAATAAAAGACCCAAACAAACATAACAACTAAAAAAATACCAATAAATGCCCTAACTATTTATTTAACATTACACATTACTTTAAAAATTAGTAAAACATGACAATAAAATACTCAAAAAGAATACCTATTTTTTTTATATATGTGAAAATTATTTAACTTATAAAAATAAATATAATACAAAAATATATTTACTAATATAATAACAAAACTGTATATATTACCAAAAAAAATATATGAACATGATATAATTAATATATTGTATCTACAACATACCAAAACTAAAAATAAAAAGAACTATTCTAAAATGTAAACATTTTCAATATTAAGTATCTAATATAAATATTAATAATTAAAATATATTTATCATATATTTCAAAACATACAATTTCTTATAAATTCAAATAAAGTCTAAAAATATTGGGAGTACACAATATAAATTAAAAAATATTAAACAGCTATAAAAATCAGAATTTTTTTTTTTTAATATTTTGTCTGTTCATATATTAATGTCCAAAATATACATTAAACAAATATATATCCATTATAAAAAAATTATTACAATAATACAAATGTTAAATATTAATTATTTTATTACATGTTTATTTCAATGATTTAATTATTATAATATGCGTAATAATAAACAATATTTTCTCTGTAATTAATATACATTCCAACAACTATAAAACATATCTTATTTTCCTTTCTACTATTTTATACAAAAATTTAGAATTTGCATTCTGATATAACTTCTATCTTTTATCCAACCAAAACTAAAATTTACAGATTTATTGTAAATTAAAACAAATTAATTTAACCGTTCCTATTCAACTCTATATTTATTTATAATAATTGCTATTTACCAAACTTAATTAACATACTACTCCCACTACAGACTGAACTTAATTAATTTACTATTCTCACTCCAAAATATATTTAATTTGGATAGGTGCTAGACACTGAACTGAATTAATTTACTATTCCCACTCCAGTCTATATTTAATTAAGATAAGTGCTGGACACTGAACTTAATAATTTACTATTCTCACTCCAACCTATATTAAATTAGAGTAGGTGCTGGACACTGAACTTAATTAATTTACTATTCCCACTCCACTCTATATTTAATTAAGATAAGTGCTGGACACTGAACTTAATTAATTTACTATTCTCACTCCAACCTATATTTAATTAGGTTATGTGCTGGACACTGAACTTAATTAATTTACTATTCCCACTCCAGTCTATATTTAATTAAGATAAGTGCTGGACACTGAACCTAATTAATTTACTATTCTCACTCCAATCTATATTTAATTAGGGTAGGTGCTGGACACTGAACTAAATTAATTTACTATTCCCACTCCACTCTATATTTAATTAAGATAAGTGCTGGACACAGAACTTAATTAATTTACTATTCTCACTCCAACCTATATTAAATTAGAGTAGGTGCTGGAGACTGAACTGAATTAATTTACTATTCCCACTCCACTCTATATTTAATTAAGATAAGTGCTGGACACTGAACTTAATTAATTTACTATTCTCACTCCAACCTATATTTAATTAGGTTATGTGCTGGACACTGAACTTAATTAATTTACTATTCCCACTCCAGTCTATATTTAATTAAGATAAGTGCTGGACACTGAACCTAATTAATTTACTATTCTCACTCCAATCTATATTTAATTAGGGTAGGTGCTGGACACTGAACTAAATTAATTTACTATTCCCACTCCAGTCTATATTTAATTAAGATAAGTGCTGGACACTGAACTTAATTAATTTACTATTCTCACTCCAACCTATATTTATTTATAGTATGTGCTGGACACTGAACTGAATTAATTTACTATTCCCACTCCAGTCTATATTTAATTAAGATAAGTGCTGGACACTGAACTTAATTAATTTACTATTCCCACTCCAACCTATATTAAATTAGAGTAGCTGCTGGACACTGAACTTAATTAATTTACTAGTCCCACTCCAGTCTATATTAAATTAATATAAGTGCTGGACACTGAACTTAATAAATTTACTATTCTCACTCCAACCTATATTTAATTAGAGTATGTGCTGGACACTGAACTGAATTAATGTACTATTCCCACTCCAGTCTATATTTAATTATGATAAGTGCTGGACACTGAACTTAATTAATTTACTATTCTCACTCCAACCTATATTAAATTAGAGTACGTGCTGGACACTGAACTTAATTAATTTACTATTCCCACTCCATTCTATATTTAATTAGGATAAGTGCTGGACACTGAACTTAATTAATTTACTATTCTCACTCCAATCTATCTTTAATTAGAGTATGTGCTGGACACTGAACTTAATTAATTTACTATTCCCACTCCAGTCTATATTTAATTAAGATAAGTGCTGGACACTGAACATAATTAATTTACTATTCTCACTCCAACCTATATTAAATTAGAGTAGGTGCTGGACTCTGAACTTAATAAATGTACTATTCCCACTCCAGTCTATATTTAATTAAGATAAGTGCTGGACACTGAACTTAATTAATTTACTATTCTCACTCCAACCTATATTAAATTAGGGTAGGTGCTGGACACTGAACTAAATTAATTTACTATTCCCACTCCAGTCTATATTAAATTAAGAGAAGTGCTGGACACTGAACTTAATAACTTTACTATTCTCACTCCAACCTATATTTAATTATAGTATGTGCTGGACACTGAACTGAATTAATTTACTATTCCCACTCCAGTCTATATTTAATTAAGATAAGTGCTGGACACTGAACTTAATTAATTTACTATCCTCACTCCAACCTATATTAAATTACAGTAGGTGCTGGACAATGAACTTAATTAATTTACTATTCCCACTCCAGTCTATATTTAATTAAGATAAGTGCTGGACACTGAACTTAATTAATTTACTATTCTCACTCAAATCTATATTTAATTATGGTAGGTGCAAAACACTAAACTTCATTAATTTAGTATTCCCACTCATAAATATATTTAATTACACTAGATCATGTATACTGATCTTAATTAATTTTATATTCCCACTCCAATATGTATTTAATTACAGTAATTGCAATACAAATATATAAATATAAATATATTAAAAAAAAAAAATTTTAATCATTATTAAAACATTTACATAAAACAATACCCACACTTATCCTCTACAAATCCAACTCCCCAATCTAAAATGTATCCCAAAATATTATATTATAATATATATTTTTTTAATATAAATTACTCAATATTACTAATTTAAAATAAATTTTTAAAACACTCCCCACCCTTATCCCCTATAAGCCAACATCCCAATACCCCAAAAATTTTTAAATTGTACAATCAAAATCAAAATTTATACATACTTTGTATACAATATTACCAACATTTTACACATTTTTATCAAACTCCACACCCTTATCCCCATAACACAACATCCCACTCCTAAAATTAAATATAACATTCGAATTTTTATTCTAATGTTCTACATTTTGTATACAAATTATTCCTACATAAATCAAAATTTTTAAAACACTCCCCACCCTCATCCCCTATAACCCAACATCCCACTCCTAAAAGATAATATAAAAAATATATTTTTATTCCAGAGTTCAAATTAAATTAATTAAATATTCCAAATTAAAACAATTTTTTTCAACACTTCCCACCCTTATCCCCTGTAACTCAACATCCCACTCCAAAAATTTTAAATAACATTCTAAATTACATTTAAAATTATACATTTTTTTAAAAAATATTCAAAAATATATAAACATTTTTAAAACACTTCACACCCTTATCCCCTATAACCCAACATCCCGCTCCTAAAATTAATTGTAAATTTCTAAATTAAATTTAAATTTTCTACATTAATTTATTTAAACATTCTAAAATATATAAACATTTTTAAAACACTTCCCACCCTTATCCCCTATAACCCAACATCCCGCTCCTAAAATTATTTTAAAAATTCTAAATTTAATGTAAAATTTCTAAATAATTAATTTTAAAAATTCAAAAATATATAAACATTTTTAAAACACTTCCCACCCTTATCCCCTATAACCCAACATCCCACTCCTAAAATTAATTTTAAAATTCTAAATTTAATATAAAACTTCTAAATATTTTTTTTTTAAATTCAAAAATATATAAACATTTTTAAAACACTTCCCACCCTTATCCCCTATAACCCAACATCCCGCTCCTAAAAATAATTTTTAAATTCTAAATTTATTTTAAAATTTCTAAATAAATTTTTGTAAAAATTCAAAAATATATAAACATTTTTAAAACACTTCCCACCCTTATCCCCTGTAACCCAACATCCCGCTCCTAAAATTAAATATACATTTCAAATTTGAAATAAAATTTACTAATTAAATTTTACAATATATAAAAAAAAAATTAACTTTTTTAAAACACTCCCCACCCTTATCCCCTATAACCCAACATCCCGCCCCTAAAACAATATAAATATTTCTCATATTATATACATTTTAACTATTTATACAACCAACTTCAAAATATTTACTAAACATACAATAACGATATTTTAACATGTCGATATTATTACTTACGATATTACTTACATCGATATTATCTATTTCGATATTTTGTACTTCAGATATTTTTGACTCGATATTTATGTCCCTCGATATTAAAAAGTCGATATATAGACTGCTCACCTGATGAAATTGAAGTGACTGTTCTTACAGAGAAACTACAGACTCAGGTGCCAATTCCGATCCGGTAAAAAAATTCCCCGTCCGACTCGTATCCGGATTTTTTTCCGTCCGAATCGTCAAAGTAGCGTACAAACTGCCAAGTACGATTCGAACGGAAAAAAGTCCATACGAATCGCATTGGGAAGATTTCCCCACACGTCCTCGGGTCGGGAAAAGTCACCGACACGTCCCCGGGCGAGAAACCCACCGTGCGGAAAAATAAAGTCCGACTGCGCAAGTACGATCCCTCCCGTCCTCCCCATTTCACAACCGTACGCAAAAAACACCGTCCGAACCGAACTCCCATAGCAACCATGGAGACATGTGCCCGCATACGCGCCGAACACCCCACCACCCCCCGCCCGCGTATGTACGCCCCGAACCCCCACCCGTGTATGTACGCACCAAACACCCACCCGTGTATGTACGCCCCCGAACCCCCCCCAGCCGTGTATGTACGCACCGAACCACCAGCCGTGTATGTACGCCCCCGAACCCCCCCCAGCCGTGTATGTACGCACCGAACCACCAGCCGTGTATGTACGCACCAAACCCCCCCCCCAGCCCTGTATGTACGCACCGAACCACCAGCCGTGTATGTACGCCCCCGAACCCCCCCCAGCCGTGTATGTACGGACCGAACCACCAGCCGTGTATGTACGCACCAAACACCCACCCGTGTATGTACGCCCCCGAACCCCCCCCAGCCGTGTATGTACGCACCGAACCACCAGCCGTGTATGTACGCACCAAACACCCACCCGTGTATGTACGCCCCCGAACCCCCCCCCAGCCGTGTATGTACGCACCGAACCACCAGCCGTGTATGTACGCCCCCGAACCCCCCCCCAGCCGTGTATGTACGCACCGAACCACCAGCCGTGTATGTACGCACCAAACCCCCACCCCAGCCGTGTATGTACGCACCGAACCACCAGCCGTGTATGTACGCACCAAACACCCACCCGTGTATGTACGCCCCCGAATCCCCCCCCCAGCCGTGTATGTACGCACCGAACCACCAGCCGTGTATGTACGCACCAAACACCCACCCGTGTATGTACGCCCCCGAACCCCCCCCAGCCGTGTATGTACGCACCGAACCACCAGCCGTGTATGTACGCCCCCGAACCCCCCCCAGCCGTGTATGTACGCACCGAACCACCAGCCGTGTATGTACGCACCAAACCCCCACCCCAGCCGTGTATGTACGCACCGAACCACCAGCCGTGTATGTACGCACCAAACACCCACCCATGTATGTACGCCCCCGAACCCCCCCCCCAGCCGTGTATGTACGCACCGAACCACCAGCCGTGTATGTACGCCCCCGAACCCCCCCCCAGCCGTGTATGTACGCACCGAACCACCAGCCGTGTATGTACGCACCAAACACCCACCCGTGTATGTACGCCCCCGAACCCCCCCCCAGCCGTGTATGTACGCACCGAACCACCAGCCGTGTATGTACGCCCCCGAACCCCCCCCAGCCGTGTATGTACGCACCGAACCACCAGCCGTGTATGTACGCACCAAACCCCCACCCCAGCCGTGTATGTACGCACCGAACCACCAGCCGTGTATGTACGCACCAAACACCCACCCGTGTATGTACGCCCCCGAACCCCCCCCCAGCCGTGTATGTACGCACCGAACCACCAGCCGTGTATGTACGCACCAAACACCCACCCGTGTATGTACGCCCCCGAACCCCCCCCCAGCCGTGTATGTACGCACCGAACCACCAGCCGTGTATGTACGCCCCCGAACCCCCCCCAGCCGTGTATGTACGCACCGAACCACCAGCCGTGTATGTACGCACCAAACCCCCACCCCAGCCGTGTATGTACGCACCTAACCACCACCCCACCAGGGAATGTACGGACCGCACCCCCACCAGTGCATGTACGGACCGTACTGACGCCAAAAAAACACGTACTGAACCCGGACAAACCATATTTACACAAGGAGAGTCAAGTAGAGTTTCCCCACACCACCAAACAGGCCCAACAACCCCACAAACATCACATACACTCACCTGCAACTGCCAAACTGCCAAACAGAGGCCCAAAACTCAATCACTCCTCATAACACACCCACACAAATTTCAAACACAGCCACACCCACAAATGGACCAATAAAAATGGACCACACACACAAACCATGAGCCTTTGCAACAGACCCACTGCTGCCAGAGCCCACAGACGACCCACACCACCATACTTGAACCTCACACTTGCATACCTTCACACAACCACCTACACAAACACCCCCTCATCACATTCACACACACACCTCCACTACCACACCCACACACCCACAGCCATCCACACCCACACCCCCACAACCACACCCCACGCCATGTCCACCACCAAGAATCCAAAGTTCACAAAGGAGGAGCTGGAGATCCTTGTCGACGAAATCCTCAGAGTCGAGCCACAGCTCTTTGGGACATTGGTCAGACAGACCAGCATATCCGAAAAAACCGCCATGTGGCAGAGGATCGTCGATTCTGTGAATGCTGTTGGGACAACCAGAAGGACCAGGCACGAGTGCCAATCCAGGTGGTACGATCTGCGGAGGACGGTCAAGAGGAAGATGACTGACAATCACAACCAGGGGAACATCACTGGAGGAGGGCCGCCCCCCAGACCGGTACAATACCATCCCTGGGAGGAGAAGGTGATGTCCACGCTGGCGGTGGAGGGACTACACGGACTGCCAGGACTCCCAGACCCTGGTGAGTACACAAACAACTCACCTCACATGGGGGGGATGCCATACACAATCAATCATGCATGCCACCCCCCCCAAGCCACCACCGGACACAACAACACTCCACAAACACACACATGCCACTGGCACCTCCATGCCCCATGCATCAATCAGGGCCATGCCAAGTCACAGGCCACACAAAACACCAACACAACACAGGATGTGGTCGATGCTGGGAGTGGGGGCAGCAAAACTAACATTGAGCAACTCACAAGCACACAACAATGCCCTCAGCCCATATGGCCCAGGGCACAGCCATACAAACTGTGTGTACCCACACAGTACTGTCTTGCCTGCAAATGATGGCTGCCATGCAGGATGCCATGGGTCTGAAGGCACAATTTGCACATAACAGCAGACAATGAAGATGCATCGCTCTGATAGAGTCTCAGCACACACCGCCACAGCAGCAGCCTACACTCAGACACACTGCCCAATGGGTGCCCGGAGAACAGGGACTAACTCACATGAACAAGCCAATGGCCATTCAAAGACCGGCTAACTGTGTGTGCCCAGGAAGCTGGCCTGAGGTGACAGAGAGTGACAAAGAGAGGGAGGGAGAGGGGGAATGAGAGGGAAGGAGACAGAGGGGGGACACAGGGAGACAGACAGAGGGAGGGAGTAGGGTGACAGAGGGAGACCGACAGAGGGAGGGAGGAGGGTGACAGAGGGAGGGAGGAAGGGAGACACAGGGAGACTAAATCACCCTTGGGTGGTGTGGCCATGTCCACTCGTCAGCCGGTGGACTGTGTGCATGCAGACCAGGTCTGGCAGTGCCTCAACCCCCCTTCCGTAGATGAAGACCGGTCCATGTGTCAATCTGTGCACGAGTCCATCCGTGCTGCAGGCACAGACCTAACCACACACCCAGTATACCCACCCACCGTGTCGGTAAGAACCCTGTCACAAATGCTTCAGTCCCCTACCTGCAACATCAAATTGCCTTGCCAAAACACCATTTGGCCACGTACAGTGCAACACGTAAGGCGCCTCTGCATGGCTCGCTACGCCCGCACACCACACTGCTGACTGTGTACCCAAATAGATGCATCAACTAAGATTGTGTCTCACACATGCGTAAAGCCCTGACAGCTGTGGCCAAGGGACATAGCCATGCACAAGTGCACTGTGAGAGGAATGCAGGACAGATCCAACTACCCAGAGGAAGAGTGCCAAATCAGAAATGCATGCAACATGGATGCCACATGTGACACTGTTAACATTGTCTCTCTCACACACAGGTCAACGTCGACGAACACCCCCCAACACTGGGGGGGAAGTCACACAGGACCAGGCTCCGCGGGATGATGACCCCACCGCCAGCGATGACTCTCACCACTCCGTGGATGACCCAGACCAACCTGGCCCCTCTGGTGTCCAACCACCTGCAGCACCTGCGTCAGGTACAACTGTGCCAACCACCACCCCCATTCCTGCCACATCCCAGGAGACGTCCAGGAGCCCTGCCCGCACACGACCACCCAGCCAGTCTGCCCAGGAGGGACACGGTCCTCCGGGCACCCAGGAGGAGGCAGGCGGCAACGCAGATGCCATCCCTCAGGGGTCCCGGAGACCCGATGCACCCACAACGGCAGGCCAGGTGCACGTGGGCAGGGGTGGCGGGAGTGGAGGACGGCGGAGGCGCGAACCTGACCAGGCAGCTCAGGACCCGGTAGTGTCCCAGGTCAGCAACATCCTGGATACATACCGGCGTGACACCAGGGGCATGGACCAGATTGCGTCCACCCTCAATGACATCAAGGGGACCCTCCAGGAGATGAAGACCCTGCAGTCCCAGCAACATGCCTGTCAACTGCAACACCAAGGAAGGATGGAGGATAGACAGGCTGAGCTCGTGGCGGTGCAAACCCAAATGACCGGTGTACTCCGTCGGATTGCCGACAACATGGGCAACCCTCCCTGTGGCACCAGGCGAAGGCCATTACCAGACACAGGGAGGGATCAGGAGGAGGAGGATTCATCCGACGGAGCGTCACAGACATCGTCACGGACTGCTTCCGAGGGTCCCCGCAGGAAGGTGGGTCGTCCACGAAAAAGACTGTGAGAGTCAGCAGAACATCACCATCTCCCAGGTCACCTGGCCTGGCACCTGGCCCTCTGGCCCAATAGCAGCACATGACATTCTCTGCCACATGGACTTGCTGGTCACTGTCTGACCTATGTTGACGAAGACTGTGGCATGGACTCTGACATTTTGCTACGACAAGGATACCAACTCCCCCAGTGAACTTTGGATTCTACACTCCCGCTGTGCACCTCTTGTCATCCCCACAAACCCGTACCCCACCACAAATAAATTAATCACACTTACAAGATGATGCCGTGATTCTACATTATTACAATACATGTGTGTGTCGTACAGTCAAAGCATGCCTGATCTCAGAATTAACTCCAACCATCCAAACCGTGGGGTCGCAGTCTTGCCCAGGACACACATGGGTCCCAATGTCTCATCTGATACAGACATGGAGTACCAAACTCACCTGTGCTGGGCCCAACCAGCTGAGTGGTTCCCGCACAACTGTGGCTACAGACACATTCAGGGGAGCAACAGTCATGCGCAGAGGTCAGGGATCATGTGGAGTGACCTGGCTTGCCGCTCCCAGGTATGTCTAGACATGTGTCCCTACAATGTGCAGCATGCTTGCGTCAGGCGGATGTTGAGAATGGTGGCTAGGCCAAGGTTGGATGCATGGAGATGCCAGAATGCAGTTTAGGATCACTGTGCCACATGGTTGTGTTGGGGTTGTGGGCTGCATCATGAGTGTGGGCGTGGATCTAGAAGGTCATCCTGCAGCTGGCTGTGAAACATTCCCCCCATCCCGTTAGGACGTTGATGTGGCCTGGTTGCCCGACGCAGTAGCAGAGCTGTGCAGATGCACTCCGGATATGGACAAGTACCATGGGAGTCGTGAGGCACATGTCCGTAGACTGCAGGGTAGGATTCTACACAGATGTTGTAGTTTCCCTGGGGGATGGTCTCTCTTGCCTTGAGGTGGATGGAACTGTGCATCTTGTGCATAATACAGTTCCCACTCCCTGACAAACCCCTAGCATCTTGTCACTCTACACATAGACACATATGCACCACCTATGAAAACTATGCCAGACCTGCGGCACGCACAGTGGCAACAGGGCACCATTGACAGGGAAGAGGCACCTTGGAGACAGAGGGACAAATTTATTAGTCATGTGTGTTGGAATGACAATGATACTCTGTCAACACATACACAGGTCATGTGGATGTACATGTGGGAGCAACACTGGCACCCCCCATTGCAACACAGATGCTGGCATCCCATTGACCTGGCACACAAGTGACGGATAACAGCTAAACACCCCCTGCTGCCACGGAGAGGCCGCTATACACCATTGAGGCCCTGATGGGGCAATCACACACCATGTCAACCCGGTGCAACCTGTATGTTTCCGAGGCCAGTGTTACACACAATGATGGCCTCATCACAATCCCCAATCCCCTGCCACATGACAGTCACCAAGTCTGAGCATGGCTCCAGGTGAAGCCTGCCCCATGTCATGTTCCCCATGTAGGATCACCATGTATGCAAATGGAACACACATGAACCGGAGAAGTGCACACAGACTACAAACAATTCACACACCCAAAACGACGTGAGGCATCCCTTACCCTGAGGAGATTTCAACACTTGCCCGTGCATGTGACGCTGAATCAGCACATGTCGCTGTGTTCATGAGGAGTAGCAGGAGCACAACAATGCCACCAGCAGACAGCATGCACATGGACCTGTGGAAGAGAGACACACAAGGATTCAGCACAAAGGAGCACATCCGCAAGCATGTACTTAACACGTATCATGTTGTTAACATGACAGGTGAC
Organism: Triturus cristatus; assembly: GCF_964204655.1. Taxonomy (NCBI): domain Eukaryota; kingdom Metazoa; phylum Chordata; class Amphibia; order Caudata; family Salamandridae; genus Triturus; species Triturus cristatus. Next base: position 425,266,942 of record NC_140591.1, read on the forward strand.
AATGATGACCCTCAGACAACATCCTTCCATTGCGCCATCACTTGAGTGACACTTCAATACACACCACTGACTCACTTGGCAGACATGCAGATGGACACACACATTGCAACACATGCCACACACGGCCCAATGCGTGCACACTCAGACACTGGAACTCACCACTAAGCAAAGAAGTTGCGTATGAGCCGACTCCGCATGTCCTCCACAGCCTCCTCCTCCTCCACATCACTTGCCCCGTCACCAAGCCCTTCATCCTCCACGGGTGGATGGTCCTGGTCATCTTGATCCAGTATGAGTGGAACAGCTTCCTCCACTGCCATGTTGTGCAGCATGCAGCAGACGATGATGATCTTGCACACCTTCACCGGGGCATATGGGAGTGCTCCGCCGGTCTTGTGGAGGCACCGGAATCGGCTCTTCAGAAGTCCAAACGTCCTCTCAATGACTCTCCTGGTCCGCCCATGTGCGTTGTTGTAGAGGTGCTCGGCAGCCGTGCTGGGGTTGCGGACAGGCGTCATCAGCCATGGCATGTTGGGATAGCCAGCGTCCCCTACAAGGAAACATCATGGACAGAAGTGTGTCAGCACAGGCAGTGAGATTGGAAGATGACGCCAAACACTGAACTGCCAGAGTCTACCCACCAACAATACATGCTCGCTCGTTCCGCAGCTGCAGCATCATTTCTGGCACCCTGCTACGCCTCATGATGAAGGCATCGTGTGCTGATCCTGGAAAGCGAACACAGACATGTGAAATCACCATGTTGGACAGACACACCACAAGGGCATTAATGGAGTGATAATGTTTGCGATTCCTATACACCACCTCCTGTGCCTGTGGTGGTACCAACGCAACATGTGTCCCATCTATGGACCCAATGACATGGGGCATCCCTCCCAGGGCATAGAACTCACGCTTGACATCTGTCAACTGCTCACGATTTGGGAATTTAATGTACTCATCCAGGTGAACCAACATGGCCTCTAAGAAATCATGCAGAACACGGCTGAACATCGTCTGGGACATGCCCCCGACATCAGCAATGGTATGTTGGAACGTACCCGTGGCAAGGAAATGTAGGGCTGCCATCACCTTCAACTTGGGTGTCAGTGCACTTGGATACCTGTGGCGCGGGAGGAGTTGTGCTTCCAGCCGGCCAGTCAACTCATCAATCAACCGTTGGCTGAATCTGTAGCGGCGTATACAGTCCCGTTCATGCAGGGCAGCAATGTCTGGCATACGTCGAGGGAGAGGCGGAGCCCTGCAGTGAAATGGAAGGAACACCTAAGAGTGAGCACTGTACAACAACATCGTCAATGCACTGAGCACATGTTACACAGCCAATACACATATGCCACGTTGTGAGTCAGGTCTGTGCCACAGTTCCTGGACACGAACGCCAGTCAGGTTACACTCCTACCAAGGGACAGCCACTAACGGAGGGGGGCAAGATCACGATGACATGGCATGAGACTAGCTGTGGGCCAGTGTAAGTGAACATGCACACGCATCACAGGATTCACAGACATCCACACATGTGCAGAGGTAGTATGCGTATGGTACAGACAGGTAGTTGGATGCGATATGCACTGGTCACATGTCATAGGAATAGGACAGGCCACACACATTGCCTTTGAGGAGTACATGTCGAGACAGAACATACATAGGGAGCATGTGGATATGTACTTGTGTTGATACTCCGTGTAGTTGGATACATACACACCTCATGGCAAATCACATATGTGGGCTGGTGTGCGGAACAGTGTGCCATGCCCATCGACACACAGACACATGTTGGCAGCAGCAACTGCTGACACATTGAATCACACACCTACAGCAAAATCATGGAAAGACATGCCACACACATGACATGGTTGCAGCATGCAACGCAGCCATACACGTGTCATATGTAATATTCCGTGTACCTGGCATCAGGGGACAGGTGCGGGTGTCCGTGACTGGACATGCAAGTGACTCATGGCTCCACTAGTGTGTACGACATGCACACATGTCAAAGGAGTGCAGGGGATGTGTGGTACAATGCGCACCATCACACACGACATGTGTACACAGCTCATCGTACATGTGCTTTGCCCACACCTCAGGGGTAAAGTGCCACATCACATCCTGACACACCTGTGTCACACACAGGTGGTATTGCACAGACAATGCATTGGTGTCCACCCTTGGCAATACCTGTCCGCTCCATTCCTGTCTGTGTGCCGCCTGTCACCACTGACAGTTGTTATACGCACCGTACATACGCTCGGAGCGCGTGTATAGGGTCCCTGGGCCAATATTGCCGCTGGCGTATGCGTACGCCACAGTAGTACGGACTGTACACGCGCTTGTGCGGTCCGGATCACAATATGGGCGCTGGCGTATGCGTACGCCACAGTAGTACGGACTGTACACGCGCTTGTACGGTCCGGATCACAATATGGGCGCTGGCGTATGCGTACGCCACAGTAGTACGGACTGTACACGCGCTTGTACGGTCCGGATCACAATATGGGCGCTGGCGTATGCGTACGCCACAGTAGTACGGACTGTACACGCGCTTGTACGGTCCGGATCACAATATGGGCGCTGGCGTATGCGTACGCCACAGTAGTACGGACTGTACACGCGCTTGTACGGTCCGGATCACAATATGGGCGCTGGCGTATGCGTACGCCACAGTAGTACGGACTGTACACGCGCTTGTACGGTCCGGATCACAATATGGGCGCTGGCGTATGCGTACGCCACAGTAGTACGGACTGTACACGCGCTTGTACGGTCCGGATCACAATATGGGCGCTGGCGTATGCGTACGCCACAGTAGTACGGACTGTACACGCGCTTGTACGGTCCGTACTACTGTGGCGTACGCATACGCCAGCGCCCATATTGTGATCCGGACCGTACAAGCGCGTGTACAGTCCGTACTACTGTGGCGTACGCATACGCCAGCGCCCATATTGTGATCCGGACCGTACAAGCGCATGTACGGTCGGTATCACTGCTTGTGGGGTGCCCTAGGGCGTGGAACGCACCGTACCTGTGTGTAAATGTATGAAAACACATAGGGGACACATGAGGGACAAGTATAAGGGCCTAAATGCCTGATGGTTGCCATGGAGACTGAGTTAAATTTTTGAATTTGAGCACCAGGTGCACAGCAGAAGTCAGTTTGAAAGAATCTACATTGTTGCAATGTGGATGTTGACTTGACATCATTATCAAAACTGAAACCATGCAAAGCCACACACTGGGGTAGGTTTGAAGGGATTGGATGAAACGTAGGATGCTAATGTGACTGACCAATCAATCTGTACTCCTATACATGAACAGGCCAGCCAGGCATATATAAGGCAGCCAGGTCCCATGAGAGAGCACTTGCCTGCACATCCATTCATCCATGACCACTGCTGCTGATAGTGATTCCTCTGGCACCATGTCCAGGACTGTGGAGAGGTCACAGCCATTCACCCAGGAGGAGAACCTTGCCCTGATAGATGTGATCCTCCCACAGTTCCAGAGCCTGTATGGTCGACCAGGGGTTCAGGTGAGTGCAGACTCCACTAGCTTAGACTGTGCCCCTTTTGTGTGACAGTGACTTCTGGCATTGTGTCCATGTGTGACAGACATGCACTGTTGTTTGGAGTGGGTCCCAGGGTGTGGAAGGCCTCATGTCACCCATGCAGAGCATGCTGTGTTTCCTGTGTGCACTCCTCACTTGCATAGTGCCTACTGTGACAATGAATGCAAGGTGCATGCCACATTCTGCCTGCATACTCCTCCTGGGGATGTTGTTTCCACAGTCCTGATGTGATCCTGTGTTCCCCCCAGTGTGACAGGTGTCAGTACCCATGGATGTGTGTTTGTTCAGTGTACCTGTGCTGTGAGTGTCCAAAGGCCGTGTTCGTCCCCTGCACATTGGTGTGTGTGTTAGTCCCCTGTCATGTGGGTGAGTGCATATGGGGAGTGTTGCACACAAGCAGCATGAGGGATGGATATGGCCTGGCCATCGGATGTGAGCAGGGAGCAGTGCTGTGTGCATGCCGTGCTGAGCCAGCCCCACACCTGTGACACCCCCGTCTACTGGCACATGGGCAGAGTGAGGTGTGTACCCGCAGTTGGCAATGCCATGTGATTGTCCTGTACCTGTGTGTGTCTGTGTACTCTGCTGAGGTAGCATCAGTGTGCTGGGGCAGGTGACTGCTGTGAGGTGCTGTACATAATCCTGGTGTAGCCTGTGAGGCACAGTGTGATCCCTGGTCAGTGAGTGTGTGGTACCCCTCATGCCACCCGTGTGCTTCCACTGGCACGTAGTGCATTTGGCCTTCCACAGTGGATAATGTCCCTATGACAAAGGTGCAATTAGTTGCATGCATACCATGGCCTGTTCATAATGAGGATTGTTCTATATGTGTGTCTCTGTGTCTTTGCTCATGTGGATTAATGTATTCTCTCTTTTGCATCCTCACAGGTAGGCGCCATTGCCAAGGGGAGATCTGGAGGGAAGCCGTCAGTGCCGTGAGGGGTACAGAGGGTCGGAGGCGGAGCCTGTCTCAGGTGAGGAAACGCTGGCAGGACATCCGGTGCTGGACGAGGAGGATTGCACGGCTCCTGCTGGGGGACTCACCTGAGAGCCGTAAGAACCGTGGCCGCCGTCGTCTGACCCACATCCAGAAGCGTGTGCTGGCGGTGGTCTTCCCCGATATGGACAGGCGCCTACAGGAGAGGCAGCAGCAGGAAGGGGGTAGGTACATGTGTGTCAGTTGTGTGTCCCCAGCCAATGTAAGTGTGCAGTTGCATGGATACACTGCCAGGGTTTGATTGTGCAGTGCGTCAACTTCTCCACAAAGTAGCACAGTGCTGTTCTCACTCCCTCCCTTCCCCTCCTTGCAATGTGTTCCCTGGTCTGTCGCCACTCTTGCACAAGGTTATTTATGCAGGCAGTTCATGCAGGTGCCCTATGCTATCAGCATCATGTGTGGGGGTGATGTGCCACAGGTATGGGGACCTTGCGTGTGCCATGGCCAATTTCAGTCATTGTGGTGTCCATGTCACTTGGCACTGATTGTGAATCACGACATAGGGGTGTGTCTCCAAAATGTACAGCCTTCCAGCATGCATGTCCAATTGTGTGCCCTCTGACATGATGTGCCTGAGTGGGAGGCCTGCTAAGTGCAGGGACGGTTGCTTAATTTGCAGTCATGTCCATCCTGGACCATGGAGGAGTGTGGGCACTACTGTGCCCTGGGGCACCTCTTCCTAGGTATCATGTGCGTCATCCAACAATATGGCCATTCACTGTGTCTTTGCCATGGGTTGCGTAGGGTGGCATTGTACCCTGGGCTCAACTGTTAGGACCTACAGGTTGCTACATGTGTCCACTGTACAGGGGGACCCATTTTGCTTGTGCATACTCACAGTGGGCATTACCTGTGTGTGTTGTTGAGACAATCTGATGATGTTTGCCTGTCAATGATGTGTGGACATGGCCACCAGGGGCTGTGTGTTTACAGTCATGAATTAGTGGAGGCCATGTGTTTCCATCCCAGAGTAAGAGGTGTACATACTTTCTCCGTCTCAATGAGATTGTCTCAGGTGTGGGTGGTTTGTGCGTACAAGGCCTACATGTCAGAAGCTTCATCCTCCTTGCTGGGTTTAGCCTGTGTGTGATGTTTGACTGGACATACGCTCAAGGTGCAGTGACCCTGTCATGTGTGGCCTGGTTTCATGTATTGCCTTTGCAGCATGCGGCAAGAGTAAATGGATATGATTCATGCTCATCCCTTTTTGACGACGCAGTGTGGTGCAGGTGCTGTGCACATTTGTCCCCAGAGGCTGACTCCTCTCTAAAATTTCAGGTGCAGTGATTTGCTGTTGTGTCATGATCTCCATTGTGTCTCAGTGGCATGGTGGGTAGAAAAACTGTGTGTTCCATGGCCTACATGTGTACATTGTTTTGTAGGTGTTACTCCTGTTGCTTTTCAGGCTATGCAATGTGACCTATGTATATTTGACTCATGTGACATAAGTGTACAGGTGTCTGATTTTCTCCTGTCTCTTCACCTTGCCCACAGCATCGCCGGGGGACACGGAAGGAGACACTAGCACGGACCGGGAGGAGAGATTGAGCACCAGTACCAGCAGTGCTGTCCTGTCTGGCACATGGAGTGGCACGGAGGCCGAAGGGAGTGAGGCGGAGGACCTGTTGACTGCCAACACAGACTATGATGACGCAGACGGGTCCGAGGCTGAGCTCCCAGAGGTGGCGGAGTCTGCCCCCCCAGCTGATGGCAGCCCTCCACATCCCCCCGCCACCTCAGGTTCCATCACCGGCCTCCCACATGCTCGTGGCCCTTCCCTCCGTGCTCGGTCCCCACATGTCTCCTTCCTGCCAGGCACCGCACCCCCTGCCCCTGTCACCACTGCTGCGGTGAGTGCGGAGTCTGTGGACATCCTGAGGCAGTTGCAGGTTGGTCAGACTGCGATGCTAAATGTCCTCCATGCCCACACCCAGGTGCTGACCCAGATGGAGGCATACATGGAGGGCATGTCGGCTGCGCAGTCTGACCAACGGCAGTTGCTGAGGTCCATAGACTCCACACTGACTGCAGCACTGGATCTCCTGCAGCGCTGCGTAACACCCCCTACCCCTGCCCCATCCACAATTCCCACTCCCGTGCCTGTCCCACGCACATCCAGACGTCAGCGTGCACGCACCCCAACAGACACAGGCACCACACCACCAGGGAAGTCGAAGCGCACACCTCCTGTCACGCACACACAGGGTGAGGAAGGCACACCCACTGGGTCGGGGGGGAAACGTAGAACACGCAGCCACAGTGGGAGTCCGCATTCCACACAACCCACTCCCTCCAAATCCACTCCCCTTAGCTCTCCTGGCCAACAGTCAGTGACAGCATCATCCACTGCGAGTGTGCCCCCCAGCCCCAGGATGACACCACCCCGCAAGCGGTGGAGGCGGGACCCGGCCAGGGGAGTTGAGTCCCCCACCCTGTCCACACCCTCCCCCAGTGGCGCTGCGACCCATCCCTTTGCCCCCCCCCCCTCCTTGGGGCCTGTGGTTGGATTGGGTACGGGGGAGTCGCTGGGGGAACTTGCCGACGTGTGCAGCGCCATTCTGTCCTCCACCTTTGGCGCTGGCACCCCCCCTGTGGCAGATTCATCCCTCCCTGCACCCACAACACCTACCCTTTCCCCTCCTGTCCCTGCGGTGCCTGTTTCCACCCTCCCCCCTGATGCCCCCTCTTCTGTGGATGAAATGGACTTGTGAACTGTGCAGGCAAGCTAGGGGACACACGTCCCGATGTGTACCCCCCCCCCGGACATTGCTGCTGGGCTGGCCCATGGCCCTTGTACATAGTGGACATTTTCTCTGATATATTTTCCTGCTGAATAAAGCCTTTTCTTTTTGTTTTGCACACTGATGCTTTCCTGGACTTGCTGTTGGTGCTGGTGCTCCCTGCGTTGGGGTGGTGATAATGTGTTAGGGGTCTGTGAAATGTTGGAGTGTGCTGCTCATGGGGTGTACCCTGCCATCTGCGTGCCATCACAAAGGTCTCTGCAAATGGTATTTGGTCATGTTTGCTCTCACTGTATGGTGACATTGTCCCAAGGTGTGTTCCGTCCTCTGTGGCCCAGGCCATTTTTCCTGCAGGGTGTCTCCCAAATGCTGTGCTGTGCTGTGTCTACATTTCCTGGATGTGTGAGGGTTGCCTTTCAATATAGCCATGCTGGCTCAGCGATGGCTCCGCCTGCATCTGG